>NC_138861.1:99380862-100621435 GCF_965194805.1 Balaenoptera borealis | reverse complement strand
TGATGGTCAGGGGGAAATCTCCTTGTGCTTCCAGTACTGGGAAGGAAAAAGTAGTCATTTTGATATATGCTCAGTATATTTTATCCTTCTTAGTAAGACCTTTATTCAAAGGAAAACATTTTATCAGAGCCTAATTGGGATTTTACCAGAGCCTAACTTACCTGAGGGAAAGGAAATACCCTGTCCTAGCTCCCTCTAAACTTTCTGTCTCATCCAAGGGTGTGAGTGGGAAGCACATGTAAAGGTCACAGACCAAGGGCACAGGCTGACTAGAAGACTGAGACTTACTGATAGGACTTTAGAACACTTCCCCTCCCCCATACCCTACCACCACATCATAAGGCTCCTGTATCATAACAACAAATTAAATAAATATAATTATAGATTGAAAACCTTATTTAAGAAGACATCTCTAAGGAAACACAAATACAACAAGGAAGACAAAAATAAAAACACTAGAGGAAATTTTAGCCTCTGATAACTACAGATAAAACAAACAGTAAATGCAGCCTAACTTCTAGTCACAATAAACATAAATCCACCCTAAAGCTTTCTTACCTCAGTTCCCAGTACATCATGTATGACTTTCAGCGAAAAATTATGAACATACCAAAAGACAAAAAACACAGTTTGAAGCAAAAGAACAAGTATCAGAACCAGACTCAGATATGGCAGTGATTTTGGAATTATCAGATCAATGAATTTAAAACAACTATAGTTAATATGCTAAGGACTCTCATGGACAAAGTGGACATCATACAAAAACAGTTAGATAAAGTAATCAGAGAAATGAAAACTCTAAGAATCAAAAAGAAAAGCTAGAAATCAAAAACACTGTAAAAGAAATGAAGAATCCCTTTGATGAGTTCATCAACAGACTATAGACACCGTGCAAAAAGAATCAGTGAACTTGAAGAAATATCAATAGAAACTTCAAACAAAATGTAAGGAGAAAAAAAGTGAAAAAGATGGAATAAGATATTCAAGAAATGAGGAACAATTACAAGTTTAACATACATGCAGTGAGAATACTGGAAGGAGAAGAAAGAGAAAAGAACAGAAGAAATATTTAAAGTAATAATGATTGATAATTTTCCAAAATTAATAACAGACACCAAACCACATATCCGGGAAGCTGAAGGAACACCAAGCAGGGTAAATACCACAAAAATCACTCCTCGGTATATCATATTAAAACTGAAAAAAAAAAAAAAAAATCAAAGAAAAGAGGAAATCTTGAAAAACACCAGAGAAAAAAACCACACTATCTAGTAAATAACAAGGGTAAGAATTAAGACAACTCCTTAGAAACCATGCAAGAAGAGTGGTGAAATATTTAAAATGTTAAAAAGAAAGCACACAGACACACACTAGATTTGATTCTCTATCCATTGAAATTATCCTTCAAAAGGAGAAATAAAAAATTTTTCAGACAAATATAAGTTGTGGAATTTGTCACCAGTAGACCTGCTTTGCAAGAAATGCTAAAATACATTCTTCAGAGAGAAGAAAAATTATATAGGTCAGAAAATCAAATTACATTGAAAAAGAAAAAAAAGAAAAGATCAAAACCCATACAAGATAAAAATGTTCAGCAAACTAATAATAGAGGAGAACTTCTTCAACTTGGTAAAAAATATCTACAAAAACTCTACAGCTAACATCATACTTAATGGTGAGAAAATAGATCCTTTTCCACTAAGAGCAGGAATAATGCAAGGATATTATTTTTCACCACTCTTATTCATCAATATAATGGAACCCTAGCTAATGCAATAAGACAATAAAATGTTTACAGATGGGGAAGAAAGAGATAAAACTTTGTTCACAGACAACATGATTTTCTATGTAGAAAATCCCAATCAACAAGAACAACAACAATAAACTCCTAAAACTAATAAGCAATTGTAATAAGATGGTAGGATGCAATATTAAAATACAGGAGTCAACTGCTTTCTTTTATACCATCAATGCATAATTGGAATTTGAAACTAAAAACACATCATTTACATTAGCACCAATAAAATGAATACTTAGGTATAAACCTAACAAAGTACATACAAGATCTTTATGAGGAAAACTACAAATTTCCAATGAAAGAAATCAAATAAGATCTAAATAAATGGAAAGATATTCCATGTACGTGGATAGGAAGACAATATTTTCAAGATATCAAATTTGTAGGCACAGAATTGTTCATAATCCTCTATTATCCTTTTATTGCACACAGGATCAATAGTGATGGAAACTTTCTTCTCTGTTATCAGTGATTATTGTATTCTCTCTCTTTTTATTTTTATTTTTCTTAGTTACCCTGGTTAGAGGTTTATCAATTTTGTTGATATCTGGGAAATGAGATAACCATTTTGTACTTCCTGTGCCACTGAAAAAACAGGCAAAACCCAAGAATACAAGTTACTATGCTGTCTGAAGTGATAGATTATGATGACAGGAAATTGGGTTACTGATAAACTATGGGGAAAAGAGAACTATGTCTGAAACCCAGGGTATTCTCTGGTATGTCTCTTAATATTTTAATTTCCAATTCTAAAGATTAATGAAAAAGTAGAGTAAAAATAAAGAATGATTGAGGCCTTAGCCCTTTCAAGAATAAAAATTTTTGTCACTCTACCAGGTAAAGTATCCTGAGAAACTGTGCTTCTAGCTGAGGGCAATAGAAATGTGGAATTAAGAGTGGGAAAAAGATGCCACGGGTGTTCATAGGGCTTTGTGAACAATTATTTTAAAAAGGAATTGTAAGTAAATATGCATATTTTCTCTTTGCTTGCTATATGTATGTGTTTCTTTGTATATAATATCCTGTTTCTTCTCTTCTTTCTTCCCATTTTTATTTTATATACAAGTCACTAGGATTTAAATTCACAATTTAGTTTTTACTTATTCAGTAGGTCTGTAAATGTATTTCAGGAGTAATTCATATAGTTAACCACGGATACAACTGTTGTAATTGTATGTTTCCTTACTTTTCGGAAAACATGAGAATTTTTTCACATGTAAGCTGTGAATTCCAGTGGTTGGAGTGTTGGAGGTGTTGACTAGAAAGGGACAGCATAAGGAAATTTAGGGGGTGGTGGAGGCTCTTTATGGAGGCAGGGTGTCAGACATATGCCTGTATGCATTTGTCAAAATGCATAAAACTGTACCAAATGAGAATGAATTGTACTCTATATAAATTTTAAGAAATCAACCAGGATATGGAGGAATGATGGAATGCAGACAGAAAACAAACAAATCTAATTATTACATTGAATCATATCATCACTCTGAAGGGGTTGAGGAAAAAAGCTGGTCTAAGAATGTTGGTAATAATGTCTTAACTGGATACTATAGGGCTAAAGACAAAAATGATTATACATAAGCACTGTACTTCAATTTACAAGTTTGTTATTCATAAGGATATAGGTAAGCAAGTCTGAAACTATATTTTATTAGGGTTGAACAAATGAGCAAATTATTGTAGATAATGAGAAACACTTCTCACTGTTGGAGGAATAAAATATGATTAAGAAAATGAGGAAGGTTAGAATGAGCTCTGGGTTAGAATCAACTGAATCACTATGGACACAGAAAAAAATGCTTATGCGTGTTTGTGTATGCCTGAGATAGTATATATACATATATTTTCTAACTCTGTTTACTAACAAAGACTAAAAGTGATGACATACTCTGTATCGCTGAGCACACCTACTGCTCAGATATTGGTTTCTAAATGCCATTCTCCAATTAAAAAATAAATAAAAATAACAGGACCCCTTGGAGAACTGATGGATTATAGGAATGGCACAGGAAAAATATAAGATATGATACACTAGTGTATCTTGGAGTGCTTAAATATATGTGGGGGCATATTGAAAGGGCACAGGAGGCAAGTGAAAAAGCTTTGCATGTCCAAAGTCAGAACAATTTGAGCAACAAAGTAAACAATAATAGTATTGTATTCAAATCAAAAGGATAAAATAATTATCCAGGGTTCCATACTGATATAAATAAATAAGTGAATGGGGGAGAAGGAACGACTCTTCCTTACGGAATAATTACCATTAGTAAATGCTGAAGGAATTAGAGAAATAGAAGATCAACATTAGAACACAACAGTAGTAATTGCCACAGGCGTTATTCCTATTCCCCAATGGTTCTTAAAATTAGTAGCAGAAATGGACAACTGCATTGTCTCCAGTTATCCACCTCAAAACATTTAGAGTTTACAAAGTAAAAAATAGTAACTTTACACTAAAAATCCTGGCAGACACCACCTTGACCAAATAAACGATGTTACCCATTGCTCAGAATACACAGCAGCACTACATACCCTCTGAGATGAATGCATCACTTCTTTGATATTCTTCCCCCAAAATAGAAAACTTTAATTTAATCATGAACAAATACCAGACAAAACCAGATTGAGGAACATTTCACAAAATAAGTGACCATATATATATATATTTTTTTTTAAGAAATCTTTTTTTTAACTTATTTATTTATTTATTTATGGCTGTGTTGGGTCTTCGTTTCTATGCGAGGGCTTTCTCTAGTTGCGGCGAGCGGGGGCCACTCTTCATCGCGGTGCGCGGGCCTCTCACTGTCGCGGCCTCTCCTGTTGCGGAGCACAGGCTCCAGACGCGCAGGCTCACTAGTTGCGGCTCACGGGCCGAGTTGCTCCGCGGCATGTGGGATCTTCCCAGACCAGGGCTCGAACCTGTGTGCCCTGCATTGGCAGGCAGACTCTCAACCACTGCGCCACCGGGGAAGCCCAAGTGACCATATTTTTGAATGTGCAAGGTAGGGAAAGACTTTGGAATTGTCACAGATTGGAGGAAACTAAGAATGTGATAGCTAAATGCACTTTGGAATCCTAGATTGGTTCCTTGAATAGAAAAAGGACATTAGTTAAAAAATTGGTGAAATCCAAATAAAGTCTGTAGTTTAGTTAATAGTATTTTACCAAGGTTAATTTCTAGCCAAATTTAGTTTTGATAATTGTTCAGTGGTTATGTAAGATGCTAGTGGCAGCTGAGTGAAGGCTCTTCATCAACTCTCTGTTATATTTTTGCACCTGTTCTGTAAGTCTAAATTATCTGTAAAAAAATCTTTAAAATATGCAGAGGATCCAATTAGGTACATTTTTAAAAGAGCATTTACAAATAGTAAAAGAAACTTATGAAAAAAATATTTAAACTCTCTAGCACTCAGGACAATGCAGATTTAATTAATAATTTGGTGCTATATTTCACCCTTTGGGTTGGCCATAAGGAGCAAGAATAATAATATCCAGTGCTCACAGAGATATGGGCAAGCACACTCATATATTTCTGGCTAGAGCATGACTTGTTACAGATATTTAGGGAGAGTAATATTCTATTATCATAGGCCCCACACCCTCTTTTTGAGGAATTTATGCCTTAGGAATAACATTACTATCATATAAGGACATACATGGATTTTCATTGCAATGGTATAGTGGTAAAATAAACAAAGTGAAACAGAAATATGAAAACCTGGAAAAAACCTGAATGTTCATCAATAGAGGGATGTTCAAATCACTTGTGGTAAACCTATACGATGAAATATCATGCAATTATTATGAGTTGGCTCCAGTCCATATTTTCTGACTTGGGCAGACATCAATAAGAGTTTTAAGTGAGAAAAGAAAGTTCCAAAATTATATATAAAATATGATCCCAGGTTTGTAATTACAAGCATTGACAACAAATACTCCTGTACATAAATGTGCGTAGATACTTTTGTATGAATATAGGGAAAGTAGTGGAAGAATATACCCTAGGCTGATAACAATGCCCATTTCAGGGGACTAGGAAAGCCATGACCTATGTGTGTGTTGGGAGAGAGGGGCAGTGGTAGGTGAGTGATAGTGGTATGTATTAACATAGATTTTCAGATGCTGAGTCCGTTGCATTTGTTTCTGCCTCTCCCACTAGGACAAACCAAGCAAAAAGAACATGCTTACCTCAATATTTTAAATTACCTATACCAATTGTTATCTAAAAGTAGAAACAAAAAGTAACTACATCTTTTCTGATATTTGGTAAGAGAAAGGCTACATTTTATCTTTCTTCTATTCATCATGATTTTGAGAGAGTTTAGATATTGAAAATAACTTCATATTTTGAAATATTTTATATTGAATAAAATATTTGTTTTTCGCTTAGGCAAAAATTTCTCTTTTACTTTCTCACTGTGTCTGCAGCAAGATGACTTTCCATTCAAAACAATGACCACACTGAGAAATCCCAAAGCATTTTATGCATAAAAGAAACTTTCAAATGTGTTTCTTGTATTTGTAATGTTAAAAGTTATTTTTCTATATAACACTTCTGTTGAAATTTGACAAGAGTATATAACTCTCTATTCACTCGTTCATTCATTCAACAATTATTTGCTAAGTGCATATTAAGTACCAGGATCCATGCTTTTTGCTAGGGATATGATTCTGCCTGCATGGAGCTTACAATCGATCAGAGAAGACACCCTAAACCAATGAATTGGGTATTAAGATAGTAGAAGCATTGGATGTCCTGGCATCCATAATGAACTCAGGTTTAGAAATAAGAAAAGGTTTAGAGAAAGAGAGTGAAATTGAAGTGAAGGCCTGAACGGTGAGTGGATAACAGCTAGAAAATAGGGTGACAGAAGAGCAGGTTCCAGGCAAAACGAACAGTACACGTGAAGGTCCAAAGGAGAGAGAGAACTTGGCACCGCTGAGGAACTGGAGGTTCTCAGAATGCCTGGAATCTAGAGGGCAATGGGAAAAATAAAGATGGGGGAGGCCAAAGAAGAGGGTACAGAGTGTGGAGGCCACATCAGTTCTGTTAAAGAGCTGGGACTTCAATGGCAATTTCTGAACTTGATAATGGACTAATTAAATATGCATTTTTGAAGGATGTTTCTTGCTGCTTTCTTTGAAGTTTCTGATAGGTATGCTACCCACAGACTTAGCTTTGACCTTTGCATTTTGTAGATGCTCAATATATTTCAGTTGAATTGAATATTTCATGGATAATTCTACTAACAATCTCCTTTGTTTTATATTTAGAGCCTGCCTTTTTCCAAAAGGATTTGGGGCACAGTGCAGATAATACAATTATGGTAATGATTTTTCTCAAAAACTCATCGGTTTCTAAAACCGGAAGACTGGCATTGAAGGAATTGTTTACTTTCCCCTAAATAATGCTTATGGGTTTCTACTAATTGTGAGCTCTCTGAGCCTGCAGATGATGCTTAGCAGGTCTCAGCTAGTATTTGGTAACAAAGGAATAAATGAATGAATGTTTTATTGAAGATGTAAGGTATGGATGACTTGTATGCAATGACAAGTATTAGACCAAGCACTGAGCAGCACGTGGTGGGGTGCATGACACAATCTCTTTCTAAAGGCCCTTGCAATCAAATAGTGGAGACATCACATGCCCACAGACACACAAAAAGATTCACTCTATCACACATGCACCTTAAACTGAAGGCTGAGTGTGATAAGCCTTGTATGAGAGGTATAACGTGTACATTCCTCAATGCAAGACACAGTATTTTTATTTTTCCTCAAATCAAACTATTTTCCTCAAATCAACCCAGTCTGCAAAAGTTCAGATGCTTTTCCAAACCAGATACAAACTCTAAAGACTTGGGGGTTTCCCAGTCACTTCTTACATTACAGTTTTCAAAAATCACTGCAGGATGACTTAGTTTATTGTCCCGTCTTTTAGTTTTCCACCGAAAGTAGATGAATACCTATGCATCTCACAAGTCAATGAGCCCTGGAACTTCCTACAGGTAGATTAGCACATCTGTAGTTTAAAGCCAGTTTGCATTAAGAGGGAAAAATACATTCCCATGAGGAATGTTTAAGGGATCAATTCGTAAGCAAAGAAAACATGCTATTCTCAGCAAGGAAACAATATACTTCGCTTCTGTTGCTGTGATTAATTACACACCACAACTTGGGGAATGTTTTTAAAGGGCTATAGTCAATCTTTTAAGACCCACAAGTTGGCCTGCATTAAAAGTTGAGGAGGAATTGCACACGAATTCTGAGCAGCTTTGGCTAACAGGCCTGTTGTGTGAGAAATTATGGATAATAATAAAAATGCCCCGCCTCTGTATAACAAAATTGGCAGTATTGCCCCACCTCTTGTGAATGATTCCACTAATGAATCACAGTTAAAACAATCAAACCTCTTTCCTGAGAGTCTCACCAATTACACTGCAGTGAAAATGAGGATGAAATGGCTTCAGTAAAATTTCAGGGAGACTCATATGCTTCCAGATTCTTGCTTCTAACCAGTACATGCACAAATGAGTTTCTAAGAAGAATTATAAGAAAAAATATTTATTTTATGTCTCATATTGGTTTTTTTTCCTGATTCAGTGTGTAAGGTCTTGTTCAATCATTTACACGCTGCATCAATGACAAAAAAAAAAAAAAGCATAGTCTTTCAAAGTCAGGACCTATGTGGTGTAATTTCTCTCTCTTCTCTTCTTACAATCTGATCCTTCCATCTTTTTTTTTTTAAATATAAATTTATTTATTTATTTATTTTTGGCTGGGTTGGGTCTTCGTTGCTGCGCACGGGCTTTCTCTAGTTGCAGAGAGCGGGGGTTACTCTTCGTTGTGGTGTGGGGGCTTTGCGGTGGCTTCTCTTGTTTCGGAGAACAGGCTCTAGGCACGTGCGCTTCAGTAGTTGTGGCTCACGGGTTCTAGAGCGCTGGCTTCAGTAGTTGTGGTGCACAGGCTTAGTTCCTCTGCAGCATGTGGGATCTTCCCGGACCAGGGCTCGAACCCATGTCCCCTGCATTGGCAGGTGGATTCTTAACCACTGAGCCACCAGGGAGGCCCTGATCGTTCCAACTTTCATCTTCCCTCCTTTGCTGATCTTTCCACTCTCAGGTAATGAGACAGAGCTTCCTCCAAGTGCCACACCTTGTCCTGAAGCAACCTGACAATCCGTTACACTCTTCTATCTTCACATTTTGCAAAATGAAGGTTCCTGGCCACATCTTTTCAGTGGAGTATTCTCACTGTGACCTCCTACCTACTCTGTGTCACCTTATTTCATTTGTTCTTTATTATTCTGTACTTGCAAGAGTAGGATGTGGACCCTAAGTGCTGATTTTTCACTCCTCATCTCTGAACAACTTTCCCCTACCACGCAAAGCTATGTAATCCTACCAAAGACTATATAAATAATAGTCAATTTGGTTTCAATTTCAGGCAGATGAACCCTGCCTTTACACAGTAACCCCTGGCAATCATAAGAAATGAAGCATGTGCTCTGCCCACCCATTTGTGGAGAAAGGTTGGAGACACCTCTTCCATCAGTTTTTCCCCCATCTTTCAAGCTCCACTGCCACTGGTACATTCCCAGCAATGACCTGGAATGGGACCTTGAAAAATATAGAATCAATTCCAGTTTGTCTACTTCACAGACATCTGGATAAAGGGAAATTATTTGAAAACTCTTAAGTTTGAAGACTACAACCTTAGTACCATAAAACCTTAAGGCTTCATTTCTGATGCTTCAAATCTACCACACTGGGGCAGTGCAGAGGCTGATGAGAATAAGAATTAGTTGCCTGCAGAAGTATCTTGTGCTATGGAATGTTTTAGTATTTTAAATTTCTATTACCCTGATATCTTAGTACGAGGTCCTCAACAGCTTGGTGGTGCTTTGTAGATGTTTTGTTCTGTAACTTAAGTAATAGGTATGGTCCTTGATTTTTAAGAACTTAGAATCAAAGAAAAAAGCACAGATGCATACAAATGCATAAAACACTCAAATTATCTGTCTAATCTTAACATGAGTCAGATAGAGTTGAAGAGGTCTAAATCTTGAAGAAAAAAATAGACACTGGCAAAGTTTCTGTTAATAATTTCATTCCCTCTTGCCTCACTGACCTTGAAAGTCTGTCTAGCATGTCCTTCCCTTTCCTTCTACTTATCCTTCAGGAATTATCTTGGCTCCTTCTTTTTCTTAGGATTCGTTCTAGTTCAACTTTCTGTTCATAAATTTGGTTTACAAGTCCCCTTTTCCCCAAAGTAAGCTGTACTTACCTCCAGTGGCACTTCTCACTTGATACAGTAATCCCTCAGTACCCCTGGGAATTGGTTCAGGAACCCCATGGATACCAACATCCATGGATGCTCAAGTCCCTTAAAAAAATGGTGCAGTCCAGTTACCCATCTGTATCCGTGGGTTCTGCATTCATAGATTCAATTTTGATCTGCATTTGGTTGAATTCGTGGATGTGGAACCCGGAGATACCGAGGCCCCACTGTAATATGAGTGCCTAATTCTATGTTGATTTCAAACCATAGACCTGAGAACCTTGAAGGAAGAAACTTTATCCCATTCTTTCTTTCTTTTTCTTCTCTTTTCCTTTTATGAACACTAATCTTTTCATATGTTTCATTAGTGAGTATTAGTTGAAAGCGCAACATGAAGTCATGTAATGAGAACATGATACAGTAAACATATAAGACTAGCGCAGTAAGAGTTAGATGTGGGAACAAGTGGAGAAATAAAGAATATGGAGATGGAAGAAGAATGCTGCTTTGTCAGTGTTGGAATAGAAGTGTCATCCTTCGCAGGACTGCTTTTTACTCTTTACCACATCTCAGTGCAAAGATGAAAACAGAATTTTGTCAAACTTGCTTCCAATTATAATCACTTGGAAAACTGAAAAAAATAAAAGTTTTAAAATGAAAAGAAGCCAAGAATAATGTAAAGAAATAAATCTGAAGCCACTCTTCCATGGAGAGTGCAGTGAAAAAGACCATTTTCCATATACTTTGTCAGCATGTTTTTTTTACAAGTATTGGTAATGCAATTAGGCTGATGGGTTAAATACCTTGGTAACAGGAGCACGGACAAGGCATTATAGGAGAAATTATACAACATATTTACCAAATGTAATGGGCTGATTCTAACACCATATTTGTAGAACAAAATAACATGTGTTCTTGACTAACAGGTATTTTACCTTAAAGTGCTTTTCTTGGTGTATTACAAACTTATTTTCTGACACTGGTTATTACTTATTTCTACAGCCTTTATTACAGGAGCAGTTAAAGAGTAACTTCCACTCTTAAAAAGGTTGATTTGTTTTGCTCCAGGAAGGAGTCTGGTGTGAAATGTTGAGACAAGCTTTAGTTAAGGGCAGCTGCCAGGTAATAATGGAAATCATTCATTTCCTTTGCATGTTACTTGTCCTTTTATTTCCTCATCTTTCTTGCACTGCAAGTAATTGGTTACAAAGTCAGTATTCTCACTTGCCTACTTGCAGTGCTCTTTATTTAATTATTATTTTTTAATTCCCAATTCAAGAGCTAGCCAATGGTAGGCACAATCACACATATCTATAGATGGGAGAGTGAAACAGGGCACAGCATAATGGTTTTACCCATCTTTGTAGATTGGATAATTTCCCCTTATGCATCGGAAAGTTGGTTTAATTTATTTAGTTCTTTGGTCATTGCTAAAACATTTACTTTGTATGGATATTCATTATGTATTTAGAGAAATTCTTGAGTTTATAGATGAAAAGATTTTCATTCTGCGTGCTTTAATATATTTAAAAATATTTTAGTTATTGACGTTTCTTGTACTTAATCCAGCCTTACTTATTCTTTCATGGGAAAAAAAGGGCGAGTCTAAATGCAAATTAACATTACTGTTTAAATATCACAGACCATTTTCTCTGAGCCCAGTTACAATAACTAGTAATTATAAGAATTGCTTGCCTTTGGCTTCCGGCTAAGCCAGTGCTAAACTTGTCCTTTCATTAGATCTGTCAGACTGAGTTAATTATCTTTATGATAATATATGTGCCTTACCTCCAACAAAACAAATACACTTATAATTAGCTTTTTAGTTAGAATTTTAATTTATTTATAAAGATTGTTTGTTTTCCTACTTTTTTCCTGCTTTGAAAGAGAGAGGATGGAGAGTGGGGTGTTTCCCGTTTATCAGGTTACCAGCCTGCCTACTGGTTTATAGAGGAAGAGAAAAAAAGAACTCATTGTATTTAATCAACAAGTCCAGTATTCAATAGCACATCACACCCCTTCCATGTTATATCAATTCAACTCCAAGGCATTTTATTCTATGCACAAACACAAAAAGGGACCCTTTTTATCTGCCTTCTCAACAGAGTAGTGTTATGGAAGCTATTATATGGAAATACTAACAAGTATGAATTGAAAAGCTTTCTGTATCACAGCATAGCTGCCTTAAAAGTCAAATCATTTTATACTGTCCCCACATTTTTATGGGTCTTGCTTCTCTTTCATCTGTGCTCAGCATGTTTCAGAATATTACACAAATGCCTACAATGAATTCTTGGAGAATATCTGTGCCAAAACAGAGTATAAAGGAAAAAACATATGGTTTGGTGTCATGTCAAACAAAGCTGGGTTTCATCCTTTGTTCTGCTACTCATTAGCTGTGTGACTTAGATAAGTTGTTTAACCTCTCTGAGCCTTGGTTCCCTCATCAGTATAATGAGAATAATGACTAAGTTTGTAGGGGATGTTGGAGGAATAAAAGGAATACAGAGGGCTCAGCAGGGTGCCTGGCACAGTTTAAAAGCTCCGTAAGGGGTGGTTGCTATTATCTGTATTAGAATCATGGAGGAGTGTAGATGTCTAGAGGATCTGAAATTAATATTACAACCTAACAATCATTCCATAAGTTTTATTTTATATGGAGATATGTTTTCTACTAGCTTCTGAAAACAGACATCCCTGATTACCTAGAGATCTACTCTAATTCAAATTAAATAATGAAAACACACTGTAAAGAAACAATTTCCCAAAATTGCCATGATGAACTTCTACCTGTTCTATGCTGGAAATGGACTGCCTTATTTCTCAGCCCTATTTACAGCAGAACACAACTCGTTTTTTTGTCTGTAAACTTACCAACTCATTCATTTCACTTTGAAATTTTCCATTGGTTGAAAGCTCCCCTCCAGCTACATCTGATCTGCCAAATACAGAGATCTTGGTTAGGATAGCAAAGATCGTATTCATTCAATGTGGGTCCCAAAGATTTCACAATGTAAAGTCAGATTTGTCTAGGATAATGTTCATTCTATTTGCAAGTCATTAGTAGTGAGTGATCATTACCCCGATTCCTGGCCAGAAGAGAGATCCCAGGGCTGGAAGTGATGAACCAGCACATTGACCACGTGGCCAAGTGCTCACACATCGACAAGAAAGTATGGGTGGGATGTGAGAGAAACAGACAGAAGGCGGTAGAGCAGCTCCTATGTCCTCTCAACGCAAGCATACTGATACCAAATCCTGGACTGATTTGTTTCTATAGCTACCTTAGGAGTTTGGGTGTCAAGAGGCCAGATGTGCTAATTCAGAGACCAGAGAAGGCCCTTTGTTGTCAGAGTTCCATGACTTTTGCACCCAGGTCCAATGCGATCTACATCATATTCTCATGAAACCACTTGATGGTCTTTCTTATAACTCAGAACCATGGCAACCACTCTCAAATTGTTCTATTCCATCATGAAATTATATGGATTTTTTTTCTTAAACTCAAAGCTCTCTTTTCTTTCTTTTTTCCCTAAATAGGAAGATAGGTCCTTGTTCCCAGGCCCTCTACCTGGTGCTGCCATTATGACATTGGTGGTACATTTCTATAGTCTGTAGTTTAGCCCTAAGTTCCTAGAACAGTTCATTTATTTATTCAATTGATTTTTTTTTGCCAAATCAATGTGCTACATACAGAGTGTATAGCAATAAAATAGTACAAGCTTTCCCTGTTCTCCTTCTTTTCCCCTACCCCTGCATGTTTTTGAAAAGGATGAAATGTGATATAAAGATCAGCCAGTAACAACAACAACAGCATGGGGGAGAGCACACTTGATAATAACCCTGAGAAAAACAGTATTTAAGTTTGGGATAATAGCATTAGAAAAACATTTTATCAATCCAGTGCTGGATAATTGGAATTTGGAACGTTGTCAGTAACTCTAGCATTTTTCAATTAGCAGTCATTTATAAAATAATATAAATTTTTTAGCAGCAAAGAAAACAAAGATAGGTGCTGAGTAAAGATACCTAAATTTTATACTCTCATGAACATGTATACATGTATCATCTATTCGGTCAAAAACTGCTAATTAGGATGCTACTATATATCAGGCACTTCTAGCCACTGGGTATCATTAGTGAAAAAGGAATGATTGAACAAAGCTGCTGTGTCATTGCATAGCCTTTTCTTATATCTGTATATAGGGTGAGGTAACATGCAAAAGGCTCTCTCAAACCTGACCAACTTGCCAGATTAATCAACCCCTCTATCCCTCCCCTAAAACATACTGGCCACTGCCCTTAGTGCAGTGAATGCTTACAACTACTCCTGCCCAATTGGTTTATGAAGAACCAGTGGTGTGTATTTCTAAATTTTTTGTGTATGCTAGTTGTGCTTTTTAGTGTAATTGTGTGAGTTAATTAAATAGGTAAACCGATTATAAGTGTAAAAAAGAGAATTATAGATTCTATAAAACTAATTGAAATGCTTTAAAGACTTGATGAGGATGAGTCACTAAAACACACTTAACATTGAAATAAGCACGTGTCCAGCAAATGCTTATACATGGCTCACATGTATCTGGTGATGGGGAATGCCCTCTGGATATCTGTGATACCTATAGACTGCTGCTATCTGGAAGGTACAGTGGAGATCATAAGGTGTGTGAAATATGGAAGCCTTCTTCAAGTAATTTTGATGAATATCCTAAAAAGTGAAAAGTAATAATTCACATTCTCAGTTTCACAAGAAATTAAAAATGTCTTCATTTATCCCTCATGAATTAATTCATGAATTAAATATTTTGGTGAAAAGAATTTTCGTAATAGCTGCTAGTAAGACTAAGTAAAGGAAATGCAGCTGAATGTAAAAAGGCCAATCTTGCCTTCCTTTTCTTTCTTCTGTGTGAGTCATTTGGGGCTTTTCTTTGCTACTGCTGTGCTCCAATGAGCCAATCTGATCTCCAAGTCATGATTACCTTTTTGCCTGAATGGCAGGTCTACATGCAAATAGAACTTGTAGTGTAATTCTACACTTGTATTAACACTCATTCCGCTCTACTTTATGTAAAAGTAACGGTGCAGAGAGGTCCAAAAACAATATTAGACTCTAGTAGTTTGCCTGCAAATTACCATTCATTTCTTTGTAGCCTGCATTTCCTTAGCTGTCAGTCCCATGGGCTTAAACAGAGACTCAGGCTCCGGCAGCTAGTTCCACTACTGATGCAATTTAGAGATTTATTAGACAGAGGTGGGGGGATGGTCTTTTATGTACTTATTAACAAGTCCCATCTCCTGGTGTCTACAGTTTCTTTCTCAAAGCTAGGTCTGGCAGCATCTTCTCTTAGTCACCTTTACATTTTCTGGCCACTGCTTTTTCCTGTTATGTCATCTCCTGAAGGGCACTGTTCAGGCACCTTTCCAAATTTGTGGGGCAACTTGCAAAGTCTCCTGGAAACCCCATTAACAGAAGCTGTGTTCCAGGCAGTGGTGGGGAGAAAACTGTCTTTCCCCTTTAATTACAGGTATACTTTGATATGTGGGTATCCATTCAGAGCTCTTTGTTGCCCCCAGGAATGTCCAGAATTGATACCAACCCATTTAGTTCACAGTTTTAGTACCTGCCTCTCCATGAGTCTCTGAGAGGAGTGTGATAAGATGAACATGAGACACATTCAAGTAAAAATCTGTGAACCACACATTACTTTCCGGTAGAAAATGCCTCCAAACTGAGCAAAGCTTATCTACCTGACTCTCTTTCCATGGGCTAAGCATAGCATGGGCCTGCAAGATCGAAAAGAGTGGATAAATTAGTGAGCCAGGCTGGGAGGAGACTCTAGCAAAGAAAGAAATCACATTCTCTATTTAAAAGGAGTATTTTTCAGCTTGAGCCAATTGTTGTCATGCTAGGATGTGAGCCAAATATAATCAGACCTAAATTTTCTGGTAAAACTCGAATCTAGACTTTTATGTGTACTCGCTTGATTTTTGAATCTTGGCAACTAATTCAAAAACTATTAAAAGTCCTGGCCAAGCACAATGCATCTCCATTTGGTCCCTAAGTACCTAGTAAATGATGTCTGACTTAGATAATTATTTCTTAAGCATTTCCACCCAAATATCCCTTAGTTAGAGAATCATGGACATTTTCTCCTGGGAGAGTATGAAGTGATCACCCCCCCCCCAAAATTTTTTTAAGTAAAACAATGCCTCAGGATTCTATACCAAGTTTATCTCGTGACCTTGTACATGCCCCCATGTAAGGGTGTTCTCTCTATTTTCTTTTAGGAGGCTCTTCACTCCTCTACAACTAAATTTCTACAACTGGTCAACCTTACCACTCAGAAAAACATGCCCAAACCCAAGATGTCTTAAATTAGTAAGATCAACTTAAGGTTAAGCTAGGCATTAGTACACTCAATAAATATGTCTGGAACAACATTTTTGTGCAAATAACAAAACTTAGTTTGCAAATCTACTTCTTAAAGATTTTGTGACCTGATAGAATATTTAAGGAGGGTATGTATAAAAAGGAGGGAAATAAAACTTTGTTATATGCCTATTATGTAACAGGTACTTTGTCATTTAATTCTAGAAACCATCTTATAAAATAAGTAAGATGAAGCCCATTTGAAAGATGAGAAAGCTAAGTGCTAAGGATATTCAGCTAGTACCAAACAAAGTATAATTCGAAACACAAACTGCCAGTGTCCAAAATCTGCCACTTGAAAGTTAGGTATACATATATCCAATTTGATGTCCTTAGGTATTTCTATATATCTATATATCTATAGGTATAGATAGATATAGATAATAGTTAAAGATATACATGTGTAGAAATAGATAAATAGGAATCTTAAGTATATATATGTATACATACACACACCTATAGGATATATATCTGTATATCTATCTACCTATCTATCTATCCATTTGATTTGATGTCCTTCAAGCAAATGTAGAAAGGAATAATTACAGCTTGAATAAACCACAAGAGACCTCTTTCATTCTTTCCTTCCATTCCTTCCTTTATTCCTATCCTGGATTGGAGATTTTTGAGGAGATACAGTCACTGAATATCCGTAGCTTGATGACCATTTCTAGCAATATTTACCTAAAATAAATATTTTGCATTTATTGCAGTGAACTGTGACTTTATAAGATTTAGGTGTCAGAGCATTTTTATCAAACTCCAGTTCCATGCTCGGCAGGACTACTTCAGTGGTCACGTTAACTTGACATGATCCATTTACTAGTCCTTAAAAGAAAATTATACATATTTTGGTTCAACTTAGAGAATATCTTCATATCTGGATTTGTTTCCACATAGTGATATTACAAGTGTGTAATCAAAATATTATTGCACGTACTAGATTTTCTAAAAGCAGTGATAATGCTTGCTGTTTGATGGGTTCTGAGTTCAATAAATTAGGTTTTAGAGATTTTGATTTATGTTATTGTGGCTGTTTTTATATTTTTGGTGAGAAAGACATTTCCAAGAGACATTTTGCTAACTTTCTACGTGCTTTTCATGTACAAATAGCTCCTAGGAATTAACCAGGGGCGGTAACAAAGTAGATAATAAAGGTATATTATCCCCAACAAATCTTAAAGTTTTTTTTTTTTTTTTTTGTTCCCATGTCTTCCTCTAAGTCTCAGTGCAGTTTATGTCTTAGGTAATCATTGGTCATCATGGACTCTTGCACAAAGGTTCCAGGACACTTTTGTCTACCAGTAGAATATCATCCATTTGTGTCTTTGCATCTAAATAAGAAAAGATAGCGCATGACCTAGGAAGAATCCCTTTAAATCTGGTTTCAGAGACTACAGGGCTAAGACTCATCATTCCTCCTTCCTTCTGTGTCACAATAATAGAGACTAGACACAAGGATCACTAGCTAAATGTGACAAGATGTTAGTTTTGCTAATGGCTAATCAGGTGCCCAATTGTCCTCCAACTACAAGACTCCTGATAAAGTGTGTTGGAGAATGTAGCTTAGAACTAAAGCCTAATGAAAACTTTTTATTTTCATTTCAAAATAAGGTCTGAGGGGAGAGCTGGGTTATCAAAACATACTCCAATGATACAAAACCAGTCTACTAAAAGAGCGTAGGTCTGCCACACACATGGTTACCTGAGAATGAGAGAGAAAGCAGGGAGGAAGGGCAGGTCTCCTTCAGAGGACTTATGGGAACAGAGAAGAGAGAGGGAAAGCTCACCCCCTATAAGTATAACCAGTGCCAAGAGAGCAAGAGCCCATGCCCGGCATGAGCAGAGATCTGCAGCACTGTGCCCTCATCCATGAGGAAAAGTGTAGTCTTAGCAATGTTAGGTTCTCACTAATCAAATTTACCTGTTCCCCTCCATGGAGGAGGTGGGGATAAGAATGAGAAAATACTGACACGCGACGTGAAGAATTATAGGACGACATGCACACTGCTGCACATGCATTTGTGTATTGCAGTAGGATCATTTCTTGGAAGGCCTTAGAACTGCTTTGTTTTCATCAGGGACAATGAAACTAGGAGGAGAGACTTTCTGGCTGTCTAGTGGTTAAGACTCCACGCTTCCACTGCAGGGGCCCTGGGTGTGATCCCTGATCAGGGAGATCCTGCATGCAGAGAATTGAGGCCAAAAAACAAACAAAAAAACAACTACAACAAAAAGAAACTAGGAGGAAAAAGGTGATAGAACAGAATGAAGTCACTGTGGCTTTTAAAGGTTTATTCCGTTTGTAGGGTATTAGGACTCGGACCGAGAGATTGATAAATGTTCCTAAAGTTTCCATCTAAGAAATGTACCCAGACTCAGGGTTTCACAGGGCCTTACCTTCATGGGTTAGTTCATGATGCCTTTATCCCCATCTGCTGTTCAGTCTCCCTGGTGTTCTCCAGCTCCACTCCAGCCCCTGCCTTCTCAAGGCCATGGAACATAGAACTTGAAATTGAGGACTCCCTATTGTCACTGACTGATGAGTAGGAAGGGACTGGAGGAAGGGAAATTCCCTAATTCTGCCACAGGGAGAGCCATTCTCTGAGGAGAATGTAATCATTTGCTTATTCAACCAACATTTATCAAGTAGAGTGTAGTGATCCTCAGGGGTCTGCAGATGCCAGGTTTGTGAAACACTGCAATAAAAGTTAAGGCTGTCACTTTAGTTGTTCCCTTGATACCAATATTGTTGAAAACAAACTCAAACGTGAGTCTTCGAAACATTATACCAGCAGCAAATTATAAGGTGATCCTCAAAGATATAGTCATATTTATATTTAATATCATTGAAACTCAAACAAGAAATTTACAGAGACCTAGAAAAATGTGGACCTAGAAAAATTTATCTTAAGAATCCCAAAGACATTCTGCAGTTTAGAAATGCTAGCGTAGAGGGAAAATAAATAGTTTTGAGACTCAAATAGTCCAGAATTTTAATCCTGGCTCTGGAATTTATAAGATGTTTTATTTTAGTCAGATTAGATGATTCAATATCTTTATATTTAACAATGAGAATAAAACTGCTTATGTAACAGAGCTCTTATGAGGAAGATAGAGCATGATGTATGTATGTCACATAGTGTTTTACACATAGTAAAGTCCTAATCAATATGGATTCCTTTTTATGCCATAATGCCCCTTCATTCCCATTGTGTTTAAGGAACCATATAAGAAGATACAATGATGAGTTAAATATTATGTATAAGAAGATCTCAATCTGGTGAGACAATAGACATGTAAACACAATTACAATACACTGAGATAAATATCATACTAGAAAAAGGTAAAAAAATTAATATGAGATATAGAGGAAGCTTTTTTCCTGATGTGCCTAAAAGAAACTCTGAAAATTGTTTCCCAAGGAACATATTCCTGGTGAATATTCAGTTAATGATAATAGTGATGATGATGTTGATGATGATGATAAAAATGAAGTTTGTGATTATGTTGACAATAATGATGGAGATAGTTTACATTTATTGCATATTTACTATGTTGTAGGAACTCAATTTGCATATATTACTTGATCCTCAAAACACTCTAGTGAGGGAGAAATATAATTTCCATATTGTAGAAAATCACAAGGTTACACAGGTAGCATGGGGAAAAGCTGGGACTTGACCCAGTTCTGTCTGATTAAAAAGCTCAAATCCTTAACCATTATAGCGCATGCTCTTTCCATGAATTAATTACTGAATGGTAATTAGGTTCTATTTGAACTATAGTTCATTTGAATTTAAATAGGATTTTGTGGGTATATTGAGCACCTTTTCTTATTCTATCCTATTTACCAATTTCTTGGTTATAGCACCCTAAATGGGATTTGGGGAAACAATACCACAAAACTCAGTACATGTCGTTCAGAAGGTGAGCACTTAACCAAAGACTCTAGATATGGAACATGTGGCACGCACTGAGCAAGGGAGAGTATTAACTGCTCTGGGCACAGGGAATGGTTCAGGGATAGACAGGCATGTGACTCAACCCAAGAAGCAAACCGCATCAGAACCAATCCCAGAGACTTTGTTTGTGGGATCATAAACAGGGGTCATTCCTTCCCTCCTAGATTGTAACCTGAGAGGTTATAAAATTGGAGCTACTTCAGCTGTACTACTACCACAAAGAGACTGAAAATGAAGCCAGTAGTTTGGAGAAAGCAAGAACCACCAAAGAGATCAAATCTCCAGAACATCATTTTCAGCCTCCAATTTCAGTCACCTGAACCAACATATTCTATTTCTGCTGATGTCAGTTTGTGTTATGCTTAATCTCCTTGCAACCAGAGGACTCCTGAATGATGAAGTAGGCTTGCCTTGATGCCTAGTACAAATATTTTTTAAAATTATTATATACTTTATTTATAAGATATACATGTATAAGATATATAAATATATCTTGTATGTTTCTGTGTATGCATGCATAATATTATAACAAATTCTTATGTAATACAGGCTGAAGAAGTAGCACATTATCGAGGCCATTATAACCATCTGCGGGTTGACTTTCCCCATCTCCATCTTTACATCCAGAGATAACCGGGAACCCAAATTTTCTGTTTATCTTAAATTTGCCTGTTTTTACATAATATTAAAATGCTACATGATTTTTAGAGATGTACTTCTTGTTATGGATTATATGTATAGGCTACATAATTTATTTTCGCAATTGTATAGTATTCTTTTGTATGAATAGACCACAGTTTATTTAAACATTCTGCTTTTGATAACCTTTGGAAAGTGTCCATGGGTTATTAGCAATGGGCTTTACAAACATACTTGAACACATCCTCTGGCGCAAATGAGTAAGAATTTTCCTGTATATACCTAGAGGAAGCATTTTAGGGCTATAAGATATTCACATCTTCAATATTAGCAAATAATATCAAGGTTTTTTTCCCAAAGAATAGTGGCTGTGGCAGTGTTACTCCTACCAACAGTATGAGAAATTACCCATTACTTTATACCTTTGCCTACTTGGGGCATTGTTAAAATTTTAAAATTTTTGTTCAGTCTGTGAAATGATACCTATTGTGATTTTATTGTTATTTCTCTAATTATACATCTTTTAATATATTCATTTACCATGTGTATATCATCTCTTGTTAAGTATTTGTTCATGCATCTTGTCCATTTTTCTGTTGGATTGTTTGTCTTTTAATTATTGATTTATAGGATTTTTATTACATTCTAGTCCTTACTGGCTCGTAAATCTTCACCCCATTTATGGCTTATCTTTTCACTCTTCTTCTGGTACTTTTTGATAACCAGAAGTCTAAAAATTGTTAATATTTACATTCATTAAGCCTTTGCTTTTATGGATTATATATATTTAAAAATCCTGCTCTACATCAAGTCATGAAGATAATTTTCTATATTTTATTCTAAAAAGGTAAAAATGTACCTTTCAAATTTATCTCCTAAACCAAAGAAAGTGTTTGAGATAGAGATATCATTGTATTTCTTTCCATATAGATAACGAATTGCCTCAGCAGCATTTATTGACAAGTCCACTATTTTCTCACTGCTCTATGTTAACTCTATCATACATCTAGCTTGCATAAAGGTGTGGGTCTATTTTTTGAACTTCCTATTCTATTCCATTGGTCTCTTTGTCCTAATCTGTGCCAATAATAGTGTCTTAATTATTATACTTTTATCACAAGTCTTAATGTATATAATAAGTCCCCTCAACTGATTCTTCTTCAGAAATGCCTTTTAATGTTGGGCATTTTTCATTCATATTAATTTTATAAACAACTTATCTAATTCACATTAAAAAACTCTGTTGGCATTTTTACTAAAGTTGGACTAAATTTACACATTAATTTGAAAAGAATTGACATTTTAAAATGTTGAGATTTCTATTCATGAACATGGTATATCTCTCCATTATTTAGGCCTTTTTTATATCTAATAGTAAAGTTTGAAATTTTCCCTTGTAAAGGTCATTTCCTCTTTTTAAATTTTAATTCCTATGTAGCATATATTTTTATCTTGTTAAAGTTACATTTTCTATCTCTTGTGTCATAGAAATTAAATATAACTGATTTTTATATTTGGTCTTGTATTCAACCAATATAATAAAATATCTTAATTTTAAGAAATTTTTAGTGTTTTCACATGGGTTTTCTATGTAGATAATCTTATACATTGTGGATAATGACATTATTGTTTATTCTTTTTAAACCTGTAAACTTCTTTTTTCAAAGTATTATGACTAGGAGCTCAAAAAATGATGAAAAGGAGAGTATATAATGTAAAGAACAGTTACCTCCTCATTTTCACCTCATTTCTGAGTTTAAAGGGAATGAATATAATGCCTTCTCATTATATATAATCTCACTGTAGTCTTTGGTTAGACAATCTTCATCATTTTAAGACATTTCTTTCTTTACTTGGTTTGTTAAGAGTTTTTGTCATGGATGGGGATGAAATTTTACCTACTATAATTTATGCCTCTATTTCCTTGTTCATATAGCTTTCTTCATCTTTGATATGCTAATAGGATGAATTATCAATACATTAACATCTTTCCTAAAGTCAAATGAGACTTTCATCCCTAACATGAATATTGATGGATCATTTTGTCATGCACATTTTGGTGATTTTTGTAGGTATAACTATGAATAAGATCAAACTATAATATTCCTTTCCAGTGCTACACCTTGTCTATCTTGTTTTAGTATCAAGGTAATGTTGGCTTTACAAAATTTAATGGATTATTTCCCTGATCTTTTTCTTTTTGTTAAAAACATAAATGATGCTAGAATCACCTATTTCTGGAAGGTTTAACTGAACTTGCTTATAAAATATTTGAGACTTGGTTTATTCTCCATCAGAAGATTTTAAATTACTGATGCATTTTTAAAATGGTTATAGAATAATTAATACTTCTACCTTCCAGAGACAGTTTTGGTGACTTCTACTTTGCTAGAAAATTGTAAATTTTATGTAAATTTTCAAATTTATTGTCATGATTTTTTTATTGTATGTTCTTTTGTCTCTCGAATCCTGAATTTTTTTTAACATCTTTATTGGAGTATAATTGCTTTAAAATGGTGTGTTAGTTTCTGCTTTATAACAAAGTGAATCAGTTATACATATACATATGTCCCATATCTCTTCATTCTTGCATCTCCCTCCCTCCCACCTTCCCTATCCCACCCCTCTAGGTGGTCACAAAGCACCGAGCTGATCTCCTTGTGCTATGCGGCTGTTTCCCACTAGCTGTCTATTTTATGTTTGCTAGTATATATATGTCCATGCCACTCTCTCACTTTGTCCCAGCTTACCTTCCCCCTCCCCGTATCCTCAAGTCCATTCTCTAGTAGGTCAGTGTCTTTATTCCCATCTTGCCCCTAGGTTCTCCATGACCTTTTTTTTGTTGTTGTTTTCTTAGATTCCATATATATGTGTTAGCATACGGTATTTGTTTTTCTCTTTCTGACATACTTCACTCTGTATGACAGACTCTAGGTCCATCCACCTCACTACAAATAACTCAATTTCGTTTCTTTTTATGGCTGAGTAATATTCCATTGTATATATGTGCCACATCCATTCAACTGTTGATGGACACTTAGGTTGCTTCCATGTTCTGGCTATTGTAAATAGAGCTGCAATGAACATTGTGGTACATGATTCTTTTTGAATTATGATTTTCTCAGGGTATATGCCCAGTAGTGGGATTGCTGAGTCATATGGTAGTTCTATTTTTAGTTTTTTAAGGAACCTTCATACTATTCTCCATAGTGGCTGTATCAATTTACATTCCCACCAACAGTGCAAGAGGGTTCCCTTTTCTCCACACCTACTCCAGCATGTATTGTTTGTAGATTTTTTAATGATGGCCATTCTGACCAGTGTGAGATGATATCTCATTGTAGTTTTGATTGGCATTTCTCTAATGATTAATGATGTTGAGCATTCTATCCTGTGTTTGTTTGCAATCTGTATATCTTCTTCGGAGAAATGTCTTCTGCCCATTTTTGGATTGGGTTGTTTGTTTTTTTGATATTGAACTGCATGGGCTGCTTGTAAATTTTGGAGATTAATCCTTTGTCAGTTGCTTCATTTGCAAATATTTTCTCCCATTGTGAGGGTTGTCTTTTCGTCTTTTCTATGGTTTTCTTTGCTGTTCAAAGGCTTTTAAGCTTCATTAGGTCCCATTTGTTTATTTTGGCTTTTATTTCCATTTCTGTAGGATGTGGGTCAAAAAGAATCTTGCTATGATTTATGTCATAGAGTGGTCTGCCTATGTTTTCCTTTAAGAGTTTGATAGTGTCTGGCCTTACATTTAGGTCTCGAATCCATTTTGAGTTTATTTTTCTGTATGGTGTTAGAGAGTGTTCTAACTTCATACTTTTACACGTACCTGTCCAGTTTTCCCAGCACCACTTACTGAAGAGGCTGTCCTTTCTCCACTGTATATTCTTGCCTCCTTTATCAAAGATAAGGTGACCATATGTGCGTGGGTTTATCTCTGGGCTTTCTATCCTGTTCCATTGATCTATATTTCTGTTTTTGTGTCAGTACCATACTGTCTTGATTACTGTAGCTTTGTAGTATAGTCTGAAGTCAGGGAGCCTGATTCCTCCAGCTCCGTTTTTCTTTCTCAAGATTGCTTTGGTGGGGCTTCCCTGGTGGCGCAGTGGTTGAGAATCTGCCTGCTAATGCAGGGGACATAGGTTCGAGCCCTGGTCTGGGAAGATCCCACATGCCACGGAGCAGCTGGGCCCGTGAGCCACAACTACTGAGCCTGTGCGTCTGGAGCCTGTGCCCCGCAACGGGAGGGGCCGCGATGGTGAGAGGCCCGCGCAGCGCGATGAAGAGTGACCTCCCGCACCGCGATGAAGCCCCCGCTTGCCGCAACTAGAGAAAGCCCTCGCACGAACCGAAGACCCAACACAGCCAAAAATAAATAAATAAATAAATAAAGTAGCTATAAAATATATTAAAAAAAAAAAAAGATTGCTTTGGCTATTTGGGGTCTTTTGTGTTTCCATACAAATTGTGAAATTTTTTGTTCTAGTTCTGTGAAAAATGCCAGTGGTAGTTTGATAGGGATTGCATTGAATCTGTAGATTGCTTTGGGTAGTAGAGTCATTTTCACAATGTTGATTCTTCCAATCCAAGAACATGGTATATCTCTCCATCTATTTGTATCATCTTTAATCTCTTTCATCAGTGTCTTATAATTTTCTGCATACAGGTCTTTTGTCTCCTTAGGTAGGTTTATTCCTAGATATTTTATTCTTTTTGTTGCAATGGTAAATGGGAGTGTTTTCTTAATTTCACTTTCAGATATTTCATCATTAGTGTATAGGAATGCTATAGATTTCTGTTCATTAATTTTGTATCCTGCTACTTTACCAAATTCATTGATTAGCTCTAGTAGTTTTCTGGTAGCATCTTTAGGATTCCCTATGTATAGTATCATGTCATCTGCAAACAGTGACAGCTTTACTTCTTCTTTTCCGATTTGGATTCCTGTTATTTCTTTTTCTTCTCTGATTGCTGTGGTTAAAACTTCCAAAACTATGTTGAATAATAGTGGTCAGAGTGGGCAACCTTGTCGTGTTCCTGATCTTAGTGGAAATGGTTTCAGCTTTTCACCATTGAGGATGATGTTGGCTGTGTGTTTGTCATATATGGCCTTTATTATCTTGAGGAGAGTTCCCTCTATGCCTACTTTCTGGAGGGTTTATATCATAAATGGGTGTTGAATTTTGTCAAAAGCTTTCTCTGCATTGATTGAGATGATCATATGGCTTTTCTCCTTCAATTTGTTAATATGGTGTATCACATTGATTGATTTGCATGAACTGAAGAATCCTTGCATTCCTGGGATAAACCCCACTTGATCATGATGTATGATCCTTTAATGTGCTGTTGGATTTTGTTTGCTAGTATTTTGTTGATGATTTTTGCACCTATGTTCATCAGTGATATTTGTCTGTAGTTTTCTTTCTTTCTGACGTCTTTGTCTGGTTTTGGTATCAGGGTGATGGTGGTCTCATAGAATGAGTTTGGGAGTGTTCCTCTCTCTGCTATATTTTGGAAGAGTTTGAGAAAGATAGGTGTTAGCTCTTCTCTAAATGTTTGAGAGCATTCGCCTATGAAGCCATCTGGTCCTGGGCTTTTGTTTGTTGGAAGATTTTTAATCACATTCTCAATTTCAGTGCTTGTGATTGGTCTGTTCATATTTTCTATTTCTTCCTGGTTCAATCTTGGAAGGTTGTGCATTTCTAGGAATTTGTACATTTCTTCCAGGTTGTCCATTTTAGTAGCATAGAGTTGCTTGTAGTAATCTCTCATGATCGTTTGTATTTCTGCAGTGTTCATTGTTACTTCTCCATTTTCATTTCTAATTCTATTGATTTGAGTCGTCTCCCTTTTTTTCTTGATGAGTCTGGCTAATGGTTTATCAATTTTGTTTACTTTCTCAAAGAACCAGCTTTTGATTTTATTGATCTTTGCTATTGTTTTCTTCACTTTTTTTTCATTTATTTCTGATCTGATCTTTATGATTTCCTTCCTTCTGCTCACTTTGGTGTTTTTTTGTTCTTCTTTCTCTAATTGCTTTAGGTGTAAGGTTAGGCTGTTTATTTGAGATGTTTCTTGTTTCTTAAGGTAGGATTGTATTGCTATAAACTTTCCTCTTAGAACTGCTTTTGCTGAATCCCATAGGTTTTGGGTCATCGTGTTTTCATTGTCATTTGTTTCTTGGTATTTTTTGATTTCCTCTTTGATTTCTTCAGTGATCTCTTGGTTATTAAATAGTTTATTGTTTAGCCTCCATGTGTTTGTATTTTTTACAGATTTTTTTCTTTAATTGATATCTAGTCTCATGGCATTGTGGTGGGAAAAGATACTTGATAAAATTTCAATTTTCTTAAATTTACTAGGGCTTGATTTGTGACCCAAGATATGATCTATCCTGGAGAATGTTCCATGAGCACTTGAGAAGAATGTGTATTTTTTTGTTTTTGGGTGGAATGTCCTATAAATATCAATTAACTCCATTTTTTTTAATGTATCATTTACAGCTTGTGTTTCCTTATTTATTTTCATTTTGGATGATCTGTCCATTGGTGAAAGTGTGGTGTTAAAGTGCCCTACTATGATTGTGTTACTGTCGATTTCCCCTTTTATGGCTGTTAGTATTTGCCTTATGTATTGAGGTGCTCCTATGTTGGGTGCATAAATATTTACAATTGTTATATCTTCTTCTTGGATTGATCCTTTGATCATTATGTCGTGTCCTTCTTTGTCTCTTGTAATAGTCTTTATTTTAAAGACTATTTTGCCTTACATGAGAATTGCTACTCCAGCTTTCTTTTGATTTCCATTTGCATGGAATATCTTTTTCCATCCCCTCACTTTCAGTCTGTATGTGTCCCTAGGTCTGAAGTGGGTCTCTTGTAGACAGCATATGTATGGGTCTTGTTTTTGTATCTATTCAGCCAGTCTATGTCTTTTGGTTGATGCATTTAATCCATTTACATTTAAGGTAATTATTGATATGTATGTTCCTATTACCATTTTCTTAATTGTTTTGGGTTTGTTATTGTAGGTCTTTTCCTTCTCTTGTGTTTCCTGCCTAGAGAAGTTCCTTTAGCATTTGTTGTAAAGCTGGTTTGGTGGTGCTGAATTCTCTTAGGTTTTGCTTGTCTGTAAAGGTTTTAATTTCTCCATCAAATCTGAATGAGATCCTTGCTGGGTAGAGTAATCTTGTTTGTAGGTTTTGTTCCTTCATCACTTTAAATATGTCCTGCCACTCCCTTCTGGCTTGCAGAGCTTCTGCTGAAAGATCAGCTGTTAACCTTATGGGGAAATCCCTTGTGTGTTATTTGTTGTTTTTCCCTTGCTGTTTTTTTATATTTTTTCTTTGTATTTAATTTTTGATAGTTTGATTAATATGTGTCTTGGTGTGTTTCTCCTTGGGTTTATCCTGTATGGGACTCTCTGTGCTTCCTGGACTTGATTAACTATTTCCTTTCCCATATTAGGGAAGTTTTCAACTATAATCTCTTCAAATATTTTCTCAGTCCCTTTCTTTTCCTCTTCTTCTTCTGGGACCCCTATAATTCGAATGTTGGTGTGTTTAATGTTGTCCCAGAGGTCTCTGAGACTGTCCCCAGTTCTTTTCATTCTTTTTTCTTTATTCTGCTCTGCAGTAGTTATTTCCACTATTTTATCTTCCAGGTCACTTATCTGTTCTTCTGCCTCAGTTATTCTGCTATTGCTCTCTTCTAGAGAATTTTTAATTTCATTTATTGTGTTTTTCATCATTGTTTGTTTGCTCTTTAGTTCTTCTAGGTCCTTGTTAAACGTTCCTTGTATTTTCTCTATTCTATTTCCAAGATTTTGGATCATCTTTACTATCATTATTCTGAATTCTTTTTCAGGTAGACTGCCTATTTCCTCTTCATTTGTTAGGT
The DNA here is from genome assembly GCF_965194805.1 of Balaenoptera borealis. Taxonomy (NCBI): domain Eukaryota; kingdom Metazoa; phylum Chordata; class Mammalia; order Artiodactyla; family Balaenopteridae; genus Balaenoptera; species Balaenoptera borealis. Next base: position 100,592,422 of record NC_138861.1, on the reverse strand, counting down.
CTGATGGGTTTTTACCTTGCTCCTTCATGTGCTGTGTGTTCTTCTGTCGTCTCATTTTGCTTAACTTACTGTGTTTGGGGTCTCCTTTTTGCAGGCTGCAGGTTTGTAGTTTGCATTGTTTTTGTTGTGTGTCCCCCATGGCTAAGGTTGGTTCAGTGGGTTGTGTAGGCTTCCTGGTGGAGGGGACTAGTGCCTGTGTTCTGGTGGATGAGGCTGGATCTTGTGTTTCTGGTGGGCAAGTCCATGTCTGGTGGTGTCTTTTGGGGTGTCTGTGGCCTTATGATTTTAGGCAGTCTCTCTGCTAATGGATGGGGTTGTGTTCCTGTCTTTTTAGTTGTTTGGCATAGGGTGTCCAGCACTGTAGCTTGCTGGTCGTTGAGTGAAGCTGGGTCTTGGCGTTGAGGTGGAGATCTCTGGGAGATTTTTGCCATTTGATATTACGTGGAGCTGGGAGGTCTCTTGTCAACCAGTGTCCTGAAGTTGGCTCTTCCACCTCAGAGGCACAGCCCTGATGCCTGGCTGGAGAACCAAGAGCCTTTCATCCACATGGCTCAGAATAAAAGGGAGAAAAATAGAAAGAAAGAAGATAATATAAAATAAAATAAAATAACGTTATTAAAATAAGAAATAAAAAATAATTATTAAGAAAAAAAATTTTTGAAGTAAAAACAAACAAAAAAAATGGACGGACAGAACCCTAGGACAAATGGTACAAGCAAAGCTATACAGACAAAATCAAACACAGAAGCATACACATACACACTCAGAAAAAGAGAAAAAGGGAAAAAATATATATCTTTGCTCCCAAAGTCCACCTCCTCAATTTGGGATGATTCGTTGTCTATTCAGGTATTCCACAGATGCAGGGTACACCAAGTTGATTGTGGAGATTTAATCCGCTGCTCCTGAGGCTGCTGGGAGAATTTTCCCTTTCTCCTCTTTGTTCGCACAGCTCCTGGGGTTCAGCTTTGGATTTGGACCCTCCTCTGCATGTAGGTCGCCTGAGGGCATCTGTTCTTCACTCAGACAGGACAGGGTTAAAAGAGCAGCTGATTCGGGGGCTGTGGCTCACTCAGGCCGGGGGGGAGGGAGGGGTTCGGATGCGGGGCGAGCCTGCGGTGGCAGAGGCCAGCATGATGTTGCAACAGCCTGAGGCGCGCCGTGTGTTCTCCCGGGAAGCTGTCCCTGGATCACGGGACCCTGGCAGTGGCAGGCTGCACAGGCTCTTGGGAGGGGTGGTGTGAAGAGTGACCTGTGCTTTCACACAGGCTTCTTTGTCATGGCAGCAGCAGCCTTAGCATCTCATGCCCGTCTCTGGGGTCCATGCTGATAGCCGCAGCTCACGCCTGTCTCTGGAGCTCGTTTAAGCGGCGCTCTTAATCCCCTCTCCTCACGCACCAGGAAACAAAGAGGGAAGAAAAAGTCTCTTGCCTCTTCGGCAGCTCCATACTTTTCCCCAGACTCCCACCTGGCTAGCTGTGGTGCACTAGCCCCCTTCAGGCTGTGTTCACGCAGCCAACCCCAGTCCTCTCCCTGGGATGTGACCTCCGAAGCCCAAGCCTCAGCTCCCAGCCCCCACCCACCCCGGCGGGTGAGCAGACAAGCCTCTCGGGCTGGTGAGTGCTGGTCGGCACCGCTCCTCTGTGCAGGAATCTCTCTGCTTTGCCCTCCACGCCCCTGTTGCTGCGCTCTCCTCCGTGGCTCTGAAGCTCCCCCACCCCCACCACTCACAGTCTCCGCCTGCAAAGGGGCTTCCTAATGTGTGGAAACCTTTCCTCCTTCACAACTCCCTCCCAGTGGTACAGGTCCCATCCCTATTCTTTGTCTGTTTTTTCTTTTGTCCTACCCAGGTATGTGGGGAGTTTCTTGCCTTTTGGGAGGTCTGAGGTCTTCTGCCAGTGTTCAGTAGGTTTTCTATAGGAGCTGTTCCACATGTAGATGTATTTCTGATGTACTTGTGGGGAGGAAGGTGATCTCTGTGTTTCACTCTTCCGCCATCTTGAAGCTCTTCCCCCTCCCTTCCTGAATGTGTTTTTAAAGCTATATTCCCTTTTACATTCCAACAATGGTTTATTCATTTTTTCTTTTTTTCTTTTCTGACCAATTGTTATGCAAGTTTGCCTACTTCTCAGCCTTTTCAAATAATGTAAATTGGCTTTTTAAATTCTCATTATTGTATCCCTTATATTTATTAAATTCATTTAATTTTTGCTGAATTTATTCTACTGCACTTCATCTAATTTCTAACAAGCATTTAGCTGTTTTTAATATAAACATTTGAGTGAATACATTTCTCTTGCATTAGCTCTTTAACTGTAACCTTCAATTATTGATGTGCATTATTTTAATTATCAATCAGTTCTTAGAATTTTTACATTTCCATTTTGATATTTTTCTTTGACCCATGAGTTATTTGGAAATGTGTAGTTTTCAATTTCCAATTTTGTTATCACTTTAAAATTAAAATTTATTATTTATTTCTTACTTAATTGCACTGTGGTCTTAGAATATGCTCTGAATGATAATGACTCTTTGAGATTTGTTGACACATACTTCATGGCCCAGTAAGTAGCCAAACACCCTTATTTGGCATTGGATGCTGGGTTGTTTATATGTTCAGTTGATCAAATTGTACAAATCCTTTATGTCTTTTTTTCCAGCTTTACTGAGGTATACTTAATATACAAAAATTTATGTGGACTTAATGTATACATTTTGATGAGTTTGGACATAAGCATACAGCCATCATACCATCACCACAATCAAGGTAATAAACATATCCATCACCTCCAAAAGATTTCCTGTGTCTCTTTGCTTTTTATAAGACTATTTTTTAACAGCAGTTTTAGGATGACAGCAAAATTGAGAGGAAGGTAAAGAGATTTCCCATATACTCTGACATCATATATCCATAGCTTTTCCCATTATCAACATGCCCCACCAGAGTGGTACATTTGTTACAATTGATGAACCTAACGTTACATATCATAATCACTCAAAGTCCATAGTTTTCATTATAGTTCACTCTTCCTGTGGTACATCCTATGGGTTTGGAAAAATGTATAATGACACGTATCCATCATTATGGTATTATACAGAGTATTCTTGCTGCTCTAAAATTCCTCTGTGCTCCACCTATTCATCCCTCAACTCCAACTCCTGGTAATCACTGATTTTTTTACTTTTTCCATATTTTAGCCATTCTCAGGATGTCATATAGTTAGAATTATACAGTATACAGTCATTTCAGATTAGCTTTTCTCACTTAGGAATATCTATTTAAGGTTCCTGCATGTCTTTTCATGGCTTGATAGCTCATTTCTTTTTAGCACTGGATAATATTCCATTGTCTGGATATACTACAGATTATTTATTTATTTGCCTACTGAAGGACATCTTTGTTGCTTTCAAGTTTTGGCAATTATGAATCAAGCTGCTATAAACTAGTACAAGTAGTACAAGTTTTTGTGTTGACATGTTTTCAACTCTTTTGGGTAAATAACTGAAAGTGGGATTACTAGATTGTATGGCAAGAGAATGTTTAGTTTTGTAAGAAACCACCAAACTGGCTGTACCATTTTGCATTATCACCAGTGACAAATGAGTCTTCCTGTTCCACATCCTCACCAGCATTTGGTATTGTCAGTGTTCTCCATTTTGACCATTCTAATACATTTGTAGCAATATCTCATTGTGGTTTTAATTTGGATTTTCCTGATGATATTTGATATGGAACATCTTTTCATATGCTTATTTGCCACCTTTATATTTTTTTTTGTTGAAGTGTTTGTTAAGGTCTTAGGTTCAGTTTTTGATTGGGTTATTTGTTTTCTTGTTGTTGTATTTCCTTTGTGTGTGTGTGTGTGTGTGTGCATGTGTGATTGTGTATGTTAAGAACTCTTAACATGAGATCTACCCTCTTTCAAGGTTTTAGGTGCACAATACCATATTGTTAACTATAGGCACTGTTTTGTACAGCAGATCTCTAGAACGTATTCATTTTGTATAACCATAACTTTATAGCCATTGAACTTTGCTGATTTGTTCACTTAATTTAACTATTACTGAATAAGTGTGTGTTAAACACTCTTACTATGATGATACTTTCTTAATTTGTCCTTTTATAAGTCTTTATTTGTGTATTATGACACTATGTCATAAAGTTATTATAAGTCTGGAATCATCATATAGTTTTTTTAAGTAAAACTTTTATTTTTATGGAGAGATACTCTTTATTTCTAGCAATGTCTTCTGGCTTAATATCTACTTTTTTCCCTATCAATATAGCTATACTTTGGCTAGTAAATGCCTGGCAACTTTTAGATGATGTTTCACTTAACCTTTCTGTTTTTCTTTGATTTAAATGTCTTTTATAAGTAGCATATAACTGGATACTGTTTTATTTATAAAGCATGACAAACTTTATCTTTTAACTATCAAGACTAGTCTCTATTTAGAGTGATTATGGGGGGTTTTCCAGTATCTTATTTTGTGTGTTTGTTTTGTCCTACTTTTATTTATTTATTTCATTAATTTTTATTGTAGTATAGTTGCTTTACAATATTGTGTTAGTTTCTGCTGTACAGCAAAGTGAATCCACTATACGTATACATATATCCCCTTTCTTGGATTTCCTTCCCATTTAGGTCACCACAGAGCATTGAGTGGAGTTTTGTCCTACTTTTAAATACTTCTTATTCTTTCTTGACTTCTTTAGAATTTAGTATTTTTTAATATTATTCCAGTTGTCCTTCTGTATTTTTGAAGGTTATGCTATGTATTTCAATTTTATTAGTGATTATTATAAATATTTTAACAGACATTTTATTCTGAATTACATAAGTACCCTAAAAATTTTTTGAGCAAATTATCCCATGGTTATGATACATGGCAAGAAGCTTAGTTGTTTTATATCCACATATTATACATTATTATTACTGTTTTATGTCACTTAAGTTTGTTTAGATTTCTTCTTTTCCTTATTGTTTTCTTGGCCTATTATTTCTCCTTAGAGTTTAATTTTCTATTTGGAATTATTTTTCTTCTTCTTGAAATAGGTTTTTAGAAATTCCTTTAGTGATGGCCTTGTGGTGGTAAACTCATTTTTTTGTTTGTTTGAAAATGTTATTTTGCCTGCATTTTTGACAATAAAGTAGGGTTTATAATTTTAAGTTGCAATTATTTTCTCTCAGCCCTTTAAAGTATTATTGTAAACTTATTGTACTATCTTCTAGATACCATTTCTACTCTTGGAAGTCAATGTAATTTTCATTTCTTTCAGGCATTCTTTTTTTTCTGGATATGTTTAATATTTTACCTTACATTCCAAAATCTTACTAGAGAATAATTGTGTGAATTTTTAAAAATTCATCCTGATTTGGCTTCACTATATTTCCTAACATCTTGTTTGATGTCATCATTTCAGGTAAGTTCTAAGCCATTATGACTTCAAACTACTGCAACTCTATCCTCTGTATTATTTCCATCTGGAAATTTGTTTAGATCTGTGATAGGCATTAGCATTCTGTTCCTTGTATCACTTAATCTCTCTTCAGATCTCTTTGCTTCATTCTGAGTAATTTTATTTGATCCATATTCTGGCTCACTAATTCTCTTGTTAGCTAAACCAAGTCTATTATTTAACACATCTATTGGAGTTTAAATTTCAAGTATAAATTTATTTATGAAAAGCTTATTTGGTTCTTATAAAAATGTCTCATTATTTTGTAGTATCTTTTGTCATTCTTACATGTGTTGCTTATTCATTTCTTAAAAAATTGTCTAATTATACTTTTGGGGGCCTTTATTTTGGCGAATTCTATGATGTCTATGTTTAGGAAAGATTCCTAAAGAGATTATTTACATTTGGTTTTCCTGGGCTTCCAGGAGAATTGTCAAACTGGTCCTACTACAAAATATTTTCTCAGCTTGGGCATTTTTGTTAAATTAGGAAATAAGAATTTACACTTGGTAATTAATTTAGACTGTTTTATGTAGACACATATTCATTGAATTTTTTTTCCTTTTCCATCATAACAATGGTGAATAGACAATGTTATTTGTCATCTCCTTTTACAGGTATTTGTTGAAGTCTACTCTTTTCCTGAGCATGTAGGTTTTAGGAGGTTGCAGCTTTGTGTAGAGGTTTCTATTCCGGTTTTTATTTTGAACAAGCTCAAGTATTATTATTTCACATGTGTTATGATTAAAGGTCAAACTCTAGATTACTGTGTTTGCCTCTGCACCAAAGGAACCCTTAGCATCCTTGTCCATTTACCATGCTGGATTTGCTTTTGCTTTGGGTCTTGATATGTAAAGATTTCTCTGGTAACTATTATCATTCTGTTCTCTGTATCTCTGAACCTCTCTTGTGATGTTAGCTAGTACTGAGAAGGAGTTTTAAAGCAGAATTTTATGAGCATATTTAGGTGTTCTGTAGCTGGAGAAGTTGAGAATATATGGAATTTCACAAAGCTTAACAAGGAGGCTGGCACTATGGTTTTCAACTTCTTCTTTGGCTGTGACATTTTAGCATTAAGTATAAATGATTAAATAATATAAAGTTTATTCTTGTTGTTACGGGATTAAGAAGCCTCAATCTCCACTTGCTCACCACTACCATCTCGCATAAAATTGGAGGAAGCTAACAGAGATTGCCAAAGTAGAACAATAGCTCCATGGGAAATGTTCCCAAGTTGCTAAAATTCATATTACAAAGGCACATTTGGAAAATATTCCATTTTAAAATGTTGGACCACCCATCTTCATTTGTGAATGTCATAGACTTATCGTGCTTCTGGACCATCTTATCATGGACCTCAGCAGCGGGTGTTAGCCCCATGGATGTTAGCAAATCTTGTCTGAAAGTTTGAAGGGGGAAACCAATTCCATTTTGAGAAGACATACTTGTTTTGCAAAGGATTGAGCTACTTTAAAAGCATGTGGACACCTGCTTCCTGCAATGTCAATTGCTTTCCATTACAATGAAACAACAACATGGATATCGAGATTTACCTGCAGTTTATACCTATCAAACCAATATAAAAAGATGAGGGTAAAATTTCTGCTGCTTCTGTGGAATGAAAATGAACCATGTTTTACAGTAATGCCAATAAGATGAGCAAAAGAGCAAATACTGAGAATTTTTATTTAGGAGCTCTATCCTAAATGGGGTATGCATGAGATATCAAGTATTGCGATGTGCTGCAGTTGTAGAAAAATCTCATTGGTATAAAACATAAAAAGGGTCTTTTACTCCCAAGGAGACTGGCTATTTTATGCATCCCACACAGTCAAGAGTAGTCTGAACTGTTTAGCACAGATTTTAAACAGCAAAAATAAAGTCAGTATCATTTAGGACACCACTTAAACTTGTGAGATCATTCTAAAACTGACTCAGTGAACATCAAGATACAAGAGATGGATGACTAAAATGTAAAGACATATGGTTGCCTTCTCCAAAATAAAAATGGCTTGACAACCCCAGGGAAAATGTCCAATAGAGTAAACTTAGTCTTTATTAGCTTTCATTTTTTGGAGCCCTCATCTTCCTTTTCTTGAGTTCTTGGTCCTGACACTGCCTAATGTTGTTCTTTGATTGCTAAAATTGATTCTGCACCCCAGCATGCCCCCACTTCCCTCAATCTCACTTGCTTTTTTAAAATATATGTTTCTCAACTTAAGAAATGACTTCGTGATTTGACTAAAGCAATAGGTCATTCAGAAAGCTTCAATTCAAGTGAATTTTCTCAAGAGAAATAATGTAAGAAATCTATTATGAGAATTTTAAAGATCATAGCATTTTTCTGATAAACCACATAAATAGGAAGAATAAATAAACAGGTTATAGAAAAATTAAATGTACTATATATTATATGTATTTATATAATATATACATAAGTAAAAATATATATTTGTACATATATATACTGATTAAATGGTCACAGATGATTGAGCTAGGAATGGCCTTAGCTAATAAATGCTAGGTCTGTTTCCTTCATCTTTTTCATTTCTGGAATTCAAGTCTAAAAGTTCTTTGTCATACATTGTATTCATAAATTTTCTTTTATTTTTCATTGAAGTATAGTTGATTTACAGTATTGTGTCAGTTTCAGGTATATAGCAAAGTGATTCATATATATATATATATATATATATATATATATATATATATATGTATTTTTTTTTCAGATTCTTTTCCATTATAAGTTATTACAAGATACTGAATATAGTTCCCTGTGCTATACAGTAGGTCCTTGTTGCTTATCTAGTTGTTATATAGTAGTATGTATCTGTTACTCCCGAACTCCTAAAATAAACTTTGTTTCAATCCTTATGTTATTTCCACCTTGCTCCTCCTCCTGAGAAGCTTGAGTCATTGGCCATATTCACTGCTTGTGAGCACCTCTATTTTGAATCAGTGAGACTCTTCCCTGCCTCTTCTTTTTAGAGACCTTCCTTGATGTTTACTGGTATTTTTCTGTCCTGGGTTGACTTAAAAGTAGAATGTAAAAACAAACCAGTAAGTGAAACACCAACTGGAAAACACAGACACTCATAGAGTATCATCAAATCCTATCAGAATAACATAGCTTCACTCTGTCCCTCTAACACTGCTCGTTTCTTTGGATGTTTATCATTATCTCAACTGCCATCTTTCATTTGCTTGCTTGTTTACATCTGTGAAATCCTGCAACAATGGAAGCTCCATGAGAGCTGGAGCTTTGTCTATTTTCTTCTGGAATACACATGCCAATAACAGGGCCCATCACAGGCCACATGATCAAAGATCTTTTTTGAATGAATGAATGAATGGCTGGAGAAGATGGATGTGGGCCAGGAACACACTTTAAATAATTCTGTGAAATATGAGAGACTTGGCAGTATTACTGAATTGTGCTGCCAATGGAAGATCCTAAACACTCTTCTGGGCAGTTTAAGCAATTTTATTTTGAAATTAGTGAATGTACTTTAGTAAACGTTGATATTTCTGTCACTTTTCTCCAAAAATGTGTGTATAATTGAGCAGAAAAGGAAAGGTAGCTAGCTGCATTTACTCTAATGATCTTAAGCTCTGTAGATAGGCATTAAGGAAATCATAAACACGATAGAATAATTTCTCTGCTCTTTTAAGTCATGTTTGAACAATTGGCACTCAGACTGAGTTTTTAAGTAAAGGGAGAGAAAAGTGGAAAAAAGACCGAAAGTGAAAGGCAAAAGTAATTACATGAACATACACACACACATGATCCTCCCATAATCTGCATTTTCCACCAGTTTTTCTTTCAGTATAAAAGTTTGGAATTGTATATGTCATGCTGCTTTAAATATGATGATGGTAACAATAACACTAATGATAATCATAACAGCCTTAGAGTATATAAATTATATTTCACACACATAAATTTATACTAGGTATTGCCTACCCATTTTATAGGAAAAGTAATAGTTTAATGGAAGTTTACCACCATCATATCTTATAAACTCAATTATTAGGGCTCCACCTACCACATGCTTTCTATTTTAAAACCTTTTTTTTTTTTTTTTTGCTGCACCATGCGGCTTGCAAGATCTTGGTTCCCTGACCAGGGATCAAACTCCAGCCTCCTGCAGTGGAAATGTGGTGTCCTAATGACTGGACTGCCAAGGAATTCCCTATTTTAAAACATTCTAACAGAAAAAAAGTACTAGAGACATGATCTTTTTTATATCGCCTATTTGTTACACATTGCCTTACATAATGGGAATTTCCAATATGTATTAAAACAGTAAAAACATCTTTGTTTTAAAATTGTGAAGGTCATGTATCTTTGTGGGTCTATCTTTGGCCACCTTCTCTCTGCTCTCTTTTAATAATCTCACTTACTTTCATTATCCAGCTACCCTTTATTGGTTGATGACTCCCTAGTCTCTATATTCAACTTAGACCTCCCTCCCAGTTTCAGGCCAATACAGCAATTCCAGCTAAAATACTGCAGATATCTTAAACTTAAGTCATTAACTTCTCCCAGAAATCCACCTCTATTCTGATTCAAGATGGTTGATCAAAAAATTTTTAACTCTCTTTCATTCAAATCTCATCAGATTTATTGTAAAAGTATGAAAGTAAATTCATAGTAACCTTGGAAAGTCAGGAGGAGTGCCACTAGCACAGCAGAATGGTAAGGATTTCTGGAGCTTGACAGTGAAGCCCAGCAGGTATGATGCCTCTATAACATCATCAGGTATCAGGGAGGATTTATAAACAAAGGGTTTATCTGGAAGAATGTGAGGATAATGCTAAGAGATCTAAAGGGACAGAATCGGGAAGAAGGATCTGAATGTGGTAAAATTTCACCTGGAAATTATTTCAAAGACAAACTTTGCATCAGTTCCCCAATTATAGAGCATCTGACTCCAAAAATTTCTCAGAGGAAGAAATCCCAAGGTAACTGTATAGGCCTAAAAAGTAAGCAAGTGATAAAGGCAGAGAGAAGTGATGAGGAACTTTCCTACTCAGAGAAGGAGTCACTCACCTGATGGGAGATTCAACCCACCCAATTTGAGGAAATTAAAATTTTGTATTCAGAGCTAATAAGAGGTTTCTGACTGAATAAACTCACCAAAAACTAGAAAGAAAAGGAAGAGACCCTAAAAAAAAAAAAAAAAAAATGAACACAGATTATCTAAATGGCAATAAGAAGCCAAATGGTATCAGCAACAAAGGGAGCTTGAAGCAAGAAGCAATGTCCTAGCATTCTGATGAAAGAGTGCTTTGAATCTTGTTTTCTGTCCCCATCCAAAACAGCACTCAAGTGTGAGGACTAGATAAAGGCATTATTATTATGTAAGGAAGGAACATTTTCCACCCACAAACTTTTTCTTAATGAATTATTTGAGAATATATTCTTACAAAACCAAAAGTAAATCCAAGAATAAAGAAGATGTGGACTTTATAAACATTATGGACTAAAACATCTGTAAATTATATTACTGTCTAAATAATGATTAATACAATAGTTGTGAATTTTAAGACAATGATTGAGGAATGATTTGTAAAAACATGGAGACAACACAAAATTATAACAAAATGAAAGTAAAACTCTAGATGATTTCAACAACATGAAATGGCCTTGAACACAGGGAAGAGATAACAGCCAGCTAAGACTCTTGTCTTGGTTTGTGGGAGAAATTGAAATATTTTAAGCACTGTGAATATGTGTATTAGTTTCCTAGTGCTGCCGTAAAAAATTATCACAAACTGGATGACTTAAAACAACAGAAATTTATTCTCTCACAGTTCTCAAAAATCAAGGTGTTGGAAGTGTTGGTGCCTTTTGGAGGCTCTGAGGGAGAAATATGTTCCATGCCTCCCTACTAGCTTTTTGTGGCAGCCAGCAGTTCTAGGTGTTCCTTGGCTTGTAGATTCATCACCTCCTATCTCTACCTCCATCCTTCCTCTCTGTGTGTCTTTCACTGTCTCTTATTAAAACACCCATATTTGGCTTTAGGGCCCATCCTAACCCAGAATGATATCATCTTGAGATTCTTATACAAATTATATCTACCAAGACTCCTTTTCCAAATAAGGTCATATTTCATGTAGACATGTCTTTTGGGAGGTCACATTTCAAATTCTACAATGTCTTAACATTTGTTGAAAAACAAAAATAAACTTTTATACTACTTACAATATATCAAGCACTACATGTTTTATATGTATTAACTGATATAACCTTCCCAGTAAAACTATGAACTATGTGCTATTATATCTATATCTATGTGCTATTATATGTTTACTGATAAGGTAATTGAGGCACAGAGAGTTTAAGTAGTTTGTCCAAGATCATACATGTAGTTAAGTGGTAGAGCAAGGGTAAGAATCTATGAGTTTGGCTCTTGAATTTATGCTCTTAACCACTGTTTGTTAAATTTAAATTCAACAAATGAATTGCACAGAAGAAGAGAAGTGGAATGTATGACATCCAAACAACTAAGAAATTAAACTGCAACAAAGAGTACTCCATCAATTTTATAAAAGGTGGAAATATTCAGAAGGAGATCTCTCCAAAAAAGAGAGAGCATGGAGAAGAAATCAAAATAAGATAGCTGATATCAATTCAAGTAAAATATAGAAATTTTAAAAAGAACAAAAATAATTTAAAACAAATTCCTACAACATGTTGTTCCAGAGACAGCTAAGTCAAGTGACATATAAATGTGGGAAGTAAAGTTATACGAAGAACTATTACAGTGAAATTTTAACAAAACTAAATAGTTGCAATGTTCTTTACAGATTGGCCAGAGAATATTTTTAAATGTACATCAGATTGTGTCATCCCCATGTTCAGAGCCTTCCAATGGCATCTTGCTGCCTTTGAATAAAATATCAACTCCTTCAATGGCAGACAATGTCACAAATCATCTGTTTGGTCCCTGCCTAACTTTACACCTCATATCCTCTTCTCCCAATTTCCCCTCACTCTCTATGTTCTAAGTCCACTGAGATTTTTGTTCCCCAAACCTTTCTGTACACTCTACCTTCTCTCTGCCAAGATACTCTTCCTATGGCACAATTCTGGCTTGGTTTCTATTCATCATTAAGATCTAAGGTCCCAGATCACTTCTTCAGAGAAGTCTTCCCCAAATTACCTAAAGTAACCCATCATTATGCTCTAGCACTTTGCCTTAACTATTTCTGTTCCAATTATTTCAACTACTTGATCTTACTTGTTTGTTAAAGTCACTTATAACCATGAAGTGATCCACTTTACAGCATAATTACCTATTAAATGAATTCTCCTTTAGTAGCACTACAATAATCCACTCTTCCAGGAATCCAGGAAGTTTTATACACAATGGCACCTAAGGTCAGTCTTAGAAGATGAACTAGGGTTAATCTTCAAGTTAGGTGAATAGTGGTAATTTGTGGTTATATATTTAAGTAATTTAAATATAGGTATTGAGACTATAGAGAACAGTTGGTTGAGATGTCATTGACTGTCTTTCAGTCATATCTTTAAAAAAATCACCAATGCTATTATTCCGAATATCATTTGTTTGACCCTTTAGGTCTACTCTACATCCTTCTCCCTTTTTCTTGATGCCTGGAGGGCAGACCAAATCTTGTTTTCTGACTTCCATTTGGAAGGCCGGAAAATGCCAAGAGTACTTACTTTATGTTTTCCACTACAATTATTGAGTGCCTACCATGTGCTAAGACTGTTATGGACCATGAGGACACTGCAGTGAACAAAGTAGATAAAAAACCATTGCCCTTGTAAAGTTACATCTTAGTTGGAAATGACAATGAATAAAATAAATGTGCAAAATTATATGAGACATAGCAATAATAATTGTGAAAAAAGTGAAGCAGGGGGATAACGATGTTGAAGAACTTTGAAATTTAAAGTGGGGTGGTCATGGGTCCTGCAGGACCTGAAGGGCCACTGTAAAGTACACTGGATTGTACTCAGTGTGAATAAAAGGAGAACACTGTGGGGGGTGAAATTGTGACACAATCTAATTTAACTTTAATTTGTTATTGTTGTATTTGCTTGTTTTATAGTGTGTATGTGTGTGTGTATTTAAAATAGACTAAAGGAGGGCAAGCAAAAGTATAAATAAAACCTATTCAAGAAGTTAATAGCAATCATCCTGGCAAATGATAATGATGGCTAAAACCAACTTAGTTGCAATGGAATTGTTGACAATGTGGTATGAAATGGTCAGATTCAAGACATAGTTTGAAAGTAGTGTCAATGTGACTTTCTGATAGCTTAATCCATTCAACACATAGTTACTGAGTGCTTACTATGGGCTAGGCATTATGCTAGGTGCTTGGGTTAGAACAATGAACAAAACAGAGATTGCTGTTTTTTTAGAACTTAAAATATAATAATATACAGGCACTAAACAGTGAACAAAACTATAAACAACAAGGTACTACTGTATAGCACAGGGAACTATATTCAATATCTTATAATAACCTGTAATGGAAAAGAATCTGAAAAAGAATATATATACATACACACAAATATATATATATATATACACACATATATACATATATATCTGAATCACTTTGCTGTACACCAGAAACTAACAGAACACTGTAAATCAACTATACTTTAATTTTTAAAAAATGAACAAAACAAAGAGATAAAGCATATAGTATGTTACATAGTAAGTGTTATGGATAAAAAAAATGATAAAGGGCTTGAGTGAAGAGAGGCAACAGGGGTGATTAGGGTAATAAATGGTTGGAATGTGCCTGGTTGAACAGGTGACATTTGAGTGAACACTTGCAGGAAGAGAGGGAAACAGCCAAGCTGATATTTGATGGAAGAGATCTCCAGGCCGAGAGAACAGCTAAAGCAAAGGCCATGTGGTAGGTGCATGCCTGGGGGCTTACGGAACCAGAGGAAGGCTGGTGGGGCTGGAACAGATTAGTAAGAGACAGATATTAGGACAGGATGTCAGAGGAGAAACAGGTTATAGACTATACCGGGTTTTGCAAGCCATTGTAAGGACTTACACTCAGTGCAATGAGAGTCACTACAGGGTTTTATGTGGAGGAGTAGCAAGATTTAACGTTCGTTTTAAAAGGAGTACTCAAGTTGCAGTATTGAGAATAGGCTCTGGAAGTCAAGGTTTGAAGCAGGTAGAGTGGCTGTGAGGTGGGGTGTGTGAAAAAGAACAAGTCAAGGACAAAATCGCATTTAAAGGAATGGAAAAACTGGGAGGAAAGTAAGTTATAGTGAGGATGATAAGAAGATTAGGATCTATTATTGGACATATTAAGATTGAAATGACTAGTGGAGATTCACTCTTCACTTTTTTTCCATGTGGAGGGACTTCTGGTCTCTATCATCCCGCAGCGGGAAGTTATTTAACAGATGATTTGACATGCTCAGCTTAGTCATCCTTTTTATTCTCTTATTTTGGGAACCATTTTACTTGCAGGAAAAAATGCATTCTCTAATTCTGTGTAATGTAAGTGAAAAAGTCAAGCCCCCAATGAAAGTGTCCATGTCTGTTCAACAATTGTGTTTGACTAGATGAGTAAACTTAATTAAATCTTTGGTGAAGAGTTAGTAAGCCTTATTTGCTGCGGTTCTGTAGATGCTTTCTCTAAAGCCCTTTATAGAGAACGAAAATTACGATTTGAATCTCAATATGATAGTCCCCATGTCAATCTGTCAACTCTTTTGAAACTTAAAGATTTTTAAAAATGAATATAGAGTGAATTTTACACTAAAGATTATTATTAAAAGGCAACCTTCACATCCAAGTCTTCTCAATTTTGAAGGTAAAATTGAATTTGACCTTTAACTAAAGATCAATTCCACTGGGTAACCAATTTGGACTGATTCCACTGGAGATCACCTAAGAGTATTCTGGCATTGTAAATGGCCATTAAAAGCCATCAGTGCTATAATTCTTTTAGAAACAGATAGTTATGTGAGAGTCATATGATGGTTATTGCTTTATGATTTAGATATTATTTAATGAACAGTTGGAAATATCTATCCAGTCTAACTTGACAAAAGAGGACAGAGAGGACCTCCATCTTAGCCAAGACTACTTGGGAAAAGTGCTGTAATTTCCAAAATCATACCCTTCAAACGGACAATAATAGCATATTATCCATTTGCTTTACATCTTTCACTTAAAATTATCAAAACACTGCAGTACCTGACTTCAGTCTTATGTGTTAACAAGAGTCACAGCTATAAATCATTAGGACTGCTCATCACCATTATCAGAGGTCACTCTAGGTGAGGGGTTTTAACCTGTTTGTGCCATGGACCATTTTAGCAGTCTTTTGAAACTGTCTTAGAATAATAGTTTTAAATGCATAGAAGCCCAAGATAAGAACCTTAAAACATACAGCATTTTTTCAAGCATAACTAATTTCTCATTATGCTTAAATGTTATACCTATTCACAAGTTTGTAGACATTTTTCAAGGAGAATAGCATTATTTTATTAGTTACCTACCATTAGCTTATCAAATTTTTATTTTATGTTGCTCACAAAGTATCACAAAAATTACATTGGTTATAAATATCTCATGGCTGATGTAAACAAACAACTCTTTGATTGTTTGGATTTATTTTTGGTCTTATTTATCCAAGTCCCTATAAAGTAATATTACTGGTAGCTTGCAATTTACAGAAAACATAATCGTTTTTATGTCTTCCACTAAATATGTGCACATTTATATTTATTACTTATTTAATTTATGTTTCTTCAGCACATTATCATGGGCCCAGACACTCTTCAAGATGCTAGGGATTCAGTTTCAAATAAGACAAAATTAAAGAAAGTAAGGGAAAGAAAACAAAGTGATGGAAGAAGAATCAAAGAAAAGAAGGAAAGAGGAAGGGGAGAGAAGCAAATATAATGTTAAATAAGGCATAATGAGAAAATAGAAAGTAACAAGATCTGAGAGTGAGATAGGTGGTCAGGAAAGCACTCTGAGGAAATGACATTTGAAAAAAGAAATTAATAAATCAACCTGATATGTGTATTGTTTATAAAAAAATTTGTTTGAACAAAGCATGATCATGTTCACAGGCAAGTATCAAGTGTTTTTCTTTGGACAGAAAAAAGAAAAAAAAAAGGAAGCTCCCTATATCTACCATTCCACATGAAGCAACATTGAGGACCTTTACTACAGGGTCATATCTGGCAAAGTTGAAGCAGTGGCTGCCCCACTTTCAGTCCAGATATAAAGAGGAGACACCTGGAGAAGAAATGGGCAGGTTCCCCAGAAGGATTTGACTTGAATAGGTCTCTCCATGGTTTCAGTTATGCTCGAGGTACCTTCATTACTATTCCTTCGTTTTTCCTTCCTCCTAGCTCCATTTGCTCCAAAAAGTCAACTCCTATATCAGATGGTGAGGGGCATGCTCCCTCAGGAATCTGTAGGGAAGAATCCTTCCTGGTCTCTTCTAACTTCTGGTTATTTGTCAACAATCCTTGGCATTCCTTGGCACGCAGCTAACAGCACTTCAACTTTTGCTCTGTTGTCATATGGCATTCTCCCCTCATGTGTCTGTGTCTTCACGTTGTCTTTTTATAAGGACAATAGCCATATTGGATAAAGGGCCCTTCCTATTCCAGTATGACCTAATCTTAACTAATTACGTCTATAATGAACCTGTCTCAAATAAGATCATTTTCTAAAGTACTAGAGGTTAGGAATTGAACATACATTTTGGGGGGAACACAATTCAAACCACAATGGTCATTTCTAGAGTTCACCCAAAAATTTGAAGTACTTAGCAATAAAACAGAGTAGAAAGAGTATAGGCTAGAAATTTAGATAGCTAATTATTTAACTTTTCGAATTACCATTTGTTATGTTGATCTTAGGAAGGTTGCGAAAATGTCTAGACCCAGTTTTCTGATCAATAAAATGGTGATATCACGTACTTTGCAGAACTGTTGCAAAGACAGAAATAATGTAAATAAAATGGGAATAGAAATAGAAACTCAAATTCCCGTTCAGTTGTTCTTGTAACTATTTTTGACATTCGAAAACTAATTATAAGACTAAACAGAAATGTATTACAAATTGTCCATACTTAGGAAAAAATAGGGGTCCTGAATCAAAACTGTATTTAAGTTAAAACAAAAAATAAATATATTTTTCTGTTTCAAGTTCAGAATTCCAAATTAAGATGTATCCTTGATACACTTACAGAGAAAATTGAATTGAATAAAACCCATTAACAACATAAAGAGTTCAGGAATCACCAGAAAAAATGTCCTAGTTGTTGACCTGAAAGATAATAGTCAGTAGAGTTGCCGAAGAGAGATCAGTATTTCCCAAAGAATTACTTATCTTGAAGTTAAAGCCATGGCCTGTAATTAAGAACATACTCTATAACAGGCCTGTGATGACTACCCTATATATATTATGTCTATCTCTGGTAGTCTATCATAGCAGTTTGTTCTGTCCTTTATAGCATCGATCTCAATTTATAATTTATAAATTACATACTGTGTTTACTTCTCTGTTTGTTTTCCACACTAGATCTTAAGTGTCTAGAGAATAGAGACTATGTCTCTAACCCCTAACACAGTGACTGTCACATAGAAAAGGCTCAATAAATATCAGTTTAATGATTAAATGAATTGGTGAGTTTATGGATGAATAAAAGCATTATTACTCTCTCCAGACGTTCTAACAGATTTGTCTTCATCAAAGACAATACAATAAATTGTACATTTATTTACATGTCCATTGCATAGTGGTATTGGAAAAAAATCCATGAAATATTGCTGGCAAAATAATTTACAATTTCCAGTGACAACATATTTTGTATATCAGTGGTATCTGTTACTTTTTATAATTCTTTCTTTTGTATCCAAAGAAAGGTAGACATCAGAGCTTTGGTAATGGAATATTGAAAAAGCAGAAAAGCAAAACAAACTAACAATAAAAACAGGATATAGTAGAAGAAAATGAAAATGAATAAGAAAAAGTCAAATAAGATATAGGTAAAAGTGAGTGGCTAATTGAACTAAAGTCTGGAAATAAAATCAGATCATTATACAGAAGAAAAAAAAAAAAAGGACCGACATCAGTACACAAATAAGCCAGGTTAAAAAAGTTGTGTAACATTCCATATTTCCACAATTTGGCCCAAAGTAACATGTACTACCAGTTTTCTCCATTGCCAAGCTTGTTGGTTAATATCCCTGGTGAATTTCTATCTTACAGTACTTGACTCTGTCCTCCTGTCTGCCTAGAACCCCTCCAGCTGCCTATCACTAGACTTCTCATTGTATTCATCTTTCAAGACCCCAATGAGACTCCAATTTCTCCATTACAACATTTCCAGTTTATCTGTTGAAAAAGTTGAGACTCAGGGGTAAAGAGACAATGCAAGTGTACACATTTGGTGACAGCACTAGCACTAGAACACAAAGGGAGTGTTCTTTCCACAACATTACAAGGTCTATGATTTGTAGCATCCTTTGCTCCAAGGTTTGAAGTAGTGTACATTATCCATCAGCTGAGCCAGATCATGTCTACATGGGTCAACCTATGGAAAAGGAAACCTTATTGGGAATCCACTAGATTATAGTTACTATCAAATCAGAGGTAAACACTATAAAGCTGTCTACTATATCTTCCCAAGTATGCAGAATGAAGCAGATGGAAGAAAACCCCAAAGCAGTAGAGCTGTTTAAAATAAATATGGCCTAAAAGTGCATAATACTTGACAACTCTTCATATCAAAGGATACATTTGCAGGGTATGCAAGAATATTGGATGAGTAAATTCCTATTCAACCATGCAGTGATTTGCAACACAGTAAGGAAAGCATAATCTTAAGGGGGTGATTTCCTTTTTCCCTTTAGTACTGAACATAACTTTCATTAATTCCAATATGTGCCTTTCAAGGGCAAATATATCCATGGGCATCCCGGAGACACTCAACAGTATTTCTAATTTAGAAAAGTAGTATAATTACATAATATAAAATCAATATTTATTGGTTATTAAAACATTTCATTCAAGTTTGACATTTATAGGATTTGGTTGGCATTTTTCTTCATTTACATTACTTGAAGATCTGAATAAATGACTATAAGTTATAGGAACTTGTTTAGGAAGTACCTCTAAGGTCTCCAAAGGCAAAAAACTCATCATTTCCTAATGTTGCCTGCAGAAACTTCCATTTACTCAAGTATTCACTTGTTTATTTCATAAGCATTTATCGGCAGACATTACTGGGCACTTCAGAAAAAACAGTCACAATACCTGTCTTCAAGGAAAACAAAGCTACTGTGGGAAAACATAAAAATACGAATGCAATAATAAAATTACTTTGAGAAAATTGTGAATGAAGTACAGAGAATGCAGTTGAGGGTAGAATAGACAAAATTAAATCTGTAAGGAAAGGTCACTCTATGGAGGAGTCTCAGAAGACAACAGTGTAGGTTGAAGAGCAAAGGTTTGGAGATTTGGCACTGGATGGGCCCTGGCAGTATTGCAACACCTGCTCCAGATACGAATTTAAAATAAAAACACTTAAAGATAAGTGAAACTCAGTGATCAAAAACAAAGGATGAGTAAATATATTTTCAGGTAAGTATAAATGTCAGGTAAGCAGAGGTCACAATATTAATATTGTCAAATAAAATTCAAGGCAAAGAACATTTCATAAGACAAAAGTAGTCATTTTATAGAAATAATGTCACAATAATGTAAATTTACAATAATATAAATATCTCATAGCAAATAAAGTTGGCTTAAAATGTATAGAAGTTGAAATGTTATATTAATGGAAATTAATAGCACAATTATATATGTTTGACAAATCTAGTTAGTAAAATTTAATCAGTATATGAGTCATGAATTTATAATATTTATTACATACAACATTATTTTGTTATCTGCTCATTAATGTTATATTCTAAAATGTAATATCCATCACACTATATTATTTCATTATAATATATCAAATAATATAATTGCTATTTTATTATATCTAATGTATATACATACCAAACATTCTATACTAGAAAGAAAAGATACCTTGCTGGGCATCACAGATCTTTTACAAAAACTGTGCATATACTAGGTCACCCCCCAAAAATCTCAATAAATTTAAAAAGAAGTTAGTTTATGGGCTATATTATCTTGATTATAATGCAATGAAACTAAATATTAATAAGAAAAGTATATGTTTAAAACTGCTTAGAAAATAAAAATATCATAAATAACTCTGAGGTCAAAGTGGAAATTAAATTTGTCATAACAACTATATAGACTACAATGTAAATGAGTGTACGGTCTATTACATTAATGGAATGCAGACAAATTTCCACCTAGATGAAAATTTATAAACCTAAATGCACATATTTTATGCAAGAAATAATGGAAATGAAAGAACTGAACAATCAGCTCAAGAATTCGTGACAGGGCTTCCCTGGTGGCGCAGTGGTTGAGAATCTGCCTGCCAATGCAGGGGACATGGGTTCGAGCCCTGGTCTGGGAAGATCCCACATGCTGCGGAGCAACTAGGCCCGTGAGCCACAACTACTGAACCTGCGCATCTGGAGCTTGTGCTCCACAACAAGAGAGGCCGCGACAGTGAGAGGCCCGTGCACCGCAATGAAGAGTGGCCCCCACTCGCCACAACTAGAGAAAGCCCTCCCACAGAAACAAAGACCCAACACGCCAAAAAGAAAGAAAGAAAGAAAGAAAGAAAGAAAGAAAGAAAGAAAGAAAGAAAGAATTCATGACAAAGTAAAACAAAAAATAAGTGAATAAAGCAGAATAAAGGAATTAATAAATAAGAAATACAAACAGAAAGGAATGAGGTAGAAAAACAAAAAGTAGCAGAATCAAAAAATAAATATAAATAAATATGAAAAAGAATAGTCAAACCTAGTCAAATTGAAAGAAAGAAAATGAGAGTGAAGGAAGTCACAACTATGAAGCATTAGGAATAAAAAGAATTACGTTAAGATCATAGACAATATTATTTTCAATGTAAAAATCACTATAAACTAAAAATTGGAAAATATATCATATAATATAAAAATATATTAATTATCAAAGTAATCTGAGACATAAAAATCAAATGAAGACAAACAGCAAATATGAAACTATAAAAAAATGTCTCCTAAAAATGATACCAAGGAAAGATGATTCAGATGATTTTTATGGGAAAGTTATGTCCAGATCAGTCTAATGCTATTTAGGCTGTTTCAAAACATAGAAAATACTTTATGAAGTGAACAAAAGATGGACACAAAAAACCTTCAAATTAGCATATAAAAATACACCGTATTGCCACAGTTTTAGAATTGTAGATTTGAAGATCTTCAAGAAAACACTATCAATTTGTGCCTGGTATCATACTAAAGCAGCAATATTAGATGATGAAATGGACTGGGTCCAAAAAATTCAAGGGCAATTGCTTATCTTATATTAATGTATTATGTGCATATATCATCAATTGTTCAAAAGAGAAAAACCACGTGAATATTTTCATAGTTGCCCAAAATGCATTTGATAAAATTAACTGTTTGTTTCTCATAAACGTTTAAGAGACTACTTCCTTATACATTAAGGAAAATCTATATCAAAAATATAGACAAGACAGCTTAAAGAGAAATAGAGGCATACATATTGGCAAATAAAAAACCAAGTAATTATTATGTATAGATGATATAATTATGCAATAGAATCAAATGAAAAACAATTACAACAAATTGAAGTGCTTTTAGAATTATTAAAATACTTAAGTTGTAAGGTGCATTCATGTCTTATTTGTGGTTTCAGTGTGAATCCTCCATACTCAATATTTAAATCTGTCCAATTATCTACCTCTCCAAGATATTCTCATCTCTTTAATGTCTTGTATTTCACGTTAATGACTGGTCTTCATTTGCTTCCTTTTCCTATTAATCCTCCATCTTTGTTAAAAAGCTATGGTACAACCTCAACCTTTTTGCCAGATCTTAGTCTTTGTACCTGACTTAACTATAACTTGGCCCTTCCGAGAGGATTCCGCTCATTTAAGTGGCAGCTGCTGTTTTTACAAACTTGCAAAACATCTTAAAGTATAGACTCAAGAGTCAAACTACCTCTAACATGCTTCTTCTGATGCTTATGGCTTCATCTCCATAAGGAAAAAAAACAATAAAACAAAAACAAAACCTCTTAATTTGAAACACATGTCATCTGGCTAAATCACTCTGAACTCCTCTTCCTTGCTATCATCCACAAATATCTGAGTTAACCCTCTTATTCATCTAAAGACTATGGCCCTTAGTTCACACTTTTCCTTTCTATCTGAAATCCTACCATAATCCAGGGTGACTTCTAGGCCAGATAGAGGACACGTCCAATACTGGCCAAAGGCCACAGTGGGGCTGCCACTTGGACCCATCCTGACAAGACTTATCTCTGATAATTAAGTCAATGATTTCACTCTCTCCCCAACCTCCCATTTCTTCAGCTCCTGAACTCAACTCTTCCTACATCACTTCTTTCCCCTAATTGGAACACCCTGATTGTGACTGGGACACATTCACATCACCCTGGGAGCTTTAAGAAAATGTCCAATGGCTTTTTGTCCTACCAAAAATCAATTGTTTCAGAATTTCTGGGCTTTGGATTTAGGCTCTGATATTTTACAAAAGCAATCCGAGTACTGTTCAGGCAGATTAGGAAGCACTGCCCTGAAGTACGTCTCTACTTATATTTGTATCTTCACTGCCTTTCCTATCCAGCTTGGATTCCAAATATAATCACTTCAAATTGGTCTTTGGTCAATAGCCTCAACTCCATTCTTCTGTGATCCCTTCCGTTGTTTTCACCTGGCAAAGTTAAGTCATTGAGAATTACTTCTCTTAGCTTCTAAGCACTGCTCGAGGAAAAACACACAGTCTTGCACACTGGAATTGTTACTAGTTTGTAGTCATTGATATAAAATGGCTCATAGCTGTCCTAAAGTCCTACTGTGTCCATAATAAGCTCATTTTTCCTTTTCTCTATGACACATGTCAAACCATCTCCATTTGCTTCAAATCTCTAACCTTGTCACCCAACCCATCTCTCACAGATGTCCTTAAATGACAACTTCAGAGTAAGAACAGAATTCTTTTCATGGAAACTCCCTGAACTTTAGCTACCACAGCCTCAAGTGTCCATGCTTCTGCACCAGATTACCTCTTTCCTTCAATGTAAGAAACGCCCCTCCTACTTTCTAAGACTCACCTCTCAACTTGTTGGTTGAATCCCTTCAGCTCCTTCTGAAAGGCTTTGCTTTGTTACTTATCCATGGATAATTGGCCTAATGAAGCAGTCACAGCCTGGACTTGAACTATGGCTTCTCATTAATTGACTGAGTAACCATGAGCATTTGACCTCACATCTTCATGCTCATAATTTCACTGCAAAATGGGGGATAGACATATTCCTGTTGCATAGAGTAGAGGTGAGAAACATATCAGAAAAGTCTGAATTCTGTCTCCACTTCTGCTTCTCCTTTTCACTCCACAACCTTCTGAAATCTGGATTCAAAGTCCCCCACTGTGCTGAACCTGCTCTTGTCAATGTCAGCAGTGATGGCCTTGTAGTTAAATCCAATAAATAATTTCCAGACCTTATCTACCTGAACACTTGGCAGAGTTTGACACTATTGACTGCTCTTTCTTTCTTGAAATGCCCTCTCCCTATGACTTATCTTTTACCGCACTCTCCTTGTTTGCCTTATACTTCCTTGACCGTTTCATTTCCCTCGCTTTTGTGAGCTTCCCTTTCTCCTTGGCCTACCCTTTAATTATTGGCAATCTTCAGAATTCTGCCCTTTTACCTTCTTATTTTAAATAATCCCTCTGGCTAATATTTTTTGCTTCCAGGGCATCAATATCCATCTATAACGTGATGGATCCCAAACTATAAATCTCCAGCTCAGATGAAGCAATGTGGGACAGTGTTTAAGAACACAAATTCTGCAAACAGTAGATCTTTGTTCAAGGTTTGCATTCTTACTCTTCCAGTTACTAGGTATGCGATAAGAAATTACTTTTCTATGCCTCAGATCGGTTATTTGTAAAATAAAGGTGAGAATAATTTGTTTTACACACGAATGAAGAAAACATGTATACATTGTTTAAGAGCATCTGTGACATATAGAAAATACTTAAAACATTTTACCTATTGCTGATTGCCTGTCTACCTATGGATCTCCCTACAAGCCTGTAAGACAACTATTCGACACCATATTTGATTGTCCCCAAAAGTCCTTAACTGCAATGTCTGAACATATTTTTCCAAGCCTCCTTCTCTTCATGTGTTTCCTAAGTAATTGAGTGGCATAGTTACCCAATAAGAACTTTATTTCCAACACTATCCCCTGATTTAATATCTATTCAATTTCTGTGCACTTGTAGTTATGTCAACATTTAATTTCTAATATTGTTTATTTTTACTTCTCTTTCTTTGATTGATCCTCCCTGAGATTTATCTATTTGTTAGTGTCTTCAAATAATCAACTTTTGTGTGTTTCTAAAATAATTTTATAATTATTTTCTATTTTTTGTTTCTATTCAGATTTATTATGCCCTTTCTCTTTTATGCTTAGGTTTTTGTCCTATTTTCTTTAGTTGCACACAACATATTAATATTTGGCCTTTCTTTTTTTCTTTTTAATATAAGCACTTCATAAATTTCCTTCTAAAAAAGTTTGAATATGCAGTTCTTGTTGTTATTTAGGAATAACAATTTTAGAATAACACACAAGTTATTTAGAAGTGGATATGTGTCTAATGTCTTTTTGCTCTTAGTGGCCTTGTGGTCAGAGAATATGGTCTTTATCTTGACTATATTTTGAAATGTATTGAAAACTACATTATTACCCAGTACATAATTTTTGTAAGTGTTTCAGATGTTTGGGAAGAATTTGTGTTCTCTTATTTTTGGGTTCAGGTCTTCATACAAATAAATCTATTAACTCTAGATTTATAATTCAGTTCAAATTTTCTGCATTTTTACTTATTATCTTTTCCAATTTAATCTATCAAGAATTGAGAAAACTATGTCAAATTTGCAATAGCATGAAGGATTTGTTAACTTTTCTCATTAGCTTTATCAACATTTTATTTACTTATTTTGAGATAGTTTTATTAGGAGCATATAATATATAATTATAAGAGAATCCTGGTATATTTAGCCTTGTATCATTAATTTATCATTAAATTAGCGACAGTTTATGTCCTTAACAATGCTTTTGATCTTAAGATATATTTTTTCTACTGCAATATTTGTCAGCATTCATTTGGTTAGTATTTGTTTCATATATCTTTTCTATCATTTTACTTTTAAGGCTCTCTGTATCAATTTTTAGCCATGTCTCTA
Organism: Balaenoptera borealis; assembly: GCF_965194805.1. Taxonomy (NCBI): domain Eukaryota; kingdom Metazoa; phylum Chordata; class Mammalia; order Artiodactyla; family Balaenopteridae; genus Balaenoptera; species Balaenoptera borealis. The sequence continues at coordinate 100,566,547 of NC_138861.1, read as the reverse complement.
TGAACAGCATATAACTGCACTTTAAAATCCACTTTGATAATTCCTGCCTCTTGGTAAGTATAATATATGTATTTATTTCTGTGATTATGATATATTAGGCCTTTTCCTACCACCTCACTTTTTAGTTTATATTTTTCTTTTTATCATGCTTCTTACTATTTTTAAATTGAGTTCATATTTTTTCCTCATTTCATATTTTCTTTTTCTATAGATGCTTAAAATGTTATCATTCACATTTAGTTTTGGAAAGTCCAAAATTAATCAATATCTTAATCCTTTTTGACAGCAATTTAAGAACCATGGACTCTTTAAATTTGATCACTTTCCTCCTGACTTGCATAGTATACATGTACTGTGTTTTGACTTCTTTGAAAGTTTGACTTTCCTTCTTCCCTAAATACATTCTATAGAATATTCTTTAGTTCAGTTTTCTTTGTGGAAACTTCTCAGTTTTATTCATCTTTACATGGTTTTATTTCATGCTTTTCTTCAGAGGTATATTTTGCTGGTTATAACACTCTAAGTCAGCAGTTATTTCCCTCAGCACTTGGAAGAGATCTTATAACTAATCTCTGACACCCAATGATGCTGTAATTATTCATTTGTTGACAATGTGTTCTTTCTCTTTGGCTGCTTTTTAACTATTTAAATTATTTTAACTTTAGGATTATAAAAAAATTATATTTACTTTTTAAGTTGAAGATATTCTAATGCAGGCCTCACTAGAATAAGGAGTAAAAGATGTGTCACTTTTAAATTTTTATTTTATTTATTCTATACAAGATACAATGTTCAGAGGAAAATGGACCTGGAGTCAGAAGTTAGGGATTTGTGCCTCTGCTATGTCCCTTCCAGCTACACGACATTGGGCAAATCACAAAACCTCCTCAATTCCAGGCATCCTCTCTTTCAACTGATAATGGTGATATCAGCCTCAGAGGGTTGCCAAGAGGACTGAATGAAACAGCATGTAGAAACAATGAGCTCAGGGCCTACTTCAGAGAAGTGCTCAAGAGATTATGCCAAGTCAAGAAAAGTATGCGTCCTTGAACTCTAACTTGGATTGCCAAGTTAGAGTTCAAACTTGTGGACTGTGCATGAGCTGCTAGAATTGTCAAGGTCCAGGGAAGCAGTACATACAGTTAAATAAATTAAAAATAGCTAACATCGTCAAAATAGCTAACATCGCTGAACATTTACTGTGTCTCTTAGAGTGTTAAAGGTTTCTCTTTGTCTTTATTCTTCTGCAATTTCACTACAAAATGTTTCAGTTTCAATTTCCTTGTATTTGTTATTTATATTTATCATTTCCTGGATTTTGGATCTATGTTTTTATCAAAATTGAAAAATCTATTATTGCCTTAAATATTGCCTCTCCTCTATTCTCTCCATCTGGGACTGTTACATGTATATTAAAACTACTCATATTACCCTTTATATCTTGCAGCCCTTCAGTCATATTTTCCATCTTTTTGTTTCTCTGTTTCCTATTAACTCTTTGCGGACATAGATCCTACTTCACTAATTCTCTCTTTAGCTGTAACACTTCGGCTGTTAAAGTAGTCAATTGAAGTTTTTACTTCAAACAGTATATGTTTAGGTTTAGAATTATGTAGTTTAAAATGTATTTGTTCATTTCTGATAAACTTTTAATTGAGGACCTTTAAGACTGCAGTTTCCATCTCATTATATCTCAAGCAAATGCACTTCCATATTATGTGTCTAACATTTCCATCAACTGGAGGAATTTTTGGTTTAATTCTTTGTTTTTTCCTTTTTGTTGATGCTCAGACATGAAGGATTGCTTTCTTCTGTTGAATTATGTGTTTGTTGTTCAAACTTAATGAATTATAGCCCTATGAGCGTAGGTTTGGGAAGTTTTTGTTCTAATAGTCAATGGACTCCAGAAACCTGGGAGCATTTCAGCCCTTTCAGAGAACTTAGGCTCAACACTGGAGACCCAAGCTCCCCTTCCAGCCTCTTATAGTTTTCTGATGGCTTTGGCTTTGGTGCTGTTGCTGATTCCCCGGATCACAATCATTGACCTTCCAGCAGGTCTGGATGCCCCCTGGCTTTTTAGCCTTAGCTCTGTGCTAAGTTAGTCTATATATATATATATATATATATATATATATATATAGTTTGTTTCTTTGGTTGTATCTTCCTTTCTTCCTTCCTTCTTTTGTTCCTTCTACCACCTTCCCTCCTTCCCTTCCTTCCTTCCTTTCTTCCTTCCTTTCTTTTTTTTTTTTAATAAGAAGAAATGGAGAATTTAGGAACTGTCTCTACCTCTTGTAAAATTGGTGATGCTTCAAATAGTATGTTTATTATGGGCTTTAGTTGTTTTGCTGCAGTCATTTTGACTCTTCCTCAATCCCCGGATCCAATCGACTACATAATCATATCAATTCATCTTCCAAACACATGAACAAAAAATCAAAAGCCAAAAACCTTTAAAATCTACTCTATCTCCCCATACCCACTGCCGATATTCCTGTTAAGATTACCACCATCTCCTGCCCAGATTGCTGGAATAGTCCCCTAACTTTCTTCCTATTCCCAATCTGGTTTACATCCTATCCATTTTCTTCCACTTACTCAGAGCATTCTTACAAAAGTGCAAGTCTCAATTTATGTTTGCTACTTAAAACCGCCCAACAGCCCCTGTTTCCTTCAGACGAAACGTCAAAGTCCTTCATCATGGTTTTCTCCTACGGCTCCTGCATTAAATGACCATGGTTTACACTCTGATCATCTCTCTCATTAGCACCCTGACACATTCTACACTCCATGCAATATAAACACTTCATCTTGTTTACCTGTGTTATACAATCTCTCCTGTCTTGACACCTGAGCATACTATTTCTTCTTCCTGATATCCTCCCTCCTCACAGATTCCTATTTGTATTTCAACCTTCCATTGCTAAGTAACTTCTACTGAATAGATTATTCACTCTCTATGGTTCAATTTAAATAAAACTTCTTTTACTGAATCTCTGAACTCCCAGGTAGATTAGGCAACCCTTCTGGGTGCTCCCATGGAGCTCCACATTTCTTTTATTATAGCACTTAGCATACTTTACTGTAATTTCTCTTCACTTGTTTGCATTCCCAACTAGACTACACACCCCACAAGAACAAGTACTGTCCACTTTGTTTATTCTTGAGTCCCAGATTTCTAGACAAATGTCTTGCCTTTGAATGCTCAATAAATATTTATTGAATGAATGAAAGTAAGGATAGTTTTATAAATAGTAAGAGAAGAGTTCTGAAAAGGAATAGAAATAAAACTTTCAGCTACTAGCACACAGTCTCTAATTCTTACTCTTTTTTTTATCAACAGTAAACCTCTATAGAGGTTTCTTAAATAAATACCTTGCATATAATAAGGGCTCAATATTTTTATTAAATAGATAAATAAAATATTCACTGGTTACAATTAGTGATATCCTTGTACTTCTCAAAATAAATCTTACAGTAAAAAGGAAATGATAAAAACCCTTGGTTACTTGATGTATTGACCTATTTTTTTCTTACAATTTAAATACAACATCGTTATTTTATCTTAGGTCCATTTCATACCAATTATCTTAATTGGTATTTGAATCCTACTATTTTCAGTTTGTCACAGAGTCCAGCTTGACTACAGTTTCCCACGTTCTACACCACCCACTGTCTCCATCCATTCTGTCATGTCAGAGGCACATCAAGCAGCCTCTGAGTGTAATCACATCAAAATCGATTTTCATGGCTGAGAGAAAAATAATGGAAATTTCTCTAATGTAGTAAATGCATGTGTTCCTTTTGGTTAACCAAAATAGACTATACATCAGACCTGTCAAAATTAAGTTTTCTTGATTCAGTGCTCTTCCACCAACTTGTATACAAATTATAAAAGCATGCTGTGGAGCGCGATGATGCAATCTTCCTGCTCCTCTGGTCTGCTCCTCCTGCATCTCTCTCAAATAAACAGTTTCACCAACTTATCAAGCTACCAGCCAGTCTGAATCCCTAGGCAACCTGCTCAATGTTAGAATACCTTAGACCTATCACTGTTTAGATCAATGAACTCTCCCATAAGGAGATGTTCCCAAACAGTAGCAATGGTAACATTTGGATGGGTGCAGAACCAAAGTCAAATACCATCTTTTTGGACTTTTTCCGGATCCTAATTTTTTTTCTTTCTATAATCTTTTGACCCAAAGAATCATTTGATTAAGTATTAGTGTTCATTTCCCTGAAGTCATTCAAGGTGATAAATTATGTTTAAATTATAACCTCCCAATAAGGTGGTCATCCTACATACACTTTTTATATCATGTTCTTTTAAAGCAGATGTATCTTGCAAACACTTGAATAATTCCTCTTTTTTGGTTTCTTGATAAATATGATCACAGTTGCATGATATTAGGAAGGAATTTTAACCTGAATGATACAGATTAACTGCATTTTTTTTAATATAAAGTGATCCCCTACTAAATTTTGACTACTAAAATAAGTGCTAAAAGATAACATAATAATTGACAATGTTTTCATTTCTAGGAATGGAAAAGACAGTCAACATATTAAAAAACTGACCCATGATATACTTATGAAAGTTTCTGACCAATAAGCCAATTTTTTATTGGCACCCAGCAGCCATTCATAACCATCAAGAAGTAAGCCAAAAATTACTTCAATTTCAGTATCCCAAATGTATTACAGTGAAATTCCAGGATTTTATTTCTTCTGCCTAAGAGAGGTAGGAATGAATATACATGGAAATGTATATCTTAAAAAATGCCAAGATGTGTTCCAAAGAAACTTCAGGCAGTGTGGATAATCCCATAAAAAAATAAGGTTTTCCTAATATCCATCCTTTTAAAATCAAGGCTATTTCTTAGTTCAGTTTTCTTTATTCAAAACTAATTCTTTTAAGGCTCAGATTAAAACAAAACAAATTCTAAGAGTTAGGTAGTCATGAACAGTAATGAGAAATAGGTTTGCATGTCTGGTAATGGAAACCTTATTAAAAGTCAGATTGCTGTTTTAAACTCCTGGGATTTTTTAGCAAGGTATCATGGGGATATATATGAGTAACCAGCTATAGTGTTCTTTACTTAACATTCAACTTTAGTAATCTTTAATAATTTGATTCTATAATTCATAATATTCACTAGGCCTTTTTTTTTTTTTTTAAGATTTATTTATTTTATTGATTGATTGCTATGTTGGGTCTTCGTTTCTGTGCTAGGGCTTTCTCTAGTTGCGGCAAGCGGGGGCCACTCTTCATCGCGGTGCGCGGGCCTCTCACTATCGCGGCCTCTCTTGTTGCGGAGCACAGGCTCCAGATGCGCAGGCTCAGTAATTGTGGCTCACGGGCCCAGTTGCTCCGCGGCATGTGGGATCTTCCCAGACCAGGGCTCGAACCCGTGTCCCCTGCATTGGCAGGCGGATTCTCAACCACTGCGCCACCAGGGAAGCCCGGCCTTTTTTTTTTAATAAAAGATAATATAGCATAGAAGAAAAAAACATGGGGCTTGGAATTTTAAGACTTCTGTGCATCAAATTACACTTCCTAAATCTGGTCATCAAACAACTCTTAGCAGTGAACAAACCCCTTCAGCTCTTCTTTTTAAATCTTTACAAAAGCCAAATTTCTTAAGCTTTAATTCTACATATAGCTAACACAATATTCCTTATAAACTTTTGCATTTTTTAAAACTTTCAATTTTGTTGTTGTTGTTGCCATTCTTTATGATCTCTTTGAGGCATTTAGGATTTTAAACATCTAATGGCAGAACTTTTTTTGTATATATAATATTTAACTGGTGACTGAAGTGTAATCTAAAGTGGATTTGATAACATTCTCCTTCAAAAATGGATTAAAATGTTTTACTAAGGCCAACTGAATCAGGATGATGAGAAATCCATTCATACCCCTTAACAGACTTTCAATTCCAGACAGTCCCCCTTCTGGGTGGCAAGTCTGATGTGATGCACATTAGCATAATCGATAGGGAAATTGATCCAGTATGAAGATGAGAAGGAAGAACTGACAGTGGAGGATTTCTTTCTTGAAACACAGATTTGAAAAACATAATTCCTGGCTAGTATTTAACAGTAGAAATTTCTTTACCTGCCTGAACTTTCATAATGAAAAATATTCCTCACAATCTGCAAACTTTTTCTAACTCGGCAGCAGTATAAATTAATAGTTAACTGCCGTTATAGTGTAATTTATTAAATTGCAGATACTTTGGTGGTTGTATGGCTATGTATTTCAACCCAAGTGTCCAAATCCTACAGGAAAACTCTGGTAATGCCTGGCTAACTACTGTGTGAGTTCAATACATCAGCATTATAAAATAGATCATTGTATGTGTTTAATGTACTTAACAAAGTTGTTCAATGAACATTTGCTCATTCATTTATAAATATTTATTGAGCATTCACTTTGTCAAACATAGTGTTAGGTGCTCTTATTTAAATTCCAAATTAACTTTGCAATGACAAGAGTTGAAAATTTTTCTGATATTTTGCTACCTGAGTTTAAATTCCATTTTCATCACTTATTTACTACATTAACTTGGACAAATTGCTCAACCTTTCTGTCCCCTGCTTTTCTCATAAGTAAAATGGGAATAATAAGAGCATGAAAAGTCACGGGAGCTTCTTGATGATTAAATGAAATAATATGTTCAAGTGTTTAGCATAAAAAAGTGTTCTACATGGTAACTGCTCTTATTTTCTTCATTTACTGAGGCTATAGAAGAAAAACACCTTGCTTGTGGGCACATAAGTAATAAGTAGAGAAGTGGGAATTCAGACTGTATTTCTCTAAACAGCATGTCTTTACTTTTATCTTTTTAAAATTTATTTTTATCAATATAATACCTATGCATCATTTTTAAAAGATAGTACTACAAGACTTATAACAAATGCAAAAGACAGCAACTGTCTCCTTTTCCTCTTCACTCCTAATTATAACATACTAATATTTCTGTTTTCTTGATTTATTAAGTTGAGGCATTATTTATTATTTTCCTGTTATGAAATATGGAGACTCAACACCCAAATGTCCCAGCCATCTACTTTACATTTTTTCATTCAAGTTATATGAAATTTGTTCAGATAAAGCAATTTTTAATGTTTACATTATGGTTGCTAGGTAATTATTTTTCACTCGTGAGCCAAGTCAAGCACTATTTTTCAATTACCTTTCCTGTGCAATATTTTGTTTTTCCCAAACTTATAAAACTTTCTTGAGTTAATTTTGGCTTTACTGTCTATGTCCCTATCATTTTTCCACAAGCTCTTCAAAAAATATCAAAGCACTTTCAAATTCTCTTTTTTACATGGTCAAGCACATTAGATTATCTATTTGCTTCTCCATTTTCCCTGGAGACACTGTTCCTGAAGGTTCCCATGCTCCCACTCCATTCTGAACTTGTGTCTGAGGCTGACTTGCTGCTCTCACCCTGGGACTGCCTTTCTTCTCTCCTGATGGTGGACCCACTCTTTCCTGAATTCTGGGTCTTCTTCTTTCTTGCTTACTTCTTTGTTTTGATGAAAGAAAATCTGAGAGGCTAGAAAAATTGCCTAGAAAAAGTGACCTGCAATAAATATATTGAAAATGTACCTGTCCAAAAATGTCTTTCTCTACTCTCACATTTGATTGATAGTTGGCTAGGTATAGAATTCTCTGTTGAAAAAAAAATATTTTCAGGACTTTGAAAGCATTATTCAGTTGTTAGTTTCTAGTTTTGCTTAAGACGTTAATTGCTGTTCTGGTTCTCCATGTTTAAATATATCAGTGTTTTTTTTTTTTCCCTCAATGAGAGTATTTGGACCTTAATTTATTCTAGTTTCATTAATTTCATGATGATATATCTTAGTGTGGCTATTTTTTATTTCTTTTTCTTTTCCATTTTCCTCATTGTTCTGTACACCAGTGGGTCTTCAATTCTGAAAAGTTTCCTTAAATTATTTCTTCGATAATTTCCTCTTTTCAATTTTTCTTGTTCTTTTTTTCTGGAATTTACATTAGCCGTACGATGAAACTCCTGAATTATCATTTATTATACTTTTTTTCTTATCTACTTTTTGAACATGTTGGCCTTTTGATTCTACTTTTTTAAAGATTGCTGTTGAGGCCAAAAGGTGTACAAAAAGATGCTCAATGACACTGATCATCAGGGAAATGCAAATCAAAATCTCAATAAGATATCACCTCACACCTGTAAGCGTGTTTTTTTTTTTTTTTAAGACCGTAAGTATCGGTGAAATTGGTGCACTTGCATCCTATTGCTGAGAATGAAAAATGGTATAGCCACTATGCAAAACAGTATAGAGGTTCATCAAAAAAACTAAAAATAGAACTACCATATCATCTGGATATCCCACTTCTGGGTATTTATCCAAAAGAATTGAAATCATGATCTCAAAGAGGTATTAGCACTTCCAGGTTCATTGCAGTGTTATACACAGTAACCAGATGTATAAACAACCTAAATGCCCATTAATGGATGAATGGATAAAGAAAGTGGTATAAACACATAATGGAACATTACTCAGCCTTAAAAGAGAAGAAAATCCTGCAATATGCAACATGGATAGACCTTGAGGACATTATGCCAAATGAAATAAGCTAATCACAGAAGGGAAAATACTGCATGATTCCATTTATATGAGGTATCTAAAAATAGTCAAACTCATAGAGTTAAAGAATGAATGGTGGTTGCCAGTGGCTGAGGGAGAGAGAAATTGGGAGTTGCTAATGAACATGTATAAAATTTCAGTTATAGGAAATGAATAAGTTCTACGGATACTGTATTTTACACTTAAAAATAATTAAGAGGGTAGATCCCAAGTTAGGTATCTTTATCATAATAATTTTTTAAAAATGAGATTTCTGTTGAATTTTTAATGGAAGCTATCCTTTCAAGTCATTTATTGTTCTCTAATTATTTCTTTTTTATATAACTCTGTTCTTATTTCAGGAATGCAATATCTTCTCTTATCTCTCCAAGATTAAAGATTCAGGGTAATTTGATTGTTTATTTTAAGATTTATTTTACTCCTTGTTTGTCTCTGTTTATGACAACTGCTCTCTATTATTTGCTTCTATTCCCTTATTTCATTCTGAGGTTTTTTGTACATGCCTGATGATTCCCGGCTACCCACTCATATTTAAAATTAAAGCACTAAAAGGATGACTGACGCTCTGGGTGAGAAGGCTTCACTGCAAAGTGATTGGTTTGGAGTGATAACACTCTTTGCTGCACACTCTCTAGGCCCTACCTGCTTAGTAGTCATCCTCATATCTCCAGAGAAGAATCTTCCAATCCACTGCCTAGAAAAGATAGTAGAAGGGAAAGGATGAAGAATAAAGCTCCATACCACAGTCCTTGGAGCTAACAAGGAGGAGGATGTGGATCTTATTGTTCAGTATGTAGACTTTCCTTAATATCTCTATTTTCAATACTGTGCTTCTCATCTGTAAGATCTTGAGAATCTTGGCTTAATTTCTTCACATGGAAAGTTTTCTCCTGCCAGAGGTGAAAGGGATGAGCTAAACAGGATAGCTCAGCTATAAAGGATGAGGAAAGAGTCCCATGAATTTAACTGCTCCTTCTTCAAATTTTCAATCTTTATAGGTCTTAAAGAGATCTTCCAAGGAGGCTGATACTTCAGCTTCCTGAGCCTTCTAAGGTTCTGCAACATAGACTAGCTTGCTTCTCATTTGATATCTCCTCAACTGTAGGTAATTACCATGTTTATTGATTCTAAGATAATTTTTTAAATTATTCTACCATATTTGAATGTGGGGAACTGTCTTACTGTCATCTGCATTATGAAAGATTATATTTTCCAAAGACAGCTGCAACAATATCTTCCATCCCACACATTCTTGTTTCAGTGTGGCCTTGTCTTTCTTCCATTAAGACATGGAGTGTTTGTCTAACTCATTGAATCTGGTTGGAAATTTGTGACTGCCTCAACCAATAGTGTGGGATGAAAGTGAGGCTTCTCACTTGACTTGAAGATAGGTTATAACAAGCCATATGGCTCTGCCCAGCTATATCTCTTGGGACGTTTGCTCTCCTAACTCAGCTACCATGCTGCGAGGAAGCCCAGACTACGTGAATAGGTTTATGTAAGTGTCTTGGCCAATAGGCCCAGCTGAAGTCCCAGAAAATAGCTAGTAGTAATCATCACCCATGTAAGTAAAGAAGCGTTTGAGATGATTCCAGCCCCAGCTGCTATCAGATCACAATTGAATGAGCGATCCTTTCCATCTAAGGCCCAGTCAACCCCCAGAACTGTGAGAGATAATAATAAAATTATTATTGTTAATTTAAGCTACTGGGATGGTTTGTTATACAGCAAGAGATAATTGGACACTTACAATCATACGTTTATAATTATATTTGTCAGTGATTTTTTTCCCTTAATGAAACAAACTAATGGTGCATCTTATAATAAATGGCATCTTCGATTCAGAAAATGTATCAGTATTCTACTTTCTCTGTCTTGTTAATCCCTCTTCTGCTTTCCATGTTCCAAAAATTTCTTGTCCTCTCTGGTTTACTGGTGGTTCCCCTGGTGGTTTTATATCCTTACTTTATTCTCATTTTAGTGAGATTTCTGGAAAGAATGGTGATAAGTGTGTGTTCAGTCTGTTATAAATAGCTGAACTCATCATCCTGTATTTAAGGTTCTAAATTTATAGATGTAGTTTCAACACTGATGGCTACCTAATGACAACATTGTATCTTTTTTGCATTATTACCCAGGTCTGATTTTTTTTTTTACTTTAGTGAAAGTTAGTGCTAATGAACAAGGTTAGTGCTTTGAAACCATTAGTTAAATGAAGTCACTCTGCACAAATAATAAAAATACAACACATAAAATGGACAAATAATAAAAATATAACCAAAAACATGGAACACAGTTATCTATGGAGTGACAATAAATAAGTCAACATAACTTTCTGATCCCCAGTTTCCATAAGCGCAAAATAGAAAGAACAGTTTTAACAGAAATTTTAGGTGACAATTTAATGAGATAATACCTGTGAAACTTCTTATTACAGTATCTAATACATAGTATATAATGTATCCCTAATAAATATTATCTCAATATGGATGCACTTAATTTCCTTCATTATTTTTAGTGGAACAGTTATAAATTAAATTTTAAAAAGCATAAACTATCCCTGAACTATTCATCATGTTATTTTTCATAACATTGTATATACTAATCTCTGATCATGAATGCATTTAAGCATAGGATTGCTTTATGTCTTCCCAGCATCTATTTCCTTTTCTTCTTATAACAGAAGCTCTATTTCTCTTATTGGCTACAGTTGTGGTAAACTGACCAGATACGTGGCTCAGCCTCCCCATTGGCAAGAGGTACATAAATGATTTAAGCTAGACCATAACTAAATTTTCTTCCAGGAATTTGAATATTGAGCTGAGCAACACAGAGATTTTAAATGGTCAGATTTCACTCAACTCAAGGAGAGCACTTTGAAGAAACTGCCCATTAATTCTTCTTACCTAGATTCCTGGCACTGCCTTATTTGCCCTTACTGATACATGTTTCTTTCACTCTTCCTTTGAATCACTGAGCAATTCTATCTTCTTAATAAATTTCTGTTTTTGCTCAAAGTAACCAGAATTCATTCTTGTTTTATGCAACTGGAAAATACCAATTGATATACTGATATTCGGAGAATCCATTTCTAACAAAAAGATAAGCCATATTTGAAGGTAGACCTGACTTGATATAAATGAGTGTAGTTTACCTACCTTTTTATTTTTCATACCCTTTCCATAAAATATCTCCTTATTCTCAGAAAAGACACTTCTTATGTACATTAAAGCCAAGTTTATTCGCTTTCCACTTCATTGAGATTTCAACAAATACAAGGATACATAAGGATGTATTTGGGAATATATGAAAGCAAACTCTAAAATAGAGTTAAATAGCCATAACTTGAAAGCAAGATTTGTCTCAAATATGTAAGAAAACCAAAATTGCTTTCACTGGACAGGTAAACATATTAAGCACACTGTTGTAGAAATTGGGTTGGAGAACTTGCTGTAATACAGTAAATCAACTTACACTGTTAAATTCACATGTCATTTGGAGGTTTTCTCCTTCTGCAAGCATTTAGTTGGCATGGTAGTAAACCGAAGTCTTTTGTGAGCTGTTGCTTAAATAAAACCCAAGGGAGGCATTCATATGATGGGCCTCTGAACACTTTGCCAAATTATAATTATCCATAAACAAAGATCAGAAACCCAGAAAGGAATCTATTAGTGTTGCCATGTCTTCTTAAAGCTCTTCCTTTGATTATTTCTGTCGCTACTCAGAGTCACATTATTACCAGCTGATGGGTGGCACAGATGGCACAGAGCAGAGAGGTTTGTTTCTGTCATGGTCTGCACTATTTCTTCATGCCTTTTCTTATAGAGTTTTGGTGGATTTCAATTTTGTTCATTTCTTGGATAATTGTTTCATTGCTTTTGTTGTTGTTTTTACTTAATTAGTCAGAATATGGTTATGTGAATAGGACACTTGACTGGCTCCCGTTGAACTCATGGTAACTGGAGATGGCTCTGTTTATTTCCCTTCTGCTGCTTGTTTGAAAGATGCACTGGACCATTTGGCTTTTACCATGTGGCAAGAAGCTGGTTGTGAGTTTTTTAGTCTGGAGTCTGAGCATGTGTGCATTTTGGCTTTCCAAGGTTTTCTCAACTTTGTTCTGCTCCTCCCTCTTCCCTCCTCCCTCTCCCTCTCCCCTTCTCTTTCTCTCCCCATATACATACACAAGTATTTTCACCATTCAGGGCCACTTTGGTCATTACTATGTATGAGAGAAGTTCAATATGCACAGTAAAACTCTCAGCCCCAAACTCTCCTACTTGATTATTTTCCAGTGTCTACTTGTGCTATTTGTTTGTTTGTTTGTGCTATTTGTTTGTCTGCTCTCTCATTATCCTTATGAATTAATCTGCATTGCTACAATCTTTAATTTGCCTGGGGATTTGACTGCAGAAAATCATAACAGAAGCTTTGGGCCACTCCTACGTTCATGAATCCACAGAATGTGTTAGGAAGACTTCAGTGACTCCATCTTTGCCCCATTCCCATGATCTTTGATGGAAAATTTCCAGTGCCAGCTAGCAATTCAGACTAATTTCTCTCCCCACAGACTTTCATCTCTTTTACACTTTAAGAATCAATTTTAGGCCCTAGGATTATTTTATTTCACCTTCCTGAGAGTTTCATTTAATATACTCTTCTTTTTAAACTTTATATATATTCAAAATTTCATAGGCAATGAATCTGTCGAACATGTGCATATATAGTATTTCCATGTAGCTTCCACCATATCCTTTATATATGAATGTCAGAATTATATTTCAGAGTAAGGACCAAAGAGGCTTTTAGGAGAATGGTATTTCATTAACTCACCTTCTGGCATTTTAACTGTTACCAGCTGTACAGTTTAGTTTTATTACAACAGACATTATTGTGATAACTTTTCCTACTTTATCTTTGCAATTTATTGGAGCAGTTAATTTCTTAAAAAGTAAGAGCATTTTTTCTCATTAGAAATTCCTTCATGGCCTCTTTAATACATGTTCCTTGCTATTTAGAAGAACTGCTGATAAGTGATTTTGACTTGCATCCTCAGTAATGTGAGATGTTTAACAGAAACTTGGCAAACCACTTAAGGGCTGAAGCGATTTATTAAAACTAGTCCCAAATGATTAATTTCTGTTCCATTACTGCCACCACATTCAAAAAGTTCCCATATAGCAACGGCCAACCAGATACACTTATGAACTTCCTAAGGGCAACGCTTTTACTTTGTTTAAGGAATCTTTTTTTTTCCTAAGATTACTGTTTCTCCTTTTGATTTGTAACTCCAGAATTTGACAGCATTGAGCTTTAAGGACTGACTCTGTTAGCCCAAAGTAAATGAGAGATATATCAATAGATATGTGCTCTATATAATTCTAAACCAGGAAGCTCAATCATCCAGATTATTTTCTTTGACCAAATGAACCAGCAAAAGTCAGTCTTCCTTTCTCTTTGTCAAACTAAAACTAATCCATCTGTACAAAGTTTATCCCTAACCTCTCTTTTGTATCTACTTTTATATTTCCATATATTTTCCTCTCTTTTGGACTTTCATTTCCTTGTGTTTATTTCTCCAGTTGTTGTCTCCTCACAGAGATTTAGCAAGATAAAGGAGAAGAATTTACATCTGAAAACATGACCCAAATGTGGCAGCCTTCAGAGAGTCTAGTAAGTGTTAAATAGGAAGCAAGAAATAGACAAGAATTTGTGATATTAGTGGGACAGGTACTTAGAAACGGAAAGAAAGGAGAGAAAATGTTGACTGTTATGAGGAAATGAAGAATCATTTTAAGCAGCCTAACATGAAAGCTATTTGTAAACATTACTCTTCCGATTTCTGTCATGTTTCTGTTTCCACAGGGAATATTTCTCTTACACATCCACAAAGTGATCCACATTTGGAGCTCAGTGATTGCATATCCTACCTCCTGGGTTTAAAAGCAATGGTTCTGACTAGTGAATATTTTCTAAGTCCAGTTGGGTAAGTCAATGTTAGCTAATTATATGATATTAACATCAACAACTTCAACATTAATGGATGTCAACCATATGCCTACAGAGCTAAGGCTATTTTACACACATTATTTTATTTATTTCCTTCTGCAGTCCTTTAAGGTAATTATTGTTGTCCCTATCTTATAATCGAGGAAATTCAGATGAGAGAGATAAAATAACTTCTTCAAGATCGTAGAGATAGTGAGGCATGGATTTAGGTCTTTTCCATCCTGCTCTATCTAAATGCTTTAATATGACTGCTGTGTTTCTTCTACTCTCCTTGTTACATGTCCATCAACCACCAGAATTGTACTCAATGCTTTCCAATTTGGGCAAAAATGATAGTAAGGTTTGGGTGCTCTGTCCTTTCAAAGTTATAACTTACTCTTATTTCATCAAAGCCCACTTTAGGCTGTCACCCCTATTTATAATACAACATTCATGTATTAGTAGCATTATACATTTTTTAAAAAACTAAGTATCTCTAAAGATTTGGTGATTGGGTAAGTTTTACATCTATTGCAGTGGGTACGCTCAAGACACTGGGCGATAAAACAGACCCACAGAGCCCTGCTTCAACTAGTTTACACTGAGAATCCAAATGCAGAGACACAACAGAGCCTGAAGTAAGTCATCAGCTGAGCACTGGTGAGTTTCATGGGCTTTTTCTGAAAGAGATGTACTTCAAGGATGCTTCTTGAATATTAAGTAGGAAAACAACCCTGGTCTTTGGGAAGGCATGAAACAACACCCAAAACTGAGTTTGCATGACACAGAAAAAAATTTCAGAGAGACTGTGAAAGGAAAATGTAGAAAATCAGAATGGCTAGAGAAGAGGCAATCAAAGAATCACCCCATTTATTCAAGGCAATGCAAAAGCAGTACTAGAGGTTCAGGAGAAATAAATGATTGATTGGCAGAACGGAAGACAAAAGCAATCTGGATAGCATTATTCTGAACTGCTGATGAAAGAGCTACATACAGTCACCGACATCCAAAGCGAGAGCATTTCTAAGTGGCTCCTATGCTGATCCTCCCTGAGTCTTGGGAGGAAGGCACAGGGCACTTGGACAAATCTTTACGCTTTCATAAATTTCTGAAGGTCAGAGCTAGGAGAGGATTTGTTTAGTCCAACTTCATCATTTAGCAGGTAAGGAAACTAAGTTTCATGAGGTAAAGCAACTTGACTCAAATTACAGTGGGTGTGTGTTTTAAAATTGAGCGCTTTACTATTTAGGTTACTGGCTAAGCTTCTGTAACAAAGAACACCTAAAACACACTGACTTGATAAACAATCCAGACTAGAGAGGTCACAAGTTCATCCAGGGACCCTTCCAAAGCTTAGCTCATCTTCACAGTGTCTAACCAGTGGGAAGTAACAATGTGGAACTTTGCCGGAACCCCCTGAGTCTAGAAAACAATGAAGATTAACAACTCCTCCTACCTTCCTGTTCTGGGAAATGGCCAGTGCAAAGAATTACCCTTCCCAATATGACTTAAATAAGATTCACAGATGCCCCCCTATTTAGCTATGACTAGACACTGACTCTAAATTTCTATTTTTTGCCTCGTAAATAATTAGCTGAATTGCTTATTGACAGTGATCAGTTGGAACAAAATATTTGCTAATCAAACTTTGGTTAAGTTTCTCTCCTTCCCCCAGTCCCGTGAATTTTGACCCACCTTTAGCCTAAGTCAGCACACAGCCTACTCCTGAGAATAGGCTGATCTAATATCGAATCATACAACTTGCATCCCACACTTTGTAACTTTTAGACTTGTTCCCTCCTCTCTATAAAAGAAAAACTCTTTTTTGCCTAACCTCTGACACACTTGATGCTCTTACGGTCAGAGCATTCTCCCTAATGCACTAGTCCTTTCCTACACCCCATTCCCTCTCCAAACAGAGTCTCTGCTGACTAGGTCGAGATTTGGTTTTATTTGGCAGAAGGTAGACACAAAATAGATGGCTCAAAAATTTTAACATTACCTTTTAATCACACCCCATCAACAACTGGTTTTGAATCTTGGTTCTGCCATGCATTAGCTGTGTGATCTATGACAGGTTGTACCTTCTTTATATATCAGTTTTCTCATTTAAAATAATTATAAAAACAGAATCTGCCTCATAGAGCTGGGGAAATACTAAAATGAGAATATTCAGGTAGAGCGCTTAGCATATTATTTCCACACAATAATCACCCACAAATGATAGTTTACCACATACTAGAACAATGCCTGGCATTTTGATATCTATTATTTAATACAATTCTAGTAATAGAATCATAACAATATTGCAAAGCTGTTATTATCATTTTACATAAAAGGAATCTGAAGCTCACTAAGCCTAAGGAATTTGCCCCAGCTCAGACGGAGTAGTAGGATATCTGGGATTCAAACTTTAGTTTCTCTGACTATAATTTCCATCTTTTTCATCTCCTTCATGTTACATCATGCAATTTCCTAACTTCTAGATATTACATAATTAACAACCCCTGATTTTAAGGGAGAAAACACCCTTTGTCTTATTGAGTCACTTTACTGTAATGAAAATATATACTTCTCCAATAATGCATGAAGAATCTTATTTACTTTTCTCAAACTAAGTTATTGAACAACACAAGTCTATGTAGACAATTCTATTGAAGTTTTTGAATCTGTTATGCCTGGTCAAACGACCAATGTCTATGGCACAAAGTAGTCAACAAAGATTTGCTAAGTTTGCTGAATGGAAAGAAGAAAATATGGCAAAACTTCTGGGAAAATGACAATCGAATGTGACCACTGAATAGAGGAGTTGGAAATGATATTAATTCTTTTGGGTGCAAAGGTGAAGGCATACTTCTGTTTTGCTCTTGGATTAGTGATTACTGCAGACATTCTCTACAATGTCTAATCTGTTCTTATTTGCCTCAATTTCATCTAACTTGAGGAAAAGGAACAGCATATTAAAATAGTTTAGTGGGGGATTTGGGGCTGTTTTTTTGATGAGTTTAAATAGAAAACTCAGGAATCAGTACTTTCGAACACTTAAAAATCAAGATTCAGCTAACGTAGACTAGAGAACCATTTCAAACTCTAAATATCCTTTTTTACTCTATCTTTAGGACCATGGTAAATTGTGGCATTACAACAGTAAACATAAATTGAAAAGAGAAAGCATCATGGTTTGAATAGTGAAAAACATTTCTAATTAACTATGCATGCTTGATCTGCACTAGACTATAAAATTCATGAGGACAGGAAAAGTTTCTAATTCATGTTTCTCTCTATCCAAACATCCATCCATTCCCTCCATCCATCCATCCAACAAATGCTTACCAAAACCCTATTGTATCTGTGCCATTGACTGAATGGAACACAGGGATGAGGACATAGTTCCTCCCCTCAAAGTGTCACAGTCTACTTGAGGACAGTCATATACACAACTCACAGTAATGAACTCAAACTATAGAAAGTGTTATAAGGAGGTAAGAAAAATGAGGATAAATGTTTAAAGCAAATGATGATTAGTTATGACTAAAAAATGAGAAAAGGTAAGTGTTTAGTACAGTGGGTTCCAAGGTGCTAATAAACAACAAAGACTTACGGAATTGAGTGAATGAATGATCACTAAAAGACACACTCAGTCATGGTGCTGATTTCAGGCTTGAATGAATCATTCATATTAAGTATTTTTTTAAAAGTCAGACCTTATGATTTCCAGGTCCAAGAAGAGAGTTAATTTTTTTTTTTTTTTAATGAAAGCTTCTTTATTTATTCATTTATGGCTGTGTTGGGTCTTCGTTTCTGTGCGAGGGCTTTCTCTAATTGCGGCGAGCGGGGGCCACTCTTCATCGCGGTGCGCGGGCCTCTCACTATCGCGGCCTCTCTTGTTGCGGAGCACAGGCTCCAGACACGCAGGCTCAGTAGTTGTGGCTCATGGGCCTAGTTGCTCCGCGGCATGTGGGATCTTCCCAGACCAGGGCTCGAACCCGTGTCCCCTGCATTGGCAGGCAGATTCTCAACCACTGAGCCACCAGGGAAGCCCCAAGAGAGTTAATTTAATTCAACAGAATTTGCTTTCATAAGGTCCTTGTTCATAATGCTTGATTGGTTCTCTTGGAAGCTGACTGATGGTCAGACCCTTTCTGAAGGATGAAACAGCCAGGAACCCTGTGCACATAACTGAAGTTATTAAGAATCCATGTGACTGGAAAGCAAATAACTCTTCATCAAGTTCTTAAAACACAGTTTCACTCTTAGCCTTTTCATAGATTGACCCTCCCACCCAATAAACCTATACGCATACACACACATGCCATACACACAATTTGAAGTCACTTTCTATAGGAAGTTTTTCCTATTAATGCAATGCTAGAGGAGGTATTCCTCCTAGGTGCTAACCTACTTTCCCTCTTACAGTTTTATGTTTAACTTTTTTTATTATAATTTTTATGAAAGCAGAGAATGACTCATACTCATCATATATCCCCATCCCTAGTGTAGGCCCTGGCACATGATAGCAAGACAAGAATTATTTATCAAAGGAGTAACAAAACATTGAATAAATTAGTTTAGTGCATTGATAGACTTATTTACAGAGCAGAACTCTGACTATATTATAACTAAATACAAAACTCCATACTGAATGCCAAATAAAGTTTAAACTCCTTAGATTGTCAGTGAAAGTGTTCTATAATCTGGTCCTTATCAAATTATTGCTTACTCATATGTCAAAAATTCCAGCAACATTGGCATTCTGATATACCCTATGCTTAAAGGCATTGCACACCAATATTTCCCGGATCCACATATCTGTCTGTTGAAACTTTACCCGCCTTTCAAACCCAACTGAACTTCTTTCTATAAGGATACTTTCCTGATCCTTCTCTTCTCTAACTCAATCCCCAGTGCTAGGAATTATTTTTTCTTCTAATTACCCGTAGATTTCAACACACTTCCGTTACAGAGTTTACCACAGACCACCATGAATTATATCTGGGTTTTTTTTTTAAGATCTTTATTGGAGTATAATTGTTTTACAATGGTGTGTTAGTTTCTGCTTTATAACAAAGTAAATCAGCTATACATATACATATATCCCCATATCTCCTCCCTCTTGCATCTCCCTCCCACCCTCCCTATCCCACCCCTCTAGGTCTTCACAAAGCACCGAGCTGACCTCCCTGTGCTATGCGGCTGCTTACATTTTTTACCCATTTCACTAGCTATCTATTTTACATTTGGTAGTATATATAAGTCCATGCCACTCTCTCACTTTGTCCCAGCTTACCCTTCCCCCTCCCTGTGTCTTCAAGCCCATTCTCTACATCTGCCTCTTTATTCCTGTCTGCCCCTAGGTTTTTCATAACCTTTTTTTTTTTTTTTTTTAGATTCCATATATATGTGTTAGCATATGGTATTTGCTTTTCTCTTTCTGACTCCCTTCACTCTGTATGAGAGTCTCTAGGTCCATCCACCTCACTACAAATAACTCAATTTCATCTCTTTTTATGGATGAGTAATATTCCATTGTATATATGTGCCACAGCTTCTTTATCCATTCATCTGTTGATGGACACTTAGGTTGCTTCCATGTCCTGGCTATTGTAAATAGAGCTGCAATGAACATTGTGGTACATGACTCTTTTTGAATTATGGTTTTCTCAGGGTATATGCCCAGCAGTGGGATTGCTGGGTCGTATGGTAGTTCTATTTTTAGTTTTTTAAGGAACCTCCATATTTTTCTCCATAGTGGCTGTATCAATTTACATTCCCACCAACAGTGCAATAGGGTTGCCTTTTCTCCACACCCTCTCCAGCATTTATTGTTTGTAGATTCTTTGATGATGGCCATTCTGACCGGTGTGAGGTGATACCTCATTATAGTTTTGATTTGCATTTCTCTAATGATTAGTGATTTTGAGCACTCTTTCATGTGTTTGTTGGCTATCTGTATCTCTTCTTTGGAGAAATGTCTATTTAGGTCTTCTGCCCAGTTTTGGATTGGGCTGTTTGTCTTTTTCATATTGAGCTGCATGAGCTGCTTGTAAATTTTGGAGATTAATCCTCTGTCACTTGCTTCGTTTGCAAATATTTTCTCCCATTCTGAGGGTTGTCTTTTTGTCTTGTTTATGGTTTCCTTTGCTGTGCAAAAGCTTTTAAGTTTTATTAGGTCCCATTTGTTTATTTTTGTTCTTATTTCCATTTCTGTAGGAGGTGGGTCAAAAAGGATCTTGCTGTGATTTATGTCATAGAGTGTTCTGCCTATGTTTTCCTCTAAGAGTTTTATAGTTTCTGGCCTTACATTTAGGTCTTTAATCCATTTTGAGTTTATTTTTGTGTATGGTGTTAAGGAGTGTTCTAATTTCATTCTTTTACATGTAGCTGTCCAGTTTTCCCAACACCACTTATTGAAGGGGTTGTCTTTTCTCCATTGTATATTCTTGCCTCCTTTATCAATAATAAGGTGACCATACGTGCGTGGGTTTATCTCTGGGCTTTCTATCCTATTCCATTGATCTAAATTTCTGTTTTTGTGCCAGTATCATACTGTCTGGATTACTGTACCTTTGTAGTATAGTCTGAAGTCCGGGAGCCTGATTCCTCCAGCTCCGTTTTTCTTTCTCAAGATTGCTTTGGTTATTCAGGGTCTTCTGTGTTTCCATACAAATTGTGAAAATTTTTGTTCTAGTTCTGTGAAAAATGCCATTGGTAGTTTGAGAGGGATTGCATTGAAGCTGTAGATTGCTTTGGGTAGTATAGTCATTTTCACAATGTTGATTCTTCCAATCCAAGTACATGGTATATCTCTCCATCTGTTTGTATCATCTTTAATTTCTTTCATCAGTGTCTTATAGTTTTCTGCATACAGGTCTTTTGTATTCTAGGTTTATACCTAGGTATTGTATTCTTTTTGTTGCAATGGTAAATGGGAGTGTTTCCTTAATTTCTCTTTCAGATTTTTCATCATTAGTGTATAGGAATGCAAGAGATTTCTGTGCATTAATTTTGTATCCTGCTACTTTACCAAATTCATTGATTAGCTCTAGTAGTTTTCTGGTAGCAACTTTAGGATTCTCTATGTATAGTATCATGTCATCTGCAAACAGTGACAGCTTTAATTGTTCTTTTCTGATTTGGATTCCTTTTCTTTCTTTTTCTTCTCTGATTGCTGTGGCTAAAACTTCCAAAACTATGTTGAATAATAGTGTTGAGACTGGACAACCTTGTCTTGTTCCTGATCTTAGAGGAAATGGTTTCAGTTTTTCACCATTGAGAACAATGTTGGCTGTGGGTTTCTCATATATGGCCTTTATTATGTTGGAGTAAGTTCCCTCTATGCCTACTTTCTGGAGGGTTTTTATCATAAATGGGTGTTGAATTTTGTTGAAAGCTTTTTCTGCATCTACTGAGATGATCATATGGTTTTTATCCTTCAGTTTGTTAATATGTTTTATCACATTGATTGATTTGCATATACTGAAGAATCCTTGCATTCCTGAGATAAACGCCACTTGATCATGGTGTATGATCCTTTTAATGCACCGTTGGATTCTGTTTGCGAGTATTTTGTTGAAGATTTTTGCATCTATATTCATCAGTGATATTGACCTGTAGTTTCCTTTCTTTGTGACATCTTTGTCTGGTTTTGGTATCAGGGTGATGGTGGCCTGGTAGAATGAGTTTGGGAGTGTTCCTCCCTCTGCTATATTTTGGAAGAGTTTGAGAAGGATAGGTGTTAGCTATTCTCTAATTGTTTGATAGAATTCGCCTGTGAAGCCATCTGGTCCTGGGCTTTTGTTTGTTGGAAGATTCTTAATCACAGTTTCAATTTCAGTGCTTGTGATTGGTCTGTTCATATTTTCTATTTCTTCCTGGTTAAGTCTCGGAAGGTTGTGCTTTTCTAAGAATTTGTCCATTTCTTCCAGGTTGTCCATTTTATTGGCATAGAGTTGCTTGTAGTAATCTCTCATGATCCTTTGTATTTCTGCAGTGTCCATTGTTACTTCTCCTTTTTCATTTCTAATTCTATTGTTTTGAGTCTTCTCCCTTTTTTTCTTGATGTCTGGCTAATGGTTTATCAATTTTGTTTATCTTCTCAAAGAACCAGCTTTTAGTTTTATTGATCTTTGCTATTGTTTCCTTCATTTCTTTTTCATTTATTTCTGATTTGATCTTTATGATTTCTTTCCTTCAGCTAACTTTGGGGTTTTTTTGTTCTTTGTTCTCTAATTGCTTTAGGTGTAAGGTTAGGTTGTTTATTTGAGATGTTTCTTGTTTCTTGAGGTAGGATTGTATTGCTATAATCTTCCCTCTTAGAACTGCTTTTGCTGTGTCCCTAGGTTTTGGGTCATCATGTTTTCATTACCATTTGTTTCTAGGTATTCTTTGCTTTCCTCTTTGATTTCTTCAGTGATCTCTTGGTTATTAAGTAATGTATTGTTTAGCCTCCATGTATTTGTATTTTTTACAGATTTTGTTCTGTAATTGATATCTAGTCACATAGCGTTGTGGTCGGAAAAGATACTTGATATGATTTCAATTTTCTTAAATTTACCAAGGCTTGATTTGTGTCCCAAGATATGATCTATCCTGGAGAATGTTCCATATATCTGGATTTTTGATGCATGCACATCTCCTTTTCAGACTGTGAGTTCCTGGAGGGCAGGGGTTATATCTTATTCATCCTTGTAATCATCACAGTGAAAGAGGAATACAATTTTATCAGTATGCAAAGGAGGAAAGAACTTTCCAAGTAAATAAAATGCATGATACATTTTGACTCTTTTTCCAAGGGGTCGTAGATTAATGTGTAATGAAATATTTTAATCCATCTTTAGTTTTTTGTATGTCTCCACATGTAGATCTTCCTTCTTTAAGACTACTCAATAAATATAGCTAATAAAACCAAGTCACAGCGTTCTTAAGAGAATCTAATGAGATGACACATATATTTAGCAAGTGTCTGGCCTATAGTAAGAAGTAATTAAATATTATTTCTACTCTTTAATATATTTATTCCTATTATTTCCATGTTATCATCATTAATTATATTATGATGTATTTGGGTTGATATTTCAAAGACAATTTGAGCATGCTCACTTTGGATTTTCAATCCTTTTATTTTGTGTTAATTTTTTCAAAGACACCTATGTTGTATGAAGTTATTTCCACCAAAGCCAGGGCCTCATGTCTTACTAGCAGAACTGTGATTCTTGACTCCGTAATACTTGGAAGATGCATGCTTTGCTGAAGGACCATTGATTTTCAACTAAAGTGAAATGCTTTCATTTAATGCTTTCTGAAGGGAATTACAGCAGAGGTTGAAGAGGGTTTGGCTTTAGAGAAACCCATTATTAATTTTACTTGGCAAAATTGTGATTTATATATTGAAATTTAAATTCAGAGGTCCCATCCAGCTGCTAAATCAAAATGTTGTTCTAAAACTGTTTGTCTTTTCTTTTCTATGAAATGGAAAGGATTTTTTGCCCTAGACTTTTAAATCTCTTTATTCAAACCAGTCTTAGCATTTGCTCTGAGGGTGTACTACCTCTTTGTTCAGCATAATGGGTATAACCTCAGATATCTCATTTATGTAATTTTTTCTGAAGAATCTTAAAAAGCTTTGATCATCTTAAAAATCTCTATCCCTAGGCCTCCCTCCATGGTAGAAGAAAACTTAGACTAAACCAGACATATAAATGCATTCACAGTCCGCCCATTAATTTAAGTTTGTCGTAACTAAATGCTAGCCTTAACTCTGTTCACTTTCACCTTGGAGACTTCTAACACGAATTGGTGCATCCTTAGTTTCTTAACAGACTCAGTACAACATAACCTCTTTAAATCAAGAAGAGATGACTTTAAGAGCACCCTCTCTCCCACCACTCAAACCTTAGTAACTTGAGAAAAAAATTTAACCTTGTGTCTGTTCATTGTCTTATGCAATAAGGAATGTAATACCATAAAGCTGGATTTTTTTCATAGTTAAGCTCTTCCTAAGTAATAGGAGTTTAACAAAAAAACACAATTTCACTAGAATGTGATATATTTCATCCATGTGTGCATAGCTTAAAGGCAGCAGAAGGAATTTGGTTCAGACTATTCTTTCCCTTCCAGCCCTCCAAAAATTTCCCTTGGGCTAAATCAAGCATAGAAAAAATTTGCCTAAACGCATTTTTTAAAGGAAAAGTCATAATCAATTGAAAAAAAAGGCAACTGATAATGAAAATGGTTTTCTCAAGCATAGCGATAACATTTGCTGCTGTGCATTCTATAAAAAGCTTTTGGATTCCTATAACAGGGACAGTGGTATTGCTTTGCTTCCTGCTGCTGATTATAATTTTAAAGATGGAAAATCTAGATGTTCTATTTTGTCCTCTGAAGCATCCCTTGACTCTGTGGTCAGCCTGGTTTCATATTTCTCTATGAGGGACCAAAGATTTTCCTAGGCATGAACCAGGAAATTTGCATTGTTCATTTCTTCAAATAATATTGGTATGCAACTTCTAGTCTTGGTTCTGGGATAGAGTAATTAAAAAATTCTGGCTAATTGGAAGTTGGATAGGTAAGTAAACAGTTGAAATATCATGTGGTTAGAGTTACAACTGATATTATACTCACCATTATAAAGACGTGAAGAAAATAGATCCACATGAGTCTTGAAAAGGAATTTCAATCTTGTAGAGTCTTCTAAAAGGTAGAACTCTTGATAACAGATATTCATTGCATTCCTGCCTAGAATGCAGGATGATCAGACTAGCTAATGCCCTTTAGGGTCAAAAAGAAGGGTTGTCTATAGAGTGAGCAGGCTGCTTGCTTTGTGTTCCTCAATAAGTTTGGATATAAAGGCAATTTCAAATGGTGCCTCCAAAATATTTTGAGCCAAAGTGGTATCACTGAGCATTAGGGTTTAATGGTTGAAGGTTCATAACATAGCATACAGATTGAAGGCATATCTTTGGAATCAGATATTTTGGTTCAATCTTGTCCAACCCAAGCTAGCAGTTACTTAGGCCTGTTACTTAACCTCTGTACAAGACTCAATTTTCTCATCTGTGAAATGGAGATGATGTGACCTATCTTAAACAATTGTAAAGATTGAAAAAAATATATGTGAAGCTTTACAGAGTATCTGACACAGAGTAAGTAGTTAATACATGGTTAATGTTATTCTGATAGTTATTCAATATATATTCATGGTACTTTAGAGTTTACAAAGTGCATTCAAAAATTATTTTCATTTATTTAACTTTTAGCACAACCTATTTGTTTAAGTATTAATTATTCTACTTTATAGATGAGGAAACTGGAGCTCAAAGGTTAGTGGTCAACAGCAGACCACAAGCTAGAAGGCAGCAAAGCTAGAAGTTCTATTTTCTGATGGCTATATCGGGCCCTCTTCTTCTCAGTATATCAAAGCTGAGCCTGTGTGGACGATGATTAAAAAAACAGGTTCATATTAGAGATTACCTTTGTCTTTCCTAGCCATATTCTCTCCACTAACAAAGTTGAAGCCTGATTCACAGCCAAAGGTAGTCATGGACCTTTTTAAAGTAAGCCTTAAGTATTAATGCAACAGCTTTTAATAAGTTACTGTTATTTAAAATTCTTTCTATGTACCTCCAGGATGTGTAATAACTTGCCTCATTTATGTTTTTTCTTATTCATTCATTCTCAATGGACAAAATTTCTAATTCATTCAGTCTCTCCTGACACATTGTACTTGGCAGGTAATTCATAATAAGCTTTAATTTTGAAAATGAGCATGTGTCATTTGGGACCATCATTTAGATAGTTTGAAAACATTGAACCCGCTGTGCAAACATCTGGAAAACTTGATGATGGGGGATTGTTTGTTGCAATCAACAAGTCTACCAATGACAGAATCAGACTTGGAAAGGTCTGTTGTTAGAGATCACCAATGATGGTGATTTGTCTGGGAAGAGGTATTGGAGAAGGTAAAGAAAAGGGTCCTGTTCCAACCATTTGGCAAGTGCACTTGCCATTGTAGGCTAGCTGCTAAATGATGCTTTAAACTGGTCATCCAATATACTGTTAAATATGAAATCTGTACACACAGATTTATACCCATGTGAAGACAGACATGTGAGGTCAATTTAGAGATCAGAAAATTCATGCAAAATGCCATACCTTGAATGTCACTCCTTTGGAAATTGTCATGTGCCAGTCAGGCACTTGTATATATCAGCTTTCATGTGAAGACTGGTGGATCAGGAACAAGGCTCTAAGAATTTAGACCACAGTTTCTTTAGTAATATATGCAGATAATCAGAGAAGTAACATGAGAAAAAATTATGATTTTAGTTTTAAAATATGATAATCTATTCTTTTTAAAATAATAATTAACATCACAGTACCTAAAGCCTTTTTGTTCACCTTCTTCTCTGATAAGCTCTATTTTTTAAAGGGCTAAAAATTTTCAGGAGATTCTCAAGGGAGATTCTGGACTTGAAATACATAAGTATCAGAGACTAGTTTTTATAGTAATAGAAAGGGGTCAAGAATGTCGCTGCAGAGCATTCTGGGACCTACCTTGGAATGGAGATTAGGGGGGCTCCAAAATCTTGAAGGAGCATGTCTAATTCATCCCCATAGCATAAACTAGATATTCCTAAACTATGCTTTTAAGTAGTGGAGAGAGACAGACATATGAACAGATAACTTTAAAATTACAATATATAACCATTTTGCAGAGGCAGTTAAGTACTAAGTACTTAATTAAGTACTAAGAAAGCATTGTGGACAGAGCATCCAACTGCCAAGTAGAATTACAGTCTTCATGGAGAAGCTGGCATTCTGACTTGATCTTGAAGGAGGCAGGGGAATTTGCCTGGTGAAGGATTTTTCAGGAAAGTGAATAATAGCATATGCAAAAATGGTAGGCGACATTTGAAGAATGGCAGGTTTTCTCTGGATGTGAATCCAGTGGGATTACTGTCTCCAATAGTTCCTCAGTGGTGAATACACCTGAGTCAGAATTTTAGGGAATCAGTGACTCAAGAGAATTTCTTTATTAGTGTGTGTTTGTGTGTGTGTGTATCTTAGGACATGAGATGTGGAGAGAAAAAGAACCTTGATTTTTAGGTCATCTGATATAAATTGTGAATGAAAAGTCTTCCTAGAGCACTTTGCTGAGAGATTCTCATCGTTTTTGATGTCAACAGAAGGAAACGCCAGGATCAATTAATAATGACTGCCGTGGCATGGTAATGACAGTTAGGCCAGGTTTTCCCACACATGGTTTAAATATTCCAGGGCATCTCCAAATAGTTTTAAGAAAAGCACCAAAGACATAGACAAATTAGTAATAAACATCTTACACTGTACCTTTCTTCAAAGATCAAGGGTTTTTCCAAACTTGAGCCATGAAACTGAAACAGAAAACCATACTTCTTACTCCAGGGAGTGAGTTGATGCCAAAAGATTACGTAAGCATCACTAATGAGCTTACATGGGAAAATACTGCTGCCAATTATATTTCTATTCTGACTATGTTACTCAGATCTTAAGATGATGTCACTGGATGTGTGTGTGTGTGTGTGTGTGTGTGTGTGTGTGTGTATCTTATGACATGAGACCTGGAGAGAAAAAGGAAAGATCCAGGCTGATTTCAATAGAAGCTTTGGCATTCACATGCCACTGACCTGAATTATTTTACATCAGACTGTCCTTCAATCTTATGATTCAATCAAACAGCTAAACAGTGAAATGTATTTTGTCAATGCCATGGTTACTCTCAAAGTCTTATAAAAGCTGTTCTGGGCTCATGAAGGCTGAATTAAAAGACATTCACTTGTGGTGACTTTAAATTACATATTGGTTACATCCACTTGTGCTGAAGTTTGTCTTGAGTAACTATTGTCTTGAGTAACTATTGCCTTAAGTGCTTTCTATAAGTAGCATTCATGCCAATCTATTTTTTTTCCTGATCATTAAGGCACTTTAACACAAAGGGGTAGAACTCTACCTTGTAACCACATCCTGAGTTTGTTTCTCTATAGGAAGATTGCTTTGTGCCTGAAAGCTATACAGGATATTTAAAGGCTTGAGCAAATGATTAAAATTACCCACATTTTTTTTTTCCTGGTAGCCCAAGCCCTATGCTTTACCTGTCATTCAACTCTTCCAGGGCTGAGACCAAGTAGAAATTTTGTCACATGGCCGCATCTTCCTCCCTAATCTCCTTTTTAAGGGCTCCTGCAATTGTCATTTACATTAAACTTCTGTACTCAGGACGGCAGGTAGAGAATCGCTCTTTTGTTGAGAGTTTAATTTCTGTTACAGGTCAGAAAACAAAGATTTTGCCAGACATCAGACTGTTTTCTAAAGTATTTTGTTGCCAACATTTTCTAAACAGGGAAAGAAAGCCAGGAAGCAAGGCAATCCTTGAAATGTTAGTACGATATAAAGGTTCCCTTAAGAAAATGAGCAACTTGGCTCTCAGGCTCTTTTGGAATCCAGAGTTTAAGAATTTAATGGCATCTACACCTATGATATCTAGAGGGATTTGGAAGAAAATGGAAGCAATTCAATAAATTCTACAAGCATTTATACAGTATTTATACCCCATGCATTGTATAGGCTCCGTGGGCAAGAGATTGAGTTAAACCACATCTCAGGCTTCATGGAGCCCAGTTGCTAGTGAGAACAATTTATGCCCTAGCGATTGCAACAGAAGTGCAGTCTCAATGTAGTTGGAAGGATTGAAGGACAGTTCATAGTAGGATGAAACGGAGAGAATAGAGTGTTCTTCTCATGTCTCATCCTTTTCAAGTCTATTTTGACAACATAAATATAGACACAGTGCAGTGTAGGGAGATAAGTAGGGACTTTGGAACAAGTTTGTCATCAGGTAATTTCCTGTCTGTATGATCTTGGGTTGGGAAATAATTAGGCAATAACCAGAGAATATTTTCTATGTCTCCTGGAAATAGAGTTTATTGTCCTAAGACTATAGAAGATACCAGAATTGAATTGAAAATTTGGGCCATGTTTTACCTTAGAAATATATCTTGTTAAATTATATAATCTGCTGTCATTTTTTTTTTTTTTTTTTGGTAGAGATTGTGAATCTCCTTATTTTCTCTAATTTTCCTTGTAATTAACTTACTTTATTGGATTACAAAACTAATTCATACTTTTCTTGAGATGTTCACAAAATATAGAAAAGTTCAAAGAAGGAAATTAAAGTAATCTATAATCCTACCGTCCCAGTACACAGACTTAATCACTGTTAATATTTTGAAGCATTTTTTTCCAGAATTTTTGCATAACCTAATTTATTTTCATAAAATCTATCATATCATTGTGATGTATTATACAACCTGATTTTATTGGTGGAAGTATTCATGCTTATAATTTATTTAACCAATCCTATATGGTTGACTATTACTGTTTTTAAATTTCTTCACTAATATTTTAATTCTTCATGAAAGAAGGAAGGCTGAAATAAGCACTGCCAGTCAAGATCAGGAACCAATTTGATACATTCTACAGAAAGGACTACAAACAAAGCTCACAAAATCTTCAACTAACAGCAATATATTTGAAATCAACATCCATGTGCTACATTTTGTATTCTCTGCAATGAAAACTACAGACCAGGTAGCCATGGAGTAGCTGGTTTAACTTACCTAGAACTATCAGAAAGAGAAGCATAGAATATGAAATGAACTACTTAGGAGGCACAAAGCTAAGCTTTGTTAAGGATTCATGTGCGCCCAAGCTGAGAATACACCAATGATTTTACTTTGAAATTAGAATAAAATCTATTTGTCTTAATAAGGGCAAAATAATATTATTATTAATAATAATGATGATAAAGGAACAGTTATTGAGTGCTTTTTATGTGTAAGGCTTTGTGCTTTATATAACTTATTAACTTATTACCTATTAGAACCTATTATTATTATCCTCAGATGATAATAGGAGAAACCAAGACTCAGAGAATATAAGTAACTTGCTGTAGGTCACGCAGATAGTAAGGGAGTGGGGTGCTAGGATTTCTCTGCATCCAGATCTTTCTGTCTTTTAGCTTTCATATCAAATATTGCCACCCTCTATTATGGACACTTTTTATTATAAGACCCCAGTTTATTTTTCTCAAAGTACTTTTCATTAATACTGCTATTTTCCTCCTAATTTGTTTGCTTATTGCCTATTTGCTTAACTAAAATGTAACCTCCATAAAGACATGAACTTTACCTATTATGCTTATTACCATGTCCTCAGCACCTAGAATAATATCTGATAACTAGCTGGTGATTTATAAATATCTTGTTGAAAGAAAGAACGCATGGAGTGAAGGGCACGGTA
This sequence comes from Balaenoptera borealis, assembly GCF_965194805.1. NCBI lineage: Eukaryota > Metazoa > Chordata > Mammalia > Artiodactyla > Balaenopteridae > Balaenoptera > Balaenoptera borealis. The sequence continues at coordinate 100,535,587 of NC_138861.1, read as the reverse complement.
TCTGCCCTCAAAAAACTGACAGCCTAGTCAATTCTAAGACAGGCACAAGAGTTGTATTTGGTAAATGGGTGTTTTTATGAGTTTCTAAGAATTGTAGTTCTTTGTAAGCAAAGGCGAGATGGAGTTCACACCCACCCGTGGGTGCTTAGAAAATAACCCAGGCAGAGGCCATGATTAAGTAGGGCCTTGGGCATATAAATTGCTCGAAAAAGTCTCTTTAACTTTGTCCCAGTCATTTAATCCCAGCCCTGGTGATTCAAGAAATGAAAGAGAGCCCCTTCAAAGGGACAGCTAGGAAAACCCATAGCCTTGATAAAAAAGCATCAAATGAGATGCTAACGCCCCACATTGATCACCTCAGAAAGCCTGACTGAAGATGTTTATCCTAATCCTCCAATCCAGACACTTCCTGAGATATGGTCAGGAGGGCTAATTACTCCAATACATAAAAACGGAAATGCTCTCAAACCGAACAGCCAGAGAGGTCTACATTAGCAGCAACAGCAGTAAACCCTGAAGCTGCATCCTTGGTGAGAGAATAAAGCAATGTCGGACCAGTGACAGCAACATCCATAAAATTCAAATTGGATTCCTCCCTTGAAAATGAGCCACAGACTTCATCTCTCCCCCGATTGCTGCATATTAACAAACATGTGAAAAAATCCAATCAGGAGAAGAGATTTTCCTTGCTTTATTAGACTTTAAAATCGCCCTGGATTCAATCTGGCCCCAGAAGTGAATCCACAACTGCTACAAAGGGAATGGATGGAAAAAAGAATGACTTATTTAAGTTCCCATATCAATCCATCAATTGAAGGATGGAAATAAGCATAAATGGATGTCTTCAAGCAGGAAAGTGAGACAAGGACTCACATTTCATAGCTTAACAGATACTAGGATGAGTTACTTCCAGGGTTGGAGCTGTGGCCAAGCTCAGGGCCTCTGATAAACCGAAGAGACACCACGCTGAGCTGGATTTCTTTGTGGCATTTAGATCATTCACGTGGAGGCTGAAAGAAAGAGGTTAGTCACACATTAGTGACCAAACTCTCTAGATTCATCTGCATAGCAGTTCTTAGACTATTTTATTGATGATGGTCTGATAGAGTAATGATTGATAATAACATACAATATGGAAAACAACATGCCTGGATGATCATTCAAATGTGAATGACAAGGAATAAAAGATTGCAATGTACTTAATTCCATTTTTTCCTGTTACCAGAAGCACATCACATCATTCTAGCTTTGAAAGAGCATACCATCTTTTAGAAAAGAAGAATGTAGATGTGAAAACTTTTCTTAATAATCTTCTTAATCTTTTTCACAAACCAATCCTTGATATTTCTGCAGAATGCCTCCATCAGCTTTCTCCAAACCAAGAATAGCACTGGAGGATATAAAGCTGCCCAATTCACTTTGCCTTCATGGAATCAACAGCACTGACACATATTAGCTTAAATTCAAAGTGGCCCAAAACCTGCAAGGAATCACAACAAGATGAACCATGATATCATTGGTGTGCCACAGTTTGGGCCACAGGTTCTTATTTATGTCCCTCAATGCCCTGTAATTTGAAGAAGAGTTTTTAAGAAAGCTAGATTCAATTATAAAGACAACCACATAGTCACAAAGTATAATAATTAATATGTCTTTAGCTACCTTATACTTATCCTTCCTGGATAAATGTTTTCATGAAAATAATTTTATTCCAGGATAACTCTGATTTATTTGTAATGAGCACTTGTATTCCAGCCTAGGCTCCTTCACCTCAGTGCACTTCTTACATCTAAGAGGAAACACTCCAGAAGCAACAGGAATTCAATTTAAAAAAAGTTATTGATCTTCTGCTATCTGCCAGGTACTGCAGAGAATAAGTAGACAAGGTTCCTGTTCTCATGGAAGTAGTGTTCTGGTAGTAGAGTGCCAGGAATTAAACAATTAAATAAGTAAATAAGAAGGACTTCACACAGAGATGCGTGCTCAACTGAAACACAGAATACATGGCATGTTAGAGAACGGTCAGATGGCTGTTTTTTTATGAATGGTCAAAGGAGACTCCTCTAAGAAGTTGACATTAAGATCTGAATTACCCAGTGGATTGAGTCATCTTCAAAGGAAGGATAAGAGCATTTAAGGCTAAAGGAAGAACAAGTACAAAGGCAAAAAGGAGGGATAGGCTTTGGTTTCTTGTAGAAAAGAAAAAAGTCCAGTAAGAGAAGGGGGGAAATGGTGTGAGACAGAGCTAAGGATTTAGACAGAGATTTAGACAGAGATCATTCAGGGTTTTGTTAATCAGAGCAAGGGGACAGAATTATACTCCGAAGGACAGAAAGCACTGGAGAATTTTCCCCAGAAAAATTACATAATCTGACTCATAATTTTAAAGAATCAGTCTGGCTTCTAGGTCAAGAATACACAGCATGGAGGCAGATTAGAAAGCACCAATTGCAAGGGTCTAAAAGAGAGATAATAGAGGCTTGGATTAGGGTAAAATGGTAGAGTTGGTGATAAGGAGTCATATCCAAAACATATTCTAAAGGTAAAACACAGGAATTACTGATTGCTTCGTATTGTCTTAAACAATTCAAAACATCTTAGGGCTTCCCTGGTGACGCAGTGGTTGAGAATCTGCCTGCCAATGCAGGGGACACGGGTTCGAGCCCTGGTCTGGGAAGATCCCACATGCCGCGGAGCAACTAGGCCCGTGAGCCACAATTGCTGAGCCTGCGCGTCTGGAGCCTGTGATCCACAACAAGAGAGGCCGCGATAGTGAGAGGCCTGCGCACCGCGATGAAGAGTGGCCCCCGCTTGCCGCAACTAGAGAAAGCCCTCGCACAGAAACGAAGACCCAACACAGCCATAAATAAATAAATAAATAAAAATTAAAAAAAAAAAAAAACATCTTAAATGTTAAATCAAATTTTACATGTGATAAATAAGTTTCAACTTTTAGAAATTTATCTAAATTAGACTAGCACAGAGAGATGTATGCATGAACAAAAATATTCATCACTGTCAAGGTAAAAAAAAAAAAAGAACTGGGAAACCCAATGGGGAATTTTTAGATGTCCATTAATATGAAGGTACTTCACTAAGTTGTGGGCAAAATGCTACACAGTTATTATTACTGATGGTGTGAGTTTATATTTCTTGATATGAAAGTAGGTCTATGTCATGCTGTTAAATGAAAAAGTAGGTCAAATAACAGTATATGTTCTGTTAAAATAAAAAATTAAGTTATATATATATACATGCACATGCAATGTGTGCATAGAAAAACATGGAAAGAAATACACAAAACTATTTCTAATAACTCTTTTTGTATGAGTACATGTTACATTCATCATTTAAAAATATCAACAATAAACATATTTCCATTGGGGGAAAATGGATATTCAGTACCTACATTAGTGCCTTCACTAGTCATGGTTTTGTTTAAATCATTTGTGTAAACTTTTGAATATCCAGGTGTCAGTTCTCTGTCAAGTTAGGTTTCCCTAGCTGCCGTGTGTCTGCTAAATAGTTAATAATTTATCAATTTATATCAGTGTCCTCATCAGCAGGGTTTAAATACAGAGTACCAGCAGAACACCCTCCGACAAGACTCTAAGGACATTTAATGGTAGGAAGTGAGCTCTAAATCATTATCTCTTTGGTATGACATCTTATATTTTCATCAGTGGAATTTTTTCACAAAAACAGGGGCACCAAAGATTGCAATCTGTGGACATTTGGACTCTTGTCCAGCAGCTTAAACCATAACCAACTTTGTTTTCCAACATTATCAAATCACACTAAAAGATCAAATCACGGAGGAGTAGGGGCAAGATGGCGGAAGAGTAAGACGCGGAGATCACCTTCCTTCCCACAGATACAATAGAAATACATCTACACGTGGAACTGCTCCTACAGAACACCCACTGAACGCTGGCAGAAGACGTCAGACCTCCCAAAAGGCAAGAAAATCCCCACGTACTTGGGTAGGGTAAAAGAAAAAAGAAATAACAGAGACAAAAGAATAGGGACGGGACCTGCGCCAGTGGGAGGGAGCCGTGAAGGAGGAAAGATTTCCACGCACTAGGAGCCCCTTTGCGGGCAGAGACTGCGGGTGGCAGAGGGGGGAAGCTTTGGAGCCGCGGAGGAGAGCGCAGCCACAGGGGTGCGGAGGGCAAAGAGGAGAGACTCCCGCACAGAGGCTCGGCGCCAACCAGCACTCACCAGCCTGAGAGGCTTGTCTGCTCACCCGCCGGGGCGGGCGGGGGCTGGGAGCTGAGGCTCGGGCTTTGGTGCTAGCCGGGAGGGAGTCCGGGAAAAAGTCTGCAGCTGCCAAAGAGGCAAGAGACTTTTTCTTGCCTCTTTGTTTTGCGGCGTGCAAGGAGAGGGGATTCAGAGCGCTGCCTAAACGAAATCCAGAGACGGGTACGAGCTGCGGCTATCAGCGCGGATCCCACAGCAACAGGGGCGCAGAGGGAAAAACGGAGAGATTCCCGCACAGAGGCTCAGCGCCGAGCAGCGCTCACCAGCCCGAGAGGCTTGTCTGCTCACCCGCTGGGGCAGGCGGGGCTGGGAGCTGAGGCGCGGGCTTCGGTCGGATCGCAGGGAGAGGACTGGGGTTGGCGGCGTGAACACAGCCTGAAGGGGTTGGCGTGCCGCGGCGAGCCGGGAGGGAGCCGGAGAGGAGGTCTGCAGCCGCCGAAGAGGCAAGAGACTTTTTCTTGCCTCTTTGTTTCGCGGCGCGCAAGGAGAGGGGATTCAGAGCGCTGCCTAGACGAACTCCAGAGGCGGGCGCGAGCCGCGGCTAACAGCGCGGACCCCAGAGACAGGCGTGAGCCGCGGCCATCAGCGCGGACCCCAGAGACTGGTAGGAAACGCTAAGGTTGCTGCTGCTGCCACCAAGAAGCCTGTGTGTGAGCACAGGTCACTCTCCTCACTGCCCCTCCCGGGAGCCGGTGCAGCTCGCCACTGCCAGGCTCCCATGATCCGAGGACAACTTCCCCGGGAGAACACACGGCGCGCCTCAGGCTGCTGCAACGTCACGACGCCTCTGACGCTGCAGGCTCGCCCCGCCTCCTTTGTACCGCTCCCTCCCCCGGCCTGGGTGAGCCAGAGCCCCCGAAGCAGCTGCTCCTTTAACCCCCGTTCTGTCTGGGCGGGGAACGGACGCCCTCAGGCGACGTACATGCAGAGGCGGGTCCAAATCCAAAGCTGACCGCTGGGAGCTGTAAGAACAAAGAAGAGAAAGGGAAATCTCTCCCAGCAGCCTCAGAAGCAGGGGATTAAAGCTCCACAAACAACTTGATGTGCCTGCATCTGTTGAATACCTGAATAGACAACGAATCATCCCAAATTCAAAAGGTGGACTTTAGGAGCAGGATATATTAATTTCCCCTTTTCCTTTTTTTGTGAGTGTATATGTGTATGCTTCTGGGTGAGATTTTGTCTGTATAGCTTTGCTTTCACCATCAGTCCTAGGGTTAGGTCTGTCCATTTTTTTTTTTTTTTACTTAAAAAAATTTTTTTTCCTAATATATGTTTTCTTAATAATTTTTTCCGTATTTTCTATTTTTAGAAATTAAAAAATTTTTTAATAAGTTTTTTCATATTTTTTATTTTAAAAAATTAAAATTTTTTTTTCTTAATAAATTTTTTCTTAAAATTTTTTTTCTTATTTTTTACTATAAAAAATTAATAAATCTATTTTTAAAAATTAAAAAAAATTTTTCTGAATACATTTACTCTTAATTTTTTTTCTTATTTTTTATTATAATAGCTTTATTTTATTTTATTTTATCCTCTTTTTTTCTTTCTATTTTTTTCTCCCTTATATTCTGAGCTGTGTGGATGAAAGGCTCTTGGTGCTCCAGCCAGGCATCAGGGCTGTGCCTCTGAGGTGGGAGAGCCAACTTCAGGACACTGGTCCACCAGAGACCTACCAGCTCCATGTAATACCAAATGGCAAAAATCTCTCAGAGATCTCCATCTCAACATCAAGACCCAGCTTCACTCAACGACCAGCAAGCTACAGGGCTGGACACCCTATGCCAAACAACTAGCAAGACAGGAACACAGCCCCATCCATTAGCAGGGAGGCTGCCTAAAATCATAAGGCCACAGACACCCCAAAACACACCACCAGACGTGGACGTGCCCACCAGAAAGACAAGATTCAACCTCATCCACCAGAACACAGGCATTAGTCCCCTCCACCAGGAAGCCTACACAACCCACTGAACCAACCTTAGCCACTGGGGACAGATACCAAAAACAACGGGAACTACGAACCTGCAGCCTGTGAAAAGGAGACCCCAAACACAGTAAGATAAGCAAAATGAGACGACAGAAAAACACCCAGCAGATGAAGGAGCAGGGTCAAAACACACCAGACCTAACAAATGAAGATGAAATAGGTAGTCTACCTGAAAAAGAATTCAGAATAATGATAGTAAGGATGATCCAAAATCTTGGAAATAGAAGAGACAAAATGCAAGAAACATTTAACAAGGACGTAGAAGAACTAAAGAGGAACCAAGCAACGATGAAAAACACAATAAATGAAATTAAAAATACTCTAGATGGGATCAATAGCAGAATAACTGAGGCAGAAGAAAGGATAAGTGACCTGGAAGATAAAATGGTGGAAATAACTACTGCAGAGCAGGATAAAGAAAAAAGAATGAAAAGAACTGAGGACAGTCTCAGAGACCTCTGGGACAACATTAAACGCACCAACATTCGAATTATAGGGGTCCCAGAAGAAGAAGAGAAAAAGAAAGGGACTGAGAAAATATTTGAAGAGCTTATAGTTGAAAACTTCCCTAATATGGGAAAGGAAATAGTTAATCAAGTCCAGGAAGCACAGAGAGTCCCATCCAGGATAAACCCAAGGAGAAACACGCCAAGACACATATTAAACAAACTGTCAAAAATTAAATATAAGGAAAACATATTAAAAGCAGCAAGGGAAAAACAACAAATAACACACAAGGGAATCCCCATAAGGTTAACATCTGATCTTTCAGCAGAAACTCTGCAAGCCAGAAGGGAGTGGCAGGATATACTTAAAGTGATGAAGGAGAAAAACCTACAACCAAGATTACTCTACCCAGCAAGGATCTCATTCAGATGTGATGGAGAAATTAAAACCTTTACAGACAAGCAAAAGCTGAGAGAGTTCAGCACCACCAAACCAGCTTTACAACAAATGCTAAAGGAACTTCTCTAGGCAAGAAACACAAGAGAAGGAAAACACCTACAATAACAAACCCAAAACATTTAAGAAAATGGGACTAGGAACATACATATCGATAATTACCTTGAATGTAAATGGATTAAATGCTCCCACCAAAAGACACAGGCTGGCTGAATGGATACAAAAACAAGACCCATATATATGCTGTCTACAAGAGACCCACTTCAGACCTAGAGACACATACAGACTGAAAGTGAGGGGATGGAAAAAGATATTCCATGCAAATGGAAATCAAAAGAAAGCTGGAGTAGCAATTCTCATATCAGACAAAATAGACTTTAAAATAAAGAATATTATAAGAGACAAAGAAGGACACTATATAATGATCAAGGGATCGATCCAAGAGGAAGGTATAACAATTGTAAATATTTATGCACCCAACATAGGAGCACCTCAATACATAAGGCAAATACTAACAGCCATAAAAGGGGAAATTGACAGCAACACAATCATAGTAGGGGACTTTAACAGCCCACTTTCACTAATGGACAGATCATCCAAAATGAAAATAAATAAGGAAACACAAGCTTTAAATGATACATTAAACAAGATGGACTTAATTGATATTTATAGGACATTCCACCCAAAAACAACAGAATACACATTTTTCTCAAGTGCACATGGAACATTCTCCAGGATAGATCATATCTTGGGTCACAAATCAAGCCTTGGTAAATTTAAGAAAATTGAAATCGTATCAAGTATCTTTTCTGACCACAACGCTATGAGACTAGATATCAATTACAGGAAAAGATGTGTAAAAAATACAAACACATGGAGGCTACACAATACACTACTTAATAACGAAGTGATCACTGAAGAAATCAAAAGGGAAATCAAAAAATACCTAGAAACAAATGACAATGGAGATACGACGACCCAAAACCTATGGGACGCAGCAAAAGCAGTGCTAAGAGGGAAGTTTATAGCAATACAAGCCTACCTCAAGAAACAGGAAACATCTCGAATAAACAACCTAACCTTGCACCTAAAGCAATTAGAGAAAGAAGAACAAGAAAACCCCAAAGCTAGCAGAAGGAAAGAAATCATAAAGATCAGGTCAGAAATAAATGAAAAAGAAATGAAGGAAACAATAGCAAAAATCAATAAAACTAAAAGCTGGTTCTTTGAGAAGATAAACAAAATTGATAAACCATTAGCCAGACTCATCAAGAGAAAAAGGGAGAAGACTCAAATCAATAGAATTAGAAATGAAAAAGGAGAAGTAACCACTGACACTGCAGAAATACAAAAGATCATGAGAGATTACTACAAGCAACTCTACGCCAATAAAATGGACAACATGGAAGAAATGGACAGATTCTTAGAAATGCACAAACTGCCGAGACTGAACCAGGAAGAAATAGAAAATATGAACAGACCAATCACAAGCACTGAAATTGAAACTGTGATTAAAAAGCTTCCAACAAACGAAAGCCCAGGACCAGATGGCTTCACAGGTGAATTCTATCAAACATTTAGAGAAGAGCTAACACCTATCCTTCTCAAACTCTTCCAAAATATTGCAGAGGGAGGAACACTCCCAAACTCATTCTACGAGGCCACCATCACCCTGATACCAAAACCAGACAAAGATGTCACAAAGAAAGAAAACTACAGGCTAATATCACTGATGAACATAGATGCAAAAATCCTCAACAAAATACTCGCAAACAGAATCCAACAGCACATTAAAAGGATCATACACCATGATCAAGTGGGGTTTATCCCAGGAATGCAAGGATTCTTCAATATACGTAAATCAATCAATGTGATACACCATATTAACAAATTGAAGGAGAAAAACCATATGATCATCTCCATAGATGCAGAGAAAGCTTCCAACAAAATTCAACACCCATTTATGATAAAAGCCCTGCAGAAAGTAGGCATAGAGGGAACTTTCCTCAACATAATAAAGGCCATATATGACAAACCCACAGCCAACATTGTCCTCAATGGTGAAAAACTGAAACCATTTCCACTAAGATCAGGAACAAGACAAGGTTGCCCACTCTCACCACTATTATTCAACATAGTTTTGGAAGTGTTAGCCACAGCAATCAGAGAAGAAAAAGAAATAAAAGGAATCCAAATCGGAAAAGAAGAAGTAAAGCTGTCACTGTTTGCAGATGACATGATACTATACATAGAGAATCCTAAAGATGCTACCAGAAAACTCCTAGAGCTAATGAATGAATTTGGTAAAGTAGCAGGATACAAAATTAATGCACAGAAATCTCTTGCATTTCTATACACTAATGAAGAAAAATCTGAAAGTGAAATTAAGAAAACACTCCCGTTTACCATTGCAACAAAAAGAATAAAATATCTAGGAATAAACCTACCTAAGGAGACAAAAGACCTGTATGCAGAAAATTATAAGACACTGACGAAAGAAATTAAAGGTGATACAAATAGATGGAGAGATATACCATGTTCTTGGATTGGAAGAATCAACATTGTGAAAATGACTCTACTACCCAAAGCAATCTACAGATTCAATGCAATCCCTATCAAACTACCACTGGCATTTTTCACAGAACTAGAACAAAAAATTTCACAATTTGTATGGAAACACAAAAGACCCCGAATAGCCAAAGCAATCTTGAGAACGAAAAATGGAGCTGGGGGAATCAGGCTCCCTGACTTCAGACTATATTACAAAGCTACAATAATCAAGACAGTTTGGTACTGGCACAAAAACAGAAATATTGATCAATGGAACAGGATAGAAAGCCCAGAGATAAACCCACGCACATATGGTCACCTTATCTTTGATAAAGGAGGCAAGCATATACAGTGGAGAAAAGACAGCCTCTTCAATAAGTGGTGCTGGAAAAATTGGACAGATACATGTAAAAGTATGAAATTAGAACACTCCCTGACACCATGCACAAAAATAAACTCAAAATGGATTAAAGACCTAAGTGTAAGACCAGACACTATCAAACTCTTAGAGGAAAACATAGGCAGAACACTCTATGACATACATATCAGCAAGATTCTTTTTGACCCAGCTCCCAGAGAAATGGAAATAAGAACACAAATAAACAAATGGGACCTAATGAAACTTAAAAGCTTTTGCACAGCAAAGGAAACCATAAACAAGACCAAAAGACAACCATCAGAATGGGAGAAAATATTGGCAAATGAAGCAACTGACAAAGGATTAATCTCCAAGATTTACAAGCAGCTCATGCAGCTCAATAACAAAAAAACGAACAACCCAATCCAAAAATGGGCAGAAGACCTAAACAGACATTTCTCCAAAGAAAATATACAGATGGCCTACAGACACATGAAAGAATGCTCAACATCATTAATCATTAGAGAAATGCCAATCAAAACTACAATGAGATATCATCTCACACCGGTCAGAATGGCCATCATCAAAAAATCTAGAAACAATAAATGCTGGAGAGGGTGTGGAGGAAATGGAACTCTCTTGCACTGTTGGTGGGAATGTAAATTGATACAGCCACTATGCAGAACAGTATGGAGGTTCCTTAAAAAACTACAAATAGAACTACCATACGATCCAGCAATCCCACTACTGGGCATATACCCTGAGAAAACCATAGTTCAAAAAGAGTCATGTACCACAATGTTCATTGCAGCTCTATTTACAATAGCCAGGACATGGAAGCAACCTAAATGTCCATCGACAGATGAATGGATAAAGAAGATGTGGCACATATATACAATGGAATATTACTCAGCCATAAAAAGAAATGAAATGGAGGTATTTGTAATGAGGTGGATGGAGTTAGAGTCTGTCATACAGAGTGAAGTAAGTCAGAAAGAGAAAAACAAATACAGTATGCTAACACATATATACGGAATCTAAGGGAAAAAAAAAGCCATGAAGAACCTAGTGGCAAGACGGGAATAAAGACACAGACCTACTAGAGAATGGACTTGAGGATATGGGGAGGGGGTGGGGTGAGATGTGACAGGGTGAGAGAGTGTCATGGACATATATACACTACCAAATGTAAAATAGATAGCTAGTGGGAAGCAGCCACATAGCACAGGGAGATCAGCTCGGTGCTCTGTGATCACCTAGAGGGGTGGGATGGGGAGGGTGGGAGGGAGGGAGATGCAAGAGGGAAGAGATATGGGAACATATTGTATATGTATAACTGATTAACTTTGTTATAAAGCAGAAGCTAACACACCATTGTAAGGCAATTATACTTCAATAAAGATGTTTAAAAAAAAAAAAAAAGATCAAATCACACAGAAATAGAGGGTTAAAAATTTTAGTCATTTAAATTACAAAATTAAAATATTCCTGATATCTTACATAAGTTCTTGTGGTAATTATTCACTATATTATAACAAATCCTTTTCTTAGATGCCTTTCATTTATTCATTAATGTATATATTTCTTATGTTCCTACCCTCTTTTTACCCCTTCTTTCCTTTACTTCTTCCTTCTTTCTTTCCTTCTTTATTAATTGTGTTCAGTCTTTATTTATTCATTTGATAAATAGTTATTGAATCCTACAATATATCAAACATTGAGAAATGCCAAAGATATGAAATGAGTATGACAGAAAATGTTTCTTCAGGGGACCTAGAACCTGTCTAATGGGAAAGACAGAAACATAGATATATAAAAACAACCATAGTGATGGTGTGATTTTTAATGTTGACAATGTTGAGTTTTAAAAGATAATAAGGAAATTTTTATTTTATGTTTTTAATTGAATGAAAGATTCTTTAACTTCTATAGTGCTTTACAATTTTCAAAAGATTCACACACATGATTTCGTATAATACCATAACAACCCTTTTTTTCTCCTACCCCTATATTGCCCCTCGCCTCCTCTCTCCCCACTAGAGATTACTAATTACTAGTTTGTTCTCTATATCTGTGAGTCTGCTTCTTTTTTGTTTTTTTCACCAGTTTGTTGTGTTTTTTAGATTCCACATATAAGTGATATCATACAGTATGGACCAGGGGTAGGAGAGAAAGGGGTCATTAATATAGAGTAGCAGATCCAGCAAAGGTAGAGTACTGAGAAATAGACTGGCACCTGAAGAGTTTAGTTGCACCCAAGACAGCTGAAGCAAAGTGAAGATTAAAAGATTGGTGGGATAAAATTAAAAATGGTGTTGGAAATCATTCCCAAGGCTAGACAGGGTTTCTTTGAAACATATAAGGGTCTCAGTTTCTTCTCACAGGTCTTTCTGCCGCAAGCCAAGGAGCTCCAAGCTTCCTAATGTTGCTGCTGTTCTCATAATTGGAGAGTGACTCAGAAAGTCTTGTAACTGAGTAATCAGATGTTCAAGTTTATTAATCAGTATTGCTGTAACTGGGTAATCAGATGTTCAGGTTTATTAATTGATATTGCAGAAGCCATTGATACCTGGAGATTTATGGAATGGTACCTGAAGCTTATTGCTCTCAGAGTCTTAGTCTCAGTCTCAGACTCAGGCAAGGGGGTACTGCCCTGGGCTCCAACATTTAGGTAACCTTTTCTCTGGTTGTCCTTTGGTCATGCTTCTTTTGTGCAGTGAGGTATCCACAAGACCTGGGAAACATGACTACACAAGGGTCCATGTATCACAACCCTACCTCAAAAAATCATAGGTACCTCAAGTCCTGCAATTTCCTTCCCAAGAGGTCCCAAATCCTTTTTTCAGAGTACATGTGACCAAGGTGCATCTGTTTGAAATAGAGGGGGCTGGATAGTTTAGTGTAGATAAAGCTTAGAGATATGTCTGAGTTGTCAACATATAAACACATGGGATGCCTCGCTGTGTAAGATGGAGCCAGGGTAGGAAAAGAAAGGAAGATTATACCTAGAAATGAAGGGTGTTGTCAGAGGCCAGTGGTGAAAGACCCAAGTTCTGGTATAGAATTCAAAGGAGTCCATGACCTGTAAATTTGAACCTGAACTTAAGGGTTATTATGAAAGTATGTCCATCAAAGAAGGAAGATAGATTCAGTGATGTGCTAGAGCCAGCTCATAAAGTCTTGGGGGAACTGATTGCTATCCTCTCTTCCCAATCCCACGTTCAGTGGCATCACATTGGTGGTTTGAAACTAGCCATGGAGAAACTGTTTACACCATAGAAATCAACAAATGTTACAAATCAGCACCTCGACCCTCCTTCAGAGACCCAATTGTTAAACATTTATTCTCATGCCACTGCATTAAACATGCTTTATTTAATATCTTGTGAGTTTAATGTATAAATTTTGAACTTTCATACATGTGGTACGTACATCTCTATACTCTACAAATGTTAGGAGTAAGATTGCCTAAGGTAAAGCTGTGTTGTTGCATAGCTGCTTAAATTAAACTCACTAGGATATGTATGGTCATCTCTCATTAGATGAAAAAGGATGAACATTCTGTTCTGGTACTATATAGCGCTCACAAATGCCTATTATAATACTCATGCTCCATTTCTTCTATATCTATGTGATAGGGTATGAATAATCACATTTTATATTTATGGGTTGAGACTCCTCAACCTTTTGAGAAATGAATAAGAAGGTGCCCTTTTGAACTCTCTAGAACTCAGAGATAACAAGGGCCATATTGTAGAATTTTATGGCATACCATACACCATGATAAGGAATTGTTCTGTAGGGGGCATTCTGAAAGTCTTCATAACATAGATCTAGTCATCTCCCAGGCCATGGTGTATAACTTCTATTTCTATTTTGGACTCTAGGAAAGTTTTTTTTAAAACTAATTTCTTGAAATTCAAGTCTAACTAAATCTAGGATAAAATGCCTATAGCTGGTTTTCCATATTTTAAAATGTATGTATAAAATGCCTGAGAGAGTAATTTAAAATGATGAGTCTTTTCTCTCAGTCCCAGAGATTCTGACTCAGCAGATATGTATTGGGTGAGGTCCAGAAATTTGAATTTTTAATAAATGTTCCAGTTGTTTCTGATGAACATGGTTTATGGATAGTACTTAGAAGATATTAACTCATAATCAAAAGTGTCCAATGTAAAATTTTGTAATTTCTTTTAATTTTTTTGGTATCATAGAAATGAATTGACCTTAATGGATAGATTTTGGCCCACTCACATAGATACCAGGGGCGTTATGGACTGAGTTGTGTCCCCCCAAAATTCAAACGTTGAAGATCTAACTCACAATGTGACTGTATTTGGAGATTAGGTCTTTAAAGAGGTAATTAAGGTTAAATGAAGTGTCCTTATAAAAAGAAGGAGAGACACCAGGAATGCATGTGCACAAAGGAAAGGCCACATGAGGACACAGTGAGAAAGTGATGTCTACAAGCCAGAAAGAGAGGTCTCATCAGAAAACAACCCTGTGAGCACCTTGATCTTGAGCTTTCAGCCTCCAGAACTGTGAGAAAACAAATTTCTGTTAAGGCACTTGATCTCTGGTATTCTGTATGGCAGTCTGAGCAGACTAATAACACAGGCTAAAATATTTTTAAAAGAAATAACAAGTGACAGATGAAGTCAATATGATGGTCTTTAGCATGATGAAAATATTTCCCCTAGAAGCTGTATTCCATCATTATAAGAGGACCTATGTTTAATTTATCAGGCTCTGACAAGAGGGCAATTCACATAGGCCAAAGCAAAATCTCTGATTTTGAAGGTTCTTAAATGGGCTTTTCCAAGGACTGACTCTCTTAACTCGGTTTCTTTACTTCCATCGTTGACCCATTCTTCCTCTGGCAGATCATTCTTTTTTTATTTTTTAAAAACACAATCAATAAAATTACTGTTTGATCTTACTGACCAGAGACCCTCTATATTTTTCTAAGATGACTTGACATGTCTCTACTCAAATACATCCCGTATTAGTTACATAGTCAATTTGCAGAGAAAGATCTTATTTCTGCATGTGTGTGTGTATTGGGCAGTCAGGAAATCAGGGTGAGGAGTGGGGCTACCATGAACCCTCCAAAGTGAATTTTCCTCCAGTGTGGACCTCCATCGTTGATCAAAGAAAAAAAAAATGGAAATGAATGATGTAGCAAACCCTCTTTCTTAGGAAAATTGGAAGCAGATAAAAAAAAGTATTTTCACAGTAGGCAGAAGAGCTGATTAAGAGGGAAATTTTACCTCATGACCACAATGGATAACTGAGTGTTTATGCTGATTAAAATAGATGTACTGGCATCTATAAGATGCAATGCAATGTCCTCTTCTTCTGAATTCAGATTATTTTTCCTAGTCACTCTTCAACTGTAAGTATCTATTATAAATAAGTTAGTTTTAAATAAACTATTTCTAAAAGCCCTAGGAAGTATATTTTTCACATTTCTTTTTATTTGCTGCGGTAAAAAAGGAAACCTCTGTCTCAGTCACTGTGATTATTAAGTCATTTCTCCACAGGTCTCCAGGGACCCTCTGCTAACTAATTTCCATTTTGAGTTGCTGATGACTATGTTCATTCAACTAGAGTGATGGAGTTTCTTTTCACTGGTTTTAAAATAGGGTCTTTTATAGAAGGTTTTTGCATATCACTGTTGAAGGTGCAGTATGCCATTTGTTTTTGTTAAAAGTTTCATTCAGGTCATACATGCCTGAAGACGCTCGGATGGTGAGTTCTGCCCTGAATTCCCTGAGTTTATTATTGAAGAAATGTAGTCTTCAAGTATCCCATAGAGGGGAGAGAAGTAATATTTATTATAACTAATGATCATTTCTCTATACTCAGGACATTGCACAAGATACTTTCTAATATTATTTCCATTTTCCAGATGAATAAACTGAGGACAAAATAGGTGAAGCGTATTAGCTTGGGTGTAGAATGGCATGAACAGCAGAAAGTTACTAGCTTCCTCCATTAGCGATGGAAATACCAGACTTTATTCACAGGTCTATCTGACACAAATCTAGGGTGACCCGTTATTTCTGGTTTTCCCAGTGTTTTCTATTTTAACACTGAAAGTCTTGCATCCTGTCAATCCTGAGCAATCTGGGACAATTGGTTACCTTACCAAATCCCAGGCTCTTCTCACAGTACTACATTGTTGGTTCATGCTATGACTTTATCTATAGATTTGCTAAATCAATTATTTTAAAAGGATGTATTAGTATGAAGTGGATACTATTTTAAAAATATTAACCAAAAGTTTTTTCTCTTATGTTTGCTTATACACAGTGGCCTTTCTTACAGTCAGCTAGGACATTCTGTGCTCATTATTTTCGAGGTAGGGTGTTCAACAGGGAATAGGAGTTATTTCTTGGTCTATTTCAAGTTTAGTTCCTTTAAGAAATGGGAAAGTCTTTAATAAGGACAATACATTTGGTGACATATATGATGATGTATAAATAAGAATTTACATCCCTGAAAGTTATGATGATGATGGTAGCTAAATTATTTTGGACACTTGCTACATTGAAAACATTTTTCTAAGTGTTTTACGAGTGTTGTCTTACAATTTCCAAATGAATTGTGTACTCCTTATTTTACAGATGAGAAAACTAAGGCACAGAGAGACTAAGTAAAATTTCTAAGTTCAAACAGATGCTAAGTGGCAGATCCAATATTCAACCTCAGGCAGTCTGGCTCCAGACCCTGTGCTCTTCAGCACTGTGCCCTGTTGAATAGAAAATGATAACACTGGTTGTAGACAGAGAGGGTCGATTGGCGGGGAAGGAATGAGGAATTAGATGGCAGTCATTCCTTGAGAAGAAGCTCAATAACTACTCAATCTTTCAGGGGCTGAGCCTTGGGGAGAACAGGTAAGAAAATCAAGATGCGTTTTGAGGGAATCTGAAGAAAGAATGGATTTGTGTTCCATTCCCAAGTAGACCCAAGATAGGGCAAGATCCCAGAGTAGAAATCACCTTGTGGTTAATCTAAGAGTTTATTCCTGAGATAACAAGGATTAGTTAGGATTTGGTCCATCTGCACATAACAAAAACCCAAAATAAAGGAGGCTCAAACCAATAAGAGAGGTTTTTGTTTTTGTTTTTATTCTTCTCAAGAAGTCTGGTGATAATAGCTCGATAATCATCAGGTAACAAGTTTCTTTATCACCACCCTTACCAAGTTTCTTATGCTCTAAAACAGCTGCATGAGCCATCAAATTCATATTTAAAGGCAGGAATGAGGTTTAAAAAAAAGAGCAAAAGAACATGCCCTTTTTCAAAGTCCCATCTAATAACTTTCACTTACATCTCAATTGACCAGAATTTATTTGCATTGCCACATTTGGTTGCAAGGATGCAAACAAGTGTAGCCTTTTATTCGGACTATTGGTACTCCTAAACAAAATACAAATTCTTTAACTAAGATAAGGAGAGAATGGATATTGTGTATGAACTAGCAGTTTCAACCAGTGGTCCCATATAGTAGTAATGGACAAAACCACTAACCTAAGGAATCCAGTGATCCAAGAGTGACAGAAGAAGCGAAAGAGCTCAAGGTTCCCAAGAAACAGCATGACCCAGTAGTATTGGAAGGATTCCTGAAAGCCAAATGATCCAAAATTAGCTAAAAGATATTCAGACCCAGAAGGCCAGAAGGCCAAGAGGGAGGTACAGCACAGCAGCAGTATTCTTGACGGTTGAAAATAAACACATTGAGAAATGATCTTCCCTGATATGTGATACTGTGAAAGCAAATACCTCTTAAGTCCCTGCGAATGCGACACAATGCTAGGGAAAGTGTACAGGGGCCCCAGCTGGGCTGAAATTCAGTTTATTCCACGACAACAAAATGTTACAGAGAGATTAATTTCACTTGAAAAATAAAGTTACATTTCTTTCACATCTAAAATTGTAGACCAAGATTCAGAAAAATTACACGTGTAAGTGAAAAAAGGGATGCATCATTACATGTTAGCAACAAGATTGTGCTTAGAGCCAAATGAATATTTATGGTATCCTTTGATACAATTTGATTATATCCCAGCCTCTTCAGACCCTATGAGTGTTACTTGAAGTACTTTGGCACATAAATAAGCAATTTCGTTATGAATTAGAATGCATCTCTTTGAATTCAACTGTGCTAGTTTTCTGGGGCTGCCATGACAAAGAACCACAGACTGGTGGCTTAAACAACACAAATTTATTTTCTCATAGTTCTGGAGACTAGAAGTCTGAGATCAAGGTGTTGGCAGGGTTGGTTCCTTCTGAGGCTTTTATCTTAGCTTGTAGATGGCCACCTTCTCCCTATGTCTTCCCTCTGGGTATTTCTGTGTCTTAATCGCTTCTTCTTATATCAGGATACTGATCATATTGGATTAGGGCCACTCTAATTACCTAATTTTGACTTACTTGCCTCTTTAAAGACCCTGTCTTCAAGTATGGTCCCATTCTGAGGTCCTGGGGGTTAGGACTTCAATATATAAATTTGAAGGGGACACAATTCAATCCTTCACACCAACTTCTCACCAAAATGATCTTGTGCTTATTATTTTTAAAAATGACACTATTGGGTGTCACTTCAGGACCATAGAAAGCTGAAAGGTCATCACTGTTTTCAAAGATTATTGATTGATCACTGTCTGTTTGCCATACCCTCTGTTAGGAGTTGTAGGACCATAAGACCCCAGCATTGTGCAGAGCTTCTCATTAACTGGGGTTTCCGGATATTGAAATGTTACACAAGGCAATCTAGTCTACCTGCTCTCTTATTGAAGTTTATGCTTCTATAGATGTAGGGAAGAGTCCACATACTTAAATCATAAATGAGGTCAATGTTGTAAATAGAGCAAGTATATAATAAGTATATACGGTGTGAATAAATGTGAGAACAAAATATTACTGTTAAAATTCCTTGTAATTGAATCTAGTTTATGATATTTAGTAGTTGTGTAACCCTGGTTATCCATGTTACATCTTCTCTTTAAAATGGGGTTAATAATTATTAATAAAGCTTTGTTAAATAACATGCCATATGACAAGAGCAGTTTTTTAAGCTCTCATCATACTATATCATAGTTATTTTTGGAATCTATATTAATATTAATTATATATTGTGATTTGTAGGGAAGAGAAACACCCTCCATTATTTCCATGCATGTTCATTTCACTCATGAAGGCCCTACAATACATCAGAGACTTCTGCAAAGCTCTGTCTGATATTACTGTCATTCTTCTTGGCAGGATTGAAGAGCACAAGGATGTTATTTATTTAGAGTCTATAGTGCTCACCAATTTCTATGTAGAAGATTCTCTCTTTGTCCAATTGCCTTAGGGGAAACCGGGTAAGGGCTTTCTTATTTCTGTTTTTTGAGAAAAATTTATACCTTTTTAGGCTGTTCAAAATATCAGAGGATTATCGGGGTAGCAGATAGGGAAGAACACCTATATGTGAAGAATATTAAAAATGATTCTGTATCAGTTAAGTTTAGGTTAGCTTATACTGTGGGAACAAAATAATCCCAAATATCAGTGGCTAAAAAATGTATATCTTGTCGACATTATATGCCCAACCAACATAGTCAGGCAGGAAAGATTTTTCTCCTGTAGTCATTCAGGAATCGAGAACAAGAGAGGCTTTCCTTTAACATACATATCTCCCAAGAGAATGTGGTAAATTGCATAAATTGCACATTGTATCTCAGAGTTACTGCCAGGAAGTGGCATACACCACATTCGCTCACATTTCCTAGACTAAAACAAGTCACATGGTGATGCCTAACTCCTACCATGTGCCGGGAAGGAAGATGGAAAATAGTTGGTGAAATGTAACAATGTCTATCACTTTTTAATTTATTAATCCCTTCCACATGAGGAAAGCCTACCATGTATCAAGAAATGACCTAAGCACTGAGGATATAGGAGTTTCTATAAACCTTATGTTCTAATGCTTATATAGCATGTAATGAATATGCATGTGATGGATAATATCATAGCAAGAAAGATGGATAGAGATGGTCTGTAGTAGAGAAATTTCAATGGTATATAGGCTGCTCAGGAAAGGTTTCACTGAGAATGTGAAATTTCAGTTAGTTTGTGAAGTAGTTAAGAGGGTAACCAAGTCATATGGGTAACTATTTGATAATCATGCTAGATAGAGGGAACAGAATGTGCAAAGGCACTTAGGCAGAAACATGCCTGGTATTCTTGCAGAGAACTAAGGTAAATGTAACTGGAGAAGGGTGGGCAAGGGGGAGAGTAGTAGGGAGTGAGGTTAGAGAGGTAATGGGGAAGGCAAAGAACATATCATACAGGGCCCATTAGATCATTAGAAAGACTATGATTATGAGTGAGAGAGGAACCCACTTGTGTGTTCTGAGGAAAGGGTGACATGATCAAACATATTTTAATGGCTCAAGACTTGGGAAGGAGGCAAGGCAGAAACAGAGAGACCAGTAAAAATCTCATTATTTTGGTCAGAAAGGATGGAGGCATTGACCAAGGTAGTAGCATTGGAAGTGACAAGAAGAGATTGGATTCTGAATATGTTTTGAACTTATGTCCAGTAAGATTTGCTAATGTCCTAGCTTTCAAATAAGGATTTTAATTGAGTCTGATATTAAAAAGTAAAGACTGGAAAAAGATACCACTGAACTATGTGAAAACTTGCATGATGGGGACAGAATTTTCCCAAGGCAGTGAGAGAAATCAAGGTAATCTAAATGCTTGTTTTCCTCCTTCATTTCTCCTTGTTTTCCTTCATTCATTTCTCCTTGTTTTCTCCTTGTTTTCCTCCTTCATTTCTCCTCATTTCTCCACCTCATATGACCATGTGCTTACTTCAATTTTAATCTTTATATTACTTAACTTCCTTTCTGACTAAACAGGATATCAGAGACGGAAGCTATTTTTTTTTCCTTCTCTACTCCCTTTGAAGTCTAGAAATTTGTTTAGGACAGAGCGTGTGCTCCATAGAAGACATTAAATGAAGAGAATACCACGAGTGGCACTAGAGGGGAAAAAGATGTCACAAAGCTGCTCCCTGGATCATAGTAAAATAGGGTAGATTGCTTTGCTTATTCTGGCTTGCACCCTTTCCTGATGGTGGTGATATTAGAACTATTTTACATTCCTCTGTTGATAGACATTTAGGTTGCTTCCATGTCCTGTCTATTGTAAATAGTACTGCAATGAACATTGGGGTGCATGTGTCTTTTTGAATTATGGTTTTCTCTGGTTATATGCCCAGTAGTAAGATTGCTGTGTCATATGGTAGTTCTCTTTTTAGTTTTTTAAGGAACCTCCATACTGTTCTCCATAGTGGCTGTATCAATTTACATTCCCACCAACAGTGCAAGAGGGTTCCCTTTTCTCCACACCCTCTCCAGCATTTATTATTTGTAGATTTTTTTATGATGGCCATTCTGACTGGTGTGAGGTGTTACCGCATTTTTGATTTTCATTTCTCTAATAATTAGTGATGTTGAGCATCTTTTCATGTGCCTCTTGGTCATCTGTATGTCTTCTTTGGAGAAATGTCTATTTAGGTCTTCTGCCCATTTTTTGATTGGGTTATTTGTTTTTTGATATTGAGCTGCATGAGCTGTTTGTATATTTTGGAGGTTAATCCTTTGTCAGTTGCTTTGTTTGCAAATATTTTCTCCCATTCTGAAGGTTGTCTTTATTTGCAAAGCAGAAATAGAGACACAGATGTAGAGAACAAATGTATAGATTCCAAGGGGGAAGGAGGGGTGGGATGAATTGGGAGATGGGGATTAACATATATACACTATTGATACTATGTATAAAATAGATAACTAATGAGAACCTACTGTATAGCACAGGGAACTCTACTCAGTGTTATGCGGTGACCTAAATTGGAAGGAAATCCAGAAAAGAGGGGTATATGTATACCTATAGCTGATTCACTTTGCTGTACAGTAGAAACTAACACAACATTGTAAAGAAACTATACTCCAATAAAATTAAAAAAATTTAAAAAGAACTATTTTACAAACTACTGGTATTGAGCTATAGATTCTTTAATTTTTTTCTAGGTTATCTCCCATTATCCACTTTTTCCTGCAACTTATGGATAAGCCCTCAAGGGAGTGCATAGTGTATTACATTGGATTTTATCAAACAAGCCTAAGAAAATCATACAATTCTATTTATCTAAAAAATTTTTCTGGATATGAATAAGTGAAAACAGACCCATTATGTATTCCCAGAATCTTAGGCCACCCTTTTATTCTTAAGTGATATACCTTACATTTACATTACATACTAGTACATACACCAGGTAACTCATTTTTCCATAAATATTTGTGATGTTCTGACTATGAACCAGAGACCATGGTAGACACTACGGTTACAGACACGAACAATCCAGACACTAACCAAGTAATTACAAGTGTGATCTGTGTTACCAAAGTGAATGTAAAAAGCCCTCTGGGAGTCTAAAATATGGTTCAGGCAGCAAAGAGCAATATTTGTAAAGTGCTTAGACCCAATTATGAATGGAAGGTTTATACCAGGGGTTGGCAAACTACAGCTTGTGGGCCAGCTGCATGTTTTTGTAAATATATTTTTTGGAATACAGCTCGATTCATTCTTTTAGGTGTTATCTATGAGCATTTTCTTACCACAATGGCAGAGTTGAATAGTTGTGATAGAAAACTTTAAGACTTGCAGGACTAAATTATTTACTGTCTGGCCCTTTGAGGAAAATGTTGCTGACCCCTGGTCTATACAATGGTTAATAACAACCACAGAAACACTCATAACTTTTAAGTGTGATGAGCATCAAAAACTATTCTTCCTGGCTTTATCACATAGTTTTGGCATTGGCAGCAAAATTCTTAGCTGATTGGCTTATGAAATCAAGCCCGGCAAATAAGGGCATTTCTCTATGCTGTTCTGAAGGAGAGCATTGTTCCTGATGGATTACTTTTACAAGGCCAAGAGAACCTTTTAAACATGTGACTGTTGGTCTATCCCTCAATCTCAATAGTGAGAAAAACAGCACAGAAGTTATCTGCAATCCAAATGTTGATTTATTGACACTGGCAAGTCTTGAGCTCATGTTTGCCTTGTCATGACAATAAAGTTATTGAAATTAAAGTTGAATCAAATTGACAGAAGTTAAGAAGTATAGCTAAACTGGCCCAAGTACATTTTTTATTTATAGGATTCAGCATAGTGTATTATACTGGCATTTAATAAAAGCCAAAACCATTCCCAGACTGAGAAACAACGTAGGACAGAACAGTAAACTGCCCAGCAGTTGCCTACTCATCAGTTGTGTTTTCTTTTTTTAATTGAAGTATAGTTGATTTACAATGTTGTGTTAGTTTCAGGTGTATAGCAAAGCGATTCAGTTCATATATATACATATATACATATATACATATATACATATATATATATATATATATATATATATATATATATATTCTTTTCCCTTATAGGTTATTACAAAATACTGAGTATAGTTCCCTGTGCTATCATCAGGTTTTACCTGATGCAGTATGAATGTTGCACCTTGGAGGTGGCGATGCAGTGACACAGGGACTATTATTACTGGGCAAAGAACAATCCCCTCCAAAATAAAATAACATTTGTGGAGGTCCTGCCCAAATCTAGGAGTTTTAAGAAAATGTCAATGACCACACTTGTGTTCCATTACTTTCATATTTCTATAGAAGAATTCCTGTTATTCTTCCCACACAAGTTTTATATTTTTATTTTTTATTTAAATTCACAATTTTGAACTCCTTTATTCCCTTTCAGTATTCAACCACATTTATTAAACATTCATCAGCACAATGGATTTATCAAATGAGCAGTCCCAGTAAGAATGGTAGAACAGGCCTGTTGTTTTTAAAGAGGATACAACCTAAAAGGGGAAGGAGAATAAATTCTAAAATATTTGTAAAGCAGACAATAAAACACACAATACATACATACACTCACACAAAACATGTATAAAAGGTGTGGGAATGTGGGGTTTCCTGGAATATTGGGTTGATTATTGGTTAAAGCAGCCCAGAAGAAATTTGGTAGAAGTGAGTTTCAAATGGAATTTGGAAGGAAAGAATTCATGACATTTGCAAGATAGATTGGATCAAGGATTTATAAACTATAGTCCAAATCTGGCTTGCTGGCTGTTTTTGTAAATAAAGTTTGATTGGAGCACAGTCATTTTCATTTGCTTTTGTATTGCTGAAGGCTGCTTTCATGCCACAATGGCAGAATTGAGTAGTTGCAACAGAGTTGGTATAGCCTGTCAACCTAAAATAATTTACAATCTGGCCTTTTAAAAAATGGTTGGCTACTCTGCCTTAGAAGAGAAAGAAACTAGAGGCAGAGACACTAACTAGCAAAAAGCTCTTTTATCTGTAAAATGGGACATGGATATTCACGTATTTGTCTTCCTTAAGTTATTTCTGGCACAAGTGTAGATACAACTTAAAATTAATATATAAGATCATAATCACATAATTGCTTGAGCCTTGATTCCTACTTGACAGGTAGGAATGATATCACCTGCAAACAGATCTTTGAGATGATTATATGGGGAAAGCCCCTTTCCCATGAAATGTGGCAGGGTTATTACTCTGGAGTTGGCTTCCCACTATCACTGAGTTGTGAATCTCGAGCTACCATTTTGTTGAATCAGGATTTACTTTCATAAATATTGCTAGCTTTTACAAATATTTTAGCACCTCCTTCTGATTGAGGAACTAGATTATTTTCTTCTGGACTCTTCAAGTTATCCCAAGCGTAAACTGCAGTTTTAATCGGTGCATGAAATATACATGTGAAAGAGAATATAGGACATTTGACATTACATAAAATATGTCCTAAACATTTGTTGGGAATGGAAATATCATACTTTGATCTTATTTTTTTTTTCAAAATTTAAAGATAGAAACCTTTAAGAGAACTACATTATCCACAAAAAATATTCTAAGTACTGCCATGTTATACAGTCTAGCTGTGAAACTAGTTCTACCTCATGTATAACGCACCAAATACCAAGCTGCAGAATTTAAAGTAATTTTAAGAATTATGGGTGGAGATGAACACATTTCTCTTTAAAGGTACTACTAAATTGAAGCTCATGCAAATATGCTGTAGACATTTACATTCTTACATTCTAATCCCCCAACCCCTGTCTAGGATCTGAAATGTGCTTCATGTTTCCAAGTACTTTTACATTGTTGGTTTTATCCCAAAATCTGGTTTGGGAGACAGGGTGAAAGTAGTTATTACCTTTCTTTTTCTGATATAAAGACTAAAGCTTAGCAGGTTAAGGGACTATTTTAGATAGACATCAGAATTGCCATTAATGCCCGGGTCTTTGGTAATTATTCTGATGTTCTTGGAAAGACAGATTTCACATTGCATAGAAACTTTTCTGAGCAAGAGAGAGAGAGAGAGAGTGAGAGGGAGAGAGACAGAGAGGGGGGAAATTATAGGAATCACATTTACTCTCTGTTATGCTAATGGTTATTGTTCAGTATCCTTTACAAGGAAATTTCATGGATTTTGCTTCTTTTCTGCAGTCACAGCAGATGTAGGACTCAATGCTTATGTTGAGAAGGACGTTACATGTTCCTCAATTCATGGAAACTTCAAGTCTAGAAAACAGAGGAGTCTGGTTAATATCTCTAGAGACCCACAGGGAGTGTCACGCTCCATAAAATTGTTTGTGCATTTATATACAGAGCGTGATCATCACCTCTTGGAAAGGGGACACAGGTTAAGCACCTTCCATATGCAGCAGGGAAAAACCCTTCGGCAAGGAGGTCTACCCATTGGCATGCACAAATTATACTAGCTTTAGTTTCACTATGTCAAAAGGAATATTCACCATGCTTAATAAAAGGTATTGGGTTAATGCCATGCTGGGTTTTTTCAGCAGGGGAAGGAATGTTCAGATGCTTGGGAGAACAAGGCACCTGGAGGGTGCAGTGAAGGTCACTTACTCATATTGAAAAATCAATTATTTTTATGGCTGCAAATAGAGTCTACAGTATGCCTATGGGATGTGTGTGTATGTGTGTGTGTGTGAGAGAGATGAATACACACATACATTTTATGTGCTTTTACTGCCACTCAGGTTTAATTTATAAAAGTGAAAAAGCAACATTATCTTGCTGCAGATGACCAGTTGATCTAGTATTTTCAAGTCTTTTCCTCCCTTGCAGGGAGGAAGTCTTGAGAATATGGTTGTATCTGGATGTATCCTCAGAATCCCTGATCTGTTTGCCAATTTGATTTTTCTCTCCATTAATTTTTTATACAATTACTCTGAATAGGCAACTAAGATGGACTAAATGACAAGCCATGGATTTCATGTTCAAAGTATTCTCATTTTAAAGATTCAGGGAATATGGTAGATCCTCTTGTCTCAGTGAGGATACATTTTTGAAAGCTCCTGTTAAGGGATTATGGTCAAATTCCAAAACCAACTTAAAGATATATATATATTTCCGTTCAGAAAAACTCATTTCTTTGACCAGCCTACATGATGCTTATCATTTCCATCCAGAGCATTATCATTTTTTAGGTTGTAGCATTTTTTTTAGAATGCCTAACAGTACAGAGCTTCTATAAAGTCAAGACATTAATAGTTGTGTGTTTGTGGACATTACTGAGTAAACTAGTGTATCTAAATAGTTTGTCCACTAAAGGAAATTGCACATGGCAGGTAAATTTTGATTGACAGTAGGGAAGATTCACTTACTTGACCACTCATTTTTCTCAAGCATTCCTTTTTTCTTTATTAAACATGGTTTATTAACTTTCCACTGTGCAGGTTGAATGTCCATAGGAAATGCTAATTGTTAATCTTAAGTCTGATGAAGACAATGGCACCACATGAGACATCCTGGTGCACAAAGCATAGAAGAAGGAGGAAGTTAGAGGAAGGAATGTTGAGATTCATGAAAAGAAAAATCATATTAATCATAAAGTCAAAGTCGAGTCCCACTTCAGCCTTGATCCTGACCACTGCCTGCATCACTGGGATAGCCAAAGTGGCAGAGGAGACTGTTGGGTGTCGTGAAATAGTTTTCATGGTAGAGAAGCACCCAATGCAGCACGGTTGCCTGCCCAGGAACACACATCAGGGCTTCTTGCCTGGCGACTGCCTGCAATGGTCCTTTAATACCCCTTTAAGGTTCTAGATTACAGATCCTGGGCCAGGATCTTAATGTTAAGACCAATAAGATGATTATTAAAGAAAAAAGAAAAAGACCATTAAAGGAAATACAGAGGTCCTGCAGACCACATTCTTCTGAGTCAAAGCCACGATTCTTACAATGGCCTACAAGATTCTCACCGACTTGACTTACATGGCGCAACCTCTCTAGCCCCCCCACCCCTCCAATGCCTCTCTGAACTCAGCTCTCTCTCCACCCACTACAGGGTAAGCTCTAAGAAGACAGGAGATAGGGGTGTCCACGATACCTAAAACAGTGCCTGGCAAAGAGTAGGCACTCAGTACATGTTTCTTTAAAGCAATGCATGAACAGTTGATGGGTTTAACTGCTTTAATTCATAACCTCTCGGAGCCTCAGATCTCTCATTTATACTGATAAGAACCACACTGCCTATCTTTCAGAGAAGCTGAGAGAATAAAAAACGATAATACACATAAAGGATCTGGCAGAGTGGCCCACACAGTTGGTACTCAATATATTTTTGTTTTGTTTCCTGTTCTCTTTTATTCTTCTAGATGAAATAGTAGTAGTTAATATTTGTTGTATTGTTACCATATGCCAGGCTCAATGCTGAGCACTTTACAAGCATTGTCTCATTGCATTTTCTCAACCCTGTGAGCTAGGACCTTGTATTACTCCCATTTTATAGATGAAGATTAGAAAAGTTAAATTATTTTTCTAAGATCACAGAGAGAGTAAGCAGTCAAGCCAGGATGCAAATTAGGTTTACCTGACACCATAATCCCACACTTTTCCATGACACTACACTGCAAGTGGGGTAAGGAATACTTAATTGCACTCTTGAGCTTGAATCACACTGTAGATAGATGACTGATATATTGTCCAGGCTCCAATACTGGGGTATAAGGGTGTTGCTTACCAGTGGACAGCACAATTCCTTTACATGTGTGTTTGTTTGTTTAATCTCAGGAAAATTTAAATAGCCCAGCTAACTTGACAAGTTTGCCTGGACCATCCTTGTAAAACTCCATCCCTGACTCTAAAGCATTGATTTGAAGGTCTTCATATGCATAAAATAGACTTGTTACCTTCCACTGATTAATTACTTTCAAGGAGCTATAATATAAAATTATATTTACACATATTATATTACATATAGCATATTTTTAAATTCTCAAACCAACCCTATTACATAGGCATTATTATCCCCATTTCACCACCAAGGTCATGAAGAAATGAGAACATTTGACAGAAGTCACACAGCTAGTAAGTGGCAAAGCCCTTAGATAAATTATGGAATCTGAATTTCAGCAATTGATTTTCATAGGAGTTAACATAACTCAAGAACTTAATTCAGTCTAACTCCAAAGTCTGTGCTCTTGACCATTATATTAAACTATAAAGTGCCATATAAATGTGAGGATTTATTATGCCTCTTCTTATACCATTATTCCACATGGAAATTTCTTCTCTGGAACGCCTTCATAAGAACTTTAAGTTCCCATTTAGAGAAACCCTCTTTGCAATCAATTATTCAAGGAAATGAATTGGCAATTGCTCTCACCAGTATCCAAAAACAAAGGCCAAAAATGACTTTGACTTGACAACCCAAATACACATCAAGTGTCTATCTGACCACTTGGGCTGAATGGAGAGCCCCTTAGCCATGAATTAGTAGGCAGTTCAGACAAAGCATTTAAATGGGCTGTCTAAAACCCAAAGCTGGCAATCTTCCCGAAGTGATGTGCCAAGCTTCTGACTTCTTCCTGGGCAGAGGGGAAGGTTCCATGCTTTCTCCTCATTGCTAATGTTCTCAGTTGCCAAGGATGCATGCCTACCAGCGACCAGATCAACCTCTGGTTGAGATTTGAGGTGGGGACCACTTCTGTGGAGTAAACTAGGCATCTGGAGAAACAGCATTAATTTTGTTAAGCTGCTCAAAAATAAGTTAGGGGCACTTCAGCATCCCATACACTGCTTATGTGATCAGTCAGCTGCATCTTACAGCTGATGTTATCGTTTTCTTAAAAAAATTTCCTGACATAGTTGGAAGACTTCTTGCTTCTCCTCCATGATAATTTGCTATGTTACAGTCTCCAAATGAATTATTCAATCCCACGTTCTCTGAGTTTAGAAAAACTTCAATTCCTTGTTGAGCTTAGTATGACTCCTAAACTCATTCATCAATATCTGTTTCAGTCTTGTAATACATGTCACCTTTATGGGACGTGTTCACTTGCATAGACACTAGTCCACCACACACACACACAGGCTTCTACATTGTGTCTCACAGCCCCATCACAGAACAGTATTACTTCTTCAGGGTATACCAACAGCAAGATCAAAGACATGATAAAGTGACATAAAACTGTAGGCCACCAGGTTAATGATAGCATCCAAAAGTTTGGCAGGAGGGCATCATTAATATTTGAGAAGATTCCCTGCTTTTTGGCAGGAATTCTGCCCACAGCTTTCCTATTAGCATGCTTTATGGCTGGAGGGAAGCTGGTTTTTCAATTGTCAGTACCTTGTCTGACTGAAATCTTATTCTCCCAGACAAATTACAAAGGGATTTGTACAACTTTACCCAGACTCTAACTTAGCCACAAGATTAATATGAAAAAAGGGTCCTCCCTCAAGTCTTCTTTGAGTTCTTCTGAGAGTTTTCTTCATTATGTCTTCCAAATGCTCTGCTTTGCTAATGGAACATTAAACAGTATTCTTACCAGGAGGTGTGGGATGGAAGTTCCAACTAAATCTTCTCAGAAGAAAGATCTGGACTCTGACATTGCATTGGGGACTGGGAGGCAACTAGCTCCCATGACACATCCTTCTTAATCTCTGCTTGCTATGCGTTGAAATACAATTAATGTAACTTGAGCTGAGGAGAACTGTATCTTAACTTAATAAACAAAACCTTCACAGCATCTCTTCAGTTTTATGATTTGTGCCTTCTGGGCAAAAGCCCTAAACATCAATAGAGAAATTTTCTGAGGATATTATAGTTTGGAAATACTTTAAATCTTTGTCTGAGGCCCTATGAGGTCCTATTTGGGATGGCTCGTGGCTTAAGAATGTTCTTGACTTATTGTTACATGAAAGGTGCCTCAGACTTCTCCCATTAGAGAGGACATTTTCCTACTTTACGTGACTCTTTACCATAAATATGTTTTTAGTGAAAACCTATGGGCTGATACTCCAGTTATTCTAAATTTGTAACATGTTGGTAGAAAACATTTTTCCCTTGTGATATTTATGGTTTAATTTGAAAATCAGACACAAAAGTATATTCTACATTAACATTACATAAACACTTACAAAAAAAATCTCTTGAGATACCATCATAACAAGTTCCCATCACTCTATGATTAAAAGCCCTAACACATACGTATCATGTTTTAAAATTAAGATGTTACATATAATAGCTCATTGAATTTTCCAGTTAACTTTGAGTATAGGTAAAACATTTGTTAATCATATAAAACACATAAAAATCCTGAGGAATATAGGGCTTATAATAATGATCATATTATGTTTCTACCAACGTCTTATCATTAATAAGATTGTTATGATAATATAACTTTTTTTCACATGAGAAAACAAGATGCATAATGGTAATAGTAAGCAAGCCAAAATGTCTTTGACAGTCATCATGCCAATCTAAGATTTTTTTTCTAGATTGTTGTCATCCATTCAACTATAAACACCTCAGGACCAGGACTAGTTAGGCTCTCTCTCAAGGCACAAAATTTAAGGAAGCTCCAAAATGCAGTAATCAAGATAAATAACATTTTTCAAAATTTTATTTTACTGAATTATAGTTGATTTACAATGTTATGTTTGTCTATGGTGTACAGCAAAGTGATTCAGTTGCACATATATATAACAGCTTGCATCTGCTAATCCCAAACCCCCAATCCATCCATCCTCCCAGCCCTCATAGATAAATCACATTTTAAGATGAAATTTTAAAAAATCAAAATTATGGTACAGCCATTATCGAAAACAGTATAGAGATTTCTCAAAAAATTAAAAATAGAACTGTGATCCAGCAATCCCACTTCTGAGTATATACGCAAGGAAAATGAAAAGAGATGTCTGCATTCTCATGTCCATCACAGCATATACACAATATCCAAGCTATGGAAACAATCTAAGTGTCCGTCAACAGATGAATGGATAAAGAAAATGTTGTACACACACACACACACACACACACACACACACACACGCACACAATGGAATATTATTCAGCCATGGGACACAAAGAAATCCTGCCATTTGCAACAACATGGATGGATCATAAGGGCATTATACTAAGTCAAATAATTCAGACAAAGAAAAACAAATAATGCATGATATCACTTACATGTAGAATCGAAAAGAGCTAAACTCATAGACACAGAGACAAGAATGGTAGTTACCATGGGCTGTGAAATGGGGGAAATGGAGAGATGTTGGTCAAAGAGTACAACTTTCAGTTTTACGATGAGTCAGTTCTGCGGATCTAAGGTAAAACATGGTGATTATAGTTAATAAAACTGTAGTATATTCTTGAAAGATGGTAAGAGAGTAGATCTTGAATGTTCTCAACACAAAAAAGAAATGGTAGTGTGTGACCTGATGGAGGTATTAGCTAATGCTATGGAGATAATCATTTTGCAACATATATCAAATCAACATGTTGTACACTTTGAACTTACACAATGTATATGTCAATTATATCTCAATAAAGCTGGAAAATGTATTTACAGAGCAAAAATTATAACAATTAATGAAAAAATACATAATGAACAAAATATCAAAATTTTAAATCAAGACAGCGTTAGTATTACAGACTTTTCCTTGACTCCTGCATTTCTTAATAGGTCAATGGCAATTATTGACCTATATTATTTGCATAATAATATTTTTGGCCTTGATGTTGCACTAATTTTTAAATGTTAACTCACTTTAATATGTGGTTGTCTCTTTCTACCTGGATGGTAAACTACTAGAATTCAGGAATTCTGAGTGCATTTATCCACTGCAATAGATTATTGATCATTGAGGACTATCTAGCTCTATTTAAAACCACATTTGGACAAGGAAAAGAACATCCCTCTTCTTAAGAGGCTATTGATTGAAATGAAAAAGGTAGAGGTAGCAAGGTGTAGGGAAAAGAGTAGTGGTTTGATTATTAGTTCTACCTGTATAATCAGGCAAGTTACCTAACTTCTCTGGGCCTCCATTTCTTCACCTTTATTATATGAGCATTTGAATATTTACCTTGCTGGTGACTCTGAGGATTAAATGAGATAACCAATGTGAAATGCTCAACCCATTGCAGACACTGAGAAATTGTTTTCCTTACTATTTATCATCCTCTCTAGCCCATCTCGGGTTAATTTAAACTTTCATCTCCAAGATGCCAACCAATAGGTGATCATTCTTGTCTACAGAGCATCTTTGCAATGTGTGAACTCAAGTGCTAGCTCTGCCTTCCCACCTTTCTTGACCCTGGGCTACATCCCTTCCCTGGTTATGTAACCTGGGACATACACCAGATGGCAGTGTCCCATTGAGGACAGGATACTTCTGGCCTTTCGGCTCGCTGACCAAGTGACCAGTTGCTTTACCATATCTCTGTGCGTGTTACAGGTCAATAACATTAGCCTTGGGGTCTGGTTGATGTTCAATGTAAAAATAAACGCTTGAAAATCTCTGTACACACTCTATTCCCTTTCAACTGCAAAGTGTTTTCTTTCCAAGGTCAGCTGGAAGAGGCACATATGTGATGTTGGAGTAAACATACACTTCAAATAGATTTTTGTCAATATTTATATTTCCTTGCACTTTAATCAGTACATAACAATCCCTTACGGTATATCTGACCCACACCTCCTCCAGGGAACAGGGCTACAGATGTGAGTGATGCAAGTCTGCTACCTTCAAGGAGCTCACGGTTTAGTAGAAGAGACAGAGTTTTATACAACTAATAATATTACAGTGTGATCATTGTTATGCTATTTAACCCAGATGGCTTCACAGTTTTGTATCTTTTGGAATAGATTTTTTATCTATTCCAAAAGATAAAAATCTGTCTTGGAACTAATCATTCCTCAGGTTGTACTAAGTTCACTCGCCTTCAGCTAAGAGCTCTCAAATCTCATGGATGCCTGGTGTTCTCCATTTAAAAATACAATGAAGGTTTCTATCTTATTCATCATGTAAATGACTTAGGAGGTTTTCATCATAGCCAACTTTCAATACTAAGAAAGAGTGTACCCAAATAGTTTCTGGTACCTCTATTAATTTATCCTACAAACACTCGCTACAGGGTTCCAGGTACTGCACGTGGGGGAATATAAACATGAATGAACTATAGTTCTTGGCCCTGAAGGCTATGAGTCTAATAAAGGGTTAAAAGTTGGTTAAGATCTGACGTTCTGCCAAACTGGTGTAGACTATGCTCTGAGTATATGAGTGTGTGGTGGTGTTTATATACACATGCAGTTTTCAGTTGTGTTGCTGCTTTCGGTGAGATTCATGAACTCACAGCTGAGTCACATACATGAGGGGTGTGTGTGTGTTTGTGTGTGTATGTGTGTGTTGTCCCTTGATGTGTGATTGTGGCTGCTGAGATTAAAGACCACCTCTCTGTGTAGTACTCAAGACACACGTACCTTCTAGAATTGCCAAACTGGCAAAATGATAACTGGAGTCAGTTTCTTCTGGTCACATTTCATTCCCTTTTTCCCCCTATCCACTCCCTTCCTACCTCTGTCCTGAGCCACCCTGCCTCTGACCAGCAGCAGTCATACACCCTCCTGTGACCTCTAAGGACTCACAGGAATCTGATTTTCCTACAGACCCGCCAGCTGGGGCCTTGGGAATCTGATCCACTCTTGGATCCTTCACAGGATCGGCAGTGGCATTTCAGAATAGGCTCCACACAGATCCCTGTCTCACTTGTGCCCCAACGTGCACAAGGACACCATTTAACAAGGTTTTAAAGACCAGCTCCAGCCCTTGAGGAGGCTTGCTGTCCCCAGGAATTTCGCTGCCAACACCAATGGAAGCTAAGCAAGGAGGCAGCTCACTGTGTTGCTTGGCCCAGTAGAGCCCAAAGGTGCTTGTAAGAGCTGTGCATGGCCAACAGATCAAAGTTCAAGTTCAGCTGGATCATTATCTGAGATTTAGATGAAAAGGGTTAGTGTTGATGTCATGCTATCCCCTCTATACAAGAGGGAGGCAATAAAATAGTCCCTGATTTCCTGAATCATCTGTGGCTTATTGGAACTGCCATCTGCTTTTTATGGCTGTTGGTGATGCTTTGGGAGGCATCATAGTGACTATCTGTCCCTTCCTATGATTCACAAGATCTGAGACTGAGCCTGGGAATTTGCTTTTTTTAAGAAAAGTACATCATGATTTTCTTATGCAGCCCAACCATATGGAAGCCACTGTTTAAAGTTTCCTCCTAACATAATACACTGTGACTCTATTATTTCCAGGACACAAAAAGGTAAGGGTATGATACAAGGTGAGATATGAAGAGGGGAGCAAGGTTAAGATTAGAACTTGAGTCTCCTGATACCTGGTCAGCTGCCTTCTCTTGCTCTGCCCGCTCTGCACAGAACAAGGGCCCAGCGCGTGGTTCAAATGAGGGACGACAATTGGGCTTGGCATGAAAAAGGCAGATGGGTGCTTACAAAGCTTCCACGGGGTTCCAACATTTTTTAAAGTCATTGTTCAGAGCTGCAAAAAGAGAACCAAAGGAAAGGGGAGTCTGACCTCTGGAAATGAGACAACACAATACAAATTTCTAAAAAGGAAGGGAGATATTAAAGGATAAATAAGGGGGTAGGACCTTAGTTGAATCAGGTTATGAGTGTTGTGAAGAGAAGCTATGTTCAGTCTAAGCTAAGCAAGTCACAGGACCTGAGCCATTGACCAAACAGAGCAGGTTCTGGGGAAGGATGACGGACCCAAGGAGGGAAGGGGGAGCCATGTAGGTGGGTAGATGCCCTAAAGGCAGCAGTGAACTCTAATATGACCCATCCAGGTCACCCACTTCTCCCACCTTGAAAAGTATACCTCCGGGTCACTTTAGAGATGACATAAAGCCAAAGAGAGTAATTATAACAACTATGAGTTATCGTGTTTGTGTGCTGTGCCAGGCACAGGTCTCTTGCTAGCTAGCATGTTCCTTTGCAGAAGGAGAAATGATTTACTGTGAAGATAGTGAAGGTCACACTCCGGGGCCCTCACTTGCCCAGGCTCCATCAGTGGTCCTGGGAGGGGCCCTAGAAACGTGTTCACATAGTCACATTGTAATTTCTAAAAATTACAAAGTAGAATATTTTTCTTTCCTTATTCACAGAGAATTAAGCTCTGAAGCCCACAGAATCTGTGTCCACCTTGGTGAGGCAGGTCTTGATGGTTATTCTGGTACCGATGTTGCTCCTAAGCAGCTGTGCTATCTTAGACAAATGGCATTCTCACTGAGCCTCACTCACATCTGTAAACTGAACCTATCCGCCCCAGCCAACTTTATAGAGGAACTCAGAGGATTAAATTACATCATAGTGACGGGGAATTCTGAGACGTGAGCATAAATCACTGTTTTACTTAAGGACTCTGGACATTGTCAAAATATATGGAAAGAAATACTTAGTCTCAAATATAAAATAATATTCTCCACTGGAATTGTTGATGTACATGTAAAGCCCCCACTCAGCTGTACACTTGGATGGGCCTGGGTCTAGCTCTGGAATGGAACACTTATTGACAAAAAGGTCTTTAATACTCATTTACCTAAAAGCAACCAGATCCCAGCGTCACCCCACGAATAGTAATCTTCCCCACTTCAAAGATTGCTTTACCAACCTCCCTGGGGACCAGAGGCAGTCCACACAGAGAAAAATTAGAAATGAAATAGTCTGTTCTATGTGCATTGCACAAATTGCTTATGGCCCAGGACCAAGAAGGAAAGTCACTGCCCATAAAGCCACTCTCAGGTCATCAAAGCCCTTTTCACGTGTGGAGTGAGGTTAAAGCAGATATTCCAGCCTCGCTCAGCAGACGGAATATCATTTGGCCTTCTTCAATGCTGTGCTTTGAAGATACAGAAACACTTTAAAGGAAATGTCTTCTCCCAGTGTGAACCACCTCAGTGTACAGCTGTTTCAATCTGCCCACATCCCCATGGATTCCTTTCTCCTGCCTGTAGAATGTTCACCCTTTAAGGAAAGGATTCTTCGTATAACTGATGAATTCTCCTTTTCCCTTGGCTTCTATCTTCTCTTTTAGAAAGGCCTGCAGGTCACCCCCAATAGAACGCCAAGCACATCTGTGCTTAGATAAAGGAGTGAGGAGGACACAAAGAAATTGGTGGTAAATAAGAAAGAAAGAAAGTATAAAACACAAGATGTACTGAGTTCCTATAATGCAGCAATACTTCATGCACATCATCTCATTTAATCCCTACTAGCAGAGTGAGAGGAAGATATTATAATACTGGTATTGCAGAAGAGAAACTGGAGTCTCAGGGATGGGAAGTAACTTTCTGAAGGTCAACAATGAATGAGATAAAAAGCCAATGTTAGACCCTGGTCTTTGGAATTCAAAGCCCATGCACTATTTCCTCTACTCTGCCTCCTCTTTTAAAGGAAAGAAAGAGAGGAAAAACAGATGGTATTTTCTTGCCCTCAGAATTACAAATTGGATTCTACCAAGTGGAATGCAATGCCATCGGATTGCATGGTCACTTCTTTGTTTTTGATTCCACATAATCACGGTGGCTGTAGCTTTTAATCCCCTGAATGGCCACAGCATACATTGCTGGCTCCACACCAATCTCTAGAGCCCGGACACCTTCTAACGCAAGCCAGTGTGACTCCCAGGCTTTGCAAAGTGCCTTGACTCCCCTTGATGGGGACTGTTGGTCAGGTTCACTATCGAGAAGTCCGTGCCCAGATGAGGAT
Source organism: Balaenoptera borealis (assembly GCF_965194805.1). Taxonomy (NCBI): domain Eukaryota; kingdom Metazoa; phylum Chordata; class Mammalia; order Artiodactyla; family Balaenopteridae; genus Balaenoptera; species Balaenoptera borealis. The sequence goes on along the minus strand of NC_138861.1, from coordinate 100,498,340 downwards.
GCTCTCAGCTGCAATGGAACAGCAGTGTTACCACTTCAGCCTCCACACAGAGCTTTCTTTGTGTGGTTCCATGGCTCCCTTGTCAGTAATGAAATGGCCATGTGTGTGGTACGATGGAGGGATCTAGATAGGAGGCAGGCAGGCCAGCTGCATTGGAATGTTTGGAGTAGTTGGGGTTTATGAGTAATGCTCTCAAAGAGTGTGGTTATTTTCTCTGAAGTGGGCCATAGTGAGTTCATCCTGGTTTAAGGGGCAGTGCCAGAGCCCTCTTCTCCCTTTGACTTGTGTGTTTTTGGGGAATGCTAAATGAATATTTCATGGTTACCTCCACAGAATTGGATTTTTTCCCTCTGCTTTTATTCACCCATCCATTCTTGCAATAAATATTTATTGAGCAACTACTATAATCTACTATAATCCATGCACTGTGCTAGGAACATGGAAAACAAAGATGAATAAAGCATAATCTGTGCTCTCAGTAACTTACAGTTCAGATAGGGAGGTATGCACGTAAATGAAGGTGAGTGGTATTCTGTGTATTACAACAGAAGTATATTTAGGGCTTAAAGGAAAATGTGGTCAATAGAATCTGGGAAGGTGAAAGAGAGGAGTATTCAGAAAACACCTTATAGAAGAGGCTTTCCTTGCAAGACAGCGTTTTTAGCAGGAAGAATAAAGGCTGTTGAATTAGAGCAACAGGAAATTAAATCCTAGCTCTGCTGACCCTGAGGTATGTAATCGTGATCTTTATTTTACCTTTCTGAGCCTCATCTGTAAAGTGAGGATCACACTACCGGCACCCACCTCAGAGAGCTGTGAACATTCAATGAGATTCATGTTAGATGATTCAAAGTGAGTTTTTAATAGTTGGATATAATATAGTAATTTTCCAAGGAGAGAGTGTCTCTGGGTCAGATGGGTGATTTTCCCAGTCATGCTGTCTGAACTTTGGTATGTGAATGCTTCCTTTTACCAATCTAAGATGTGCCAAGAGCAGAGAACCTTGACCTTAAAGATTAGAAATGTGAGCTGACAAAAGAAAGACCTTAGCAAAACCCAGGTCACGTGGTGGAAGGCGATGCCCGTTGTCCTCTGCAGCAATGATGATGTTGTTTACAACACAAAAGGGTTTGTTAGCCTTTACCGCATGCTGTCCTCTGGGACAATGTGAGTGTCAGGTATTCATATTTGTATATGGAGGCCTGACGAAAGGCAAGCAGACATGACTTATTCTGCAATCTTTGTCTTTTCAGCGTAGTCAATTTTCTGCTATATTTGGGAAGCAGAGGCAGCTTAATAGACATATAAACTACTCCTCAAATATAACAGTGATTATTATTACTGCATCAGTAATGGTGCTATAGTGCAAGCAAAAAATGCTGGCTCTGGCTTATTAAGAAAAACAGTTTATTAAAAGCTGTTGGGTTGCCCACAGAATCACTGAGCAGGCTGAGGAATCAGACTAAATGCTAATCTTTTAGGAAATTCTCTAATGAGAAAAGCAAGGACATGCTGGTGCCACCATGGAACATTAGGTGCCATTGTCCTCTTAGAACTTGCCATTTCTAAGGAACTTGAATTTACCACAAGTACCTCCAGCACCAAGGCTTCTTCTTTGCCAGGAATTCAACAGATAGCCATTGCTACTGCCACCACCGTTAGAGAGGAAAGGAATTCTCCAACCCCTCCTTTCTGCATCACTAGGTCGTTAAGTACTTCCATTGATAGAGTCATGCACTAGCTATAAGAGAAATTGGGTGAGTTTGACCTTGTATTTTGAGAAAGTAGAATCTATAATACAAGGAATTTCCAAGCTTAGAAAAAAATATGGAGAAGATGCCATTGGACCACAAACAGGATAAATATCCACTCTAATAATTATTGTCACCATCATTATTGCCTCTCGTAATTCCATATAGGTACTTATTGATGCATTAACAAGTGTGAGGCATTATGTGGAAGAATAATTAGAAATAAAGCCTAGGACACTTGCCCTCAGCTTTCACTTGGAAATAATAAGGCATATACCCCAAATATAGAAAATCTAATTCTGTTAAAGGAAGAGTTTGATGTATGCGTGAGTGTTAGAAAGGGCTTCATTTTGCCATTTAGGAAAAAATGGAGTCTTAAAAGACTTGTAGGATTTGATTAGGAATCCTTTCTTCATCCAGTAAGTTAGAACAGTGGTTCTCAAACTTTCACGTGCATCAGAATCACCTGGAGAACTTGTTAGAACAGAGTGTAGAGCTTGCCCCCAGGATTAATGAGGAGGAGGGGCAGAAATTAGCATTTGTACCAAGTTCCCCATAGTAGTCTGAGGACTACATTTTGCATACCACTGAGTTAGAGAAACCTTCAGGACTGGAGGCAAGGAAGAAAGAATAAGCCAGTGGGATTCAATGGTAAAGATGGTAGCTACTTATGGAAGAGAATTTGTGTAAGGGAAACATCAGGAACAATGTTGAAAAAGTAAATTTAGACCAAGCATTCAGGGGTGGATTGTACTAGAATTCCCTCCTGTGGGTGCATGGATTTAATGCTATAGGCAGGAAAAAATGCTAGAAGACCTTTGGGCAGTTTACCCCAAATAAGTTGTAATAAAGACAATATTGTCCTGGATATTTTGCTAAGTGCTGGGAATAACAGAAAGAAATTTGATTTTTTTTTTTTCAATAAGGTAAATCATTCAGTTATTCTCAAGAGAAGGAAACACCAGTCTTATCGTGGTCTTGTATGGTGACATCCCAAAGGGGAATGAAGGGCCAAAGTAAATGACATTTGAGGGAAAATCCAGAAGATGTCTAAATAGAGACCACTTTCATTATTACTAGTTTGCTGTGTGAGCTTGGGCATGCTGCGTAACCTCTCTGATTTTTCAATTTTGTTAGCTAAAAACAAATGATCTTTAAGGATCTGCCTCTCTGTGATGGTACATAAGTCTATGATTAGATGGAAGGCTGAAAAAGAGAGATAACTCAAAGGTGATTTCGACATGAAAAGACTGGAGAACTGGGGAAATCACGAATCTAGTGACAAAAATAGAAATAACGTCAACAGTTTTCATCTCAAACTCGAAAATACTATGACCTTGCCTCAAAGTGGAACAACAATAACAAAAAACTAGTGCATCAGGACGTCTTTGTTTAAAAAGTTACATTCAATTTTGGAGGTTAAGAATAGATAACGTATTGGGAGGCAACAGATATGCATATAGATGAATCCTAATTTAATGCAAACCTATTAGTTTATTTATGTTATTAATATGATACCCTAGAGGATATAAACCAATTAAAAACCCATTTCAATTATTAATTGAGTCCCGTAATTGAAGTGACATAATAAATTAATTAAAATGTCCTCAGCTCTATTCACTAAGGAAAACACCTAAGTCAGGGAATGGATTGGACAAACAGATCGGTATTAAAATCTTCAACTGGATCCTATCCTACTTCACATAAGTAGTAGCCAAATCCACAGTGGGGAGGTGTTTGAATGAGAAGACCAGGAGAATAAGGATACAAAGATGGATATCCCACATTGTTCTGTGGATGTCGTTTCACAGACATGCCAATTAAACGCTTCAGGCCTCAGTTTACTTAAATATAATATGAGATCATTGAATAGAATAATTTAAAATGTTCCTCTCAGGTTCTAGCCATTATAACTCATGATAAATACATGGGCCAAAAACGTCAATCCTAAAACTCTCAGTGATGATGAATCATTAATCGAGCATTTACTGAGCACTCTAAGCCTAATCTGTGTTCACAGATAAAGGCTCTGAAGATAAAAAGACACAGTTCTTGCTCTCAAGCAGCTCACGATCTCAAGGTGTCAGAAACAGATGTTAAATCTGTGAGAGTGGGGGTGAATGGAAGTATGCACTTGGTGTCCAACTAACCTGGCCTCAAGTCACAGCTCTGCACGTGGATGGCCCTTAGTTCTCTGTTTCTTCAAGTAAAAGTGGGAATAATAACATCTCAGAGTGTGAGTATGTTAATTAAATAAGATAGATGTAAAGATTATACAGCATACCTGGTAGATGGTAGGCACTCAATACAGGGGTTTACTTTCCCATATCTTTTCTAAATAAATAAAGATGTCTTGGCCCTCCAAGGAGGTCTTTGGACAACATCACATAGGTGAAGGAAAGTGTTCTTTCCTGTTGCTTTGTGCAGAAGTATTTACAAGTATTTAGGAGGGTACGAAACAACAGATGGTTTTAATGCTCAGTGTTCAGTAGATTAAAATGAGCCCTGGTAGAAGAGGAAAATAATTTTTTTACTGTATAATTGAGAAATATAACATGCATATCAAAGAGAGTATATAAATATGTATATAGTACATTTTAGAGCACATTAATAAAAATAAATAAAATAAACACCCCGTACCTAGCACCGAGGTTAAGAATTACCTGGAAAACGCCTACATGTCCTTCTACTAACATTTTATTTCACCACCATCAGAGGTACCTGAAATTTTTGTGCTAAGAATGCCATAACTTTGTCTTAATATTTTTATCACATGTGTATTTACCCCTAAAATATGTATTGTTTGGTTTTATCTGGTTTTAAACATTATGTAAGTGGAAAAATATTCTATATTCTATGATGACTTGCTTCTTTCACACAACATAGGATTTTGAGATTGATCTATACTGTATTAATTCATCTTCACTTTCATATTCCATTGAATGAATAGTCCACTATTTATGTGTTTCACTATAGATAATATTTTCTATTCAGTGCAATGCTGCTACAGATGTTCTTTTATATCTCTTCTGGTAACCATATAGAAAAGTTTCTCAAGGCTATATATCCTGGAAAGCTGAATTGCTAGATCATCAGATATTCTCAAGCTTACTAAACATGCCAGAATTGTTTTCCAAAGGCATTGTTTCAGTTTGGACCCCCACTTGCAGTGAATACTTCACTTGCTTAAAAGTATTTGATATTTTCAGGTGTTGCAGTGTTAGAAAAGTGATGGCTTTATTTAGCTGTTGTATGATTTCTAATAAAGTTGAGAATATTTTCATATAATTTTGGGTCCGTTTGTGTTTTCACTATTCTGAAATGTTTGTTTGGATGTTTCATTCATTTTTATATTGTATTGTTTGTCTTTTTCTTCTTGATTTAAAAAATAGGTTATCTATTTATTATACTAACCCTTGTCTGGTTCTACATATTGCAAATAGCATTTTCAAGTCTGTACTTTCTCTTTTCAATCTTTATATGGCATCTTTTGAGAAACAAAACAATTTTAATTTAGCTTTTCTTTTCATGGTTTTATTTTTTTATTAATTTTTGTTGGAGTATAGTTGCTTTACAATGTTGTGTTAGTTTCTGCTGTACAGCAAAGTAAATCAGTTATACGTATACATATATCCACTCTTTTAGATTTCCTTCCCATTTAGGTCACCACAGATCAGTAGGGTTCCCTGTGCTAAATAGTACGATCTCATTAGTTATCTATTTTATACATAGTAGTGCATATACGTCAATCCCAATCTCCCAATTCGTCCCACCCTCTCTTTCCCCTCTTTGGTAGCCATAAGTTTGTTCCCTACATCTGTGATTCTAGTTTTGCTTTGCCAAATCATCTGCATCATTTTTCTAGATTCCACATATAAGCAATATTATACGATATTTGTTTTTCTCTTTCTGACCTACGTCACACTGTATGACAATCCCTCGTTCCATCCATGTCTATGCAATTGGCACTATTTCAATCCTTTTTATGGCTGAGTAATATTCCATTGTATATATGTGCTACATCTTCTTTATCCATTCCTCTATTGATGGACATTTAGGTTGCTTCCATGTCCTGGCTATTGTAAATAGTGCTGCAATGAATATCGGGGTGCATGCATCCTTTCAAATTATGGTTTTCTCCAGATATATGTGTAGGAGTGGGATTGCTGGGTCATACGGTAGCTCTATTTTTACTTTTTTAAGGAACCTCCATACTGTTATCCATAGTGTTTGTACCAGTTTATATTGCCACCAACAGTGTAAGAAGGTTCCCTTTTCTTCACAGCCTCTCTAGCATTTATTGTTTGTAGATTTTTTTTGATGATGGTCATTCTGACTGGTGTAAGGTTATACCTCATTGTAGTTTTGATTTGCATTTCTCTATTAATTAGTGATGTTGAACATCTTTTCATGTGTTTGTTGGCCATCTGTATGTCTTCTTTGGAGAAATGTCTATTTAGATCTTCTCCCCATTTTTTTTCAGATTCAATGCAATGCCTGTCAAATTACCAATGGCATTTTTTACAGAATTAGAACAAAAAATTTCACAATTTGTATGGAAACACAAAAGACCCCAAATAGCCAAAGCAATCTTGAGAAAGAAAAACGGAGCTGGAGGAATCAGGATCCCTGACTTCATACTATACTACAAAGCTACAGTAATCAAGAGAGTACGGTACTGGCACAAAAACAGAAATATAGATCTGTTGGAACAGGATAGAAATCCCAGAGATAAACCCAGGCACATATGGACACCTTATCTTTGATAGAGGAGGTAAGAATATACAATGGAGAAAAGACAGCCTCTTCAAGAAGTGTTGCTGGGAAAACTGGACAGCTACATGTGAAAGAATGAAACTAGAACACTCCCTAACACCATACACAAAAATAAACTCTTTTACGGTTTTAGCCTTTTATCTTTTTAAATGAACTTTTTTCTAAGTTTAAAGTCACAAAGACTTTATACTAACTTTCCTTTGTAAAGTTGGATATCCATGTTAAATACTAGATCTATATGGAATTCTGTTTTGTATAAAACATTAGATAAAGATCCATTTTTTTTCTTTTTTCTTTTTTTCTTTTTAAACAAGCATCCCATACATCATTTAGTAATTAGGCCATCTTTCACCACTGATAATGCATTAGGCTCTTACATATGGGTGGATATGGTTCTGACCTCTCTGTCTATCCTAGGCTCATAAAATACTGTCTTAATTTTTTATGTATTGATAGTAAAATTTTATATCTGGGACAGCATGAATCCTCTGGTTCTTCTTGAGAAATGTCTTAGCTGTTTTTAGTCTTTTATACTATCATTTATATTGTAAACTCAGCTTGTCAATAATCCTGTCAGATAATTTTTAGAATTACCCATTAATCTCTGGGTCACTTTGGGAAGAAGTTACCTTTAAAATATTGATTATTTTCACACATGAACATGGTATGTCCATTATTTTTATGTTTTATTTTCCATTTTTCTGTAAACTTTTATAATTTTCTCCTTTAAATGCTTATACATTGTTTTGCTCCTAGGTGCATTTTTGTGTGCATTTGCTATCGAAAATGGTACTGATACTATGTACAAACAAAATCAAATTGTACATATTGAATTGTGTATTGTGTATTGATCTGTGTATTAATATTATATCTAGAAAATGGTATTGATATATACAAAAGTTGAATTTTATCAGGAAACATGGTTAAACTTACTTTATTCTAATAATTTTTTTGAATATTCTTTGAGTTCCTTTATCAGATTAAGGAGGTTTATTTTTATTCCTAATTTGAAATGTTGTTGAACTCTAGCTTGATTTATTTAGGCTTCTACTGAGATGATTATGTGATTTTTCTATATCTACTAATATGGATAATTACAGTGTAGGTTTTCTAATGTTGAATTAAATTTGCTTTCTTGCAAGTTATGATGTAGTATCTTTCTTATATATTGCTGGATTTGGGGTCACCTATTATACTGTTTAGTACAGCATTCTGAGTTATGTTGTCATTATATTTGTATATTCATTAACCTTTTTTAATAAACTATCTTTATGGTCTTGAAACCTCTATAGCAATATATTCTTTCTTTCTTATTTTACCATTTCTGCCACAATCTTTATCGTTTGTTTAATTATCCTTTCTTTGAGTTCATTCTTTTCCTCTTTTTCTAAATTAGGATATGTGCTTAATGTGTTAACTTTCAAGTTTTCTTCTTCTCTAATATAAGCATTTAAAGGTATATATTGCCCTCTAATTACTGTGGAATTTAGCTGTCCCCAACACAATTTGGTGCCCAGTATTTTCATTATTGTTTTGACTCTAATTTTTTTCATATTAAAAAATATATTTTAAAACTTTCAACAATAGAGAAACTTTCAGTTATATCTTTGGTTTTTATTTTTAGCTTAATTGCATCTGGTCAAAGACTATGTCTCAAATGAATCTAATTTTAAAAATTTCTTGGGCCTTGCTTGTAATTGTGCACTTTTTTTTTGGTAAATGTTTCTTTGATTTTCAAGATACATTACCAGGAATTATTAATTTAGAATTGTTATATCTTTTTCATTAAGTGAAAATTGTTTTATATTGATTTTTCTTGTGTCTAGTAAGGCTTCTTGACTCAAAATTATTTCACTTTATAGTAATACAGTATAGGTATATAGTCTATGATTCGATTTGGGTTTATAATTTTTCCATCATTTACTTACAATTAAATTGCATCTTTCTGAACTTTTCTCTGTGTTTGTTTTAATGCTACATACCAGAAATCTTTTTTAACCTAGTAAGAAAACCTTTGAGTTTTGCTGATCAGTTAGTCCATGAACCTTAATTGTGATAAACCACATCTTTTATTTTATTTCTATAAGATTATTTTATATTTTAGTTTGTTCTGATTTATTTTTAAATTTTTAAATTTTTCCTCCCCAATTTTTTACCTTTTATTGATTGATTTTTGGCCAAACTTTATTTTTTCCCTTTAATGTTATGCACTTTATGTTCTCTTTTACTTTCAGCCCTTGGAATTTTTAATAATTCCAATAATTTAAAATAACCCAGAATGTGTCAATTCTAATCACTGTTTTCCAACTTACGTGTTTTAAGCTAGGATTTTATATTTTCTGGTTTTAGTTTTTAAACAACACTCATTGGACAGTATTCTTATTCTTTTTAGCAACCAGTGTTTAATTTGCTCATTTTTTTTTCATGATCCCCCAGAATATGTGAATTTCCTTATAAAATTGTTTTCCTTCTTCTCAATATATGTCCTTTATTCTTTTCTCATAAAATTATAGTTGATAAACAATATTGTATTATTTTCAGGTGTACCACATACTGATTTGACATTTATAAACATTATGACTTGATCACCATAGTAAGTCTAGTAACCATCTGTCACCATACAAAACTATTACAATATTATTGACTATATTCCCTATGTATTTCCTGTGCTGTACTTTACACTCCTATGACCTTTATTTTATAACTGGAAGTTTGTACTTCTTAATCCCCTTACCCTATTTCACCACCACCCCCCCTCCCTTCTGGCAACCACCATTTGTTCTTTGTATTTATGAATCTGTTTTCATTTTGTTGTGTTTCTTTTTTTTGTTTATTAGATTCCACATATAAGTAAATTCATATGGTATCTGTCTTCTTCTGTATTACTTATTTCACCTAGTATAAGCCCCTCTAGGTCCACTCATATTGTCCCAAATGACACAATTTCATTTTTTATGGTGGAATAATATTCCATTGTATATATAAACAACAGTGCATGAGGGTTCCCTTCTCTCCACATCCTCACCAACGCTTGTTATTTGTTGTCTTTGATAATAGCCATTCTGACTGGTGTGAGGTGACATCTCATTGTGGCTATAATTTGCATTTCCCTTATGATTAGTGATGTTGAGCATATTTTCATGTGACTTTTGGCCATCTGTATGTCTTTCTTGGAAAAACGTTTATTCAGGTCCTCTGCCCATTTTTTAATTGGATTTTTTTATATTGAGTTGTGTGAGTTATTTATATATTTTGAATATTAAATCCTTATTGGATATAACATTTGCAAATATATTCTCCCATTCAGTAGGTTGCCTTTTCGTATCCTTTATTATTAAGCAGTAATCCATTCTCTAAGTTTTTGTTTGTATCTCTGATAATGTCTTTTTTTGCCACTATTATTTTATATCCCAGAAATTTAAGGTCATCATTTCACTATGTTCTGACTTACATGGTAGAAATTGAGAAATTAGATGACTGTCTAATTATCTCTTCTTTGTTAGTGATCTGTGTCCCTGCTCTGGATGTTTTAAAGGTCTTTGGTTTGTCTTTGGTGTACTGCAGTTTGAAAAAAAAGTGTCTCTGCATGGATTTCTTTTTATTTATCTTGACTGATATTATTTTTTTCCTGAAAATGAAAATTGCTAATTTTCATCAATTCAAGAAAATTTTCAGGCACTGTCTATTTGCTTAGAGCCTCTTCCCCATTTTCTCCATTTTCTGCATCTAAAATTCTGAGGTACTTTAAAAAATCTTTATCTTTTAATGCTGAATTATGTTATTTACTTGGTCCTGTTTTCCAGTTCTCTGATAATCTTTTAAATTTTTTCCAATCATATATAGTAAACTAGTTTGCCCTATGTGTTATAGATATTATTCCCTAGTCTTGATTTTTTGTTTGTTTGCTTGTTTGTTTGTATTTATTCACAGTAATTTTTTCCATGAAAAAATAATTTTTATAAAGTTACATTTGTCAAAGATTTATTTGGTAGTGTTAGGAATTTTTTTCTCTCAAAATGTATTACATACCCCAGGTATATATATTATAGTTTCTCCTATTTAAAAATATATATATTTATTTTTATTCTTATATATTTGAACCTTAGATTTCAATTTGGAGGAAAGAAAGAATATTATACAAATCTAAATTTTTTTTCTAAGTGGAAAATAATTTTGGAAGTATAAATGTTTTTACTGAATTCAATAGACTGCAAGCTCCTTCAGGGAAGAAACTTTGACTTATTATCATTATACACACAGAACTAACCTCAGTGGGTTTGTATATACTTATATATTTTCAAAGTAATTTTATAAATAAATTAATGACCTTCAAGAATGCACACATTAATAACATACCTCTAAATTTCTGTCTTTGGAAATTTTATGTAAAAAATAATACAGGATAAACTAAATTTGAATCATATATAATGCATACCAATAATTTTGAGTTAGCATATACTATCCATGTTTATATATTTTATGTAATTTTACTAATTGTTTATATATTATTTTATTATGCTCCTTACAAATACCTTTAATAATTATTATACTAAATTATCATTTTAACAACTTAATTCATTTTATTATGTTCACTTACCATATTTCATTTAACTAGTTCTTTGATGTTGGTTGTATAAATATTTTCCAATTATTTTTATTATAGTAATTATGTTTCATAAACTTATTTGTACAGCTAGAAATGTGTTTCTTCTATGGCATGACTAATATTGACATTAGGAAACTTGTACTCATAAAGGTATGAGTTGAAAGCTAATTTTACTTCTTACTCACCAGCAAATTATTTGACCTTTCTGGACTTCATAAGGCCTAGATCACAGGGTTTTCACTGGGATTAAATTCTTAAAATATGCTGTGGACATCACCAAGTGCAGTGGTCTCAACTAGTGGTAATGGATTCTACCCCTAATCTTCTGGCTTATAATAAATACATATGAGTAGAATTATTTAGTCAAAGAGTATGAACATCTAATGACTCCTGCTAAGTATTTAACTGATTGCAACTTTCTGAATTAATGACTCATAGCATATTTAGCTTTAGAACAGTATAGCAAACATGAGCATTGCTCACACCACATATATAGTGTAAGCTATGAATAACATGCCCCCAATTTACAGATGACAAAGTGAGGCACAGAGAGGTTAAGTGATCTTCTAAAATCACACAGCTGATAAATGGCAAATAAGAGGCAGATTTGAATCCAGGCTATCCAGAGATTGTGTATTTAATGTTATGATGCCTGAAACTTGTATAAACATTTCTTTGACACTAATTACTTCTTATATTATGGAGACAAACACATTTTAACTAGGTTTCTTTATCTAAAATTGCACAAGATTTAGGGCCGTCCTTATTTTCTTTGCTAGTCATTTTCCACTTAGTCATACAGTGTTTCAGTGTTATTCATTTCACAAATATATATGCCTCCTCAGCTGATTTTAAGCTTCTTTAAGAGTTAGACTAATTTTGCATGTTTCTTTTGAATCCTCCATAACATCCCCCATAGTGGATAATCAGTAAACACTTACTGCCTGATGTTTAGACAGTCTAAGTGCTTTATTTCCCTGTGAAATTGTCTGTTTCTAATCAACAAATGGAAAATAAAAGTTGTCGTAAGAAAACAAATCCAAAGAGAGAAGAAAAAACCAAAAATGCTTAAAGGTCACATTAGACCCATTATAAAGAGTGGCCAGATCAGGGTTCTTTAACAGTTTTGGTGAAAATAAGCCCACTATATTATTTCCCTGGAGATCTGAGAATAGAAGAGAGTATCAGTGCCAGAATCTTCCTTACTAGTAATCTTACCAATCTCGTGGATGTGTTGGGTAAGAACCAACCACACTGGACAACCACCAGGTAATACTTTACAATAGAGCATCCTCTCTCAATCTGCCTTAGAAACGTGGTCTAAACTAGCATCGCATCTGACATGGTGAATGTTTGTATTATCGTTTCAGATTTGGGAGATTGAAGAGTTAACTCCAACCTCGAGAGGCAGCAGTATATATGTAAAGAAATTCAAATCACAGTTGTGATGATTGGATTTGCCACCAACAGGCTGAATAAGCTGAAACTGCTTTCCTGATACATGGAGCTTCAGTAAAAAAGTGAAGGGTAACTCAACCTCACCGGTATGTTGTAAAAATTAATGCAATAGCATATTATCATCTGCCCTATTATAGGCATTTAGCAAATGGTGCTATCACCATTATTAAAAGATTACTCATGGGGAGCACCTCCTTTCTAGCCTTTCTATAGCCAACTGGGTTTTGAGCATTTCCAATTACTACAAATATAAATTGAGATAGGCTTAAAAGTATAAAGCATACATATGTATATACACACACACACACACACACACACACATATATATATATATAGTTTTCTCAAGTCAGTAATTATGTCTTATACCACTGTCACCGTGACTAAACCTATTAATTCATACTAACACATATGTATGAATTAACAAATAAAACCTTAAGTAAATCAATTATAGTTATTTACCATGTTGAATTTTAAAATAGATGAAATTTCCTTGAGATGTAGCTAGAAAAATTATTGGCAAGGCATATTTTTTTCTCATAAATTGTATTTTTACATTCAGGCAACATCTTTCCTCCATTGAGTAAGCTAATTTTGTCAATGAACTTAAATACTAAAACCAACACTTAAAAAGTGAATTAAATAAGGGTCATAAATTTTTTCACAAATCTGCCAAATTTGATAACAAGTGAAAAGAATTGTCTGATATACCTTATGTGTCAGTAAATTTAATACTGTCATTGAGAAAATATTGACATATACCTGATGTTGATCTACTACCAAAGTATATATTTTAGGAGCTTCGTGGTTTATTTTCAGCACCTGCTCCATGATAGGTTGCATTCATGTCCAGTTAAATGCTGAAACTTGATTTTTATTCCTGAAAACCAATCCACTGACTCATCTAAACTGTTCTGAAAAACAGAGATCTTCATACTGTTTCTTTCTGGCTAACATAAGTGCTACCAGACCCTCAATATCATGTCCATTATCCCCCTCACTCACATTCCATTTATATTAAATGTCCAGAAGAGGCAAATCTATAGAACTAGAAAGTAGATTAGTGGTTGCCTAAGGCTGAAGAGACACAGGGGTGGGGGAGCTAAAATAGAAAAAAGGGTATGGGATTTCTTTTGAGGATGATGAAAAATATTCTAAAATTGATTATGGTGATGGTTGCAAAACTCTGTGAATATACCAAAAATCATTGACTTGTATACTTTAAGTGGGTGAATTATATTATAGGTAAATTATATTCCAATAAAGCTTTTATAAAAAACATAAAATAAGTTTTTTAGAAAGAGCTAAAAGAACAGATGAAGCCATGTGACTTCCATCAGCCAAGTTTTACTGGCATCTTAGTTCAATCCATCTTGATTGAGGGATTCAGAAGGAAAAAAAAAAAGACTAGAAGTCTCCCCATGCAGTATCAAGACAAGGAAAAGCTATTTTAATAATGCCAAAATATTTATCACAATTTTTCTGCTTAACCAGCTCTATTAACATGATTCACACATAAGGGACAGTGAAGGATTAAGACCAAAAACCCATCTGTCACACCCTGTAAATTGCCACATTTGATGTACAGAAGCTTTGTGTATGGCCTTAATGATTTTCAAATGGATGACCAGAGAATTATAGAGATATGACTTTATTTCCAGGGCAGTGGGCACTTTCATCCTGATACAGGGTAGAGTCACATCATACACATACCCAACTCAATGGAATTTCATCATAGGTATTTAAATGGGTGGGGAGGAAAAGAAACAGAGAAGAGAAATATTCATTTGATTGATACTGAATAGTCAACCTGTACAGCTATTTAATGTGCAAATATCCCAGATGTAGCCGAACCTGGGAGCTCAGAATCCACCTTCTGCCAGCATCTTGGTTCCCATATGCCTCTCAGAACCTGAGTATCTCACCTGTTAACCTATGTTTAAAGAACCTCTACATGGCCTGTATAAAGAAGCCAACTACTTTATCTGTCGTTCAACTGAATAAAGAGTGCATGATTCCAATGCTAGTGGAAAAATGGACTTAACTTTGTTAAGGAAGATCTCCCACCTAGAATCTATTGAATGGAGTTTCAGACGTAATTTGATAATACGCAATTGTCTTCTTATTTATGCTCTGACCTTAGACTCTAGCCCTCATGTAAGTGATACCTTCACCCTTCACTTTGTTTCTTAGTCTGCTCATTTGATATAGCTTTTGGACATGATGGTAACTCAATGACAACTCATAAGTGAGAAAGAGTTGTGAGACACTACCAGAGCATCAGATACAAAACATTATGCAGATAAAAAGAAACTTGAGCAAAAGAGAAGCAGTGCAAGAAAAAGAACATGCATGTTTAGAAAATATAAAAAGGAAACCGACAATAAAAAGGGAGACATGAAATGAATTCTGTAGGCCTTCTGGTAACCTTGACTCATGTAGCAAATAGAATTGTTTCAAATATATACTTTATTTGTGTCTGTGGTTGTACTTTAGTACCTTAACTTGCAGTACTCCAGTTGATCTGAGATTTGAAATATTACTCTCTCATTAATTGTACTCTCAACATTTAAATAATTATTAAAATTTTCCATAAGTTCTCCCAAGTTGAATTACTGTTTGACTAAAGAAACTTGATCAGTTTTGCTTTGTTTTGGCTTCTCTTAATGAAGTTGTATTGGAAGCGATACTTCATTTATAAGTAGAAAGGGGTGAAAGCATTATGCTGGGTTAGAGAGCACATAAACAAAGGCAGAAATCGTAAGGTCTTATAATTTTTTCATTCTGAGAATTTAATTTACTATACAGTGGCCTACTGAAGCAACACCAACTGAATATACAATGGTTGACTGGCTCCACTAATGCATCAGCATTGCTCCCACTAGTGGGCTTCTTCTGCATAATATATGCTTATTTTAAAGAGGGATGCAACTCCTTGCCTATAACCAAATGCTAACTGAGAAGTTAGTAGGTATCTAGGAATAAACTAGGTGGAGTTGAGAAATATAGGGAAAATAAATGACACTTTTCCTTTACCCTAAGTATTCCCATTATTGTTTGGGGAAAACAAAATTGAGTTAGAAGAAACAGAAAATAGAAGATTACTATCATATTGCTGTATGGTGACTTTCCTGATATGTGTGCTACAGGAATTCGGAAATGGGAGATCTAAAGCTAGGCTCTAAGAGTCAAGAGCAACTTCCTGGAAAAGGTAGAATTTTAACTGGGTGTTGAAGAATGGGTAGAATGGGAATAAACGGAGGATGGGAGCCAGGGCTTCTCAGACAGGGGAAAATAGCTCAACAAAAAGTCAAAAATTGTAATGGTTATAGATAGTGTTTGGAGAAAGTGGGAGAGAGACAGCAGAGGCTGGCTCAAATGATGGGGCTCAGGTGTGGGGGCCCCAGTGACACTTTGAGTTCTGTTGGTGACAGGATAGCAACATATTGTGGCTACCCTTTCCTTTCATATCCAAATAAACTACTGTGACCCATCTCAGCTGTGAGAAAGCCTGACCCCATCTCCACGTCCTGAGGATTCCCAAGGTGGGGGAGCTGATGTTGTCCTGCCCCAGTCACATGCCAGCCATTCCCTGCATTCTTGATTCTGAATATCCTTGCAGATCTTTACTTTTGAAATTCCTATTAATTTCTTTAACTCCTCAACTCTTTAGCTATTACCTGGTAGACACAGCTCTAACCCCTTCATTCCTGGAAGAACCAATAATTCAGGCTGGTATAGAATATAGCATATTCTAACTGCAGATTAGAGAAACAATACAGAGGTGCTTGGTGGGGTGGGGATATTATAGCACAATGGGAAATGTTCTAAGATTGATATTATTGATATTACTGAAAAGAAATGAAGACAGCAAAAGCTAAGAGAATTCAGCACCACCAAACCAGCTCTATAACAAATGCAAAAGAAACTTCTCTAGACAGGAAACACAAGAGAAGAAAAGGACATACAAAAACAAACCCAAAACAATTAAGAAGATGGTAATAGGAACATACATATTGATAATTATCTTAAACGTGAATGGATTAAGTGCTTCAACCAAAAGACACAGGCTCACTGAATGGATAGAAAAACAAGACCCATATATATGCTGTCTACAAGAGACCCACTTCAGACATAGCAACACATACACACTGAAAGTGAGGGGATGGAAAAAGGTATTCCATGCAAATGGAAATCAAAAGAAAGCTGGAGTGGGCTTCCCTGATGGTGCAGTGGTTAAGAATCCACCTGCCAGTGCAGGGGACACAGGTTTGAGCCCTGGTCCGGGAAGATCCCACATGCCGTGGAGCAACTAAGCCTGTGTGCCACAACTACTGAGCCTGCGCTCTAGAGCCTGTGAGCCACAACTACTGAGCCTGTGTGCCACAACTACTGAGCCTGTGTGCCACAACTACTGAAACCCATGCGCCTAGGGCCTGTGCTCTGCAGCAAGAGAAGTCACCACAGTGAGAAGCCTTCACACAGCAACGAAGAGTAGCCCCCACTTGCCACAACTAGAGAAAGACCACATGCAGCAATGGAGACCCAATACAGCCAAAAATAAATAAATAAATAAATTTATAAAAAAGAGAAAGAAAACTGGGGTAGCAATACTCATATCAGATAAAATAGACTTTAAAATAAAGAATGTTACAAGAGACAAGGAAGGACACTACATAATGACCAACAAGAAGGTACAACAATTATAAATATATATGTATACAACATAGGGGCACCTCAGTACATAAGGCAAATGCTAACAGCTATAAAAGAGGAAATCGACAATAACACAATAGTAGTGGGGGACTTTAACACCTCACTTACACCAATAGACAGATCAGCCAGACAGAAAATTAATAAGGAAACACAAGCTTTAGATGACACAATAGACCAGGTAGATTTAATTGATATTTATAGGACATTCCATCCGAAAACAGCAGATTACACTTTCTTCTCAAGTGCACATGGAACATTCTCCAGGTTAGATCACATCTTGGGTCACAAACCAATTTAAGAAAATTGAAATTATATCAAACATCTTTTCTGATCACAATGCTATGAGATTAGAAATAAATGATAAATAAATTATTTCTAATAAATAAATTTATTAGAAATAAATTTATTAGAAACAAATTAGATTAGGAAAAAAATGTAAAAAGTACAAACACATAGAGGCTTAACAATCTGTTACTAAATAACCAAGAGATCACTGAAGAAATCAAAGAGGAAATAAAAAAAACACCTAGAAACAAAGATCAATAAAACTAAAAGCTGGTTCTTTGAGAAGGTAAACAAAATTGATAAAACTTTAACCATACTCATCAAGAAAAAGAGGGAGAGGACTCAAATCAATAAAATTAGAAATGAAAAAGGAGAAGTTACAATGGACACCGCAGAAATACAAAGCATCATAAGAGACTAATACAAGCAACTCTATGCCAATAAAATGGAAAGCCTGGAAGAAATGGACAAATTCTTAGAAAGGTAGAATCTTCCAAGACTGAACCAGGAAGAAATAGAAAACCTGAAAACCAATCACAACTAATGAAATTGAGACTGTGATTGAAAATCTTCCAGCAAACAAAAGTCCAGGACCAGATGGTTTCACAGGTGAATTCTATCAAACATTTAGAGGAGAACTAACACCCATCCTTCTCAAACTCTTCCAAAAAATTTCAGAGGAAGGAACACTCTCAAACTCATTCTATGAGGCCACCATCACCCTAATACCAAAACCAGATGAAGATACTACAAGAAAAGAAAATTACAGACCAATATCACTGATGAATATAGATGCAAAAATCCTCAACAAAATACTAGCAAACAGAATCCAACAACACATTAAAAGGATCATACACCACGATCAAGTGGGATTTATCCCAGGGATGCAAGGATTCTTCAATATACGCAAATCAATCAATGTGATACACCATATTAAAAAACTGAAGAATAAAAACCACATGATCACCTCAATAGATGGAGAAAAAGCTTTTGAAAAAATTCAACACCCATTTATGATTAAAAAACTCTCCATAAAGTGGGCATAGACGGAACCTACCTCAATATAATAAAGGCCATATACGACAAACCCACAGCAAACATCATTCTCAATCGTGAAAAACTGAAAGCATTTCCTCTACGATCAGGAACAAGACACAGATGTCCACTCTTGCCACCATTATTCAACATAGTTTTGGAAGTCCTAGCCACAGCAATCAGAGAAGATAAAGAAATAAAAGGAATACAAATTGGAAAAGAAGTAAAACTCTCACGGTTTGCAGATGACATGATACTATACGTAAAGAATCCTAAAGATGCCACCAGAAAACTATTAGAGCTAATCAATGAATTTGGTAAATTTGCAGGATACAAAATTAATGCACAGAAAACTCTTACATTCCTATACACTAACAATGAAAGATCACAAAGAAAAATTAAGGAAACAATCCCATTCAGCATTGCAAGAAAAAGAATAAATACCTAGGAATAAACCTACCTAAGGAGGTTAAAGACCTGTACTCAGAAAATTATAAGACACTGATGAAAGAAATCAAAGATGACACAAACAGATGGAGAGATATTCTATGTTCTTGGATTGGGAGAATCAATATTGTGAAAATGACTATACTACCCAAAGCAATCTACAGAGTCAATGCAACCCCTGTCGAATTACCAACAGCATTTTTTACAGAACTAGAACAAAAAGTCTTAAAATTTGTATGGAGACACAAAAGATCCCGAATAGCCAAAGCAATCTTGAGGGAAGAAAATGGAGCTGGAGGAATCAGACTCCCTGACTTCAGACTATACTACAAAGCTACAGTAATCAAGGCAGTATGGTACTGGCACAAAAACAGATATATAGATCAATGGAACAGGACAGAAAGCCCAGAGATAAACCCACGTACCTATGGTCACCTTATTTTTGATAAAGGAGGCAAGAATATACAATGGAGAAAAGACAGCCTCTTCAATAAGCGGTGCTGGGAAAACTGGACAGCCACATGTAAAAGAATGAAATTAGCATGCTCCGTAATACCATACACAAAAATAAACTCAAATGGATTAAAGAACTAAATGTAAGGCCAGACACGATAAAACTCTTAGAGGAAATCATAGGCAGAACACACTATGACATAAATCACAGCAAGATCCTTTTTGACCCACCTCCTGGAGAAATGGAAATAAAAACAAAAATAAACAAATGGGACCTAATGAAACTTAAAATCTTTTGCACAGCAAAGGAAACCATAAATAAGATGAAAAGACAACCCTCAGAATGGGAGAAAATATTTGCAAACGAATCCACAGACAAAGGATTAATCTCCAAAATATATAAACAACTCCTGCAGCTCAATATTAAAAAAACAACCAACCCAATAAAAAAATGGGCAGAAGACCTAAATAGACATTTCTCCAAAGAAGACATACAGATGGCCAAGGGGCACATGAAAAGCTGCTCAACATCACTAATTATTAGAGAAATGTAAATCAAAACTACAATGAGGTATCACATCACACCGGTTAGAATGGGCATCATCAGAAGATCTACAAACAACAAATGATGGAGAGGTGTGGAGAAAAGGGAACCCTCTTGCACTGTTGGTGGGAACGTAAACTGATACAGCCACTATGGAGAACAGTATGGAGGTTCTTTAAAAAACTAAAAATAGAATTACCATATGACCCAGCAATCCCACTACTGGGCATATACCCAGAGAAAACCGTAATTCAAAAAGACACATGCACCCGAATGTTCATTGCAGCACTATTTACAATAGCCAGGTCATGGAAGCAACCTAAATGCCCATCAACAGACGAATGGATAAAGAAGTTGTGGTACATATATACAATGGACTATTACTCAGCCATAAAAAGGAATGGAAGTGGGTCATTTGCAGAGATGTGGATGGACCTAGAGACTTTCATACGGAGTGAAGTAAATCAGAAAGAGAAAAACAAATATTGTATATTAACGCATATCTGTGGAATCTAGGAAAATGGTACAGATGAACCGGTTTTCAAGGCAGAAATAGAGACTCAAATGTAGAGAACAAACATATGGACACCAAGGGGGGAAAGTGGTGGGGGGGAGTGATGGGATGAATTGGGAGATTGGGATTGGCATATATACACTAATATGTATAAAATAGATAACTAATAAGAACCTGCTGTATAAAAAAAATAGAATAAATTTCAAAAAAAATTTTTTTTTCAGTCATTTCTACCCCAAGAAATGTCTTACAAATCCTTTCTGCTCAGAATCCAGATGGCCATAATTTCCTGATTTCTGCGTGTGTCTATGTGTGAGTATATATATATATACACATAAAATGTATGTCTCTATTTTCTTCTTCACCTCGGTCTAGAATACACCATTATCCCCCTGCCTTCAAAACCAGTGGGACACAAAAGCAAAATTCTTGAGACTTGATAATACAGAGTAATTTTGCTTTCTGTCTCTACTCCCATCCTGGACTAGTTTTAGGGGCCTAATTTTGCATAACCTAAAAATCCCTTTAGTAAGTTTTTCTAAACAAAAGATCATCTACTCCAGAGATGAATTCTGCTCTTCCCCTCTAGCAGAAAACAGCTGCAGCTATTTCTATTTTTTAGTGATCTTTTTTTCCTGCCTGTCACATATTATTGAAGATTGATTAGCTGAGCAAATCATTTAGGTTCAGGAAGAGGTAAAACAAACACATGCTTGAGGATGACAAAGCCCATTTGAAGCAGGCTCCGGGTAGTGCTTGGTTCGTACTTGGAGAAAAAACAGAGACCTTGCTTTTCTTTTCCTTTCTTTTTTTGTCTTTCCACCATATTCAATAAAATAAACTCAGCAAATAAAAGGAAAATCACTGTATGAAAACAAGGCGATAGCACTCAAAGTGCAGAGTGGGAAAAACTGGCAATGCAGATAGCACAGCTCTTTATTTTCACAAAATATTTTGCCCTTCATTGGTGACCCTTTGCATCTGTTGCCTATGGTGCTGAGCCAGGGACATTAGGAGACTCAATGGGGATAATGTAACAGACTCCAGTTCCCTAATGGGAGAGAAGCCTCATTTATGCTGGTGTAAGTAAGCATTCTAAAGACTTACAAACCTGTTTGGATTTTCTGTAGCTTTTAGATTTCCCTGAAAAATCACCAAACCACAATCTTCATCTGTGTAATGCTTTTGTCTGTTTTTAGGAAATGTGTTCATAGCAGTCTTTCTAAAAAGGCAGGTTTGTGTAAGTAAATGGTTTGATTTGTCCTCTACTGGTCTCTGGTAAGAGTATTGGACAGTGAGGTTGGTTTGACAGAAATTGCATTAAGCAAAAACTTAATGCAGCTTCAAGGAAGTTTTTCCTTAATGCAGCTGCCAGATTAGGACCTGGATATAAATGCAAGAGCATAAAAAATTGAACTGCCAGAAGGCACCATACCTAAGCAGGGTCAGGGATCCAAACAAATCACACAGTGCCAAGTCTATATGCCCCTCTCTTTGTCACATGGACAAAATCTAAGTAAGATGAACCTTGCTGGCAGCCTTGATCAATGAAAGTGGAGCACAAATATCACAATCTGTTATCAGTGGATAGAAGTGGTGTGGGGTCAAAGCCAGCCTCCAAGAGGAGGCCCTGAGATTCACATGCTAATGTTAATGTTTATGTCAGTGACAAGTTGATAGCTATGCCCTTTTCTTCTTCCCAGGTCCCTGAATCACAGAACCCATTGGTGACAGCTCTGTGGTCAAGAATGAACTTGCCATAAAAACTCTGGCTTCCTGTTACTCTCAGGGCACACCCAAGGAGGCGAGATGTGAGTAAAGACTACATGCTGCCTGCAGAAAAATATATTTCCCTACATGAATACCTTACTTTCCTCATCAACTGTGAGACTACAGTCAGCCTGCTTTGTCCATTTGTTGAAGCATGGTATCAACTATCATTCTTTATTGTCCTAAACAGTCCCTCTCCTTGGTGATGCCTGGGTATATCAGCCACTTGGCTACAACTGAAAAACTTTTGCTATAGACAAGGAAGCACTACCTTCCCTTCTGGGTTTACATCTTGGTGCACACTACCTCATGATGGATGCACGTGTAAATTCAAACTGCATGTCTTTTGTGAGTTGCATGATGTTTCTCCAGCTTTTTTTTTATACAGCATCCTCCTGCTTGCAAGGAAACAAGCATACTGGATTTTATATGGTTATAAAATCCTACATAAGACAAACTAGACAAAAGCCTTTTTATGTAGCTTGGGAATTCTTCACGATACTTTTTTTTCCCTGTCTCTGCCACACACCCTACCTCCCACGCTGTTTCCTTCTTTCGTTCTCTGGTCTTGAGACCTCTTATTCAAAATAATCTGGAGACTTCTAGTTTTTTTCTGTCCATTTTTGACTGCTTTTATGAGCTCAATGCCTGGGAATTATTCTTTTTAACTATGAAGGAGTACACTGAGGAAGGTTTGTAATGACAACATCTATTTGTTTCAAACAGATGTTGGAATAACCCATTGTTACACACTTAGCATGTTGGTCAGTACAAGACAATATTCAGCCTGAGAATAAGAATCCCCTGGTGTTCTGGGGGCCAAGACAGATATTTGATAATTTAAACTATAAACTACTCTGGATGGTGAACCTCATTTTGGGGTAAAAATCTATAAAAACACAACAGTGCTAATCCCCATCTACTGCAAAACTCAAATTAATTATGTGTACTGTATTATAAATTATGTAGCATATAAAACTACTGCCCACTTTATGAAATTTATTTTAAAATAATATGCATAAGTTCTGCATTGCCTTGAGATATGTTTGTTTACACAATAAGCCCAGATAAACATTCCAGTACATCACATGCGCTCCTTATTAACAGCAGTCAAATATTCCAAAAGGCTTTTTTGAGTTTAAGTTAATCCGTCATTAATCATGACCTTCAAATGAAAACTTGGCTCTAGTATTATTTTCAAAAGAAAACTCCAATACCAGCCATACTTAGCCAGTGCCAGAATGCTTACAACATGATCAGCAAGTTACACATATACCCTTAAAAGCAAGTCAAAGGGTTATAATTGAGAAGCAGGCTGAGACTGTGTTATGATGGTGAATGTAATTCAAGATGCCCAGGCAATATGAGGCACAGGTCATCCTAAACTTTACACTCAGAAAAACAACTTTCAGAAGGAAGTGATGCTTGAGCAGAAGCCTACGTGCAAGGAAGGTGCCAGCCATGCAAATATCTGGGGAAGAGGACAAGAGGCCTAAGAAACAGCAAGAATGAAAGATTAAATATGGGAATGTGCATGAGAATAGGAAAGAGGCCAATGTTATTGGAGCAGAGCCAGCGAGAAGGTAGAAGGAAATGAGGTCAAGAAAGTAGCCCAAGGTGAGATATGGCCTTATAGACCATTAAAAGCCATTTAATTTTTATTCTAAATGTGGGAAGCCCAAAAAATTGAGACCAGAAAAATGAGGAGTAATTATCAAAATAATACAATAATTATGTTCCAGTGTAATAAGTACAAGCTCTTTAAAAACTAGGAACCTAGAAAAGGAAATGCCTAATATTTCTTAGGATGCTGAAAAGGGTAAAATTGTGTTTTGATTTGTAAGTACTTGGCTGAGAAGGGAGAAAAGGTGATTCAGATTGAAGCAACACGTCTGTGCAGAGGGAGCAATATGCATAAAAGTGGAGGAGGGGAAAATATGATATATTGAAAAATAGTTTATCTGGTTGGAGTATGGAAGGAAGTGGCATGAGATGAGGTTAGCATTAGATCTTCAAGGTCTTTGCATGTCACCCAAAAGAATCTGGACTTTAACCAGTGGGCTAGGAAACCATTGAAATATTTTAAGCAAGGAAGTGATACAATATGATCATAGTTTTATTTTGGAAAAACAAATTTGTCCGTAGTGTGAAGAATTAATTGAAGTACAGAGGAGTGTCTGAGGTCAGGACTACCAGCTGGGTAACTTGAAATAATCCATGTGAATAAGAAGAGATGAACTAAGGCCATGACAGTAAAGAGAAATATACTGGAGAGTTATTTAGAAGATAGGGGTTCACAACTATTTGGATATGAGTGGAAAAACTGACTGTCATCAAGGAAAATTTCTTGGCTCATGGTTTGAGGAATTTTGTCAATGGTGATATCATTGCCCAGGATAGTCTGCAGGAACAAGTGTGAAACTAAACGTAATTTCAGATTTAATAAAATGTGCAATTTGTGAAATAGAGGAGGTACCCAATGGACTAAAGACCTAAAGAAGGTAAGAGGATACAGGTACAAGAATATAGATGTAACTGCTAGCTTTTGGCAAAGAATGAAGGACAACTTGTCTGTAAAGGAGAAAAAGATATAATAGTTGGTGAGAACACTGATAAATTATGAGATGGAAGGGAAAAATAAGTTAAGAGAGTTCACTCAGGATTACCCTCTTTGCTCTCTCTCAACCTCTCTCCCTCTCTCTTGATGGATGGATAGATAGATGATAGACAGAAAATGTAACTTTATATGTGTAACAACTTAATGCATGTGTATACATACATACACACATTAATTGGGAGAAAAGTTTGCATGAAAGATATATAAGCTGAAACAGGCTTAAAAGGATGAGATATATAAGCTGAACCAGGCTTAAAAGGATGGATAGGATTTGCTTAGCTCAAGAATAGTCAAAAATGATGGTGAAATTTCAATGTTCAGTGACAAAATTAGGGCATCATCATTTGAAGAAGCTGAGGAACCAATTTGGGACTAGCTTGTTAGTAGGAGAGAGATCAGTGATTAATTTCACTACCTACATGTTGAATTTAAGGTGATGGTAAGAAACCAAAGGGTATATGTTCACTCTAAAATTGACCTTCAAGGCTAACAACAAAAGATCAGAAAGAAATTAAGGAAACAATCCTACTTAACATCTTATTAAAAAGAATAAAATACCTAGGAATAAACCTACCTAAGGAGGCAAAAGACCTGTACTCAGAAGACTACAAGATACTACAAACAGATGGAGAAATATACTGTATTCTTGGATTAGAAGAATCAATATTGTCAAAATGACTATACTTCCCAAAGCAATCTACAGATTCAATGCAATACCTATGAAATTACCACTGGCATTTTTTCACAGAATTAGAACAAAAAATTTTACAATTTGCATGGAAACACAAAAGACCCTGAACAACCAAAGCAATCTTGATGAAGAAAAATGGAGCTGGAGGAATCAGGCTCCATGACTTCAAAGCTACAGTAATCAAAACATTATGGTACTGGCACAAAAACAGAAATATAGATTAATGGAACAGGATAGAAAGTCTAGAGATAAACTCACGCATCTATCGTCAACTTATCTATGACAAAGGAAGCAAGCATATACAATGGAGAAGAGACAGTCTCTTCAATAAGTGGTGCTGGGAAAACTGGACAGCTACATGTAAAAGAATGAAATTAGAATATTCTCTAACACCATACACAAAAATAAACTAAAAATGGATTAAGGACTCAAATGTAAGGCTGGATACTATAAAACTCTTAGAGGAAAACATAAGCAGAACACTCTTTGACATAAATCACAGTGATATCTTTTTTGATCCACCTCCTAGAGTAATGAAAATAAAATAAAAATAAAATATGGGACATAATTAAACTTAAAATTTTTGCACAACAAAGGAAACCATAAATAAGAGAAAAAGACAACCCTCAGAATGGGAGAAAATATTTGCAAATGAAGCGACTGACAAAGGATTAGTCTCCAAGATATACAGCTCAATATCAAAAAAAGCAAACAACCCAGTCAAAAAATGGGCAGAAGACCTAAATAGACATTTCTCCAAAGATATACAGATGGCCAAAAAGCACTTGAAAAGATGCTCAACATCACTAATTATTAGAGAAATGCAAATCAAAACTACAATGAGGTATCACCTCACACCAGTCAGAATGGCCATCATCAAAAAAATCTATGAACAATAAATGCTGGAGAGGGTGTGGAGAAAAGGGAACCCTCCTACACTGTTGGTGGGAATGTAAACTGTTACAACCATTTTGGAGAACAGTATGGAGGTTCGTTAAAAAACTAAATATAGAACTATCCTATGATCCAGCAATCCGACTCTTGGGCATATATCTGGAGAAAACCATAATTTGAAAAGATACATGCACCCCAATGTTCATTGCAACACTATTCACAATAGCCAAGACATGAACGCAACCTAAATGTCCATTGGGAGAGGAGTGGATAAAGAAGATGTGGTACCTATATACAAAGGAATATTGCTCAGCCATAAAAAAAGAACAAAATAATGCCATTTGCAGCAACATGGATGGACCTATAGATTGTCATACTGAGTCAGTAAGTCAGACAGAGAAAGACAAATATCATATGATATTGCTTATATGTGGAATATTAAAAAAATGGTACAAATGAACTTATTTATAAGATAGAAATAGAGTAAAAGATGTAGTAAACAAATGTATGGTTACCAAGGGGGATGGGGGGGAGGGATACGTTGGGAAATTGGGATTGACATATACACACTACCATATATAAAATAGATAACTAATAAGGACCTACTGTATAGCACAGGGAACTCTACTCAATACTCTGTAATGACCTATGTGGGAAAAGAATCCAAAAAAGAGTGGAGATATATATATATATATATATATATATATATATATATATATATATATATATATATATATATATATATAACTGATTCACTTTGCTCTACACCCGAAACTAACAGAACATTGTAAATCAACCATACTCCAATAAAAATTTTAAAAATAAAATACAATAAAGTAAAATTGAAATTATACTATTGAACGAAATATGGGTGGTCTCAGCAAAAAGGATAAATCTGCGAAAAGATAGTTGTTGAAGCTACAGAGTTATATTGGGAGCAAAACATGAAAATGGTAAAGGAGAAATCCTTGGACAATGCTAATCAAAGAGAGAGCTGTGGTTGTCCATAGACTCCAGGGTCACATCCCACCAAAGTGTCTTATATTGGCTCTGAACTGGCTAATTACTTGAGAAGGGGAAACCTCCCATAAGAAGCAGATGTTTTACACCTAAATAACTCCTCCATAGAAATTGATGAAAACAGGATGGAAAATGCTTGTTCATGGAGCATGTGATCAGAACATCACTAGAAAGTCCATGCAGGACAATAAAAATACAAAATGAAAACTGAGAGGTTTTGCACAGGCTGGATGAAAAAGAAAGACACCTTAGATAAGTCCTAGAGGCTGAGGCCATCAACATTTGCAAATAGCTGAATTTTGAAAGAAAAACAAAACAGGAAAATGACAGTCTCTGGGAGAAGATACACTATGTATACATACATGTCTACCCCATCATAGATAGAGTAAATTGGCAGTGGTAACAGTAATCTTTTGCTCAGACATTTCTCCAATCTGAATTTAAGTTCACAGATTGTGCATTCCAGAAAAAGAACTAACCAGCATTCAGTGATGCTATGATGTTGACACCCGATTTTCTCCATCCCTCTTTCTTATGCCAGTTCCACCAAGTCTCCACTAGTGTCTGGCAATACAAATCTGGGTTCTTGGAATGCAATTTTGCCTGGCATAAATGCCCTTGAGAAAGATGATTGGCTTATTCCCAATGCGATCATTGTGGGGCTAGTGCTGTGAAAATCTCATGTGTCCCATTAATTCCCTGTAATCTTTAAAAGGTTAGAAACATCAGAGCCTTGGAAATAAGTTAACACATCTTCTGAGACTCTGAAGAAAGTACACAGATCTTTTTGAGAGACAGTCCAGGTTACAGCTGCTTCTGAAACCTCAGTGCCACCAGCCGTTGAAAATATCTCTGACTGAAACCATGCAGAATATGAAACTGTGGAAAACAAATTTCTTTGAACTTTAAACACACAGAGAAAAAGAATTAGATATTTTACTTTATTATTTTTGGTCTTTAACTTACAAAGTGTTGTTATATTTGTAGTTTTATTTCTTTTCATAATTGTTTTTAATGAGTTGGGGTTTAAACTCAAACTGAGACTATTCTGGTCTTGGTGTTATCCTATTGTACCCTCCTTGCACATTTTACTATTGGAGTATCTTACTGGCGTTATCTAATCTGACTGATGAATTTACGATATGCTCCATTGAACAATGTGACTGTCCAAAATAGAGAAATAGAACAGGAAGTGAATTTTCAACTCTGGTTAAAGACTGACCTGAAGTTGATTATATAACATATACTTCTGACCCATTTCATACCTTTATGTGGAAAGACTCAACTGCACACAGTTGGTGCAAGGACAAAACCCAAATGAGTTCTAGTTGCCATTGAAGGAGCAACTTCACAGGGGTGAGAGCAGAGTAATCCTGATAGAGGTCAAATCACTCCTATGCAGCTGCCAGCCACATCTTTAATTGACTGTACTCTTAAGAGTTAAACTCAATGCGCAAAGAAAACAAAAAGATGGGGAAGTTTAGGGAAGAGCCTATCCTGTCCATTCTTCCACTCCTAGTTTCTATAAAAGGAGACACGGTAAGCAGATTAATGTCCCCATTCTCCCAAAGGTGTCTACAAACTAAGCCTCAAAACCTGTGAGTATGTTACCTTACATAGCAAAAGGGACTTTTCAGATGTGATTCAGTTAAGGATCTTGAGATAGGAAGATCATTCTGGATTATTCAGGTGAGCCCAATGTATTCACAAGGGCTCTTATAACTCAAAGAGGGAGGCAGAAAATCAGTGTCAGTCAGAGAAGGAGAGGTGGTGATAGAAGCAGAAGTTGGGGTGATGCAATTGCTGGCTGGAAGCTATGAGTTAAGGGATGCAATTGGCTACTTAGAGGATAAAAAAGATGAAAAAAGATTGTCCCCCTAGAGACTCTAGAAGGAATACTGCCCTGCTGACACCTTGATTTTAGTCCCATGACATTCATTTTAGACCTCTGACCTCTAGAAATGTAAGATAAATTTATGTTCTTTAAGCTACTAAGTCTGTGGTGATTTGCTACAGCAGTGATAGAAAAGGAATACAGAAGGTTTTTCCCTATTTGTGGCCTCTGTTTAGCTTTGCTCATACTTCCTCGGAGGAGAAATGCCTTGTTTGATTTATATATTTAGGAAGTTAAAACAGAAATTTTTAGGCTTAGCTCTTCTCTTTTTCTTCTTGCAAGTGTGCCTGCACAAGCTCCTCTCTGGTTCTCCATGTGGGAGTATTATCTGGGGACTTGGGTGGCCTGCCCTCATCCATGGTGGTCTGTGGTTGCATGGGTGAGTCTTTGATTTTTGGAGCTCAGTGAACAGGACCATTTTGCTCTCACACAGCCTTTATCAATAATTAAGATAATATTTTGATATCAACCTGGCCTTTCCTTCTGATTTTTTATTTTTAAAATCTGGGTGAGGAAGTGGG
The DNA here is from genome assembly GCF_965194805.1 of Balaenoptera borealis. Taxonomy (NCBI): domain Eukaryota; kingdom Metazoa; phylum Chordata; class Mammalia; order Artiodactyla; family Balaenopteridae; genus Balaenoptera; species Balaenoptera borealis. The sequence goes on along the minus strand of NC_138861.1, from coordinate 100,468,351 downwards.
CTATGATTTATTGGTTGCTTGAAGCCCCAATAAATACAAAAAAGTAGGTGGCAAAACACACCCAACATTGTGGGAAAAGTTGAGACTAATAAGGAAGACTAAAGACTGCTGGATTTGGTAATGAGGTTACCATAATATAATACAAACTTATCACCTTCAGCCTGAAGTATAGCATCATGCTTAAGAAATGCTAGAAGCACTTAACATTAATGTTAGGAGACAGGAATGTCCCCTTCTACTGCTTGTAACCTTCTTGAGGTTTTAGCCAACTCTATTAGAGAAAAAAATAAATTAGAAGTATAGAAACTGTAAAATGTGAAGTAGAACTATTACAACATGCTGATAATATGATTATGTACCTAAAAATCCAAGAAAAAAATTAAAATGATTAAAAAGTTATGATAGTTTAAAATCTTAGATTTTTATGTGATTTACAACCATATTTTGTGTATTATATATACTGTCTCATTTCAATCATTATACAATTTTTATCCCTAATTGCATTGCCTAGGGGCTCAGTACCATGTTGAAAAATAATGATCAAAAAATTTTTTCATCTTATTCCTAACTTTAATAGTCATTAAGTATGATATTGTTATATTCTTTTTAAAAATACTGTTCATCAGGTAAAGGAAGTCTACTTCTATATAACTGTGTTCAATAAGTTGTATACATTTCTGTGTGTGATTTATTATCAGTGTATCCAGGATTATTGAAGCTATACCGTATTTATAAGTGTGATTGGTCTCTCTACACATATTTCCTTTAACTGTTCTTGCCTGATATTAATATCTATGAGTTATACCAACTCACAAAATGTTTTCCTTCTCGCCTAGTCTCTGAAATATTTTATTTAAGAAAAAAATATTTTACTTAAATTTTTGGTAAAAATAGTCTATGATAATAACTGAACTTGGTAATTTGGGTAGGTAACTTTTTTATTACAAGTCAACTTCACTGCTTTGTCCTCCATATTTTTAAACTACTCTGTCACACTTTCATTTCTTTATCTTTCTGATTTAGATTTTAGATGAATTCTTCATCCAATGTAATTAATTTCAATCACATTTTATTTCATTAAATTTCTCTTTAACAGAGCCACACTAGAATAGATGCAATATATTGAGATTTTTAAATTTCAATGACCATATTTCCATTTTTATAATTTTATGTATACCTATTAACAATTCATTTGTGGCAGCTTTAATATATTCTTTTACCTTTAGATATATTTTTATTTCTTTGAGGATTTTACTTATTTTTAAGACATTTTGAGATTGCTCTTTATTTTCATTTTTAGAAGTGATTTTAATTCCTGACATTTTTTTCTAGCTTCAAACAAAACGTTACAAATACCTTTGAATTTTCAAGCTTATCTTATATGACACCTTTATTACTACTCTTCTGTCTCTACTTGGCCTTCCCTTTATAGCAGGTCCACAGGTTCATTTACTCATATTCCTGTAGCTCCTGTCAAACATGAGGTGTCATGTCCATGTCTCTGAGATCCTGTCTCATGGTGCTGCTCAGTTACTGAGACAGCACACAGCTTGACCAAGGTCTTGGTTACTGAGCTGTCTGCTTCTGTTCCAGACATGGTGCTTGTGTAAGTGGTAGCTATGACTCACGGTCCCACTAATCTCTTAATTTCAATTCTTGAATGAAGAAGCAAACTCCAGGCTACCAATTTTAAGCAGTGTGACTTGCTCTAGTCTCCAAAACAAATGGAAGTCCAACTTTCTGCCATTTCAGCATTCTCTGGTACCCTGAGGCCAACACATCCAAAGCTTTAGTCTTTCTTTGTCACTGTGGGCCTCTGTTGAAGGGATATTTAATTTTTAAGAATGGCTATATATTTTTATAATATATAAATATATTACAAATAATTAACTGTAATTAATAAAGAAAACTTTGAAAAATATAAACATGTTTTTGATATTGACTTCAATTCAAATATTGTTTCAAAAAAGAAATGTTTAATTTTTGTAGTTAATTTGAATTATTTTTTGCCTTTTATTTTAATTTAAATTATTATTTCTCCCTTTACTGTTATAATTGACGTGCCAAAAGCACAGTCTTTAAATATAAAAAGCACTGTTTTTGTTGTATACTTTACTTTTAAATGTGCCTATGTTTTTCATTCTTTTACTTTCAACCATTCAGAACCTCTGTATTTAGGCATGTTTCCTTTAATCATTATATGATTGAGTTTTTTTTATTATTCAGTCTAAAAATTCTTACATTTCTCAGCAGTATTATTCTATTTATATTTTATGTAAGTATAGATATATTTGGTTTAAATCTACCATCTTCGTATTTGTATTTTGTTTGTCCTGATTCTGATCTCTTTTTCTCTCTCTTTCTCTCTTTGCCTCTCCATTTTTGGGGAATACATTTATTATCCTATTGCCCAATTCACTGAAAATTATATATATATATATATATAAAATGATATTATAATTATATATAAAATACACATTATATATTGATATAAAGAATGATAATATATATAAATGAAAGATTATGTTTTGTATATATACACATTATATTATATATTATATAAGATAAATATTATTTTATATATTATATTATAAATATATATGCATTAAAACATTTATATATAAAGAAACTACACATAACGATATAAAAATACATATGTGAATATATATATCTTGATAATTTTTCTATTATTTAGTGTTATTTTTTTGAAATTATAGTGTGAATCCTTGTCTTAATACTGCCTAATATAAATTAGTACTTTTACCACTTCCAGGATAATAAAAATGCTTTAAAATATTTTAACTCCATTTCTCCCCTTCTTGATCTATGGGCTAATGTTGTCATATGTTTTAATTCTATGTGTAAAAACAAGCAATATTTATTGTTGCTGTCTTAACTAGTCAATGTCCATTCATATTTACAAATATTTATAGTCATTTTATTCACTTTTGTTTATTCTGGGATAATTTTCTTTCTGACTGTCTTTTTAGTACTTCCTTTTCTGGATGATGAAGTCAGCCAATTCTTTCATTTGTTTGTCTGAAAATATCTTGTTTTTTTAAATAATATATCAAACTCTGAATATTGAATTTAAATCTGCAGTTATTTCCTTTTTTTCTCTGGCTTCTTTTAAGATTTTGATTTTGCTTTTCAACAATTTTACTATAATATACATGAGTGTTGTGTGAGTGTGTGTATGAGTGTTTAGGTGTGTATGTGTGATTTTTGTTTTTTTGCATTCATCCTGTTTGAGGGATGTAATTCTTCTACCATCTATATGTAATACATTTTGTAAGATTCTTGGCCATATGTCATCGAATATTGCTTCTACTATGATCTCTTTCTCATTTCCTTTTGATATTCCAATTGTATGTATGTTGGATTTTTCACTGTATCACACCTTCCTCTGCATATTCTTTCATCCATTTGTCTCGTTACAGTTCAGTTTGTGTATTTTCTCTTGACGTGTCTTCCAGTTTATTAATTTTCTCTTCAGCTGTCTTTTCAAAACATCCACTAAGTTCACAATTTTAATTACTCTATTTTGAGTTCTATAATTTTTATTTTATTCTTAATTATAATTTTATTTTTCCTGACATAGATCTCTATCTTGTCATATATTTAGTTGAACTTAGTAACCATAGGTATTTTTAAGTCTGTGTCTAATAATTTCAATTTGTGCATCTTCCATGGATCTGTTTCAATTTCTCATTTGATTCTCTTCAATTTTCAGTGAGTCATTGTCTTTCAATTACCAAATTATACTTAATTATCAGTATTGCATAAAATTATAGTAAAAATGATATTTTGGATTAAATTACATTCCTCCTAATAAGATTTACTTTTTCTTCTTCCTAGATACTATTTTAAGGGTGAATCACCTTAATAATTGAAATGATTAGAAATCTGGATTTAGTCTTGATAATTATTCTATTTCTGTTTCACATTATTGCTAGGATTTAGGCAGTCTTCTCAGCCTTCAGCCATCATTTTGGCTTTAAGAACTGGTGATAAGTCAAGGAGAAAAATGCTCCAAAATCTGGATTCACCTCCCTGGACTTTCCTTATTTTCAAAATCTTGATCCTGAAAATTTTCACCTTGATAAGCTTGCCAGTCATTTCAGTCATCTTTTACATATATAATTTGTCCAGTTTTATTGTTTGTCATCAGGAGAGTTGGTTCAGAGCAACATTCCCTCATTTGTGGAAGGAAAATGTTTAAAACTTTTGTGTGAAGTCTCATTTTATCTTCAAATTCATAAAATGTTTTACTGTTTGCAAATAATATCTATGTGTGCATATATATATATAAAAACATAAATGGAGGTATATGTATATCTATATATATCTATTTCTAACTATCTATCTATCATCTGTCTGTTTGTTTTAAATGATCTTTATATAGTAACATCAATGGCTAGAAAAATGCTTCCATTTAATCCTGTGGCTTCCCATCATCACAAACACACCAAAACATACCTCCAGGAATCAAAATATCTCATTTCCAGAAACTAGTAAATTAAATGAAGAGTTAAGTGAGCAATGAGTATTTCACCTCAAAGTGTTGCATACCAGTTTTATAGTTCAGAAGCTGAGTACTATAGAAATGGTAATGAAGTAGACTAATTTTTCCTTTGTAAATATTACTTTTCCACATATTTTGTTGTACTCATTAACTCAGTTGTCTACTTCTACCTAATTATTCACACCTTAGCACTGACTCAGGGAGGAAAGAAGATCCTGAATTCACAGAGGCTAGAAGAAACAGAATATAAATAAAAATTATATTCCATTAAACTATATGCTATGATAAATGACATTAAGAGAGTTGTGGACTCTTTGCAAGATATCATTTGGTTCATTTGACATAATTTATGAAATTAATTTAGCCCTAGATGTTGGCACATGAATAATGGTGCCATTTATTGCATGCTTAGAAGTGCCCTCTGAACACAAAAGGGAAAACTGGGCAAAACAAATCATCTAACATGGTATTTTCCAATATGTAAGACATGTGGTTCCAGAGTTTGGAATTAAATAATATTAAATCACAGACTGAAACAGTTTTCCGTTTCAAAGTTTTCTTTCAATACTGATTATCTCAAAAGAAAATCTTGGTTTAATTTTTGTTAGTTTTAAGGCATCTTAAACTCACTGCTAGTCCCTCCTCTTACCAAAGAGAGTGCAGACTTCCAGCTCTGAGCACTTGGCAGGCTGCAGTATCTAGCTAAAATTTAATGGCATTGCCCTTTCTTGTTTTGTTTTTATTGCATTTTTTTGTAATGTTACATTTTATTTATCACAAGTGGTATATTTTCCTTCTGCAGCAGTGTTTTTTGTTTCACTTTTGAAGATAGTATGTTAGGTAAAAAGTGAATGAATAGAAAATATTAGCTATTAGGTTGAATTATATGAAATTCTCAGTATTCAGCCATTGTGGTTGAATACCATAAAAAATGTCAATATTATGTTGTTCAAACTAATTACAATACTATAGGTATTATGTGGTAAGAAACAATTTGTGATGACGTTATGGGAATGTCTTAAATCTGGGAATACTGATATCATAATGAGTCCCTTTGACAGGAGCTCATATGATTAACAGTTGACAAGAAGAACTTTTTTTGCCCTCTTCTTAATGTGTTAAAGTCATTTTTTAACAAGGAGAGTGATGCTCACTTTGATTCTAGCCTTGGAGCCAGAAATGACCCATATACTGTCATTCTCTAATCTAGCATATTAATTCAGCAGATACTAAAAAGAACTAGCAAAATTAGAGGTTTGTGCCATGAGCCATGAGCCATAAACCAAAACATGACTTCAGTATATAATTGTCTGGCATATCCAAAACTTTGAGATTATTGAGAGAAATTTACTTTAGATTACAAAAGGCATAATATTCTAATTAAAACCACCACGTGAACTGGGCAAAGACCAGAGAAAACACAAATTTGTTAGTAAAGTTGATCCTTATCAGTTTCCAAGCTTCCACAAATAAAAGCCTTATTTCTATTATAATTCATCTGTTTATTCTTATTCCTAGATGAGTTATATCAAGAAGTTGTAGAAGGAAATTGTCACAACCGAAAAGCCTGGTACAGAATACAAATGGAAATAATTCTAAGCTATCAATATATAATCTCTGAAAGTGAGATCTCAGTACTAAAAATCAGAAGGTTATGAGATTAAAAAGAAAATTATAAATGCATTCCAAAAATGTGAGAAAATGAAAATGGAAGAGAACTTGAGGGGAAGCTTCTTAGAAGGAAAATAATTAACTCCTCTATCACTAGACATCTTTTCTTGTCCAGAGGATTCACCCAGCCCTTTCACCAGTGACCATGAAAATTGATGCAGTGTTACATATACATTTTAAATGTAAAATGAAGGAAGAAAATAAATAACCAAGGCCACAGTTTCCAAACCAAGAGAAAAAGAAAATGGAACATCATAAAACTATACAAGCAAAAAGGAAAATCAATAAAATTCAGTGCAACACATCTTCCTGCTCACTTCTGAGCACACAAAGTCTACTCATCTAAAATGCACCAGGTCTATGGTATGTGTTATAATCTTTCACGCCTTCAGAAATATGATCTATCATTAGAAGCACTGAAAAAGACCAGTTGGCTTCACTAATTGTGGTTTTCGCTTTCTTCCAAACTTAGGTATTGACCAGAACCCTGTGGGCTTTGGATCCATGTTAGAATCAACAGAACAGTCAGAGAGAAGGTAGACACTAAGAACAGTGTTCTTCACAGAAAATGCTAGTTCTCACTCTTACAATCCTGATTCAGAGAATCTGAGAGCTTATTGTCTCTCTTACTCCTCTTCTAGGTAGAGCAATGCCATTTCTATACCAGGATGTTAAGGTACCACAACCTCACCCCATCCCTGGTGATTGAATATTTTCATGATCTCAAAATTACTAAGAAGAGTAATTCTCAAGATTAACTTTCCATCAAAATCATCAAGTTTTTTTTTAATTAATGTAAATTTCTAAGCACCATCTTCAGCTTAAAGATATGATACTACCTGGGAATTTACAGGGATGTGCATTTTTTTAAAAATAGGATATTCTGATATAGCCAGTCATAGAACCATATTTGGGTGCCATTGTATAAAAGTACTCATCTCTCCCCTTTATCTTTATAATGGGCAAAATTTAATAGCATTCTTCTCTACCTTTGAATAAAAAAGACTCTATAAAACCTTTCCCCATTCCCCCCCAAAATGTGTCAGAATACCCCACCTTAATTAGTCTTAACTTCTTTATCAAATATCTTCTTAAAATATCTCACCCATTTCCTTTTAATCTCTTCCTAAATCCTAATGTCCTAGGTCTGTTAAGTTCCTATATAAATATTGCAATATGTAAATAATCCCTAGTAGTGAAGGCTGGCTAGCCTTTACTGGCATCACATTTCTCCTAGCCTGAATATATATCAGGAAAACTAGAAACATATTTCTACTATTGAGCCTAATAAACTGACAAAAACCTATTTAAAAATTCTTAGCCACCGAGCATTGTGAAAAAAGGCAAACTGCAATATTCCAAATTTCCCAAGTGGCTTGTTATAAGCATTTCCCCATGTCACTTAGAGACATTGCAGAGAATTCCAATAATATCCGCGTGTTTGGATCAAGACCCTGTCTTCACTGCAGTGTTTTCTGCTGGCTGGGATTTTGTCTAGTAAAGATGCTCCAGTGGGATGCTCTGTTGTATGGCCTAGGGGGAAGGTACAGAATGTCTTCCACAGTTAAGTTCTTGATCAAACCTATTACTTCCATGGCTCCTTCCTACTTTATCCTACCTTATGCATAGATCATGATGGATTCAAGATGCCAAACCATATTTTTATTACACCCCACATTATATGAGTTCCTTGGCTAGGTAGAAAATGTTATGAACAACTCAGGTGTCCTGGACTTATCTCTGTTAGTAGTGACCTATATGGCAGTGTCAGCCACTTACCTCTCTGGTCCTTAATATGTTTAACTGTCAGTAGATGGCATTCGTCAGGACAAGTAGCTTTAAACTGTTCCTTTAGATATATAGAATAATATATCAAACACTCCTGAAGTGTAACATTAACAGCCAAAACCAAATTCTTTCATATCAAAAACCCTTTCTCTCCATTGGAATAGTAGGAGAGGTAACCATAATCTACCCTGAATTACTGTATATCATTATCTTTTTTGCTTTTAGAGTTTTAAAACTGTATTTGTATCTTTAAAAATATGTATATTCTTAGTTTTATACATTTAAAAATTTATATAAATAGTTTCATAATATATATTCTTATGTGACTTGTTTCTATCCATTATTATTATTGTATCAGTAAAGACCAAAATGTATATATCCATTCCCCTGTTGATAGATATCTGGATTGGGTCCAATTACTGCCATAAAAATTTTTATACACCCCTCTTGGTGGCCATGTGTATTTATTATACAGAAACATTTTAGAATCTTAGTGTATACTCATCTTCAACTTTACCAGGTAATGCCAAATTACTTCCAAAAGTGGTTGTATCAATGCATAATCCAACCAGAAGTGTGTAAAAATCCCTGTTATTCTAAATCACATCAGTACTTATTACTCCAGATTTTTTTTTCAGTTTGGTGGGTTAAAATTTTATCTTCCCTGCACTACCACTAGCAATTAGATACATTCTATTGTAAATGAAGACTCACAGAACTCAGAATGATAATACTTACAAATCTATATTTTTAGAGAGAAAAATAATACAAAATAGCAAGCGAATTAAAGTAAGGATATCCATCAAAGTTAAAGGCTGCTTAACAACGAGAAGTCCAGGGAGGATAGGTATGAATTCCAATTGTCCTCTCTCTGTAAGGGTCATGACAAATGTACCTTTTCTCTCAATAAGGAACCACAAACCTGTGCATAGCATACCTAGGAAAAGGGAGCCCAAGATTGAGTTTCAGCCTAGTCTTATTATACCTTCTTGATCAGACAGACACAGTTCCTGTACAGAACTGTCCCAATGACAGAGCTCTCCGGGGGTTTCATGAAAACCAGGTGCAAATCTTGGTGGCCTTGTTATTAATAAACAATGGTGACAAGCTGATCTAAATCACCCCAGGCTCCTTGGACCCATGATAACGAAACAAAACTATTAATCAATATGTTTCATACCTTGTCTGGGAATCAATATTGTACTGAAACATTTTTATCTTAGTAAAATAGTTCAGGTCAGTTCCAGGCCTCTGTACATCATCATTTTTGCAATTTGAAATTCTCTGAAGACTAATGGATAAATTCATATATTAATTGATAGCTTGAAATTTCTCTCTTATGAAATTCCTGTCCTGGCTTTTTGATCATTTTTTTCCTGAGTTTTTTTTTTTTTTTTTTTTATCTTTTTTGTGCTGGTTTTTAAGAGTCTCTTACATATTTTGGATACTAATTCTTTACTACAACTTACTCTCTCATTTACAAATTCAAATTGTCATGTATAGACTGTCTCATCCTCTCATTCATAGTTTTAACCTTCCTCTTATATTTTTGCTCTTTGTCCTAGATTTCAAATGGTTTACTCTGAATCATCTTCTAATTCACTAATTCTCTTTTCACTTGCATTTAACTGTTTAACTCACTGTATTTGTTAGCTAATTAATTAATTAATTTGTTACATAAAAACAACTCAAAACTCAATAGCTTAAACCACTGATTGTTCACTGTCACCCACAAGTCTATGGATTGTCTGGGGATTGGCTCATGTAGGCTGAACTCAGCTCAAAACTCTGTTGATTCCAGATAATAGGTGGATCAACGGGGATTGGTAGATCTAGGCTTAGTTTGGCTAGGAAAGCTTGATTGGGATGACTCTGGTCCATGATGTTCTCATTCCTGACATGTTTTTCTAATGATGATGGAAGGAACAAAAGAAGGCCAAAGGAAACACACACACGTGTGTATATATGTATATATATATATATACATATACACACACACACACACACACACACACACACATATCCACATCTTATCCTATTGATTGTATATCTCTGGAGAACCCTAATACAAGAGTTTTTTTTTTTTAATTTCAATTCCTTTTTTTATTTGTAGAATTATACCAGATTATTTTTCAAAATCTGCCTTATCAGTTTGATTCTATTTAATCTCTTTAAGTACATATTACATATTTAATACATTTAAGTATATTTAACATTGTATATTTTAATATATATTTAATATGCTTAGCATTCATTATGCTATAAGATCTTAAGTCTTTGCTTATCTGAGTCTATAGATTTTTGTTCTGACCTCCATTTTGCCTGATTCCTTTTTCTCTGGTTCCTTTCAAGATTTTATCTTTGTCTCTAATTTTCTTCAGTTTGAATATGATAAACCTTGGTGTAGTTTAAACAAAATTTTTTGAGCTATTTATCCTACTAGGTGTTCTCTGAGCTTCCTAGACCCTTGTGATTATGTGTTTGTATTAACTTTGGAAAATTCTCAGCCATTGTGACTTCAAACATTTCTTCTGATTTTTTTTTTTTCTTCTCCTTCTGGTATTCCAATACATACAAGTTCTACCTCCTGGAATAGTCCCACAGTTCTTAGATAGTCTTTCCATTTATCAAAATTACTTTTTCTGTTTCCATTTCAGTTTTAGAATTTCCTTTAGGCATATCTTCAAGTTCACTGATTTTTCTTCAACCATGTCCATTCTATTGATGAGCCTATCAAAAGCGTTCTTCATTTCTATTAGTGTTTTTGATTTCTAACATTTCCTTTGGCTTCTTAGAGTTTTCATGTAACTGTTTACATTACCATCTGTTCTTGCATGTTGTGTATCTTTCCATTACAGTCCTAAGCATTGTAGTCAAAGTTATTTTAAATTTCTAGTCTGATATTCCAAAATGTCTATCATATCTGAGCTTGGATTTGATGCATGCTTTGTTTTTTTAAACTGTGTTTTTAGCCTTCTATTATGCCTTGTAACTTTTTGGTTGAAAGCCAGAAGTGATATACCCCATAAAAGGAACTGAGTAAATAAGCCTTTAGTGTGAGGTCTTTATGTTTATTTGTCTAGGAGTTGGTCTCTTTACTGTTTGCTGTAGCTGTAGGTGTCAGAGAGTAAAATTTTCTCCAGTGTCTTTGTTTTTGTCTCTTATGATGTTATTGGGTTTACCCAGAGGCTCCTTCTGAAATAGGATCTGAAGCATCCAGTTAGTCTATTTGAAATCCTCTGTTATGATACAGAAACCTGATTGACATTGTGGTAAGGTGGTAAGATTGGTAAGACTACATTCTATAATCCAATAATTACATCTCTGTCTTTTCATGAGCCTATGCCTTTTGGCTGTGATTCTCAAAGTGGTTTTCAACTTGTTTTCCTCTCCCTCAGGTGAGACGGGGTTGGATTTAAGTATTCCACTTTCTCCAGGTCAATTAGGCTTTGGTAAACTTCAAGTTGGTTATGTAAGGTTATGGTAAAATAGTGTCTTTTGAGGAGTGACGGAACTCCTTTGTTGAGAAGAGAATGCTCTGGGTGTATTTCAGAATGGTTACTTTCTCTTCCTCTCCACCCCCCCCCCCCCCACCGAAGTCTAAGGGGAGTTTTCTTCAATCTGCACCCTGAGGTGAAGGTGGTAGATCTCCAAGAGGTAAACCTCACAAAAGTGTGGGGGCCCCTAAAGGTCAGGCCGCAGGAGCTTTTACTCCAAAGCTAGTCCTCACGTAGCCTCTAGAAATTCTTCAATCACACTTTAGTTCTCTTATGAGTACCGGCTCCAGAGACAGGGTTCTGATTGGGCTTCTGCTCTAGGCAAGCAGAAGGTAATGTGGTTTTTGGTATCTAATTCTCTCTCCAGTTTTTAGGACATCAGTTTGCCCTGTGACATCAATTATCTGATGGGTCTAAAAAGAGTTGTTGATTTTCAGTTTGTTCAACTTTTTACTTGTGAGAACAGGAGTGATAATTTCTAACATCTTTATATGTTTGACCAAAAACCATATGCCTTATTTCTTCATGAATTTCTTTTTAATGTTTCTGTAAGCTTATATTCCTTTGGAGTTTTACCTGTGGAATTCTATAACATCTGTGCTGAGAATGCATTCCTTGAGAGAGGATTTGCGTTTGCTTCTGCTAGACCCTTGAGGGAACTCTAGCCCAGGAATATTTTACATAATTTCTTGAGTCAGGACTTTTAGATACTGTAGGCCTTAATTCTCAACTTATGTGAAGGCTAATATGTAGTTAAGAACTTTTAGAGTAAACTTTTAAACTGTTATCCCACCTAAGACTCAAGGCTGGGATTGGCAAGGCTCTTTGCTTTTTCCCTTCACATGGTGTATATTTTTCTAATCTGTCTTTTTTTCTGAGGAAATATCGTGTTATGAATCTCAGCTTTAAGGGTGAATGTTGTGACTCTGCAAGACTCTTTCTCCTCTTCTCCACAAGATGGTTAAAAGAAAAGCTATAGCTTACTAGAAATCTACAAATACTTTTATGAAATTCTCCGTTTTATTCCACTTTATTTCTGTCTACTTTTTTCTGTCCCTTAAGAACTTCTATTTTACTGAGTACTAAAATACATTTAAATTTTATTTTTAATTTCCATTTTTTTTTGTGAAAGAAATGTGTTCAGTGTACCTCGCCCACCATGTTGTGAGGAATAGAAGTCTAGCTCAGCTTTTATCTGTTTTATATACTAGGATTTAAAATTAATAATATATTTTGGATAAATGTTTCTATGACTACAAAAATGTTAAAAATCATTAAATTAGAAAATATCTATGAGTGTTTCCTCTTCTAAATTCAGTATTGTAGTTAAAAATACGAGCTTTGGGGCCAGATTAACTGAGTTTGATTTCCACCTCTGATAATTATTAGAGTGACCTTAGGCTAGTAACTGGAGCTTTCTGTACTTTAATTTCTTCATCTTTAAAATGAGGATAATACTATCACCTTCCTCATAGGCTCAATAGGAGGTTTAATGAGATGGCATATCTAAAGCCCCTAAAATTGTGACTGCCACATAGCAAGCATTCAATAAACCTCTACTACTACACTAATACTATTATGTATTTTGTTGTATTTATTATTGCTGTTGTTTTGGGATCATTCTTAGTTAGTTGTTATGGATTGAATGTTTGTGTCCCCCCAAAATTCGTATGTTGAAGTTGTAACCCCCAATGTGATGGTATTTGGACATGGGAGGTAATTAAGTTTAGATGAAGTCATGAGGGTGGTGTCCTCATGATGAGATTTGTGCCCCTGTAAGAAGAGGAAGAGACACAAGAGCACTCTCTCTCTCTCTTCTTTCTCTCTCTCTCTCTGCAGGAGCACACGCTGAGAGAAGACAGCTGTCTATAAGCAAGGAAGCAGGCCTGCACTGAACCTTCAGACTCCTTGATCTTGGATTTCTCAGCATTGAACTATAAGAAATAATTTTCTGTTGTTTAAGTCACCCAGTCTGCAATATTTTGTTACAGTAGCCTGAGCAGATTAAGATATTGTCTATTTTCAGATCATGAGTAAATCTCTGTTCTTGCACTAATATGCAAGAATTACTTATCTCTTTGGAATATACTGCTTGACTGAAGTCAATACCTCTAGATGAACATAAGCTGGCCACACACAGGACACCTGGAAGTAGGTACTATTGCCAAGAAAGAAAAAGTGAACATTTTCCTTCAGGTGCAGCGCTATGTACTGTCCTACAAACCTACTTTGTTCAAAGCTGGTGTTTTTCTTTCATCCAAGGACAGAATTTCATATCCTTTATAAAGTTGAGAGTTTCTGCTGTCTATAGACTGAATAGCTGTACTGGACTCTCCTCGTTTAATTTCTTTATGCCCCTGGGCAATAAAAAGATAGATTTTCAGGTAAAATCAGTGACGTGTTACAGGGAGGTGACTTCCACATCTACCTAGACTTGTACTTCCATCTTTTCTCCTAACATCACATCACTGAGGACCAAAGCTATCCATGCCACTCACATTCATTTATTCACCTCAAGTGTTATTTACCAATTTTATGATAGGTGCTATGCTAGGCACTTGTGATACTGTGTGGGTTAACAAGAAATTCCTTCTCTCCAGAAAGTCACAATCTAGTGACAAAATTCATCCACTTAAAGAATGTACATATAGTGCCTGAGGGGGTGAAAAAAAGGCTTCACTGAGTGGAAGTGATATTTGATCTAGGTCTTGAAAGTTGAGAAGGAATCTACCCATTGGAGAGAAAAGAAAGTACATTCCAGGCCAAGTGAACATTATATGGCAAAGTATATGAGTCAATCATTTGGAATAGTATGGCTTCATTTAGCCAACCCACGTGGCTGAAGTGTAGGATGTATTTGGGGAGGAGGCACAAAAATGAGTCTAAAAGTTAAATGGAGAGCAGAGGCCTCATATGCTAAGGTTTGGGGCTTTGTCTTGGGGGTAGTAGGCCTACAGAGCAGAGAGTTAAGCAGAGAAGGACATAATCAAGTTTGCTTTTAAGAAAAAAGGCAGTGGGAAGTGGGACGAAGAATTCTCATGTTGAGACCAATTAGAGGACAGCTGTGGTGATCCAGGTCTGAGCACAAGCAAAGGCAGTGAAGACGGAATTAAATGGGAATGATTTGAAAGATGTTAACAGGCAAAAATGACAGGACTAACTGAATGATTATAAAGGAAGGATGAGAAGAGCAGGGCAGGGCTTCAGAAAGACTTCTAGTGTGGATGGCATATTTAACTGACATAGAGAATACAAAAGTGAAAGCATTAGAAGAGCACTCATTTGTTTTTAATTCTATACCAGGAAAAATTGGGCAAGGCTTGATCATGTAACCACAAAGGCCTTTGCACTCTTGAGTTTCTGGACCCCTGCAGTCCAGGCTTGCTGCTGTCCTGTCTTTCCTTGGAGCAGGCCCCAGGGACTGCACCTACTCCCAAGTCTCTGAAGCTGCAAACACCAACTTTATCCCTCGAGGATTCTCTCCCCTGGAGCTTCCTTGCAGAGAGTAACAGTCTTCCCAGCTTCCTCCTTCCTTCCAGTCCCCAAAGACGAATGCACATGACATTTAAAAAAATTACTATTAATCACCATAGAGAAATGGAGAAAAGCAAGAATAACACTAAGGAATTGCAAAGTTTAAGAAATTGTACAGACTTCTTTATCCTTCTCTTACTGAGAAAGTAACAGAGAACCCATTACTGCATTTTGTTACACCTTTATTGCTAATGATGGAGGGCAGCCATCTCCTCAAGCTAGTGCCAGTCTTTTAAGAAGAGGGCATGATGACTCTTTTCTCATGAAAACCCTTTCCTTTAAAGAACTGGCCTGATTTCCTTCATATCTGCCCATTAGTTCAACAAGTATTTATTGAAACTTGCTTTCTCCAGGCACTGTGCTGGGCCCTGGGACTACAGTAGTGAAAATGACATAGTTCCTGCATTGCAGGCTCACCCAATAGTGGTGGAAGAAGCTGGACACTTTACCAGGCAGTGTCCTTTTCCCAACCAAATAACATATTCAGGTCGCCTCCATGGTGGCAGGAATATTTTTTAAAAATATGTTTTGTTTCCTGCTGTCCATCACTCTTCCATCACCAAGAATAGAGCTCAGCTAATAGCTGGTGCATAATAAATGCACTTTGAATCATGAAATGTCCTTTGTCCAAAAGGGAAAGGTATTTGACCACTTCCTCAAAAAATCATTGATTCCTTTTATGACTGAGATATTCAAAAATAGTCCTATAAGAATAATATTCTTCATATTCAGAAAACTATTATTAAAAAAGTAATTCATTTGTTGGAATTGACTTTACTTCATTCACAACTTTACTCCTATTCTGTGAAGTGTATTAAGAATACCAGTTAGTGAGTTGCACTAGGATTTTTTAAGTTTAGACCCTAAACATGGGGTATAGGGAGACAGAGGAGGAGGCCATCAATATGAGGACTTCAAGACACCACTGGGCTTCTTATACTGAGATTAGTATATTTTGGGTCCATACTTTTGGCAGATTGTATTTCCCAGAGGTGGCAGATTGTATTTTCAGTGATATCTCCCAACGCACATGCTCTTCTTTCAGTGTGATTTTAACTCTCCTTTTATTGAGAGGTGGTGTCGCAGTTCTCTCTCCTTGAATATGGGTGGGCTTGTAGCAAAATTGATGTTACATGACTTTTGAAGCTAAGCCATAAAAGCAACATAGGTTCTGCCTGGCTTTCTTGGAACACTGACCCTTGGAGCTCTGAAAAACCATATTAGCAGTCTGGCTGTCTTCAAGCCACCATGCTGTGAGGAAGCTCAAACTAGCTTACATGCAGAGACCAGAAGGAGAGAATGGGTGTGAAGCTATTTGAAGAAATAGATAACTGAAACAATAGTAAATATTGATTCATATTGAGTCATTTTCACTCAAAACTGGCATGTAGTATTGTTGTGTCCTAGTGTTCATTCCTTATTGAATTCTTAATAGCACTCAAATATATTTTTTCTCTTTTCTTCCTTCCTTTCTTCCTTCCTTTCTTCCTTTCTTCCTTCCTTTCTTCCTTTCTTCCTTTCTTTCTTTCTTTCTCTCTTTCTCTCTTTCTTTCAGAATTACCTCTCCATCTGTGGTTGGTCTTGGAGGAAGGGTAGGTAAAACAATATACCAAGGGTGAGTAAGAGTTCAAGTTTCTCCAAGGACATTAAATCTTGGAAAGAGTAAAATAATTACCAAAAAATAGAGCTTATTCATCCCATCCATCATGATGAGGTTATTAGTCAATGTTCTCTAAATCCCTGAAGTAGTTCCAGCTCTCATCCTATTCTAAATACACTTTTGTGAACTTTTCTGTAATCCTATACAAATTCCTGTTCTGTAAAAATTGTCTGGCATACAATTTGTGTACATTCCTAGATAATCCAAGTTGAGTTTTGAGTTTCTATATGCAGATTGATCAACCCATACAAATAATGACAACAAACCACTGCTGAATCTCCAGCAGATCAGCAGATCTGGTCCAGCAGACCAGAAGATCATTTTGGCTCCTAACACATTTCTTAATTTGATATTCCCTAGCCAAATTGACGTTTAGGAGTTCCTGAGGTCAGAACCTCCTTTTCCTCTATTTTTATTATATCATAGATACTGTAATACTCTTATGTGTACAAATGAATATATATTCCTCAGAAAACGTAGAAAGTAATGATAAGCCAAATGGAGCAGAAGAGAAAAAGAAGAAATTGAATCTCTCCATATTATCAAGGGACATAAAATTGCAAATTAGAAGATGCTCAATTTGAACTAATTTAGCTAAGAAAGAAATGTATTGGCTCATATAAACAAATTGCAACAGGGCAAGGATGGTGATGTTATCAGAGATGACTGGGTCCAGGGAATGAACATGTCAAGACTTTCTCCCTATTTTCATCTGTACTTATCTAAGTGGAGTTGTACTACCTCATACATCACAGATTGGGAGTAGAAGGATTTAACTACAGGCAATTCCAGGCTGAGTCTAGCACCAATGCATATAGGTGACCTCCAGGAAAGAAATATGTTATCCAGCTGACCCTTTGTCTTTATTTGAAAGCTGTAATTTTCAAAAGTTCTACAAATTTCTTTCTGAGTATGAGACAACCTGACCAATGCATATAAACTAGTTAGCATGAGACAATCAGTTCTGTCCCCCTCAGTCACTTCCTGTTGTACAGTTAGTTAAATATTTGACTCTTTGATATTGACACAGACTCCAACTCCATTTCTACTGCCATGAAAAAGTGATTCCCTGGTAATCCTCATTATGTCACTAGAAGTAACACTTTTACCCAGCTTTGGTTGCCAAATTCATATGATGATTCAGAAGTTTCTGGCATTCATAATACCTAGATCCCAGGCTACAGAAAAGTTACCATCTACAATCAATCCAAAGGCTTCTTATTTCATAAGGAGGGAGAAAAAACATATATATATTAAATACCTACTGTTTGTCAAGTACATGCTTATTTCTCTGAATATGTTTCTCAATCCTTTCCCTCAACAGTGTGAAATTTCCTGGTCAGATTCAGAGGCTGCCCTAAGGTATATATTCTAAGAGATCACAGCACCTCCATTCTTGGGCAAGGGTCCAAGTCTTCTATCATAGCTGTTAGGGTTTTAGAGGATCAAAACATAGCAAGTCTATTTCTCACCAAGATTTGGGACCAATTAATAGATAGACACAAGAAGATGGGAACCAAATTGTTAGCTTCATTACTGATTTTTTAAAAAAAACTAGATTGGAGGACTTGGATGAGATTTGCAAACAAATAGGATTCTGCGGCTCTCTGTCCCATACTCATCCTTTCATATTCTTTGCTTGGTTTAAATGTTGGGTCAGCCTGGCTAAGGGATAGTGCCTACAAAGGACATATGCATGCCTAAGGCAGGTGCTTCTCAATGTCTTGAGGCAACAGAAAAGAAAGGAGAACAATTCTCCAGTATTTCAGTCATTGACAGGAATATCTTACTTGATAAGGAATTGTGGACTGATGACTATTGCTATTTCATGGGAAAATGTTGAATATATAGAGAAGGAATAAAAGTCAGGAGTATCATTCTTATGGTGGTAAGTCCACTTAAAAACATGAAGAGAGTGAGATAAGTGGTTCCTCCAACGCTGCATGTTCCTGGATGCTACAAGTACACTAGCTATGAATGGGAACAGTAGTTTAGGTTAACCAAGTGGTCTACACTCAAGCTCAGGGGCTTCAGTTTTCTCTCCAGGTCAAATTTAGCAGCCCTGAAGTCTTCAAGTGCTGATAATGCAGGCAACCATCATGCATCACTTTCCATCCTTTCTCAGGTACTCTAACATCCCTCAACCAGAAGCTCATTCACATAATATTCTCTCTGCCCCTAAATCCAAACTTATCTCCATGCCCTCCGAAACCTTGTCATATTGCCCGTGGGCTATGGCAATATATCATCAACATAATACCCTACAATTATTCTCAAATTTTTCTCTGAATGGTCCCTTCCCTTTTTTATCAAACTGAAACATGGATAACCCCTGAGAACTCTACTTCCCTACATCTCTCAATCACATGCTAGATTTCTCACAGTTTTACATACCTTTTGACACTTAACTCATATCTATTCCCTCCTTACTTCTCATTGCTTCTTTCAAACAATTTTGTTCTTTCAAAGACCCCCAACTTCTTTAAAGTGAATATTATCAGATGTCATCATCTACTTCTGATTTTTGATGTTGCCATTTACCCTTTCAGTCCTTCCTTCTCATTTATAGATGACCATATATATCCTTCTTCGTTACTATTTTTGTCATTTTTGACACTCAACTTGAGCAGAACAGATTTAGCCAACATGCTGGCCTCTCACATCTTCTAAGTCCTTCACCAAAAATATCTTCTTCCACAACACTTCAGTCCCTCCTGTAATCATACCCTGAGATTTATACCAATAACTGCATCTGTGTGTGTCTCTCTTCCTTTGTCACTCTCTCTCTACAACTAATACTTATTTTACTTTTAATTAATTTTCCCTTGAACTCTCACTCCAACAGTTATCCAATATCAGTGAGATTTCTAATCCATTGACTCTGATATTTATCCTGCCAATTACCCTCCTCCCATTCTCACATCCTAATTTACCCTCATTTCCATAGGTTGGCATAATAATTATTTTCAAAAAATACTCAACGTCCCTGTTCACATTTATTACCTTCATAGTCCCTGCATTTTTTTCTATCCTGTGTAACAAATTACCACAAACTTAGTGACTTAAAACAACATCCATTTGGCACTATTTATAATAGCCAGGACATGGAAGCAACCTAAATGTCCATTGACAGATGAATAGATAAAGAAGCTGTGGTATATATATATATATATATATATATATATATATATATATATACACACATACACAATGGAATATTACTCAACCATAAAAAAGAATGAAATAATGCCATTTGCCGCAACATGGATGGACCTAGAAATGATCATACTAAGTGAAGTAAGTCACACAGAGAAAGACAAATATCATATGATATCCCTCGTGTGGAATGTAATTCTTTAAAAAATGATATAAATGAACTTATTTACAAAACAGAAACAGACTCACAGATATCAAAAGCAAATTTATGGTTACCAAAGGAGAAACATGGAGGGGGGAGGGATAAATTAAGAGCTTGGGATTAACATACACACACTACTGTATATAAAATAGATAACCAACAAGTACCTACTGTATAGCATAGGGAACTCTACTCTATATTCTGTAATAACCTATATGGGAAAAGAATCTGAAAAAGAATGAATATATGTATATGTATAACTGAATCACTATGCTGTACACCTGAAACTAATACAACATTGTAAATCAACTATACTCCAATAAAATTTAAAAAACATACACAACATCCATTTGTTATTTCACAGTTTCTATGTATAATGGAATACTACTCAGCCATAAAAAGGATGAAATTTTTCCATTTGCAATAACATGGATGGACTTGAAGGGAATTATGCTAAGTGAAATAAGTCAGACAGAGAAAGACAAATACTGTATGATATCACTAATATGTGGAATCTAAAAAATAAAATGAGCTAGTGGATATAGCAAAAAAGAAACAGACTCACAGATGAAGAGAACAAACTACTCATTACCAGTGGTGAGAAGGAAGGGAGGAGGTCAAGATAAGGATAGGGGATTATGAGGTACAAACTACTATGTATAAGGTAGATAAGCTACACAGATATATTGTACAGCACAGAGAATATAGCCAATATTTTATAATAACTATAAATGGAATATAACCTTTAAAATCATGACACACTATGTTGTACACCTGAAACTTATGTAATGTTGTACATCAACTATACCTCAGTAATAAATAAATAAACAAACAAACAAATAAATAAATAAATAAAAGAAGTCTAGGCATTACCTGGACTCAATGTTCACGGTATCATAAGGCTGAAATCAAGTTGTCAGCTGGACTGTGTTCTTCTCTGGAGGCTCTACTAAAGAAGGACCCACTTTCAAGCTCCCTTAGGTTGTTGGCAGAATTTCTTTTTCTTCTGGCTGTAGATTTCATGGAATTTCTTTCTTCAAAGTCAACAAAAGAGAGTTTCTGCTGTCTAAAGTCTCTATCTTCAGGGAAGGCTTGCTTACTCTTTTAAAGGACTTACCTGACTAGGTGAGACCCATCTAGGATAATCTCTGATTAACTCAAATTCACATGATTAGGTATCTTAATTAGACATCTGCAAAATCCCATCACCATTTCCATATTTTATTGGTTAGAAGTCAAAAGGAAGGTATTATATGTGAGACTTTTGGGGATCAATTTAAGGTGTGTCTACACAGGCCTCTCAAAATCTCAGTTCTGATTTATGTTGGTTCAATTGAACTCACTGCTAACTCTGCCCCTGCACCCAAACATACAAATATTATCAGTTAAAAAAAAAAATCACACACTTGGCTGTTTGGTTACTTTTCAAACACATGGAAATAAACCTCAAATGGCTATTTAACACTGGATGTAATTCACTAGAAAAATCCCTCTCACTTCTAGGAAACGATTTTCACATCTTTAACTCCTCACACTTAGCCGATGACAGTGCCTTATGCTCCAAAGACAGCTATCTCATCCTTCTGCTATCAAGTCTACAAACTTCCCATCACCTGTACCCACTCTGCCTTTTATTCTGTCTCTGCTTCTATTTAAGACCAACACCTTTTCCCTTGTACCATAGATCTCTTTCTCATGGATCACTATCTCAAGGAATTTGTTCTGTCATGATCTCTTTTTTCTGTTGTATCACTTCATTTCTCTTCCTTAAAAAAAAAAAAGGAAAATAAAAACTTATCTTAAAACACAGTCTCCAAGAACAATCTCTGCAATTATTCAATAAATCTAAAATTGTTCCAAAAATAAAAAATGTATAAAAACAAAAGCAAAACAATATCCTTTGTCTCCAGATCTTCTGGTTGCCTTTCAATTCCATGTTTCCTTTCACACCAGAGCTCCTTAAGAGTTGCTTCTATCAAATTTCTGAACATCCTCACCTCCCATTCTCTCCTCAGCTCCTCTTAATCTATTGCCTTTTTATCAGCATCATTGGTTTTTCTTCCTATTGTAGGCAATAATGCTCAGGTCCTCATAATTATCTTCAATTAACCACTCCCTTCTTCTTGAATACCTTTTTTTTCTGGGATTCATTGGCACCATAGGCACCATACTGGACTCTTTTTTTTCTAACACTTGACTGATCTCTCCTTCCTAGTCTCCTTTGCTGGCTCCTCTAAATGTTGTAGTACCCCAGAGCTCTCTCCTTGGCTCCATGTTTTCTACCAACAGTTCTTCCATAGATGATCTCACCAGTCCCATAACTTTAAATACAAAAAATCTTCTAAAGATATGTCTGTCACAGGATGTTCTCTAGGGATCCAGATCCATACACCCTATTTCTTTTTTGTCATCTCCTCTGAATGTTCAAAATGCATCTCAAATTCCACATGGCCAAAATAGGACTAGTTATTTTCTTCTAAAAATTTACTTTTTCACAGACATTTTCTATCTCACTCAATGATACTACCATTCACTTAGTTGCTTAGTCCAAAAACCTGTAAATCTCATCTTCTCTTCTCCTCTCCCCTTCGTGCTCCATATTCAAGACACTTGGCCCTCACTCAAAAATATATTCTGAATATAATTGCTTCTTAGATGGCTCTTCACTGATCTCTTCTACTAAAGCAGCACTATATCCTCTTTACATTCTCTCTCATGTGAGCACAGTTTATCTCTTCCAATCTTTTGTCTGTTCCTAAAATTCTTATAGCCTTTGTTTATTTTTTCTCACTTTCACCCTTGTCAACGAGAATATAAGTACTTGGAAGGCAAGGACTCTATGGTATTCTCCAAATAAGGTAACTGAAGTTCAGTTAAATGGTTGAAAATGCTAATATGAGCAAAAAGTGGTAAAAATGGAGTTTGAATAGATCAGTTTCCAAGCCCATGCTGCTTCTATTGCATCACTAAGAAGAAAACCTCTTAGATTAATAGTAAAGGAATTGTATTTAATCTCTCCAACTGTGTCTTGCATGTGTCCCATATTTTCCAACCTGAGTTTGCTTTTGATGAGATACTATGAGCAGTGGCCCACAATATTTCTGATATCATGATAGAAAGAGGTAATAACTTCACTCAGTAGTGATACTTCTCGGCTGTCACCTTGGAAATCACATAGTTTCCTTCTAAGATAAGACACAACCGGGCCTATAACCTATGGAATCATTTTTATTTTAAAAAAATTGTCTTATAGTGGTAGATTTCATCTGGTTTAAAGTTAAAACCTTTAAAAATTTTTTTCCAATTTTTTATCTGCCCTCTCTCTGACCCTAAATCCACTCTCAAGGGAGCAACCAGCAGCATCTTCTCCTGAGGTATGATTAAAGAATAAACTAGCGTCATGAATTCTCATCCCAAGTATAGCAGCTGCCAGTTTCATGGCTTCAGGTAAGTACCTAAACTTTATAGAACTTCGTTTCCAGTATATCAACCAGGTATTTTAAAAGAGACTTGCCAATTTTATTACATAATCCAGATACATGTATTCTATGCTTTTACTCTGGACCAATTTAAATCTAGAATTGGCTCTTATCTGCATTTCCCAGAAAAAATCCACTTCCCCCAAAAGTATCAGTCATGAATATAGAACATAGAAAAATTTATAAAAGGGGACAGAGGTGGAAATTTTTCTCCCCCATCGAATATGTAAAACTAATCCTCAAGTAGATCCATTTTCCTAGTTCCTCCTTCCACTGTTTGCCACCACTAGGGAGTTCCCTTGGTTGTCCCCCTTCTGTGTAGCACCCAAATTCATTGGCTCCATTTGCTCTCCTTCTGAATTTCACCCCTCCCATGACTCCTCACGTTATTACCCCATTTCTCCAAATTTGCTTACTCACACGATTCCAATGTTCAGCAAAGTACTATTCAATTGCCATGTGAAGGGGGATTCTCCCTCCTAAGAAGGCATTGGTGAGGGGGGCAGTTAATTTTTAAACTATCTTACAGTTAGAATGTTGCTACTTAATGGTTCCTTCATTTACAATTGCCCTAGTTCCTCTGTATCAGTTAGGGTAGTTTGGGTTTCAAGTTACAGAATACTCCTAATCAAAACGCCTTAAAAAATAAATAAATTTGTGATTTCATACCTGAAGTCCAGAAGTCAGGTTCTATATTCTACTAGCATAGCTTCAAAGATGTTAACAAAGACCAGGTACGTTCCATCTCCCTGTTCTGTTATGTTCAGCATTGTTTGACCCTCAGGCTTGTTTCCTTCTTGAAAGCAAAATGGTTGTCAATAGCATTCTGCATTACATTCTTCCTTGTTTACATATAGTGGAAGAATGTGAGAAAAACTCCACTCCCTTAATTTGATTGAGTCATTTCCAGTCAAATGCTAACACGTTGGTTGAATTGTAGGTGACCATAAAATTTATTTGCTAACTATGCTGGCACAACAGGTGTAAACCAGGAGAGGTCAAAGTAAACTCAGACATATGTTAACTCTAATAATAGTTACTAAATCAATGTCCTATGTTGACTTTAATCTCGACAATAGTGAATTTATTTTTCAGTGATTTAGGGAAAAACTCCTGGTTTTCCTCTTTTCTGGTTTCTCCTTTAAAGTTTTCTTTGCCCATCTCTTAAATATTAACCTTTTAAAGCTTTTGCTCTGAGCCTTTCTCACATAACATCTTCTCTCTCTGGATAATCCAATCTACCCTAATTGCATCATTTATCATGTATATGCTAATAACACCAAATCTTTATCTCAGCCTATACAACACCCATGAACTACAAATACAAACTAGTGTGTACAAAGGCATGTTTTGGACATCAAGAAATTGATGCTCCACAGACACCTCAAAAATATCTAGTATTTGAGAACTCACAATATACCAGGTACTACTCTGAAATTTTTACTTGGATTTTCTTATTTAATTTTTTGTAGAACTCTATGGATTTAGTACTACTATTATTGTGTTAGTTAGGGTTCTCCAGATTAAACAGAACCAATAGGATGTGTGTATATACAAATATGTACCATATATATATATATATATATATATATCTATATATATATATCTATATATCTATAGTCTCATGTGACTATGGAGACTGGCAAGTTTAAAATTTGCAGAGTGGGCCAGCAGCTAGAGAGCTAAATAACAGGTGATGTTGCAGTTCAGATTTGAAGGTGGTCTGATGCAGAATTTCCTCTTGCTCTGGGGAGGTCAGTCTTTTGTTTCATTCAGGCCTTCAACTGGTTGGATGAGGCCCACCAACACTATGGAGTACAATCTGCTTTACTCAAAGTTCACCAATTTAAATATTAATCTCATCCAAAATGCCATCACAGAAATATCCAGAATAATGTTTGATCAAGTATCTGGGCACCATGGCTCAGCCAAGTTAACACAGAAAATTAACTATCACAATTAACTAATAACATTTTAAAGATGAAGAAACAAAGGTATAGGGAAATAATTTGCCCAAGTTCACAGAGCCAATAAATGGTGGAGCCAGGTTTCAAAACCAGACAATCTGGTTCCAGAGCTCATTCACTTAATTACTATATTATTTCAAATTTATTATCTCCAACACTGAGCTCATTATGTTATTAGACCCCCTCCAAACTTGGTTCTCCTGCTGGTCCATCACTCCATTGGAAAGAATTATTCTATTCAGTTGCCCAAGTGGTCTACCTAGAGGTCAGTTTTAACCATTCTCTCATATCTAACCAATTTTTATTGTTTCTACCACCTAAATATATCCCTACTCCAAACTTCCAAAGCTAGTACCTTAATTTGAACCACTATCCTTTCTCACCAAGTTCTCTTCTGTAAGTTATGTTGCAACCAGAAGTACCTGATGATCTCCCCCAGCTACAGGACTTTACATACATCATTTCCTCCAGCCTAGAACACATTCCTACCTCCCTGTCCCTATACATCACACACACACAGACACAGACACACACACACACACACACACACACACACACACACACACTACCGACCTAGATCCTATTGGTCAATTAGGCATCAGGTAAGAAATTGTTTTTCTACAGAATTATTTATTGACCTACTAAGACCTGGTGAATTGGCGCCTTTAAGGGCCTTTGCAGTTTCACGTATCAGTGCATATTAACTGTGGTCGAATTACCTGGTTAACTATTTGTCTCCGCCACTAAATAATATGATCCTTCAAATCTTCCACGTTTGGTCCAGTGCCTGTATATAGTGAGCATTCTATAAATTACTATTAGGTGAATATGTCTCTTTATTCTTCACACATATCCACCCCATCTCTCTTGAATTTCTAATATCCAGCTCAGACCTGCTGTATTGAAATACAGGTCCAGATTAACATACAGCATCATGAAATGCACATTTGCTCTCCTTCTGAATTTCACCCCTCCCATGACTCCTCACATTATTACCCCATTTCTCCAAATTTGCTTACTTCTGAATGTTTAAAAATACACCCTGTATATTTTTGCTTCTGAATGTTTAAAAATTGCTTCTGAATGTTTAAAAATACACCCTGTATATTTTTATGGCTAGGTAATGTGCAGAGTCAATACTTTGCCACATGGAAGTGAAGATCCACTGGATCAGTCAGGAAGATATTGAGTTTTATCTAGATTAATGAGTAGAGTATGCTCAATAGGAACTCAGTTCAGATTGTCAACATTATCCATGAAAGCCTAAGTGGGCAAGTCACATGAGAAATGGAAATGGTAGTCCCCAGACAGAAACCACAATTTTAGGTATTCTGTTGAGGCTGGAGTAGTGAAAAGAGAAACAGGACCAGAGTCTGTGACCAGAGGAAAGGAATGGAAGAGATGGACAAAGATGAAAGAGGTCCAAGATTTGACCCTGTGGAGAGTTATTTTTTTTATCATTAGAGAACTGAAGCATAAGCAGTAGCAAAGGCAGGACCTCAGGACTTTGGGAAAGTATATCTTAAGTTTATAAGCATAAGGCTGCCTACTGTACATGCGTGACTGACTCATGATGTGCCCTGGCCAGAGATTCGTGGCTTGAGTAAGGATCAACATTGGTCCCAATAGTCTCATAAAATTGTGAGCTAAGCCCACCATTGAGAAATGCTGGAAGGTACTGAAAACAACAGTGAAAATTTGATTTTCTTTGATGATATTTCCTAGTGGTTATTGCTGATCAGAAATACATTAGAAGTCATTTTTTCCTGACTTTTAAAAATAGAGATTGTCTATTATCAAAGCATGGCTTACAAGAGCTATTTGTAGGTGCAGAACGTTTATTTTTTACTTCCTTCTTTCTGTTATTCTTTTAGAATCTCATCTTCTCCTCATGTCTACACTACAATGTAACAGTTAAGAGCATGGACCCTGCAGACAATGCCTGGGCTAAAATCCCTCCTGTGCCACATCCTAGGTAGTTGAGCTTGGGCAAGTTACTCAAGCTCTCTATGCCTTAGTGTCCTTGTTTGTAAAATTAGGAAGACAAAAGTGCCTACATATCAGGATTGTTGTGAAAATTAAGCAGTTAGTGTATGTGAAATCTTGGAAGGGTGGAATGCAATAAGCTCTGTGTGGTATTGGCTATTATTTTTCAGAGTTCGATACACTTTCACATGCTTGAATAATACTTTATGCATAGCTCTAGCACACTCCAATCAATTGTGTTTTACTTGTACATTATCCCACTGAGTTGGGAACCCTTTGAGGGCAGGTATTATATTCTCTGTTCTCTTGAGTGGATAGCAGTGCTTGGTCCTTACTAAGTGCAAAACATATGTTTGTTAATCAATTGAGTCCCATTAAATATACAATGTCACTTTCCTTTGTCTTCCAATGTGTAAAAGGCATATGTTATGGTGTTTCAACTTCTTAAAAACTTGAAATAAATAAAGGAATACAAAAGTCCTTCCCAAACTCCTGGGTCCATGCCACCAAGAGCAAAAGGGAGTGCTTCAAAATGTGATTCTGAAGTTGCTTTTGCTTTATTTAAAGTCTCAATATATTACAGTAATTAAACTGCTTCATGACCTCATTGAAATCCTATAAGGCTTAATTAATGTTTGTAAAGCCTTTTACAATCCTTAGGTGAGAGGCACCAGGAAAGCATTAAGGAATCATTATTATTATCACTGATGCCATCTTAAATGACTGCAAACAGTTTGCTTCACTTGGATTTGCTGATTAAATCCTAGCTATGACCATGCAGAAACACAAGGAAAATTCACTTCCACAATGTAGTTCAGCTTGTCTTATTTAAAAGGTCTTAGATAGATATAAATAAATTTTAATGCACTATGTTTCAGAAGGACAATACTTAAAATGATGATGAAAGAAGGGATAAAGTCAAAAGCATGAGAATAGACCATTAGCCTAAGCTGTACCATCTTGCAAACTATCTTCCCATAAACTCTGGAGTCAAGCAGATCTGCGTTTTTAGAGTCAGGCAGATCTGGGTTGGAAAACTGGCCCTATGATTTAACTTCCTTGAAACTTTGGGAAAATTACTTAGTATCTTTGCCTCCCCCACTAATCCATGAACTCTGTGGGGAGCATGGGCTCTGTCTGTCTAGTACAAGATTTTTAACAAGTGCTCAACATATGTATTCAAGATATATTTTTTAATGTATATCTGTAACTATTCATATGAAACAATTAAAATACAATATCACCAGCATTTAAAAGATTGATCACCTCCATCTTTTGAAGGGCCTTCCTTTCATCATCCGGAATGATTTATTCACCAACCGTTCTGGATAACTGGATTTTACTGTGCTATTTCCATGACTAACAATTCTATTTTTGAAGGGCACGCAAAGGTAATATCATACAAAGGCTTTACCTAATATGTTCTGTTTATCTAGTTCTGTTCATTTATTATCTATTGCTATTTCTATCTATAAAAATCACCTCAAAATTTAGTAGTGTTACACATCCATTTTATAAGGCTCATAATTCAAACAAGGAATGTCTTATCCTGGCTGCCTGATGAATGGGACTCAACAGGGCTGGCTCAAGTGGCTGGATTTTGCTGGAACAGCTTAATGAGGGCTATATTTTAAGGACCTATTTATCAGTTGCATTCTTCAATTCTTCTCCACACTGTGTCTCCTGGGACTAGAACATCCAAGATGGTTTCATAATTCAAAAATCTGGTCTCTAGGTTGGGATGGCTGAGGTAACCGCGGCTGGCTGGGCACCCCTCTCTGTCCATGCATGCAGCCTCTCCACATGGTTGTCTTGAGCTTCCCTAAAGAATGGTGTTTTCAGGACTTCTTACTTGGCAACTGAGCTTTCCAAGAGGCATAGACGGAACCTGCACGGGTTCTTATGACTTAGCCTAAGAAGTCCAGAATATCACTTTCACCACATTCTATTGTTCAAGCAAGTCACTAAAGACATCCCAGATTCACAGGGAAAAAATTAGTAGACTCTACCTCTCAATGGCAGGACTTGCAAATATATATTCATCTTTTTCTTCCCCATAAGAGAAAAAAGATTGCTGCCTTAATTCTTAGAAATCTGAAAGTCATCATAAAGAATTCTGTCTTCTTAGCCATGCTTCTTTCCAATGGGTAACTGCCTGATCCACTTCAAAGGGTTAGGAGAGATGGGTTATAAACTTGGTTCTACCACTGATTAACTGTGTGACTTTGAATACATCTTTTAATCTTTCTCATCTTGTCTCTTCATCTATCTCAGAGAAAAATAATGTCCTGTTATCCGTGTCACTGAGTTGTGGAGAAGATGAGATAATAGAAGCATAAAGAGATAAAATTTTAGAAATCCTACATAGCTGCCAGTGTCATTGTTAGTAAAATATAGGAAGGAAGCTATAGTCACTAGGCTTTCCAAGTCTAATTAGAAGAGTTAGTTTGTTAGCTGCCTTGAGTTCCTGGATTCATTAAGACTGAGACTGATAGAAATCCAGAGACCAAGTCATAATTCATTCAGTCTGGGGGGTCAAACTTAGCTTCCAAGTTCAGGTCTTGGTCATATCTGGGTTTAACTATGCAAGGCTCTTGAGTCTCCCAGCTGTGCTCTAACAGTCTCAAATGGAAAGATGAATAAAGTGATAACTTCCTGCGTAAGTAACAAGTAAAACCATCCAGACATTTGTGTCTTTTGGTCAATTTAAAGCTTTTTAATTATGCAGATGAACTCAATTATTTGTTCATTATCTGAAGAGAAAACCTTTAAGGCTCTAATTCTTGCTAGCAACAAACTGGGGAAGGGAAAATATATCCGAGTGAGCCATTTAGCAAAAACTGGGGTATAGCTGCTGCTGTGATCCCAAAGTCTATATGGCTTTAAGGTGGTATCATGTAGTTTGTGGCTTTCATAACTGTGTGTCTCCCCTTCATTTTGTGCTTCTGAGCATGTTTTTCAAAAGTTGTATATTCTATGATTATTTCTGCAAAGATAAAGGTTTTTGTGAATAATGTTTAAACACAAACATTTGAACCTAGTAAAGCAATGTGGTATAGAGAACATGGCACAAGTCTAGTCATAGTACTTGGGAAAGTACTCTAAACTTCCATTAGTTTGAAGGCAATGAGGTCAAACTACTTGAATTTCTGGGACTTTCACATGGCATGATTCTGTGATACCATTTTTCAAATATGTGGCCATTTTAGATTCTGAAACTATGTAATTATAAACTAAGTCCAAATTTAAATTCAAACAGTGAGATTTTCTGGCAAATTTCTACTGTAATAGAATACCAGAAGCCCTGATTTGACAGAAGGTTTCCAAGTGATAAGTCTTTCTACATTCACTTATGATCTGAAATAAGTAAAAAATGCTGAATTCTAACAAGCACCCAATGTGTAGATTCTACCAACCTCTCCTTAGTTCACACACTCTTTATGCATCAAAACTGTTCTCAGACTTCCTTGCCACTAAATTCCATGTCCACTTTCCAAGCTCATCTTACTTGACTTTTGGCAGCATTTGACCCTGGTGACAGGATTCTCCTTATGAAACCTTCCCTTAATTTTATTTCTGAGACATAACCCTCCTGGTTTTCATCCTACTGTTCTGGCTAATTCTTCATAGTCTTATTCATGACATTTCCTTCTTGAAATGTATATGTAATATAATCCTCTTCTCTACACATGCTTCTGGAATGATCTCACTCATTCTTAAGGCTTTAATTATCATCAATTTGACATGAATGATTCATAAATATTTATTGAATGCCTTTTGTTTTCCAGATACTATAACTTGATGTTCCAAATACAAATCTATAACTTAGTGCTTTATGCTGAGCTCCAGACATACATATACAGCTGCATACTTGCAGATATAGGACATGGCAGGACTCTGAGTGCAGTGGTTTTGTCATACGTGTGCAGCTCTCTGTCTGCCTTAATGTATGACTCAAAGTCAACTTGTCCAAAATGAAACTCATCTTCCATTCCCCCAAAAATTATTGCTCCTCTTGTGTTTTCTAGCTCAGTGAATTAGTTTCAAAATTGGCAAGTTGTGAAATCACTGAGTTGTCAGGATCTTCAACTTAAAAAAAAAAAAAAAAGAAAGAACAACATCAGCCTTAAAGGAGCGTACTGAAGATTAAGGGAAATAATACATGTAAAACACTCTTTCTAGTATCTGTCATATATTAAGCACTCAATGTTTATTACTCCCCAATCCCCACTGACATCCAAGCTAGAAATCAGGGCCTCATCTTTGACTTAAAAAAACTGTTTTCAATCCCTTCAATAAGTTCAAACAAAACATCATTTTACAAATTTTAAATCTCATAAAGTCTATCCTTGTGTTACCACTACCTAGGTGAACGAACATTATATTTCTATTTCATCCTGCTAACTGGTTTTCTTAATTCTGGCCATGCTAGATCTCCCACCCCCATCTATTTTTTATACCTCTTCTTCACTGAACTTTCAAAATACTCTGATGTATGCTGCTGGTCTGTTAGTTACTCAAGCACAAGCTTTCCATGACTTTTAGGGAAAAAGTCCAAACTCCTAAGCTTGGCATGCAAGGCACTGCAGGACATGGCCCCTTTCATCATCCACCTCCCAAAACTCTGACCCAGACAAATTCAACTGCTTTCCGTTCCCTTGTCACACACTGCTTCTGCTGCTGGAAATACCCCCTCCCTCTTTCTCTAACTTACTGCTGCTTACCTTTCAGAACTTAGCTCACAGGTCATGTCTTCCAAGAAACTCTTCCTGGACGCTCAGACTGGATTCTGTGTCTGTATGTCTTACACTGGTGATAGTCTAAGGTCCCTGAAGCAGAAACTGCATCTCACCCATCTTTGTACTCCCAATGCCACAAAAGGCCTAAAGTGCATATGTTTGTAAAAGCAATGAATGAATGAAAATTTTACCATTCAGACAAATGCTATGCAGACAATGATTCTAGCTGTTACATCTGTATAAAGAAGGAATTGTTTGAACTTTGTGGTAGTAGAGGTGGTGGTAGGGGGCAGCTTAGAAACAATCTGTGTTCCTTCTCAGGATCCTAATGGATCTGAATAAGTTTAATAGAATGGTGGGATTGTCAGAGAAAAAATGACTTGTGTGAGATACTAAAGAGCCTCTATAGGGTCACAAAATTTAAGGCAAGGCTTAAGAATTCTAAGATTTTTTTAAAGTTTTATATTAAACTTGGGTGATATAAATAGACACTACAGATTGTAAAAACATACCAACTTATAACTGTGTAATACAAGAATTTTTAGTGCCAATGTTAGTTCTTAAATAACGCTATTTTAATTATTGTGTGCTAATGAGAAGAAAATGAAAGTGTGAAAGTGATTTAATACATTGTGTTACTTTAACATAAAGTGTAGGTCAAATTACATCAAGGCTCATTGAATGAAAAAACTACGCAATCTTACGTAAAGAGTGGAAAACAGTGGAGGAATTTTTTACATGTTGCTCTAAAAACAAGACAAAACTGTGCCATAGCCCATCAATACCATATTCACATTACAGGAATTTAGTTTCAGCAAAACAACATCATCCATCACAGTATCACATTACATTATACTGTTACTTTTAGATTTTGTTTCTGTTTGCATTTACCTTATAAACTTATTTTTGCTTTATATTATATACAAGCTTTAAAGATACAAATATTTAGGAAACAGTATAATAAAAATAACTTAGTATAATGATAGAGACCCAAGAGATTATCTTCTTTAAAATAATTCATACTTAACTCAGGGTGGAAAAAGACTATGTTAAAAAAAAGGATCAGGGCATAGCAAGCTTACTTGGGAATAAAGGCTTCCTTTTCAGAGTAAAATGATTTATCTCTTAGCCCAGCATGTGCATACATACACGCATACCACACACATGTACATACAAAACCACATACAAATAACACAGATATACACACACAGCACATACTTTTACCTATATATATGTGACACACAAATACATATGTATCTGCTTGTATCACAAATAACCCCGTGCACAAAGGAAGCACACACACACACACCCCTTCCATAAATGTATATCTGCATTTTATAAAGAGACAATAAATACAAACTGAGAAAGCTAGAGTTGAGCACAGCGTTTTTAAGAAGGAGGGCTCTGGAATTAGACTACCAAGCTACCAATGCCAGTTCTGCCCCATCCTAGATGAATAGCCTTGGACATATTTACTTTGTGCTCAGTTCCTCACTCTTCTTGTCATTAAATAGAAAAAGATAACAAATACCTAACTCACAGAATTGTTCAGAGAATTAAATACAGTATTGCATGTTGAGAAATTTAACACTGTGTTGGCACCTAGGAAGAAATCAATAAATGATGACTTCTTTATGTACATGTATATGTGTGTGTGTATATATATGTTATATATATACACACATACACATAGACATAGAGCACTGCTTTGGGATGCTGTAAGAGTTGTCACACCAAAGAGAGCTTTTTCCTTCATGGTCAGAGAAAGTGAGAAACCTGGGGGTCATCCCTAACATTTGTAATACTTCATTGTCTGTATTCAATCTATCACCAATCTTTTGACTTTTTTCCCCTCTGAAACTCTCTCAGATTGATGCATCTCTCTTTACCCCATATGGGCTGAAGCAGAGACTTATAATTGCTTTCCCCACACTTATTCCTTTTTCCTCACTGTGACCAGGCATCCCTTTTTCGAAAAGCACATACAACCTGTATTCCCCATAATACTTTAATGACTCCCCATTGCTTTTAGGGTAACCTTTGCACAGTCTAGCCCTTCTCTACCTCTCCATCCTTCCTGCTGGGTCAAGACACTCTTCTATATTGTGTGGCATTCCCCTATTGAAAGCCTATTAAGAACAAGGATGATCTGTTTTAGTTAACCACTGTCTCCTTGTCACCTAGTAGAAGCCTCTGTAAACATTGATTGGTTGGATGAGAAGAACATGACACTGCTTAAACACATCAGGAGAGGGATGTGGAAGATGGTGCCCCACAAAAAAGACTATGATGCCTGATATAATAGGACAGTACCCTATGGTATATTTCAGTGCCTGGTGAAAATCAGTAGTATAAAGTTCATCATCAATGTATGCTGGGGGTGAATGTAACAAACAAAATTTTCAGCAGTGCCCAATAAACATAATGGTTTCCAATAAGGGAAAACAGATTAAGAGAGGAGATTTTTATTTTGTTTGCTTGATTGCTTGTTTGTTTTTTTAAATCTGTGGTTTCTGAAAATACTTATCTGTGAACACAAAGGTGAGTCGTCCTGGCTCTTCTTGGTTATAGACATAGTGGGATCATTAAAGCAGAGTGGAAGGGCTGTAAGATCCAGCATAGTGGTTGCTATGTAGCTGTATCTCAATTTTTTACCAAATGAAATGAAAGATGTGTCCTAGTCTGGTTCTCTGACTTGCATGATAATAAAAAACTATACTCACATATCACAGTTTTACAGATTATTGAGGTCACGGATCCACACCCAGCATAGTTTCACATGTCACTTAGCTCGGGTCACACTAGTGAATGAGGATAAATGTCACTGGCTCATCAATTCTAGTTTCTCTTGGTTCCATGGAGACATATTTACGAAGGCAACATGGTCTAAGGAGGTCTAGAATAATTCATCGTTAAGTTTGAGATGCTCCTCACAAATTTTTTCACAAATGCCCTTATTTTTGGTATGAGAAGCATTGATTGTTTTTATCTGAATACGTTCAACTAAATAAGATATATATTCAGTTTGCCAAATCTTAGTCAGCTTACTTATATCTCTGATTCAAGCATCCTCTACACCTGTACCCCTATCACACTATATCCCACTACAAACATCATCTTAAAATGTATCCTAAACTGAATTTTTGTTAAGTATGTGTACTTTTTCCATTGCCCTATTTTAGTTTTTCCAAGATCTTAAACTCTTATTTCTGGTGTATAGTCAATTGAAAGCAGTTCCAGTACTCCATTCTTGTGTATTAACTTCATTTTCTCTCCAGCTTAACCTCATTCTATAAAGTATTTAACGATCTGATAACTAAGAGCTGAATGCACTGGTAAACTCTGATATTTCAATAATTCCTCTGTGAACTTTCTTGTAAAGTGCACAATTTTTTCTGCAATAAAAATGATCCTCCCCAGTTATTGTTTTGTAGATTTTCAGAAAGAGGAAACTATTTTTTTAAACAGCTGCCACTGATGTGTATAAAATGAATGACTGATAAGAATTAAAAAAAAAAAAAAGGAGGAAGAAAGAGACGAAGCAGTGGCCTGTAACTACTAGTGAGTGAGAAAGGAGGCATAATTACATAAATAGGCAGCAAGGCCAGAGTGGTAATTAAAATAGCTTGACTGTATAAATCTTTGGCAGTAGCTAATTGATCACAGTCTATGTAGGATTAGAATAGGTTATCTCATTTCAGGGAGAGAGAAATGTGTTTTCATTTATACAAGGAATTTATTAGGATAGGTAAGAATAATTTTTAATATATAACTATGGGGAAAGTCAAAGTGTCGGACTATAGTAAACATTCTTTTTGCTGAGTTGTTCCTATCTGAGGGGAAGTCCCAAGATCAGGGGAAGCAAGATTCTACTTCTCATTGCAGAAGCCAAAGTGGAGAAGATAATCTGTCTTCCCTATCTTTTGGGAGACAGAGCGTGGGCACAAAAAATAATAATAATAATTTTAACTATGCATATATTTATTAATGAAAGTTATTGTGAACACTATATATACATTACTAATTTGTTCAGAATTTACATATTTCCCCTTAACACTAAAATAATAAGAAATATTTATTTTCTTCTTGTCACTTCATAATTCTGCTGTATTTGGGAATCAGCATTCATACTACTATAAAGAAAAAAATGGGTGTCATTTATTTAGTATTGTTCATCAGATTTTTTTGGAAGGAGGGGGCATTTGATGATTTCCCAGGAACCATTTTGTTGTATGATCTTATTATTTTTTCACATGCTTTAACTGTTCTACAAGTAGTGCAGATAATTAATATGTTCATTCATTCAATTATTCAACAAATATTTACTGTGCAATTACCATGGACTAGGCATTGTCTAACAGCTTTATCGACTGTTATGATTAACAAACAATAAACTACATATATTTTAAAAGTGTACAATTTGATAAAATTTGACATATACTTATCCTCATGAAACCAACACCACAAAAAACAATGAGCATATCCATCACCCCCAAAAATTTCCTTGTAAGCATGTCATCATCCCACCCCAAAACCCATCACCAGGCAACCACTGATCTATCTGTCAAGAGAGATTAGTTACATTTTCTAGAGTTTTAGATGAATGGAGTTACACAATATTTAGTATTTTGGGGTCTCTTTTCTTTCCCTCAGCATAATTTCTTTTAGATTCATCCACATTTTTGAGTGTATCAATAGCTCAATCATTTTTATTGCTGAATAGTAGTCCATTGTATGGATATACCATAGTTTGTTTATCCATTCACCTCGGGTTGACATTTGGGTTAATTCAAGTTTTTAACTATAATAAATAATGATGCTATGAATGTTCAAGTACAAGTCTTTGAATGAACTTATGCTTTCAGTTCTCTTAGGTGAATGCCTAACAGTAGATAGATGTTTAAGTTTTTAAAAACTGCACTTCTTTTCCAAACTGGTTTTAGCATTTTACATTCCCAATAGTAGTATATGAAATTTCATTTGCTCTTCATCCTCACAACATTTCATATGGTCAGTCTTAAATTTTAGCCATTCTAATATACATTCAGTTGTATCTCATTGTGGTTTTAATTTGAATGGACCAAATGACTAATGACATTGAGCATCTTTTCATGTGTTTATTTGCCATCCCTATTTTCTTCCTTGGTGCAGTATTTATTCAAATATTTCCCCATTTGTTACTGGGTTGTTTGTTCTCGTGTTTTTCAGTTCAAAGAGTTATTTATATATTCTCAGCACCGTCTTTTACTGGTATATAATTGGTAAATATTCTACTAATCTGTGATTTTTTTCATTCTCTGAACAGTATCCTTTAAGGAATAGAAGTTTTTTTATTGTTGATAAAGTCCAATATATCAATTTTCCTTATATGGGTACGGCTTTTGCTACTATATATAAGAAGTCTTTGCCTAGTCAAAGAGCACGAAGATTTCCTCCTATGCTTTTTTCTTAGAAGTTTTAAAGTTTTAGGTTTTATATTTATGTCCATGACCCATTTTTAATTTCTGTATATGGTGCAATGGATTAAAATTCATATTGGGCACACATAAATATCCATTGTCCAGCACAATTTTTTTGAAAAAAAAGCTATACTTTTTTCCCTGAAATGCCTTTGCACCTTTCTTTTTTTTTTAATAAGTTGTCCATATAATGTGGGTTTATTTCAGATCTCTCTATTTTGTTCCACTGATTTATTTATCTATGTATCAATACTAAACTGTCTCCATTACTATAACTTTATAGTAAGTCTTGACATCTTATCTTTCAAAGTTGTTTTAGCTATTTTGGGTCCTTTACCCTAAGTCAGAATTTTAGAATTAACTTCTTAATTTCTACAAGATAGCCTGTTGGGGTTTTGATTGAAATTATACTGAATCTATTGTTAAATTTGGGGAAAATTTATATTGTGATAATATTGAGTCTTCAGAACCATGAACATAGCATGTCTCCTTTTATTTAGGGTAACTTTATCTCAGCAATGTTTTGTAACTACCATGTACAGTTACTACACATAATTTTGCAGATTTTCTCCTATTTAGTGTGTTTTCATACTATTCTAAATAGTATTAATTTTTCAATTTAAAATTTTGATTGTTGCATATATATACAAATACAATTGATTGTTGTTCTTGATTATGTATACTGCACCATGTTAAGCTCATTTATTAGTTCTAGTAAATATTTGGTAGATTCAACGATATTTTCTACATAAATCATCATGTCAACTCTGAGTAAAGTTTCCTTTCCAATCTGAATGTTTCTATTTATTTATTTTTATCTTGCCTTATTATACTGGTTCAGATCCACAGCAATATATTGAGTAGAAAGTGAACACCCTCCCTTGTTCTAATCTTAGTGGCAAACCCTCTAATTTTTCAATGTTAGTTGTGATGTTAACTAGAGATTTTTCTTAGATAACGCATTATAAGACTTAAGAGGTTCCCTTCATGGCTGAGAGTTTTGCATTAACGTTCCTTCAGTTTTTAAGTAAAAATAAAAGACACATTTTTCATTTTCACCAAGAACTTTATTGAAAAATGTATTCACCGTTTTGTTCCACTACCTTTTGCCATTTTTCAGGCAACTTCATAATCCCATCTTCCCAAAATTTTTGATCTTTTTGAGCAAAGAACTGTTCCAGGTGTATGTTACAGTCTTCCAGGGAATTGAATTTTTTTCCATCAAGAGAATTTTGTAAAGACCGAAATAAATGGAAATCTGAGGTGCAATGTCTGGTGAATACGGAGGATGAATCAGAACTTCCCAGCCAAGCTGTAACAGTTTTAGCCTGGTCATCAAAGAAATATGCAGTCTTGAGTTATCCTGATGGAAGATTTTGCGTTTTCTGTTGACTAATTCTGGATGCTTTTCGTCAAGTGCTGCTTTCAGTTGGTCTAATTGGGAGCAGTACTTGTTGGAATTACTCGTTTGGTTTTCTGGAAGGAGCTCACAACAGAGGACTCCCTTCCAATCCCACCATATACACAATGTCAACTTCTTTGGATGAAGACCAGCCTTTGGTGTGGTTGGTGGTGGTTCATTTCACTTGCCCCATGATCGCTTCTGTTCCACATTATTGTACAGTAGCCACTTTTCATCTCCAGTCACAATTTGTTTTTAAAAACAGAACGTTTTCATTATGTTTAAGTAGAGAATCGCATGCCAAAATACAGTCAAGAAGGTTTTTTTCACTTAACTTATGTGGAACCCAAACATCAAAGCGATTCACATAAACAAGCTGGTGAAAATGATTTTCAACACTTGATTTCGATATTTTGAGTATGTCGGCTATCTCCCATGTGGTATAACGTTGATTGTTCTCAGTTAATGTCTTGATTTGATCGTTATCAATTTCAACTGGTTTACCTGACCGTGGAGAAACCCAGAGAGAAATCTCCAGCACGAAACTTCACAAACCACTTTTGACACATTCAGTCAGTAACAGCACCTTCTCCATACACTGCACAAATCTTTTTTTGTGTGCTTCAGTTGGGTTTTTATCTTTCTTAAAATAATAAAGCGTAATATGTTGAAAATGTTGGGTTTTTTCTTCTATCTTCAATATTAAAATGGCTACACAAAAATTCACCAATTTTGATGTGTTTTTTTTTTTTTTAATGCACACTGATATGACAGCTGTCACAATACAATCTAACAAAAGTGTTTCAAATGAAGTTAAAGACAACTAAGCGCTACTAGAGCCATCTTATGGAAAAAACTGAACGAACTTTTTTGGCCAACCCAATAGTTGTTGTTGTTGTTTTTTAAATTAATGATGGATGTTGGAACCTGTCAAATGATTCTTTTTTCCTGTTTGAGATGATTGCATGGCTTTTCATTTTTGCTTTGTTAAAATTTAGATTGATTTTCAGATTATAAACAAATATTTGCATTTCTTGGTTAAACCTCACTTTGTGGTGATATTTTATCCTTTTGATGTTTTGTTGGGTTCTATTTTCTAAAATTTTTAAAATAATTTTTGCACGAATATTTACTCAAGATATTGGTCTGTAGTTGTATTTTCCTATGATGTCATTGTCTGGTTTTTGAACTAGGGTATTGCTGGCCTCATAGAATGAGTTGGGAAGTATTCCCTCATCTTTAATTTTTAGAAGAGTTTGTGTAGAATTGTTGTCGTTGTTTGTTTGTTTTTTAATGCTTAGAAGAATTCACCAATGAAGCCATCTGGGCCAGGATTTCTTTTTATAACTATAAATTTATAATTTAAGTAGATATAGTTCTATTCAGGTTATATATTTCTTCTTGACTAAGATTGGTAGTTTGTGTATCTTAAGTAATTTGTCCGTTTTACCTAACTTAGTAAATTTGTTGGTATACAATTGTTCAAATTGTTCATTGTAACTTTAATATCTGTTAGATCTGTAGTAATGTCATCTTTCTTATTTCTGATATAGTAAATTTGAGTCTTCTCTCTTTTTTCTTGATCAGTCTGTCTAGATGTTTAACAATTTTATCCATCTTCTAAACAACTAGGTTTTGGTTTTATGATTTTGCTTTTACATATACTGTATTTTTCACACCAGTCAATTACTTCTTAGAAGTTAATGACTTTTGATAAGGTGTAAATTATACAAATAGTATCTTGTATATTTACCCAATTGGCTACCCTTTCTGGTGGTCTTTATTTCCTGGTGTGGATCTGTATCTCCATCTAGTCTCCTTTTTTTCTGCTTGAAGTACTTCCTTTAACATTTCTTATCATCAGGGTCTGCTATTATTTTAGCTTTTGTATGACTGAAAATTTATCTATTCTATATTCACTTTTTAAGTTATAGAATTTTAGGTTGACAGTTTTTCTTTCAACTGGTATTCTTAATTTTATTGTTTCTGACAATAAAATCTGCCATTATTCTTATTTGTGTTCTTCTGTACCTGCTTTTTTTTAAAAGAAACTTTTTATTTTAGATTTACTAAAACAATGCTGATATAGTACAAAAAAGTTTCCATACACTGTGTGCACTGTTTCCTTTACTATTTACATCTTACATTAGTATGGTACATTTGTTATGACTATTGAACTGAGGTAGATACATTATTATAATTAAAGTCAATATTTTACTCAAAGTTCCTTAGTTTTTCCTCAATGTCTTTTTTTCTGTTTGAGGATCCCATTCAGGATATCACATTGTATTCAGTTATTATTTTTCCTTAGGTTTCTCTTGGTTCTGATAGTTCACATGTATTTTTCCTCTTCTTGCTGATTTTAAAATTTCTCTTTACCACCAGTTTTGAGCAATTTGATTATATTGTGTTTTGGTATTGTCTTATTCAAGTTTTTATTTTAATTTTTTTTAACTTGGGGTTTGTTGAGCTTCAAGGATGTTCTTTATATTTATCCTTAAATTTGGAAAATTTTAAAAATCATGATTACTACAAATGATTTTCTGTGCCCCACTCTCTCTTTCAGGGACTCAAATGAGAGTCCTCTCAAATGAGAGCATATTTGGCTGATTGATGTTCATTTTTTCTTTTTTTTTTTTCTCTTTGTATTCTTTTTAATAGTTTTCACTGCTATATCTCTAAGTTCACTACTATTTTTTTTTCTTTTGCAGGGTCTAATTTTCCATTAATTACATAATGTGTATTTTTAATCTCACACATTGTACTTTCCACCTCTCGAGTGTGATTTGGGTCTTTTTTAATATATATTCTATATCTCTACCTAACATGTTCAATTCTTCCTTTAGCTTTATGAACATATGGAGTACAGATACAATACTTGTTTTATTATCCTTGTCTACTAATTCTAACATCTGTGTCACATCTGTGTCAGTTTCAATTGATTGATTTTTATTCTTATTACAGGTCATGTATTTCTGATTCTTTGCCTGCCTTCTAATTTTTGATTGGGTGCCAGACATTATGGATTATATTTTGATGAGTGCTGGATTTTTTTATGTGTGTATTTCTATAAATATTTTTAGCTCTGTATTAGGACACAATTTATTTATTTGGAAGCAGTTTAATCCTGTCAAGTCTTTATTTTATGGGTTTTTTGTTTGTTTTGTTTTGTTTTGTTTTGTTTGTTTGTTTGTTTTTAGGCAGGACCAGAGCAGCATTTGGTCTAGGAATAATTACTCTCTACTTCTAAGATAAATCCTTCTGAGTACTCCACTCAATGCCTTGTGCATTGTTTTTTATTTTTATTTTTTCTTTTCTTTTCTTTCAGTCTGGTTGTTAGAAATAGGCACTATTTCCAGCCTCTTGTGAGTGCTGGGCACTCTTCTTTCTAATTCTCTCAGATGGATTATTTCTCCAGCCTTTATTAGTTTTCTCATAGGTATATTGTGATTTTTACTCTGCTGAATACCTGAGACTATATATGGCCTCTGCACATATCCAGTTTTCTCTCTGAAACTGTCTCCTCTTTGATATTCCTTGGTGTAAATTATTGGCACCTTTTTTCTCTTTGAATTCTCAGCTCTGTCTTTTGAACTCAGATTGTTCACCAAGGTTACCTGGGTTTCACTCCCTGTGCCATGGCCTGGAAACTCTCACTTGTTTTCTGCCTCATTTACCACTTTTGGATTCTCTCCTAATATTGGAGGACCCCAGGTAATCTCTT
This sequence comes from Balaenoptera borealis, assembly GCF_965194805.1. Taxonomy (NCBI): domain Eukaryota; kingdom Metazoa; phylum Chordata; class Mammalia; order Artiodactyla; family Balaenopteridae; genus Balaenoptera; species Balaenoptera borealis. The sequence goes on along the minus strand of NC_138861.1, from coordinate 100,425,562 downwards.
TTCTTTGCATTATTCACTTCTTTGCTGTTATCATTTGTTCTCATCTATATGTTAATGACTACCAAATTTATATCTCTAGCTTGCATATCTTCTCTAAAATACGTATTTAAAATGTTCAATATATTGCTTAAGCCTACTATATTAAGATATATTAAGATGTCCAAATCTGAGTCATGATCCCTTTTTCCCTTCTCAGAAACATACTCCTCTTGAAGTCTTTCTCATCTCAATTAATGGTGACACCACCCTTCCAGTTTCTTATGCTCAAAACCATGGAAAAATCCTTGAATCAGCATTTTCTCTCATATCCTCTAACACTTCAACAAATCTGATGATTTTATCTTCAAACTATATCCAGAAACTAACCATTTTTCACTACTTCCTTTGCAATCAACATCATCTCCTATCCAGATATTATCTACTTAAAGTCTCAATGTTACCTGTGTACAGTGCAAGGCTACTTCTTTAAACAGAAATGTTACAAATAGTTTTCTTCAAACAATTTGAATAAACGTTTTATTTTGAAATAATTTTAGATTTATAGGAAAGCTGCAAAGATTGTTTGAATTATACCTTTACACTGCTTACCCAGTTTTAGTTTCCTCTAATATTATCATTTTACATTATCATCTTACATTTGTCAAAATTAAGAGACCAACATTGGTATATTACTTTTTAACTAGACTCCAGAGGTTATTTGAATTGTGCCAGTGTTTACATTTTTCTCTTGTTTCTATTCTAAGACCCAATCCAGAATTCTACATTGCATTTAGTTGTCGTGTCTCCTGGTTGAATCTGTTCTGTGACATTTTCTCAGTCTTTCCTGGTTTTTCATGATCTTAATAGTTTTGAGCTCTACTGGTCATGTATTTTGTAGAATATTCCTCAAATGTGGCTTATCTGGTATATTATCATAATTAGAATGAGGTTATGGGTTTTGGGAAGAAACATCACAGAGGTGAGTGCCCTTCTTATCATATCACATCATAGAGTACCTGGCATGCATATGACATTATTGATAATATTAATTTGACCACAGGTAGTGCTTGCCAGGATTCTCCACTACAAATTTCCCATTTTTTCCCTTTTTATACTCTATTCATTGGAAGTGAGTCACTAAGTCCAATCCACACTCAAAAATAATGGTGTATCAACATTTTGCAAGGAAAATTTGTCTATTCTCCTCCATTTACTATTTATTTATTCAGTCATTTATTTGTATCAGTATGGATACCTGTATATTTATTTTATACTTCGGCTATAATTCAATATTATTTATTTTGTTGTTCAAATTGTTTTAGCTTTGGCCGTTGGGAGCTCTTTCAGGTTGCCTTATATGTCCAACTGACATGACCCCGCACATGTATTTTTGGCCACTTCCTTTCTAATGTTTTCAAACATTTTACTTTCAAGGAATGAAAAAAGTAATAACAGCTGAAAATGTTTAGGTTTTTCTAACACTATGCCCTTTATGAAAGCAGAACATTTGTCATTGGTTTCAATTACTTACTACAGCAAAGACGCCTGGGGATAGCTATTTAATTGGGTTAAGATGCTCTATTAAAGTGTTTCTTTTCAGTGTAGCTCAAGGCTGTCTGATGCTTCTGAATTTCCCAAGGCCAATCTACATAATTTCTTTGAATTCCTTATTCTATTATAGACACCACTTGTGTCTGCCACAAAACAAGCAAATATATCTAAACATGCCCTTTGTTACATTAATGTGCATATCTATCTTTGACTTAATTTTTTTACATTTAGTTGTACTATACTTAAGGGAAATTATAGTTCACCAAAATATTTTCTTTTAGCTGATCATAGGTGGATAGAATATGAGGCACATATAAAGGATAAGTTATATGTTACAATGGATGATGAGAACCTCTAAAGTGAATTAGATAGTAAAAGCACATATGGTCAATATTTTTACAAAGATCCACATGGATCTTTGTAATACAGATTTTTTTACATGGCCACAATCATTGGTTTCTATTTATTATTTTTGTATATACTTAGAAAGTTTTCCAGTAAACTGTATAGTTACCTATGTTAACATCACACGATACATTTTCAGCATAGACATTTCTCCCATACCATTTTGTTTAGTCAAATGCTTTGGTTAATATTAACATTAACCAATTGCAGATGTCAACAATTAAGCTCAATGCAGCAAAACATTTAGTCAGGCACTTTCCTCAGACAGAATAAAAAGACTTTACATAAACATGCATAGTGCATTTTGAGTCTATCTTAAGATAAAATAGTTGTGTTTAGTGACTAAACATATCATTACTCAGATGCCTGATCCCCTTTTGCAGCTGTTCTTGCTGTTTTTGTTCTACATAGCCCCTTTGCTTGTATTTCTTGTGGGTCTCAGTGTTGCACTATTTGGAGGGAAATCTGCAGATAAGGGGTTCTGGCTGATTTTGTAATGTGCGTGCAGAAAGCTAAGCTTGCATTGTAATGAGGTCAGATTTAATTTCTAATCAAGGTCATGCTCCTGGGTTAGTAGAACTCCAAGGAAAATCAAAGTGCTAACAGAAACATCTAAAAGGTGGTGATTCAGTAGGTGGCACTCTTTCCTCCCTGCAAATTGTGTTGTCAAAACTCAGGTTCATTTTGCCTTTCAGAGTAGATTTACATGTCCTCTTTTGACCATTAGGGAATCTAGTATAAAAGAGTTTATTTGAGGAGTGCGGGGGAGGGGGTGTTGGTTTGTAGTTTTCTTCAGAAAACAAGGATGTTGCCTTTAATTCCTGTGTCTTAGATATACATGAGCTCTGTAGTTTTGTTTTGCTTTACCTAGAATTTCAACTTGATGGGTTGGGCTAACTGTACAGGCATATATGCTGCTGAAAAACTTTATTCTGCTTGGAAGACATTTTCTTAACTGTGTATGAGTTTTCTACTTTCTGATTATTTATGAAATTCTCATTTAGTTCCCAGAGTTGCAGAGCCCACAAAATTAGCCTGCCTTGTAGAAGCTTCAAATTTTAATGACTACCAAAAAAATACAAATACTGATTTCTTTGCTCTTTCTTCATGAGCTTGGGACACAGCAATTTTAGCTTTTATTAAACTGAATGTCAATTAAGATCCAGAGGATAGATTTATTAATGAATTAGACTTCCTTCCCAAACTTTCCTTTGCCTCAAATGTAAAAATAAAAGAAAAAATGGAGCTGATACTTTTCCACAACAAAAGTCGTAATGGAGCACGTTTATTCCCCACTTTATAAAAAAACACACTGAAACTACTTCGAGAACCATTCATGATGTCTTATTTAGATTGAAGATCAGTAATGGAGAAATTGGAACTCCCTCCCTGCCCGATCACACAAAAGAAAGTGCTAGACAAGTAGAAACAATCTGAGCTGAAAAAAATTGTTGCTTCTCCTATCAGACTATTACATTTTCTTTTGAAAAATTTTCTTCTTTTTCTTTCTCTGCTTACATTAGACTTTTGCTTGTCATGTGACTTGGCTTTTGTTAAAGTGTATAAAGAATGTCAGGTGTGACTGAACTTGGACTTACAAAAGCAAAGGAGTGTAAGTAAATTCATTTGAGGTTCTATTAGTTCAACCTGGAAAAATTGCCTGGGTGTGATGGTTTGACATTTATCAGTACCCATAGAATATTGTGCAGAAAGAAAAAGTATTCACACACACATTCACAGGCACACATGTGTACGCACACACACACACAAACACACACACAGTAGGGTTCCATTGAGTTAGATCAACTTAATCAGCGCCAAAGAGAAATGAAAGAGACAAATTTCCCAAGAATGTGATAATCATATAAACCATCTCCTTCCTCTAGTAATGTTGTTTGAACCCCTTGAATAGCTTTATTTGAATTCCCCCTCAAATCCTCCCACCAATTAAGTTTTAACACACCAACCAGTGCCAACCATAAACTCCAGTCACAAAATTATATGATCTGCAAATCTCCCTAAACTCCTTTGCCTCCTATTCCTAGAACAATACTGTGCCATACATAGTATTAATTGTTCCTGATGACAGGGATAATTTTAGAGAGGACTTGGCTGGCTTCTCTGGTCTCCTTATTTGCACTTCTTTGTGACAAGTTCTAGAAGAAGCCAGGCATAGATGCTGTGAATTCCCCTATAAAGCTAACTCACAGTCCTGAGGTAATATGCCTTCATGGGAATCCTGCATTCTTTTTTCTTATTTAAATAGGTCAGAAAACGCAAAGCAGGCTTAACTGGCATTATTTGTGCTTGACTCTATATAGCTTCAATCATCTTCTTTGGATCTTGTGATATAGAGATTTTGAACAAATCTTGACTGCAAATAAGAAATAACCACAAGTTTTGTGGCTTAAGAAGATAAAAAATATCATGTTTACATAGTGAGACACATCATCATATCAGAGTGTATTGAATCCTCACCTCCATGATCCCTTGAAGTTTCTATTCTAGCAAATCTTCACTTATGTTTCAAGCTTCTGTACATTCTTTTCTTTCTCACCAAAATGCTTTCCCCAAACTCCTCCTTAATCCACTTTGCTTATCAGCAAACTTTTATTCCTCTTTCAGAATCCAGGGCAGACATCTACTCATTGGAGAAGCTTTAGTTTACTCCCCACTAAGGCAACGGAGTTCATCTCTTTATTCCCTGATCAATGACTGGGCTTCATTAATTGAGTCTCCAGGGCCATAAAAGTCCACACCACTAGAGGTGATTAGCACTGTCTTCTATATGGATGGTGCCTTTGAAGTTGTGGAAGGAGGCAGACCTAGCCTAGAAACTACTGCAATGCCTTCCACATAGAACCTACTCAGTAGATGTTGATTGAAATGAATTTGTCTAATGTAAAACCAAGAATTACAGCCATGAATATGCTAGAGTTGAAAAGAACTTTAGATGTCATTTGGTGCAAACCACTTAATCTATGGATGAGCAAATGATGCCCAAAGCTATGAATTGACCCATTAATTATTTCACTGCTTGGTGGTAGCAGATTGACTTGGATTAGAACCCAGTTCTTATGTATTCATCCTTTCTGCAGCAGCAGGATGCCTCACAAATTGCTGAAATGAAAAGGTATTATTCCAATGCGGAAATATTGATATTATTAAATCCTGCCCTTGGAAAGCATCCCCATGGAGAGATTCATGTTTCTTCCACTGTGGCTGTAACTAAATTGAGCAATCTCTTCATCCATTTTTTGTTCTCAGGTTGAATAGCGCTTTGCACTCTTTTCCTTGTAAGATCACAGAGTTCTCTACAGGTACTAATTAGGCCTCATGACACTCCCCTGTGGAAATGATCTTGTTATTATGACTAAAATGGTACTGAAGATATTTAAGATGTTTAACCTAAAAGTGAAGAAAAGGCATTAAGTAGTCCAACCCCAGGCTCCTGGTACTGAAAGCACTGCAATGCCAAGAATCTTGACAGTGTGGCCTGGGGCAAACTGAAGAAGTAGAAAATACCTTGTCTATTGGGCACAACTTCAGAGGGACATCAGTATTAGTCAGGGCCCTTCACAGTAACAGAACCAATAGGTTATTAGGATGTATACATTTACATACATACATACATATATATGTATATATATACATACATATATGTATACATATATACATATATATGTATGTATGTGTGTGTGTGTGTGTGTGTATGTGTGTATAGAGAGAGAGAGAGATAGAGAGATAGAGAGAGAGAGAGATTTTGAGAAATTGGCTCATGTGATTATGGAAGCTGAGAAGTTCCATGATCTGCCATGTGCAAACTGGGGACCCAGGAATGCCAGTGATGTAATTCAGTGGGTCTGAAGGCTTGAGGACCAGGGGAGCTGATAGTGTAAATCCCAGTCTGAGGGCAGGAGAAGATGAGATGAGATGTCCCAGCTCAAACAGTGAGGTAGGAAAAAGGTGAATTCTCCTTTCTCCATCTTTTATTCTATTCAAGCCCTCAATGGATTGAATGATGCCCACCTACACTGGTGAGGTCAACCTGCTACTCAGTCTACCATTTCAAATGCTAGTCTCATCTAGAAACACCCTCCTAGACAATCCAGAAACAATGTTTAATCTGGGCACTTTGGCCAGTCACGTTGACATGTAAAATTAAGCATAGCACCATCCCCCTCACCTCCAACCTTGCTTAAACCTTCCTCCTTTCCAGACTACTTTAGCTTTACCTTCTCTGGACATTTTTCCAGCTCCCCTTTTACTCTTTTAACCTCTAATTTGGGAATTCCTCTAATAACCTGATGTCTAACCCTGACAATTGACTGCTTAAGACTGCAATGCCTTATGTAGGTATCCTTTCTTTGACAACTGTTTTGTTTTGCCTTTTATTCTATAGTACAGGGTGAAAATATATACGCTGTAGCTTTTATTGAAACAAACCAATTGTAATGTAGTCTAAGCACCTATCCATCCACGCTGCCTGGAAATTCCTTCTGCATCATTTAGAGGTTTTTATTTGCCACCCAGTGCACTGCATTAATGCAAAAGTTCTGTTGTAGACGAGGTACCTCATGCAACTAAGAGAATTCAGAGAGAATCCTCAACTTTGGTCCACACTGGTCTTTGCTAATATAGTCATTAGTTAATTCCTCTGAGTTTCTTGAATATGAGGGTCATCTTGCCTCTGAGCCTCCCTTGGGCATGGTAGTACTTGCTAAGGTAGGGAAATGAAGGCCTTGACCCTGCTTCCTGAGATATCCCACACAGCTGTTGGTCTCTGAGGTCATTTAGCCTTAGTGTGATGTTAGAAGTGACTCTGGGAAGTTTCCCACAGGTCATGAAACCTGTGCCTTTTACGGTCTTTCTTTTTTTTTAAAGGTTAGCTATTTGAATTTATTTATTTATTTGTTTATTTTTGGCTGTGTTGGGTCTTTGTTTCTGTGCGAAGGCTTTCTCTAGTTGTGGCGAGCAGGGGCCACTCCTCATCGCGGTGCGCAGGCCTCTCACTGTCACAGCCTCTCTTGTTGCGGAGCACAGGCTGCAGATGCGCAGGCTCAGTAGTTGTGGCTCACGGGCTTAGTTGGTCCGTGGCATGTGGGATCTTCCCAGACCAGGGCTCGAACCCGTGTCCCCTGCATTGGCAGGCAGATTCTCAACCACTGCGCCACCAGGGAAGCCCCAATGTGCCTTTTACAGTCTTTTGGGAACTTCTCCTCATCTCCATCTAGAGCTCAATTGCTTCTGCCTTCCCATCCCAAGCCTCCCCTCTATCCTCTTTCCCCTGGAAACACCCTGAACAAACTTCTCTGAATTGACCTTTAAAAACATAACTCTGTCCTTTCCGTCCTCTGGGAAGAGGTGGGAAATAAGATCATCAGTGCAGTTGTTTTCACTTGTTCACTATTTTCTTTCCTCCTTTCTTTCCTTCCTTCCTCCCTTCTTTAGGTCAGTGTGATCCATCTTCCTCCCTCCTTCCCTCCCTTCTTTTGTTCCTTCTTGCCTTCTATCCTTCCTTCCTTCCTTTCTTCCTGACATAGCTACTCTTTATATCCTCCAATTAACTTAATGTTTTATTAAACATAGCTTCCATATTGCCCTCATGCAATTTTGTTTCAAACTTCTTTGTTTATGTGTTTCCATTTTCCTAAACTTGCTTTTCTTACTATTTTATCAGCAAACTCCTATTATGAGAACAAAGCCCAGCTCTGAGGTCACTTCATTCAACATTTTAATAAATATTTAAGATTTATAGAATAATTTCAAGTTGTAGGTATATTTTAGTAAAAACAAAAGGTTAGATTCTGCTTTCATGATGCTTATCTCCTTTGTGAAGCATACTCTGCCATTTCCCAGTATTGATATGTATCTTCTATTACAGCAGTGATTCTCAACCAAGGTGTATTATTGTTATTACTGTGCTGTATTTTAATTATTGGTTTTCATATCTGTACTTTCTATAATTCTGAAAATCCTTGAGGGCCTTACTTGTATCACTTTGGTTTTGCCCCCTCCTCCCCATGGCTCAGTATAGAGGCTTGCACACATTAGGTGATCATAAAGTGCTTGTTGAATTTTGATGATTTCAAATCTCTTTAGCATCCACTGTACAAAAAGCACTATAATAGTCCCTTTAGCAGTTTTAAAGTTTGATAAAATAGGCATTGTTACACTCAAAAAAACTAACAGGGAGAAATAGGGAGTTGCAGTTTAATGGGGGTAGAGGTTTAGTTTGCAAGATGAAAAAGTTCTGGATATTGTTTGCACAACAATCTGAGTATACTTAACACCACTGAACCACATTTAAAATGGTTAAGATGATAAATTTTATGTTATCTGTATTTTACTTTATTTTTATTTAAAAAGACTAACAATCAATAGATAGCTAGTGGGAAGCAGCCACATAGCACAGGGAGATCAGCTCGGTGCTCTGTGACCACCTAGAGGGGTGGAATAGGGAGGGAGGGAGGGAGGGAGATGCAAGAAGGAAGAGATATGGGAACATATGTATATGTATAACTGATTCACTTTGTTATAAAGCAGAAACTAACACGCCATTGTAAAGCAATTATACTCCAATAAAGATGTTAAAAAAAAAAAAGACTAACAATCTAATAGGTATAAGTTTTGTTCATGAAATCAAGTAAAGAGTGATAATTCTCCTAAGAAATGTACAGATCTGACTGGAATTCAGAAGATGGTGAAGAGACCAAGGAAATCCAATCTCCTCTTTTCCAGAGATGTTGCCTACATCACACCTGGAAGACTTGACTGTCCTGTGTGCAAAATCTCTGGAATTTTATAAAATGATAATGGAATTTATGGGGAAAGAAAAACAGGTTAATATTGGTTGATTTTGAATCAACTGTAACCTGTCAGGACTTCCTAGGAGAATTAGTCCAGTAGCCATAAGAAATGTAAGGTATAGGCTTAGGAAAGAGGTCTGAATGGAAGATAGCGCTTGAAAAATTCACTCCCAACAAACCTGGACCCATGGGACTATATTATGTCGAAAAAGGAAAAAGGTCAGGGGAAGGAAAGCAGAGAAAGCTAAGGACTGATCTTGTAATAAGTTTAACTAAGGGCACAAAAGGAAAGAAGGTGATGAAAAGGAAACATAAGAAGAGATGTAAACATACTGATTTTTTTAATCTTCTAATAATGAACTCTGACCTTTACTGGTGCTTTATAGTTTTAAAAGAAAAGTTATGATATGTATTTTTATTATCTATTAATAAATACTAACATTTGAGTCATGCTTTACAATGTACAAAGTCGGTCCTTAGCACATTCCTATGAAGAAAGAATCCATTCTTCCCATTTTGCAGAAAAATAAGTGCTATGTATTATAGTTTATTTTGCTGCCACATGGGCAAACAGCAGAAACCATGTTTTCTGACACCAATTCTCATTTTCATTTTAAACACAATTTATTAACATCTTATTTTTAACACCAATTCTCAATTTTTCCTTACATCATCCTTTTCCTAAAAAGTATTAATTCCCATTGAAGGGTAAAATTGGTGATTTTACAATCATGGATGACTTCGAAGAGAGCAAATTGAGTTGAAGAGCTGAGATCTTTGCCTGTTCCCAAGGAGTGTGTGTGTACTATGAAAACTAAGGCAGAAAATGTAGATTACTTTTTGAGGCACTTTGATAGTGCCTCAAAGCAGAATTAGGCTGTTTTCTCCAAAGGCGGTAAGATTGGATAAGACTTTCTCTAACGTATAAAAGATCTGAGAATTTTTAGGAAGATAATAGAGATGGAAAAATGCAAGAAGGAAAAATGAATAACAGAAGGAGGGGGTCCTTGAGGAGACAGGAAAAAACGGAGTCAAGAGGATTAGCTTGAAAATGGAGGAAGGACACTTCTCCCAGACATAGAAGAGTAGATCAAAGTCTACCTAAAGGTAGAGAAAGATATAGAATGCTTATGGTAGTGTTGTTGACAAAAGTTTTGAAATGGAGAGAAGATAAGTCAGCTGTCCCAGATAACTTCAGTCTTTTCAGAAAATAAAAATGGACATAAGAGTAAGGGAGAACAAAATCTACATTGAATTACAGGAAAAATTTTAAAAGAACTCTGTTGTGCTGACAGAGGAATGGATAAAGAAGATGTGGTACGTATACAATGGAATGTTAGCCATAAAAAAGAACAAAATAATGCCATTTGCAGCAACATGGATGGACCCAGAGATTATCATACTAAGTGAAGTAAGTCAGACAGAGAGAGAAAAATACGTATGCTATCACTTATATGTGAAAACTTTAAAAAAATGATATAAATGAACTTATTTAGAAAACAGAAACAGACTCACAGACTTCGAAAACAAATGTATGGTTACCAAAGGGGAAATGTGGGGAGGAGGGATAAATTAGGAGCTTGAGATTAACATATACACACTACTATACATAAAATTGTACGGCACAGGGAACTCTACTCAATATTCTGCATAGGTATAAGTGAATCACTTTGCTGTACACGTGAAACTAACACAACATTGTAAATCAACTGTATTACAATATAAAATAAAAATTAAGTTAAAAAAATAAAATAAAAGGAACTCTGTTGCAAATGTTACATGGCACCAAATGTGGTGAATAAAACAAACTTAAACTTGAAAAATGGAGTCTTGAGATGGTTGAGAATGAATCTAACCCATTGTGCCCAGTTCTTGGTGTCTAGGTATCATTCCTTACTAAAAGGAATTAGAGTTCCTTGGAGAAACGGCTAATTCCAAGGGAAGTGGGGGAGGCAAAGAGAATACAAGATAAATCAGAATATCTTGTTGTGCCTGAAAATAAAAAGTGCTCAAAAAATGGACTTGTGAAAGTAAAAAGCAGCCAGATTGAAGTGGTTCCCAGGAGGCAAATCTGAAACAATTTGAGCATCAGCATAAATGATGATGTTAATGTGTTATAATCCATTGAATAAAATAAGAATACCCAAGCCCATACTGATCATAAATGAATCAAGAAACATTTGGGGAGAGGGTAAAACAGAATGACAGCTAATAAATGTAGAAAAAAATGAAACAGCAAAATCACCATTGTGCAGTCACCATAATAATAACAGAATCAAGCAGAAATCAATAATGAGATACTAACACTAGTGTCTAAAACTTTCCTGAGAAATATAATATTTACAAGGTCTTAAAATATCTCCTCACAGATTTTTTATTTCTTTTTATATTATTTTTTTATTTTATTTTTTTTGAATTTTATTATATTTACTTATTTTTTATACAGCAGGTTCTTATTAGTTATCTATTTTGTACATATTAGTGCATATGTGAATCCCAAACTCCCAATTCATCCCACCACAACCACCCCCCACTTTCCCCCCTTGGTGTCCATACATTGGTTCTCTACCTCTATGTCTCTATTTCTGCTTTGCAAACTGGTTCATCTGTAACATTTTTCTAGATTCCACAGATATGTGTTAATATACAATATTTGTTTTTCTCTTTCTGACTTACTTCACTCTGTATGACAGTCTCTAGGTCCATCCATGTCTCTACAAATGACCCAATTTCATTCCCTTTTATGGCTGCATAATACTCCATTGTATATATGTACCACATCTTTATCCATTCATCTGTCGATGGGCATTTAGGTTGCTTCCATGACCTGGCTATTGTAAATAGTGCTGCAATGAACATTGGGGTGCATGTGTCTTTTTGAATTATGGTTTTCTCTGGGTATATGCCCAGTAGTGGGATTGCTGGGTCATATGGTAATTCTATTTTTAGTTTTTTAAGGAACCTCCATACTGTCCTCCATAGTGGCTGTATCAGTTTACGTTCCCACCAACAGTGCAAGAGGGTTCCCTTTTCTCCACACGCTCTCCAGCATTTGTTGGTTGTAGATCTTCTGATGATGCCCATTCTAACCAGTGTGAGGTGATACCTCACTGTAGTTTTGATTTGCATTTCTCTAATAATTAGTGATGTTGAGCAGCTTTTCATGTGCCTCTTGGCCATCTGTATGTCTTCTTTGGAGAAATGTCTATTTAGGTCTTCTGCCCATTTTTTGATTGGGTTGTTTGTTTTTTTAATATTGAGCTGCATAAGCTGTTTATATATTTTGGAGATTAATCTTTTGTCCATTGCTTTGTTTGCAAATATTTTCTCCCATATTGAGGGTTGTCTTTTGGTCTTGTTTATGGTTTCCTTTGCTGTGCAAAAGCTTTTAAGTTTCATTAGGTCCCATTTGTTTATTTTTCTTTTTATTTCCATTTCTCTAGGAGGTGGGTCAGAAAAGATCTGCTGTGATTTATGTCAAAGAGTGTTCTTCCTATATTTTCCTCTAAGAATTTTATAGTGTCCAGTCTTACATTTAGGTCTTTAATCCATTTTGAGTTTATTTTTGTGTATGGTGTTAGGGAGCATGCTAATTTCATTCTTTTACATGTGGCTGTCCAGTTTTCCCAGCACCACTTATTGAAGAGGCTATCTTTTCTCCATTGTATATTCTTGTCTCCTTTATCAAAAATAAGGTGACCATAGGTGCATGGGTTTATCTCTGGGCTTTCTATCCTATTCCATTCATCTATACTTCTGTTTTTGTGCCAGTACCATATTGTCTTGATTACTGTAGCTTTGTAGTATAGTCTGAAGTCAGGGAGTCTGCTTCCTCCAACTCCTTTTTTTTTCCCTCAAGATTGCTTTGGCTATTCAGTGTCTTTTGTGTCTCCATACAAATTTTAAGATTTTTTGTTCTAGTTCTGTAAAAAATGCCATTGGTAATTTGTTAGGGATTGCACCGAATCTGTAGATTGCTTTGAGTAGTACAGTTATTTTCACAATATTGATTCTTCCAATCCAAGGACATGGTATATCTCTCCATCTGTTTGTGTCATCTTTGATTTCTTTCATCAGTGTCTTATAGTTTTCTGAGTACAGGTCTTTTACCTCCTTAGGTAGGTTTATTCCTAGGTATTTTATTCCTTTTGTTGCAATGGTGAAGGGGATTGTTTCATTAATTTATCTCTCTGATCTTTTGTTGTTAGTGTATAGGAATGTAAGAGATTTCTCTGCATTACTTCTGTATCCTAAAACTTTACCAAATTCATTGATTAGCTCTATTAGTTTTCTGGTGCCATCTTTAGGTTTCTCTATGTATAGAATCATGTCATCTGTAAACAGTGACAGTTTTACTGTGATATGTGATACACCTTATTAACAAATTGAAGAATAAAAACCATATGGTCATCTCAATAGATGCAGAAAAGCTTTTGACAAAATTCAATACCCATTTATGATAAAAACTCTCCAGAAAGGTGGCATAGAGGGAACCTACCTCAACATAATAAAGGCCATATATGACAAACCCAAAGCAAACATCATTCTCAATGGTGAAAAACTGAAAGCATTTCCTCTAAGATCAGCAACAAGGCAAGGATGTCCACTCTTGCCACTATTGTTCAATATAGTTTTGGAAGTCCTAGCCATGGCAATCAGAGAAGGAAAAAAAATAAAAGGAATACAAATTGGAAAAGAAGACTATTTATTAATTAGAAGGAAAGTAGTAACTAAGTGAGGAAACATGACAGTCATAACTTTAACCAAGAAATCAAAGTTAAAATTACCCAAAATGGGACAAATCAACTGACATTCTGTGCCTCCTAATGTGATGCTCTGAGGACACACAATTACTTCTGTGGCATTCCTGCCTAAAAATGCACATCTTAAATCTAATCATTAGAAAACATTAGACACACCATATTGAAGAAGATTCTACAACATAACTGCTCTGCAATCCCACTACTGGGCATATACCCAGAGAAAACCATAATTCAAAAATACACATGCACCCCAGTGTTCACTGCAGCACTATTTACAATAGCCAGGTCATGGAAGCAACCTAAATGCCCATCGACAGATGAATGGATAAAGAAGATGTGGTACATATATACAATGGAATATTACTCAGCCATAAAAAGGAACGAAATTGGGTCATTTGTAGACACGTGGATGGATCTAGAGACTGTCATACAGAGTGAAGTAAGTCAGAAAGAGAGAAACAAATATCGTATATTAACACATATCTGTGGAATCTAGAAAAATGGTACAGATGAACCAGTTTGCAAAGCAGAAATAGAGACACAGATGTAGAGAAAAAACGTTATGGACACCAAGGGGGGAAAGCAGTGAGGGTGGTGGTGGGACAAACTGGGAGATTGGGATTGACATATATGCACTAATATGTATAAAATAGATAACTAAAAAAAGAAAAAAAATAGATAACTAATTAAAACCTGCTGTATAAAAAATTAATTAAATTAAATTTTTAAAAAGTCAGAGAAAGTCAAATATTGTATGATATGATATCACTTATATATGGAATCTAAAAAGTACAACAAATTAGTGAATATAAGAAAAAAGAAGCAGACTCGCATATATAGAGAACAAATTAGTGGTTACCAGTAGGGGGAGGGGGTGGGCAGTATAGGGGTGGGGCAGTGGGAGACACAAACCATTGGGTGTAAGGTAGGCTCAAGGATGTATTGTACAACATGAGGAATATAGCCAGTATTTTGTAAAAACTGTACATGGAAAGTCACCTTTAAAAATTGTTTAAAAAATTAAAAATTAAAAAAAATTAAATTTTCTCATACTATTTTGTTACAAATAAAAATTAATTTAAAACTAAAAAAAACCATACCTGCTCTGTACTTTTCAAAACACTGATATGACGACAGACAAAGAAAGGATTAGAAACGGTTCCAGATGAAAGGAGACTAAATAAACATGATGACAATTAAATAGGTGAGCTTGCATTGAATCCTGATTCAGAAAAAAATAAATAAATTTCTTTGGAGAACCAATTGGAAATATTTGAATATTAGCTGAAATAAAAGTATTTATTAATGTTTAATTTCCTGACTTTTATAACTTTATGATGATTACATAGAAAAAATGCTTTTGTTCCTAGGAAATAAAAACTAAAGCTTTCAGGAGCAGAGGCTTGATGAATGTAATTTGCTCTTAGGTGGTTCAGAAAAAAAAAAGTAGAATGCTTATATAGATAGAGGAAGAAAATGATTTAAAGCAAATGTGGCAAAATGTTAACAATGTGTGAATCAGGGAGAAGGGAGTATGAGATTCTTAATGCACTTTTTGAAATTTTTCTGAAAGTGTGAAATTATCTCAAAGTAAAAATGAGAAAATAATGACATTTGCCACCAAAATAGTAATTAATGAGCACCTATCAGACATCAGGCCCCAGAGAGGTACTGGAAATCCAGAACTCTAAGATAAAATTCCTGGTCTCAAGTGGTTCCCAGTTTACATCAGGGGAGAGAGGAACCAGCACTCAGGATACTGGAATCAGTGCTGGGGTATGGAAAGAAGTGGAATGGGCTTATAAACAACCCTTAAGCTGGAAAGTGAGGTCAAAAGGTAAGTTGGTTCATTTTACTTATCTATCAAAACTTTCAAAGAGCTTCCTGTTGCTTACCAACCCACCCCCCAAAAAAAACAAAACAAAGAAAAACTTCAAATGTTTTATTTAGTTCAATGGGTTTTTATCTACTTTGCCAAACTCAGTTGAATTGTACTGGCTTCCTCTCAGATTCAGTCTGAGGCCATAACATGCACTGAGGTATAGGAACATCTCCTGGCACAGCACTGTGGATCTGGGGTCGGTTTCCATTATTAATTTGCTAGGGCTGCCTTAACAGTGTACCACAGTGTGGCCTAAACAACAGAAATCTATCGTCTCACAGTTCTGGAGGCTGGCAGTCTGAAATTATGGTATGGATAGCGTTGGTTCCATTTAGGAGCTATGAGGGAGAATCTGCTCCATACATCTCCCCTAGCTTCTGGTGGTTTGCTGGCAATCTTTCATGTTCCTTGGCTTGTAGATCAGAGAGCATGTTGATCTCTGCTGTCATACTCACATGGCATTCTCCCTGTCTGTCTCTGTGTTCAAATTTCCCCTTTTTATACAGAAAGAGTCATATTGAATGAGGGCACACCCTCATGACCTCATCTCCTCTTGATCATCTGCAAAGACACTATCTCCAAATAAGGTCACAGTCACAGATACGTGGTGGGTTAGGTTTTAACATCTTTGGAGGGGACGTAATTCAACTCATAACACTGCCTCACCATGACATTTACAGCTCTCAAAGAATCTTCCCAAACTATCTGCTCAATCTTATTTCATATTCCTCCCTATAAAAACACCTATTCCAGATAATTTGCTATAAATGCCCTTGGAATACCTTTTCCCTAGATCTGATCATGGCTAACACATTCTTCTTCCAGCCTTAGTTTGATTGTTACACATTGAGTTACTCCCTAACACATCATGTGGCTTGATTTTCTTTGCAGAAGTTACGTTCTGATCTTAGGTATGTGTTTACTTATTTAGAGTCCGTCTCTTGCTACTAGGTTGTATGCTCCATGAAGAGGAGCATTCTGCCTGCCAGGGTGACTACCACAGCCTCAGCCAAGTTCAGTGTTTGGCACATAGTAGATGCTGAGTATCTCTGCAAGTGCAATGAGGACAGGGGCCATTTCAGTCTCTGTTATATATTTTCTTCTTATTTTGACCAGTCCTGCTTCGCTAACTCAAAGTAGGCACTTTATGTTTTGAATAACTGTATAAATCGAAGTGACCTAGATGACAATAACAAAGATTCATCAGAACAAACAAAATGTCCAATGATGGGATAGCCCTTGAAAGCCAACCAAATGAGCTTGTTTCCACGATTATAAATAGTAAAGAAAAGAAAAACTCAGTTGGAAGTAAATTAGAAATGTGAAGATAATAAAACATAGGAAAACAACAACAAAATCTGTAACATGGAGAAAATACTTTAAAGCCCATAAAAGCTTATGAATCTACGTTGCAGTATACTCACATTGCCAACATTGGAAAAACCAGTGACAGAAAATATTTAATTTTGGATCATTTTGCTGTTGTTGTTGCCCAACCTGCTTTTGTACAAATTGTTTTTTTTTTCCAAGTGCATTCAGCCTAAGTGCTATTGTGTATGTGTGTGTGTTTGTGGTTTTGGGTTTTTTGTTTGTTTGTTTGGCTTTTTTTAATCTTTTTTTTTTTGCTAATAACCAAGGGTATACAAAAGCCATTCATTAAATCGTTAAATGATAGTACTTGTTACTATTATAATTGGTCTTCACAATATATGTATGTGGAAGGTGGAAAAGGAACACAATTTTAAACATGAGAAAATGAATGCCTAAAGGTCTTACGTGCCTAACCCAAGGTTAGGCAGGGCTAGAATGAGAGTCCAGAGAGCGCCTTCTTTCCCTGGTCCACACTTTCTCTTTAGATTTGTTTGTTCAGTCACAATCCGGAGCCATACTCTTTGGGGACAGAGTGCCTAGGGTCCTGTTTCACCTGCCCCTCTCCGACTCACACTGCCAAGCTGTAAGGTTAACCGGTGTGACTCAGCTGCCTGCTGTACTGCCAGTTGATAGAGTCACATGGCCAATCCCTCACAGGCAAGGAATGTCACCATTCCTGGGTTAGTCACCTGTGTGTGGGTATAGCAAGAGGGCCCCAAAGGTAAAACTGCAGTCACACTGACAGTTACTTAGCTGTTCTGTCCATGCACTGTATAGCAAAACAGTGGGACACCAAAAAACAGAACTGACATGACACAGAAAAACAATCACAGGTGGAAATTGCATCCTACGATGACAAAGGGAAAAAGAATGTGTCTTGAGTTTGATTTTCAAGAAATGTATTCATCAAAAGTGGCCATATGAGTAATTAGATATAGTTGGAATATATTTTAGTTATAGTATGCTCATATAAAGAGTAGAGGGTAGACTCTCTCTGAGTTCATAGATGACAACATTGAGAATATGCCAAGCCGCCTTTTAGGGAAAAAAAGGACAATGCACGTCCCTTCCACAAAACAAGACATCCATGGTCAAATATAAGCTGCATGAGCAACAACAGTTACTATCCCCTCCCTGCCATCCATCTGTGTCTCTCCTCTTTCTCTCCTCTTGCCTTCTTGGTGGCCTTTTGCATAAAAGCGAGCAATGCACTGCTTACACACTTGAAACAGAAATATATACATTTTTAATACGCAAGTCTAAAGGTTCCGTTTGACGAAAGAAATCCCAGTGATCTATATTGTCTCTTTTTTTATAACTTTATTTATTTTATTTATTTATTTTAGGCTGCATTGGGTCTTCGTTGCTGCGTACAGGCTTTCTCTAGTTGCAGAGTGTAGGGGCTACTCTCGTTGTGGTGCGCAGGCTTCTCATTGCGGTGGCTTCTCTTGTTGCGGAGCGCGGGCTCTAGGCACGCGGGCTTCAGTAGTTGTGGCTCGCGGGCTCCAGAGGGCAGCCTCAGTAGTTGTGGCTCACGGGCTAAGTTGCTTTGTGGCATGTGTTGTCTTCTTGGACCAGGGCTCAAACCCGTGTCCCCTGCATTGGCAGGTGGATTCTTAACAACTGCACCATCAGGGAAGCCCTATATTGCCTCTTAAATTGATCCAACATATTCTGGTATTCAGGCTGAGTTACTTGCTAATAATTTCTTAACATAAAATGGAAAGACAATAGCATTAGTAAATCAAACCAAAGGTGCAATTAAATGTCATGTGAATATCAGGCATTTGTTTCCGTTCCATCAGTCCGACTTCATGGCAGACCAGCCAGGGGAGGAGGTGCTGTCATTTGCATGCTACAGCAAGGTGCATTATACAAATCACCCAAAATTATCCACTGCTACAAGGGAACTGGCTGCTGGAATAGAAGCGTTCGTATATCAAATGCAAGCCTCCAGTGAGGACACACCTTGATTTCTCATTTAAGAGGATACCCTTTGTTGCCTTACAGTACGTGCCCTTCCCCAAATCCAACCACACTAGCATCCCATCAGATTTTTTGACGTTTAGCCATCATGGCAAACTGGCAGTAACCTCTTACTTAACAACTTTTATGCTTTCTACACCTTTCTCAATACAACAGGCATTTCTCTATCACCAACTTCCACAGAATTCTGGGTTTTAAAGCTGGTTTTTATTCTCATCTACAGCTTGAAATCAAGCTAGATCTAGTCTTTTCTCTTCTGTGCTTGCTATCTCAGTTTGAACGATCATTCCACCCCTTTTCACATTTGAGTTTTGACTGCTTGGGTCAGGGATACATCTGAATTCCACAGTGGAATCTGGGTGCTGCTGTGCTCTATGAAACACCTTTCCATTAGTGATCCATCCATAGATGAAGTGTCTGAACTCTCAGGAATGACACGAGAAATCCAGGTGCTAGTCTCAAAGTTTGAGAACTCATCATTTCTTTCTGTGGCAGAGTGCCCTCCAGTTTTTATGGGGATCCCTCTTTCAGAATCTCACACAGAAAGCCTGGATTTAGGGGGTAAATTACTTACAGGGTGGGGAAAAATATATCTGCTTATTCATTTATTCATCATATATATTTTGGGGTATGAAAAATGTGCAGACACGTTTTAACAGACAGGGCAAAAAATTGATTCAATTGTAATCCTTGGTTTATAACACATTGCTGTTCTTCAAGCATGACCTTCTCTATTTATTTAATTATCTTAGCTAGGTAATAAAATAACTAGCACTCATGACGAACCCATCACCTAATTCCTTACATCTACCAATTTCCTTCTACCTAACCCTATCCCTTGTGCTTCCACAAGGCAATGACTACCTGAAATTTTGTATTTCCTTGTTTTATTTAAATTATTCTTAAGCAAAGTATTGTTTAGTTTTATTTGTTTTTGAGTTTTTTGAGAAGGGCACCATGTAGTCTTCCAAGATGTCATTTTTTTCGCTCAGAATTATATTATCGAGATTTATTTTTCTAGTTGCACATACAATTGATTCTCATTATTTGAAGTAGTTGTGTTCTGTAAAGTCACGGTGAATATTGAATTAGCCAATAGTGAAAGATTGCTCCTAGCGGAAATGCAGGGTTAGGTTCCTATGAGCCTCTGGTCACAACATTTTTCTTAAGTGATTAATACCTAATCTTGTTTCTTGCATATTTTTGTTTAAAGACAGCTTATTTAACATATTAATATTGACCTCATACAGCCAACAGGAGTATAACTCATGCCTGGTCAAAGCTTATATAACACATGCATTTTCTCTATAAGTCATACCACAGCCTTCTTGCACTTAGGGCCACTTGCAAGCATTTTAGCAACTGCACTTGGAGGCCATTCAAACAGTAAAATCATCAACAAAATGCACAAAAGTGAGAAAAGTATGACACTGAACAGACTGTGAAAAGGATATATGTTTACAGCATGAGAGCTGAAACAAGAAGGCAGAGTATCTTGTGCATCAGGCAACTCAAACTTCTCACCCCATATGTCCATAAGTGACCCCAAAGTGCCATAAGTATTTGTTTTGGGACTACACATACAAATTTTAGCAAGTTGGGAACTTGCAACTATTGAATCAGAGAATAATGAAGATTGACTGTAGTTATCTTTCATTCATTTTTATTGCTGTATAATATTTCATCATGTAAATATACCCCATTTTAAACATCACCCTTCTGTTAATGAACATTTGAGATTTTACTAAGAAAATTTTTTAAATGAATTTTAAGTTTTCCTTATACATGAATTGATCATGCTACTGAAATAACTGTGCAGGGGAGAAATGCTGTTTTCATGTAAATATAATGTTCTGTACTTACATGGCAAAATGCCAACAGCTATCTGCTATCAATCTAAGTATTTACTGTACATATTTAACACTTGACTTTGTAACAGAAACAAAGATGTATTAGATGCAGAGCAACTTTTATCAAAATTTTTGAAGACAAGTGTGTACTCTATGTTAAAAATATGTGTGTGCACTGTGATAAACTCTGAAAACAGAGCTAAAAGGATGATCACTGCCTCCATGAGCTCCAAGTCTAGGGACGTTTAAACAGGTAACATAAAATTATAAATGCAACCAAAGCAGTATAGAGGCTTCAAAACCCAGTCACAGGAATGTTGACCTCTACAAAGGAGGTTGAGATGATGTTGATATTTGAAACATAGTGATACCTACACCAGGATCCCTTAATGACTTTCCAATGGAAAATTTGCAAATTCTCTGGTCCTCATTATTACTTGTATCATTTGAAATACAGAGAGACCAGGTTTGGCCTTTACACATGATTGCTTCCCTTAATTTCATGCAGTCTTCCCCGTTGACACTAAATAAGGGCTTTAGATGCTGTGAGCTGGTTTTAGCTGCTGTAGGTTTTGAAGAAATAGAATTTATCCTCCTCTATACTCCCTTAACCTTTGGTTACATGTGCACTGCGTTTGTGCTATTTCTGAACTTGATGGTATGATACGATTGGCCATTCTTTTCTGAATAGTGTCAGTTCCTCTTCACAGACACCCAGACCTTGTCAGTATAAGCCAAGGCTTTCAATGTGTGGTTTTCAAACCAGCCACACCAGCCTTGTTAGAAATATTAATTCTTCACCCTCATCCCAGAGCTACTGAGTCAGAACTTCCTGGGGTGGAATCCTGTGATCTATGATTAAAGAAATCTTTCCGGTGATTCCAATGCATGCTAAAGTCTGAAAACCAGTGCAAAAGGAAATCTTTATTGATTTAACCTGTCCCTAAACACCAGATTTTGTCAGGGCTGCAAATTGATCAAAAGATGTTTTCTGGCTCTATTCTTAAATAAGGACTTAAGAGAGATAGTGATCAGAAGACTATAAGTTGTAAATCACAAGCGGAAAGACACAAATGCATTACACAGGTTGGAATTGAAAAAGCACTTAGAGAAATGAAGAAATATGCCATTGTAGCCAAACCCACATGTCAGTACCTGGAAGCAGCACGTAAGCCTGTTTCTTTAGACCCACCCAAATGGATTTATAGATCTGTGGTACAAGTGTCTATGCCCATTCTATATAAAATATGGTCCACCCTTCAGCAATATTGGCTTCATCTGGGAACTTAAAGAACTAAAGAATCTTGGTGCTCCACCCCAGACTCATTGAATGGGATCTGCTTTCAAACAAAATCCCTAGGAGATCAATTGCTCACAAAGTTTTGAGAAGCATTGGTCTAATCTTTTGCACAATAGTACATGGTATATGTTGCTTCTTAATTTTGAATTGATGAAAGAATGAATAGAACCTTCCATAAGTCATTTAGCCTTTAGATATTAGACAGAAACACACTTAATATGAGTAAACACTTGTCTAGCACCTGCTATGTGCCAATCCTCATTTAAAAATGTTACATACATATATACAATGGAATATTACTCAGCCATAAAAAAGAACGAAATAATGCCATTTGCAGCAACATGGATGGACCTAGAGTTTGTCATACTGAGTGAAGTAAGTCAGTCAGAGAAAGATAAATATCATATGATATCGCATATATGTGGAATCTTAAAAAATGGCACAAATGAACTTATTTACAAAACAAAAATAGAGTCACAGATGTAAAAAAAAAAAAACAAACTTATGGTTACCAGAGGGGAAAGATGGGGAGTCATAAATTGGGAGATTGGGATTGACAGGTACACACTACAATATATAAAATAGATAACTAATGAGGACCTACTATATAGCACAGGGAACTCTACTCAATACTCTGTAATGACCTATATGGGAAAAGAATCTAAAGAAGAGTAGATATATGTGTAACTGATTCACTTTGCTGTAAAGCAGAAACTAACACTATATTGTAAATCAATCATATGCAATAAAAATTTAAATAAATAAATAAATAAAATGTTACATATATTGATTCATTTCAGCCTTACAACAATCCTATGAGATAGGTACTGCTATATCCACATTTTACACAGAGAGGTTGGGTCACTTGTTCAAGGACATTAATTTAATAAGGGACAGAATTAGGATCCAAATTTTACCGATTTGGTCCCCAGTCTTGTAGTATTCCTAAAGCTCTCTCCCCTTATTCTCATATGAGCAGAGAGCTACAATGCACTTGATTAGATTAAGGAGTTGTGTTGGTTTTGTATTATAGAAACTCAGAACCAAACTATGGACAATGGGGCAGATTATGTTTAATTGGAATCTTTTTTCCACAGTCCTCATGATTTCTTCTGGAGGAATTTACTAGAGAAACACTTCTGGACTCTTACTTCCTCTAAGTTGCCTGACAGATGAATCTGGGATAAAGAGCTGGGCCCATTATGGATCAGCTGCTTCTGGGTTCTCTGTGGCTCTCCCTGTATAGAGCGAAACCTGATCTCTTTCCAATAAACCCAGAGAAAAGGGCCTGTCTCTATTTTGTGAGACCTAGGGTTTTCTAGCCCTACTTAATACGGAGGGTTAAATTCTGCAATCTTAGGAAACTCGTTGTTGCTGGACATCTAAGCTGCATCCTTCAATCCATCCATCATCACCAATTAACACAGATACTTTGGTCTATATTTTTTCATTTAAGATAGTCAATCTCTGCATATGTTCTGGAATCACGCATGGATTCTTTTCTTTCTTCAAAACCATTAAGATGTATACACTAAGGGAAGCAAGACAGCCTTTTTAGAATTTTCATAGCAAAAATACTCAGTCACTGTAACATCCATAAGTGAAATCTAATTAAACTGTTTCCATATAATGAAGAATTTAGACTTCTGTGATACTGTACAAGCTCTTTTCTCTACCTTGTCCATCTGGAAAATTCCTGCTCCTCCTTAGAGATAAGGTCACCTCTCCAGAACCCCCCCTTTGTCATGAATTTTTCCACGGCCTCTCAAGGGACCACTGTGTGCTCCTCCTCTTCCTCTCAGTGACTCTCTTGATACCTATATTATAATATTCACTCCCAGGAAAGAGGCCTTGAGTACAAGGGCTACTTAACTTTTCTTTGAAAATAGCTAACACAGTTATGCCTGGGCACAAAGTAGCCATGAAATAGATATTCATTCAATGAATAAATGGGTGAATAACTTGGACTTGCAAGGTGAATGTATTTCAAAATTAAATTTGAATTAGTGCAATCTTTGCACACAGAAAAAGAATTATCATAGAGATTCATGAAAGAATAGCTGCACTGAGTTGGTTAAAAGCCCAACACCAAATTGAAATATAATTGTGTTATTTTAGAATACTTACAGAAAATATGGTGATTTATAGCCTAGAATTTTGGAACAGTATCAGACTGATAAATTCAAGGCTTTTAGCCCAATAAGCACACTCACAGGAGAGAGAATATACAGTCACAGGGACAACAATTCAATCTAGCCTTGCTCTGCAGCTCAGTGGATGTCTTTAGGGAACTCGTCAAAATGTCCAGGTAACACTTGGCCTGCAAGTGGCTCTGTGGGAAAGTGCACACTGATACACTTGGAAAAAAATCAGCTCCCATGAGAATTCCGAGTATTTTCCACAGTTCCTCCTCCTCCGCCTGATCTTGTTTGCCTTGAACTTGCACAATCAAGGAAGTGTTGGTTACACAAATCCCTGTCTGAATTATCACAAATTTCAAATTGGCAGGATCTGAATTAATGAAAATTTTACCCAACTGCATTCCATTTCAGCTCTTCCAGATAAAATGCGCTATGGAAAATTTGGAGGCGGTCCAGAAGACAGCAACTAAAATGATGAAAGTTTTGACTAATATTCCCTCTGAGGAAAGGCTAAAGGAGTTTACTTAGCCTAGAGAAAAGAAGGCTGAATAAGGAATTAATAATAGTTCTCAAGTATATGAAGAAGTGTGTGAGTGACAAGAAGCAGATTCCCTTACTTCTAATGAGTCCAGAACAAGAGGAAAGTGGCTTGCGACAGGGGAAAACTGTGTGTCATCCTTAGAAAGCCTTCCTGACTTCACAAGACTCACAACAGTGACACCTCGGGGACTGCTCCAGCGGATGTTTTATGAAAAACCTAAGCATTTACCTTCTTCCATGGGCTCATGTTAAGTCTTGCCTGGATGCAAGTGGGTTAGACTAAATGACCTCTCGGCGTCCTTTCTAACCTGGTGATTCCATTTGATGAAAGGTCATTTGGTTGGATTGATTAGAAAGTTAAAATTGCACTCCTGGATCAGTGGATTTGTACTGCAAGAGAGAACCCTTCAGTTCTGTGTGGCCAGTTCGAATTTCATCCTGTTGGCAGCGACCCAAAGTTATACCACACTGCCAGCGCAGCCGGGCACGCTGCACTATCCAAAGTAATAAGCCTTGTTGGCATTGCACTGAGAGTGTTCCATCTTGCCTTTGAAAAAAAATGTTTCAGGGCTGCAGGAACGACAAAACCACAGCATCTTTTAGATTTACCTCAGGTACTAAGACAGCAAAGCCTCTGCAACAGAGCATTGTGCCAGAAGAAACAAGACAGTCTAGGCTTTAACCTCTAAGAACTTCAGAGGGTCTGAAACAAATAGAATCAGAATAGGGATTCCTAGAACATGAGTGTCAAATATATATGTGAGGGACTTGCAGTTTCTATATTGTCATCTAAAACATAGGACGGTCACAAACTAGGAATCCTGAAAAGCTACTCTAGTAAACATAACAGTGAAAAGTCTTCTTGAGAAATTCAAGTACTCCCCTAGACCTGAAATCAAGGTGACATTCTTGACTCCTTCCTCTCTCCCCACAAGTCCCTCCCAAATCTGTATCCAGTATCCAGTTACTCATCCAGCCCTAGGCTTCTTTATTCTGTACAACTCTTGTGCACAGCCCCTTTTTGCATCCTTATTACCACCCTCTGAACCATCTTCTTTACAAATTTCAACTGTAGCCTTGAAGTAACCTCCTCACCAATCTGCCTTCTTCTTCCAGCTCACAAACCACTGTACACACAATAGCCAGAATTTTAAATTGTAGATCTAATCATATCACTTACCTGCTTGGGGATCCTCAGTTGATTCTCCTGAATTCCAAAATAAAGGTCAAACTCTGTCCCAGTAAGACTATGAAAGACTTTCATAGTTTTACTGGTGCCCACTTCCTTAGCCATACTAATATCCCCAGTTGAAAAGTAATTTTCTGTTCCTTCAATGACCCATGGTTTTTCAAACCTGTATGGCTTGGCACATATTACTCCATTTGTGTAAAAATGTCTCTTGATTTCCTACCGTAGCTCCCTGCTCCATACTTCACACAGATAATTTGTTTTCATATTTCCGTTAAAGCACCACTTCCAACAGAAGACTTCCTAAATCCTTCAGGGCTATTCCAGTGCTAACACTGTGTACTTCTACATTCTCCTGATATAGAGCTATTTTAGTGGTCATTACTGTGTTTTTGTTTGTTTGTTTGTTTGTTTTTGTCTGCTCAGAATCCATGCCCTCTTTTTCTAATTTTCTTTTCTCTGTGATGTGAATTCTTGGGTGGTTTGCCATCCAGAATGCCCTGCTTTCCCCTAGCCAACTGGGGAGTTGAGATAAAGCTAGGCCAATTGAGCTTACTCTCTTGGAAACTTGAGATCTTGAGTGGAGAACTTAAGGATGGAGAATCGTTAGTGCTGATTAACCGGACAAAACCACTGATTGGTCCCTGACTTTTATCATGGAGTCCCTCTGGCTCCTATCCATTTGGAAGCCTTAGTTACTCAGATTTCCTTTTAGTACTGTGAGCAACTCCATAGCCTTCAAATAATTTTTTAATTAAATTAACTAGAGTTGATTTCTATTGATTACAACCAAAAATCCTAACAGATACGACTCTTCTAGAACTTATCTCTTATTTGTTTGGCTCACATTATAGGCTGTTTTCTCTTAAAGGGCAGGGAGCAGGCACTTAACATCCTTTTGCACTCATCATTTAATATAATGCCTGCCTTATAATAGGTACTCATAAATAAGTGAATGAATGATTTACCTTATGGAATGAACACGGGCAAGAAGCAGTGATTAATACCAGCCTAGTGGAAGGATACTAATGTCTCTAGTCTGGTTTACATTATTTGTCAATGACTAGGATGATGATTTAGATGACATACATATCACATTTGCAATCTGCACTTAACTGAGAGGGATAGAAAATATATTAAATGACCAAATCAGGTCCCCAAAAGATATAAGCAGGCTAAAAGGATGAGTTACATTTTTTTTAAAGTTTTATTGAGGTATAATTCACATACCATAATATTCATTTAAAATATACCATACATAGGTTTATAGGATAATCATAGAGTTGTGAAGTCATTGCTAAAATCTAGTTTTAGAACATCTTCATCACTCCAAAACAAGACCTCATACTCATTAGCAGTCACTCCCTATCCCCCACTACAATCCTCAGCTCTAAGCAATCATTAATTTACCATCTGGCTCCATGAATTTGTCTTTTCTGGACATCTCATAGAAATAAAATCATACAATATACCACATGTGTGACTGGCCTCTTTCACTTAGCATAATGTTTTCAAGGTTCATCCATGTTGTAGCATGTATTTATACTTCATTCCTCCCTATTGCTGAATAAATATTCCATTGTATGAATAAACCACATTCTGTATATCCATTCATCAGCTGATGGACATCTGCGTCATTTTAATTTTTTGACTGGTATAAATAATGCTGCTGTGAACATTCATATACAAGTATTGTGCTGCTATATGTTTTTCTTTTTATTTGGTGTATTTTAGAAGTGGAATCACTAGTCATATGGTAAAGTTATGTTTAACTTTTTGAAATACTACTAAACTCTTTTGCAAAGTGGCTGCATTTCTACCAACAATGTGCAATGGTTCCAATGTCCTGGAAAAATATTTTGCCATTTTTTTAATTGGGTTGTTTTTTTATTATTAAATTATAAGAGTACTTTATATATTCTGGATAAAAGTCCCTTACTGGAAATATGATTTGCAAATAATTTTCTCCTATTCTGTGAATTGTCTTTTCACTTTCTTGATGGTATCATTTACAGAGCCAATATTTATTTAATTCAATTTTTTTTTTCTTCATTTGTGCTTTGGGTGCCATGTCCAACCCAAGGTTACAAAGTCTTACTTTTAGGTTTCTTCTGTGAGTCCTATAGCCTTTGCCCTTATATTTAGGTCTATGATCCATTTTGAGTTAATTTTGTGTATATGGTGTGAAGTGTGTGTTCAACTTTATTCTTTTTCATGTGGCTATCTAGTTGTTCCACACCATTTGTTGAAAACACTATTCTTCCCCCCTATTGAATTGTCTTAGTACCTCTGTCAAAAATCAGTCAAACAAATATGCATGGATTTATTTCTAAACTCAATTTTATTCCATTGAACTATACATCTATCTGTATGTATGCCAGTACTGCAATAAGTTTTGAAATTGGAAAGCATGAGTCCTTAAACTTTGGTCTTTTTCAAGATTGTTTTGACTCTTCTAGGTCTCTTGCATTTCTATATGAATTTTAAGATCAGCTTGTAAACGTCTGTAAAAATAAACAGTTGGAATTTAGATGAGTTATATTTTATACTATAAAATATAATCTGTTTAAATACCTAAAAGCATCATTAGTGAATGAGGACGGGGTAATTTAAGGTCCTTGTCAACTCTGGAATAGCAGGATTCTGAAAATTAGCCATGGTAAAAGAGAATAAATATTTACAAACACAAGTACAAAAAATAATAATTTAATTTAATTAATTTAATTCTTAAGTTAGAAATTTCATTTACCCTTTTGCCAGCCCCAAGCTTCAAGTCTTTTTTTTTAAAATTTGCCTGAGGCTCATTATTGTTATCACCATCAAACAATATTTATAGCTATTGATGATCAAGCTGTTAGCTCACCATTGTGATTTTAGCTAACTTAAAAGAATAATAATAATTTCTTTTAGAGAGGTAGGAAAGGTTTCCAATCCTGAGAGGATGGAGACCATGCTCTATTTCCCTTTAGAGAATCAGCATTAAGTGTCTAGTATCTACATCTAGCACTAGTAGATCTCAGATTTTCCAGGCTGAACCTGATGTTTAAAAAGGTTGGTTTATAACAGCACCAAATGACATTCATTTGGTTGTTCACCCACAGATTATCGCAATGCCTCTAAACATGTTTCTTAAGAACCTTTCCCAATTCTAAACCGACCTTTTCTGAAAAGCCCAGAAAATGCTCACAGATGGCCATCAGGACTATCTTCTTGGTTATTAAGCATTATCTGTCACTTTCCTATTATTCAGTTCTAGCTCTCTGAAGAGGTGTATGAGACTTCAAATGCACAGAAGCTCCAGAAAAGTCTACACAGCTCTGGGGACAGTGCTATCCCATCAATCTAGAACTCTATTCCATTCTCAAAGCTACTATGCTACATTCCCTTGAGGCATTTTGCTTCTCCAGGCTAAAAGTCTTAATAATAGCAGGAAGGATTTTAATACTACTATTAATAATAATGATTTATTGATTTTCTTTTCTAATAATTCTTTATTCATATCTTTTAACTACTTTTTTAAATCAGTTCTTTTTTCTTATCTTTTCTCCTTGACTTGCAGGAGTTTCTTTTATATTCAATATTAATCCTATATTGGCTTGTGATACTGTGAATAATTTTCCCAGTCTATTATCTATCATCATCAACTTTATCAGTGGTTTCCTTAAGCAGATATCCTTTATTTTTAAGTATTCATAATTACCAGTTTTTCTTCTTATGTTTTGCTATTGTCATCTTGTTTAAGAAGTGCTTCATCACCCTTAGGGACAAATATGTCTCCTACTTTTTATCTAAGAGCTTTATAGATTTTTCTTCATATTTAAGTGCTTAATCCACCTGTGGGACAGGGTGGGAGCTCTTTTATATGGTGTAAGATAGGGATCAAGGTTTCTTTTTATTTTCTATAAATTGAGCCAGTCTTTGTTCCTCAATGATTTAAACCAAATTGTGATATATAAATGGGATTTATTTTAAATTCTTTTTCCTAGCTTTCTCTATTTTATCACACTGCTCATATATATTTTCTTTTCCTTTTTTTTTTTTTTTTTTAACTATGGCTTTGCAACATAACTTTCCAGAAAGAATTCTCTCTTGCTGCTCTTCTTTTTAATATACTCTACATAGCACTTTCATCTTTCTTTTAAATTTTGGAATAAATGTTTCAATTTTGTCAAAATATTAAGTTGAATTTTTTAGGATTATATTAAATCAATTGATGAAATTTGGAAACTACCCCTTTAAAAATGAATTTCAATCATCTAATAGCATATATCAATCTTTCTACTTGTCTTAGATTTTCTTTTAGGTCAATTCACATAATTTAAGTTTTTCTTTTTAAAAGGATTTTACATTCTTATCAGATTATTTCCTGGATACTTTAGATAAGGTTTTTATTGTTATTTGAATGTTATGTATTGTATACTCTTTTCTAGATAAATATTATTGGTTAAAAGGGAACACAATTGATTTTTATAAATTTATCTTGTATCTGGTAATCTAACAGATTACTCAGGTAAATCTAATATTTTATTTTAGGAGTATGTTGGATTTCCTACACAGATCATCTTACCTAAATCATAAATTGTATTTGTGCTCTTCTAATCTTTGCATTTCTTATTTCTATTTTTTTCTCACAGCATAAGTAAGGAAATCTATGTTAAACAAGAGTGCTTATTAAAAAACCTCATTATTTTATTCATAAACTTGAAGGAATGTGACTCAAGTTTTTCCATTGAATAAGAAGTTGTAGGTTTTAACTATAAGGCCTTTATTTATTAAGCTAGGGAAGTTTCATTCTACAGGTGATGATCTGAGTCTATGTCAAAAACAGACATTGAAATTTAGTAAATGATTTTTTGTACCTATTAAAATAGTTGTATGATTAGTTCTTTACATGGTAAAACAAAAAATGGATCTATAAATGCCTTATTTTGTATTCTACTTATCCAATTCCAAAATCAATATTTTACTAGTCTCATAAAAACTTGGGTGTCTTTCTCTCTTTTTTTAGTTTCCTTAAAGCATTTTATAACATAGGAACCATCTAGCCCTTGAAAGCATGGAAGAACTCAGCTATGAAGCTATTTGAAACTGAGGCGTCTTTGGAGGACAGCCTGAAATTACCGTTTCAATTTCTGTAATGGTTATTGGTCTACTCAGGTTTTTTATTCCCCTTGCTTCAATTCTGGCTTTTTTTATAGTTTTATACAAATATCTCTCTTCTTTCTAGGTTTTCAAATAGATTAGTGTATAACTGCTATAATAATTTTTAAATTATTTCCAAATCTTTTTTGTATATATATACATACAATATTTTTTTCATTCTGTGTTTTGTTGATTTGTATATTTGCTTTCATTTTTTTCCTAGATCACTTTTGCCAGAGATATCTGTACCGTATGAATCCTTTCAAGAAAACACATTTTGGGAACTATTATCTCTGTATTGTTGGGGTTTATTCATTCATTTATTAACGATGTATTGAGTACCTGTAATGTGCTAGTCTTTGTTACAGGCACTCTGATACAGCAGTGAATAAAGCAGACTAAAAGCCGTGACCTCATGGAGGTTACATGCCCATGTTATACTCTAGATCCAGCTAAGATTATGATCAGCTCCTCTTGCTTCACTCGCTTTCTTTTTTTGTTTGTTTTTCCAACTTTTTACATTGGATGCATATGAATTTCCCTCCTCAAAATGCATTTACATTATCATTAAGTGGTTAAGTATTGTATGTTTTAATTTCCTTTATGATTTCTTCTTTATATATATTTTATTTTTAATCTCCAGTTAATTATGTCTAACATAAATATTCACTAATATATCATTTTAAACTTACTAATAGCTATATCTTCCCCCATACAGAGACCTTGCTTCTTTGGACAATAAACTTGATTGAACTATTTATTCATCCTTAATGTCATTTACATATTATATCATCTATCTATCTATCTATCTATCTATCTATCTATCTATCTATCTATCTATATCTATCTCCTCTAGGATTTCTCTTACTATCTAAGTACTTTCTCCAAAAATAATCTCAAAGAGGGTTATGTGGGGCAAACCTTATGAACACTGAAAATAGTTTTATTTGTTTATGTATATTTAAATAATTTCTAGCTTATTAAAAATTTTAAGTTTGATGTTCTTTTTTTTCAACAGTTTGAAAATATTACCCCATTATCTTTCCTTGTTTTGCTATTGAAAAACTTAATGTTCATGATTTTTTTTATCTAGAGAGTTTTAGCATATTTTATTTTTGCCATTTTTTAATTCTTGTCATTCACCACAAGTTGTCTATATATAGGGTTTTTTTAATCTAACTACTTGGCACTCTATAATCCCTTTCAAATTGAGGTCTTTCGTTATCCACTAACTCTTATGAATTCTCAGCCCTCATTTCTTAAAATACATTTTCTCCTCCATTTATGAGTTTTCTTACCTTTAAGGAATCATATAAAAAGTTAAAACTGCTAATTCTATTCTTTGTATCCTCCAACTCTTTATTTTTTTTCTTTTTCATCTCTCAATTTCTTTCTGTGCTCTTGTGGGGACATCCCCAAATTCTATATTCTAGGTCAGCAATCCCTGTTGGATGGATACATGTTGCTATTTATC
This sequence comes from Balaenoptera borealis, assembly GCF_965194805.1. Lineage (NCBI taxonomy): Eukaryota > Metazoa > Chordata > Mammalia > Artiodactyla > Balaenopteridae > Balaenoptera > Balaenoptera borealis. The sequence goes on along the minus strand of NC_138861.1, from coordinate 100,393,180 downwards.
CTTTCTATTGAGTTTTTACTCTTAATTCATATTTTTATTTTTTGTATGTGGATGGCACCGGGGTTTGCCTCACCCTGGTTTGCCATTTGCTCCTCTTATAGTTAACAATGCTTCCTATGACCTCGAGATTTTTCACATGTTTAGAATTGATTTGTGTATTTTAACCCTCCTCTCTTTCCTATGTGATATTATCGGGGTGCAATTCAGGGGAGGGAAGCACAGTATACTAATTCCCACTCTTGTCAAGAGTATTCTTTTATATCAAGAGTAGCAAGCAGAAGGGGGTTGAGAATTTAGGTGTGAATCCTAGCAGGTTATCCCCATGGACAGGCTGGGTGTCTTCCAAGAATGTCCCAACCATCATGTCTACCTGGGACCTGCCAGTACATTGACCATGTCTGAAGAAGATTGAGGACTTGAGAAGAGTGACATAAAAATCAAGCGACAGGGAAACGAATTCCAACAACAAATAACATTTTGACTGAGAAACCAGTGATCAATATTCTTATTCTTATTCTTATACCTACAAAGGCAGTGACTGAAAGATAAAAAGAAAATATTCTCTGCTCTCACCTAAGCAGTCACCATGGAGGGTTTTAGGAGGCACATGGATTGATCCTTAGCAATTGGAAGCCTTCAGAATTTGCTCTCCTCTTTCTTCTATCTCCTTTCTTCTCCTTGTCCTTATTTACACACACATACACACACACACACACAGAGCACTTCTTTATTTCCCCCTGAATTCCACATTACTTAAAAACTGATTACTCATGAACAGGTTGTCACAATTGATTTTGCATTTTCTTCCACATTTTCTACCCTCTATTGAGAAGAGCATCTTACTATGTATTCCAAAGGAATATACAGTAAATATATAGTAATATGTATTTACTATATAATAATAAAATATTAAATAATAGTATAGTATTAACATATAATGCTTTACTATAATAAAGTATATATTATATACTTGCATATATAATATACTAGCATATTCTATGTTATAATAATTATTATTATTCTGTACTACATAGTATAGTAAAATATAGGGGTACCTGTTTTTCTTCTGATGCATTTTCTAGGTGTCTTTGGGAATCTGTATATTCATATTATAGAAAAAGGAGATGTGGAATTCTCAGTAGTTTTCCACGTTAAAAGTGCTATTGGAGGAGCTTCAAGATGGCGGAAGAGTAAGACACAGAGATCACCTTCCTCCCCACAAATACATCAGAAATACATCTACATGTGGAACAACTCCTGCAGAACACCTACTGAATGCTGGCAGAAGACGTCAGACCTCCCAAAAGGCAAGAAACTCCCCACGTACCTGGGTAGGGCAAAAGAAAAAAGAAAAAACAGAGATAAAAGAATAGGGACGGGACCCGCACCAGTGGGAGGGAGCTGTGAAGGAGGAAAGGTTTCCACACACTAGGAAGCCCCTTCGCGGGTGGAGACTGCGGGTGGCGGAGGGGGGAGCTTCGGAGCCACGGAGGACAGCGCAGCAACAGGGGTGCGGAGGGCGAAGCGGAGAGATTCCCGCACGGAGGAGCGGCACCAAGCAGCACTCACCAGCCCGAGAGGCTTGTCTGCTCCCCCGCCAGGGCGGGCGGGGCTGGGAGCTGAGGCTCGGGCTTCGGAAGTCAGATCCCAGGGAGAGAACTGGGGTTGGCTGCCTGAACACAGCCTGAAGGGGGATAGTGCGCCACGGCTAGCCGGGAGGGAGTCCAGGGAAAAGTCTGGAGCTGCCGAAGAGGCAAGAGACTTTTTCTTACCTCTTTGTTTCCTGGTGAGCGAGGAGAGGGGATTAACAGCGCCGCTTAAAGAGCTCCAGAGACGGGCATGAACTGCGGCTATCAGCGCGGACCCCAGAGACAGGCGTGAGATGTTAAGGCTGCTGCTGCCGCCACCAAGAAGCCTGTGTGCGAGCACAGGTCACTCTCCACACTGCCCTTCTCGGGAGCCTGTGCCGCCCGCCACTGCCAGGGTCCCGTGATCCAGGGACAACTTTCCCAGGAGAACGCACTGCGCACCTCAGGCTGGTGCAACGTCACGCTGGCCTCTGCCACCGCAGGCTCGCCCCGCCTCCGTACCCCTCCCTCCCCTGGACTGAGTGAGCCAGAGCCCCCGAAGCAGCTGCTCCTTTAACCCCGTCCTGTCTGGGTGGGGAATAGACGCCCTCAGGCGACCTACATGCAGAGGCGGGTCCAAATCCAAAGCTGAACCCCGGGAGCTGTACCAGCAAAGAAGAGAAAGGGAAATCTCTCCCAGCAGCCTCAGAAGCAGCAGATTAAAACTCCACAAACAACTTGATGTGCCTGCATCTGTTGAATACCTGAATAGACAACGAATCATCCCAAATTCAGGAGGTGGACTTTGGGAGCAGGATATATTAATTTTTCCCCTTTTCCTTTTTTTGTGAGTGTATATGTATATGCTTCTGGGTGAGATTTTGTCTGTATAGCTTTGCTTTATAATAGCTTTATTTTACTTCACTATATTATAGCCTCTTTCTTTCTTTCTTTCTTTCTATTTTTTCTCCCTTTTACTCTGAGCTGTGTGGATGAAAGGCTCTTGGTGCTCCAGCCAGGCATCAGAGCTGTGGCTCTGAGGTGGGATAGCCAACTTCAGGACACTGGTCCACAAGAAACCTCCCAGTTCCATGTAATACCAAATGGTGAAAATCTCCCAGAGATCTCCATCTCAACACCAAGACCCAGTTCCACTCAACGACCAGCAAGCTACAGTGCTGAACACCCTATGCCAAACAACTAGCAAGGCAGGAACACAACCCCAACCATTAGCAGAGAGGCTGCCTAGAATCATAATGAAGCCACAGACACCCCAAAACACAACACCAGACGTGGACCTGCCCACCAGAAAGACAAGATCCAGCATCATCTACCAGAACACAGGCACTACTCCCCTCCACCAGGAAACCTACACAACCCACTGAACCAACCTTACCACGGTGGACACACAACAAAAACAATGGGAACTACGAACCTGCAGCCTGCAAAAAGGAGACCCCAAACACAGTAAGTTAAGCAAAAGGAGAAGACAGAGAAACACACAGCACATGAAGGAGCAAGGCAAAAACCCACCAGACCTAACAAATGAAGAGGAAATAGGCAGTTTACCTGAAAAAGAATTCAGAATAATGAAAGTAAAGATGATCCAGCATCTTGGAAATAGAATGGAGAAAATACAAGAAACATTTAACATGACCTAGAAGAACTAAAGAGCAAACAAACACTGATGAACAACACAATAAATGAAATTTAAAATTCTCTAGAAAGGATCAATAGCAGAATAAATGATGCAGAAAAACAGATAAATGACCTGGAAGATAAAATAGTAGAAATAACTACTGCAGAGAAGAAAAAGAAAAAAGAATGAAAAGAATTGAGGACAGTATCAGAGACCTCTGGGACAACATTAAATGCACCAACATTCGAATTATAGGGATCGCAGAAGAAGAAGAGAAAACGAAATGGACTGAGAAAATATTTGAAGAGATTACAGTTGAAAACTTCCCTAATACGGGAATGGAAATATTTAATCAAGTCCAGGAAGCACAGAGAGTGCCATATAGGATAAATGCAAGGAGAAACATGCCAAGACACATATTAATCAAATTATCAAAAATACATACAAAGAAAAAATATTAAAAACAGCAAGGGAAGAACAACAAATGACATACAAGGGAATCCCCATAAGGTTAACAGCTGATCTTTCAGCAGAAACTCTGCAAGCCAGAAGAGAATGGCAGGACATACTTAAAGTGATGAAAGGGAAAAACCTACATCCAAGATTACTCTACCCAGCAAGGATCTCATTTAGATTTGATGGAGAAGTTAAAACCTTCACAAAAAAGCAAAAGCTAAGAGAATTCAGCACCACCAAACCAGCTTTACAACAAATGCTAAAGGAAATTCTCTAGGCAAGAAACACAAGAGAAGGAAAAGACTTACAATAACAAACCCAAAACAATTAAGAAAATGGTAATAGGAGCATACATATTGATAATTACCTTAAATGTAACTGGATTAAATGCTCCAACCAAAAGACATAGACTGGCTGAATAGATACAAAAACAAGACCCATATATATGCTGTCTACAAGAGACCCACTTCAGACCTAGGGACACATACAGACTGAAAAAGGTATTCCATACAAATGGAAATCAAAAGAAATCTGGAGTAGCAATTCTCATATCAGAAAAAATAGACTTTAAAACAGAGACTATTACAAGAGACAAAGAAGGACACTACATAATGATCAAGGGATCAATCCAAGAAGAAGATATGACAATTGTAAATATTTATGCATCTAACATAGGAGCACCTCAATACATAAAGCAAATACTAACAGCCATAAAAGGGGAAATTGACAGTAACACAATCATAATAGGGGACTTTAACAGCCCACTTTCACCAATGGACAGATCAACCAAAATGAAAATAAATAAGGAAACACAAGCTTTAAATGATACATTAAACAAGATGGACTTAATTGATATTTATTGGACATTCCATCCAAAAACAACAAAATACACATTCTTCTCAAGTGCTCATGGAACATTCTCCAGGATAGATCATATCGTGGGTCACAAATCAAGCCTTGGTAAATTTAAGAAAATTAAAATCATATCAGGTATCTTTTCCAACCAAAACGCTATGAGACTAGGTATCAATTACCGAAAAAAAATCTGTAAAAAATACAAAAACATGGAGGCAAAACAACACACTACTTAATAACCAAGAGATCACTGAAGAAATCAAAGAGGAAATCAAAAAATACCTGCAAACAAATGACAATGAAAACACGACAAACCAAAACCTATAGGATTCAGCAAAAGCAGTTCTAAGAGGGAAGTTTAGAGCAATACAATCCTTCCTCAAGGAAAAAGAAACATCTCAAATAAACAACCTAACCTTACACCTAGAGCAATTAGAGAAAGAAGAACAAAAAAACCCCAAAGTTAGCAGAAGGAAAGAAATCATAAAGATCAGATCAGAAATAAATGAAAAAGAAATGAAGGAAACAATAGCAAAGATCAATAAAACTAAAAGTTGGTTCTTTGAGAAGATAAACAAAATTGATAAACCATTAGCCAGACTCATCAAGAAAAAAAGGGAGAAGACTCAAATCAATAGAATTAGAAATGAAAAAGGGGAAGTAACAATTGACACTGCAGAAATACAAAGGATCATGAGAGATTACTACAAGCAACTATATGCCAATAAAATGGAAAACCTGGAAGAAATGCACAAATTCTTAGAAATGCACAACCAGGAAGAAATAGAAAATATGAACAGAACAATCACAAGCACTGAAATTGAAACTGTGATTAAAAATCTTCCAACAAACCAAAGCCCAGGACCAGATGGTTTCACAGGCGAATTCTATCAAACATTTAGAGAAGAGCTAACACCTATCCTTCTCAAACTCTTCCAAAATATTGCAGAGGGAGGAACACTCCCCAACTCATTCTACAAGGTGACCATCACCCTGATACAAAAACCAGACAAAGATGTCACAAAAAAAGAAAACTACAGGCTAATATCACTGATGAACATACATGCAAAAATCCTCAACAAAATACTATCAAACAGAGTCCAACAGCACATTAAAAGGATCATACACCATGATCAAGTGGGATTTATCCCAGGAATGCAAGGATTCTTCAATATACACAAATCAATCAATGTGATACACCATATTAACAAACTGAAGGATAAAAACCAAATTATCATCTCAATAGATGCAGAGAAAACTTTCAACAAATCAACACCCACTTATGATAAAAACCCTCCATAAAGTAGGCATAGAGGGAACTTACCTCAACATAATAAAGGCCATATATGACAAACCCACAGCCAACATCATACTCAATGGTGAAAAACTTAAACCATTTCCATGAAGATCAGGAACAAGACAAGGATGCCCACTCTGGCTGCTATTATTCAACATAGTTTTAGAAGTTTTAGCCACAGCTATCAGAGAAGAAAAAGAAATAAAAGGAATCCAAATTGGAAAAGAAGAAGTAAAGCTGTCACTGTTTGTAGATGACAGGATACTATACATAGAGAATCCTAAAGATGTTACCAGAAAACTACTAGAGCTAATCAATGAATTTGGTAAAGTAGCAGGATACAAAATTAATTCACAGATATCTCTTGCATTTCTATACACTAATGATGAAAAATCTGAAAGTGAAATTAGAGAACACTCCCATTTACCATTGCAACAAAAAGAATAAACTATCTAGGAATAAACCTACCTAAGGAGACAAAAGACCTGTATGCAGAAAATTATAAGACACTGATGAAAGAAATTAAAGATGATACAAATAGATGGAGAGATACACCATGTTCCTGGTTTGGAAGAATCAACATTGTGAAAATGACTATACTACCCAAAGCAATCTACAGATTCAATACAATCCCTATCAAACTACCACTGGCATTTTTCACAGAACTAGAAAAAAAAATTTCACAATTTGTGTGGAAACACAGAAGACCCCGAATAGCCAAAGCAATCTTGAGAAAGAAAAATGGAGCTGGAGGAATCAGGCTCCCTGACTTCAGACTATACCACAAAGCTACAGTAATCAAGACAGTATGGTAGTGGCACAAAGACAGAAATATAGATCAATGGAATATGATAGAAAGCCCAGAGATAAACCCACGCACATATGGTCACCTTATCTTTGATAAAGGAGACAAGAATATACAGTGGAGAAAAGACAGCTTCTTCAGTAATGGTGCTGGGAAAACTGGACAGCTACATGTAAAAGAATGAAATTAAAACACTCCCTAACACCATGCACAAAAATAAACACAAAATTGTTTAAAGACCTAAATGTAAGACCAGACACTATCAAACTCTTAGAGGAAAACATAGGCAGAACACTCTATGACATAAATCACAGCAAGATCCTTTTTGACCCACCTCCTAGAGAAATGGAAATAAAAACAAAAATAAACAAATGGGACCTAATGAAACTTAAAAGCTTTTGCACAGCAAAGGAAACCATAAACAAGACCAAAAGACAACCCTCAGAATGGGAGAAAATATTTGCAAATGAAGCAACTGATGAAGGATTTATCTCCAAAATTTACAAGCAGCCCATGCAGCTCAATATCAAAAAAAACAAACAACCCAATCCAAAAATGGGCAGAAGACCTAAATAGACATTTCTACAAAGAAGATATACAGATTGCCAACAAACACATGAAGGAGTGCTCAACATCATTAATCATTAGAGAAATGCAAATCAAATCTACAATGAGGTATCATCTCACACCAGTCAGAATGGTCATCATCAAAAAATCTATAAACAATAAATGCTGGATAGGGTGTGGAGAAAAGGGAACCCTCTTGCACTGTTAGTGGGAATGTAAATTGATACAGCCACTATGGAGAACAGTGTGGAGGTTCCCTAAAAAACTACAAATAGAACTACCATACGACCCAGCAATCCCACTACTGGGCATATACCCTGAGAAAACCATAATTCAAAATGAGTCATGTACCAAAATGTTCATTGCAGCTCTATTTACAATAGCCAGGACATGGAAGCAACCTAAGTGTCCATCAACAGATGAATGGATAAAGAAGATGTGGCACATATATACAATGGAATATTACTCAACAATAAAAGGAAATGAAATTGAGTTATTCGTAGTGAGTTGGATGGACCTAGAGTCTGTCATAAAGAGTGAAGTAAGTCAGAAAGAGAAAAACAAATACTGTATGCTAACACATATATATGGAATCTGAAAAAAAAAAAAAGGAAAAAAAAAATGGTCATGAAGAACCTAGGGGCAAGACCGCAATAAAGACACAGACCTACCAGAGAATGGACTTTAGGATACAGGGAAGGGGAAGGGTAAGCTGTGACAAAGTGAGAGAGTTTCATGGACATATATACACTACAAAACGTAAAATAGATAGCTAGTGGGAAGCAGCCACATAGCACAGGGAGATCAACTCAGTGCTTTGTGACCACCTAGAGAGCTGGGATAGGGAGGATGGGAGGGAGGGAGACGCAAGGGGGAAGAGATATGGGGACATATGTATATGTATAACTGATTCACTTTGTTATAAAGCAGAAACTAACATACCATTGTAAAGCAATTATACTCCAATAAAGATGTTAAAAAAAAAAAATGTGCTCTTGTTGGAAATCACCAGTCCCACATATTCAAAGCCCAATCTCAGCATTTCTTATGTCCTTTGAAGGGTGTGGGAAGCACAGACGGAGAGAAAACAAGCAGAACTGCATAAATACTCAATGCCTCCCTTAGACTCCCAAGCTTTGTAGGTGGCTGGACTTTCTGTAACCTTAATCACTGGAGCCTTGTTAGTTTCCGACCTGGCCATCAGGAAACAGAGATGAGTTAATCAGACCAAATGTGTTAATAAAAGCAGATTGCACTACTAAAAAAGAAAAATCAGCTACCAGTTGTCAGGTGACTCTTGTACAGTTTTTATTATGCTCTGACAGAATGATACATCCTTTCTTTCATGTGTTCCTGGGGCAGGAGAAAAGACAAAATTCTAAATTAGACATGGTGAGGCCAAGGGAAGATTGTTGTGTTGGATGCAGGCTAGTATTTGTATGGTCTCTGTACAAGCCAAGTACTTTATAAGCATTACTTCATTTTATTTTCCCAACAACACTGTTAGATGTATGTTATTATGAACATTTTACAGAGGATGAGACTGAGCTTAATGACATTCAATATCATTTTGGTTTCACAAGTAACCATGGGGGAAGCAGATTTCCCCAGAAGAATGTTTAAATGTAAAGTTTGTACTCATTTCACTCTTACAAAGAGAGGATTCCTGCCTTAGAGAAGGGTTTGCCCTTGATTAAATATGAAGCAGCTTAAGAATACCTGTGATACCTCCCACCTGTAACATTCCTGTTATAGATCTTATTTTCCCTTTGTAGTACCCCGCTCCCTACCATTTAGGCATCCAGTATTCTTAGCCAGTATCTAAGTTTCCTAGAATATCTCTGATATTCTAATTCTCACTTTGGTGTTAGCCAAGAAGTTGTTCTTTGTTGTTGTTGTTTTTTGCTTGTTTGTTGTTTAGATTGTTTTGTGTTTGCCTTACTTAGAAAACCATAGATAAAGGGTAAATCATTTCTTTCCTATCTCCTATTGTTTAGTTCAAAGACATGAATTTCTGAAGGTAGAGTTTCATTCTCTCGAACCTAAGAACAGACTGTGTAAACCTGGGGTCCCCAATGTCTGGGCCGTGGACCAGTACCAGTCCTTGGCCTGTTAGGAACCGGGTCGCACAGTAGGAGGTGAGCAGCGGGCAAGCGAGCAAAGCTTCATCTGACGCTCCCCATCGTTCCCCATCTCTCACATTACTGCCTGAACCATCCCCCTGGCTTCTGTGGAAAAATTGTCTTCCATGAAACCAGTCCCTGGTGCCAAAAATGTTGGGGATCGCTGATGTAAACATTAAATTTACTATCATCAAAATGCAGTCAAATCTAGGAAATTATCAATGCCCCATGGTCCTTTTGGCACAAGAAGGCCTAATATCTAAAAACGCAAGAGAAAGTAAATCAGGTGATCTTGAAAAACATTCCCTTGAGACAATCAAGGTAGAAATAAAGAAATCTCAAAAGTTTGGTGTGTGGATGTTTATCTTGCTAGATACCGTCAGTAGTTTTCTGTAGCTGCTTATTGAGCTGGCTAATGTTTAATTTGAGTAACCTTGTGGAAAGACCTGTTTAAGTGGCACTATCAAACAATAGCAGCAAGAGGAGAGATAAGGAAAAAGTATAAAAGGATTATTAAAGAAATGCTGGGGGTGGAATTTATCTCTCCAAACAAATCAGGGTGTTCTGGGCTTAATAGAAAAATCCTATAATAGGTAGACAGATAGGAAACTGTTATTTTACAGAACGTAGTAGCATGTAGGTGGTTTAACTCTGATTTCGTGGAGGGGAACTGGGGAGGGGAGACTGACTTTCAGTCATTATTTTTATAACACATTTTCTAAGATCTTGACATCCTAAATACTTTTATTTTTAAACAAGGGATCAAAGTGGAGGGAGGGAGAGGGGTTTGAGAATGCCTTCCCTAACTCGCCTTCCATAATGTAGTTGCATAGGAAAGAAATCTCTGTTGATCCCTTTTGTAACCCTAATACATTTCACAGCAACACTTGGATAAGCTTTGGACAGTTGCATCAGAATAGTTTTACTAAACATCCAGAGTAGAAAAGAGATATAGAGAGTAGAGAGACTAATTACTAAATAGAGGCTGAGTTTGCCTTTCATTGCCTCTGTTACCTAGCTAGACATAATGAAATTTCCAACATGTGTTCCTTGTATTTCTCTATCACAGAAGAGAATTAATAATGTGCATGTATTGATCTTTTATTTGTATAGTTGTTGAAGCAAAGAGGTTGAAGTAAAGAATCCACGATTCTATTTGACCAATCAGTTTATGTTTGTTAAGAACTTAATAAGTAGCCACCACTGTGGGGATTTGGAGAAGGGCTATCAGAAATGGAGTGACATTTTTTCAGGTGCTTACAGAAGAGGTGGGTTGACAAGACATATACACAACAATCAGGACAGTGGAGCAAGATGCTATAGCTTTGACAAGTCTCATTTCTTCTTCTGTGTTAGCAGTAGATAATTACTGGACTTTTTCATAGAAATAAAAAGCTAGGATGAAGGTTTGAACAACTAGCTATGCATCACAGTTACCTGTGAATTTCTAAAAATTCAGATGGACTGGCTCCACTCTAGATGAAACAAATCAGAATCTCTCTGGATAAGTGTTACAGATTAAATGTTTGTGTCACCCCAAAATTCATATATGGAAGCCCTAACTGCTAATGTGATGGTATTTGGAGATGAGGCCTTTGGAAGTAGATGAGGTAGTGAGGGTGGGGTCCTCATTGTGGAATTAGTGCCCTTATAAGACGAGATATGAGGGCTTGCTCTTACTCTCTGTCTTCTCATAAAGAGTAAGTCAGTGAGTCCACAGCAAGAAGGAGGCCGTCTGCAACTCAAGGGGAGAGTTCTCACCAGAACCCAACAATGACAGCATGCTGATCTTGAATTTCCAAACTCCAGAATTGTAAGAAAATAAATTTCTGTTGTTTAAGCCACCCAGTCTGTGGTATTTTGTTATGGCAGCCTCAGCAGACTAATGCAATGAGTCTTGGAGATTGTGATGAACTGAGTTCCTGGTCTTTCTGCCTCTACTTAAACTATTTTTACAAGATAGTAATTAATTTTTTTTCAAAACTTTTCTCAGCATCTCATTGTCCTCCAACCATTCAGCTGTAGTCACCACTGCCTCACTAGGAGAGTGGATATAACTCAGGAAAAAACAAACTTAAGCATGTTGTGGGTTAAATTGTGACCCACCAAAAAAAAAAAAGAGAGAGATGTTAAAGTTCTAACCTCTAGTCCTTATTTGTAGGTAGGGTCTATACAGAGCTAATGAAGTTAAAATAAGGTCATTAGGGTGGGCCTTAATCCAATATGACTTATATTCTTATAGAAAGGGGAAATTTGGACACACAGACATAGAAAGAACACTATATGAGGATTGTATTATGCTGTCCTAAGACAAGGAATGCCAAAGAGCACCAGCAAACCACCAGAAGCTAGGCAAGAGGCAAGAAAAAGATTCTCCCTCACAGCCCTCAGAAGGAGTCAACCCTGCTGACACCTCAATTTAGGACATCCAGCCTCCAGAACTGTGAGACAATAAATTTCTGTTCTTTAAGCCACCCAGTTTGTGGTACTTTGTTATTGGAACTCCAGCAGATTAATACAAATCATCTGATAGCTAAAGCCCTTATGATTTCTAAGAGCCAGGATCTTGAGGAAAGATTGCTTGCTTGTTTGTTTGGGATGTTTTTTGTTTTGTTTTGTTTTTTCTAGAATTTGCCAAGACTTAAAGTCCTTTAATACTTAGACCAGTTGTTCTCAAAATTTAATATGCATCCAAATGGCAGAAATTGTTTACCAAAACACAGACTGATGGGTTCATCCTCAAAGTTTCTAAATCAATAGGCCTGAGATGAGGCCTAAGGATTTGCTTTCCTAATAAGCTATTAGGTGGTACTAATGATGCTGGTTGGAGGACAGAGAAGAATGTTGGCTGACAAAAGAGCCCGTTTAATAAGCAAATGCTGATGAGAGATGGAACAGTCAGTAGAGAAAGAATCAATGAGTAAACACAGAAGCCATGCCAACTGGGATATAGTCTTGGTACTCAACTATGTAGAACAAGACAGCTTAATCAGTGGTTTTCTAAAAGAGGGTCAATATAAGTCATCAGGTACTTCACAGATTTAGTAGTTCAGATATTTTCATATATTTGTCCACGTTTACCAAAACATATAATTCTGGGAGAGCTGGATTACTAGAGGTGGGGCTAGAAGGGTAAGCAATAAGAAAGTTTCAGGCAGAGTGAAAGAGTGAACAGCATGTGCAAAGCTCATATAAAGCATGTTATAGTGCGACAGCTCACCTCTGTAACCCTAGAGGTGGGAGAGCATTTCTCTGAGATGAGACTGCAGATTACAGTCTGGGCGGGCATCCCAGGAGGGTCTGTTAAAGCAGTTAACTCACTTTGGTTGTTTTAGAGTTGAAAGAAGCCTCTAACTTCCAGATCATCCACATTTGTACACAAAGGTAAAGATATGATAGGGATTCCTCATGAATTTCAAGCTATCTCCTGAGTCCAACCTCTACAAGCCAGTTGGTAGCCAGGTCAACAGAACAGTCATTCTATTTTTTATAGAAAGCATCTTAGGTCATGTCTCCAGAAGCAGAACCTGAGACAAGATTCACTTGAATGTGGTTTATTAAGGAACTGCTCCTAGGATAAGCTGTCAAGAAGTGGAGGAAGAATAGGGAAGGAGAAGTTAAAGTAGGGTGCTATCTGGATCCTGCTGCTGGAGGAGAGCTCTGGAGTGTAAATTACATTGTGGTCATCTTGGTCTGAGTGGGGTCAGGAGAATACCCGAGAGTTGTCTTCCAAGAAGAGAGCTCCCTGGTAGCTATTGGAAGCCAAAACATACCAAAACTAAGGGAAGAATGCAAAGAAATGGTAAAGGATAGCTGTCTTAGTCTGCTTGGGCTGCCATTACCAAATAGATTGGGTGACCTAAATAATGCAAATGTATTTACTCATGGTTCTGGATGCTGAGAAGTTTAAGATTAAGGTGTCATCCAATTCAGTTTCTGGTGAAGTCTCTCTCCTTGGGTTGCAGACGACTGACTTCTCACTATGTCCTCAGTGCATGTGCGTGTGGGGAGAGAGAAAGATGTATCTCTATCCTCTTATAAGGGCACCAATTCCATCCTGAGGGCCCCATACTCATGACCTAATCCCATTACCTCCCAAAGGACTAGGTCCAAATACCACTACATTGGATGTTAAGGCTTCAACCTATGAATTGGGGGGGGGAGGGCCCCACAAACATTCAGTCCATAACAGGAGCCTAGCGGATATGGTTGAAATGTGGACAATAACATCTGCTACAATATGTCTTTCATGTCTGCTTCTAGTCTTTCCTGATGCTGGCCCCAATCAGCATCACTTAAATCGATCAAATATGTTCTAAATGTTTGGAAAGTTTTACACTGGTTTAGGAGACTCTTTTATTTCTGCAAATTTTCCTGTTTGCCCAACCCTTTATGGTTGTGTGCAGGGAGGAGCACCAAAGACTTCCTCAGCCTGAGCTTGAGCCCTAATGGAGTCAAAAAGACATGCTTCAGATGCACACATTTGGAGAAGAGGTATGGACTTGTGCTACATTTATTTAATTGAAAGATCATAGGGGTGACTCTCTCAGAACAGTGGAAGTCTACTACTGAGGAAGCATCTGAGTATGCAACTCCAGAAACAGAAAACAGATAGCAAAGTCCAGATGGGAATTCTCCAGCTTAAAAAAATAAAGTCCCTTCCCTGGAAGTACCACAGTACACCAAAAATAACATCAAGCAGCCTTACCTCCAAGGAGCAGCAAGGATATTTTTCTGGAAAAGTATTTTAGTTTTTTCCCCTGCACTGTAGTTCAATTTGTCCCTGAAGCCTATTCCAAGTTAAGGATGGAAAAGAATTACCCAAGAGATCAATGCAAACATCATCCCTTGCAGAAGGTCCTTTCACACTGAGCTTGCTGACGTTGCAGTCTTCAATTTTACACTGTTTCTGGTATATATATGTATATGTATACATACATATATGTATGTATATATGTATATGTATACATATGTATATGTATACATATACATATATATACATATGTATATGTATACATATACATATATATACACATATATATACCCGAACTTTTTTGCTTCACAAGCCTCTTCTGGTCTTCAGGCTGACTGTAGGCATTAAAATAAATAGTTGTAGAACAAATGCATTAGAGTATGGGCTTTGGCATCACAAAGAGCTGGATTTGAGTCCTAGCTCCTCCACTCTTGTGTGTAACACTAACCCTCTCTGAGTCCCCATCAACTCACCTGTAAAGTAGGGCTAATTATACCTTACCTCGATTAGCTGTCATAAGAAATGCATCCAATTACATTTGTAAAGCTTTCAGCTCAGTGCTAAGCACACAGTTATAAGATAAATATTTACTAATATAAAATAGCAATATTTAAAGAAAGAAGTAAAGAAGGCTGAGAATATTGATGCACATGCTTAAAGCAAAAATGATCCATTTCCTATTAACTCAACTACCCACAAAACATATTTTTAAATGAGAGAATGAGTCAGTTTGACAATGAAGTTTGTAGAACGAACAAACTTCAGTGCTTGAAGGAACCTTAGAATCAAGTATTCTTCACTTTCAGATGATCAGAGTAAGGTATCAAAGATGCTCTGACTTGTTCAAGGTCAAAAGCCACCAGGCAGAGGCAGCGCTAAAACGCAGTACCACACTGTGTTTGGTACCACAATTTATTCGACCTCAATTCCTATTTGCTGAAGGAGTGGATCTGTTTCTTTTTAGAATTCATGTATAAATTTATAAAGCTGGTTCAGGACAGGTAATTCCATGTAACATGTCACCAAAACAACTGAGCATTGGTTTGACACACATAATTTCTAGCCAACAAAAAAGCTTATGTTGGGACTTCCCTGGTGGCTCAGTGGTTAAGAATCCACCTGCCAATGCAGGGGACACAGTTTTGAGCCCTGGGCCAGGAGGATCCCACATGCGGTGGAGTAACTAAGCCCGTGCGCCACAACTACTGAGCCTGCGTTCTAGAGCCCATGTGCCACAACTACTGAGCCTGTGCTCTAAAGCCCTCAAGCCACAACTACGGAGCCTGAGTGCCACAACTACAGCAGCCTGTGTGCCTACAGCCTGTGCTCCACAACAAAGAGAAGCCACCACAATGAGAAGCCCGCGCACCGCAACAAAGAGTAGCCCCTGCTCGCCACAACTAGAGAAAGCCCACACATAGCAACAAAGACCCAATGCAACCAAAAATAAAATAAATAAGTAAATTAAATTAAATTAAAGAAAAACAAAGCTTATGTTGATGCCTGAACACATTCCAGAGTCTTGGAAGTAGAAGAGAAGGTTTTAAAATGCAAACAAACCTTAGTCATGCTATTAAAGGACACGTTTTGGAATAGAACTCTGGAGTGCTTAATTATCAACATGTGCCTTTCCATCTCCGGCCTATTAAATCATCTGGCCTGCTAATAATAGCCTGTTTAGCCATCAGGAGAAGATGGATGAGTTTTAGTTCCCATTTTCAAATCCGAGGGATCTGCCCTGTTTCTGAATTATCCGCAGATGAAGATTAGTCACTGAGGCATCTGTAGGTTGTACAGAGGACACTGGAGTCTTGGGCGGCACATTTATCCTCACCACTGTGCTCCTCCCTCTCCTCCCGGGCTTCCACTGGTGAAGAGCGACTGAAAGAGCCAAGGTTAAATGCAGGGAAGGAAACCTTACCAATTAAAAGCTCTTTTTAGCATTTGTAAACTGGATTTAATTGCTTCCTGTTTTTAAGCCATCCATGAATAGATCACCTATTTAGCTTGGCAATGGAAATTGTACATGTAGTATGACTGCTTTTACAAAGACAGCTATTTTTTTTTTTCTTTGTTCTTTTTAATCTGTGTCTAGTGTGCCTGTTATCTGTTGATGTGTAACAAACTATCCCAAAATGTAGTGGCTTAAAACAATAATTTATTTGGATCATGGTTTTGTGGATGAGGAAGTTAGGAAGAGCTTCACTGGGTATCTCATCTCTGCTCCGTGAGGTGTTAACTGGAGTTACTTGACTGGTCCAAGGTGGCTCACTCACAGGGCTAACAAGTTGGTGCTGATGTTGGCTGAGAGTTTAGCCTAGTTTTTTGTCAGGGTAACTTGGTTGTGATTCATGTGGGCCTGTCTGCAGTCTGGTTGGACTTCTTTATAGCAGGAGAAGCTGAGTTTCTAGAATGAGTGTTCCTTCAGCCCAGTGAAAGCTACAAAACACCTTCTGACCTAGCCTCAGAATCCCAGAAAGCCACTTTTGCTGTATTCATTGGTTAGGCACATCACTTAAGGCATGCTCAGATTCTATGGGATGGAAAATAGACTCTCTTTCTTAAGGGTAGGACAGCAAAGATTTTTCAGACATCTTTAATCTATTACATGGGTGAAAATCATAATCGTTCAATTTTAACTACCCCCTCCACCCCAGGGGGGTAGTTAAAATTAAGGAAGTTAGGAAGCTCTTCCTAACTTCCTCATCCACAAAGTCATGATCCAAATAAATTGTTGTTTTAAGCCACTATGTTTTGGGATAGTTTGTTACACATCAACAGGTAACAGGTATCTGACGTTTCTCAGAAGCTTAAAAGTATTTTTAATTTATTCATCAGATCTCTCTCCACTCATGATGTTTAATATGTAACTTAATAAATTAAATATTTGATTTATTTATTTAATTAACTTATTTAATATTTAATTTAATAAATATTGTGTGAGGTTTTAAAACAATGATTTCAATCAATCAGTCAATCAAATTCCATTTATTTTTCTGATGATTACTCCTTTCCTTTCCCAGCCCATTTCCATGCTGATTATAATACTTCAAATGCCATTCTGGATTCTAAATAACTAGTAACTGACACATAATGGAAGCTTCAACACAACATTCTCCGTGAATGCAAGAGACAGACAATGCAAGCAAGGCAGACAGGGAAAAAAATAATTAAAAAACACTTGCAAAGCTAAAGAAGAATCTTAACAATGGCAGAGCTTTTGAGATATTTAGGTGGCTTTCATGCCACCCTTTCTCTTTTATGCTCCAAGGAGTAAGGTTACAAAAACTCAGTTTTGCAGATCTTATCTGTAGACCCCAAAGTAGAAATTAACTAGTAGTAAAAATCACATATATTGAGTCCCTTTTCATTTGTATGTATTTGCATATGAATTACCAACTAATTGTTGTGAAGTAACAATTAAGAGAACAATAGAAGAAAGAAAAGGGGATTGAAGCTGCAACAGACACCTGGGAGACTGTATTTAAAAAGCTTTTTAAATATTTGAATTTTTTTCACTAAAGACAAAGGCACTGAACCATGCACAGAAAATGCTACCAAAAGAATCAAAGTGGTTCGTGACTTACTAACACCATTTTCTGATGAAGAGAACTTTAATTCTTCCACCTTTAATATGATTAGAACCTAATGCACTGTCTAGAGACAGTGCTGAAGCAAGTTCTAAGTTTCCTCTGCCAAGCTCATAAGTTTGCACTAACCCTTCTTCAAATGGAGATTTTAAAATAGTTGTTTAATGTTCCTTTAGTAGAGAGCTTGTTTACTGTGCTTGGGACGAGGTTGCCTTCCTTTTTCCCCTTTGTCATCCTGAACAATTCAACTCTGGCCCCAAATTGGCTTACCTCACTCAGCAAAACTAATGACTTCCATTGAACCCTTTCCACTTTTCTTCAAAACCAACTTTGCAAACATCTGTGCTACCTTGAGCACAATCTTTGTGGGATTTACCTCTGTAATAGATTTTTTTTTTAATTTTGCCTGCCTAGCATCTATTCCCTCTTCTGGAAATAGAACCCTAATTTTTCTTCATACAACTTTATCTCATATTCTTAGTCACTGTGGCTTCTGAACAGACTCCCACCCTCAGCTTTAAGAATAGAGCCAAAACAAGGGGAGGTATAGTTCAGAGATAGAGATGGACCAGAGTAAGTTGAACATAAGAAAAGAAATGGAGGAAAGACAGAAGGAAGGAGAGAGAGAGAGACAAACAGAAAACACTGATGACATCGTTTGAGATCTTGAATCCAACCATGCCCCAAACTATATTTTCAAGTTATACAATCTTCCTCCCAAACACCCCTCTCACACACACACATGCACACACAAAAGCATTCTGTTAATTTATATAATAATATTAGTTATTATTTTGCTTAAGCTGGTATGATTTGAGTTTCTGTCACTTGAAATCAGGCTTTATGAGTACAATCCCTTACCAACCCCAAGCAGAGTCTCTTCCAACTGTTTATAATACTGCCTTTGAAAAGCACTGTCAAATCTAGACTAGTATGTTAAATTCACTCCACTGACTTTCATATAATAAGTGCAAACCAACCAACGGTAGCCTTTCCAAATTACTTATATCTTGTATGGGATTATTCAGCATCACTAACTAAATTATCCAATATAAAATTATTTAATTTGTCTAGACAAAACTTTCCTGTTAATATACTTACACACACTCACACATCCCTTTTGAGTAAGGGTAAAAGGCCACAGTACTCCAATTCTCTAGGTGGGTGCACATCTAATTAGTGTCCCAGTATGTGTGTGTATTTGGTAGTTTGCTGGAGTGACAAACAACTCCAGTATCTCAGTGTCATACAACACAAAGGTTTATTTCTTGTTTACTTTACATGTAGGCTTTAATCCAATAGAGTTCTGCTCCAGCAGTGGCTCTGTTCCATCTGTCTTGTCAATTAGACCTCCGGACTCTAGGAGCAACTTCTATCTGGAATGTGCCACTCTCAGAGCAGAAAGCAGAAGCAAGAGACTAAGCTGAACCATGCAGTCATATTTAAAGCTTCTGCTCCAACATGGCACACATCATGTTCACTCAGATTACACTGGGCAAGTCTTCCAATGGGACAGGAAATTATATGCCACCTACACACTGGCACAGCAAGTTACACTATAAACACAAGGACATATAAACTCCTTACAAAGATGGGAGTGAATTGTTTTGAACAATAATGTAATCTGACACAAAGATATAATCTGATGCAATAGATTTGTGTCAGATTATATTACTCTCTTTACCTGACTGTGCTCTAGGGCATGTTTATAGCTTGAATCCAGAGCCCAGCCTTTCATTAGATTTCTAGAGTCTCTAATGAGAAAATTTACCTTCAAGATTTAGCACAGAGGAAAACCATGTATCCCTGCAGTGGGAACACATGCCCTAGAGCTATGAAAGCTAAGGGTTCTTGCATTGTGCAAGGGGAGAAGTTCCCTTTCTATCATGGACTCCCCTATGGTCATTGATTTATGACTATAAAGCTTGCTCAGAAAACTATATGAAAATGAACTAACTCTAATGTGTTGGTCTTAGATATGATTAGCAAATATTTTGACTCCACCATCCTATTCCTCTGACTCTAGGGTTTTTTTTTTTTTTACAAATATGCAAAATATACACCCCTCAAATGTTGACACTATTAAGATGTTGTGGTTATCAGCGAGATGACTTATATTCAATAATTTATTCATACACTCATATACTCTAAGGCATTCTAGTAAATACAGTTTTCTCCATTTCTCTATATATCCAGTAATATTTTAGGAATCCTTAAGTGGGCACTATTCTAGTAACAGTAGCTGTTTAACAAACCACCCTAAAGCTTAGTGACTTAAAACAACAATAATCATTTATTATTTCTCATGATTTATATGAATCAGAAATTTAAGAGCAGCTTAACTCTGCAGTTCTGAATTCATAGACTGATGGTGGCTAGGGCTAGTGTCATGAAAACTTCCTCACTCATGTGTATGGAACTCCAGCTAGAAAGACTTGGATATTTGGGAATAACAAGGGTTCCTCAGGTATCTTTTTGTAACCCTAAGTGGTGTCCTATGTGATCTCCAGCATGGCATCTTCAGACCTACTTACACAGCCGATCAGATCTCCAAAAGTCCAATTACATAGAGAGAGGGAGAGAAAGCGAGAGAGAGAGAGAAGGGCTCCAGGTGAAGTTATATTACATTTTATAACCTAGCCTGAGAAGTCAGGCAAGTGTCAGTTTTGCCATGTTCTCATAGTTGAAGCAGTTACAAAGGTATGCTCAGGTTTGATCGTATGGACCAGAGACCTCACCTCTCAGTAGAGGATTGTCAACATCACTTTGTAAGAAGAGTGTGTGGGATGAGATTAATACTGGTGTTATCATAAGTGGAAAATCCAATTTGCCAAAAATACCTTGGCTTCCTTGCTCCTTAATCTAGTTCTGATGAGATACACTGCATTTGAATCAAAAATGTTATAGCTAAAAGGAAAAGACCATAAAATAATCTCATGCAACGTTTTCCAATTGCCAATTCAAGGAATTTAAGTAATTGCCCAAGGTAAGACAGATAATTAGATATAATATACCAAAATTAGACTAGGAGTCCCTATCCTGAGCCCTTTTCACTGAATCACAGCAGCAGGATTCATTTTATTGGGCTTCTGCTTTATAGGTCATGGCCATGGTGTAGTTAAAATGATAAAAGCTGAATCTCAAGTTCTATTGAAAATCAACTGTTATCTGGTCTTGGATATTTAGTTTTTTAGATTTTTTTAGCTGGTAGTAATACACACTTAAGTCATTGGTCAAAAACAGAACAGACTTCGCACTTACTCAAAATTAACTCCAGATGCACCATAGATTTAAGTGTAAATATAAAACTATAAAACTTTTAGGAGAAAAAAAATCAGAATATAATATCAGATTACTAAAGAACATAAAGTGATACTTGGTATGATTTTTTAAATATTCTTAGCTCAAATCTGTATGAAATAAGCAGTATTAAGATTTTATAAGGACTTCAAACTCAATTCCTTAGTAGTTGAATTCAAATCCATTAATAGTTATAGGGTAATTGCAGTCATCTATTTCACAATCTATTTTATATTGGATGAATAGTGGTAGCTTCTGTTTTTCAATAAAGTGATTTATTTCATCTAAATTTTCTAATTTAGAAAATTATGAAGAATTGTTCATAATTCTTCAATACATGAAGAATTGTTCATAATATATCCATATTATTTTTTGGTATATCTGCATGATCTGTAGTGGTATCCCCTGCTTTATTTCCCTTTCTTTTTTCTTTTTTTCTTTTTCCCTTCCTCAATGTTGCTAGTTGTTTGTCAATTTTATTGATCTTTTTGAAGAATAATCTCTTGGTTTCATTGATTTTTTCTATTGTGTTTCTAAGTTCACCAATTTCTGCTCTTATTATTCCCTTCCTTCTGTTTGCTTAGAGTTTATTTTGTTCTTCTTTTATGGGTTGAAATGGAAGCTTAGATTATTGATCTGAGACATTTTTCCTAATGTGTGAGTTTAGTTGTACAAATTTCCTCCTTAGCACTGCTTTATCTGTGTCCCACAAATTTTAATAATTGTATTTCCAATTTCATTCAGTTAAATGAACATTTAAAAATTTCTCCTGAAACTCTCCTATTGACCCATGGATTATTTACAAATATGCTGCTTAGTTTCCAAATGTTTGAAAATTTTTCTGTAAATTCTCTTACTGATTTCTAGTTTGATTCCATTATGGTCAGAGAAAAGAACTCTGAATAATTTCAACTAGTTTAAATTTTTGAGGTTTATTTTATGGTTTTCTACCTCAGGATATGATTCATGGGCACTTGAAAATGGTGTGTGTGTTCTGCTGTTGTTGAGTGTTCTAAAAATATTGAATAGATACTGTTGATTAAACACTGCTGTTGAGTTCTTCTATATATTTTCTGTCTAGGTTTTCTATAAACTGCTGAGAGAACGATGTTGAGGTCTCCAAGTATAAGGATGAATGTATATTTTTTGTTTCAGTTTTATCAATTTCTGCCTCACACATTTTGCATATATGTTGTTTGTGTATACACATTTACAATTTCTGTGTTCATTTGTGGGGTTACCCTTTTACCATTGTATGTTACCAGTTCTTTTTTGTGATTTTTTTTTTGCTATAAAGTCTACTTTATCTGATATTAATATATCTATTCCTGCTTTCCTTTAATTAATGTTTGCATTATATACATATATATATTATATAGACGTATGAAACCTAAACCTATTAAAATGTAAACCTTCCCTCCCTTTAAGTACCTTTGCACTCTCCTATTTATAATATAATTGTCTTAAATATTTTCTCAGCATAAATTTAGAACCTTATCACACAATGTTAAAATTTTTGTGTCAATCATCAAAAAAATTAGAAAACTCAAGAGAAGAAGGAAAAACCTATTATATTTTCCATATTTTCTTTATTTTGCTCTTTCCTCCTCTCCAAAGTTCTAGGGCTCCTTATTTTATTTTCCTTTCTGCTTAGAGGACTTCTTTTAGCCATTCTTATAGAATAGGTCCAAGAGTGAGAGATTATCTTAGTTTTTCTTCCTCTAAGAATATCTTGGTTTCCCTTTTATTCCTGAAGGATATTTTTGATAGGTATAGTTTTCTAGGTTGAAAGTTCCTTTCTTTCATCACTTGAATAATATTGTCCACTTTATTCTAGCCTCCATCATTTTTGATGAGAAATCAGTTATCATTTTACCTGTTTTTCCCCTACAGGTAAGGTATCATTTTTCTCTGATCACTTTCCAGATATTTTCTTTGTCTTTAGTTTTCAAAAGTTTAATTATAATGTGTCTTTGCATGGATTCTTCTCGGTTTATCCTGTATGGAGTTTACACAGCTTCTTGAATCTGGAAATTTATGACTTTTGACAAATTTGGGAACTTGTTGGTCATTATTTCTATGTGTAACTTTTTCATCCCTGTTCTCTTTTTCCTCTTTTTCTTAAACTCCAGTGGCCAGACTGTTAGGTGTTTGATTATAGTCCCACAGATCCCAAAGACTGTTGATTTTTTCAGTCCATTTTCTTTTTGCTGTTCAGATTGGATGATTTCTATTCCTCTGTCTTCCATTTACTGATGAGTTTCCCTGTCCACTCCGTTTTGTAATTGAACCTATTCACTAAGGTTTTATTTCAGTAATTTTATTTTCAGTTCTAAAATTTCTGTTTAGTCCTTCTTTATATCTTCCATTTCCTTGCTGAGACTACTTCTTTGCTAAGACTTTTTATTTTTTCATTTGTTACAAGCACATTGGTAATTGGTCATTAAAACATTTTTACCGTTGCTGCTTTAAAATCTTTGTTTAATCATTTTAACATCCCTGTCATGTCAGCATTGGCATCTCTTGATTGTATTTTATTTAGTTTGAGATCCTCCTGATTCTTGATATGACGAGTGATTTTTTATTGAAACCTGGATATCTTTGAATTATGTTGGACAATTCTTGATATTATTAAACTTCACTTTTAGCTGGACTTTTGGGGCATGACTTGTTGAGGGAAAGGAGAAGGTACCATCTTTTTACTGCCACATGGAAATAGAATTCCAAGTTTGCCACTTAGCCTCCATTAACACTCTGGTTGGGCAAGGCTCCTCATTACTGCTGGGCAGAGGTGGAAGTTCTGACTCCCCATGTAGTCCCCACTGACAGCAGTGGGGGTGGCTTTATTACCACTGGGTGATGATGAAAGATACCACTCTCCATTAACCTTCCTCTGATACCATCTGAGTGGAGATTGGGAGCATTACTGCCAAGTATGAATAGGAATCCAGGCTCCCAGGTGGTCTGCCTTTACACTGTGGGTGAGGAGCTTTGTACTGCCAGTAGGGATTAAAATTCTTGCTTCTTACTTAACCTTCTCCAACTCCATCCCAGCAGCGGTGTTATATTTCCTCCTCACATCCTCAAGTGGATTCCTACTCAACCTTTGCTGGCATGGGTAGGGTTGGGCCAGACTT
The DNA here is from genome assembly GCF_965194805.1 of Balaenoptera borealis. Classification (NCBI taxonomy): domain Eukaryota; kingdom Metazoa; phylum Chordata; class Mammalia; order Artiodactyla; family Balaenopteridae; genus Balaenoptera; species Balaenoptera borealis. Next base: position 100,369,090 of record NC_138861.1, on the reverse strand, counting down.
TTCTCTGTGTTGTTTAGCTGTCTTATTAGGCTGCCATTTTTCCTGGATCTTTGGCTAGAAAGAGCAGCCTTTTGTTGGGGCCATTTTTGTCAGTGCTGGCTGGTATTTCCAGGTTGCTGGCTTCATCAGCTCTGAGTCAGGATATATGAGGCAAAAAGAAAACCGAGGTAACTAACCACCATGTTGTCCCTTAGGTCCTAAGTTTCCTTGACAGTCTGTCACCTTCTTTCTATATTTCAGAGTCTTCTTATTTTAGTCTTATATATATTGTTTAGTATTCTTAATTGTACTTAGTGTGATGATAAGGGAAGTATGTCTACTCCATCTCCTAGAAGCAGAAGTCTTATTAACAAAACTTTTAAAAATAAAAATTAATTTATATCACTTTAAATTAAAAATCCACTGTCTAGTTTGTTTGAGAGATTGCCCAGCAAGTGACAGAATCACAAAAATAATATTTGCTACTGTGATCAGCCTATCCTAGAAAGTGAACTCAAATAGTACTTAAAATATTGTTACCCATGCAATCCTTAGCTCCCAAAGAGCCAGAAGACCATTAACATATGTTTGCCTTCAGGTCATATACTGGGGCAAGTACTTGAACCAGTCACATCAAGCAAAACCTTGGGGCAGATATTAAGACCAAACAAGAAATCATGGTCGCAGGTAGACAGACCAGGGAGAACAGGCTTGTCAGTAGTCTTTTACTATCATGTCATCTCACTTCATCTTGACCAAAGCCCTGTGAAGTAGGTACTATTATTGATTTTCATTTTACAAAATAGGAAAGAGGCACTTAGGGACTAAATAATTTTCCCAAGTTTTCACAGAAAATAAGTGGAGGATCTATTCTTTAAAATGTGTCTGTCTGACTCTAGAATCTAGGCTCTTAACTATTAGAAATCAGAGATGCTCAGATGAAGTGACTGTAATATTAGCGTTCCAGATCAGAGAACATAAAAATGATATCCAAGGGTCACAATAACCTCTAATTTCAGACAAAATGATCTACTAAGATAGTGATCCAAAAAGTAGCTAGGGGTTTCCAACAGATGAGCTGAGCTTCAGTAAATGGAATTCCAACACAAATGCTCTGTAGCTGCTGGAAGAGAAGCAAACTGGTAGCATCAGAAAAATAGTCAGGGAGAAGAAAGCCCGAGTTCATGGATCAGGGTCAGAGTAAAAATTTCTGGACCCAGTTGAAGGGACTTGACAGAAATGTAAGGAATAGACAAAAAGCTCATGAGGAAAGGGGAGGACTGCCCAGATGATTAGAATGATGACTCATAATCAATAATCACATTGATAATGACCACCAATTATTGAGTACCTGCCATATACCATAGGCTGAGCTAGATACTGAAATAAATTTCAATAACTGGAAACTTATTTTAGCAGAGATTCAGATTTGAATTAAGTTCTCTGAGTTCCCTTTATCACAATGGAGCCCCTTAAAAGGATGTACTTGGAATCTCACCATTCAGCACTGAGGGTTTAAAATCCTTATAAGAAAAGACAACTTTGTAAGAAATTTATGAATAAGAAAATGGAAATTCTTATGTACTTGCTGCCTCAAATCATGATCATTTCTAGAACACAGGATGCAACAAAGTCTGCAGTTGAACAAATCAATGATCTGTGAGGTTAGAAATTAAAAATATATATATATTAGGCATAAAGCCTCTCACCTTTACTAGGGACACATATATTGTTCCAAATCCAAAGGGGAAAAATCAATAAAAGATAGCATCCCTGCAATCCATTCACCCATCGAACATTCATTCATTCTTTCAGTCATTCAACGACTAGTTACTAAATACCTATTCTATGCTTGGAATCATGCTAAGTCCTCTGGATACAGAAAAGAACAAAAGATGTCTGATTTCTGCCTTTGTTGGGCTCACTGCCTAACACCAGAGAACACAATACAATGAATTGATTGATTAATCAGAGAACACATGAAACAGTAGACTAGCTGTTTAAATGCAGAGGTTTCCCTGCTATGAAGGATGTAATAAAACTGTATAGCAGAGTTACATAACCTTGCTTGGGGAATAGGAAAGCCTTCCCAGAGGAAGTGACATTTAAGCCTCAGCTTGATTTTTAGTGAAGTAAGGAAGGTGAGTGTTAAGAAAGTTCTAGTCAGAGTGAATAGTCTGTGCAAAAGCCCTGAGCCTGGAAGTTACACCTCATGCTGAAGAAGCCAAAAAAAGGTCAGAGTGGCTAGAATCTGGGTAGGGCACAGTTCACCTCTGTGACCTTAGAGGCAGGAGAGAATTTCTTAGAGATGGAACAGAGTACGGGCTGGGTGGGTAGCCTAGGAAGTGTCTCTGAAGTGGTTGGCTCACTTTGTTTACCTTATGGGTGGCAGGAAACTCTCTCTAAGGCTCTGCCCGCCTTGCTGTCTTTGTACTAAGCACAAAGGGTGAAGATGTGAGAGGACATCTTCTTATGTCTTAAAACCTCATCTTCTCCGCAGCAGGAGTTCTCAAATGGCCCCGAGTTGGTATTTGGAGAGCAGTATTAATTCTGCCCTTGTGAAGAGTCATCTATGAGCAATGGAAGTTATTTCTGCATCAGCTCCTCAGATCAGAGGCAGCCGGGCAGCCAGGATCCACATGGCCTGATCCAGGTTGCCAGGTAGCTGAGGAAGATAGGGTTGGGACTCTGCCAGCTACAAGATCTAGTACTGAGAAGCCAAATCATGTGTTTTAAGCTGCTTCAAAATCAGTGGATGTTTTTTCCTCCTTTGAAGATCATTACCATTAGTAATCCCACTGACATCTAATACCAAAGGGCAGTTGAGAGGTATAATTTTCCAGCCAATTCAAGCATCCTGTTCTGCTAAAACCCATCTCATTGTAAAACTACAGAATAGTGTATATCATGTATTTCTTCCCCATTTATATTTGGAATTATTTTGGCCAGATTTTGTGTGTTTGTTTCTTTATTTATGTAAAGGATGGTTGTCATAATTTTGATAGAGTAACTACCAACCCTGTGTAAGTAGAATAATTAAATGCATACCTATTTTATTTATTCAATAACTATTTACTGATTCCAACTATCTGTGAGGCACACACCTATGTACCAGAGGTCAATGGGGAAAAAGATACACAAAGTTCTTGTTCATGTGGGGTTTGTAATCTAAAGAGTTGAGAAAGTAGCCAGGTAACAAAGAAAAAAAAGAAAGGAAAGAAAGAGAGGGAGGGAGGGAGAAAAGTAAAAGGAAGGAAGGGAAGGAGGGAAAGTGGGAGTAAAGGAAGAAAAAAGGACATTTCCAGTAGTGTTAACTAGTAGGAAAGTGTAATGTGATAAACCAAACCATACTTGGCATGTGTCTGGTTAACTAGTGCTCTGCAACACACTACTCAAATACTTAGTGACTTAAAACAACATTGTGTTTTGTTTACAATTTTTGTGAGTTGAGAATTCTGGAAGGATTCAGCTGGGTGATTTGTCTGTGATCTGTATAGTGGCAGCTGGGACAGGAAGATCCACTTCCAAAAACAGCTTTTTCATTCACATGTCTAGTACTCAGGACCTCTCTCTCGCTCTCCCTCTTTTGTCTTTCTCTCCCTTTCTCTTTCCACACAGCGTTTCATCCTGAATCTCTCTTTGTGGCTTGGGCTCCTTACAGTATGGTGGTCAGAGAGGAGTCACACTAATTACATGGTGACTTGCTTCTAAGTGTGAGTGAAAGTTGCCAGTCTCTTATCACCAGAGTCCAAAAGAGACTGGCAACTTCTCTTTATATGAGCAGTCACGGAGTCCACCCAGTCTCAAGGAGATGCTACATGGGACCCCACTCTCAATGGAGAAGTGCCAAAGCATACATGGCCATCTTTAATCTATCACAGGGTCTCTGATATAATATTGAATGATTAGGATAGCTTTCCTCAGGAAGTTACGTTTTAACTGAGTCCTGAATGAAAAGAAGAAACTACAGTGCTAACTTCTAAAAGCAGACCATAATAGGCAGAAGGAATAGCAAGTACAAACCCCTGATGCATAAATGATTGATGTATTTGAAAAAAGAGTGAAGGCTAGTGTGGCTGGAACTTGAAGATTGAGGGAGAGGCTTTAAGGAGATGAGATAGTAAAAGTAGAGTCACTTGGCCATGGGCAGGAATTTGGATACTATTCTTAGTGTAAAGGAAGGCATTGGAAGCTTTTGAAATTAGCATGAAGTAATTTACATATTTAAAGGATTATAGAAGTGTAAGAATAGCAGTTGGAAGAACAGTTAGGAGACTATCACAGTAATTCAAGTATGAGATGATGATGACTTAGACTCCCTTGAATCCAGTGGAGATAGATTTAAGATGAATGCAGATATAGATATAGGTATAGGTTTAGGAATAGCTGTAAGTAGCGATACAGATAGAGATGTAGAGATAGATTTAGAGGTAGACCTATATAGGTATAGATTTAAATAGAGATAGAGATTTAGATATATGTATGCACGTAGAAATCAATATGGAAATAGTTATATAGATTGAGATAGAGATAGAAATATATATAGAAACTGATATAGAAATAGGTAATAGATTTAAAGATAAGATACAGAGAGACAAAGATATAGAAATATATTTAGATATAAATAGAGATAGATATCAGTGCAGAAGCAGATGAGTTTAGACAGAGATAGAGACACAAACATAGATGTAGATACACATTTGAGGTGGATACAATAGAATTTCCTAGTGAATTAGGTAAGAGAGACCTCAAAGATACAAAAGAATTCAAGGATGACTTGAGCACTTAGATGCAGAGTAATGTCGCTGACTGAGTTAGAGGAGACTGGTTTATGGAAATTATTCCACTGAAGAGGTAAAAGAGTCCCAAGAAAACCTCTGTGAAATCAGAAGTACTTGAGGAAGTAATGTCACACCTATGTATGCACCCACTGATTTATCTCCTCTTCCCTCTCACATGAATGCTCTTTCTTGCCTCTATCTTTCATCTCAGCATTTCTCACATCTGGAATTCTGGGACTGGGAGAACTTCACAGACTTTGGAGCAAGAGAGGTCTGTATTTAAACCCAGTTGCTGCCATTTACAAGCTGTAGCATTTGTACGGGCAAATGAGCTCACTTTAAGCTTTAGCATCTTCCACTTCAAACTGGAAATAACTTTACCCATCTCACAGGGCTGCTATGAGAATTAAAATTTTAAAATGTGTAAGATGCATTTAGCGCTGTGTCCAGAACGTAGTAGGGCTCAAGAAATGTTAATCTTCTTTTCCTTATATCCTCAAGACTTTTAAAATCCTACTTGTTTACTAATACCCAACCTTTCTTAGCTTCTTTTTGAAACTTTTTAAATCATCTCCGCTCCTCAATGCATTATTCCATGATTATTACCATTGAGCTAATGCAATTCCTCAACTAAACTGTAATTTCCTTAAAGGCAGGGATTCACTATTAATGCATCCTCTTTTTTCCACAACATCCAGCTCAATGCTGCACACTCCATAAGTACTATATAAGTAAACCCTGTTGGTTGATTTTTTTTCTTTTGGTGAATTAAATAATTCTTCTTCAGTAATGAAGTTCCGATGAAAAATTGACTCTAAAATTATTCAATATATAGAGTTTCATGGATTTTCCTAATTAAATAAGAAAAAGACTTCGGAGAGATTTGTTTGTTTTTCTTATTCTTTTCAAGTGTTTCTCATATTTAATAGAATGTAATAGATGTAAAAACACAAGGTCTCTGTAATGGATGATTTTTTTCTATCAAGGTCTCTGAAAGTTAGTCAACATCTACAAATTACATTGATGTGTTATAGTCTTAAATGAATTATATTAGAATGTTTGTGAATACTAATTCTCAGTACTCTTGATGTAAAATTTATGTCTGAAAATTTAACTTCCTGAGACAGATATTGTGTATTATATTTTAAAGTACATATGTTACAAATAGTATTTTTTTTAATTCAAAATGTGACTTCTGGATAAGGTTTCACATTAAAATAATATCTTACTCTTCTTTCTGTCTCTACTTGTGACCATGAAACTATTCTCTTGCTTACACAGACTATAAAGTCATACTCACCAATGCTGGACTCTTCCTATCACTGCAAAAACTGTGACCACTGAGAATGAAGCTTCTTCTCCAATTCTAATCAAATGTAAGCACTGATATCTTTGTCAAACTTCCTTAATGTGAAGAGAATTTATCTTTTGGTAGATTCTTCATCGTGTGTTTGTAAAATTATCTCTTTATGATTAGAGAAATTTTATTTTCAAGAAATATCTCTCATTTTACTTTATTATTGCTTATTGGTCTTGGTTTCCATTGATTTCCCACATTGGATGTTTTTGTGAAATAATAGTTCCTATTTTAAAAATAATCTCATATAAGATATTTAAAATAACATATATACAAATATCCCTTTTTTGCACTATGCAAATACCATTGTTGGTATATCCTTTTCGTCAGAGTTGCAAACTGAGTATTCTATAACAAAGGCTATATATAACCATAATAAGAAAAAGAAAATTATGAAATAAGAAATATTAAGCAAAATTTCCTTTCCCTGGTACAAATATAAAAAAGATTCCCTTATGTATAATTTTTAATAGATTCTGGAATGTGGGCTATCCCACTGTTGAAACATTGGCATAAAACTCTATGTTCCAAATGGATGATTCAGTAAGTAAAAGGAATAGTCAAAAATGCCCCAAATCCTTTGATCATTTTTCATCTGTCCCTGGTGTGATGTGGATGTTTGGACCCTTCTTTCCTTTCTGTCCTCATGTCAGGTTACTCCTTGCCTTGCTCAGTAAGCTCCAGACACACTGATTCTCTCTGATTCCTTGAACACACATAGCTCTCTTAGCGCAGAAATTTTGACCCTGACATTTCCTCTCCTTCCAACATTTTCCAAATGGCTCTTCACATAGTGCTATCTTTTCATCCTTCGGTTTAAATATCACCTTCACAGTCAGACTTTCTTCAGCTATTTGAAGTACAACTCCCTGTATTGATAGAGCATCTTCTTTCTTTCAGAGTACTCATCCCAATGTGTAATTGTAATCATACATTGTTCAGTGGTTTATTTTCAGTCTTCCTCATTAGAATAAGACTTCCATAAGGACAGGAAATGCATCTGTTATTGATCATCACTCTCTTTCTGGTGCTTATGAACTGACTGGCACATGGTGGATGGTCAACACATTTTCCGCATGTATGACTGAATCATACACTTACACCATGGAAATAAACTGAGTGGTAGATCTATATGACCCCACCCACCATCAGTTCCAAGAACACAACACTAAATCCTCCTTCTCCAATGTAGTCTACTTTTAGCCTTTTGTTATCCTCTCTAATGTGTGAGAAAATTATAATCTTTGGAGTCAGAACCCAAATTGACAAGTTTATTCATTAACTCATCCAGAAAAATAATATGATATTAAGCTAAATATTGACGGCATGTAAAGAAAATATTGGGCAGCTACAGGAATAGAAAGGAACATATATGTTACTATTTCTCAAATTTGTCTGTTTAATAGAATCCAAGGAGCTTGTTAAAAAGTAGAGATACACAACAACCTACTCCTCTCCCAGACTGACTGGTAGATTGACTCTCCATGTGTGACACTTAGGAACCTGGACATTTAACAAGAGCTTACTTATGATTAAGCAAGTTTCGGGAACATGAGTAGACTTCATACTAGAAACTTTTTCCTGAAGATGTGGGGAAAACAGTTCAGGAGTTTAAGCAGGAAGTAATCTTTAGGAAGGATTTCCTGGTGGCAGAATGTAGTAGTCAGAATGCAGAAGAGGCATGACTTGTATGATATTAGGTGGGAAAATGGAGGTGAACTTTGGCCAATGCTTAGATTTATGGGTTGAAACTTTTGAGGGGAAAAATCAGGTGTATAATGGTGCCTTTCACTGACACTGGACTTTCAGAAGATCAACTTCAGAGTAGAGTAAGTAGTACGTGTGTGTGGGTGTGTGAGGGTGTGGGTGTGTGTGTCTGTGATTGGTGTTGCTTGGTGGTGGGAAGTTGGTGTACGGGAGGATGAAGAGTTTAGTTTGGGAGACATGAGATTCGAAGCACCTGTGGAGGAGTCAGTTCCAGTGAGCAGCTGGGAATATGTTTCAGGGTTCTGGGGCGTGATCTGGGTTGGAGATGTTAATGGAGAGTGGTCAGTATAGAGACAACTGTTGAAGTCAGCAGAGTAAATGAGATGGGGGAGGGAGAGTGTTTAGAGAGAGAGAGAAGAGGGATGAGGATAGACCCTCATGAAATTCTAATATTTAAAGGAAAGGCAGAGGGAGATGGATCCATAAAGGAAGCTGAGGTAATGACCAATGATATAGGAGGAATCGGATAAATGATGTGAGAGAAAAAAATCAGAAAGGATTTTCAAAAGAAAAGTGATCACAGTATTAACTTTTGCCAAAGTTAAGTAATACTAGAAGTCAAAATGCTCACTGCATTTATTAATAAGATCACTAATGACATTTGCTTATGAACTTTCGATAGACAACAGTAGAAGTTTGGTTATCATAAGTTGCAATATGTGTAAAATAAGAGTACAAATGGCTATGACATTCAGGTTCTCATCTATGAAATGGATACAGTAATACCTTCCTTGAAGGGCTGATGTGAAGATTAAATGAGATCACAGGCTTCTCACAAACCATTTAGAACATAACAGCTATCCAAAAAAAAAATCTTGAAGAAATATTTTTGTTCAATATTATCAATACAAGGTGAGGGATTCCATATTGATTCAGTAAAATTTAGTTCAGTTTATATGGGTTAAAAGCAAAGAGTCCATTAATTAGTATAATGAAGATAGTGACTCATTTTCATAATTGTTTATTAATGATGAGGACACAGGATAATGTTTTTGAGAGCATAGAACTTATAAAATTAATCTAAGTAATATACGCTAAAATCCTATCAAAAATTAATAATAATTTCAGTTACTTTGATATTCTTTGGGGCAAAATAATGCCCTTAAAACAAAATTGTATATATGCAAGTCTGATATAATGTAATCGCTTTATATTCATGAGTCATTTCTGTACTGCAATCCAGCATTAGAAAGATGTTTATTATACTGTATTGTCAGGGAGAAAAAACTGTAAGATAAGTTACCACTTATTAGGCAGTTAATTCATTTTTTAATTCACATTTTTAGTGAATTTTATGAGTGAAACATATCATTAGGAATGGTATATATCTTCTTACTTAAACTTTACAATAACCTTATTACTCATTCCTCTTTCACAGATGACAAAATGGAGATTCATAGAGAGTAAGAGTATTGCCCAGGACACACAGCTAATTAGTACTAGTACTTGGACTGTGATAGTTTAACTCTTAAGCAAACTACGATGTCTATTTCATTTGTTCTCAACATCTCCACTCTAAGAAGCAAGGCATTGAGTTACCATCATTGTTCAGCCTCCATAAACATATATCTGCTGATTATGTAATATGGGCAGAGCTCTCTGTAAAATCTGTGTGTGTTGATGAGTATAAGACATCGTCCGTTGCTTTATCAAAGACAAATGAAATAATGAGAAATGCCCACAAAAGACATTATTATTAGTTAGAACTTATTAGTATTAGTTCATACATATTGAAGAATGAAAGTTGTATCTATGATTAACTTAATATTTGAAGGTTGGAGATTTTATCTATATCTGAGTCCAGCTTTACTCCTGTACATTGCCTTATAGCACTGGATATTGTTTACAGGAATTAAGAAATTTGTAAAAGTGATGAACTGCTGATACCTAGACACGAGGTAATATATGGAGCCAAGAGTACAAAAAATAACTGGTATTAAGTTAGGCATGGAGCCAAAGTGGCCAGAACTTGTGCTGTTGGTGAGCTGAATAAAATGTACTTTAAAATATTTCAGCATAGCCCTCTATATTATACTGTTACAGGTTTGTTAATTGGTTAAGCTATAATCACATGCAAATGGCTGCTCTAATCAGGAATTCACACTTCAAAGGTATCTAGCATTTTTAATTTAAAAACTCTTATTCTAGAGTTGGCTTCTACCTGTGCTTCTCTTACCCTGATCTCAATTAATAACAATGTTTTACTAAGTAGCTTGGTAATTGTCAGGAAAAGAAGTTGTCAAAATCAATATGCTATTAAATATCATGGTTAATATTAGACATGAGTTCTCGTTGGTAAAATATTCAAAATATTTTAGATTGGCAAAAAACATATTAGAGAAATTCTAATCCTTGCATTAACAGGGTGTACAAATCTAGGCTGCACTTTAAGAAACAGTTCCTTAAGTTCCTGTGCCAGCCCACCGGTTAGGAAGATTTCTGGTTGCCAGCTATAGACCATAACGGCCACCAATCTCTACCTCTGGCCTATTGTCACATTTACCTTGAGTGAATGTTTCCTGCAAGGTGATGGTCAGAATACCTAGCAGGATGGAGGGCTGGAACTTATCAGGTTTACAGAACCAAATGTGTGCACTTTCAAAGACTGCTTCCAAATAAATGTTTAGAAAACAAACAAACCCAATAGTTTGCGTGAAAGATATTGATCTGAAACTTACTGTTATGATAACCAGGTAGCATGCTTGTAGAGGATTAGCCAGCCCTGACCCTCTTCAAAATTCTTGGTTGACCTGTTTTCTACCAGTAAGAATCTACAAGTTATATATGCCTATATTGATTTGAGGTCATGTGCATAATACCAGTGTACATGGACCAAAACATAGTGGGGAAGGGGTATTTTTGATTATTAAGAAATAGTCATGGCTTTCTATAATAAATATCATCATACAAGAGTGGAAAAAATCTCAAAGAGGTCAACAAGTCTGTCTCCCATGATCCTACTCTTATTCTTCTTTCTGTTTCATCAAGGATAACTTTACCACTTTCACTAACACAAGTATCTTTCCTATACAGTCCAGGGTAATCAGAGAACATTACCAACCATTGGTATACTTTTCTGATATAAAAGCCCCTATTAAAATAGCTCCATATATAAGTACCTGTTTTTCCATGTTTTTCAAAAGTATCTTGCATTCTAATGTGTGCATGTTAAAAATATATATCTCCAAATATTTTGATGATAAATTTCCAAATTAATATGCAAATTTAAAGTGACTTATTCTGTGTTAGATATGGTAATTAATGGATTTTAACAAGAAAGATGTCCACATATGTCATGGTGCCTCATATCTATTTAATATTACATTCACAGGCCAGTTTGGAAAATTGATAGAGTTCTCAAAAATAAAATTACACCTTTTGGATCAGCACAAAGTTTTGGCTTAACATGATAGAAATATAGTTATACAATATTTAGATGATATCGCCATTCCTTCTATTGGGATTACCAATCATTAACTTGGAAAGAATGCTTGTACTCAAACAGAGGTTATTCCATAGCATTTAGAGGAGAAACATAATGGAACGTGGTCCATTATTGAATCCATTCTAAAAACGTTTGATTAGAGCACCTGTTAATTCTCTCTGTCCTTAATTTTGCATATGGATAGTACATTGGGTGCCAAAGAACTCAAAGTTTCATTTTTTTTAATTTAATTTTATTTTTTTTAACATCTTTATTGGAGTATAATTGCTTTACCATGGTGTGTTAGTTTCTGCTTTATAACAAATTGAATCAGTTATACATATACATATGTCCCCATATCTCTTCTCTCTTGCCTCTCCCTCCCTCCCACCCTCCCTATCCCACCCCTCTAGGTGGTCACAAAGCACCGAGCTGATCTCCCTGTGCTATGCAGCTGCTTCCCACTAGCTATCTATTTTACGTTTGGTAGTGTATATATGTCCATGCCACTCTCTCATTTTGTCCCAGCTTACCCTTCCCCCTCCCCGTATCCTCAAGTCCATTCTCTAGTAGGTCTGCATCTTTATTCCTGTCTTGCCCCTAGGTTCTTCATGACCTTTTTTTTTTTTTAGATTCCATATATATGTGTTAGCATACGGTATTTGTTTTTCTCTTTCTGACTTACTTCACTCTGTATGACAGTCTCTAGGTCCATCCACCTCACTATAAAAAACCCAGTTTCGTTCCTTTTTATGGCTGAGTAATATTCCATTGTATATATGTGCCACATCTTCTTTATCCATTCATCTGTTGATGGACACTTATCAAAGTTTCATTTTTGCTAGAGGGAATCAATATTAGTGATTGAATGGGAAAGTTCATCTGTCTACCCAATATTGAAATATGACTGATGTGGTGAAAATACATCTAGTTGGAGGAAGCAGAGACATTTGATAGCAAAATAGGTGGGATCTTGCCAAAGAGCTCCCCCAACCTTCTCTTTCTCAGTGACATTTGGACCAGACCCAGAGTAAGAACTAACATGTTTCTGAAATGTTCCAAGGTCACCCTTCTGGGAGTTGTTTCTGCTGTCTTCCTTAGATACATGTTTATTCTCATTTTTAAATGAGGTTCATCCATGGAATAAGTTTTTTTAATAGGAGTTGTGCAGTTTAAATCTAAACAATATATTTTAATGGGATGAGGGAAGAGTGATAATTTTTCACAAGGCACTATTCCAAATTCCTCTAGTCCTACACACCACATCTTCCTCATTTTGGATGTATTCTTGACAGAGCCTAAGGTTAACCCCCAGGCATAAATGCACATTTTTAGGAAAAAGGTTTGCATCCTCCAATGCAGATTTGCATCAAGATTTGAGGGGGGGGGGGTTGTTTTGTTTTTGTTTTGACTTACAAAAGGAGTATTTCTTAAAACGCTCTATTAAAAGTCCTTGGCTTAGCAGCAGACATAAATGGTGAATGCAGGCATGGGCACTGGGGATAGCTAAATATATCTGACCTCAGTGGACTCTTTGGTATTTAGGTTTTCAGTGATCTGTTAAATGTTCTGCACATTTGAAAAACTGTTTTCAGGCAATTCATGTAAGATGGCATAATAGGTCATGGTTTGGATTTGCAAAACATGTTTACTTAACAAATTCAGATTTACTTCAGTTTGATACTTTGGCATATTATATTTTTATCTCTTCAAGATTTAGAAAACTTTCTTTAGGAGCCTTCCAATCTTTCCTACAAAAGAGTAACAAATGCTGTCTTGCCTGGTAATCTTTTGAATGGTATCCTCAAAACAGGATTTTCGGAATTTCTTTTCCTGCTATAGAATCCTGAATCAGCAAAATTTGCAGCTTTGCTGCATACTTAAAATAGGTTGGCATGAATCTAGTATGGTATTGCTGGCATGTGTTATATTAAATAAAAATCTGTAAGGTCGTCAGAATATGACCAGTGCATGGAAAGAAAGAATCTATCCTCCTGAAACACTCCAGTGCCTGCTGCTTTTCTATTGCTTTGCCTTTGTGCTTCAAGACTAATGATTTTGAATTACAGTGACCTGGAGACTTGTCAGTGACAGAAATGAATGACTTCTGAGCTATCCCAGTTTTCACAACTCCTCAGTATTGGTTTCTCCTTAGCCATTCATAATCAACATTCAACATTCTATTTAGATACTCTTAAATCTCTAGATAACCTCTTTAAGATAGGGGACTGTTGGAAATTGGGAAAGGATATTAACATTTGGTAGAAATTACAATTTCTTTAATAACTGAAAGAAAGCTTGGCTTCAAGACAACTGGGGAAAACAATTCAAACACAAAAGAAATCAAGAACAAATCCAGAAGAGTCTTCTTTGTTTCATTTCTGAAATCTACTCTTTTGCTGAAGTGGTACTATCCACCTCTTTGGAGAACTTTCTCTATGAATCCTAGTGGGTTTGTGGTGTGTGGGAGTGTGTTTGGTGGTGGGAAGGTATTTGACTCCTAATTTTGTCTCTTACTCATGGTCTCACTTTCGGCTGCTTTCATAGTTTTTGATCTCTGAGGATGGAAAGAACCACTGGAGAATGTGTTCACGTACTGTGTGTACTTACTCTTCTGTCTGCCTAGCATGCACAGGTGCTTTCCAAAACCTCTTGTATTTCCCTTATGGGGTTAACTCTCCTCCATTGATATCAGTCTTGATGGGACTGTAAATCATTCATTCCCTCCCCTTTAGAAGCCAGTGGAGTCCCTGGAGACATGATAGGCTTCTCCCAGAGGTCTTTTCTCTCCAACTCAGTATAGCCAACAAGTAAGTTAGCATAATACTTAAGTTCAACCAATCAGATTCTTCTTCCTGGAATTTTGAATCTCAGCAAAAGAGTTTTAAGATCTGAATGAAACATGGTTGGTATTGATTTATTCTAACTCTGGCACCCTGATATACTGGCTGAATAGTTTTTCCTGCCCTGATTGTTCTTATTCTGTTTGAAAATATGTGTGGATGTGTGTGTGTGTGTGTGTGTGTGTGTGTGTGTGTGTGTGTGTGTTCTAGTTTTATGGTCTATATACTAATTTTGTAATCTAGTAATATCTTTCCAGTAAATTTATTTTTGCTCAGAAATAATAATAGATTTTTATTATTTGCAACAAAAAAGCAAGCAAACAAACAAGACAAATACCCCTAAAGGATATATCCATCACAAACCCTTTCTAGAATAAAGTAGGAAAGAAATAAATGTAATAATTAAGTATAAAAACAAGCTCTGGGCATAATACATTTCTTCAGGTGCTGGGACTCTTATTAATTCTAGACATCACCTTGTAGGGATGCTATGAAAAAACTTTCGAACAGTATGTAGCTTCAGACAGTAAGAAAATTTCAAACCAAATGTAGTAAGCACCTACTATATGTCACATTTCATATGAGAATAGATATGAGAGATAAAACGATGAAGAAGTCACTCTCAAGCAGCTTATAATCCAGCCTAAGAAACACATATAAACAGACGATTTCAAAATAATTGTGTAACAGCTGTAAGCCCATATGAAGCCCTATTTCCGCTCTACGTCAACTTTGACCTAGTGTATCTCATCACCTAGATAGAACCTACTCACATCAATATGTTCATCAGCAATATAGAATTTTCTCAAAACTGTGTTAGGGAGGAATATGGGTATGGAGGATTTTATATTGCACACTCAAAACTTCTGCCTCACTTATACATTTTCTGCATGTCTCCTTTCTTACGCTTCTTTTTTTTTTTTTTTTGTCCTTTCCCCAGGCAATTTTTGTCCTTTTCTCTCTGTTGCCAGCAAATGTCTTCCTTGACACTTCCCTTCCTCTCACTCACACTTTTTTTTTTTACCTGCAAAATGATTACTCCTCCAAATTTACTTTACCCCCCACCCCCCATAACCCTTCTTGACTAACCAGGGATCTTCTGGTAACAGGATTCATCATGCTTAACAGACAACGGTAGGATACAAATGAAGGTGTTTCGGTAAAGATGATGGTATATGATCTGGGTTTCAGTCTGTACCTAAAATCTGCCAATTAGCATGGGTCTGTGCAAGTCTCCTATCATCTCTAAGTTTTATTTTTTCCAACTTAACCCAGACCTATTTCCTTTAAGTGTCTGTTGTGAAGATAAACTATGTTCTTTGTAAAATGGTCCATATTATAGATGTGTAAGAAAATAAAATGCTATCTAGGTGGTAGTTTGACAAGATCACCTTTATGTTATCTTATTCCAAGATGTCATCTGTTACATGATTCATTACATAGAAGAAACCCAATCGAAGGTACATAAATGACAAGGAGGGCATCTAAGTTGTCATCACCAAAAGTTCCAAAGCAATAATCTTTGCCTTGCAAAGTTCAGTACTTTTATAGCATTGCTGAGTATTCTCATTCAAAAGTGTTCACTTGGATCACACTAGACTATAATCAAATACTCCTACCCATGGTCATGTTTTCTTATCTGTTCAGTGGAACTGGGTCTAGGAGGATGAGATCAGGGACAGAGAGGCAAACACATCGAATACTGAAAATATTCCATTACAACAAGCACTCTCCCAAACAATACACACACAAACACACACAGACCAACACAGGCACACATACCACACAAACACAAACCCCTTTAGTGTCAGAATACCTGCTCTCCTGGGGGTCTTTTTCCAGGAGTCAATTGTCACAAAAGGGGTTGTTTCTCCTCTTTCTGAAGACCCACTCTCCTCCCAAAAGTTTTGATTTTCTCAAGAACCAATCAAACCTCATCACAAGAAATACTTAAAATCCAGTTTGAGATTCACTACGTTTACAGTATTAGGTTATGTCTGGGCAACAGGTTTTCCTTTCACTTTCAGAAGTTTCTAAATTTATGGGACATCAGACCCTATTAAAAATTAAGTATAAGACAAAAGCCCTGTGGTTTCTCTGCCACTGGATTTGGTGGCAGGCAAGGAGAGATTCCGCAGCCAATGGACACGTGCGTTTCGGTCACAGCTCATTACATTGCCTTCTCACGGGGCGTATGTATTAGTGATCACCTCCAAGCAATCAATTTCATCCAGAGTGGACGTAATGGAGTGCTAATATATAGTATTGTATTGAAAATATACACAATGCCCCTTGTGTCTGCACTGACATAAGACAGTGAAAAGTAAGGCATTTATAAACATCTAAGATAAAAATTCTGAGAACCAGTTGCTTTATAAGAAATGATGATTATGGTAACCTGGCCCCAATATGGGAAATAAAACAAGAAGCCTTTGGTTAAGCTTAATACTACATAGAACTCACCAGAAGACACATGACCTAGGTAGGCCAGGGTACATTTTTCAATTACTCTGCCCCAGCCTGACAGACTCTACCTTGCCCCACTGAGCAGGTCCCACATAGCAGGTCTGTGCAAAGCATAGAACTCTGCCTTTTGTATATAGAAATCTGGTGGCCACACAGACATCTATCAACTGTGCAAACAAGACTATCGGCGCAGGATCCCAGGGAGTCATATAAGGACAGGACTGCTTCCTCCCAGCTGTGTGACCTACCACCCCAGAGCCACCAGCACCCCCAGGAAGCTGTCAATGCTAAATGAATGAAAGCCTAGGACAAACCAGTGCCTCCCACAGTGCGACTTGAAATTCAAACAACTGAGGACTTCCCAAGTTTTCAAAGGAGGGACAGCCTGCCCTCCTGACTATTTATTAAATTATGAAATATGAAAATCTATTTTTAAGCCCTAAGGGAGCATTCAGGCAAGAATCAATTTAAGAAATAACTAAGATATGCCTCACATGCAACTCAGAGTTAGGAGGCCAGCCATTCAGTTCTTTCCTCATCCCCACTGTAATAAGACTTCTAAATACACAGACTTGAACTTGAAGCAACCCCATAGGCAATACAGTTTGGCCAGTTATAGTTTTCTAATTCATGAGAGATTCTGATGATTAAAATAGGGAGCGGGTCACTCTCGAACTTACAAGCAGCAAATGGCTTTTAAACTGGAGCTAATGCGTTCCCAGCAGGTTTTATTTATTAGCAAACATGCAACACATACCCGGTAGGCATGAACTTTCTGGGAAAGCATATATACACAGAATGAGGAACTACGAGCACATACACTTAAATGTGCTTAAAAAGACAACAGCATGTTTTTCTGTTGCTTCCTGAATTAACTCTGAATTGGAAAACAAAGTTTCATATTACAGCATGAGTAACGCATGCAGTGTCTTCTTCCCATGCCTCTTCTGGCAGAGGGATGTGTTGGCAAGAGCAGAATTATACTTACAGGTTAACTTGGCCAAATCAGCCTGAGGATTAGCTACAAAAGTGATGGTTACGTGCAGATGATGATGTTGGCACGAGGAGGACTCTCTCTCTTTATTTATTTTTAGGCATTGAATTAGATTGACTGAAACAAAGCTTCATAGGCATCTCATATCTGATGTATTTTAATCTCTCTGGGAAGCATTCCTCGACCTCACTTTTCAGTTTGTGGTGAGGGCTGTGGGATGAACTTTTTCTGGTTTATCGTTCCCTTTAGTCACCCATTTTGAGATCTCTGACTGCAAACGAGGCTTGAATGCAGTTGCTGTGGAATACATTAATTAATTATATTTATTTTACATAATTGGCATTAGGGCTTTCTGAACAAAAATGCAAATTTATGGAAATTGGTTGAAATACTTATGCAAAATTATATAAAAATGGACCCCTAAATTATTGGAAAAAATAAGGTAGTTTTAATTGAACAGCTAAAAGATTTGTACTTTACTATATGATTATATCTAGTAAACTCAATTTAAAAAGTAAGTTCATTTGCTTCTATCTAACCCTTCCATATCTTGCTCAGTATTGTTGGTATAATTATCACCAATAAAGGACCAATCTTCTTTTCTATCTCTTTTTGCATCAAGTGTTAGTTCTGTAAACAGAAATGGAATATGTTATTCTTTTGAACAGAGCCTTGTGCATTACAAATTAGGAAGCATCAGGCCGAAGAGTTGCAAAGCAACCAATTATTGCTTAAAGGGGACATAATGCAGCACCCTGCTTATTTGTTGTTTTGCAGGGGGAATGACTTTGCTGTAGAACAAGACTTTCAACAAAAGATCACTGAAAGGCAGTTGTGAGGTAAATGGCCTTGCAATCAATAGAATATATCTGGCTACGGTGGCAAGGAATGTGTAATATGGAGGGATATGCAGTTAGGGGTGTAATAAAGAGTATTATGATGCTTGTGACATAGGCGTGAATACCTGAATACTGATAAATGAGCACTTAATAAAAAAATGTGTCAAGAAATGTGGAATATGGATGGGTAAGCACTAAATGAAAGGAGTGAGAAATAAAACATTCCCAGGTTAGGGGACAGAGACATTTACATTTAATTAACAGGTTGTTAATTATTGATGGACAACTCCCAAAATTCAAAGAGATCCAATTTAATATACATTCAGCTAATCAAGAAATTAGACTGACCTCCAAACTCCAAGGGTATGGAAGTAGTTTCACAAGATTCAAATAATTATGCTAATGCATTAATTTTCTTATTCCATATTTTTTCCTTTGGAGGGGTGGGGAGATAGTTTGGAACAGATTGAGGGTGAGCTTACTTTTCTGGTGCTATTTCAGTACCTCCACTTGGATAATTATTTCTGAAAACATCCTCGGGATTCAATTGAATACTTTATTCTCTTTAGGTCCCTACCATAAAATGTAATGGGAGGTTGCCTGAGACTATGTAAAGCTTGTCAACCTCTCATCAAGAAATGGTAGGTAAATTGATCTTTATAAATAGAGAGCTACACTCTCACACCTTGTTCCTCTGGAGTGAAAAGTAGCTAAAGGACAAATCTGTAGTAATCTGAAGAAATGAAATTAGTAAGACTTAAAAACTGTTACCTGAAATATTCAGATTTTTAAAGCCAATATGGGGCTGTGATATTAAGGTTCTCATCATATATTTTCTGTGTGATGATACATCATTTCTTCCATTTTCCTCTTTTGTTTTACAATGTGATGCACTGCATGTGTATTTTGCCCTTACTATGTGCAAAATAGTACAAGTCCTGAAGAGAAATACAAAAATATAATTCACAGTTCTTGCTCTTCCACAGACACATACAAAATACAAAATATCAAGCAGTGTGTGAAAGGGTTATAATGAAAGTAGTAAAGAATGAAGTTTAAAGAGAGCTAACTTAATTGTTCCTAGATGAGATACATAACAAATTGGATTTAAAGTGCATGTCTCCTTTACTCATCATTGACATCATATGTTTCATTTCAATATTATTGTAGAAAGCATTGAAATAATTATACACATTCTCTTCCTCCCTCTTTCTTGTCTCTTTTCATTCTTTATTTATCCTTAAATTAAAACTATTTGGTGGGACCATGCAAGATTTCCAGGAGAATTGTCTTCTGCCAAAATTGTGGGGAGTTCAAACTAGAAAGATATAATAAAAATCAGTGAATTATTCAGTTCAAATGGGTGAATGATATGGTATATAGGTTAGATCTCAGTAGAGCTGCTAGTAAACCAGCAAAAATACTGGGTTAACTAGTAAATCTGTTGTTGAATGTAAGTTCGTGTGCCCAATGCACAGTGAGGCCAAACAAACCATAATGTCAGAGTTTGGAGCAGAGAAATGCTTATTGCAAGGGCAAAGCAAGGAGAACAGGCAGTTCATGCTCAAAAAACCCAAATTCCCAGATGGTTTTTAAAGGGAAAATTTGGGGGGAGGGCTGCAGAGTGTGTGACTTTCTTCTGATTGGTTGGCAGTGAGGTAACAGGGTAGTGTTCTAGGAATCTCGATCATCAGCCTTCTGGGTCCAACCAGTCTGCTCTCTCAGCATATAGTTACAATCCTCCATCTGGGTGGGAGCTTTAGTTCCTGTAGAAGAACGCAAAGATATATTGTTATGTATATTCCTTGAGGAGGACCAAGGACTCTGCTTTATAGCTGTACTATTGTGTCTTGACTGTTTTTCCTTTGTTTCTGCATTCCCTCACTTCCCTGATTAGTGCCTGTTTGAATCTACCCTTTGGGACTCAGGGAAGGTCTAGGAGGCTGAAGTCTTTTTCCTAAAAACAAGACATGGGGGACATGGAAAGGCTTTGGTACCCAAGAGAGCCCCATAGTGTTCTGCTTGGTTTCAAATTCATACTAATAAAGCTATAAGAATGATTAGTGTTGGAGTCCACTTACTCATTCACAAATTCATTGGGTATTGTTCATCAAACATTTGACTCAATGTTGGAATTATACCCATGAATACAAATCAGTGCCTAGCCCCTGCTTCAGTATAGGAAGAAAAACAGATGTGCAAAAAATAAAAGTGCAAAAACACCATTGACTATACAGTGAAAGGGGCTAAGTGAAACAAAAAGAACAGGTTTCAAGATCTGAGATTGGAGGGTTTCAGGAGGAGAGGTGAGGGTATGAGGATGGTCAGCAGTGTGAAGGGAAGATTCTTGGGTAAGGTGAGTGCTGAGCTGGGTTTTGACTGATGAATAGACATTTTTGGATAAAAAGTATGTGCATTTGTGAATTGGGAAATTCTACATCATACACAAAGATAACAATAAATGTAAATAATAGAAAGATTATATTAAATTATTTAGGCATTAACTATAGTGGAAGAACTCAAAGATGTTAAATATTTCTAGTGTGTAAATTTCCAGGATATGATCTGCTAGAGACAGTGGTCAAGTCATAAATGGTTTTGTATGCCAGAGCAGAGAGTTTGAACTTTTTAACCTGTTAGCAGTTTCTCCCAAAAGACTCCTTTAGGTTTTCTTTTCAATTTTCCATACACCCACACAGTGGGCCTTGTCAGAACTTGCTAGTCAATAGAAGATCATTTTTCAACCAAATCTTTCCATAGTATAAGGTTTGTTGTCCCTTTGCTATCCTGAAAGAGAAAAAAAAAAAAAAAAAGCTTATATTATAGTTTCTCTTCCCCTTGCCAGCCCCAGAATTCTGCCTTTAATTAATTAATCAACATTATTTTTATTAAATATCTACTATATGCTTAATAAGAATGGGGGGAAATGTGATTTTATAGTCTTTACTAATATTAACAGAAAGCATTTATACTCAAAGAAAAGATGGTTCAGAACACACTAAATTTTGTCATCACAAAATGTCACTCACAAAAAAGGTCCAGATGTTTCAAACCAGGAGTAATGGAAATGATACATGATACATTTGATGTTTCTTTCCCTGTACTGTAAAGCTTCGATGCATTCATATGAGAGCACTATGTAAACCAGAATTCATTAACTCCACTTGCTACATCAAGATACCAAGACCCAGAGAGAGTAGGATACTTATTACAATCCCCACAGCTCTCTATGAGCACAGCTGGATCTCAAATTATAGTTCCCTAATTCTAACTCAAAGTTTTTCCAACAAACTAATCATGTTCACATTCCATCCTTTGGGTCTCAGAAACCTCACTGGCAAGAAGCTGAAATGAAGAAAGAGTAGGGGTTTAGTATTGAAGGAATTAAAGGAAAACCTAAAGTTTGGTAAGTATGAGTGAGCTTTAGGAAATTAGCTTAATTGTAAAAGATTATTTTACAAGTCATAGTTCCTAACAATAAAATTCAAAAACCTCCAAATTGTATTTATTATGTTGGTATTTTATAGGATAAAAGTTGGGGAAGGGATACTTAACTTTGATAGTCTTCATAAGTAACCAAATAAAGAACCTAAAAAACACAACTACACGCACATGTGCATGTCCACACACGTTGTCTCTCAGGGGGAGTGTGTGCTTGACCAAGAGTGAGTCCCCAAAGTAGTGGTGTCCCAATACCTTGCTGTTATTTCTCACATTTGAACCCACACTCAGTGCCAGTCATTGTGCTAAGTGCCATATATAAATATACTCTCATGTAATTCCCACAATAACACTGAGTTGAATTTTACAAACTAGGAAATGTAAGTAATAGGTGTTGAATTTGAAGCAATGTCTGTCTGATTCCAGAATTCACACATTTAATCTTGATGTCACCAATATTGAAATGGGAGGAGGATGCTTTGAGGTTTAAGTTTCTTCCTAACCACACACTCAGACAGCGTGTGTGGGAAAACTAATGAGTCGACTGTCCCACAAGCTAAATTATATTTACAGTTGATTGTTATATAAATAATAAGTGCAAATGATATAAAAATCATTTAAAATACAGAAGATATAAAACAGAAACTTCTCCCACTCCACTGACTTATCCACATTCCCTCTCATCAGATAATTGCTGTGAGTAATCCACTTCAGTTCAAATGGGGACAACTATGTACTTATCAACTTTATGTACAAAACATGTATTTATCAACTTTAAATAACTATTTTTAGCATCCAATTTAAATGATGAGGTAACTTTCAGTTTATACCACACTTATTTCTTCTTCTCTATTCAACCAAGTTCTCTCAGCAATACTATTACTTTTACATTGTTAAGATTTGCACCACTTTCACTGAATTTAGCAGTCATAATTATACTGTCTAGTTTTGCCTACAGTTTGATTCTAAATGCTGAAAATTATTAAAGCGTCTAGCTTCTACCTAGATGGTCTAAATGGATCTGTAAGAAACACTGAACTACACCATTTAAAAGATAATATTTTGTAAGTCTAGATCAAATTATCTTTTCTCAATTGCTCTTGTTTATGCCATTTATTTTCTTCACTTTTGAATCTTGATTTAGTTTTGAACAAAGTTTGATCTGAAAGTTTAAAATGAAATCAATGTGACCATATATGTATTGTTCACTGACCCAAAGTAACATTTCCTCCTTATATAAGACTTGGTCTTTTTGGAAGCTCAAATGCCTTTTATTTCATAATAGTACATTACTTGCTGTTAAGCACTTAGGGTCCAAGGAAACTCCAAACAAGCTCATGGAATCATTTTTTCATTTCATAATAATTTCTTCTAAGAACTGTTTGCCCTTCTCTTCTACCCTAAATTTAAAGTCCACTAGACCTCTTGCACAACAATTATCCTGGGAATTCCCTTCATTGTTTCCCTTAGTTAGAGCCACTGCTTCTTGGAAACCGTACGGTAAGCACAGTGTAACTATAAACCATGTCAAATAGCTTCCATGCTTAAAATCTTTATGTGTCCATTTTAATTATTAGTTTTATTGATTCTTTTGTGGTTTCCTTTTGTGTTTGAATGTTTTTGATTGTGCATTACACATTGTCTTTGAAAAATTATTTTGGGTCATGGATTCTCTATGACCTAGGATGAAGTTACTTTCTACCAGGTTCTATAAATCCACGATGACCCTAAATCAAAGCTGTGGTTTACTTGGAGTCCCAGGCAGCATGAATCTGATCTACAAATCTGAGCGACAGCAATGAAATAACCACAGCTCTTCAGAGTTGTTGCTGTTGTTAATACACTTTTCTTTTCCTTCCTTTATCTGTTCAGCATCAAGGCAACTTTTTCTGTGTTCTCTGAGGAGAGAATTACTTCCTGTTCACCTTTATCTTCCCAAGTTAATGTGGAGGTGTCTCCTGTTCAGTATTGGATGGGACATTCTTGCCTAACCAAAGGCCCAAGTTTGCCAGCAGTAACAAATGCCCTCAGAGCAAACACTCCTTTATTCCAGTACAGGACACTGCTTGTATCTCTGGGTTCTATATTCCCATAAATTTTTGACTTAGTAGATCCTCGTCATCTTTTCAGCTATCCAATACTTTGATGAATTTTTAAAATATCTTATCTAGCAATTTTTGTCATTTTTAGCAAAATTATCCAAATAACCTGGATCCCTGTGACTGGAAACAGGAACTCTTCTCTTTATTCTTGCAGTTCAGTTATTTCACTAGTATATTTTGGTGTTGATGGGTTAGGGACAGGTGTATTTTTTCATCTACAAATACAAGCTCTTTCCTAAATTTCACAATAGTTTTATTTTCATTTTATATTTTAATATTTTATGTTCCACATGTTCTATTCTCATCTTCAGAAACACCATTTTTTACAGATATTCAATTTCCTTTTTCTGTCTTCCACCGAGTATATTTTTTTATAATCAATTTTAAATGTTATTTTATTCTCTTCCAATTTCCCTAAACCCATTTGCAATATTTTTGACAGCATTTTCTGTTGAAGTTATGTCTTACTGTTGTTTTTTTTATGTGCCTTTTCTCTCTATTCTGTTTTCATTGTTCTCTCCCATATCCTTTCTGAGCTCTTCCTGCTTGGCTTTCATCTCTGACTTTTGTTTTATAATTTCTTCTTTAAATCCTTGTGTCTTTTGGTTGACACCTTGTTTATCTCTTCGTTTTAATAGATAAACAATGTCTGCTATTCTTTTGAGTCTAAGTCTAACTAGTTGTCTGAATCCATCTTGTGTTTCCTTGGGTAATTCTGTTAGTTTATGAAAAATCTTTTCTTATTAAATTATGTTTTGTCAGAAAATAAATCCAGATGACAGATCCAGGGGTGTTGGTTGGAAAAAGTTGGAAGGAGCCTTGGGACTTCCTATAAATCCACTCTTTCTCTATAAACTACTAATGGGACTATGGGACAAGGATTAGGCACTCTGAGTTGATATGCTTAAATTGGAGAAGGACAAGGAAGAAATTTTTTCTATCCATCACATAATTACACACTGTTTTCTTCCTTGCCATAGCTCAAAGTTTTTCTTTTCAATATCCTAATGGATCTAAGACTCACTAACCATTTATAAACCACATTACAGTCTAAAAAGTCACTTTAACAAAGTTTCCAGTAGATGCATAAAAGTATTTTGAAAATACCATATTGTTATTATTTTTATGATTATAAGCATTCAAGTGATTGAAATGAGGTATTTCTTTATCATAGCCTATAGTAGTTTTCTTTGCTCTAGTTCAGAGAACTAGGAATGACACAAGCATTCATTTTACAGAATTTTGAACAAGATTATGTCCAACTTACCTTGACTCCTCCAGCAATGTAGGGACTTGAGTGACTTCAAACATGTCTTTGGATAGAGGGAATGTAAAGACCCTAAGGTGGGAGTTAACTAGCATGTTTGACAAACTGCAAGGGGGCAGTGTGAACGGAGCAAAAAAAGGGAGGTGGGAAGATGAGGACCGATAGGTTGTGGGGCAGAGTTACACTGGGCCTTTTTGGGTTTTTGACTTTTACTCTGAATGAGATGGGGAGCCACTGGAGGGATTGTAGCACAGGAATGAGGTAATCTGGCCTATGTTTCAAAAGGATCACTCCAACTGGTATCTTAAAATTACACTGTAAGGGAAGAAAAGTGGAATTAGAGAGACCAGTTGGAAGGCTATTGGAATGATACGGGTGAGAGATGGTGGCAGCTCATAAGGAGCATTTGCAGTAGAGGGAGTGAGCAGTGGCCAGAGTCTACATATAATTCCCAGCAATCATCAAAAGAATTTCTGATGTTTTGGATGTGGGCTATGAAAGAAGGACCCTAAAAAGGGATAATTCTTTGTTTCTAGTCCTTAGCAACTTGGATGGATTCAGTTGTTGTTGAACAAAGATGGAAGAGACACTGGGTGGAACGTGTATTTTGGGATAGGAGATCAGGAGTTCAGGCTGGACATGTTAAGTCTGAGATGCCTCCTAGAGATACATCACCTGAAATGGAACTTGGAATCTTAGTATACTGAGTTGGATAGTGTCTCCCCCAAATTCATGTCTATGTGGAACCTTTGAAAGTGGCCTTATTTAGAAACAGGGTCTTTGCGGATGTAATGAAGTTAAGATAAGGTCATACTGTATGAGGTGAGCCCTAAATGCACTATGACTAGCATCCTTATAAGAAGAGGGAAATTTGGACAGACAGAGACACAAACACATGGGGGAGAAATCATGTGATGACAGAGGCAGAGACCAAAAGAACGCAACTACAAACCAAGGATGCCACTGACTGCCAGTAGCCAAAAGAAGCTAGAAGGGCAAGGAAGGATCTTCCCTTAGAGTCTTCAGAGAGAACATCGCCCTGCACATACCTTGATTTCAGACTTCTAGGCTCTACACCTGTTAGGTAATAAATTTATGTTATTATAAAGCACCCAGCTTATAGTAGTTTGTTATGACAGCCTAGGAAACTAATACACCTGTGTATGTTAGTATGGCCTGACTGGCTCTTAGCAGTTCAGAACCATTAGCTCCTGTATTCTGGATTCTCTAAGTCTCTTGCCCCAGTCACAGATCGCATTCACTCCAGGGGCAGGAATCTCCCTCATACATTTGACTCACATTGAGCTAAATATCTGCAACCACTAGTTTCAGGGGATGCTGATTTTTTTTGTTACCATCCTGGCTGGTTAATTTATTCTTCATCTTGTATTTTTGCATATGATATTCTCAACACAAAATCTTTCTGAGATTTAATTTCTTCATGTATATGAGAGAGAGGTTCTAAGAAATGCAGTGTATCCATACAATGGATTTTGGAGTTATACAGGCAAGGTTGAAAACAAAAAACAAAAACTTGAAGCAAATTCAACAGCTTGTCTCATGTTGTAAATGCTAAATCTAAAGACAGTTTTGTGGGTTAAGAAGATCAGTAACTTAAAAAAAAATAGTTAACATTTTGTCTAGTTCAGGTATTGTAAGTCATGGTGATTTAAATCATGATATATCCAAAATGTTAGTTCATTAAGCAATCCATTCTTGCTCTTTAGGAAATGAAGACTGCCTTATCCACCTCCTAGGCTTACAAGAAAGTCTAAGCACTCATACTGCAAGTGGCAGTGTCTTATCCAAAAAGACTTTAGTAACTCCTGTTTTAAAATTTTCCATCTGAATTTGCTTATGGCTGGTAAAAAAAATGTTATGCGTGTTTGTCCTTTGCCATGTGCCCTCATCATTTTGAGTTATTTGCAGTTGTAGAAAGAAGGAAAGCTGGGGAAAGACCTCAGAAACTGCTGAATTTCTCGAGGGTCAGAAAGACAATAGGCTTTTTGGAAAAGTAAGGGGGAATTCTCACATGGTGAGGATAAGTTGTTGGGATTGAGCTAAAAACTAAGCATCTGGCTTATGAAAATTTTGCTGTCACTGCTGGAGCTAGTCAGCATTATATAGTTCCTTGATCACTAGGGAGTTTACGATCTGTCTGAAGTTATTTGTGCACTAACAGTAACTTTAACTGTTCATTTCATGATTTCTACTATTTGTAGGGAAAATAACAGTAAACAGTGTCTGAAAAATCTGAACATAAAGACATGTTAAAATAAGGAGATTGAATGTTGAAAAACAAAAAATGCAGAAGAACCCCAGGAGATGCAATAAATCCAAATGGTTTTCCAAACAAGAGGGGGAAAAAACTAGTTAACACAAAACTGAACTGAAATATGCAAATAAATAAGAAAATTTCTCATTCAGGATCTATTTGGACGCTGTATTTCTTGCAGAGTTACTGCTTATTATTGT
The DNA here is from genome assembly GCF_965194805.1 of Balaenoptera borealis. Lineage (NCBI taxonomy): Eukaryota > Metazoa > Chordata > Mammalia > Artiodactyla > Balaenopteridae > Balaenoptera > Balaenoptera borealis. The sequence continues at coordinate 100,341,355 of NC_138861.1, read as the reverse complement.
CATGCTTCTAGTTTCCCATCTCCTTTTGTCAGTCTATTGAAAGCTTGTTAAAATCTTATTTGCTTTTCCTGTTCTTTTGTGGTAGTTGCTCTTGCCTTAACTTTAATGTTAAATCATGTGGAAGTAAGGTAAAAGGGAGAAAAAAAATCAGCACAAATCGTCACTGCAGTGGCCTAGTTTTATGGATATTTTATATATTGATCAGCTTATGTTTTATTCAGACAAATGGGAGAAAACTGGGAAATAAATAATATTTATTTGCATTGCAATTTATATTTCTATTAAATAATAAATTACAATGCTAATGCAAAATGTCTAAGTGTTTCCTGGAGAGACTGGTTAGAGTCTGAAAGGGGTACTGATATAGAAAGGAAATAATTTGTCCATGGATATTCCAAGGAGAACAAGATGTTGCTACACTAATTTTTGTCTCCTTGTTTTGGAGAAGATGATAATATATTTTATCCTTGCTGTCCAGAACTAAGCACAGTGTTTGACAGATAGTAGATCTTCCATAAATAGATGGTGAAGGAATATATGAAAAAATTGATGATGCCAATTAAGTACACATTCACCCGATTAAAAGTAATCTAGTCCATGGAGGTTCTGATGGTCAGAAATGCTGGATTGTCCACATTCAAACCAAAGACCACTTGAATACAAATCCTATGGCCTTAGCCACTGTCCAACATGATTTGGAAAGTACTAACTGTGTAGTCTTGGGCAAATAACCTTTGTGAGCTTCTTTTTCTAATATTGGAATAGAATGAGATAATATCTCAAAACATAGTTGTGATGATAACAAGTAATAACTAAAGTACTTATCACTGTGTCTGGTGCGTAGTTAACGTCACTGGGGACGATGATGGTAGAAGTAAAGGAGTATTAAGTGTTTTCCTCTTTGTCAGCTACTTCTCTAACATTTTCTCTTTCTCATTCCCAACATTCGCTAAAGAATTTTTAAAATCATATTCTCCTTGGCTGCCTCTCACAACGCTGTCATCTGCATCACGGAGGGCCATGAGCACCTTAACATTTGCTCATTCTCCACTGATAATTATCACACCAGTCCCTGATTTCAAGTCTATACACTCCATATTGCTCTAGAGACTATGCAGAATCTGGTGAAGCCTGTCTGGCCATTTTAATCTCACATAAGAAATCCTAATAGAATACCAGTGCCTTGCACATAGTAGGCTACATTAAATATTTCTTTTTATTTAAGAGTCTTGCTTTACTTTCATCAGCTAACTACACCTTACAGCAGAAGGTGAAGACAAATTCACAGACATGTTTTCCCCCTCCCCCCAATTTTAAGTTTGAGTCTGGACTTCAACAGGCCAAATCCAGGGACCTGGTACTTGCGTCAAAAATCACAGAAAGTCTAGGGCTTCCCTGGTGGCGCAGTGGTTGAGAATCTGCCTGCTACTGCAGGGGACATGGGTTCGAGCCATGGTCTGGGAAGATCCCACATGCCAAGGAGTAACTAGGCCCGTGAGCCACAAATTACTGAGCCTGCGCGTCTGGAGCCTGTGCTCTGCAACAAGAGAGGCCGTGACAGTGAGAGGCCAGCGCACCGCGATGAAGAGTGGCCCCCGCTTGCTGCAACTAGAGAAAGCCCTCGCACAGAAACGAAGACCCAACACAGCCATAAATAAATAAATAAATAAATTTAAATTGTTTAGTCAGGGAAGACTGACTGAGTGCAAGAATCTTGTCTTTAAAAAAAAAAAAAAAAATCACAGAAAGTCTAGCTACATCTCATGAGAACTTCAAGACAATCTCTCCCGATGATTTACCTATGAGATTAATCATTTTTTTCTTCAGGGATATTTTATAGTGCCTCTTTCTAGAAGGTGCTGTGCTGACCATTAATCTGTATTGGAATTCTAAATGAATTGGGCCCACTGTTCTCAAAGGAATGAGAGGAAATGCATCTCTTAAAAAATTAAGATTACCTCCCCTAACTCCACCCCACCCCCACCCCAAGCCTGTTACATTGGTGCTGAGTTTGATCTCTTACCAGGGTGTGTACTGCATTTCTGAAAATCAAGCATGGTGAGCCTCTGGAGTCTACTCCTTTCTTTCTTTATTAATGAAAGCGTTTTTATTTGTGCCCTCCATTATTCCCAGAAGTACAACACAAAACAAGATGGGGAACCATGATTTATCTTCTGTTTGATAAAAACATCTGCAGACTAAACTGAGCCTCTTGATGCCGGAATTGTCATCAATGATGACTTTGACAAAATGAGCAATACATAATTTCCTAGCTCCCTCGCAAAGCTGAAACAGATTGTCAAATAAAACACTGGAGGAGATGCATATGGGCTGAGTAGACCAGCCTTGAATAGAAACACACACAGGTGGTGGTTTAGTAGTGGCTCTAAGAAGGAGGACTGCCCTAATTTGGAGGGTCATTTGCATTCGAAAATGTTCATTGCTCAATAGTGAGTATTCCCTGTAGGAGAAGAGAATGGATATGGCCAAAACTTGCATCTATTTCTGTCCTGTCCATTCTGAAATGGAATATGTTATTCAGTGGTCTCCCATGACCCTCTGCTATACACCTATTATTGTGGATTGTTTTTCTTTTGGGGAGGAACTTCCTTACTTTCTGGCACTATAAGAAATTCAGACTCATACAGTAGTCCCCTCTTATCCATGCGGATATGTTCTAAGACACCCAGTTGATGCCTGAAACTGTGGATAGTACTAAACCCTATATATACTATGTTTTTTCCTATACATGCATGCCTAGGATAAAGTTTAATTTATAAATTAGGTACAGTAAGAGATTAACAATAATAATTAATAATAAAATATAAATATTTAAAAATAAAAATAAAATTAAAATATTTGTTAAGTACCTAAAAATCCCCAAAATGGAACAACAATAACAATATACTGTACTAAAAGTTATGTGAATGTTGTCTCTCTCTCTCTCTCTCACTCTCTTAAAAGATCTTATTGTACTGTACTCACCCTTCTTCTTATGATGATGGGAGATGGTAAAATGTCTATGTGATGAGATGAAGTGCATTGTGACATAGAGTTAGGCTGCTGTTGACCTTCTGATGACATGCCAGGAGGATCATCTGCTTCAGGTGATCCTGGGTCATCAAAACATGACAACATTGATGGTTGGAAGTGAGGAGTAGATGACATTGATGGTTGGGGATCCTGGGTGGGATGAAGCAGGATGGTGCAAGATTTCATCATGCTACTCAAAATAGCAAGCAATTTAAAACTTATGAATTGTTTATTTCTGGAATTTCCCATTTAATACTTTTGGACATCTGCTGACAATAGGTAACTGAAGCCTCAGAAAGTGAAACTGCAGTTAAGGGGCAGACTACTGTGCTGTATTTTCCTCCCACATCCCTATGTCAGCCATTTCTCCAAGCATTCTGAGAGAGGGAGAGAGAGGAGAGAGAGAGGAGAGAGAGAGAGGAGAGAGAGAGAGGAGAGAGAGAGAGGAGAGGGAGAGAGGAGAGGGAGAGAGAGGAGAGACAGAGAGAGAAAAAATGCACTTTGGTGTCTCTTCTTTTAAGAACACTAATATTATCAGATTAGGGTCCCTCCTTTATGACCTCATTTAACCTTACTTCCTTAAAGACCCCATCTCCTACTACAGCCACACTGTGGCATTATGGCTTCAAAAATAAATTTGGGGGGGGGTGCAAAAAGCATTCAGTTCATAACATATCATTATCTTTCTGCCTGAAGAATTTTAAGGTTTTTTGCAGGGTAGGGCTGCTGGAGATAAATCTGTTCTTATTAGACTGAGAAAGTATTTCTCCTTTACTTTTAAAGGATAATTTTGCTGAACATAGAATACTATATTCATGGTGTGGGGATGGATGGCTCTTTCAATATTTTAAATATTTTGCTCCGCAGTCTTCCTTTCCTTTTTAAAAAATTAATTAATTAATTTTTTAACATCTTTATGGGAGTATAATTGCTTTACAATGGTGTGTTACTTTCTGCTTTATAACAAAGTGCGTCAGCTATACATATACATATATCCCCATATCTCCTCTCTCTTGCGTCTCCCTCCCATAGTCCTTATCCCACCCCTCTAGGTGGACACAAAGCACAAAACTGACCTCCCTGTGCTGTGTGGCTGCTTCCCACTAGCTATCTATTTTACATTTGGTAGTGTATATATATATGCCACTCTCTCACTTCGTCCCATCTTACCCTTCCCCCTGCGCATATCCTCAAGTCCATTCTCTAAGACTGCGTCTTTATTCCTGTCCTGCCCCTAGGTTCTTCAGAACCTTTTTATTTTTTTTTTTAGATTCCATATATATGTGTTAGCATACGGTATTTGTTTTTCTCTTTCTGACTTACGTCACTCTGTATGACAGATTCTAGGTCCATCCACCTCACTATAAATAACTCAATTTCATTTCTTTTCATGGCTGAGTAATATTCCATTGTATATATGTGCCATATCTTCTTTATCCATTCATCTGTCAATGGACAGTTAGGTGGCTTCCATGTTCCGGTTATTGTAAATACAGCTGCAATGAACATTGTGGTACATTACTCTTTTTGAATTATGCTTTTCTCAGGGTATATGCCCAGTAGCAGGATTGCTGGGTCGTATGGTAGTTCTATTTTTAGTTTTTTAAGGAACCTCCATACTGTTCACCATAGTGGCTCTATCAATTTACATTCCCACCAACAGTGCAAGAGGGTTCCCCTTTCTCCACAGCCTCTCCAGCATTTATTGTGTGTAGATTTTTTGATGATGGCCATTCTGACTGGTGTGAGGTGATATCTCCTTGTAGTTTTGATTTGCATTTATCTAATGATTAGTGATGTTGAGCATCCATGTGTTTGTTGGCAATCTGTATATCTCCTTTGGAGAAATGTCTATTTAGTCTTCTGCCCATTTTTGGATTGGGTTGTTTGTTTTTTTGATATTGAGCTGCATGGGCTGCTTGTAAATTTTGGAGATTACTCCTTTGTCAGTTGCTTCATTTGCAAATATTTTCTCCCATACTGAGGGTTATCTTTTCATCTTATTTATGGTTTCCTTTGCTGTGCAAAAGCTTTTAAGTTTCATTAGGTCCCATTTGTTTATTTTGGTTTTTATTTCCATTTCTCTAGGAGGTGGGTCAAAAAGGATCTTGCTGTGATTTATGTCATAGAGTGTTCTGCCTATGTTTTCCTCTAAGAGTTTTATAGTGTCTGGACTTACATTTAGATCTTTAATCCATTTTGAGTTTATTTTTGTGTATGGTGTTAGGGAGTGTTCTAATTTCATTCTTTTACATGAGGCTGTCCAGTTTTCTCAGCACCACTTATTGAAGAGACTGTCTTTTCTCCATTGTATATCCTTGCCTCCTTTGTCATAGATTAGTTGACCTTAGGTGCATGGGTTTATCTCTGGGCTTTCTATCCTGTTCCATTGATCTATATTTCTGTTTTTGTGCCAGTACCATATTGTCTTGATTATTGTAGCTTTGTAGTATAGTCTCAAGTCAGGGAGCCTGATTCCTCCAACTCCATTATTCTTTCTCAGGATTGCTTTGGCTGTTCGGGGTCTTTTGTGTTTCCATACAAATTGTGAAATTTTTTGTTCTAGTTCTGTGAAAAATGCCAGTGGTAATTTGATAGGGATTGTATTGAATCTGTAGATTGCTTTGGGTAGTATAGTCATTTTCACAATGTTGATTCTTCCAATCCAAGAATATGGTACACCTCTCCATCTGTTTGGATCATCTTTAATTTCTTTCAGCAGTGTCTTATAGTTTTCTGCATACAGGTCTTTTGTCTCCTTAGGGAGGTTTATTCCTAGGTATTTTATTCTTTTTGTTGCAGTGGTAAATGGGAGTGTTTCCTTAATTTCTCTTTCAGATTTTTCATCATTAGTGTATAGGAATACAAGAGATTTCTGTGCATTAATGTGTATCCTGCTACATTTTCAAATTCATTGATTAGCTCTGGTAGTTTTCTGGTAGCATCTTAAGGATTCTCTATGTATAGTATCATGTCATCTGCAAATAGTGACAGCTTTAATTCTTCCTTTCCGATTTGGATTCCTTTTATTTCTTTTACATCTCTGATGCTGTGGCTAAAACTTCCAAAACCATGTTGAATAATAATGGTGAGAGTGGACAACCTTGTCTTGTTCCTTATCTTAGAGGAAATGGTTTCAGTTTTTTACCATTGAGAATGTTGTTGGCAGTGGGTTTGTCATATATGGCCTTTATTATGTTGAGGCAAGTTCCCTCTATGCCTACTTTCTGGAGGGTTTTTATCATAAATGGGGGTTGAATTTTGTCAAAAGCTTTTTCTGTGTCTCTTGAGATGATCATATGGTTGTTCTCCTTCAATTTGTTAATATGGTTTATCACATTGATTGATTTGCATATATTGAAGAATCCTTGCATTCCTGGAATAAACCCCACTTGATCATGGTGCATGATCCTTTTAATGTGCTGTTGCATTCTGTTGGCTAGTATTTTGTTGAGGATTTTTGCATCTATGTTCACCAGTGATATTGGCCTGTAGTTGTCTTTTTTTGTGACATCTTTATCTGGTTTTGGAATCAGGGTGATGGTGGCCTGGTAGAATGAGTTTGGGAGTGTTCCCCCCTCTGCTATATTTCAGAAGAGTTTGAGAAGGATAGGTGTTAGCTCTTCTCTAAATGTTTGATAGAATTCGCGGGTGAAGGCATCTGGTCCTGGGCTTTTGTTTGTTGGAACATTTTTTTTTTTTTTTTTTTTTTTTTAGCATTACTGATTTTTTTGTTTTTAATTATGAGAAAATCCTATTTGAAATAGCTGTGGTTCATTGTATATTTTTCTATAACTCCTGTTAATTCTGTCAATTTTTTAAATGTATGTTGCTTTGTGTTATTACTGGTTATTTTCTTTTTTTTTTTTTTTCACACACACACACTGTATTTTATTTTTACAAGAGACAAATAGACTGACACCAAGCATTGTACATGGATGACCACAACAAAAGCAACAATGATTGCAATTACCAAACATGAAACACACTCATACTATGTCATAATATTGACATTCAGTCCAGTAATCCTCCACTGTAACACCTCCTTTACTTTGCAGTGAAAATTGATTTGTATATTCTTTGCCTCTGAGTCCTTGTGGGATTTTTTTTTTTTTAATTCAGACAGAAAGTCACAAAAATTATATTCATCCTCATCAGTTCACTCAGTCCCATGTAATTAATTTTTTTTTTTATCTTGATCTTTTGTTAGCACTTTTATGAGTTCATCAGTTTTTCATTAGAGTTCTGAAAATGCTTATTCATTCAGTTCAGCAGTACAGTCAGTTACCAGAAACCTGTACTTGTCAGAGTCTTTTCCATGAATTTCTTGAAGATGAAACCCTTTTATAGGAACATATTTGCAAAATCATCAGAGTACACCCAGAACTGTCTGTAAATGACAAAAGACTTAAAAATGACCACAGTTAAAGATTTGATGAAAGTTCATAATAATGCAGTTGACAAGAAAATTAGTTATTTCTGAGATATACATTTTAAAGTAATAACTAGGATTATTACTTATAACATTATACCAGAACATATAAGATTTTTAGAAATTTCATGTAATGTCTGAAACATTTATATTAACATATTTCCATACATATTTCCATACAAATACAAATATAAGATTTTTAGAAATTTCATGTAATGTCTGAAACATTTATGTTAACATATTTCCATACAAATAACCCAATGAAAGTTTAGTATTAGTTGTTTTGTTTGTTTTTTTATACTGCAGGTTCTTATTAGGCATCAATTTTATACACATCAGTGTATACATGTCAATCCCAATCGCCCAATTCAGCACACCACCATCCCCACCCCACCGCAGTTTTCCCCCTTTGGTGTCCATATGTCCATTCTCTACATCTGTGTCTCAACTTCTGCCCTGCAAACTGGCTCATCTGTACCATTTTTCTAGGTTCCACATACATGCATTAATATACGATATTTGTTTTTCTCTTTCTGACTTACTTCACTCTGTATGACAGTCTCTAGATCCATCCACGTCTCAACAAATGACTCAATTTCGTTCCTTTTTATGGCTGAGTAATATTCCATTGTATATATGTACCACAACTTCTTTATCCATTCGTCTGTTGATGGGCATTTAGGTTGCTTCCATGACCTGGCTATTGTAAATAGTGCTGCAATGAACATTCGGGTGCATGTGTCTTTTTGAATTACGGTTTTCTCTGGGTATATGCCCAGTAGTGGGATTGCTGGGTCATATGGTAATTCTATTTTTAGTTTTTTAAGGAACCTCCATATTGTTCTCCATAGTGGCTGTATCAATTTACATTCCCACCAAGAGTGCAAGAGGGTTCCCTTTTCTCCACACCCTCTCCAGCATTTCTTGTTTGTAGATTTTCTGATGATGCCCATTCTAACAGGAGTGAGGTGATACCTCATTGTAGTTTTGATTTGCATTTCTCTAATAATTAGTGATGTTGAGCATCTTGTCATGTGCTTAGTGGCCGTCTGTATGTCTTCTTTGGAGAAATGTCTATTTAGGTCTTCTGCCCATTTTTGGATTGGGGTGTTTGTTTCTTTAATATTGAGCTGAATGAGTTGTTTATATATTTTGGAGATTAATCTTTTGTCCGTTGATTCATTTGCAAATATTTTCTCCCATTCTGAGGGTTGTCTTTTCGTCTTGTTTATGGTTTCCTTTGCTGTGCAAAAGCTTTGAAGTTTCATTAGGTCCCACTTGTTTATTTTTGTTTTTATTTCCATTACTCTAGGAGGTGGATCAAAAAAGATCTTGCTGTGATTTATGTCAAAGAGTGTTCTTCCTATGTTTTCCTCTAAGAGTTTTATAGTGTCCAGTCTTATATTTAAGTCTCTAATCCATTTTGAGTTTATTTTTGTGTATGGTGTTAGGGAGTATTCTAATTTCATTCTTTTACATGTAGTTGTCCAGTTTTCCCAGCACCACTTATTGAAGAGACTGTCTTTTCTCCATTGTATATCTTTGCCTCCTTTGTCATAGATTAGTTGACCATAGGTGCGTGGGTTAATCTCTGGGCTTTCTATCTTGTTCCATTGATCTATGCTTCTGTTTTTGTGCCAGTACCATATTGTCTTGATTACTGTAGCTTTGTAGTATAGTCTCAAGTCAGGGAGTCTGATTCCTCCAGCTCCATTTTTTTCCCTCAAGACTGCTTTGGCTATTCGGGGTCTTTTGTGTCTCCATACAAATTTTAAGATGATTTGTTCTAGCTCCGTAAAAAATGCCATTGGTAATTTGATAGGGATTGCATTGAATCTGTAGATTGCTTTGGGTAGTATACTCATTTTCACAATGTTGATTCTTCCAATCCAAGAACATGGTATATCTCTCCATCTGTTGGTATCATCTTTAATTTCTTTCATCAGTGTCTTATAGTTTTCTGCATACAGGTCTTTTGTCTCCCTAGGTAGGTTTATTCCTAGGTATTTTATTCTTTTTGTTGCAATGGTAAATGGGAGTGTTTCCATAATTTCTCTTTCAGATTTTTCATCATTAGTGTATAGGAATGCAAGAGATTTCTGTGCATTAATTTTGTATCCTGCAACTTTACCATATTCATTAATTAGCTCTAGCAGTTTTCTGGTGGCAGTTTTAGGATTCTCTATGTATAGTATCATGTCATCCGCAAACAGTGACAGTTTTACTTCTTCTTTTCCAATTTGTATTCCTTTTATTTCTTTTTCTTCTCTGATTGCCATGGTTAGGACTTCCAGAACTATATTGAATAATAGTGGTGAGAGTAGACATCCTTGTCTCGTTCCTGATCTTAGAGGAAATGCTTTCAGTTTTTCACCATTGAGAATGATGTTTGCTGTGGGTTTGTCATATATGGCCTTTATTATGTTGAGGTAGGTTCCCTCTATGCCCACTTTCTGGAGAGTTTTTATCAGAAATGGGTGTTGAATTTTGTCAAAAGCTTTTTCTGCATCTATTGAGATGATCATATGGTTTTTATTCTTCAGTTTGTTAATATGGTGTATCACACTGATTGATTTGCGTATATTGAAGAATCCTTGGATCCCTGGGATAAATCCCACTTGATCGTGGTGTATGATCCTTTTAACGTGTTGTTGGATTCTGTTTGCTAGTATTTTGTTGAGGATTTTTGCATCTATATTTATCAATGATATTGGTCTGTAATTTTCTTTTTTTGTAGTGTCTTTGTCTGGTTTTGGTATCAGGGTGATGGTGGCCTCATAGAATGAGTTTGGGAGTGTTCCTTCCTCTGCAGTTTTTTGGAAGAGTTTGAGAAGGATGGGTGTTAGCTCTTCTCTAAATGTTTGATAGAATTCACCTGTGAAGCCATCTGGTCCTAGACTTTTGTTTTTTGGAAGATTTTTAATCACAGTTTCAATTTCATTATTTGTGATTGGTCTGTTCATATTTTCTGTTTCTTCCTGGTTCAGTCTTGGAAGGTTATACCTTTCTAAGAATTTGTCCATTTCTTCCAGGTTGTCCACTTTATTGGCATAAAGTTGCTTGTAGTAGTCTCTTAGGATGCTTTGTATTTCTGCGGTGTCTGTTGTAACTTCTCCTTTTTCATTTCTGATTTTATTGATTTGAGTCCTCTCCCTCTTTTTCTTGATGAGTCTGGCTAATGGCTTATCAATTTTGTTTATCTTCTCAAAGAACCAACTTTTAGTTTTATTGATCTTTGCTATTGTTTTCTTTGTTTCTATTTCATTTATTTCTGCTCTGATCTTTATGATATCTTTCCTTCTGCTAACTTTGGGTTTTGTTTGTTCTTCTTTCTCTAGTTTCTTTAGGTGTAAGGTTAGATTGTTTACTTGAAATTTTTCTTGTTTCTTTAGGTAGGCTTGTATAGCTATAAACTTCCCTCTTAGAACTGCTTTTGCTGCATCCCATAGGTTTTGGGTCGTCGTGTTTTCAGTGTCATTTGTCTCTAGGTATTTTTTGATTTCCTCTTTGATTTCTTCAGTGATCTCTTGGTTATTTAGTAACGTATTGTTTAGCCTCCATGTGTTTGTCTTTTTTACGTTTTTATCCCTGTAATTCATTTCTAATCTCATAGCTTTGTGGTCAGAAAAGATGCTTGATATGATTTCAATTTTCTTAAATTTACTGAGGCTTGATTTGTGACCCAAGATGTGATCTATCCTGGAGAATGTTCCATGCACACTTGAGAAGAACGTGTAATCTGCTGTTTTTGGATGGAATGTCCTATATATATCAATTAAATCTATCTGGTCTATTGTGTCATTTAAAGCTTCTGTTTCCTTATTTATTTTCATTTTGGATGATCTGTCCATTGGTGTAAGTGAGGTGTTAAAGTCCCCCACTATTATTGTGTTACTGTCGATTTCCTCTTTTATAGCTGTTAGCAGTTGCCTTATGTATTGAGGTGCTCCTATGTTGGGTGCATATATATTTATAATTGTTATATCTTCTTCTTGGATTGATCCCTGGATCATTATGTAGTGTCCTTCCTTGTCTCTTGTAACATTCTTTATTTTAAAGTCTATTTTATCTGATATGAGTATAGCTACTCCAGCTTTCTTTTGATTTCCATTTGCATGGAATATCTTTTTCCATCCCCTCACTTTCAGTCTGTATGTGTCCCTAGGTCTAAAGTGGGTCTCTTGTAGACAGCATATATATGGGTCTTGTTTTTGTATCCATTCAGCCAGTCTATGTCTTTTGGTTGGGGCATTTAATCCATTCACGTTTAAGTAATTATCGATATGTATGTTCCTATGACCATTTTCTTAATTGTTTTGGGTTTGTTTTTGTAGGTCCTTTTCTTCTCTTGTGTTTCCCACTTAGAGAAGTTCCTTTAGCATTTGTTGTAGAGCTGGTTTGGTGGTGCTGAATTCTCTTAGCTTTTGCTTGTCTGTAAAGCTGTTGATTTCTCCATCAAATCTAAATGAGATCCTTGCCGGGTAGAGTAATCTTGGTTGTAGGTTCTTCCCTGTCATCACTTTAAGTATATCATGCCACTCCCTTCTGGCTTGCAGAGTTTCTGCTGAGAAATCAGCTGTTAACCTTATGGGAGTTCCCTTGTATGTTATTTGTCGTTTTTCCCTTGCTGCTTTCAATAATTTTTCTTTGTCTTTAATTTTTGCCACTTTGATTACTATGTGTCTCGGTGTGTTTCTCCTTGGGTTTATTCTGTATGGGACTCTGCACTTCCTGGACTTGGGTGGCTATTTCCTTTCCCATGTTAGGGAAGTTTTCGACTATAATCTCTTCAAATATTTTCTCTGGTCCTTTCTCTCTCTCTTCTCCTTCTGGGACCCCTATAATGCGAATGTTGTTGCGTTTAATGTTGTCCCAGAGGTCTCTTAGGCTGTCTTCATTTCTTTTCATTCTTTTTTCTTTAGTCTGTTCCGCAGCAGTGAATTCCACCATTCTGTCTTCCAGGTCACTTATCCATTCTTCTGCCTCAGTTATTCTGCTATTGATTCCTTCTAGTGTAGTTTTCATTTCAGTTATTGTATTGGTCATCTCTGTTTGTTTGTTCTTTAATTCTTCTAGGTCTTTGTTAATCATTTCTTGCATCTTCTCAATCTTTGCCTCCATTCTTATTCCGAGGTCCTGGATCATCTTCACTATTATTATTCTGAATTCTTTTTCTGGAAGGTTGCCTATCTCCACTTCATTAAGTTGTTTTTCTTGGGTTTTTTCTTGTTCCTTCATCTGGTACATAGCCCTCTGCCTTTTCATCTTTATCTTTCTGTAACTGTGGTTTTTGGTCCACAGGCTGCAGGATTGTAGTTTTTCTTGCTTCTGCTGTCTGCCCTCTGGTGGTTGAGGCTATCTAACTGTTGGAACATTTTTAATCACAATCTCAATTTCAGTGCTTGTGACTGGTCTGTTTATATTTTCTATTTCTTCCTGGTTCAGTCTCAGAAGGTTGTGCTTTTCTAAGAATTTGTCCATTTCTTTCAGGTTGTCCATTTTATTGGCCTATTGTTGCTTGTAGTAATCTCTCATGATCCTTTGTATTTCTGCAGTGTCAGTTGTTACTTCTCCTTTTTCATTTCTAATTCTATTGATTTGTGTCTTCACCCCTTTTTTCTTGATGAGTCTGGCTAATGGCTTCTCTGTTTTGTTTATCTTCTCAAAGAACCAGTTCTTAGTTTTCTTGATCTTTGCTACTGTTTCCTTCATTTCTTTTTCATTTATTTCTGATCTGATCTTTATGATTTCTTTCCTTCTGCTAACTTTGGGGTTTTTTTTGTTCTCCTTTCTCTAATTTCTTTAGGTTTAAGGTTAGGTTGATTTGAGATGTTTCTTGTTCCTTGAGGAAGGATTGTATTGCTATAAACTTCCCTCTTAGAACTGCTTTTGCTTCATCCCATAGGTTTTGGGTCATCGTGTTTTCATTGTCATTTGTTTCTAGGTATTGTTTGATTTCCTCGTTGATATCCTCAGTGATCTCCTGGTTATTAAGTAGTGTATTGTTTAGGCTTCATGTGTTTGTATTTTTTACAGATTTTTTCTTGTAATTGATATCTAGGCTCATAGCGTTGTGGTGGGAAAAGATACATGATACGATTTCACTTTTCTTAAATTTACCAAGGCTTGATTTGTGACCAAAGGTATGATCTATCCTGGAGAATGTTCCATGAGCACTTGAGAGGAAAGTGTATTCTGTTGTTTTTGGATGGAATGTCCTATAAATATCAATTAAGTCCATCTTGTTTAATGTATCATTTAAAGCTGGTGTTTCCTTGTTTATTTTCATTTTGGATGATCTGTCCATTAGTGAAAGTGGGCTGTTAAAGTCCCCTACTATAATTGTGTTACTGTCGATTTCCCCTTTTATGGCTGTCAGTATTTGCCTTATATATTGAGGTGCTCCTACATTGAGTGCATAAGTATTTACAATTGTTATATCTTCTTCTTGGATTGATCCCTTGATCATTATGTAGTGTCCTACTTTGTCTCTTGTAATAGTCTTTGTTTTAAAGTCTATTTTGTCTGATATGAGAATTGCTACTCCAGCTTTCTTTTGATTTCCATTTGCATGGAATATTTTTTTCCATCCCCTCACTTTCAGTCTGTATGTGTCCCTCGGTCTGAAGTGGGTCTCTTGTAGACAGCATATATACGGGTCTTGTTTTTGTATCCATTCAGCCAGTCTATGTCTTTTGGTTGGAGCATTTATTCCATTTACATTTAAGGTAATTATCGATATGTATGTTCCTATTACCATTTTCTTAATTGTTTTGGTTTGTTATTGTAGGTCTTTTCCGTCTCTTGTGTTTCTTGCCTAGAGAATTTCCTTTAGCATTTGTTGTAAAGCTGGTTTGGTGGTGCTGAATTCTCTTAGCTTTTGCCTTTCTGTAAAGGTTTTAATTTCTCCATCAAATCTAAATGAGTTCCTTGCTGGGTAGAGTGATCTTGGCTGTAGGTTTTTCCCTTTCATCACTTTAAATATGTCCTGCCACTCCTTTCTGGCTTGCAGAGCTTCTGCTGAAAGATCAGCTGTTAGCCTTATGGGGATTCCCTTGTACGTCATTTGTTGTTTTTTCCTTGCTGCTTTTAGTATTTTTTCTTGTATTTAATTTTTGATAGTTTGATTAATATGTGTCTTGGTGTGTTTCTCCTTGGATTTATCCTGTATGGGACTCTCTGTGCTTCCTGGGCTTGATTAACTATTTCCTTTCCCATATTAGGGAAGTCTTCAACTATAATCTCTTCAAATATTTTCTCAGTCCATTTCTTTTTCTCTTCTTCTTCTGCGACCCCTATAATTCGAATGTTGGTGTGTTTAATGTTGTCCCAGAGGTCTCTGAGACTGTCCTCAATTCTTTTCATTCTTTTTTCTTTTTTCTTCTCTGCAGTAGTTATTTCCAATATTTTATCTTCCAGGTCACTTATCCATACCTTTGCCTCAGTTATTCTGTTATTGATTTCTTCTAGAGAATTTTTAATTTCATTTACTGTGTTGTTCATCATTGTTTGTTTGCTTTTTAGTTCTTTCAGGTCCTTGTTAAACGTTTCTTGTATTTTCTCCATTCTATTTCCAAGATGCTGGATCATCTTTACTATCAATTTTCTGAAAGCTTTTTCAGGTAGACTGTCTATTTCCTCTTCATTTGTTAGGTCTGGTGGGTTTTTGCCTTGCTCCTTCATCTACTGTGTGTTTCTCTGTCTTCTCATTTTGCTTAACTTACTGTGTTTGGGGTCTCCTTTTCGCAGGCTGCTGGTTCATAGTTCCCGTTGTTTTTGGTGTCTTCCCCCAGTGGCTAAGGTTGGTTCAGTGGGTTGTGTAGGTTTCCTGGTGGAGGGGACTAGTTCCTGTGTTCTGGTAGATGAGGCTGGATCTTGTCTTTCTGGTGGGCAGGTCCATTTTTGTGTTGTGTTTTGGGGTTTCTGTGACCTTATGATTTTAGGCAGCCTCTCTGCTAATGGATGGGGTTGTTTTCCAGTCTTGCTAGATGTTTGGCATAGGGTGTCCAGCCATGTAGCTTGCTGGTCATTGAGTGGATTTGGGTCTTGACGTTGAGATGGAGATCTCTGAGAGATTTTCACCGTTTGATATTACATGGAGCTGAGAGGTCTCTGGTGGGCCAATGTCCTGAATTTGTCTCTCCCACCTCAGAGGCACAGGCCTGACACCCGGCCAGAGCACCAAGACACTGTCAGCCACATGACTCAGAACAAAAAAGAGAAAGAAAGAAAGAAAGAAAGAAAGAAAGAAAGAAAGAAAGAAAATAAAGTTATTAAAATTAAAAATATTATTTAAAATATTAAAAAATTAATAAGTAATTAAAAAAAAAAAAAGAAACAAAGAAGAGAGCAACCAACCCAGAAAACAAATCCTCCAATGATAACCAGAACTAAAAACTATACAAAAGAAAAAAAAAAAAGAAAGAAAAAGGACACACAGAACCCTAGGACAAATGGTAAAAACAAAGCTATACAGACAAAATCACACAAAGAAACATACACATACACACTCACAAAAAGAGAAAAAGGAAAAAAAAATATATATATGTCTATATATTTTTTAAAAAAGGAAGAGAGAAACCAAATCAATAAACAAATCTACCAATGATAATAAACTAAATACTAAACTAAGATAAACGTAAAACCAGAAACAAATTAGATGCAGAAAGCAAACCCCAAGTCTACAGTTGCTCCCAAAGTCCACTGCCTCAATTTTGGGATGACTCATTGTCTATTCAGGTATTCCAGAGATGCAGGGTACATCAAGTTGATTGTGGAGATTTAATCCGCTGCTCCTGAGGCTGCTGGGAGAGATTTCCTTTTCTCTCCTTTGTTCACACAGCTCCTTGGGTTCAGCTTTGTATTTGACCTCGCCTCTGCATGTAGGTCACCTGGGGGTGTCTGTTCTTCACTCAGACAGGACAGGGTTAAAGTAGCAGCTGATTAGGGGGCTCTGGCTCACTCAGGCCAGGGGGAGGGAGGGGTACGGATGCGGGGCGAGCCTGCGGCGGCAGAGGCCAGCATGACATTGCAAAAGCCTGAGGCACACCGTGTGTTCTCCTGAGGAAGTTGTCCCTGGATCACAGGACCCTGGCAGTGGCGGGCTGCACAGGGTCTCAGGAGAGGAGGTGTGGATAGTGACCTGTGCTTGCACACAGGCTTCTTGGTGGCTGCAACAGCAGCCTTAGTGTTTCATGCCCATCTCTGGTGTCCATGCTGATAGCCACAGCTTGTGCCTGTCTCAGGAGCTCGTTTAGGCAGTGCTCTGAATACTCTGTCCTCACACACCCCAAAACAATGGTCTCTTGCCTCTTAGGGAGTTCCAGACTTTCTTCCGGACACCCTCCCAGCTAGCTGTCATGCACTAGCCCCCTTCAGGCTGTGTTCACACAGCCAACCCAAGTCCTCTCCCTGGGATCTGACCTCTGAAGCCAGAGCCTCAGCTCCCAGCCCCCACCCATCCCATTGGGTGAGCAGACAAGCGTCTCAGGCTGGTGAGTGTTTTGGGGCACTGCTCCTCTGTGCAGGAATCTCTCTGCTTTGCCCTCTGCACCCCTATTGCTGTGCTCTCCTCCGTGGCTCTGAAGTTTCCCCCCACCACCCACCGTCTCAGCCAGTGAAGGGACTTCCTAGTGTGTGGGAACTTTTCCTCCTTCACAGCTCCCTCCCAGAGGTGCAGGTCCCGTCCCTATTCTTTTGTCTCTGTTTTTCCTGTTTTCTTTTGCCCTACCCAGGTACGTGGGGAGTTTCTTGCCTTTTGGGAAGTCTGAGGTCTTCTGCCAGCGTTCAGTAGATGTTCTGTAGGAGTTGTTCCACATGTAGATGTTCCACAAATACTTCTGATGTACTTGTGGGGGGGGGGAAGGTGATCTCCATGTCTTACTCTTCTGCCATCTTGAAGGTCTCTCCACAGTCTTCTTGCTTGCATTGTTTTTGATGAAGGGTCTGCAGTAATTATTATTCCTGTCCTTCTATTTTTCCCTCCCTCTGGCTCAAGATTTCTCATTTTAATTTTTTTCTTCAGTTTTAATATAATATGCTTATATATAGTGAGATTTTTTCTTATTTATCTTGTTTTGTGTTCTTTTATCTTCCTGGATTTGTGGTTTGCTGTCTTTCATTAATTTTGGAAAGTTCTTGGCTTTTATTACTTCAAGTATTTATTCTGCTCAATTTTCTTTTCTTCTTCTATTCCAGTGATGTATATGTTATACCTTTTGGTATTGTCCCACTGTCCTTGAATGTCTGTTCTCTTTCTAAAATTCTTTGAGAAAAAAGAACTACATTTCAGTCTGGGAATTTGGTATTGACCTATCTTCAAGTTCACAGATTCTTTCTTGACCATGTCAAGTCTACTGATAAATTTATCAGAAAGCATTCTTCATTTATGTTATACTGTTTTTGATTCTTTCTTAGGGTTTGTATCTTTCTACGCACATCACCCATCTGTTCTTTCATATTTACTCCTTTTTTTCATTAGAGCCCTTAACATGTTAATTTACCAAGGCTTGATTTGTGACCCAAGATATGATCTATCCTGGAGAATGTTCCATGAGCACTTGAGAAAAATGTGTATTCTGTTGTTTTTGGGTGGAATGTCCTATAAATATCAATTAAGTCCATCTTGTTTAATGTATCATTTAAAGCTGGTGTTTCCTTATTTATTTTCATTTTGGATGATCTGTCCATTGGTGAAAGTGGGGTGTTAAAGTCCCCTACCATGATTGTGTTGCTGTCGATTTCCCCTTTTATGACTGTTAGTATTTGCCTTATGTATTGAGGTGCTCCTATGTTGGGTGCATAAATATTTACAATTGTTATACCTTCCTCTTGGATCAATCCCTTGATCATTATATAGTGTCCTTCTTTGTCTCTTGTAATATTCTTTATTTTAAAGTCTATTTTGTCTGATATGAGAATTGCTACTCCAGCTTTCTTTTGATTTCCATTTGCATGGAATGTCTTTTTCCATCCCCTCACTTTCAGTCTGTATGTGTCTCTAGGTCTGAACTGGGTCTCTTGTAGACAGCATATATATGGGTCTTGTTTTTGTATCCATTCAGCCAGCCTGTGTCTTTTGGTGGGAGCATTTAATCCATTTACATTCAAGGTAATTATCGATATGTATGTTCCTATTCCCATTTTCTTAAATGTTTTGGGTTTGTTATTGTAGGTGTTTTCCTTCTCTTGTGTTTCTTGCCTAGAGAATTTCCTTTAGCATTTGTTGTAAAGCTGGTTTGGTGGTGCTGAACTCTCTCAGCTTTTGCTTGTCTATAAAGTTTTTAATTTCTCCATCACATCTGAATGAGATCCTTGCTGGGTAGAGTAATCTTGGTTGTAGGTTTTTCTCCTTCATCACTTTAAGTATATCCTGCCACTCCCTTCTGGCTTGCAGAGTTTCTGCTGAAAGATCAGATGTTAACCTTATGGGGATTCCCTTGTGAGTTATTTGTTGTTTTTCCCTTGCTGCCTTTAATATGTTTTCCTTATATTTAATTTTTGACAGTTTGATTAATATGTGTCTTGGCGTGTTTCTCCTTGGGTTTATCCTGGATGGGACTCTCTGTGCTTCCTGGACTTGATTAACTATTTCCTTTCCCATATTAGGGAAGTTTTCAACTATAATCTCTTCAAATATTTTCTCAGTCCCTTTCTTTTTCTCTTCTTCTTCTGGGACCCCTATAATTCGAATGTTGGTGCGTTTAATGTTGTCCCAGAGGTCTCTGAGACTGTCCTCAGTTCTTTTCATTCTTTTTTCTTTATCCTGCTCTGCAGTAGTTATTTCCACCATTTTATCTTCCAGGTCACTTATCCTTTCTTCTGCCTCAGTTATTCTGCTATTGATCCCATCTAGAGTATTTTTAATTTCATTTATTGTGTTTTTCATCGTTGCTTGGTTCCTCTTTAGTTCTTCTACGTCCTTGTTAAATGTTTCTTGCATTTTGTCTCTTCTATTTCCAAGATTTTGGATCATCCTTACTATCATTATTCTGAATTCTTTTTCAGGTAGACTACCTATTTCGTCTTCATTTGTTAGGTCTGGTGTGTTTTGACCCTGCTCCTTCATCTGCTGGGTGTTTTTCTGTCGTCTCATTTTGCTTATCTTACTGTGTTTGGGGTCTCCTTTTCACAGGCTGCAGGTTCGTAGTTCCCGTTGTTTTTGGTATCTGTCCCCAGTGGCTAAGATTGGTTCAGTGGGTTGTGTAGGCTTCCTGGTGGAGGGAACTAGTGCCTGAGTTCTGGCGGATGAGGCTGGAGCTTGTCTTTCTGGTGGGCACGTCCACGTCTGGTGGTGTGTTTTGGGGTGTCTGTGGCCTTATTATGATTTTAGGCAGCCTCTCTGCTAATGGATGAGACTGTGTTCCTGTCTTGCTAGTTGTTTGGCATAGGGTGTCCAGCACTGTAGCTTGCTGGTCGTTGAGTGAAGCTGGGTCTTGATGTTGCGATGGAGATCTCTGAGAGATTTTTGCCGTTTGGTATTATGTGGAGCTGGGAGGTCTCTTGTGGACCAGTGTCCTGAAGTTGGCTATCCCACCTCAGAGGCATGGCCCTGATGCCTGGCTGGAGCACCAAGAGCCTTTCATCCACACAGCTCAGAGTAAAAGGGAGAAAAAATAGAAAGAAAGAAAGAAAGAAAGAGGCTATAATATAGTGAAGTAAAATAAAGCTATTATAAAGCAAAGCTATGCAGACAAAATCTCACCCAGAAGCATACACATATACACTAACAAAAAAAGGAAAAGGGGAAAAATTAATATATCCTGCTCCCAAAGTCCACCTCCTGAATTTGGGATGATTCGTTGTCTATTCAGGTATTCAACAGATGCAGGCACATCAAGTTGTTTGTGGAGTTTTAATCTGCTGCTTCTGAGGCTGCTGGGAGAGATTTCCCTTTCTCTTCTTTGCTGGTACAGCTCCCGGGGTTCAGCTTTGGATTTGGACCCGCCTCTGCATGTAGGTCGCCTGAGGGCGTCTATTCCCTGCCCAGACAGGACGGGGTTAAAGGAGCAGCTGCTTCGGGGGCTCTGGCTCACTCAGTCCAGGGGAGGGAGGGGTACGGAGGCGGGGCGAGCCTGCGGCGGCAGAGGCCAGCGTGACGTTGCACCAGCCTGAGGTGCGCAGTGTGTTCTCCCGGGAAAGTTGTCCCTGGATCACGGGACCCTGGCAGTGGCGGGCGGCACAGGCTCCTGAGAGGGGCGGTGTGGAGAGTGACCTGTGCTCGCACACAGGCTTCTTGGTGGCGGCAGCAGCAGCCTTAACATCTCACGCCTGTCTCTGGGGTCCGCGCTGATAGCCGCAGTTCGTGCCCGTCTCTGGAGCTCGTTTAGGCGGCGCTCTGAATCCCCTCTCCTTGCGCGCCGCGAAACAAAGAGGCAAGAAAAAGTCTCTTGCCTCTTCGGCAGCTGCAGACTTTCTCCCAGTCTCCCTCCCAGCCAGCTGTGCTGCGCTAACCCCTTCAGGCTGTGTTCACGCCGCCAACCCCCGTCCTCTCCCTGCGATCCGACCAAAGCTCGAGCCTCAGCTCCCAGCCCCGCCCGCCCCGGCGGGTGAGCAGACAAGCCTCTCGGGCTGCTGAGTGCTGCTCGGCACCGAGCCTCTGTGCGGGAATCTCTCCGTTTTTCCCTCTGCGCCCCTGTTGCTGTGGGATCCGCGCTGATCGCCGCAGCTCGCGCCTGTCTCTGGAGCTCGTTTAGGTGGCACTCTGAATCCCCTCTCCTCACGCACCAGGAAACAAAGAGGGAAGAAAAAGCCTCTTGCCTCTCTGGCAGCTGCAGACTTTCCCGGACTCCCTCCCGGCCAGCTGTGGTGCACTAACCCCTTCAGGCTGTGTTCACGCCGCCAACCCCAGTCCTCTCCCTGCGATCCGACCGAAGCCCAAGCCTCAGCTCCCAGCCCCCTCCTGCCCTGGCGGGTGAGCAGACAAGCCTCTCGGGCTGGTGAGTGCTGCTCGGCGCCGATCCTCCGTGCGGGAATCTCTCCGCTTCGCCCTCCGCACCCCTGTGGCTGTGCTCTCCTCCGTGGCTCCGAAGCTTCCCCCCTCTGCCACCCGCAGTCTCCACCCGCGGAGGGGCTTCCTAGTGTGTGGAAACCTTTCCTCCTTCACGGCTCCCTCCCACTGGTGCAGATCCCATCCCTATTCTTTTGTCTCTGTTGTTTCTTTTTTCTTTTGCCCTACCCAAGTACGGGGGGAGTTTCTTGCCTTTTGGGAGGTCTGACGTTTTCTGCCAGCGTCCAGTGGGTGTTCTGTAGGAGCAGTTCCACGTGTAGATGTATTTCTACTGTATCTGTGGGAAGAAAGGTGATCTCCGCGTCTTACTCTTCCGCCATCTTCTCGATCCCCAACCAACGTGTTAATTGTAGTCATTTTAGATACCTTGTCTGATAATTCCCAAATCTGTGTTATATATGAATCTAATTCTCATGCTTTCTTTGTCTCTTCAGACTTTTGTTGTTGTTGTTTGACTGTTTGCTTTTGCCTTTTGTCATGCCTTGTACTTTTTTTCTTGAAAGCCAGACATGTTGTATTTACTAATAGGAATTGAGAAATTGGCCTTTAATATGTAGATTTAAATTAATTTGGCTAGGATTTCGACTGTGTTTAATGGTTTCTTGTATCTGTCAATGCTAGAGGCTTTAAATTCCTCTAATGCCCTTGTTTTGGTCTTTTCTATGTGCTATTCCTCAGAGGAGTTTGTACATACAGCTTTTCCAGGTAAAACCCTTGGTTATTGTACCAGAGCCCTGTTTGTATACTGGTAAAGTGAAGGGGAAGCAGAGTGTTCTATAATCTTCTGATTAATTTTCAGCCCTTTAATGGGCCTTTTTTTTTCAGGGTTTTTTTTCAGACCTTCATAACTGTTTCCTCCCATGTTAGTTTTTCTACCACAAGCCCTTTATTCCCTTCCATAGCCATAGTGTTCCCAAACTATTTCCTTGAACACTGAACCCTGCAGACTGTATTTTCCTCCTTAGGTGAGACAAGAAGGCTGGAGTGGGAGGAATTCCACTCCTTCAGCTGGGATTAGGCTCTGGCAAGGCTTTTTCCCCCTCAAAGAGTAGGCCTTTGTTATGGAGAAGGCTCTGGGTATATTTCATAATGATTACTCTTCCCTTCCCTTTGCCAGGGCCATGAAGGGTATTTTTCCTGGATCTTTATATGAACCTGGTGGAGTTCCTGGAGGTAAAACCCAGAGAACTGTGCGCCACCTCCCCCAAGACTTTGGTCACCAGGTATTTCTCAATATCCTGCTAGTCCATACTCAGCCACAAGCAAATCATCAAGATTACCACTTAAGTGTTATTGCCAGATTATGGCCCCAGGACTTCTGTCCCTGATAAGCAGATTCAGGCTGTATCTCTTTAGATGTGCCTAGCTCTAGAGATTTCAGGAAGCTGATTTGTCCTGAGACTTCAGTTCTCTGATTGGTCCAAGAAAAAGTCAGTGATTTTTCAGGTTGCCCAGCTTTTCTTGTTGTCAGCTTGGTGGTGACAGCTTTCAATCACTTTATATGTTAGAACTGAAACCAGCAGTCTATATTTTTTAACTCTATTAAATTTTGCACATATGGTTGATGCTAGTCTTTTAAATTAGAATTTCTAAATGGCCATGTCATAGAAATTGTCTTTTACCTTCTTCTTATGTGTGCATCATTATCTAAAAATGTTCTATCCCTACTAATTCACCATGAGGAATTTTTGTTAATTTATTTCATGTTCCTCATCTACTACAAGTCATATCAACTCTCCATTAAAGGCTAAAGACTAAAATATAGCAAATTTCATATTCTCTTATGATATCAAATAGTAAATAATCATTCAGGACAGTTTATGACTCAAATATAACTCCAGGCGTTATTCATTAAGGGAACACACAGCCTATAATGACCAAACTAAAATGACAGGACAAGAATAGAGTCTTTAAAATAGCAGTGCATAAATTCTGGCTGTTGCTTTTTTTTCTCTTTTTCTCTACTTCTAACTTTTTTTTCTTTGGTAGTACTTTATGGATTCAGTAATTGAAAATTTAGAGCCTGGGCTAATGAATGTGTCAAAGCATGGGACAAAGTGCAACCTGGTGCTTCCTGACAATAAATGTTTAATCCTCCTTCCTTGAGAGACTTCAGAAAACTCTAGTAATTGAGGAAGCAAGAATATCTAACCCTTGAGTACAACTTTTTATGAACACTGTGTAGTTCATGGCATACAAGGGATCTTTTAAAAACAGAGCATTGGTGTTCAGTAAGTTTACCCTTTGACAAATGACTGTTTTACTGTATACAATACTCCCTACAAAACTTTTACTACTGTTACACAAAAGAGTAATAAAACGAGATACGCCTTTTTTTTCCTTCTCTATTTATAGATCTCTTTTGCCTCTGTAACTAAGCCTAATATTTACCTGAGGGAGAAAAAAAATTCTAGAGAACCCTATGTAGGGTTGATAAAATAAGCAATGAGCTAACCTAAGAAGCAGTTTATTGATTTACTGAATAACCCAGGGATATCCCACCACACCCCCCCATATTCTGCCAGTCCACAACTAGAGAACCAGTAATAGTGACCCTACCAAAAGAATTGTCATCCAACCTAACAGAAAGATGTAGGGGATATTTGTATTTTTAAAGATGAAGGGGTATTTCCCATTTCATTATTTATGTTTTCTTTTGCCATCCTATTGACAAAATGTTCAATATGAATGCAGAAATTTACAAGTGTCCCTCCTCCCCTCTCTCCACACTCCTGCACTGTGTACCTAAAGAGAAATTTTTCCAGAAATGGTATCATATGGAACTAACAATACAGTCCATTAATTACTCTCTCTAAGGAAGAGACATGTGACACGTCTTACAGAATCAGCTCAAAAGACAGAAAATCCAGAGCACTCATTATATATTTTCTCCTGACCCAGCACATTAAAATCTGAAAAAAGAAGGCCATCTTATCATAAAGTCAGCAAAAAAGAAAACAAAACAATGCTCCTATCTGCACACCTCTGGTCATTTGGAAGATTATGCATTATGCTACAAACATTGTTTTCTGAAGACCCCACGTGGTGTAGAGCAGGGAACATAGAATGGTTAATTAAAAACAAATTAAATCTCTGTGACTTCCTAATCCATGTGATCATCTAAGAGTTATTTAACCTCTCTGTTCCTCAAATTAATACCTATCTTCGAAGGTTGTAGTAAGAATTTTTATGAGATGACAAAAGTAGAACACCTAGTAAAGGTTTTAGCCCAGAAAATAACTTAGCAAGTATTCGTTTCTTCTTGCTTGACAGTCTCTCAATAGGTAAATGAGACCTAAAATATAGCCAGAATGGCTTAATTACTTTAACCACTAGTAGGTTGGGAGATAGTCCCTAGAAGTATCAACTATTTCATTCAGTTAACAATCCTTTATGCTTCATCTGGTAAAAGCTTCTTTTTCCTTCTCTTTTAAGGCCTTTCTCATCAGCATATTACATCACAGGTTTTAAATAAAAGCTGCCATCTTAGATATCTAGTATTCTAGGTACATTGAATGGGCCAAAGCTAGAGAACACCACTTCCTTGGTTAAACTGATTGGCTTGCGGCTAGGAAGGAAACTTAACCAAGGAAAATCAGGATCTTTCACTAGAATTTTTCAAATGGTTGCTGGAAATAGAGAAATAATTTCCTGTCTAAAGAAATATGAGTTTGGAACTTGGGTGGGAAAGTAATGTCCTCCACCAGAGGAGAAATCCAGTTGCAATAGAAAGGAGTGTGCTGACAAGCAAAAGGAAGCTTCAGGTACTCTTATTCTGCTGTGATGTTCTTGAAAATTAAAAAATTCCTTTAAGATTCAGTGCAGATAGTGCCTCCTCTAGGAAGTCTGTTATGATTCTGCCATGCTGGATGTAGGGCTCTATCTTCTGTCTTCACATAGACTCCTGTGACTACTTCCATCCTAAATCTGACCACTTTATAATTGCCCTCCCTGTCATCACCACCAGTCCCTAAGAGTCAAGAAAGACTTGTTTTATCTTTTAATACCCAGTACTTCTCTTGGTACTGAAGGCATCCTAGTCTCTGGGACACAGACATACAATTCTATTTTAACTAACACTTCTGATTTTAGTTGATTTCTTTGTTGCCCAGCAGTCCACAGCTGTGCCACAATATTTGAAATTTCATCTTCATATGTCTTTGTGGTTGTTTTGATTGCTCTGGTTGATATTTGATGACTTAAATACATATATGGCTTTATTTTTAAATCTTTTTACTATCATCATAGGCAACTAGAAACCTTTCAGCAAAACAATCCTAAGGGGGGGGGGGGGGAGAAGGCAAACAAACCAAAAACAAAAAAAAACTGTCTTTCTGGGAAAGTATTCTTATTATGGTAGAAAATCCTGCCCATCTATACACAAATGCTTTGTGTTTAATTTTGGCAAGGAAAGAACCACACTTCTATTTGAACTTTTATCTCATTTTTAAGAGTTACCCTGTTTGATTGTATTAATTATGAAAGTGTTTCAACCCACAAATAAAATATCACATATTATATGTCAAAGTTTGAGAAAAGAAAAGCCACAATCTTTTACATGTTTTAGTTCAAAAGGTTTTGCTATTTATTTAGACTCTTGAATATGCAAGGTTCTTAAATGAATTGAAATGAATCTAAAGTGAAATGATTTTCACACTCCCTAAACTTTCCTCCAGGAAACAATAATCAGAAGCCAAAGACTGAGTTGCCACAGGCAAGAAGCAGTTGGAAAATAAATGGGAAATTTTTCTAAGAAGGGCAGAAATAGATTGTTTTGGCTTATCCCTTTCAAGGTTTTTACTAACCCTCCTTTAGAAAGTCATCGCTGAATTCTCAATACTTAACAAATGTTCTTCATAATTTGGGACTTTCTCTTAGATTCAATTTCCCAAAACTGCCTTTTAAGCCAATCCATGTTCAGTGCCACTGAGAGAGGATTTATGATCGACCTCTTCATTTGGATTGCTCATCCAACCCCCCAAATCAGGGAACAATGGGACCTGCCCTGATTTCAGAACCAGGGAGGCTTGTGTTCAAATCCAGTTCTCACTAAATCCAAGCTGTTATCTTTGGCACCTCTCAGTAAAGGTAGTGGTTATTCAACAACATTATGAAAACTTATATTTGTTTGTGCCAGGTATTGTGATGGGCACTAGTAAATAAGGGGTGAGGGCAAGTTATTTCCCTCTGAGAGGTACCTTCTCTAAGGGACAGACCCATCAACAAGTAAACGAATGAAAGAGGGAATAAATGAATGAATACCTACAGATTTTTAAAAATGCTATGAAGGGGAACAACAATGAAGAGAATGTTGGCAATGTAGGGGGAAAAGATGATTTCGATAAGGCTTTCTGAATATGTGATATTTACATTGAAAAGTTCTAAGGATTGTTGTCTAGCCAGTGGAAGTCACCGAGGGAAACAACTTCCAGGCAAGAAAGACACATGCAAAGGCCCTGGGGCAGGAATGGGCTTGGCTTTCAGGGAACTGAAAGGAAACTAGCATGGATGGAGATTAGAGAACAGCTGGATTTTGGAATAAGATTAGTTTAGAGGTGAGCAATAAAAAAACAGGAAGCAATGGCAAGAGTTTAAATTGGATCCGAAGAGCAATGGGGAAGGAAGTCTTAAAAGACCCAAGCAGAAGAGTTACTTGCTCTGAGTAATCTGGTGTGTGTTGAAAAGACTACATGAGGGCAACAGTTGAGACAGGGACACCAGCCAAAACTTTATCAGAGTAGCCCAGTGGAGAAATGATAGTAACATTCACTAAAGTGGTAGTCATGGAAATGAGGACATTTTCACTGTCACATCACACAATTTTCTCCCTTATGATGTTATGATTAAGAACATCAAGACACCCCATCAAAGCACCTACACTCAGCATTGGCTCACAGCATCCTCAAAGTTCCACTTCCTCTACTCTCTATATTTCATTTGCACACGTCTCTCTTGCTCTCTCTTAGATCAAAAGCTCCTGTGAAGTTGGGAGCTCCATCTTAAACTCATCTTGCTTGCCAATTCCCTCCATCCCTTCATTCCTATCCTAAGTACAAGCATATAACATTTGGATAACAGTCAAAAAAATAGCCAAGATAAATAAGGGATGAATGTCACAATGGGCAGTTTGGAAGCTTAACAATTCTCTCTGGTTCTCTTCCCCTCTAGAAAAGTATTGCAAGTCTCCTTGCTCTGAAATTTGAGGTGCCCTGACATCTTTCAGAATGCTACCCATACCAACGGTGCAGAAAATTCTGCCTGATTATCTGGTTTAGAAATAGTTTCTTTGAACATCTCCTCATAATCAGAGGTGAATTCTGGCTCTGACATTATTGCTGGCCATAATTAGCTCTAGTTAAACCGTCCCTGTGCATCCTGGCAGGCAGACCACCTACATCAATACTGCTACCAGCTTAAGCTTGCTCTGGGGAGACATTGTGTGTGACAGACTTTATCTTCAGGGCAAACTGCCACCGAGTGCAGTTGCAGAATCCATCTCTCTGTTCAGTTCAGTTAGAACTGTATTTGATTGGTGGGCCTTATGGTCGACTGTCAGAATAATAAGGATACTAATCATTTGTAATCACATGGCACCATTCATCCAGGGATCTCCGAGGACTTTGCTGGAGTTAATTTTGATGATGCCTCTGTGAGCTAGGTAAGTGTTATCATCCCCATTTTACAGATGAGGAGACTGAGTAATGGAGAAATTAAGCAGCCCGCTCAAGGTCACTCAACAGAAAGATGAAAATTCAAAAAATGCCCCTGAGCCTGCTGAGCCCCTGTTGCGTTGTCAATTAAATACATCAGCTCATCATTACACTCTGCTTCTTAAACGATCATGTTTTATTAATGTACACTGTTAGGCAGCTGCCATATTTCACCCAAGAGGTGGCCACCTTTCAATCAAGGAGAGTGTAATTCGGGTTTACCGCAACTGTGGTAGTAAATGCTAAGGGAAAATTAAGCTGCCTGTCTTCTATTATATCACTCACTCTTTGCCCTTAATGACTTCTTGCTTGGGAGGAAAATCAGGTCAGAAACTTTTGACTGGTTGCTTTGTATCTAAAGGTAATTGGGGGTAATTTTTTGACATAGGAAGGAACTATTAGACAACCATACTCCTCAATAAGGGAGGAAAAACTGCCTTGTTATTAAAAAAATAACCAAACTCATTATTTTACTTCAGCAGCAATAGAAAAGTGACTGAAATAAACATGTGAAATATTCCACAGAATGAACCTGAAAGGAGATGAGAAACTTTGAAAGCTGAAAAAGTGTATCCAGGTAGAAATTTTTAAACCCTCCCTTTGGTCAGGGTGTGATCCAATTTTTGTTCTTTGCAGGATTACAGAGTTAATGGAAAGGTGAAGGGCAGAGAAGCCAAGCCTGAGACAGATGTGAAGAAAGGGAAATTTGTTTTCAAGGCCCAGCCATGACCTTTTCTTTGCTTGCTCTCTTGCATGGTACCGTGTGGCTGTGAGAATGTGGTGCTTAGGAATAGGAAAATATTTTGCCACTTTTATTTGAGTCACCTTGAGAAAGATTTTTTAATTTTCTAAATCCTTGTTTCCTCATCGGTAAATATGGAATATAATCCACCTTGCAGGATTATAGAGAAGATGAAATGGAATAGAGTGTGGAAGATTCTAGTCTTGTGCTTAGCAGGTAATAGACACTTAAGAAAAGGTAGATAATGCAATTACTGTTAGCAGCCTCTTTCTCTAGTGTAAACATCCTCAAGACCCTTCAAACCCTCAAAGTCGCCTTAGCTATTCAACATGCTCGATACCAGTTCAGTAAGAACTGACTCTCCCATATGCTGTCTCACTTCTCCTTCCCCTTCCCCGCTGCTTACTTACTCTTTAATCCATTCCTTGAATTCATTCACCAGTCAGAGCTTCAGTTTCTTCCTCTGTTTGATGAGAAGGACCTTCCCTTCTGCCAACCTTATCTCACATGATTAGTCTAAGAAACAAATAGATAAATAACTCAGTTGGCATTGTATACTCTGACATGCCATCCATCAATTTTCAGTTTTCAAACATCACCACTATTATTTCTTAAGGCTTCACTATGGGAAGAAATCTCAATTTAATTATTCACAGTAAGACATTAGTGATAAAGAGGAAATGGTTTACCCTTGCTAGGTAACACTGGTTTATTTTAACAGAGGCCTTTAGTGCCTTAATCCAAAATTGGAAATATTAGTGAGAATCCAAAGCAGAGGAAAGAACATGGAGGGGATTTACTGGCACGAGGGAACTCCTAAAATTACCTTGCATATGTTTTGCCTTTAAAAAAGGATCATCCGTCCTGGCACATTTTATGCCTGCAAACCCTTTGCACAGTATTCAAATGTGATCTTGAGAGAGAAATTGTAACAAAAAGGCGGTTGATTATCTGGTCATCAAACAGCCAGTATTTCATTTTCCTCTCTTCTGTCTATGCTTCTAATACTGAGAAGGTTTCCTTGTTTGACAACCTCAATTTAAACTTTTTTTCCCTCATGGTTAAGAAGAATTTTCTGCTGCAAGTGTTAATTGTCCTGATAAGGATGCCTGTTCTCTTAATTTGAACAGCAGCTGTGCTAAATGATGCAAAATATACAAAGATCTATAGTTACACTCCCCCAATAGGAAATGTTGTTATGAAAAGGTTTTCCACTTTTCATACAAAATTCCCTGCTAACTGTTTCAATGGTGAAAAAGTAAGCCCAATACAAATACAAAATCCAAGTGCCAAAAAGCAAATAAAATGATTAGAAGATCCTGGCACTGATTTGCAATGATGTGCTGAAATATGCCAAGTCATGTTCAGGAAGAACATTAGGCTGTTGCTGTAAATGGGACCTATGGATCAGCTAAAGCAATAGAGTCTAATTACTATTATTAATAATAGCAAGAGTATATTAATCTCTCCTATCAGCAAGCAGGTATAATATTGACCTTTTCTTTCGAAGATAGCTCTAATGCTATTATTTACTATACCAGTCATTTTATTCTGCAGTACTAGTCACAAAATGATTAACACAACGATGTCCCATGCTGCACTTTCAAAATTCTTTTGAATTCCATTGGGCACAACGATGGTCATGCCCTTCAGCTGAAAAGCATCAGTGTCAATGCATTAAAAATGTAAGGAAAAAAGTAAACACCAGCCTAGCTAAGATGATCAGCTGAAATAATGATGATCAATGAGGTAAAAGATATCTCACATTTATCCATCCATCTGTCCATCCATCCATCCCAATCATCCTGCTCCACTACCATCACCAGCAGCATGCATTGAAGAATACCTATTGATAGTAGAAGCAGGATTCCCAAGGGAGGTCAGGTGTGGCAAAGATAGTTTGCACCCAGTGAATCTCAGGTATTCTAATACATTTCTCATATCAGGGCATTAAGGCTTGTGTATACCAATGAATTGTGAGAGAAAGTGACATCTGTCACTTCAAGGGCAAGGCAAAAATTAAGTATCCGTATGTCTCCTTTACCTCTCTCTTCTCCTGTTAGAACAATTTTGGAGGCCATGTGTTGCAAATAGCACATCCACACAGCGGCTGAAGACCACCTAGCCCACATCAGTTTCAAATAAGGGAAGAAGGAGACCCTTTTGTTACATTAAGCTGCTGGATTGTGAGGCTTTGTCTATTGGAGCAACTAGTGTTAATCTTCCTGAAACATAAGATCCAAGCGTTATCATAACATGTTCAGTGACTCTGGGCAAGTCACTCAGAGTCTTGAGGTCTATTTTTTTCACAGATAAAACAAGGAATACCCTTATTTCTAGCATTCTATACTTTGCAATATGTTTCTTGAGTATATTGGGGGAAAGGCATTTAATTATTGGATTTCATCTATAACTTTCTCTTACTCTTCAGCCAGAATATATTGCCCCACCATTAACATTCTTACAGTTTCTATGCATAACTCTCCTATAATATTTACCCCATTGTATTGCATTTGTTCATACATCTGTCTGTGTTTTGTTTTTGTTTTTGTCTTACATAAAACAGTGAGCACTTCTGGGACGGGAATTGCCTTTTTGATCACTTTATCACCAGTGAGAGAATGCTTAGCAATCAATATTTTTTTGTTGTTGTTGAAATGTAATTATGAATCTTGGAAGGAAAGCTTGCAATAGCTTGTTGTCTCTTTCCTGCCACCACTAGGGGAAAATTACCATATAGGATATATAAAGAGTTTTAGAAAATGGAAGCACATGCAAAGGAGGGACAGAGGTTGAGAGATAGAAAGAATGAAAAGGGAATTGAGAATACTAGGGAAGAGAACAGGAATAACTTATTGATGTCAAAGGGGACACAGAGAAAGTATGAGCGAGTTAAGCCAGAAAACATAGTGAAAAGTCCAGGTCAGGGCACAAAGACCACTCTAGCAGAGCACCTAATCATTTTTGAAGGAGAAAATGAAATGTGACTGAGAATTGGGAGTTCAGAGACGGGATGATCATACATCCAATATCTTTTCCTTTCAAGCAGGGACATGCCATTGCTGGGACTTAGAGGGAATGAAAATTTGAGATCTGATGGCAGGGCCTCAACTCTCCAGATGTCTGGGGCCAAGAAATACAAGGCAGGGTGAATTGGTCAGGATGCTGGTGACAGTTTCAAACTTGTTTGACAAGTAGAACAAGACAGGATGATATGACTAGATGCCAAGTGGAGTATCAAGCCTCTGGTATTGTCTCAACTAATATAATCAGGGAAAGAAAACATTCCACTCTCTCTATTGCTAGAAATGCCCAACCCAAAGTGAGAATATCAACAAAGCAACCACTACTCCTCAGCATGTCACCAGGGTTCTCAGAAGGCTGTTTATTGTAACACCGGTAGCAATTGGTCTTTGCCTCATTGTTTTCTAACAATAAAGCAGGGAGCCTCAGTTTTTCACCATGAAAGAATCTTCCCTATCTCTGAAACTGGTTCTTGATACACCAAAGTATCTTGGGGTTCAGATATCCCCAATCTGGGGAAAGTGACAAAGCTAGGACAACAACACATGATGACAGCAATCTGCCTGACCCTTTATCAAATCCCACCCAGACTGGGGAGTGGGCAAGCCTGACCAAGGTGCCAGCTACACAGAACTACATTCAGGCTGGGGATTAAATTGTAAGCTGCCAGAAAACAAATAAATAAGCAAAGAGCTAAAGAATATTAGAGGCAAAGTTTTTAGGGAGTGTTGACAGTCAAGTGTAAGCCCTGAATCTAAAAGGCAGCATCATAGGCAAAATAAAGAATGAAGTCAAAGATCAAGGCACAGGTGACCCTGGAATAAATGAGAGGAGATGAAGAGTAAGGAAGAGTGAGGGGATGATGTTTCTATGCCAGTGTTTTCCAATGTTGAGAAGTAACCTTCAAACGGTTCTATACCCTAGTTCAAATACATGCTGTCCTTTCTTAGGACTAGAGCTCCAAAAACCATGTCCCTGAAAAGTTCTGTATCTAAATTCCTTCCTTAGTTTCTTGCTATATTTATTTATTTATAGGCCTAAGGAGGCCTCTTAAAGAATGGAATCCCCTGTTTTGGATTAAACAAACCCAAAAGTTTTTCATCCTCCTTGTGAGTCATCCAACAGGGATTGTCTACCTGATGGTCTCTCTACTAGATGTACTCTTATTTCCCTACCTGTCTCTTTCATGTTGTCCTGGACCTCTTAACCCTCTCTACTTTCTCCAGGACCACTGTGTTTCTAGATCCAGAAATTCTCTCTTGAATGCAGCTAGGTCAGTGTGTATCCTGTCCCCAGGCACTGACTCTAATTTCTTGGTTTCTAGATGAGTTCCAAGTTCCAAATCTGATTGCTGCAGTCAGTTAAGGTTGCTAATTGTATAGCATCAATGTATGTGGTATCCAACCAGTCTAACTAAGTTGTTAGTTGATTTTGCCTGCTTTCTCCATAATTTTTTTAAAAATTTTGCATTTCTTTAACCAATATTACTAGCATAATTACTTTTTTTTTTTTAATTAAGGAAGAAGAATCTCTAGTTCACCAGTTCCCTGATTTCTCCTATTGTCTCTTAACTGGGGAACATGTCTGGCCAAGGGAAATGATACAGTGATGACTGCATCAATCATAATGCATTCTGGGGGAAGAGTCTAAATGCCGTGTAATCAAAGGATCTCCACGTACTGTCTGAACAAATTGGAGTTTGTTAGCAGGGAAGAAAGGGGGAATGACTGATGAATATGCAATGGACTTTGCATATTTTAATTTATAACAACATCATCAAATTAATTGAAAAAAGAAAACTCTGAAAATTAGAATTGTCCAATGATCCAATGGAGTCCTGAGTTCTTGCTCTGGAAATGTCCAAGCAGAGGTCAGTTGACCACCTGAAAGTATAATGTAAATGGGAAGCTGAGATAGATCTTAATATTCCTGCCCCACATAGCAGATAAAGTCCCTAAGCATCTGGGGAAAATCATGAAAACAATGAAAGTGAGGGTAACTGAAAAAAAGGAAAACTTTCAGAAACACACTTGGCTCCCTCCATGACTTTGCTGGGACCTGTGAACAGATGGCCCCCATTGATTATGTCATAGACTGTTGCTTCCTCCAATTTCCATTCTCACATTCCTACTTTAGTAAGGAAACTACTAAGTTTTCATTGTACATATGGCTGCCCAGCTGATGACTACAGTTCCCAGCCTCCCTTGCAGCTGGTGTGACCATGTTGAGCTTTCTATAAAGGAATGTTTTAAACTTCCTGTGAGTGGCCTTAAAGGCATCAGATTTGCTGTCCTTATGCCCTTCATCCTCCTTCTTCTTGCCTGAAATGGGTGAAAAATGATCTAGGATGATTTCAGAAAAGGCAGAAAAACACAGATCAAGCAAACAGAAAGTTTTGTTCCCCAAGACTATGGGGTCACTAAATAAGTTTGTGTTGCTTACGCAGAGATTATTGCATGAAAGTGATATACACTTCTTCCTTGTTTAAGCCACCATTATTTTTGTCTGTTACACTGGGCAGATGTTTATCCTAATAAAACTATGGCTCTTCTCCATCTCAAGCAGTAGCTTTTGCAAACTTTTTCCAGGTCTCTAATAGCACAAGCCCAGTCTTAACCTCTTTCACTCTCTGTAAATGGCCTCATATCTTACTTTTTGCTGATAATTCTGGCAATTAAGAGAAATTTTCTGAAAAATTTTAACCCTCCAATCCACGAATCTATCTGCATCAATATCTATTTTGATTTAGACCCTCCTGCCATCACAGACCTAAGGGCACAGAGCAAGATTTCTCAAGGACATTATTCTATTCTTTTTTTTTTCATATAATGTTAACATTATTCTCATTGTCGTTATATTGCATTGACATTAATATATATTCAAGTCCTCCAACTGTGTGTGTGTGTGTGTGTGTGTGTGTGTGCAGTTGGAAAGCAGAGGTGGAAGTTAGGAGAGAGCTGCTTAAGAAAGCGATTGAAGTGCATTCCGTATCTTAGACTTCGTGATTTTCATCATAAATATCTAGGAAAACACAGAAAGAGATGAGAGTGCATAATAAACCAAGAAACTAAGATTGACAACTAATCTACTGCCAAAATCTTAGAGGAATTTCCTCTAATTATAATATTCATGGAGTGGAAAAGAGAAAAACAATTGTCAGGTGACATTAACATATACCTTGTCACTTGCAGATCAAAACTGCCAATGTGAAGGACAATGCAGAGGCTCATCAACACACTTGCCTATGCCTTGGCTTGGAAAAGCAGAATCTGTGACAACCACCAACCACCAGATATATTGTATAGCTACAGCCCTATCAAATAAAACATGGAACATGGATTCTAAAGTAGCTGTGTATGTGTGTTTGTGAGTGATGTGTGTATCATATGAGAAGGATTACACACACACACACACACACACACACACATGCACATGTACATATATTCCACTCCAGATTTCAGATTCCCCAGTTTGGACATCTTCTAAATAATTTCAGGGATTACAATTTTCAGGAATCCTACACATCCATTGGCAAAGAAGTTAAGCTATAGCATATTTTCATCTTAGAATAGAATGTGAAAAGAAAAAAAAAAATGCATGTTAGTAGAACTCCAAGTTTTGCCTTTATTGTTTCAGGAAATGGAAGGACCTCTCACTACTTTCAATTATCTATAAATACATGTTCCTCCTAGTAATAATAATAGCAAATATTTATCAGATGCTAAATACAGAGCACTCACTGCAAACCAGGTGGCCTGGATTCTAATGCCATTTTTACATCTTACAAGCTATGTAACCTTGGGCAAATTGCTTAATTTGTTGCTACCTCAATTTCTTCACCTATAAAATGAGTATAAAATAGTTGGGACAATTCTGTGAGTTAATGTTTGAAGTACTTCAGAACAATATAGGTTTGATATCAGTATCAATTCTCATATGATGCCATAAGGCATGTGCTATTATAGTGTCCATTTCACAGGTAGAGTAAAGTAGGTCTTGTAGAGGTTAAATGACTCTTCTAACAATTGGTAGACCCAGAATTTGAATGCACCATTTTCATGTATACAGTACATCTAATATCCTAATTACTACAGTATGTTGCCTCCTCACAGCAAGTCAAGGATACCTCAAGAATAGATGTTAAATACCTCAACATCATCACTGACCCCTAGACACCATAAATTTGACATTGAGGCATAAATATCAACCAACTTTTTGCTCCAGATCTGGGAAGAAGACTTTAACAGTAATCTAGGGCTGAGTGGAAGGAAATGATAGTCCTCAGTCAACCATCGATAGTTACCCGTTTGTTTAAAGATAACAACACTGAAAACAGAAAAATAAATGGTTCCAATGAAAATGTTGTGCACATTAAAAGGAGGAAAGAGTGATCAAGATGCAGCAAAAGAACAGTTTAAAAACTCACTAAAGGAAACAGAAATTGCTGAAATTGTCTGCTTTGTAATCTTAATAGAAATGAAAACTACAGCCTCTGAATAAAGAGATGAAAGATGAGATTATATTAAAATAAGTTGAGATAAGAAGGAAGTTGGCTGAGAGGCAGGTAGAAATAAAAACAGGAGTTTGACATGATAAAGATTTTAAGGAGATTAAAAATGCAATAGTAGAATAGAAATCTGCATTAAAAGCAATAAAGAGCAGAATTAACACTATAGAATTAGTGATAAGTTTAAAACCTAGGATCTGCAGAAAAAATGCAGAATGAAGAAAAACTCAAAGATGCAGACATTGCTAGTAAGGACAAAGAACAAAGAGAGAAGGGTCCAATGTGGGGATTTTTTAGAAGCACACATGACAACAGAAGCAATTAGTAAAGCTACTTTTGAAGAAACGTATATAACATCTATATTCACTGAGTTTATAGATCAAAAAGGATTACTTACAACATGAGTTATATATGGCTGTCATTTTTGTTTTGAATGTATTTATAGGTCAGTGTTACTGCTTATTATATGAGTATAATATGCACATTGAGGAAAAAACTAAAAAATGCAGATAAATAAAATATTTTTAAAGTTGCCTACAATCCTTTTACATAAATATTACTAGCTCTATTCTGTGTATTATTTCAGACTATACATGAAAATTAATTATATCATACAAACATATAAAACATACATAATATTTTATAACATATCTGTATCCATATCTGTGCTATATATTTCATAATCATTTAATCATAGTTAATACTACTCTCAGATTACATTAGGATAAGGTGAGTTAAAGTATACAGAACTTAGAAAAATGCTTAGTACACAGTAAGAATTATATAAGTATGTGATATTTTTTGTCAATGAGAAAACAGTTAAAAATTCATGCAATCCATAAAATTATGAATAAAAATTTAATCACCCCAAATTTCTTTGAGAAACTGTCATCACTTTGAAAATGTTTTTCCAGGTATCTCTTTATACAAATGGAAATCGGTTAATATAGATGAACTATGAATCTGACCAAAAGTAAACATAGAAATATAGATAAATATAGAGAAATTGTTACATAAATTAATCACATAGCCAGTGCTATATTGATATCTAATTTTTCACTTAGCAATGTATTGGACACATTTCTATGTCAATTAATAGAGATTTATTTTATCATGTTGATTCCATCAGATTATCTTGTATGACTATGCCATAATTTATTTAATGCATTGACTACTGCTGAGCACTTGGATTACTTTTAAATCTCTCTGTAGCTTAGTTTTCTCATCTGTATAATGGGGATAGCTAATACTACTCTCAGATTACATTAGGATAAGGCGAGTTAATAAGTGTACAGAACTTAGAAAAATGCTTAGTACACAGTAAGAATTATATAAGTATGTGATATTATTTTAATTAATATTGTATTTAGATTGTACATTCTTTTTTCAATCATAAATATAACTATGAGGAAGAAAAATCTTTATGTGTACATTTTTATAAATTAGTTCATCTTTATTCTAGGTAATGCCAGAATCAGATTTAAATGTTAAGTTTGTCCCAGGGTCTTTATTATTTTTGTTATTCGTGGAAATGAAATTTTTCTTCATTTTGTTTTCTAGTTGGCTACTATTTGATATGTAAAAATCTGTTGCATTTATATTTAACTTTGTAATCAGTCTCCTTTTCTCCTTACTTAATTTTCTTAATAGAATTTCCTAATATTTTATTTATAGGTCTTCATTTAATCATATTTACTTATCTCATTAAGTATAATCTTTTTATTGTTTTAGTAATATATCTGCACATTATTATATTATATTATAAAAAGCATAAGTAATAAAACACCAAATTACCTCCAAATAACCTTACTTGCCAGAAATAATATTTGGTGAGGCCTTCATACATATAAGAACTCATATTTTTTAATCTATTTAAATAGACATAGTAGAGGTAGACAGATACATACACAACAAGACATGCTAATATTCTGGTATTAAATTTATAAGGACTTTAATTTTACCTGAATTTATAGAGTATTAAAGAAAATGTAGTCAATCTAAAGGAATTAATATATTTTACTTAAAAAGTTTTTAAATTGATTTTTAAATTATGAGATATTGAATCCTTTAAATTTGTCTGGGTTTAAGGCAAGAAATATTGAAAATATTAAGAAGCTGAGGCATGAAGAATTTAAGCTCACGTTCAACATAGACAAATTTGAATTATTCCTTGTTGTCAAATATGAAATAGACTCATACATTTCCTTATATTTTAACCCTCCCTTAATTATCCTTTTTGATGCACATATTTTATTTCAAATTTTCTACAATTTATATTATGCTCTGTAACCATAGTTATTCCAGTCACTTAGTCTTATTTCTACATTTAAATAGATTTAATGATTTATGGATATTTGTCCCACTTTTGGGCTCTTATTTTAATCCACCTCTTGGTTAGCATTCAGTAGATTTTTTTCAAAGGAGAAATTATGGATTCCATTTTCTCTGAGTTTTTTCAAGTTTATATGTCTTTTGTCCTGTATGTCTATTGTCCTGTCTCCTTGAGTATATCTTGGCTGGGCATGACAATTTTAGGTAATACTTTCTTCTCCTTAGAATTCTGTATATTTTACTATAGTTTTCTAAGAAGACTGAGGCTCATTTAAAGTTTTTATCTTAGAAAGTAGACTTGGTTTTTCTATATGGATGCTTGAGGAAATCTTTCCTTATGATTAAAATTTAGTACTAAATTAATATATAGTTAGATGCATGTTTGTCTTTTTCAATTCTAATACATGGTGTGCATTTTTATTTTTCCATATAAATTGGAGAATATACTTACAGAGTACCTAAAATGTGAGATTATGGAAAAATTTATAACATTAGTTCATCCCATAGATGGAATACTGTTGATCACCGTAGTAGTTTTGTGAATTTTTTGTTATTTCCTAGATTCAGAATAGTTTTTATCTACACATGAATTGCATTTATTTTTTTAGTGTACTGTAAGCTGATTTTTAGATTACTTTAAATTGATCCTATATACGATAAGCTTATTAAACTTTCTCATTTGATAGAGTTATTTGCTACTTCTTTCTTCTATGTAGATGATCAGATCTTCCACAAATAATGGTAGTTTGAGATTTTCCCTTTCACTCCCTACACCTGTTATTTCTTTTAATTTTCTAAGAAATTCCTCAGGACATCCTGTACTATGTTTGTTTGTTTGTTTGTTTGTTTGTTTTAATTGATTGACTATATTGAAGTACATTTTTATCTCTCAACAAAACTTTTTTTCTTTTTATTTTTTTTGACTGCGTTGGGTCTTCATTGCTGTGCACAGGCTTTCTCTAGTTGCAGGGAGCAGGGACTACTCTTCATTGTAGTGCACAGGCTTCTCATTGCGGTGGCTTCTCTTGTTGCGGAGCACGGGCTCTAGATGTGAGGGCTTTAGTAGTTGTGGCACGTGGGCTCAGTAGTTGTGGCTCGCAGGCCCTAGACCGCAGGCTCAGTAGTTGTGGCATATGGGCTAAGTTGCTCTGCAGCATGTGGGATCTTCCTAGACCAGGGGTCGAGCCCATGTCTCCTGCATTGGCAGGCAGATTCTTAACCACTGTGCCATCAGCAAAGTCCCGTTCTGTACTATGTTTTTAAAAAAAATGTAATAGTGAGCTTTGTTGCCTTATAGAGACTATATTTAAATTTCTCTGTCATATTTTTACCATTTGTAGTGAATGCTATTGTGTACTGGTCAGAACCTCTCCTTCAATACTGAAACTCTCATTCTCCAGCTGCTGGCATATCAACAGCTCTCATCCAAGTCCCTCCAAAACTTGACCTTGGCTGAAGAGACCCTCCTTGCACAAGATCACAGCCCTTTCCCAGGGACCCACTACAGCTAATGATGGGTAGATTTGGTTGTATAGAATTATCACCATCCTGTTTCAAATGAGCTCAACTCTGAATGGCTGTACCCAGGCTCCTTACAGGATTAGGTGAGGCCATTGTTACAATTTCACAGCAGTTGATCTTCTCTTGCCCAATGCTGCTTTCTTCACTCTCCCAAACCCCAGTATTGTTCATCAGAGCACTCCTCAATAAACTTTCTAAAGGGAAATGTCTGTCTCAGGGTCTGTTTAACATCAGTCACACTACGATAGCAAGTGTCCTTAACTTTTCAGTTTAGTAAGGATTTTTTAATCATGAATACATGTTAAAATCTGTTAAATATCTTTCTTCATCTATTCAGATAATCATTTGATTTTTCTCCTATATAAATGTAATATGTTACCATATTGGTAGACTTTCTGATGTTAAGCCAACCTTGCATTCCAGGGATAAACCTAACTTAGGGATCATAATATATTTTATAAAACTCATTGGATTCGTTTATATATAACATAATATATAATCATATATATGTAGATTTTAAAATTCTACATTCACAAGTAAAGTAAGCCTATCAATTCCTTTTCTTGTACTGTCCTTAATTAAATTTGTAATAAAACTATATAAGACATTAAATTAGCTGTAAGTTTTGGCTATAATATTAATCAGAATAGATGAGACTAAACTGTAAAAAAATTATCAGTGTCTTAAATATAGCATTTTATTTCTTTCTTATGCAAATGAATGAGAAATATTACAGCTCCCAACATTTCTCTATTGGAATTGTGCTCCATGTAGTGCTCTTTGATTTTGCTGCTCTGCCATCCACATATGAGACTTTTTCACTGCCAAGCCTGAAAGTGACAGGTGTCACTTCTGTTCACAGTCTATTAGCAAACTGGTCACATGATCCCATCTAATTATAATGAGGACTAGAAAGTAGAGAATTCTGTGCCTAAAGAGAAGAGAACTAAATGTTAATGAGAACAATTTCATTTTCTGTTTTATGTAACAACTTATGTAAGACTTATATATTGCTCCTTAAAAATAAGTTTAAAATAAGTGGGAGATGGTGGGTGCCTGGTAACTATTTCAATTGAAAGTATATTATAAACTAAAAAACAAAAGGTTGGAAGACAATATGTGGCTATAATCTTTCAACTGAATAGGAAGAGGTAGGGAGATTTGGAGAGGAGAGGAGATTAAAAAAAAAAGAAGTAGGAGGAGTAAATGCCTAAGTGAGAAGGAAAGGGAAGGGGAGAGAGAAATAGAGCATCCAGAAGGGTTAGGAGCAAGTTTCAGTCCCTTGGTGCCTTGGTCAATGTCTGGATTTACCTCTTATAAACATATAACTTATATCAAGTTACCTGACCTCAGTTTGTCTTAGTTTCTTAATTT
Source organism: Balaenoptera borealis (assembly GCF_965194805.1). NCBI lineage: Eukaryota > Metazoa > Chordata > Mammalia > Artiodactyla > Balaenopteridae > Balaenoptera > Balaenoptera borealis. The sequence goes on along the minus strand of NC_138861.1, from coordinate 100,299,673 downwards.
GCAAAATGAAAATAATAATAATAATAGTGCATCTCTTACAAGGTTGTTTTGAAGTCTAAATGAGTTAGTATGTGTAACACATCACTTAGACTGATGCCCAGGACATAATGAACAATAAAAATTATAAACTTTTATTACAAAGAGGAAGAAACTAGACATAAACATGTATAAGAAGTAGAATGTTTGGCTGTGGAATTATGTTTACTGGTTAAGAATTCAGACTCTGAGCCAGACTGCCTGGGTTGAAATTCTACTTTTGCCTTTTAGGGGCTTTCTGTCATGGAATAGATTACTTAACTTTTCTGTGTCTCGGTTTCACATCTTTCAATTGGAATAACAACAGTCACTGCCTCAGAGAATTAACTGAGTTAATAAATATTTAGTTTTGAACACAGTGCTGGACTCACAGTAGGAGCTACAAAAGGACCCCCTCACACCTAAGCAGTTTTTTTCTGAGGATGGAACAAAGTTTATTAACTCTATTTTGTATGCGGTTGGGAGTGCCTGCATGTGTTTTGAGAATTTTAATTGGGTTATGTAGTGACCCTTTCAAACTTTAGCAAAACTGAGTCCCAATGTAAACATTTGTGTTCTTTTTTTTTTTTTGGTAAAAGGTTGGAAAAGGTAAAACGTTGATCTATATAACAGCTTCTCATTATTAAGTTGTTTCTTCTTCATAGCTCATAAATTCTTTTTGCAATTTGGACTTCCTTATTTTTAAGCAAATATTTATTCACTTGCTTCTTTCTTACTTCTCTAGAGAATTTTGTCATTCAAAACTTAAAGGCCTAAAGGGGGAGTGTCAAACTCCTATGTTTCTCTATAGTTTAGTTAAAAGTTTACAGTGAGAAAGGAGACATTCAGACCCACGTCTGCTATGTAAGATCCAAATGACACCTAGAAATCATGTAGCCTGAACTCAGGATGACTTGTCTGACCAGGAAAAATGCACTTTACATTCAAATTTTGTGCTGGTTCCTGTAACTTCTTCATTCCAAGGAAAGTTCTATTAACATTATTGACATAATTCTTTGGTAAACCACCACGGACCTCTGTTATTTAATTGTGCCTCTTTGTGTGCCTGGTACTATTCTGGAATCTGGGAATATAGCGTTGGACAGCAAAAACAAGGTCTCTGTCTTCATGAAGCCAGCAAGTCAATGAGAAAAAGGCAACCAAACAAATAGAGCAATGCAGAATTATATGTACTGAAAATGTAAAATAAATAATGTCTCATATATACACACACTCACTTTTAAACTCATAAACTGTAAAATAAATCAATTTAAAAATGAAATATCATTGTTACCTATCAAATTGAACTTTAAAACTAATAATAATATGATTATTCATATAATCAAAGAAAGGAAATCAACCTAAATATCCAAAAAGAGAGAACTGTTCCAATGACTTATGGTGCCCTCACACAATGAAAGATTATTCAGTCCTCTGCTCTGAGGGAACATGAGATTGAGTAGTCACAGGATTCTACCCTCTGGGCATATCAATAGTAGCATTATGAATTGGATATCATTTCAGCACATTTAAGACTGAAACAAGAAATAGATCTCCACAGTTAGCCACCTTGAGTCACCTGATCCTATTTATAAAGCTCTTGAACATTAAATGACTCTTTGAAAACAGTCTTCTCATACCTTAAGTGCAGCTTGAATCAGAAACACATATATTTTGTAGCTATTTGAATCACAAAAATGATTGAGTTTTTGTCAGTTTAAGAGGGATTATCAACTCTGCATATCATATCTTTGAAATGTCAGTGGACTCTCTCCTACAGGTTTTTTACTGGAAGAAGCACACACTTTATTGTCAGATGCAACTTGGTTTGCATCTCAGCTTTACCAATGCAGCATTACCTTTGCAAATTTCCTACATTCTCTTTAGTGCATTTTGCTTACCTGTAAAATGGGGATTAACAGTGAATGGTTTGAAAGTATTCAATGGGTTCAGGTTTATAGAGCATCTAGAACTGTATTTGGCTCAGAGTTGACATTTTAAGAATGATTTCATTTCTGCTTTTCTTTTTCCTTTGTAACTTCCATATGCCAGGTGGGAAAACCTAAAGATGCCTAGCTCTGGTGGGGAAATTAAACCTTTAAGGAAGAAGAAAAGGAACCCTGGGTGGGAGGGTTGCATTTTACAGTGGCAGAGAATATCAGACCTGTGTTAACTTTAGAACCAAGTCTAAAAATAGAACTCAAACTAGTCCACAGAACTGGCTAGGGATGAGGAAATTCCTAGTAATTAATCGGAGTCAGAGGCAAATAGAATTGGGCAGAGACAAGTTGTGGTTCAGACCAACTGGGTGATCAAGTGTCATAACAAAGTCAGACAGAACTTGAGACCCCAAACTTGTCATTCACATAGTCTGAAGTTGAAGAAAGGATTCTAGTCTTTCTCCAAGTATGGTAGGGACTCAGGCCACTGGTGACATATGATATTATTTTAGGTGATACAGCAATAATTTTAAATTAATAGTTACTTTCTGTAGGTCAAAGAAAATGGTTTTATAAACAATGTAACATTTTCTTTTATAATAAATTGATATAATTTTTTAAAAGTAAATTGATTTTAGAAAAAAAATTAAAATAAATAATAGTACAGATGGTACTCAGATATGACCAAAGTAGTACAGGTAATATATCCAAATGTCTAAAGTTTGGGAGCCACTATCCCAGACAAAGTCAAGAAAGAGGGCTTGTCTTAGTCAACTTGGGTTGCTATGACAAAATAACATAATTGAGTTTCTTCTAAATAACAAACATTTAATTCTCACAGTATTGGAGGCTGGGAAATCCAAGATCAAGCTGCTATCAGATTCAGTGCCTGGTGATGGCCTGCTTCACTGAAACCTCTTTTCTTTCCCACTGTAACCCCACATGGTGGAAGGGGTAAGGGAGCTTTCTCTGGTCACTTCTGTAAAGTGACCAGAGATTCCATTTGTGAGGGGAACCTAATCACATTCCAAAGACTGTACATCCTAAATACCATCACCACCAGAGTTAAGTTTCAGCATATGAATTTTGACGGGGGGCATAAACATTCAGACCATAGGAAGGTTTAAGAGGTAAAGCAGTAAGATATCCCTAAGCCAGCATTGTGTGTGAGCTGCTAGGCATTTATTGCTCTGAAAGCTACTTAACTGCTCCTGATTTAGACCCCAGCGTAGTGTCATGTACACAATATATACCTGATGATTGTTAGTTCCCTTCTCAGTCTTTTGACTCTTGCCCTGCTCCTCGTCATTTTGAAACCCTTCCCATTGCGATTAGACCCTCTCATCCTGTCTGTCAAAAGGGCTGTGATGAGAGGTTGAATTCCATGTCTCCCCCGGTCCTGAGTGCCTGGGCCTCGACAATTCAGAGAAAGGTCAAGCTTGGTCAGAGACTTTTCCCAATTGTACACTTTACTAAACTTTAAAGTAGGACAGGCAATTCTCTACCTCAATCTTAGACTATTGGTCTGCAAAATCTTAAAGAAAATCCGTGATAGCAGGACCTTTCCATTTGAAGAATGGGGAAGTCAAACCAGACTGAATATCTTCCATTCTAGTTGAGAGCAACATTAAGTCCTGCCTGGCAAATGATAACCACCGAGAGAGACACTGTTACAGGCTGGAGATCCGAGAGTGAAAAGCAAATGCAGGGATGTAGCTTCTGCTGGTGTTTGGAAGTCAAACACTCCAGATACAATTGGACACATGAGCATACCTAGAACCCAAGAAATCAGCATGACTAATGACAGAGAGGGGGCATTTAAAAATGCTATGGCCTCTTATCAAGTGCATGAGGGCCTGGGCTGGGGAAAAACAACACCCAGAACATACAGTTCAATTGTCGTAACAATGAAAAAGTGCTTCTCTAGAATAAATGACAAAAGAAGGTACTGTCAGTTAAATAACTATTATGAGCTAAGTGTTGTACTCACGTTATATTATTTTATTTACTTATTCATTCAATAAATATTTATTGAGCACCTAATATATTGTTGTTATAAGCCAGGGAATATTAAAGTGAGGAAGACAACATCTTTCTTCTCAGGGAACTCAGATCTCAGTGAAGTAGGTAACAAGTAAAGTAATAAATATGCAATGTAATTTCAGATATAAATAAGTACTATGAAGAAAAATAAAGCAGGTAAAGATTAAAGAGTGACTGAGAAGACAGGCTATTGGACAAAAAGTGACCAGGAAGACCTTGTGACCAAGTGCACTGGAGCTTACAACTGAAGGGAATCACAGCACAAGTTAAATAAAAATGCAAGGACAGTTCCAGCAATGGGAGGAGCAAATGCTCAGGACTTAAGGCAGGAATGGGCTTGACCCATCCAAGCAAGAGCAAAGAGGCCAAGGTGGTTGGAGCTGAGTGAGGAAGGAAAGGTTAGAAAGAAGCAACCACGGAGAAAGCCAGAGATCCCAGCAGGAAACTTGATCATCTCACCCTCGCAGTAATCCGGCAAGGGAGGCTTTCTGATCCTAGATTCTAAGATGCAGGAAGCTGGGAAGAGGGTCTCAAAGTTATTAATATACTATATTATATATATCATTAATATTATAGCATAATATAATAATTATGTAATAATATAATACTATTATTATAATTATTATAATTATATTATAATTATATTATAATTATTTTAATACTACAATTATACTAATATAATAATAGTATTATATCATTATATAATTATTATACTAATATAATAATAGTATTATATAATTATTATATTATAATAAAATTTTTATTAATATTATAATATAATATATTAACATATTATAGTATATAGTATGTTATTATAGTATATATATTATATATTATATAATTATATACAATATATTTTAATTATAGCATATAATATATATAATTTTGCATTAAGGAATACTGATACCCAAAGAGACTAAATGATATGTGTAGATCAGGTAGCATCAATGCATGAGATCTGCATTTCTAGAAAGTCTTACTCTCTGGAAAATCACTAGAAGATATATTAAGGGTGTTTATGTACATGATTTTATTTATTGATGAATCATTGAAGTGCAAGTAATAGCCCATAAACACAGGGATCAAAATACATCATGATCTTTATATCACAAAGAATAAACCTTAATACATACAATTTTTTTAAAAATCTAGGATTCTGAAGTATCCTAGAATGGCATGCAGAATGTGACAAAACAATCTAATTACAAATGTATAAAACAACCTCACTGAAGGGATGAGGGGAAAAGATGCTAATCTAATCTAAGTAACTTTGGAAGTGCATGGAGTCTCCAAGTTTAAAGGCAAAAGAAATTATACATAAGCTCTGTACTCTAGTTAACATTATTTCCCATGGGGGTATGATAACAGCTCTGATACTGCAATACATATATACTTGAACAATTAAATAAATGGATGGCAGATGTTGGGAGCCAGGTTTCTGACTGTTGGACTGGGAGGTTATAGGTGGGCAAGAAGAAAAGTCTAGAATGATCTATGTTGTAAGGGATTAGAGTCAGAGACATCAGTATGAATTTGTGTTTAGCTTAATATAGATACAGATGGTTAGACACAGAAATATTTATAGCTATTTGTGTATACACAAGTTAATATACACAAACATACATTTCCTCATTCTGACAACTGAGCTTGCCTAGAAGCAACAGCATTCCAGTAGCAAGAAGTACATCTAGAACCCAGATCTTGGTTTCTATTACTATTCTCCAATAATTGGAGCCAGAATTCCTTGGAGAAATGTTTGATTCTCCAAGGGCAGAAGTATATAAGGCGGACCAGGAACATATGGTAGTGACAGAAATTAAACACACACACAGTGATCAATGATGGGGACATGTGAAAGGGACCCAAGAGCCCAGTGAAAGAACTCCTATTGGACTAAGACGGAACAATTTGAACAACAAAATAAAGTAATAGTGGATTATAACTTAAAGTATAAAATAAATATCCATGGGTCTAAACTGATATAAATAAATGATAAATAAATGGGGAGAAGAGACAAATCTCTTTCACAGAATTCGAAACAATTTATGTAGTTAGTCCACCCTCCAGAAGGTGGAGTATAGCTTCCCACTCCTTCAGTGTGGGCTGCCCACAGTGACCTCCTTTTAAAGAGGAGAGAGTGTGAGAAGGGGCAGGGAAAAGTAACTTTACAGTGGAGAAACCTGACAAATATTACTTAAGGCAGGTGATCAAGGTCTAGAGCTACAGTGATAAGTCATGTTGATAGTGTGTACCCTTGATAGGATGGATTGGAAATGTCTATTTGAACCTATGCTATTCACTCAAAACTCATTAGCCCAATCTAATCCTGAGAAAAATACACAAAACTGAGGAACATTTTACAAAGTACTTGACTAGCTCTCTTCTAAATTATCAAGATCATTAAAAAACAAGGAACATTTTTAAAAAGTCACAGCCAAGAGGAGCTGAAGGAGATGTGACTCCTAAATGTAATGTGTCATCTTGGTTGGACTCCTGGAACAGAAGAAGAGCATTAGGTCAAAATTAAGGAAATCTGAATAAATTATTGGCTTTAGTTAATACCAATGTATTGATATTTGTTCATTAATTAAAGCACATCCCATAGTCTGTAAGATGTTAATAACACGTGAACTCTTTGTACTATCATCCCAATTTTTCTGTAAACCTAAAACAGTTATAAAATAAATTTTATTTCTTAAAAAGACCATAGTAGCATAGGTGTACATTATTTTAGAGCTAAAAGAAATCTAGAGTTATCTCAATATAACCCTACCCTCTTATTTTGCACTGAAGATACCCAAAGAGACTAAATGACATGTATAGATCACGTAGCATCAAAACTTGCTCAGAGTCGTGATTATTTCACTTTATCCTGAATGGTGATATGTGGTGGCCCCCAAGCTGTAAGCTTATTCAGCTTTCTGCTTTCCGGAGAACTGCTTGTCTCTTTCTTGGTATGCACTCCTGACGCTGCGGTATTGATCGTAAAAAAGGAAAATGGCTTGCGGCCAGTTTCGTTCCAGGTGCCTGCTCTGGATCTAAGAGCCCCTGGTTGTTCCCCAGAAGAAGGACGTGCTGCCCTGAGGGGGAAGTCTGTATCTCCAAAGAACGGCCCATAAGGCATGCTGACGCATAGATAGTGGCGCATAGATAGTGGCGCATAGATAATGGCGCATAGATAGTGGCGCATAGATAGTGGCGACAGAATTATGTGGAAATACAAGGTTTACTGATTTGTTGCCTAGTGTTCGTTCCGTGCTGAACCTATATATACATTCATGCTCTTTGAATAAACTTGCCTTGCAACCATCAGTTGTCTTGACCCTTCTGACCCCATACTGGTGCTTTTCAGTTCCTTACCCCTCACCGCCAGGAACTTCTAGCTTTCTGCAGCCGGTCTGCGGCAGTGATACAAGCTCAAAATGACTTGAAGCCCAAAAGTTTCTTTTGAAAATGTGTGAAATAATTTCTGGTACAGCACTTCCTTCCAAAACGTTAACCAAAATTAGTCAAATTGTGAAGAGTTGTCCAAAATTGTGTCTACTGAGACAATATTTAGGCCACAGAATTAATAACAGTGTTTCCAATGGATAGCTCCAAAAGAAAGCCAGAAGGTCTTTGTCACATGGTGCAATGTTTCAGTTGGATTTTTGTGGTTTTATCTGTCCTACAATCTTTAAACCCAAAGTTTCAGGGTCTCCGAACTAAGCAGGTTTTGGGAAACGAATTGTGCTGATCAACCGTAGAGGAGACTAGGAGCTAATTTAGGAAGCCATTTCATTGATTCAGATACAATGAAATACCTAAGTGTCTCAGAAACCAAATCTCTGGTGTTAACACAATCAGCCCAAAGTTGCTCAGTAGTTTGACCAACACAAGGAGCCACGCGCTATATCGAAAAGTGTGCTCGGCACAGAACCACAGCAATGATGCATAAGTTGACTGATTTGAACTGTTAATAGAATTCAACTCACACACCCTCAGTCCATTTTGCCACAGGAAAGGACTTTCTTTGGCAATGCTAGGAGTCCATCACACTCTGCCCCCTTGGTTCTCCTGTTCCAGGGTTTGTCAACCTGGCTCACATGAGAATCACCTGGGGAACTTTGAAAAACGCTGATGCTGGATCCCCATCCCAGTGTGTCTCTGGCGGTGGGATTCAAACCTTGCCACCTTGGCACTAGTAAATACCTCCACAGATTCATCTAAAAAGCCACAGTTGAAAATCACAGATCAATATCTTCTATTCCCCCTGCGAACCCCCTCATGCCACTTCTGAAAGCCAAATTATTTTGCTCTGGAACTTTTATTTCAAAGAACTATAAAAGCTAGAATGATAATGAGAATTTCATAGTTTAATAGACAAGTGCTACCAGTATAACAACACACATGCCGTATGCTGATGAATTACAGTGTTCAATTCCAATAAAATATATTTTTATTCATATATACTTTTATATCATGCTGTATAAGAAAAGGAATTATATTTCTGCTAGACATTTCCTTAACTTAGAGAAACTCCTGCCAGCCTCTCCTGGCTCTGCTGTAAGGGCAGCCTACGTCATGGTCCTCATCACCAGGGAAATATGAAAGAGAAGGGGGTAAGAAATGGATTTAGTATTTATTAGTTTGTAAAGTATCGCATTACTATTTTGTAGAGTGTTATTCCTGGTTTGGTATGGTTCTAAATGGTCAATTTTCTATGCTGTTCCTTCCCTCCAATTCCCAGCACTAAAAGTGGGGTGTGGAGGTAGCAGGAGACATTGGCTATGACTCATTCATGGGCTTGTTCATATAAATTACCTTCTCCTTATTCTCCCTGCATTACTTATGGTGTGTGAAAAATTGATCAGATCTTCACTTCAGCAAAGAGAGAACAAAGACACAGAGTAGAATGAAAACATGGTCCCAACAGGTTTTTTTCCTTGTTTCTCTTGTTCTTAATGTTTTCTGATTCAATATGAGAATAGATAGGTATTGTGTTTAAAAATTAAATTTTTAAATTTGTAAATAGTTATAAAATGTTATTTCTTAAAATAAAACAATAAGTTAAGCTAAACTAAGGAATTAAACATTTACAACTAATATTAGTAGAGAAGCATAGAAGAGGAATCTAAGACATTACAATGAAAACATAAAAAGGCAGGGGTCAGAACTCCCAATCTGGCTAATATTTACTAATTTCTGTAAGTGGTTTTGTGCATTTCTCTTTGATCCACTATTTGTAGATTGTAAGGTTTAGTACTGAAAAGCTGAGTTTTCCTCATCTGTAAATGTCTAAATGTTGGTGTCTCCTTGGTCACCACGCGCATTTATATGTATATTTACTTTCACCTTTTGCTATTTCCTTTCAAGTGAAAGGAAGATACATATGCATCTGACTGCTCTTATATATCTGGCTTCATCAAACATATCCTTCAATACATCTGTCTATACTATATATATCTGCCTGAATCAAATGCATGTAGCATTTTTCCCCAAATACAGATTTCCATGTAGCCCCAATTTTACAGTGTTTTAGAATAGATGTAGAATCTGGTTTTGCTCTACCTTATTGCCTTGTATTTCTTTCATCGTCATCCCATGGGTTAACTTCAATAGTGGTCTGGCATTTGTGGTTCTCCCTTTTCCAAAATTCACTGGGAGTAACTTTCATCCCAGAGCTGACACCAGGATTTAGCTCTGAAGTTCCAAGAGACTGAGCCTTAGCTGTATTTCAGGGCTGGGTAAAAAGCAAAGAAAGTGAACCTGCAGAATTCTCGTTCCTGGCTTTCTTTATTTGTGTACCACAGTCTTCCATGAGCTAGGAAAACATCAAAGGAAAACAACCAAGATACTCTCTAATTATCTGTAAACTCAACCTGCGTTAAAGATAAATGAAAAGGGAAAATTTAAGCCTTGACTTGTTCCAGTCGACAACCAGTAAGGGACCTTTTGCAATGCCTAGCCTAACCCCAATCACACCTGGTACCCTTCACTTTTCTTTCAAATTTCATTCCAGCGTACATTTCAGAGAGGTGAACTCAGAGCAAGCAAGCTGTGGCTAGACAGGAACGTTACGATGGATTCACGTGTGACTGCATGCATTTGTCTTTATCTGATTCTTCTCCCTGTCAGTCTCCCTCACACATACCTCTCCACCCACCGCCTCCACCACTGCTTCATGCACATTAGGTTGATATATTTAAAAGAAGTAGCAAGACTTTCTGAAAACGTGGCTAAAATAACTGGAGAAACTTGAACAACGTTGGGGCATGAATATGAAAGAATTTAATAACCAGTAATTAGCTGCTTTGACCAAATCCTCAGAGGCAGTCTCTAGAAGTGTAAACCCACAGTGGTTCCAGCAAAGTAATCCAATGGGGCAGCTAGGAGCAATGGATTCCCATAGTACCCTGCCTCCTCACTTCCATCTCTCCCAATTCTCTATGCAATATCCTAAGTTTCAACGTTTTATAGGAGCTAAGCATACCTTACTACTAAGCATAAATACTACTGTACTTATACCTGCTATCAATCTGGTCAACCAAAGTTCGGTCCAGGTGAACACCTTCTATTCCTCAAGCACTCCTTATGACATTGGAAATTAGACACAGGCTCTGCCCTAGAAGTACTTCTAGTCTAATAGTGAAAGGCAGTTATATATAAATAGGTGATTAATATGATAAGAACTAATGGAAGATGAATTCATAATACATTGTAGCAACACAAGAGGAGCTCTTAAATATACTTAAAATTCAGAAAAGGAGAAGAGATGACACACAAATAAGATAAGAGTTAGGAGAATAAATATGGGAAGGCTTTTACAGAGGGGTGAAATGAATAACGTAAGAAACGGAATAGTAAATGTGGTTAACTTCAAGAAGTTAAGCAGTATATGCCTATCAAGTGTAAGACAAAGAGGGCAGGAATTAAAGCTATAGCAGTAGGTTGGAGATGTTTCAGGGAAGCCGTGGGGAGACTAAGGAATTTAGGATCATTCTGTAGATGACAAGGAGTCATTGAAAGGGTTTAAAGCTTCAAATGATCTCAGTTTCAAAAGGTGTAGGTGGGAATGTCACTGAGAGGACCTGTAATATAAAGACCAATAGGATCCACTATGCTGGTGATATGGAGGTTACTGGTGACTTCTGTTAGAAGGAATCAGGAAGGAAAGGAAGACAAGTGAGATGGCCCTCAAATGCTTTTTTAGTTATCTATTGCTTCATAAAAATTACCACAAATTTAGCAGCTTAAAAGAACACACATGCATTCTCTGATAGCTTCTGTGAGAGCTTGAGAATGGCTTAGCAGAATCTTCTGCTTGACGGTCTCACAAGACTACATTCAAGGTATGTCAAGTGGGCTGCATTCTTACCTGGAGACTCAAATGAAAAGAATCCATTTCCAAACTCACTCAGGTTGTTCTCAGAATCTGTTTCTTTGAGGTGGACTTAGGGCCCCAGCTCCTTGCTGGCTGTGGGCTGGAGGCCGCCCTCAACAACTAGGGGTTGTCCAGAGTTCTTTGCCATGAAGGTTTCTCCAACATGGCCACTTACTTCACAAAGCCAGCAAAAAAGAGTCTCAAGAATGAGCATCCCAGCAGGACGGAATCTTTTATAATGTAATATAATCGTAAAAGTGGTATCCCATCACCTTTGCCATATTCCACTGGGTAGAGGAAAGTCACAGGTCCTGCTCATGCTTTAGGGTATGCACTTCCACAAGGACATGCACACCAGGAGATGGAGACCATGGGGGCACCTTAGAATACATCTGCCACAAATATCATACCTTAAACATTTTCTGTGCCCAGGTTTTAATTTTTAAGGTGACTGAGTGATGATATGGAGAGGTCAGTTCATTGAAAGAAAGATTTAATGTTACTCAAAGTTCCTCTAGTGAGGCATGAATTACTGAAGAGCTACAGGAGGAACATCAGGTTTCAGGAAGCAGAAGCAGGACCAGGGGATAGGTTGAGGGCTTTTATTGGGATTTCCATAGGAAAGACATGTTAGGGAGGGGTAAATAGTTTAGGATTGGATAGATTGAATAGTTTTGACTGCCTTTGGGCTAGAGAAGTGATCTCTAGTTGCCTAGCACTTGGCCTTGGGATGATTAAGGCAGAGGAATATTGCCTCCTGGGCTGTAGGAATCAGATAGAGGAGGTCTGGCTCTGGATTGGTGAGTTTGCATATCAAAGTCAGCTCCAGGCTGGGCCCTTTGCTGTCTCTAAGCATTGGCTAGCCCTTGAAGGGGAGTCTCTTCCCAGCCAGAAAAGTATTTTAAGACATCAACACATCATAACATACAGAAAATTTTAAATATGATTAAAATTAGATATCTGTATGTTTTCCTTACTATATTTGGTACCATGATAGAGGTGGAGGAAAAGTAAAAGAAAACAGAAAAGTAAATAGAAATAAAAGTATGTGACTATACCTCAAGAAATCCATTGGCCAACTGACTGTATCATCACCCATCTAAGCTTAAAATACAGCAGCTTGGACTTCCATTTGATTCCAGGACTAAATGAGGCTGGAAGGAAAACTATCAGAAAGACCTGTATTTAGTAGAGAGAAGAGAGCAACCAGTATAATAGTAATATGTGTGGAGAAATAGAATCCATGAGTGCAAATGAATAACATCTTCCTTTTCCATAGAATTCTTTGGGTTCTCAGTGCCAATACAGACATTAGGCTTTTGCCTAATGGCCTTTGTGAAGAAACGTAAAGGCTAATGAGCTCTCTCAAATACACCGAATGTGACGATATTCTCTAATCTTTCTCTTTTCTAACTATGCTTCTCCCAATTTCCTTCTCTCTGCCTTCTCTCTCTCTCAAACACACACACACTTGCCCCACCACCACACACACACCCCTTCTCATGTTCTTTCTCTCCTAAGGTCACACACCACACTCCAGAATCAGATAAATCTGGTTCAATCATTAGCCCAGGCATTTACTAACTATTTTTTTTTTCTTAATTCTTGGAAATAGGCATGCAAATATCACTTATCTCACGTGGTTATTTTGAAATTTCAATAACATGAGTAACTCACTAAGCACAATGACTGGTGTATAGGGAGCGTACTGTGAATGGTATCAATAATAATGATAATGTTGACGATGGTGATAATAATAATGACAGGGGGAAATACAGATGTGATAATGGTGGCTTCCTTGCAGGGATTTGCAGAGCAGTTGTCTATGAATTAACTATTTCAGCAAGGGAAGCTATCAATATCAGGCACATGATGTCCTAACCCCTTCCCTAACCCTGATTAAAGGGAAAGTTCCAGGACAAATGATGACTGGCAAAATCAATAATTCACAGTGTGACAGACTGAGATGTTGCCCAATGAAAGGAGGAAAATAAGGTTCAGAGTAGATTTAGCCAAGGTGTGTTGGCTTTGGATTCTTGTTTATGTTTTAAAGGAACATCAACTGATAGATTCGTCAGAAACACTTAGTGACCACACACAGAAGAGAGTCCCAAAGGCAGTGAATTGATACCTGGAATGCCCTAGGTTTAGGCACCTTTGATCTAACCATTTTGGGGGCACTGGGCCATTCTGAATTCACACGAACGATGGGGATTACAAGTGTGACCAATATTATCAATTCCTAGGGAGTGCTAAGAAGGCAAGTCTGGTTTGGAGGCATGAACAAGAGGGATTACTGGTGTGACCACACGAGGGAGAGGAACCAGGAGGGACTCGTGTAGAAAGACTAAATGAGCCATTTAAATGATATTTTTGAAAGCTTTAATGGAGCGAAACAAAGTTTACAGTACAATTTTAAGTGAAAAAAAAAAGCAGTATTTATAATTGTATATTCAGTAAATAATTTGAAAAATACAAAATCTAGCTCATTTCTTCATTACTTCCTCATCCCCCGATACACCCACACCCAAGATAAGAAGAAAAGGTGCCATAATGTTCATGGTTCATATCTGAGTGATAAGGACTTAAGATAATTGTTTTTGTCCCTTCTTTATCATTTTCTGTTTTCCAAAAAGTTCACGATATGTATGCATTAACTACACAATTGACAAAAATAAGAACAAAAAAACCTGTTTCCTTGGTTTGTTAGACTCACCTACTTCACCTAGCCGACTCCTACTTAATCTCCCCGCTCATTTAGCTCTTACTTTATCAAGGAAGACATCCCCCCATCCCAACAATGTAATGGGAAGAGCCATGACATTATCCCCATAGCGCTCGTCTTCATCCACCACTTATTCTATGCACTGTAATTCATTTTCTGTTTCTCTACTAAATGGTAAGCTCTGAGAACAGGGACCATGTGTTTCTACATCACTGTTGTATTTCAGTGCTTATAATACCTGGTCCCTAGGAAGGATAGTAAAAACAAAGAATTGATGCAAAAAAAAAGAGGACATGAGAAAAGTTTAACTTTAGTGAGTAGAACCAGAAAGGGCACCTAAGCAAAAGGGTGTCTGAAGGCAGGAGAACCAGGGCAGGGAAGAGAATTAGTGCCTGAAGCAGTACTAGCCAGCTGAGGGCAAAGGAAGGTGGAGAAAGGCAGGTTGAGCTCATCTTATGACCGCTGAAGTTCAGTAATAGTCTTCAGCTGACAAAAGGGATGAGGAGACACTGCCCAGGCTTTGGAGGAGAGAATTGGCATGGCTGGGAAGAAATTAGGAGGAAAGGTTTTACGTCTGGGACTAGACAGCATTATAAGTGGAAACACAGAAGGCATTACTTCAGATCTAAAACGGAAGCAGAGGCTCTTGATTTTCCGGAGTCCTAAATATGCTATGTCATCCTCCTGCTGTCACCTCTTCAGGAGACCTGGCAGCACCTCCTGCCCTCCTCACCCCAGGTAAGCTGGGAGAGGAGAAGGGATGGAGGGAGGGAGAGAGACTAATGATCTATACAGGGGGAAACAAACGCAAGCTCTCCAGACCCCATCACAACCAGGAGCCTCCTGCCTCACTGCTGTTTTTGAAGGGATGGTGGCTTTGTTTGTATTCTTTTGAGGAAATCTATTTGCATGTCAAACTTTTTATCTTGGTTAACCCACTAGCTAAGCAAATAGAACCAAAGCTGACAAAATATCTCTTTAGGACAGAACTCAAAGCCAATTGTGTCAGCTTCCTGTTTTAAAAGCTGCTTTGGTTTCTGGACCCTGTAAGAGAACGCTTGCCTCATTGAGTTAAAGCTGCTTGAAGGAGGTGAGTGTCTATCCTGGGGAATGTTATTATGTAAAAGACTGTAGGAAACAGTCTTGGGTCTTCTGCTTGGCTCCGCTGTCACGAGAGAGTTATGACAAATCCAATGCACCACTCCAGGAATATTTTAATTACAAAGGAATTGGAGCATTAGCAGGTTATCTTCAGAACACTGAGCTTAAACTGGCCAAAGTCTATGTCCTTCTCAACAAAATTCTTGAAGAACAGCTAGTGTTAACAACCAGAAAAAAAAAAAAAAAAAAAAAAAAAAAAAAAAAAAACCCGCATCTAGGAGCATAAGATAATCAAGAACCCTGCAATGTACTGCAGCATTCTGCTTCAAATTGGAAAATGACATTTTGATCTCTCTGAGCCCACCCATTCATGGCTACTCTGGGAATTAGTTCTCAGATCATATGGAAGCCTAAAACGTGTTTACGACATTAGAACATTTTAAAGTTTTGAATTGATATATTGTGGCCTGTGGTGTTTTCACTAGGTCCTTCTGGGTGAGGTGTTATGTTACGGCAGTTAGTCTTTATTTTAATTTTATTTGGATGCTGAAATGTTTTCTTGCTAACTTTTGTGGACCTGAAGGAAAGTATTTGCTGATACTCACCATGCAGAATGGTTGTCAGTGTGTGCATTAATCAGCATTCTGGATTCAAAGCAATGGAACCCGATTCTAGATCAATTCAATGGAAGTGAATGATAAGAAGGAAGTCACAGAACTGATAGAAGGCTGGAGAACTAGGCTTACAAATGAACAGGCATCAAAAGAGCTCCAAAGTATTAGGAGGAAACACAGCAGTAGTTCCATAGCAGGAAATGTCTGACCAGCTGGAAATCAAATGATCTTTACCTAACACTCTCTTCTAGAGCTACTAGGTCAAAATTCAAGGCCTCAGCATATGGGTAACCTAGAGGAGGAGAAAGAATGGAAAAGCAGCCCTACCTCACACCCTGACTATATACAATGAAGAGTTGCCCCGAGGACATCAAGGTGCTCTTAGGAAGGAAGAATTGCATGTGGCTAGCCAAAAGATGGTAAATAGTCATTCTGGTCTGATAATCATAGGAAAGAGATGCAGAAAGATCCTTTAGAGATCGGTTAGCATAACCTACAAATTGAACACAGCCAGGTTCCCTGATCTCAGGAAAAAATGCTAGCCAAAATATCATACTAGTGCACCAAATGCTTTCATCTGATTTTTTAAAAATGCATTTTTACCTTTTAAAAAATTGGTTTTAAATTACAAAGAAAAAATGGTCATTTTGGAAAACCTTCAAAATGCATAGAAGCAGAAAAAAGAATACATATGTTATTACTCACAATTCCATCATTCCAAATACTGATGAGATTCCAGTTATTTCCTTCTGTTTCCTTTGTATGCTTATTTCTCAAATATATACACTTGTATATTCTACTTTTCTTCTTATCTTCATAAAAAGAATTTTCCGTATTATTAAAAGCATCTCGTAAATGTTATTTTAATGGTTGCATAATATTCAATTGCTTTGTCTACCATTAAGTCACTATAGTCTTTGAGAAATATTTACTTTGTGTCATCATTAAAAATAAATATCAATAAACAACTTGGTACGTAAAATTTCTTTTTTCCATTTTAACAAAATATGGCTTACTTGTAGTAGAAATATTAGATAGAAAGGTCTGAAACTTTTCAAACTCTGTTACAAGCAAACCATATTGGATTTTCAATCCACCAGGCAAATTTGAGAAGAGCAAATCACGTATCTCCCTTCATATTTGAATATTATAATAAAAAATACATGTGATCATTTAATAGTCAGTGTGGAATCTCTACTGGTTTAAACGATGCTTCCTTGTTTGTACTTCTCCGAATGTTGGTGAGTTTGGGACTGTTAATGGAAGGTATAGGAAAAGGAGTGCCAGACAGGGACCTAATTCTGAAGTCTGAAGTTCGTTTGCTTATTAACTTGTGACTTGGGCAAGTTATTTAACTTCTCTCATACTCTTTCCTCATTCGCAAAATAGGGAAATAATAATAACCATCATAGAGTGTTGTGAAGATTCAATGAAGTCATCATGCATAAAATTGCTTTGTAAAATATAAAACTATCTTTAAATCAAAGCGTTTTCTTAGATGTCAATATATCTTGGAGGTTTGGGTGAGGGGTGTCCAGAAAAAGCTCATCTAAGTTCATGCCTCCTTTCACACGAGTCCAGCATCATAAAGTACAGAAATCCCTGCTGTGTTTATGCATGCCAAATCTAATATTAGATCATCAGAGGGTGTCTGATTGAAATTAGTCCCGCTTTCCTCACCTGGCAATGTAGTAGCAAATTAACTTTTTCTTATCGTAAAAGAATTGCATCTACTTCTCAGGATTTTACCAATATTAAAACTAGAGTGTGGTATAGTGAAAGAATGAAGAGAAATCCTAACTTTAACCCATTATATCTCCCTCAACATGTTCTCCATCAATAATATTCTCAAGAAGATCCGTTCCCCCCAGATTTCTCCCACCACCTTCTTCCAAGTTCAGGATGAGTTATATCAATGGTTACAGTGCCATACAATTAAAAACATCACAAGGGACAGATATACAAACCAAGTAACCCCACCAGGTATCACAGAGAACACCTTAGTCTCCCAGGACTTAGTGCCAATTGAGTCAGGAAGTTTGTAACTATCTATAAGCCAGGGATTTAATATAGAATCAGGAAAAGGTCAATGATAGGCTTTTGGGGAGATTCTAGTATGCTTCTTATTCCACTTAATAATTCCTAGAGTTCCTGAATCTCAGGACAAAGCTTGTCCTGACTAGAGTGTGATCTAAAATTGATGGAAAGCCTAGAAAGAATCCAGGTGTATTCTTGATTTTGTGTTGTAGTAAATGTGTGTATAGTCCCCAAAGATTCATTTTCAAAAGGAATTAATTAAAAACCCACCCACCCACCTCCCCAGGTAAGGGACAACAGGAAAGCATGGCTAAGGTTTTCTAAGATGTTGTCTTTTAAAAATAAATTGTTTGGTAAGTTCCCTTGTAGAAATAATGGTGGATGCCTCTAAAACATGACTCATTGTCATGAATCCTATTTCCCTATTTTTTAGGGAAATCACATCTTCTAAAACAGCATAGCTCCAGGTAATAAAAGACCAATTCATATAGAAGGCAAGCACTGTTAGGGAGTTCTATATTCTTTGCCAGCTTTTCTTCGTGCTATTCTAAGGAACTACGGGTGGCAAGATCAGGTGACTAACAACAAAAGTTCTGGAGTCAGACTGCCTTGGTTCAAAGCAAAGCATCTCCATACAAAAGCAATGTGCTTTGGGGAAGATGCTAAATACACAGAATCATAGTTTTCCTCTCTGTAAAATGAGAGGAGTAATAGATTCTACATCTTAGACTTGTCATGAGTATTAAATAATTTGTGTAAACCAATTACAGCAGTTCCTAGAACATATTAAAGCTCAATTAGTATTTAGTGGTATTATTTTAAGAATTAGAACTTCAAGAAACTGAGTAGAAAAATAAAAGCTTTCCTTAGGTAAGTAAACTTTGGAAATCATGGTATGGTTATACTTTTTTTGAGATTCACAACATAAATTTATTTATTAAAGGCTCTGAAAAGTCCTGCACATGTTTAACACAATTTTACTAAACTTAATTAACCACACACTCATTTGGAGCTTTTTATGTGCTATACCTTTTTAACATCTCTCCTCATCATCCCCTCCAAATTAGCATTTCATTCATTCATGGAGTAATAATTCAAAATCTCCCTTTAGAAGCATACACCTTAAGACAGCATTACAGATGGCAAATCTCACTTCTTAGGAAGTGTGAAAGTGGTCTGACTATAACATCTGTCCCCTCTCTACTCTGTATTTGGGATAGCCAAGTATATGTCCTCTTCACACTTGGTTTGAGAAAATAGCCTTCTTGGAGGAGAAATTTTCTCTAGACATGTTTTATAAGAAGCTTTTGTTTCCTTCTAGAATGACCACTCCATCAGAGAACCCCAAACGCCCCAGGAAAGATAATCTCCATCAATGGGATGATGTATGTGTTTTGCAAGTTACTGGTGCTTGAATTACTAAAATTCCTGAGTCTTCTATGCCCTCTTTTGCTGTAAAGTGCTGGTATGGGCGTGTGCCTCTTTTTATTAAGTGAAGAAGAAAAAATTTTTCTCTCTCTTCTTTTCTTGAGGTTCAGCAGTGTACTTGACTGAGACAGTTTACAGAAAAATGCCAAGGTCATTGGTATTGGTGACCCCAGTATGTAGAGACTCCTCAAGGCTATTCCCAGAGATGTCAGAGTGCAAACCTGACCCATGGAATTCATACTTCCTTTGCCTGCTCCTGGGTCCAGAGATTCCCTGATAAAGTATTTTTTACTTACAGATGTCAGATCTTTTCCACCCTCCTTTAGGCTAACCCATAAATATGCAGTGTGGTGTGGATGTGGGTGACATTTTTCTCTTGGACATTTTTGTCTACAGGAAATACCATTTGTTCCAGGTACACTCCAGACACAATTATGAAGGCTCAGAAGATCCTGTACTATTTCTCTGCTCAAGTTGTTAGTGAAAACAATTTTTTTAATGGTATAACTAGCACTCAGTGTAACTCATGGTGTGAGTTATCACATATCCTTTGCAATTTTAAATAAAGACTAATGATTCAGGAACAAAATTATTGAAAAAACCCTTGACCCATATACTCTGGTTTGAAGCGAGGGGTACTTTGATTGGTCTATCTTGGATTGTGTGGATTCCTAAAACCAGTCACCAGAAGTCAGCATCTGTGATGAGGCTGGGAGTGTGAGCTGAGGCTGGGAGTACCATGATAACCATGGGAATTGGGGAAGAGCAGTTCCTATAAAGGAAATAACTGGTAGAAGTTTCCAGAGGTTCACTTAGGAGGAGAAACACAGTAAAAGAAGAAACTTGGGGACTAGGTAGAGACCAGATAATATAGGACTTGAAGACCACATTATTAAAGGTAAAGCATAATCAAAGACTTCAGTAAGTACCTATCATCATGGCCCAAGATGGCCCTTGGGACTTGGCCTAAGTCTCTGCTTCAAATTCACCATGAACAAATCGCCTTGTCCTGCATACTTCAGCCACGTGACACTATACATCTCACCAAATCACCACGTCCAACCTTCTTTAAGAAATATTTTGGACATATTATTTCTACTACTTTGAATGTTTTGCACCCTCTCATAAGATGATTCTTAAACTTCTTAAGCCTACTGGGGTGACTCTGAGGGTTTTCCCTCATAGCCCTTGTAACTACTTGTAATTATATATTTATCTGTGTGATTATGTGTCTATTGTGTGTCTCCACCAATCAACTTGAAGCCCTCTGAAATCGGGACCCACATTGCTGTTGAACGTCATTTTATTCCCCTGGCTCAGCACAGTACCCCAGCACTCTATATGTGCGATAAATGTTTGTAGAATGGATAGATTAATAAACACACCTTATATTTCAATCATTTTCTGAGTATAGAATATCCTCTCATACTCTTGTGGTGCTGTATGTGCTACACTTCCCTTCCCAGATTTTCTGCACGAAAGCTTTCGCTCCTGTGTTATAAAAACTCATTTTCTTCCCCTCTTCTACACTGTCCCAGACTTTCCATTCTCTCTCAGAAAAACAGATGCTTCCGGTATGTGACCCTAATCACCCAGTGCATACTTCCATAATGGCAAGCCATTGCACTTTATTGTAAATTATGCTTCTATTACCTACTTTCACTGCACAGTGTGTTCCTTAAGAGCAAGTAACTTTGCATCAGCAACAACTAGCAAAATGCATGCAACACAGCAGTCATTTCATAAATGTTTCTTAAATTAATGAATAAGGTGAGAAAATAATAGTTTATTACTGAAAGAGGCCACAGAAATCCCTTCATTTTATAAATGAGAAAGTCACTTTGCATAATAATGTTATTTTATCTTCCAAGTCAACCAGAAGATGAATTATGTGTCTCTCTTGGCCATCATTATATCCTAAATGTCTAGTGTTATGCACAGTATATATATCCAATGAATAATGCTTAAATGTTAAAGTTTAAAATCTCATAATCAATTAGTGACAGTGCTAGTTTAAGAAGTAAGATATTCAGAGGCTTCCCTGGTGGTGCAGTTGTTAAGAATCCGCCTGCCAACACAGGAGACACGGGTTTGAGCCCTGGTCTGGGAAGATCCCACATGCCGCAGAGCAGCTAAGCCCGTGCGCCACAACTACTGAGCCTGCGCTCTAGAGCCCGCGAGCCACAACTACTGAGCCCGCGTGCCACAGCTACTGAAGCCCGCGCGCCTAGGGCCCGTGCTCCACAACAAGAGAAGCCACCACAGTGAGAAGCCCACGCACCGCAAGGAAGAGTAGCCCCCGCTCGCCACAACTAGAGAAAGCCCGCACACAGCAACGAAGACCCAATGTAGCCAATAAATTTAATTAATTTAAAAAAGAAAAAGAAATGCTTAAAAAAAAAAAAAGTAAGATATTCAAATGCCAGATTCATTTTCTATTTCTCAATGTGTGCCCCGTTAAAAAGTGCTGTCTTCTTAGAGTTGTTTTCAAAGTAAAGGAAAACACCTATGCATTTCCAACTTAATAAAATAATCCCCCTTTATTCTGTTTCCTCCCTTTTTCTCTATTTTAAGGTTGACCTTTCTCCCTTGAAAGACCATCATAATCTAAACTCTCCAGTTTGGATTCAGTTCAAATCCAAATCAAATAATCAACCCTGAGCACAGGGCAGTCACGGCTGTGGTTCTTGGGAAGCAAACCAGGTCAATGCATATTGACATAAAGCTAGCATACAAGCCCCTGTGTTCCCCTGTCCATTAGTAAAATACCCTCACATCTTTCAAGATCCATCTCTAGCATTCTCTGCTAAAACTGGTTAAATAAATTATAGTGGCTCTTCACCACAAGATATTTTGCAACCATTAGAAATCTTTCAAAGACTCAAAGACTTTTCAGTGAATTGGTGAAATAGTCAGTACACAATACTAGGTGATGAATTGGGAGAGAAAATTATATCTATCATTTGATCTCAATTTTGAGATAAATGGATGAGAAAAAAAAACACATTGAAATATTAAGAGTGGTTTTCAAGAGGGATAATTCTCTAGTAAATGTCTTCCCTCTATTTTTTATCTATTTTCCAAATATTTTTCCAACGAGCATGTAAAAACTCTTGAACCAGTGAAAAATAATGTTGTAATAATTCTCATGAAAGGATCTACCATTAGTCATTTCTACATCAGTGTGGTTTTATTTTATTACTTTACCCCCTTCAGAGGCATTTTCTCTCAAACTTCTTTTCTCATTGTGAAATAAAAGGCTTTCTTTCCATTCAGAGGGCTTTCAAAAATAAGAGGAACAGGAACAAACAGTACTGGGGAACAAATGTGTATGGTTGGAAAGAGCATGGATTTTTGGAATCAGAAAAATGTGAGTTGAGTCTTAAGTCTGCCCTTTACCAGGAGAATAATCTTCACTAAGTTGACTGAGCCCGCTAAGATCCAGTTTTTTCATTTGAAAACCGGAATTGTTAATGAGAGGAAGACAGGGCACAGTAAAGAGGAATTAATATGGTACGGTGAAGATAAGATGGACTGGGTTAGTCCGATAAAATGGGAGAAAAGAGGAGCCGTGACCCACCCAGGCTCAAGGTGAGTAAAAAATTACTTAAGTTTACTTAGTGTCTATTATGTCCTGAAGTGTGCTTTGCTTTGAATGTAACTATACTGGTTTACTAAATGACAGCTGTATAAGCAATGTGGTTAAAGTGATTGGCTTGGGATAGGTAATCCAAAGCTGAAGTACTTATAGGTGCCAGGTTACCCAGTGACCTAATTTAGGACTAAGATATGTATATATTTTCTCTACATTAGTATCAGTTGAATACTTTTTAAAACTACTGATGCCTGGGATTCTTCTCAAATCAGTGAAGGTGAGATTCAGGCCTTCATAATTTTTAAAAGCCTTTTAAGGTGATTCTAATGCGCAGACAGATTTGAGAACCATTGATCTGGGCTTATCGTCTTTACTATTTTTCTTGTTGCTTGTGTCTCCCTTCAAACTTTCCTTTCACTGTGATTTAAAGAATGTTTACAATAAGGAGCTTCTCAACTGGAAGATATATATCAGGGTTATTGTTTCAATAGCAGCTGAGCCTACACCTTTACGTCAAGGAGGCATTAGGGAGTGATGGAGACTAGGATAAACTGGAGAGCAAATGTCCTGTCTTAAGAGGCATCTGCTACTCCCTCATCTAATGCCTGTTGTTGCCAGGTGGAATGCCGACCCACTGTTGGGGGTTTTTACCCTTTAAAAAGAAAAACCAGAACTCAAGATTTTCTGTAACATCTCTTGATTTTTAAATGTTGGCTCAATTTTTGTATAATAACGTAGGAGACAACCAAACCATGTCTGTGAGCCAATCCCACATTTTAGCCACTAGTTTGTGATTTGGGGATTAAAATATGACATAAGCATCTATCATAGGACTCTTGGAAGGGCTGGAGGAATGGACTATTTCAATGAAATATACCTGCTATGAAACAGTCTATCTTCAGGCTGTTGAGAAGTTGGTTCTTATCTCTGCACAAGGGACACAGCACTTGCACTGATGTTGGCAGTGTTTACTACTTAAGCCTGCTCACCTGGTTTGGGTCCACTCCCAGAGACCCAAGCCAATCCCTGCAGGGGCCATAATGATAATTCCTAACACCCTAGAGGTAACATACGTAAAGTGCATATTACAGCACCTGCACATAGAAGACATGCGATAAATGTTTGCTTTCTCATCCTCTCTTAATTGTCTGCCTTTCCTCCTCTCCTAGGCTCCCCTAAACATTTGACATGTCATCTTCTTCTCCAGCATAGCCTTGGTCAATGCAATTGACTGCTGCTCTCATTGTCTTTAGAGCTTTTGAATATCTGATATAAACATTTATTGAGCATCCTCTTCCCTACCCAGAGATCAGCAAGTAATTCTGACAGAGTAGTTCTAAGGCAAAACAGGTGTAAAAGAAGGGCAATTTGACAATATCCATAAAAATGTAAATTACCCATCCTCTTTGACACGTGAATTCATCTAGGAATTTATTCTACAGATAGGCTTATACATGTACTCAGAGACGATGAATTTGGAATGTTCAGTGCAGCATTTTTTGTGTGATTTCAAAAATTGAGAACAACCTAAATATTTATCGAAAGGGAGTACATATTTATATAATAGGGGCCCCTAAAGCCACATGTCTCAACCAAGGGCAATTTTGCACCTCAGGGAACATTTGGCAATTTCTGGAGATAGTTTTGGGTTTTATGACTGGGAAGGTGCTACTGTCACTAGTGTGTTTAGGCCAGAGATGCTGCTAACATCCTACAATTCACATGACCAGCCTCCACATCAAAGAACTATCTGGCCCCAAATATCCGTAGTGCCAAGATTGAGAAACCCTAGCTTTGCAGATACTAAAGAGAATGAGCTTGTCTGTGTAGGCTGATAAGGAGTAATCTTGAAGACACATTGTTAGGAGAAGTAAGGCACTTTTCTATTTTCATTTAGGTAACTAAAGAGAATAAAACACACACACAATGCACACATATGTATACACCCTATGTATACTAGTATATCATATATGCATATATGTTTGTATATTTAAGTATTTCTGGGGAAATAAACTTCAACATTTCCTAACAAGTTGCTTCTGGAGAGAGGTCTAAGAAACTGGTGATCCGCAGTAGAGTGTAAGCATTGCGCTTTATACACTTTTGTATTGTTTGAAGTTTTCAGCAAATCTTCTTATTTCATTTTCAGTTGAAATTTAGATTTTATGCCTGTTGTTAAGTACAATGGGTAAAGGTAAAATGGGACCGTGACCAATATGTCTCCTTTTCTATTCCCTTCCTTTCCCTCCAAAAAGGCATCCTCCCATTCAGGATATCAGGACTCTTCTCTTATCACAGTGGTCTCCTAAGAAAAGCTCAGCTATCAGTAATTTTTACTTTAATAAAAATTTAATTAAAATGTAAGCTCTATTAGGAAGATTTATGTTTTCAACCTTGTTTTTTCAAATTCTACTATGAAATAAAAAATCGTGTCATGTGTAGTGGGATTTTAAGGATGGAGTACATTCTGGAGACGGGAAGATATTTTTGGAGCTGCTGAAATGGTGCCAACTATGGAAGCATCCTGCTTAAATCTCTGGTCAATTTTCTTTTGGGACTATATCTCTTTATTCGCATGCTCAGAGCATTCACAAAACTTTATAACATGTCAGTTCAGTGATATATACTACAAGCTTCAAGGAAGCTAAAATTTTTGGTTTGATTTTGGGAGTTTACTTTTGTTTCCAAAAGTTTCCAATTAACCCTAAAATTAAAACCTCTGTCCCTAATTTCAAGAATCAATCATGGCATTTTCTAGTTAACTGATGGTTATTCTATGCGACAAGAAACACTAAAAAAGTTAAATCCTGTTATAATTGAAAAAGGAAAACCCTTGGACTTCCCTGATGGTCCAGGGGCTAAGACTCCATGCTCCCAATGCAGGGGGCCCAGGTTCGATCCCTGGTCAGGGAACTAGATCCCACATGCTGCAACTAAAGATCCCACATGCGGCAACTAACCCGGTGCAGCCAAATAAATAAATAAATATAAAAAGAAAAAGAAAAACCGCAATTTAAGTAAAGCTTCCTGGTGTCTTCAATTTTTATCAACAAACAAGAAAACAATTTGGGGCTGGTGTCATGACGTAGTTTGTAAGAAAAAAATTCTGAAAATATGGTGATGTGGGATAGGGACTGGTATTAGAGATATTAAATAAAGTTGACATATAAAGGGCTATATGATCTTATTGGCATTTGTGTTGTGCATATTTAGAATCTTGCAAGACAGTAAATACTTTTTTAAAAAATACCACCTCTTTACTATGTAAAATAGTCTTTTATAGATTGGCCTCTTTGTTATATCAGCCCTTCCAATCAAGCATCCAATTGTAATCCTGGCTCCCTTCCTTGAATCAGTTTTCACTAGTTGTATATTCAATACACAGCCAACACTATATAGTTATGGTCTCCATCTGCAGACTCCTATATCTTCAATGGCCGTAGGAAGATTTCCTTTGGGTACTTTGAATAGAGACAAAATAGGCAATCGATGACCCTGAAGCAATTATAAAGCTGGGTTGTTCAATTCTTTATGGTAAGAATTCATGTGCCTAACTCCCAACATAACATCACTGCATATAAATGCAATAAAAACTATAGGCTCAGACTCAATTCTGGCATCACATATCAGAACATTGCATCTTAGCAAAAAAATTTCTCAGGTGACGAGAGTGGCATGGACATATACACACTACAAAATGTAAAATAGATAGCTAGTGGGAAGCAGCCGCATAGCACAGGGAGATCAGCTCGGGGCTATGTGTCCACCTAGCAGGGTGGGATAGGGAGGGTGGGAGGGAGATGCAACAGGGAGGGGATATGGGGATATATGTATACGTATAGCTGATTCACTTTGTTATACAGCAGCAAGTAACACAACATTGTAAAGTAATCATACTCCAATAAGGATGTTTTTTAAAAAAAATTCTCTGGTGAAATAAGCTGCATATAGTTACAGAAATGCTTCAGCCATAAATGCGATTGCCATTAAAAAAATCACGTTAACGAAAGGTCTACCATTTAGAGAGTCAAAAGAGCCATCTAACATGCTCTGCAAAAAGAAATTCTCAGTTTCTGCCGGTGAATCCCCAAATTAAAATACTTTTCAGTGAGCCAAATACTATGGATAACATAAGTATAATTACTTACCTCGGGTGACCACTACAGTAGCCTCCTAATTGTTCTCTTTCAACAGAAAATAACAAACGTCTCCAAACTAGCCTCCATGGTTTTGTCAGTGTCATCTTTTCTAAATGACAGTCTCATCTGGTCACTCTCCAGTTTCAAAACATGAGTCATCCCTGTGATCCTCAGGGTAAAGTCTTTGGAGATTATCTTCAGAGAACAAACAAGACCTTTCATCATCTTACCCCAGCCAGTTTTTCTAGCTTCCCTCCCTTCAATTCTCCTACTCTTTCCTTGTACTTCAGCAATACCCTAATAATTGCAGTTCCCTGCATATTTCTATTATTTGATGCTCAGGGATAGGACTAGTTTGAGGAGGGTGAGGCTTTTGCCTCAGATGCGGAATTTAAGAAGACGTCAAAAAAAAAAAATCAGTAATCAAGGTAAGTAATGTTATAATGCAATCTTTAAAAAAATAAATGCAAAAGTCCAAAATGAATAAAATATCAAACTATGTTATATATATATACTATTACGCAAATGTCAAAGGTATTTATCTGTTGATCATCATTCCTCACTTTGTGTATCTGTTCTGTATTTGTTTATTTTATTAATCTTATTCATCCTTCAAGAAATACCTCTCCTAGGAAGCTTTCTCTGATTTTTCCCTTTGCAGAAAGAACTGGGGGCTCCTTATTCTGAACTACCATGGTGCCTTATACATGCTTCTATTTTTGCACTTATCACCCCATGTTTAATTGTAAGTGTGTGTGTGTGTGTGTTTGTTTGCTTATTTATCTCTGCACCAACTTGAGGTTAGAACACTGTGGATTCCTTTTACGTGTTTCTTTCAAGTCATTACGCTTAGTGTCCCCAACATATCTTATAGAGACTATGGTAAGCAGAGTTCCAATATGGCCCCATAATCTCTTCCCCCTGGTGTTATGTTCATGATTAAGTTACATTATATGACAAGGGTAATGGGTCCCACTCCCTTGAGTAGGTTACATTATAATACAATTATAGAGGAATTTTGCAGATGTAATTAAAACCCCAAATAAGTTGAATTTAATCAAAGGGGAAATTATCCTGGACAGTCCTGACTTAGCAAGTGGAAAGCCTTTAAAAGAGGGCTTAGGCTTTCCCTGAAATCAGAGATGATCTTGTTGGCTTTCAGAAACAAGTTACCATAAGTTCTACAGCTGTAAGAAGATGAGTTTTGCCCCAAAACTGAATTTATTTATGTAAAAGCATGTGATCACCATCTTCTCATTTAGGCATATATGCATTGACGTTCATGTATCTTCATAGAAAGTTTCTAAAAGTATATACAAATAGTAGTCAATGGTTGTTAAGCCCTGGAAAGCTGAATTGAAATAAAAAACAATTTTTTTTTTAAGTTTTTACTAATCATTAGAGAAATGCAAATCAAAACCACAATGAGATATCACCTCATGCCTGTTATAATGACTAGCCTCAAAAAGAAAAGAGATAAATGCTGGTGAGGATGTGGAGAAAAGAAAACCCTTGTTTACTGTTGGTGGGATTGTAAACTGGTACAATCAGTATGAAAAACAGTATGGAGATTCCTCAAAAAATTAAAAATAGAACTGCCATAAGATCCAGCAATTCCACCTCTGGGAATATATCCAGAGGAAACTAAAACATTATGTTGAAGAGAGAGATATTTGCATCCCCATGTTCATAGCAGCACTATTTACAATAGCCAGGACATGGAATCAAGCTAAGTGTCCATCAATGGATGAATGGATAAAGTATTTGTGGAATATTATTCAGCCCCGAAAAAGTGCAACAAAGTGGATGGAACTTGAGGGCATTATACTAAGTGAAATAAGTCAGAGGAAAATAAATACAATATGATTTCACTTATATGTGACATCTAAACAAACAAAAAAAACCAAGCAGATGAACAAACTCAGACATAGAGAAAGAGATCAGATTTGTGGTTTCCAGAAGCAGAGAGTAGGGGTAGGGGGAATTGGATGAAGATAGTCAAAAGTTACTAACTTCCAGTTATAAGATAAATAAGCACTAGGGGTGTAATGTACAACATGATAACTGTATTTAACACTGTAGTATGATATATATATATACATATATATACGCATACACATACATATGAAAGTTGAGGGACTTCCCTGGAGGCACAGTGGTTAAGAATCCACCACCTGCCAATGCAGGGGACATGGGTTCAATCCCTGGTCTGAGAAGATGCCACAGGCCACAGAGCAACTAAGCCCGTGCACCACAACTACTAAGCCTGTGCTCTAGAGCCCGTGAGCCAGAACTCCTGAAGACTGCATACCACAACTACTGAAAAGCCTGTGCACCTAGACCCACTTCTCTGCAACAAGAGAAACCACCGCAACGAGAAGCCCGCACACTGCAACGAAGGGTAGCCCCCGCTCGCTGCAACTAGAGAAAGCCCATGTGCAGCAACAAAGACCCAACTCAGCCAAAAATAAATAAATGAAATAAAATAAATTAAAAAAAAAAAGTTGAACAAAGTAACTCCTAAGAATTCTCATCACAGGAAAAACATTTTTATCTTCTTTTTTTTTTGTATCTATAGGAGATAATGGACGTTAACTAAACTAATTGTAGTAATTATTTCACAATATATGTAAGTCAAATCATTATGTTGTACATCTTAAATTTATACAGTGCTGTGTATCAATTATATCACAATAAAACTGGACAAAAATTTAAAAAATATTTTAATTTTGTAAGTTTAAAATTTTTTTGATCTGTTTGGCCATTTTACTACGTGCATGTATTACTTTTAAAAATTAATAAAATATGTACATTTATTATAAAATAAATTAATATAATAAATGATATAACTATATATTTATATATACTTATAATACTTGTCTGTATATAATATATACACACCTTCAAAGAAGAAATATAATCACAAGTTCAATATAATCACATTTCCTCTATTTGAGGAAAAGGGAGAAAAAACACACAAACATATAAATCCAAGATAATTATTATCTTCATGTATTTTCCTTGTCTTTCCTCATATGCATACTTTT
The DNA here is from genome assembly GCF_965194805.1 of Balaenoptera borealis. Classification (NCBI taxonomy): domain Eukaryota; kingdom Metazoa; phylum Chordata; class Mammalia; order Artiodactyla; family Balaenopteridae; genus Balaenoptera; species Balaenoptera borealis. Next base: position 100,269,626 of record NC_138861.1, on the reverse strand, counting down.
CTCCTAGTTCTTATTGTATTTGACATTGAATTTTGCATAAACGAATTAATTTGTATAAATTAAGTAACATAGCAAAAATTTGTTGAGTTTATTCCATAATCTTCATAAAGCATAATTTTAATACCTGGAAAATATACCTTGAAGTATTGTGCCATATTTATTAAATCAGTATATCATGAGCTAGCATTTAAGTTGATTTCATTTATTCACCATTGTAAACAATATTGCAATAAATATTTGTTTTGCAAAAATATTATCCTTATTTAGCATATTTTTATTAAGATAGATATCCAGGGTCTTCCCTGGCAGTCCAGTGGTGAAGAATCCACACTTCTACTGCAGGGGGCACGTGTTTGATCCCTGGCCGGGGAAATAAAATCCTGCATGCTGCACGGCGCGGCCAAAAAAGAAAAAAATAAAAACGATAGATACCCAGATGTGGAACTGTATCAAATGTACCAGTTACCATCCTTATAGACTTTCTTTACCCTATTCCCCCCCTAATATAATCTCTCCCTGCTAACACATTTTAGTATGTTGGTCTATTTTTACATACTTGACTACTATCTACCCTTTACAATGCATATATCTATATCCCATAGGTAACTAATTTCCATATAACACACGAATATATAAATCGGGTAGTAATAAGTGGAAGATGTTCTTGCCAGGCTGTTATGATATGAGGCTAATGGTAAGGGGCTACACTAGGGGCTTCAGTCTGTGGTACTTCTGCTTCATGTACCCCTGCTGTTGTATGAAGACTTTCCAAGAGTTCTGGGTGCCCAACTTCCTTAGGTACTCATATAAAATTAGTCCCCTTGAGAACGTTAAAGACATCATGCAATATTTTAAACTTTCCACTTACTTTAACCAAAACCTCTTTTCTTCTTGTTTAAGATAGAAAGGCATAGCTCCCACCAATCCTGGAGTCTACCTCTGGTAAAATACCCCGTATGAAACTCTGTGACACCAAACAAAGGGACACATACTGGTGGAGATGCTGAAAAACTGAATGAATCTAATAACTAGGTGACAAATTTTTCTCTGAAAGCTAGGTGGTTTCTAATTCTTTGCTTTCAGCAAAACTAAGGAGGACTTGTCAACTAATAGATTAAAAATAATTTATGATGCTAGATGACTATGCGAATTCTGGCATTTATCTCTGAAGAAGATCAAAGAATTGAGTAACATTGCTCCTTCCATTCCCATCCCCTTATTTATGTGAATATGATTTCTTAGTGCTTACATCTATAAAAAACAAAAATAGCAAAATTTATGCAGTAACTATATGATTCTAGCAATAAGTAATATTCATTCATAGATATGAGCCAATGAAAGAATAAAAAGACATCTATCTCATTAAGAGATGAATTTCCAATAAAATATTACTTTTATACTTAATGATTATTGATCATTTTTGAAATATAACATATTGTTTTGATCAATGGTGTACTTAAGACAATTGCTGTAACTTAATCTGGAAGATAATTTTAACACTTAACAGTCTTATGGTTACAGGAAACATTTAAAAAATTAAATCTCTATTTATATACATGGTTTATTGTAGAGAAGTATGTTCAGGTGATCTATAAAGTTTTTCAAGCACAAAATACATGAAATTAGGATAAAATTATTCAGAGAAAGTAGACTAAAAAATACTAGTTTGAAGAGTAAAAAGAATTTTATTTTATTTAAAGTTGTTCATGTGTTTTAATGGGACTTCCCTGGCGGTCCGATGGTTAAGACTCTGTACTACCACTGCAGGGGGCACGGTTCGATCCCTGGTCTGGGAACCAAGATCCTGCATGCCACGCAGCATGGCCAGAAAAATAAAAAATAATAAAAAAATAAAATAAAATTTACCACTTTATTTAAAAAAGTAAAGTTGTTCATGTGTTTTAAACAAACGGTGATAAGTATTTATTATTATTATTGTACTTAAATTTTATTGGAAAAGTTTAAAGCATGGTCTAACAGTTTTATTTTAAGTTTTTAATATTTCTACCACGTGGAAAATGACATTTTTCAAAGTATTTAAATACATGATGACATGGGTTTCCCTGACGATGCAGTGGTTAAGAATCCGCCTGCTGATGCAGGGGGCACGGGTTCAATCCCTGGTCCAGGAAGATGCCACATGCCGCACAGTAACTAAGCCCATGAGCCACAACTACTGAGCCTGTGCTCTGCGTGTGCCACAGCTATTGAAGCCCACGTGCCACAACTACTGAACCCATGTGCCAAAACTACTGAAGCCACGCACCTAGAGCCCATGCTCAGCAGCAAGAGAAGCTGCCACAATGAGAAGCCTGCACACTTCAATGAAGAGTAGCCCCTGCTCGCCGCAACTACAGAAAGCCCGTGCGCAGCAACAAAGACCCAGCACAGCCAAAAATAAAATAAATTTAAAAAAATAAGATAAATCTTTTAAAAACAAATAAATAAATAAACGATGACAAATGTCAGTTGCCAGGTGAAAATTGAACAAGTGTATAGCTTTACTAAATTATTTTAGGGATACTCTGTAATCTACAATTATTAAACTTTATGTTTCATTATAATTATTATCAAGTAGTATGCACAGAAGTCAACCTCACCTCACCCTTGTGCTTCACTCCATACCTATGATACTACCTATGACTGAGTCTCACCACAAACCTTACCCCATTCCAGGTTCTTGAACCATCCTTGACCTCCACCAAAACGGCTCAGTTAAATGACACATATTGAACAAAAAGGACAAATAAACTGCTAAAATTTTCAGTAGATACTGCAAGTTTGCTCCTTTAGTACAAAGGATATCCGGGTGAGTTCCAATGAGCTCCCTGCAGGTGCCAGGCCAAGCACCTCTTCCGCCAAAAAACTGACTCCTCTGATGGTCCAACCACTGAATTCCCCTGTCACTCCTGCTGCTCACAGCCATGGCTGTGCCAGACACTATAGTCTCTCAGTTTCCCAGAAATTTTACGTTCAGGAGGGAAAAATTATGCTCTTGTTAGTTTAATATTTCACAAATCAAGCATGTTTGTTACATAAGATATTTCAGATGTGATTTTTTTAAAGTCTTTTCACTTTAAAATTTTCCTGAGGACTTATGATTTCCATGTGTGGGTTATTTAGACTTTTATTCTAGGACATTTTTTTCTGGAATCAAAGAATGGATAAGATGGAACTCACGCTGATTTGAAATTTTGCATTTAAAATATAATACGGAAGATTGATACAAGCCTAGGCATGGCAGGCTATACCACAGGTTTGTTACTCAAGATAAAGCTCTATTAAGATGTTCCTTTATAAATTGATCTACTAAAAATTTGAAGTATTTTTTAATTAAAGCATAACTGACTTACAATATTATATTAATTTCAGGTGTATAACATAGTAATTCAATATTTTATAGGTTATACTCTTTGCAAATTTATTATAATATATTAGCTATATATCCTGTGTTGTACATTATATCCTTGTAACTTGTCTATTTTATACCTAGTAGTTTGTACCTCTTAATCCCTCTCACCCGTTTTCCCCTTCCCCCCACTCTGGCAACCACCAGTCTGTTCTCTGTATCTGTGAGTTTGTTTCATTTTGTTATATTTGTTTGTTTTATTTTTTAGATTCCACATATAATTGAAAACAAAGTTTTCCCTCTTTTTATAAAAAGGAGGAAGCATTATATTCTCTTCACATAAATGAAAATGCATCACAAGTCTCAAACTGAATAGAAAGTTCAACCAGGGTATAACTCTCTGGATCCAAGGTGCCTTATAAACTTGTCAGGTTGCAAGAAAGTTATCTGTAGCACAACACACCAGATCTTGATTGTTCTACTTCCTTTCCACCTCTCCAAAATGTAATCATTAAAATGTAATTAAAGCCAGGTAATCCAGTTTAAAATTACAGTGATTTTTTAATGTTAAATCTAAAAGATGCTTAAAAACATGTTGTTACACATTTCCACCTAGCACACACATCTAGAACTTAAACTCTCTACTTGGCACTATAAAGTAGACTCTAATATTTTCATAAAACTCTTTGTGCATATAAAATGTACCCAGCAGTGTTCAAGGTATTGGGGATTAAAAATAAATAAAAAATAATCCCTGCCTTAAAGAGTTCACTGTGTGTAGGGGAGGTAAATTTATAGACCATGAATTTAAAATTGTAAATTGTGAATTTATAACTGTAAAATGCAAAAAGTAAATTAGAAATTGTAGTATATTAAATATTTTAGTGAAATAAATAATAATTTCCCATTATTAATTCTGTTCCTTCTACATAGTAATTATTGCGCCAATCACGTGACTTTCTATTTCTCTTCTCCCAGCCGTGCCCCAAGGTAGATCTTATTATCTACTACAACTAAATTGAGAAAAAAATAAATAAATAAGTAGTCAATTTGACTTGCTAAGTATGTGATTATGGCATGAGATAATAAATGCATGTAAAAAGGCAGGATTTTGTCCTCAACCCTCTTTTTTCATTCTTATAGTCTCTCAGTAAATGATCTCTTCCATTCCCATGACTTAGAATGCTACCTTTATGTAGATGACTCTCAAATTCATAATATCAAGAGTACCATCCCTCTACACCCCAGATCCATACGCAATTACATATTTTCACTCCCAAACTTGTCTGTTCAAAGTTGAACACTTGTTCTCTCCTGAAATCTGGAACCTGGATATTTTTCCTTTTTGTTGCCAGTAAGGGGCTCTGACATCTATCAGTTGCTAATGCCAGAGACTGGAAGTCATCCATAATTGCTTCTTTTTCCCTACCGAACATTGAATCCATTTAAAGTCTCATTGGTTTTACTTCCAAAAATATATTTTGAATCTGTCCCATCTCTACTATCAACACCAACATCACCCTTGTCCTAGACCACAATAAAAGCTTTCCTCTCAGTGTTTCCCTGCTTTCACTCTTCTTCCCTCTCCAGCCCACCTAACCATCAATCTATTCCCCACACTATAGCCACGATGCTCTTTCCTAACCCATAATTTTGATCATATCACTCTTTTGCTTAAAACCTCCATTGCCATCTTTTGCTACTTGGAATGAAGCCAAACTCTTTTCTATAATCCAAATATGAATGATATGACCCCTGCCTACTCCTTCAGCCACCTTTTACACCATCATTCTTATGCTCCAGAGACATTGGCCTTCTTTCAGTGTCTCCTCCATGTTAAATGCTTCCTTTTTCAAGACGTTCATACACGTTATTACCTCTGCATGTAAATACCTTCTCCTGTGCTTTGTATGGCTATTCTCTTCTCAGTGTTGGTCTAAGCTTTCAACATAATCTTCTCGGAGAGGTTTCCCCTGATTATCTTATCTAAGAAGAATTCTTGCTGACATTTTTTTAATATTACATCTAAACCCTTCCTATCTCTTCACTCAATTTGCAAATATACATTTCTTTACTTGTTTATTTCCTGTCTTCCCTACTGAAATGTGAGATCCACAAGACCTAAGACTGTCTATTTCATTCATCAAAGTAGATCTAGAGCCTGTAATAATATTTGGCACATAGTTGATACAAGTATTTGCTAAGTATGAATAAATTAAAAAATGAGAATATTATTGAATACATGAAGGAGGCATGGCTTCTAAACATTTGAGAAGCAGTCAAAACTGTGTCTTTTTAGCTCACTTATAAAATAGGGATAAGAATGACTATCGTTCCTAAACTCATAAGGATACAGTAAGTATCATGAGAAAGAAATTGATGTGAAAGTCGGAAAAGTTAAAAGCATTAAATAATTGACTTTTATTATTACTTAATGGTTATCATTTTTATCACTGTCATTGTCCTAGATGATATAACTTCTGATTATTAATAACTAGATGTCACCAAATGTTGGTGTCCCTTTTGAAAATCATGTGACAATATTCTAGTACCACTGCATACATAAGAGTTTCCATGTTAATAATAAAACTGACCCAGCATGACTTATGGACTAAAACACTGCCACACCCCACTTTCTGCTCACGCCAGACTTAATGTGGAACTTCAGGGAATTTGTTTAGTCTGTGGGGGCCTCAGTTTCCTTATCCATAAAATGGAGCCTGCCTCTTAGAAAGTACTCTGTAAAATAACTAATTAATGAGGGCAGTCACTAATTGCTGAGAATGAAATTGGGAATGAGGAGCAATCTGAATGTTAAGGGCTATTAATTGTAATAAAGCACAAAGGTCACTAACTTACATCTCTCTCCTTTGAGGGACTCAGCCAAAAGGATTTGGAGCACTTTTGCAGAAATTCCTATTAGGTCCTTGCATTGAGCTCACAATGTCCCTGGGGTTTGGGGAGGAGAAATCAATGGTTCACTATAATAGGAGTCCTGCAAGGATAATAATGTATTTCAACCTTCTTTATACATAGCCCTTTGATAATCCACACAGGATGCTCGGCAAGCAACAGTCAAGATAAAAAGTGTCCTATTTTAGTGATTTTCCTTTTGATCACCAAAACTCCACATTATTGTGACAGTGAGCTAGTGCTCATGATATCCTGTTAATCAGCTGGACCTAGGCAACCCTCAAGAGCTACTTGCTTTCAGGTAGCCTCTTTCTCTCTGTTGCCAATTTCATCTTCTGGAAATACTACATTAAACAAATCACTCCGCCACTTAAAGGTCCTCAGTACCAGTTGCTCTTGTGGATTTCCAAGGACATTAAGAAATCAAGCAAACCTTGGTTAGCATTCAAGGCTCTCCCTGACTTGATTTGGCTTATCTTCTGATGCTCTCCTTCAGATACCCCACGCTGAAGCCAGACTCATCTGGAATTGTTTCCTCATGCCTTACTCCTCAAGCTGACACTTCTGGGCATTCCATTTTCAGCTAAATAAAACCCTCGCTCTCAAGTCCTCTACAAAGTCTACACTTGCTGCCCCTCTTGCCTGGAATTCTCTTCAGCCATTCATTCATTCAATTCATGTTTATTGAGCACCTATCATGTATCTTGGGCACAGAGCCGTAGAGAAAATAGGCACATTTCTGAACTCACAGAGCTTAAATAATGCTAAAGAGAGTCATTCAATGAACAAATAAAAGAAGAGTACCTCTTGAGGTAATAAACACTATGAAGATCAATGATATGAGGTAAGGGGTGTGGCAGAGAGAGATGATTTGGGAGATGTTATGTATGGTGGCCATGGAGGGCCTGTCTGTAAAAGGTGAGAACTAAGTGGAGACCTGAATAAAGTAAGGGGGAAAAATAATCTATGTATCTATGTATATATCATGGCAAGGACGTAGGGGCATTTTGGGGAAAGGGTTCCTAGAAAAGGAAAAGGGAAGGCAAAGAATCTGCCTTGTTTGAGGAAAAGCCTGGAGTTTCAGAAGCTCTTCAAGCTTCTGAAGTACTTCAAGACGGGATTCCTGTAGGTACTTCAAGAGGCATGAACTAGGAAGAAGGGACTAGGGACAGAGGTATGGCAGGGAGTGAGACTTTTACTGCCTAATAGATGTTTTTTTTCCTGAGGTGGTAAACCATTAGTGGGTGTTTGGAGAAGAGATGTGACATCTTTTGATGTCACATCAAATAGATGTATTTTATAGACCCTCTGATTTTTTCTTCTCTGCTCGATGAGACTACAGTGCTCTGCTAGCTGGTGCTCGGTGCCTGCTCCCTGCACTACAGGCCAGAAAGCCCTTCCACCCAGAAAGCCCTGGAGAGCTCACATCATTTATTTCCCCCTCTGTCCTACACTGCCTATTTCCAATGCTTCATACATTTTGACCAGTTTTCTTTAAACTATTTAAAGTAGGAAGGCAGGTCCAGTACCAATTAAGAGGAAACTCCAAAATTATTTGCGTTATGATTTGAATGCTTGTAATTACTTTGTTGTCTGCTTTAAAGGAACTGGAAGTGTTGGGAGGAAAATGTTTAAATTGCTCAAATAATCTAAAAAAACTATGATCCCAAGAGAAGTCTGTAAAAATCGTACATTAAGGATTCATTTCTCCTTTCTCTCTGTAGTGGGGAGAGGTACAGCAGATCACTTACACATTTATATTTGATTTTATTGTCTGTGACAGCTATTCCAGGAAGGGTCTCCCTCAGCCTTCCTTGTTTAGCGCTGACACTAAAGTGACTTTCAGATAGCACCCCTTCTGGGGGGCACATTGCCTTCTTTTCTTGTTGCCGTGGTCATCACTGTCTTCCTTGTTGTTATTGCTGTTTTTTGACTCAATAATGGATCTTGAAATAAATTTTGAATGGAAAGGGATCACAATCTACTAGATGTTAAATCAAATCATGTGTCTAATGCCACCAGTTATCTCAATTAATGTCAGCATCGACTCATCTGCTAAAAGTACTCTCTCACAAATCCTACTTTTTCTACTCACCTGCACACATATATTCTGTCTTCAAGCCATTTGTGCCATGGCTTCCCTCAATCTACACACTGTTCTTCCTTCAAGGCTCAGTGTATGCCCCAAGTCCATCAAAAATATTTGCCAATTACTAGTATTTCCTAGCATATACACTTACTGTCTGTCTATTATACACACCTGGCCCTTAGTTATATACTCTACTATGAATTAGGTTAGGTTATATGATGAATCAACAGCTGTCCACTAACCTTATGGGATCCTTGGGATGTAATATGTTTTGTATCTATCACAAGTCTTAAAGTTAGGATCTCAGAAAATACTTAACAAAAGTTCATCACTATTGTTATATGTAATTCCACCAATCAGTTGCTCATCATGAAAATACAGGAACATTTTTTAAAAAGGAAGATCATTTGAAAAATTAAGGCAAAAGGGAATTCCCTGGTAGTCCAAGGGTTAGGACTCTGTGCTTTCACTGCTGAGGGTCCGGGTTCAATCCCTGGTTGGAAAACTAAGATCCCACAAGCTGCGCAGCATGGCCACAAAAAAAGGAAAAAAATTAAGGCAAAAAACATGAACCAACAATTCACAGAAGATATACAAGTGGCCTATAAACTTGCAAAACTATTTAGCTTTAATAGTAATCAAAGAAATGTAAATCAAAATGGCAATGAATATGTATTTTCAATTTTAAAAATTGGAAAAGATATTTTTAAGTAATAATGTTCAATGCTAATAAAACTCTAGTGAAAAAGGATCATTTTTCAACTACTAGAGGGGATGTAAATTAGCACAACTTTTCTGAAAGTCACTTAGCAATATATATAAATTGCTTAAAACAATCCATACCTTTTTATTCTTTTCTTAGGAATCTACCCTATGGGAATAATCATAGATTTACCAAAGAAAGGTGTGGTAAAGGATGCTATTCATAACATTACTCATAATAGCTCATAAAAAGCAAATACAAACCAATAAGGGAGAGGATAAATAATAGCACATATAATGAGCTTTTTACATTGCCATTAAAAATGATGTTTCAAAGAATATTTAAGGACATGCAATATAACATGTAGTGAAAAGTCAGGCCACAAATCAATATATAGAAATGTTAACAATTTTGTTAAGAGTCTACCCATACACTCAAGAGAAAATAAAAAGAAAAAAAGAAATAAAATTAAATGGACTAAATAAAAAAATTAATGAAATGATTCTTTTAAATCCAAATATGCCAGTAATTATATTAAATGGCAATGGATAAAATGCTTTACTGTTTCTGGATAGGAGTTTCTATTGTGTTATCTTCTGTCATTCTATTAAGTTGTTATTTACTAATTCTTTAAATGGCCACCCTAGAAATTACAACTTGCATTCTTGATTTTAAATTAATAACTTTTCTGTCTCTCAAAAAATGCAAGTAATAACACTTTAACTCCATCTTTTGTGCTACTACTATATTTTGAGCCCACTTTAGGATATATCAGGAGATGTTTAGCAACCGGTTACCTGGGAAAAAATACATGCAGAGATACATAAATGAGTTTATTATTGTTTTTCCTGATAAAAAGCATGTGTAGCACTAAATTTTCAAATAAAAATAAAATGTACAATTTTATCTGTTATAAATTCCATATAGTCAATTGAGTCTCACAGAATGCTTACACTGCATTTTTTCAAACTCTTCTATCCTTAGTCAAACTATGGCTGAATTTGATAAATATATATAGTTATAACACCAGTGGGCTCATATCTTGGTTACATTAACATGAATGATGAAAATGAAACAAGGATAAATGTCAGAGCTTGACAAACTGACGTGAGCTATTTCTTTGCTAAAATGGTTGATAGTTAATCTGCTTTATCAACATTTTTATCACTTTCTAGACAATTAACAAAAACAATAAATCAAGCCCTGATTTGTAGTATATGCCAATTTTCATGATATAAATACTCCCATGAGAGCCAACTCCAAGTTACAGCATGACATCACTGAATGCATGTTGAAAACAGTTGTGCATTAATACACCATTATGTGGTATTTCCATCATAACATATATAACAGATATAAATAATCTCCAGAGCATAGATAAAATGTAGTAAGATAAGGAATGGGAAGTTATGGGGTTTTGGTTATTTATTACATTTGTTGTTGCTATAAATTATTTTATTGGAATATTATACAATTTAATTTTTAATAATAGTTAAAATACTGTGTTCAACAACCAAATTTCAGAACTCCTGAAAACTTAACAGTAAGTTCTTACAAGCCAGCACTAGCTGACTCCAGCACATCACTGAACTCTCTCTATGTATATCAATTCCTCAAGACATTATTATCATTTTAAACAGTTATGCTTATCCACATATTTATCTTTTTGATAGTTTTTGTTTCTTCCTGAATTACCATGGTTATTATTAGAATTATTTTCCCTCTTCCTGAAGAACTCCCTTTCGTATTTATATCAGTGAAGGCCAACTGGCAACAGATTTTTGAAGTTTCTATTTTTCTGTGTGGTAGGCAGAATAATGACAGCCAAATATGTTCACACTCTAATGCTCAGACCTGTGAATACATTACAGTATGTTACCTTTCATGACAAAAGGGACTTTGCAACAAATGTAATTGCCTAGGTCCACTTTTGCTGATTTTAAAGATGGAGTAAGAGTGCCACAGACCAAGAAATGGAGGTGACCTCTAGAAGCTTGAAAAGGCAAGGAAATGAATTCTCCTCTAGAGTCTCCAGAAGAAAATTCAACCCTGCCAACACTTTGATTGCATTCAGTGAGACTGGTGTCGGACTTCCAATCTACAGAACTACAAGATGATTATAAGCTTGTATTGTTTATGGGACCAAATTTGTGGTGCTTTGTATTGGCAGCAATAGAACGCTAATACGGTTTGAAATACCTTTAATTTACCTTCATTTTTGAGGCATTTTTTTAACATCTTTATTGGAGTATAATTGCTTTACATTGTTGCGTTAATTGCTGCTGTATAACAAAGTGAATCAGGTATACATATACGTATATCCCCATATGCCCTCCCTCTTGCGTCTCCCTCCCGTCCTCCCTATCCCACCCCTCTAGGTGGTCACAAAGCACCGAGCTGATCTCCCTGTGCTATGCGACTGCTTCGAACTAGCTACATAATTTACATTTGATAGTATATATATGTCAATGCCACTGTCTCACTTTGTCCCAGCTTACCCTTCCCCCTCCCTGTGTCCTCAAGTCCATTCTCTAGTAGGTCTGTGTCTTTATTCCTGTCCTGCCCCTAGGTTCCTCATGACCTTTTTTTTTTTTTTTTAGATTCCACATATATGTGTTAGCATATGGTATTTGTTTTTCTCTTTCTGACTTACTTCACTCTGCATGCCAGACTCTAGGTCTATCCATCTCACTACAAATAACTCAATTTCGTTTCTTTTTATGGCTGAGTAATATTCCATTGTATATATATGCCACATCTTCTTTATCCACTCATCTGTTGATGGGCATTTTGGTTGCTTCCATGACCTGGATATTGTAAACAGTGCTGCAGTGAACACTGTGGTACATGACTCTTTTTGAATTATGGTTTTCTCAGGGTATATGCCCAGTAGTGGGATTGCTGTGTCGTATGGTAGTTCTATTTTTAGGTTTTTAAGGAACCTCCATACTGTTCTCCATAGTGGCTGTATCAATTTACATTCCCACCAACAGTGCAAGAGGGTTCCTTTTTCTCCACACGCTCTCTAGCATTTATTGTTTGTAGATTTTTTGATAATGGCCATTCTGACCTGTGTGACGTGATACATCATTGTAGTTTTGATCTGCATTTCTCTAATGATTAGTGATGTTGAGCATCCTTTCATGTGTTTGTTAGCAATCTGTATATCTTCTTTGGAGAAATGTCTATTTAGGTCTTCTATCCATTTTTGGATTGGGTTGTTTATTCTTTTTGATATTGATCTGCATGAGCTGCTTGTATATTTTGGAGATTAATCCTTTGTCAGTTGCTTCATTTGCATATATTTTTTCCCTGTGTGAGGGTTGTCTTTTCGTCTTGCTTATGGTTTCCTTTGCTGTGCAAAAAGCTTTTTAGTTTCATTAGGTCCCATTTGTTTATTTTTGTTTTTATTTCCATTTCCCTAGGAGGTGGATGAAAAAGGATCTTGCTGTGACTTATGTCATAGAGTGTTCTGCCTATGTTTTCCTCTAAGAGTTTGATAGTGTCTGGCCTTATATTTAGGTCTTTAATCCATTTTGAGTTTATCATTGTGTATGGTGTTAAGAAATGTTCTGTCATTCTTTTACATGTAGCTGTCCAGTTTTCCTAGCACCACTTATTGAAGAGGCTGTCTTTTCTCCATTGTATATTCTTGCCTCCTTTATCAAAGATAAGGTGACCATATTTGCATGGGTTTATCTCTGGGCTTTCTATCCTGTTCCATTGATCTATATTTCTGTTTTTGTGCCAGTACCATATTGTCTTGATTGCTGTAGCTTTGTAGTATAGTCTGACGTCTGGGCGCCTGATTCCTCCAGCTCCGTTTTTCTTTCTCAGGATTGTTTGGCTATTCGGGGTCTTTTGTGTTTCCATACACATTGTGAAATTTTTTGTTCTAGTTCTGTGAAAAATGCCATTGGTAGTTTGATAGGGATTGCACTGAATCTGTAGATTGCTTTCGGTAGCATAATTATTTTAACAATGTTGATTTCCAATCCAAGAACATAGTATATCTCTCCATCTGTTTGTATCATCTTTAATTTCTTTCATCAGTGTCTTATAGTTTTCTGCATACAGGTCTTTTGTCTCCTTAGGTAAGTTTATTCCTAGGTATTTTGTTCTTTTTGTTGCAATGGTAAATCGGAGTGTTTCCTTAATTTCTATTTCAGATTTTTCATCATTAGTGTATGGGAATGCAAGAGATTTCTGTGCATTAATTTTGTATCCTGATACTTTATCAAATTCATTGATTAGTTCTAGCACTTTTCTGGTAGCATCTTAAGGATTCTCTATATACAGTATCATGTCATCTGCAAACAGTGATAGCTTTACTTCTTCTTTTCTGATTTGGATTCCTTTTCTTTCTTTTTCTTCTCTGATTGCTGTGGCTAAAACTTCCAAAACTATGTTGAATAATAGTGGCGAGAGTGGACAACCTTGTCTTGTTCCTGATCTTAGTGGAAATGGTTTCAGTTTTTCACCACTGAGAATGATGTTGGCTGTGGGTTTGTCATATGCGGCCTTTATTATGTTGAGGTAATTTCCCTCTATGCCTACTTTCTAGAGGGTTTCTATCATAAATGGGTGTTGAATTTTGTTGAAAGCTTCTTCTGCATCTACTGAGATTATCATATGGTTTTTCTCCTTCAATTTGTTAATATGGTGTATCACATTGATTGATTTGCATATATTGAAGAATCCTTGCATTCCTGGGATAAATCCCACTTGATCATGATGTATGAACCTTTTAACGTGCTGCTGGATTCTGTTTGCTAGTATTTTGTTGAGGATTTTTGCATCTATGTTCATCAGTGATATTTGCCTGTAGTTTTCTTTCTTTGTGACATCTTTGTCTGGTTTTGGTATCAGGGTGGTGATGGTGACCTTGTAGAATGAGTTTGGGAGTGTTCCTCCCTCTGCTATATTTTGGAAGAGTTTGAGAAGTATAGGTGTTAGCTCTTCTCTAAATGTTTGATAGAGCTCACCTGTGAAGCCATCTGGTCCTGGGCTTTTGTTTGTTGGAAGATTTTTAATCACAGTTTCAATTTCAGTGCTTATGATTAGTCTGTTTATATTTTCTATTTCTTCCTGGTTCAGTCTCAGAAGGTTGTGCTTTTCTAAGAATTTGTCCATTTGTTCCAGGTTGTCCATTTTATTGGCATATAGTTGCTTGTAGTAATCTCTCATGATCCTTTGTATTTCTGCAGTGTCAGTTGCTACTTCTTTTTCATTTCTAATTCTGTTGATTTGAGTCTTCTCCCTTTTTTTCTTGATGAGTGTGCCTAATGGCAATTTTGTTTATCTTCTCAAAGAACCAGCTTTTAGTTTTCTTGATCTTTGCTATTGTTTCCTTCATTTCTTTTTCGTTTATTTCTGATCTGATCTTTATGATTTCTTTCCTTCTGCTAACTTTGGGGGTTTTTGTTCTTCTTTCTGTAATTGCTTTAGGTATAAGGTTAGGTTGATTTCAGATGTTTCTTGTTTCTTGAGATAGGATTGTATTGCTATAAACTTCCCTCTTAGAACTGCTTTTGCTGCATTCCATAGGTTTTGGGTCATCATGTTTTCATTGTCATTTGTTTCTAGGTATTTTCTATTTCTTCAGTGATCTCTTGGTTATTTAATAGTGTATTGTTTAGCTTCAATGTGTTCGTATTTTTACAAATTATTTTCCTGTATTTGATGTCTAGTCTCATAGCGTTGTGGTCGGAAAAGATCCTTGATATGATTTCAATTTTCTTAAATTTACCAAGGCTTGATTTGTGACCCAAGATGTGATCTATCCTGGAAAATGTTCCATGAGCTCTTGAGAAGATAGTGTATTCTGTTGTTTTTGGATGGAATGTCCTGTAAATACCAATTAAGTCCATCTTGTTTAATGTATCATTTAAAGCTTGTGTTTCCTTATTTATTTTCATTTTGGTTGATTTGTCCATTGGTGAACGTGGGGTGTTAAAGTCCCCTACTATGATTGTGTTACTGTCGATTTCCCTTTTTATGGCTGTTAGCATTTGCCTCATACATTGAGGTGCTCCTATGTTGGGTGCATAAATATTTACAATTGTTATATTTTCTTCTTGGATTGATCCCTTGATAATTATGTAGCGTCCTTCTTTGTCTCTTATAATAGTCTTTATTTTAAAGTCTATTTTGTCTGATACAAGAATTGTTACTCCAGCTTTCTTTTGATTTCCATTTGCATGAAATACCTTTTTCCATTCCCTCACTTTCATTCTGTATGTGTCCCTAGGTCTGAAGTGGGTCTCTTGTAGACAGCATATATATGGGTCTTGTTTTTGTATCCATTCAGCCAGTCTATGTCTTTTGATTGGAGCATTTAATCCATTTACATTTAAGGTAATTATTGCTATGTATGTTCTTACTACCATTTTCTTAATTGTCTTGGGTTTGTTATTGTAGGTCTTTTCCTTCTCTTGTGTATCCTGCCTTGAGAAGTTCCTTTAGCATTTGTTGTAAAGCTGGTTTCATGGTGCTGAATTCTCTTAGCTTTTGCTTGTCTGTAAAGTTTTTAATTTCTCCATCAAATCTGAATGAGATCCTTGCTGGGTAGAGTAATCTTGGTTGTAGGTTTTTCCCTTTCATCACTTTAAATATGTCCTGCCACTCCCTTCTGGCTTTCAGAGTTTCTCCTGAAAGATCAGCTGTTAACTTTATGGGGATTCCCTTGTATGTTATTGTTTCCTTTCCCTTGCTGTTTTTAATATTTTTTCTTTGTATTTAATTTTTGATAGTTTGATTAATATGTGTCTTGGTGTGTTTCTCCTTGGATTTTTCCTGTATGGGACTCTCTGTGCTTCCTGGAATTGATTGACTATTTCCCTTCCCATATAAGGAAGTTTTCAACTATAATCTCTTCAAATATTTTCTCAGTCCCTTTCTTTTTCTCATCTTCTTCTGGGACCCTTATAATTCAAATGGTGGTGCATTTAATGTTGTCCCAGAAGTCTCTGAGACTGTCCTCAACTCTTTTTATTCTTTTTTCTTTACTCTGCTCTGTGGTAGTTTTTTCCACTATTTTATCTTCCAGGTCACTTATCCGTTCTTCTGCTTCAGTTATTCTGCTATTGATTCCTTTTAGAGAATTTTTATTTTCACTTATTGTGTTGTTCATCATTGTTTGTTTGCATTTTAGTTCTTCTAGGTCCTTGTTGAACTTTTCTTGTATTTTCTCCATTTTATTTCCAAGATTTTGGATGATCTTTACTATCATTACTCTGAATTCTTTTTTCAGATAGACCACCTATTTCCTCTTCATTTGTTTGGTCTGGTGAGTTTTTACCTTGCTCCTTCATCTGCTGCATATTTCTCTGTCTTCTCATTTTACTTAACTTACTGTGTTTGGGGCCTTCTTTTCTCAGGCTACTTGTTCGTAGTTCCCATTGTTTTTGGTGTCTGCCCCCAGTGGGTAAGTTTGGTTCAGTGGGTTGTGTAGGCTTCCTGGTGGAGGGGACTTGTGCCTGTGTTTTGGTGGATGAGGCTGGATTTTGTCTTTCTGGTGGGCAGGACTGCATCCGGTGGTGTGTTTTGGGGTGTCTGTGAACTTAGTATGATTTCAGGCAACCTCTCTGCTAATGGGTGGGGCTGTGTTCCTGTCTTGCTAGTTGTTTGGCATGGGGTGTCTGTCACTGGAGGTTGCTGGTCATTGAGTGGAGCTGGGTCTTAGAGGCATGTTCTTGGTGGCAATTGGATTCTAGGTTTACAATTATTTTATTTCAGCAGTTTAAAAGTCATTCCATTATCTTCTGGTTTCATCTTTTCTCTATAGCTCCTCCTTTGAAATCAATATGTCTTTTGGTCTCTAGTTTTTAGGTTTTCTGTTTGCCCTTGTTTTTTGACAATTTTACTATGATGTGCTTAGACATAGCTTTATTTTATATTTTTTTATCCTGCTTTGGTTTCTCGGAGCTCTTCAAACCTGTGGCTTAATGTCTCATGTTGGTTTTGAAAAATGTTTTTCTTCTTTTTTGTATCTGTTAAAAATGTTTTTGCCCCATTCTCTCTTTTTTTCCCTACTCTGAGACTCAATTTACAAGTATGTTATACATCTTTGCTGTATTCTAGATGTCTGGTATGCTCCTTTTTATATTTTACATTTTTTTCTCTATGTCTCAAAATGGATATTTCCTACTGTTTTATCTTCCAATTCTCTGCTCTTATCTTCTATTGTATTTAATCTTCTATTAAAAGAAGCCATTGATCTCTTAAAAGCTGCTATTCTCTTTTTTATAACTAGAATTTCCATTTGATTTTTCTCATATATTTAAGTTCAATTTCAATGTTATCCTTCTTCACATTTTTAACACATTAATCTTAGTTATCTTAAAGTGTCTGTTGGATGACTCTAATAAATGTTTCACCCAAGGTTTTTATTTTTTATTTTTTAATTTTTTGTGTTTCTTCTCCTTCTCCTGTTTTTGGTCAGTATTTTACAATATCTAGCATTCAATTAAATAAATGTCATAAAACAATTTTAAAGGGTCTGGTGATGTTATATTTCAGAGGATTTATTTTTCATCTGGCCAGTAGCTAGAATATGATCATATCACCTTAATCAGTTAAGATCAGTGGCCCTTCCAGGCTCTCAAGAAAATTTGGTCTGTTTACCTAGGCTTTACTTCATTACCCTGAATTTCAATTTTATCTCCCAGTCATTACAAAACTGCTTAATATTTTATTTAGCTTTTCGGCCTCTTAAAAATATCTTCTTGAAATATTGTCTCTCAAATCCTGATTGCCTTGGTTGTTCTCTATATCTTCAAATAACTGTTTTTTCCATTGTACTTTATCCAGATTTTATAGTTGGTTCTGGTGAGAGGGTCAGCCTAATATCAGCTATTCCATTAAATCCAGAAGCAGAATTGACTAAGGGACCATGCTTTATTTCTGTATATAGCAAAGACTTAACTTAATGTTGGCAAATGCTAGGTATTTGATGTAAATTGATAGAAACAGAATTAACAGATTAACAGAATTTATTATATATGAGTTCAAAAAAACTGAGTACTCTGAATAATTTACACAGTACTCATTGGAACTGCATTTAATGAATTATGCTTTGATTTTATGCCAACAGTTTACCCTGTTGAACCCTAAAATAAATAGTCCTATAAAAGTATTATGGTGTGTACTATTTGACATATTATTGAGGAACTTGTTTATTATGACGGTAGTGTTCTCTCTAGGAGAGCACTCAGAAAATATACTCTTTTGGCCATAGTGCCAAGAATAGTTTTCTTTTTGCCGTATTGATTGGTCTTTATTCTGAATTTTATATGTTGTGTAACTCTCAAGGTTTGGTTTGGTTTTTTCCATTTGGTTGAGAGGAAACATAGAGGACATAGAGGAAAGTTTGTAGTCTATCCATATAAAGTATATGATTTAGCTTTATCCCTCACTACATTTTATTTTCCTGACTTTTTTTTCCTACTACACCTAATTTAAATATTTTTGTTTATTTTATGTATTTTTGATTGCGGCCTCAGGTTGCCTTGAAACTAAATAGAGAGGACAAGTAAATTATTTGAATTCTTTACAAAGGGTTTTCTGCAACATATATTCCTTCTCAAAACAGTACTTAGCTACATTTACATTGGTAAGAAGGCTTTGGTAAGTATAACATAGACATATATAATACATATTTTATAGTATAAATAGATTTGCAAATTTTATTTAGTTGTTTAATATCCAATAAAATAGTATAAATATTACCTCTGCCACCTCTTTAACAAATAAAGAAACCAAAGTGCAGTATCAATTAGATAGCATGTTAACAAGTTAGAATTTAACCCAAATATCTTGATTTCAATAAAATACAAATAGAAAATAATAAACATAAGTGTTTCCTTTAAAAACCATGCCAAGAACTTAGATGCTTATTCCCGTTGTCTTTCTACTTTGCTTTTGTGTGTCTTCAATTAATCAGTACAAATATTTTCTTAAGTATGATAACAATTTTATTTTAGCTTAGTACTTACAAATCCTTTCTTTGCTTATCACTACACTTTCTGTAAAATAAGAGCTCTTTAATTCACCTTTCATACATTTCTGCTTGAAGATACACCTTCAAATGGATCAAATTTAATTGCAGTGTGGCCCTTAGCTAGTTCAAATTCCTCAATCAATTCACCTCAGACTCATCTTCTTTCAAGACTAAACGACCCCATTTTTCTTAATCTCTTCTCATATGTTCCATAATCCTTTCCATTCCATTTATCATTTTGTTGCCCTGTGCTCTCTCCAATTTAGCTATAATGTTCCTCAAATAAGATCTTCTATCAGATGGACACGTGCTTAAAATCTCCTCTTCTATACTCACACTAGGCCAACTAAGAAGCTTCCCTGGTAATTTCAGCTTGCAAAGTTATTATGAGCCTCAAGTCTGTGGAATGTTAAATACAGTATTCTAAAGAGGTGGGAACAGATGACATTTCCTTGTGTCAATATTTTGAGGCAACATGGTACTTTGCCTAAAAAATAAAAAGATGAGTTTTCAAATCCCAACAAAGTAAGTGCTTTGCCTATAATATGGATTTTTTGATGTCTGTATTAAAGAGCTACTTTGCAATTTCAGGAGATAATGTCATAATTGTAAATAAATAAATATGGTTTCCTTTCCCCAAATACCCAGTGACTCTTGACAAGAGTTTATCTATCATTATCAAGGCAATGAGTCTGATGTGAATTCAGGGTCTTTGCAATAATGGACCAAATTCATCATAAGATAGTATTTGCTTAAAAAAATTAAGTAAGCAAGAAAAAACAAATGTTACCTAAAAAAGTTAGTCTGCAGTTCTCTGAGGCACCTCGA
Source organism: Balaenoptera borealis (assembly GCF_965194805.1). Classification (NCBI taxonomy): domain Eukaryota; kingdom Metazoa; phylum Chordata; class Mammalia; order Artiodactyla; family Balaenopteridae; genus Balaenoptera; species Balaenoptera borealis. The sequence continues at coordinate 100,249,744 of NC_138861.1, read as the reverse complement.
AAAAGAAAGAAACACTGGTGTAAGAAACATCAATTACAAAAGCCCCTGAGTGATAAATAGCTACTTCCATGCAAGGAGTAATTACTGTCTCCTGGAGTTGACCCAGAGAATCTCTGTAGGGAGCAAATGTAATAGTGTAGTTGGAGCCATATGCCATGGGCATCTCTATGCACTGATGGAGAGGACTCATCTGGGAATGAGTTGGAAGAAGTCATGTGTGTTTATGCAAAACAATCTTGCCATTCTGTTATAAAGAGCTCAAATGCTATATTCAGATTCTTAAGGGAAAGGCAGAGTGGCAAGACCAGAAGTTGGGCAATGCAGTTCACTGGTTAGATTTTGAGAGCAAGCACTCAACTAAAACAGGCATGGAGAGCATATCTAAAAGGCTTGGAATATTTGTTGCCAATAGTGCTGAGCATTTCAAATGCATTTGGCAGTTGCAACACTTGGAAGTCAAAAGAGTAACTACCTTTGTATTGTTTAGTGACAAATGATATAGCACCAATTTTCCTAGTTTAGGGGGAAAATGATAATTTGTTGGCCCTGGTAACTGAAAATTTTGATCATATTCTGGCTTCAGATACAGATGGATCCACAGGAGATCAGTGGTATCCTCAGGACTCAATCTTTATCCATCTCTGAACTATGCTTTCCTCTGTATTTGTTCCACTGTCAGGCAGAGTCTTCATTCATGATGGCAAGATAGCTGCCAGCAACTCCAAGGTTATATTTCTATCCTATCCTCTCAGCCATGTCAGTAGAAAAAATGTGTTTCTTTCCCAATAGTTTTAAAAGAAATCCAGAATGAGTCTTATTGACTCAGATTGATCTGGCTTGTTTCATAAGTCCATCTCCAGACCAATCACCCTGGCCAGAGGAATATGATTCTCTGATTGGTCAGACATGGGTCACTTTTACTACTGCTTCACTCAAAGTGCCCCCCTTGGAGTTAAGAGCAAGATTAGCCCTCTCTCCCAACAATTGCATATGCTGAAAGGGGCTAACTGATGTTTCTCCAAAGGAAAACCATAGTGTTGGTATCAGAAGAAGAAATAATTTTTTTTTAAAAGTCAGGTGTTTAACTCTCCATAGAATTAAAAGGGAAAGAGCTATTCTGGGAAACCCCATAGGACTATAAAAAGTAGACAGTGGCATTCCTCTCACATTTAAATATGTACTTATGCATATTTCTGACTACCACAACTGCCCCAGAGATGTTTAAAACACTACTGGGAACAGAAATCCCTTTAATCATGTGAAGTTGGCTTTATATCTCTCAAAAGACATGAGATCAGTTATTCCAACCCTAGAAATCACTCATTTTTTTATTGTTGTTGCTGTTTGTTTGTTTGTTTGCTTGTTATAAGGGATGAGAACACTCTGTTAAGTGCTTTACAAACATTAACCCATTTAATTGTTAAAACAGTCCCATTTAATTATAATTTAATTATTCTTCTTTCCCTGTTATTAAAACAGTCCTGAGAAGTAGTATTATTGACAGTTATTTACACATGAGAAAACTTGGTCACAGAAGGTTTAATGACTTGTGGTTCCACAGCCATTGATGGCAAGACTGGGATTAAGACACAAATTTCTTAGACCTTTTTTCTGCATAATGCTCATTCCCACTCTAAGTTAGCAATACCATTTGAAAAGCAGGAAAAGTGAATTCTAATTTTATTGTGAAGTAGAAAGCTATTTTGCAATCATCGTATACAACACTTCAAATCCTTGTCTTTCCGTAGTTTGTAACCCTTATACAGCCCCTTGAAGAGAACTGAGAGTCATTCAGAGCTCCATAGATTTAGGTTTTATACAGTTTGGCAGCCATTTCTGCAGTATGGCAGGTGATTGTATGTCCAAAGCCGTTGGAGCTTTATGAGTTCAAAACTCATTTCTACCACTTTCTAGATGTATGAATTTAAATAGGGTTTTTAAGCTCTGTTTTCAAATATTTTCCCAAATATTAAATAGGTATGATATTTGTCCCTCCTTCATGATATTTGTCCCTCCTTCTGATAGCTATTTTGAGGATTAAATGAATTATACATGAAAATTCCTTAGAACAGTCCCTTGTACACAAGATGCACTCAACACATTTAGTTTTATTATTATTGTTATTGCTCCTGTTATTGTTGTTGAAAGTAACCGCCATAACATAATTACCAAGAACTAAACAAATCAGGAAGCAGAGCTTATGCTTAATAAAAAGCCTATGTGGTTAATAAACAGATAAATATAAAGCAGTTATTTTTCTGTGATTTTGAAAGCACTAGTGGAGCTTGAAATATACAAATCCAAATATATACATGGGGAATTGATGACTACAATTTATTCTCCAGTCATCAAGAATGGATTCTCAGCAGGAAAGGAAGATGAACAACTAAATGAACAAAAGAATCAACCATTCAAATGGTATCAGCTCTGTGAATTTGTCTAGTTACTTCCTGAAACTTTGGACGCCACATTTGCTCCTTTGAGACCATCATATCTATGCCCAGTCACTTATGGAGGCTTCAATAAAATACTGTGATAGTTTGTGCTATATAGTGGGTACACAGCACAGTGTGGAGATTAACTTGGATACTCATGGACACAGGATTCTGTCTGACTTTAATTACCCCAAATTATATTCTTTCCACTAGCACTGTGTTTCAAAATTAATGCAAATACAGTCTCCAGGTCAGTAAACTAAAATTCAGAAAGATTCTAACTTATTTAAAATATTTTTTAAAAAGCTATTAAGTGACTCTAAAGTACATCATCATTTCTTTCTTCTACCACCTGTTCTAAATTTTTCTGTTTTGGCTAGCAACTTCAGCTGGTCTGTGTGGTTTATTGGGTGGAATGAGCCAAATCCTTATCCCCGAATTTTGTCATAAACTCCACACAGTGTCTTTCACAAACATTAATATGCTTCATTCCATAGAGTCATCCAGATCATGCAATCCAAGCAGCAGGGCCACTTGCATGGAGCCATAAACTTCCACAGAGCCATTTTCTCCTCTGGGTCCCATCAAATACGTCTGACTTTTGGGTCATTCAGGGTATGGATTAGAGCAATATTTCCAAGTGTGGTATTGGCTTTCTCCAGAACCTGAAAACTTCTATGAGATATTGTGCTTCCTTCATCACCAAGTGAGATAGAAAATACAATCATCTGTCCTTTAGTTTGGAAGGTATGTCACAGCATGTCCCAAACCATTGGAATCCTAAAATTTTCACTGATGTATCTTCATCATGTTATCTCCTATTTTCTCGAGGGCATGTGTCTTACTGAGGCCTCTCATCTACTTGCCACATCTTGCTCATTCATGCCAGTTAGCATGATGTCATTATAGATTGGACCAGTGGGATGCTCTGATGTATATCAAGAGAGTCCAGCTTTCCTCAGTCTATATTTTGACAGAACATGGGAGAATTTTCACATAGCTCTGGGGCATGACTATAAATGCATACTGTTTTTTAATTTTTATTTGAAGGTAAACTTCTTTTGATCCACCCTTTTGATAGGGATGGGAAAAAATTATTCACCAGATCAATAGCTGAATACCATGTACTTGAGGCTATTTTTATCTGTTCTAGCAAATATACCACATCTGGCACTATATCTGCAATTGAGATACTACTCTATTGAGTTGGCAGTAACCTACTATTATCTTTCAGAATTCATCTGACTTTTATAAGGTAGAGACTGGTGAACCAAATGGAGATATGATAGCATGCACTACCCTATATTCTTTAGTTTTTTAGGTAGCATTAATTTCTGTCATTTTCCTGATTTTTTTTTTTTTCTAGCTGTCTTAGCAAGAGAGAGAGTTTCAGTTTCAGAAGCTTCACTTGGCTTTCCTAACTACTGTGGCTCTTATTCTATAATAAAGGAATCAAAATGAGTATATCTATGTCAATTATTTATTCAGAGACTGGGAAACAACCACTGGGTGGGTCCTTGGACCCACTGGACACACTGTGAGCCAGACCTGGGCCAGAACATCATTTATTACTTTGCCATATACTTCCACTTTACCAGAGGAGTCATGAAACCTGGATATTAACTCGAATCCTCCCTTCTTGAAATATTTGGATATTCTTCTTTCCCTGTTGTAAATGTCTGAAGGCCCCTTTGGGAAGTATTGCGGAAATATTACTCTATATTTGACCTGGTTTTCTAGGATCTTTTCATCTGAAGATCAGGCCTCTCTTTCAGTCAATGGATTCCAGATTTGAAAATTGGCTTCTATTTAGAAGCTGAACATGAGATCATGACTTTCATTGGGTAGCTATTCTCAGTATGCTGATAATTCAGACTTGGTATTTTTTTGTTAGTAAAGACTGTGCAGTATGCTTTTAGCTATTATTCTGGACACAGCCTTCATAGATCCCTACAGGTCAGGACTTCCTGGATGCCACTCCAGCCCTGTTGTTCATTTTGATAGTTACACCCCCTTGCCTTCTGAGAATTAAGCACTGCCACCTAGCCTCTTTTATTTGAAACCCTATCATTTCCAATGCTATAAGGAGCTAAGTGTGTAATATCTCCCAATGTCAAGGGATGATATCATCTCAGAGGAAAACCATCACTGAGTTTCTCAGTGATGCTGACACCCTTTTAACCAGTGAACTCTTTATTAATCTGGCAAACAAAATGTTCTCTGGGCTCCCCCACGGAACATAAGCACCCAGTGGGGTGTTCAGGTTTACACCCACGCTCACATGCCTACTTCTTGGAGCTTTCGGAGCTCCTCTTCCATGGTGTGGCATGAGTTACAGTATTTCTACTTCATCTAATGTGCATCATAACTGTCTCCAAGCTCCTAAGAGCCCTCCTAGCAGATGTTAGCACAGCCCCCTGTACCCCTATCAGAGTGTTAAATTCCACCCCCCCAGAAGTATGCTCACATACAATACAGCGTTTACAATCAGTTCAATCTGATTTCAGACTCAGTGTTCTTTGATTCATTTCCCCTTTGTTAAGAAGGTTTGCATTTTTTCTAATTTAAATAGGTAATAAGCAGTTTACCATCCTTCTCTCAGAATGGACTCATGTTATTTTTTAGCAGAAGGTCCTAAAATACATGCTGGTGAATCCTGACCAATAATGAAGAAGGAACAATGAGTGTGAAAACTCAATTTCCTAGCTAATTTCTGTGAATTTCCCTCATATACATACAGGAAAATATATTTAATATAATTAAAAGAACTTTTATTTTTGTAAGATTCAATAGATTCCTCCTAACAGAATATTTGAAATAAAGTGACCAATCAGTTTAATGGATTAATAAATGATTAAGTAATCATAATTATAAATAATAAATCCATCAATAAAGGATTGTATCTGAAATTTATTTTTCTGGTTTTGTTCACTGGTCAATATCAAGCATCTAAGGCAGTGCCTGGCACATACTACTTTCCCAACAAATATTTGGTAATGAATGACCGTTAGGAAATAATATACGCTTATACGTTTGTGTGTGTGTGTGTGTGTGTGTGTGTGTGTGTGTGTGTGTGTGAACATATATAGCTTTAAGATATCATTTTAATACAATTAAATAGATGTGTATTTTAAAATATTTAAGCAATGTAGATATCTCTAGTAAAACGTGAAAGTTGTATTTCACCTTCAACTTAATGTATTTAATTTATTCATTTATCAAACAGAGGATCTTCTATGTGACAATGACTATGCTATGTGCAAGAGATAAAACATTTAGCAAAAATAGAATGATCCTCCTCAGAGTAACCACTGTTACCATACTGGTGTTTATCCTTCCAGATATTTTCTTGTCTATTTTTAAACACAAAAACACCCACATATACACACACATTCACAAGCCAAACAAACATTTTTTTAACATAAATGAAATTACCCTGTATATATGATTACATAACAAGCATTTCAGGTTAACATAAGGTGTTTTAAACTTCTTTACTTCATGGCAAACATACAAAATGATAATATTTATACACTGTGCTAAGATAAACTGTTTATAACTTAACATATAATGGACATTTCTTTTGTTAAAGTAACCCTTTGGTTACCTAATACTGAATCATGAAATATTCTTTTAATAAGTTACTGGATCTAGTTTGCTAAATTTCAATCTAGAATTTTTATATATTTATATATTTTCTGTATGTTTATATTTATATGTAACTGTGATTGGACAGTAGTTTTCTTTCACCTCTTTTAAAATCTCTATTTTTCTAGAATTGCTGTAAGGATTATGGTAGCTTTATAGAATGAGTTGAGAAGCTCTGCATTTTATCCTAAGATCTGGGATCATTTTTTACATAAATAAAGGATTTATTTGCTCATAATACATTGATGACTCTCTTATGTAAAACTGTCTTGGTTTATTGCCCTTGGTGTGGGTAGAGGGTTACCATGAGATCTTGACTATTTTTCAAATTTTTTCTATGATTTTCAGTCTGTTAAGATTATTTCCCTCCATTTGAATCAGTTTGGTCATTTATATTTCTCCAGGAAAATCGGCCATTTCATCTCAACTTTAAAATTCTATTTGTTAAAATTTTTCTCTGTAGCTTATGTCAACTTTCTTATTTAAAGTGAATTTGTTTGTGATTTCCTTCTTTTATTCTGTCCCCTCAGAGACAGGACTGGCTGACTGCTGGACTGATTGGAGTGGGCTTATGGACAAGTTGACTTCCCTTACAGCTAGTGAATCAATCAGAACAGGTATGAAGTCTGCCCCCTCCTCCTTAATTACCAGAGAAAAGATACCTTTACTCTGGATGAGAAACTTGTCAATGACTTTCACACTTTGAATAGTGGGTGGAACTGCCTTTCCTTTTTCCATTATTATTATTATTACTTTTATTCTTTCAGATCTACTCTGAAGGTCTGAAATCATAGCATCCTCTGATTGGCTTACCCTCATCAGGGTAGCCCTCATCAGGAATATCTCTTACTTTCAGCTAAGAGTCATGTGCTAAAAAGGGCCAATGTTACACTCTAGAGGAAGCATAACTGGACCAACTCTTCCATAGTTAAGCCTTAATTCCTCCCCACATCATCACCTTACTGACTGCTCATGCTCTTTCTGCACCTTCTAAGCTAAGTTTTCTCCTGATCCAAATGGGCAAGAACTGCTCTTACCTCCATAGTTATGATTTTCTCTGTTCTAATTTCTATGACAATTTGATTCCACATGCTTTCTATCTTCCAGAAATTTTCAAAATTTCTATTTCGCTGATAGCATCACTTCCTCTGTTAGGAATGTGTACAAATTTTACAGTGTTGACCTCACCCTTGCAAATTGTAATGAATGGTCTTTTTGCCATTTTGATGGGTTGCAAAAAGCAAATTCTTTGGAAGCTAGACAGGTGACATTTGTATCATATTTGCTTACTAAATGTATCTATTCATGTGAGAATTATAAGGAATTTTATAGTTGTACTTATACAACTATAGAATGTATTAATTAAGAGTTACGAAGTAATTTAAAGTTGTATATGAAGTGGTCTTTCCTTTTGAAGAGTTATTTTCAAAATCATCTGTGTTCTCGCAAAATCTGTAACAGCTTGATGTGGACCTGTTTCTGAGATGGTGATTGGAAAGCATTTGCACCAACATGCAAAGAGTTTCCAGTATCTGTCAGCACTGTCTGATTTTCAAGTATGTGCATCTTTCACCACCTAGATTCCTGCTCACGATAAGTGACATGTGGACTTTTAGTGCTTCCTGCACCAGGGACTGTCTTTCCAAGTCAGATTGTGAAGTCCTTTCAGAATTCGGCAGCATTACTCATCTTGATTATGCCACCAGTCTCTTTGATGGGAGGCTCACCCACTTCCTTTAAGAATAAGGATGAGATTTAAGGTTTAACTTCAAACATTTAAGGCACTTAAGATGCCAGGTCCAATTTATTTACAGCTTCTGATCGATGTCTACTTTCTGTGTGGAGCATGAACTGAAGATCGGGATTACTTCCGTCAGTTCACTCACCATCCCTATGTACATGCGAAACCAGGACCTTTATCTAGAATCGCCTGCTGCCACAGTCATCTTTTGGCATCAGATCTAAGCAAGATTTTTGAGTTTTTACTCTTTGGACTTTTAATGGTCTAACTGGAGAGCTGTTTGGACAGCATATGCAGGCACGGTGTTAAAAATGGGGCCCCTTTAGAAAACTTTAGAAAATTGAGTGCATACTTGCCAGTATAAAAGCCAAACTTGTATTAAGTTTTTTAAAAAATTTTACTTAATCTGGTTTGGGGGCAACGAAATATGTAAACCAAAGTTGTTCATTGGGGTGGAAGACTATCTCTTATTGAATAATGTTGCTTGTATTTTATTTATGATTCTTGCTTGATTTATAATGTTTTAATATAATCTCCTTGGAGAGAAAGCATGGTCTTTTGTAGTGGCATGATGACTAGGCAAGGAGATATGTGACATGACTTTTAATCCTCAATCTGTCACTAAGAATTGTCTGACCTTTGTCATCTCACCTATCTGGACCTGAGCTTTCACAGCTCTGAAACAATCTTTAAGTTTCTTCTCATTTCTAAGAATCTATTTTCTATGCTACTGATTGTTTTTTGTTTTATGATTAGGCTCTGAGAAAATTATGAAAATCCCCATACAAGTAAATAGACAATCATAGTAATGACAAAAACAAAAATTAGAATCCACAACTTCATTTTTTCCCTCTAGCAAGTCTGTAGTTATTCCAGTATTGTCTACAGGTATCTGATTTTACTGGAGTGCCATATTTAAACATTCATTATCAACTCATGCAATCAGACTTAAGTGCACCTAAGTACACCATCTGTCTTTTTCTTTCTTATATATTCCTCTGTAGTCACACACAGATATCTGCTATTCTAGTAGTGTCTAGAGCCTATTATAGCTGCATCAGTTACAGTGCAATCAGCAAAGGAGGCATTCCCTTTCCAAGTCCTGATTTTCAGAATTTAACTGCACCAACATTTATAATGGCTCTACCCTTAATGTGATACATTCATGATTTTCTACACAGGTGTGTGTGTGTGTGTGTGTGTGTGTGTGTGCCTTTTTCCCCAAAGCTCCAAAGGCAAAGTCTATCTTTGGAGGAACTGTTCAAAGCTTGGACCTCTTTTTAAAAAGGCAAAGCATGACAGAAAATGTTTTGCAAATCCAAGAGGTTTCTGGTCAGTCTGTACCGTCATGCAGACCATTTCAAGACTACAATGCAGGCAGAGAGTGGTTCGGAGGCTGTCGGCTGTTCCATCACTATAATCCCTGAGGCCAGAGCCTGGTCCTTTAAATTGGGTTCTACAGTCACATTATTTGAACAGTGTGCCTGATCTTGGCCCAAAGAGGCATCAGTTCATCCTCTGAAAAGCAAACTGGAACACACCTTTTCAACATATCAGTGATGACTTGAAGGCAGTGGGACCCAAAGGTACAGAGCAGGGACTCTCAGTGGTAGGTCTTGCATTTTGGCAACATAAGCATGTAAATGAATAGGACACAGGATGAGGATTGAGACCTTTTGGAAACCAATAAGATCCTGAGTTTGCATTCTGGAATAATCAACTACACATTGAAATGAAATGCCCCTAAGTATGCTGACTCTTGCCACTCAGTTCTTGTATTATATATTTTATGGTCTCTTGGGACCTTTGAAATCATTCAGCCTTCATTGTAGTTCCCATCCCTGCCATTTATGAATTGTGTGGTTTTAAGCTGGTTGCTTAACCTTCATTAGCCCTGGTAGCCTCATAGGTGGGATGGGGATTATAATACCCATTGTTCATAGCTTTTGCGAAGATCAGCAAGACAAAGCACAGTGTGCCAAAGGTATGCTTAGCACTGCATAAATGAGAGAAGAAAAAATAATACTATAAGGCACTTACTATATTCCAGGCTCTATTCAAATAGGTTTCATAGGTTATCTCCGTTAACCCTCACAATAACTAAGAAGTCAATGCTATTAGTATCTCCATGATAGATGAGAAATTTGCAGAGAGGTTAAGTAAGCACCTGAGTACATTCAGCTGTTCTTGATGGAATCAATAACTGAACCCAGAAGTCTGATTTCCTTGTCCACACTATCATCTACTATCCCGTACTTCCTTGAAGAAAACCAAGCAGCTAGCCAGCTGGTCACCCAGCTTGCCCAATGCACAAGTATGCTAAAAAATATTGTTTATTACCTGACCTGTCCACAGTTCCCAGGGGTTCACATTGCCTCTCCTGGCCTCAGCTGGTTGAACCACTAGATGACCTGGCTCAAGAACTGTCCATCCAGAAACAAGCCAGCAAGTGATGATTTGGCCAAATGCAAAAGTGGGGCAAATAAGATTTTCTCACTAAGGAACTTGAATGAAAAAAGCATGGAGAGAATTTGTCCTTAAGCAATGAGAATAAGAGTTGAGACAAGAAAGAGACCAGGGTGGATGTAATTTGTCATGGTAATATCAGTTTTATGAGCCCATGTTGACTGCACTATGATACTTTTTTTTTTTTTTTTTTTTGGTTGTTCAGGCTTGGTCTTATTTGTTTTGTGGGTTTCTCTTCAAACTCAGACACTGAATGTTGATTAAACTGAGCTACCCATGAAGATTCCTGAAACATGGCCAGTGATTTTTTTTTTTTTTCTCACACACACACTGTATTTTATTTTTACAAGAGATAAATAGACTGACACCAAGCATTGTACATGGATGACCACAACAAAAACAACAATGATTGCAATTACCAAACATGAAACACACTCATACTATGTCATAATATTGACATTCAGGTTTATTGTGAATAAATTTGATAAGTAATAGTAAGTGCACTATGATACTTTTGAACACCAAAACACTGGTCTTTTTCTTCCATGATGTCATTATTTTACCATTTTTTAAAAATCTGAAACCTGAATAATTTAAAACTTTAGAAGTTACACAAAGAGACTGATGGAACCAAGCGGTACTCTGAAAGTGTTCTAACTGTATTTCTCCCTTGTTTAAAATCTCTCCCAAGTAATTTATTGATGTTTCCAATTCTTCTTTCTAAGGTGATCATCTTCTCATATGTTTAGTAATCATTTTCATACCAGGAAGGACCAATTTGGGTTCGTTGTTACTTCTGCAGGCCCTGATAGGGTTGGCTTAGAGTGGTAGCCGTTACCTTAAGGAAAATAGTAGGAGGGTGAGGTAAGGGGATTGGAAGAGAAGAGGACAGGGAAAAGGTGGGGAGGGTCTCCGAGGCCCAATTTCTAGCTACTTCCCTAGAGCCTAACCATCTCCCTTCTTCACGTGTGTGGGTCCCTCTTTTCCCCCTGTTCCTTTATCCTCCTAAGACCAAGTTCACTTCTTAGGATCTCATCACTGCCATCCCTCCAGCACCATGGACACTATTATTTATCTTAACAAAGGCTATATTTCCCAACCATCTGCCTCGGGGATACTCTAACCAAAAGGCCCGAATAACCTTAATTTTCTCTCAAGTAGAACAGGGTCTGATATACAATGTAGAATCCTATTGCTCAATGCAGTAACCTCCAACCATAAGTGGCTATTGAACACTTGAAATGTGGCTAGTCCAAATTAAGGTCTGCCATAAGTGTAAAGTACATGCTGGACTTCAAAAACTTAATAGAAAAAAAAGAATAAAAATATACCTCACTATCTTTATATTGACTATCTGTTGAAAAAAATACTTTGGAGTATTTTTTAAAATAAAATACAGTATTAAAAAATACAGTATTGGTATTAATTTCATATGTTAATGTGTTTCTTTTTACTTTTTTAATGTGACTCCTAGAAAAATTATAATTATATATATGTCTTATATTTTTGTTGGTGTAGAAGTTGACAGTAATCATATTTCACTTTTTGTTAAAAATATTGGCATTAATACTGGTGTTAATACAGCTCTTGGAAATTACATGAAATAAGGATTAAAATGCTGTGATGGTGATTTTGCTTTATAACAATCTCTGTGAGGTATTAAAGGCAAATCAAAATTATGAGAAATGAGTCAGTAGAAGCTCTGAAGAAGGGAAAATATAGAGAACAATTAGAGGGTCAGGAGCCTGAATTGCAAAAAGAATAGATAACAGAATAGAAACGAGCTGAGGAGAGGGAGAATGACTGATAATACTGCCTCCCAAGCGAAGGGCAGACATCCCCAACTCCAGCTCTTAGGTCCTTACTGGCGTCTGGAGCCATTCTTTTCTTTCTTTCTGAGGCTGGGTAGCTTCACAGGAAGCCTTGTATTCTGGGAGGCAAACTTTCCTTGTCTTTATGAAGCACCTTCAACATACAAAGCATCTTTCTTTTGCTTGGGGACGTAATAGTGAGCAGGTCTATTATGTACTATTATTTTACATAATAGTAAAAACAGGTCTTTGTTTACACTTTGAGAGCAAGAAACTAATTTTATAGAAATAATCAGTATTTAAGAGCTGTGAAACAATAACTAAGCAAGAAAAATGGATGCAGTGAGAAGATCTCTAAAGACTAGAAAACAGGTGGATGCCACAGAGGGTTTTTGTCAGGAGATGGCTACTCCTTATTCAGAAAATGACAGGTGAGCTGAGATGCAGAAAGTGAGAAAGAGCCAGTCATGCAAAAAGTCTGGAATAGGGAGAGAAAGGGGAGAACATTCCAGGAGGAAGGAACAGCAGGTGCAATGTCCTGAAGGCAGAAAGATTTTTAGTTTATTGGAGAAACAGTGTGATTGTGATTAGAGGGAAAGAGAGTGGTATGAGATAAGATGAAAGCGTCAGACAAGGGACCAAGTCGTGTACACAATTTGGGTTTTATTTGCACTGAAAAGCCACTGAAGGGTTTTAAGCTGTGGAATGACATGACCAATTAGGCATCCATTGCAGTGGTTCAAGCAAGATGTGATAGAAGCTTGGGCTTTGAATAATCCCTGGTACTTCTGAATCAACAGAATGTAGGATTAAGTCATCTGTATGGCATTTATTTGTCAAGAAATAATAATATTCAGCTGGTTTTTTAATATGCTCCGTTCTATTTTTATCAATAACAAAATTTATATATAGTCTTTGAAACAAACTTTGAAAATATAAATAAGCACAAAAAAATCACCCATATTTCTGCCACCCTGTAAGCATGGTTGACATCTTAGAGTGTATGGTTCAATACATTTCTAACATCTAGGTGTTTGTGTATACACAGAAATAGGATCATATTTATATATTTTTCAGAAGTTTTTTAAAACTTATACTGGGGATGCACTTCTATATCATTAAATATTCTACAAAATCATAGACTGCATGACAATTCAAGTGTATGGATGTTAGAGAATTGATCTGATACACTATACTTAGTGATTTAATTTGCTTCCAAGTTATTACTAGTATTGTTTTAATTTTTTAATAGTATAACAAAATGTGATTATTGTCATCTTTATAAATAAATATTTGTGTTTACCCTTAATTATTTCCAAATGATAAATTCCAAACATGTAATTATATCCTAATTTAAACTATTTCCACATTTTCAATGCATAATGTATATGGTAATGTATCCTTATTCCAGTTTCCCAGGACTTTTGGACACAATGGATACGATAATTTTAAATTTTTTTGCCTATTTAGTAGGCAATTAATAATACATCATTATTATTTTGTTTAAAGTACTTATTTTAAAATTGTATTTCTGTTTAGTAAGGTTGAATATGTTTTTCTTTTGCTTATTGGCCAATTTACCTATAGTCTTTCAAAATTGTTTATTCATATCCATTTTGCTATGGGGGTCCTCATTTAGCTTGGCCTTAAAATAAATAAAAGGATAGAGAAATTGTTGTTGAGCTGTTATTTCTGAGTCATGAGGTTAATCAGGAAAAAATTCTATTAAGTAACAGCACAACTAATGCCAAGTAATCCCTGCCAAAGTGATAGTGACAGACACTGAAAAGATTCCACCTACAAGGAAATGGTTCAACACAAAGTTTCCTTCTATTCAATAATGTTTGCTGAGAATATTCTCAGAAGTTTTGAGGATTCCAAAATACTATTTATGTCATATTTTATGTCTTTTATTTACAGGAAGCTTCACTTACTATCTACTCAGCTTGTTCAGGGTTCTGATTTTCCTGAAAAACAGCTCAAAGTGAAATGTCATAAGTTAGAGAAAGTCAAGTAGGTAGTGAGAAAAAGATGTATATCCTACCAGGTGAAAAACCTAATAGGCTCTGTTTGAGGGGTGATAATTTAAAACTGGTTATTTTTCTAACTAAACAAATGACTCCAAGAAACTTTCTAGAAATATCCATATGGGTCAGAGCTTAGAACCATACCTAGTTTCTTGGCCATCTAGTATTTTTCACATAAAACAAATCGTTTCATCTAAGAGGCCAATGCTAGTACTTTAAGCTCCAAATAAAGGATGTTTACTTCACCTGAGTGCACATATTACTCCAGTGAACAGTTTCATAAATGATCTCAGACAAGACGTAGCAGAGCTCAGTTGAAAGGTTAAGAGATTAAGAGTCTAAAGACTCGGATTCATGTCCTGGCTTCTTCAGCTTCTAACTTGTCTCCTTGGGGGAGGCACTTTAACAAAGCCTCAGTTTATTTTTCTATAAGCTGTATTTATTCTGTAAAATAAATTAAGATATGCAAACTTACTATCAACTGCAGAAGGTTTCTATAAACACAGGATGTTTTTGGCCCTGGAGTGACAAACCCAAACATCTTCAAGGGGTAGGTTGTCTTCTAACTGCACGTGGTGGATCCATTGGGCTCTGGTATCTTCTAGTTCCATAGGATTGCTGCCATCATGGCAATAAAAGCCAGGTGTTGTCTGATATTTCCTTTCTTCTCCAAAAAAACCCTTATAAATCCTGATGAGTGTAAAATCTCCATCTTTACGTATTGACAGCTGATTAAAATATATTTCAAAATGATTTTGTTGGCCAATCAAATCATACTGGCTGCTCATTTTACAAACTGTTTTATTGTCTCCAATTTACACTGCTGCTAAAGCCCCTCAAACCTCCACGTTAGCATCTTTAGTTTCAGAGTATTTATTGTACTGAGTGTATCACATGCAGTCCAATCTTGTAGTAACCAATTATTTGTAATTATTTCCATGATGAGGGTTTTTCTCTTCAGGTGGCCAATTACTTCCTATCAAATTATCACTGAAAACCATTATTTTCATTTCCATTTGTAGACATCTCAAGACTTTATTTTCTATTTGGTACAAGTAAATGAAAAGGAAATAATAACAGCCAATGCAATCATGACTGTGATCTTATCTGTCTGGATTGATTAGAAGTCCTTACTCTAATCATGCAAACTCTTTATTAATGTTAAGTTTATTAAAACCTAGGTTCAGATTTAGTTTTTTCTTTAAAGATTTCATTTATTTTATCTTTTTATTTTATAAGATGGCAGGGAAGGCAGGATAGGGAAACCAAAGGAAAGCCTAGTTACCAAAGGGACCTAGTCTTTCCTGTAATTTGGCTTCACCACACTGATCTACTTTAAAACCCTTTCTCCATTTATCAAAACTCTGTCTCTGGTGAACTACAGTGGAGTGTTGCTAATTCATACTAATGACTGGGATACCCAGTGCAGATCATTGAATTCTGAGAATTAGCAAGTGAGCAAAGAAGGTGAAAAAAAAATGACAATAAATGGAGGCCACTGCATCACAAAAGGGTCCTTTGTTCATTTGTTTTCTTAATTATAAGCCAGCTTTTAATTAATTAGGTTAATGTATCATTGATACTAGCACAAATTATGTCCCTAGAGTTTTCCAACTTTAAAAATTAGTTAAAAATTAGGTGTAAGTTTATTTGGCAGTGAGTTGAAATAAAGCATTGGCAGAAGGGCAAGGCTAGATTTAAATTGGTATTAAACTCACAAAATTGCCACTTACTGTAATATTCTTTTTTTTTCCAGCCTTGGCATCAGTCATTGGTATTAAATATGCTTTTGGATTAGACCAGTACTCTAGGGAAGGGCTACCCGCTCTTGAACACTTACCTGCTTAAAGAAATGGCAGCTGGATGCTCTCAAGGAGTTGGCATGATTGTTGCTCCTCCAAGCATTCCCACAGCATCTCAGGCTGAAAACCACTCCCCACCCCATTTTTCAAGAAAACAAAAGGAGAAAGTTTGGGTAGAATTCCATAGAAATATAATTAACTTCTTTTGAATGTTAAGCATTGGAGAGCTCCTTATGTAGAGGTGATGAAAATGCAGATCAGAGAAACAGAATGAGGTTCCACAGAGAGGACCCAGTTTCATGCTCTTTTCAATCTACCTCCTTGGATGCTGGAAGATGCCCCACACTCCTTCTCACATCTTGTTATTTACAATTTATTTATTCTTTTACTGAATCGGCTATAAGACCGGGGTGTGAATTTGTCTTCTGCTCACGCTATGCCCACACTGCCTAGCAAAGTTCTCTAGCAAATCATAATCACTCAGTAAACATGCGTTCGGGACTGAATGCTTACATGATAGCATGAGGAATCCCAGGATCTAAGAACAGAGCTGTGGAGCTTTCCTTTAGAGAGCTCACATTCCTGAGAAGGAAAAAAAAAGTAAGCAAATCAGTAGGATGTTTCTATACATTTCTATACAGTAGAATGTTTCTATGATAGGGGGTAAGCTCGGACTGCCATGAAAGCACAGAGTAAGTGAAGCAAAGTTGGCCCAAGACAGTAAGGTTATGCAAGGCCTCCAGAGGGGAATGGGATTAAAGAATGAGGAAGAGTGAGTTAGATGCAGAAGGCTGGAAAAATGTTTAGGGAGCTTCACCTAGTTCATTCTGGAGAGGAGATAGAAAAGTAACGAGGAGCTAGACAGGAAAGAGTTCATAAAGAAGTTGGGATGCCATGTGAGCTACTTCAGTTTCACTTGTTTGTCATCAGGTGCAGAATCAAAGATGGACCAAAGGGGATAATGCTAGAGGCAGGACACCCAATGAGCAGACTGGCAATAGCCCAGCTGAGATTTGGCAAGGGCCTCATGGGATCAGTTATTGCTACCCTGAACATATTTCCTCGTGGTACACAGGATTTCTAGAAAACTACCCTTCCCCCTACTTTTAGCCTGCAGTGTGAGTGAGATGACTTCATCCTCAGCTCCAAGGGTGATTCTTAATTAACGCAAGCTAATCAGCAAAGCCCACTCACTTGGCCATAGTCATCGGATTGGGACTAGGCACATGACTCGAGTGGAACAAATGTGGCCAGAGAATATCTGGGCTGGGCTTTCATTTGTTTGCTTGTTTGTTTGCTTTTGTTTGTTTTTCTGCTTTAAGAGTAGTTTATTAAGAGTGACATGCTATTTCTTTTTAAATTTTGTTGGAGTATAGTTGATTTACAATGCTGTGTTAGTTTCAGGTGTACAGGAAAGTGATTGCTATACATACATTCATTCTTTTTTAGATGTTTTTCTCATATAGATCATCACAAAATATTGAGTAGAGTTCCCTGTGCTATACAGTAGGTCCTTGTTGGTTATCTGTCTTATATATAGTAGTGTGGGCTGGGCTTTTGGAAGAGAATCTCCTTTGTTCTTTTGGGAAAACTACTAGGAATACAGATTGTTCTGACTTATGATGGTTTGACTTATTTTTTGACTTTACGATGGTGCGGAAGTGATACACATTCAGTAGAAACCTAGAAAACCTTGAATTTTGATCTTTTCCCCACTTAGGAATATGTGGTGCAGTCCTCTCTTGTGATGCTGAACATCACCGGAATAAATAACCAACACACTTGCAACCATTCTGTACCCAGGCAACCATTCTGTTTTCCACACTCAGCAGAGTAGTCAACAAATTAAATGAGCTATTCCACACTTTATTATAAAATACGCTTTGTCCTAGAGGATTTTGCTCAATTGGAGGTTAATGTGAGTGTTCTGAGCACATTTAAGGCAGGCGAGGCTAAGCTAACATGTTTGCTAAGTTATGTGTGTTAAATACATTTTCAACTGGGGATATTTTCAACTTATGTTGAGTGTATCGCGACGTAACCTCCACGGTAAGTCAAGGAAGATCCGTGGTATTCTCTCTTCCGTGACCAAGCAAGGCAGCCTGGACACTATTGGCTGCCAAATTGTGAACAGAAAGAAAATCAACCTTTAGATTAAGCCAACACTTCAGAAAGCAAACGTGGAGAACCAACTGTACCAAACCCCACTTTAAGTCTACTCTAACTTGGGGTCATAGATAAACAGAATTATGAATTTTTGAAAATCATTTATGCCATTTAAATGGGTTTTTCTGGAACTTGGACATTCTTGTTCCTGAAAGTATCTTAACTGCTAAAAACCTGTCTGTGGCAGCGACAATCTGGATAAAGGTAGAGATTTAGATGACCTCTTCCAGTCGCTTCATTTTTATGATTCCCTCTCATCCTTAGTTTATTAAGAAAATATCAAGGCTGCAAACAGCAGGCTGATGACTGAAGAAAAATGACATAAACATCACAAGAGTCAAATGACTCCTCCACGGTCCCCTGACAGCTTTTCTCCTTTCCTCTCTGTTGCCTGCCTGTCTCTGGCTGCCAAGAATTTGCTGTTTGCTTCTCACTTCCCTCATCCAATCCACACTGAGAAGATAATGTGCCCAGAGAGCACCAGCACAGAAAGCAAACGTCAGCGCACATTTCCCAGTGAATGAAAATAACCTACCAGTGCCGAGTGCCCTCTGCGCTCCAGGGCTTAGACGGGGTTGGGTTGGGTGGGGAATTCTTCAGCCTTCTGGTCCTGGGATTGCAGCTAATGGCTTTGGGGTTTTGCACAAGCCACATGCTCCTGGCTTTAATGTTGCCACTGTGGATGAAAACTTGTCATGTTGGATAATATTACACAGTTACTCCAAAGCAGCTTTCTGGCTAAGTGACAGCTTTTGACATGTCTCTGATATTGACAGTAGTGGTGACTTTCAAGTGTGCTATTTATTTCAGGTAGAAAGGGAGCAGAGAGTTTTAAATAAAATAAACATGTGCAAAGGAAATGTGGCTTAGTGGGTAAAAATGTCAAGGGAGCTTGAATACCTGCTCTGCTATTTTTTAGCCATGGACCATTGGGCAAGTCTAGAGACTCAGTATCTGTCCATAGAATGGAAATGGTGATAATGTCCACCTTCAAACATCAAAATCACATTATCCAATGTGTCTAAGTGTCTTGCGTGATGCCTGGCTCACTGTAGATGATAATGGTACATCTATTAATTGGGATTCCTGCCATGCCCATGACCTTTTCTAAGTAAACAGCTATAATCAAGCACTTAACTCTGAGAATCCTCAGGCAACATTGGTTCTGCCATAAGGCTTAGCTACCTTGGCCACAGATGATTATACCATTGGTAACCAGGCTCAACACAGGTGACGTATAAGGTAGCCAAGAAGTTATGACCTAGCAGGTACCTAAATTTGAACTACTTCTAAGATTCTGACAGACTCTTGCTTGAGTCCTGAAAAAATCAGAGAGTTAGTAGCCAAGGTTGAAACTGAAAGGATTTACAGAGAGAAGCCATGATGTTAGGGCAACAGCATGAAGAATCACTGAGGTCATGAGAAAGGAGAGTGTAAGCAAACTGGCAAAGTTTGGAATGATTCACAGACGGGAAGAATCCATGAGTTTATGGTGAGGGAAGCAGATAGATCTACAGAGAAGCAGACATATTAAGAGGAGCTGAGTTGCATGAATGGAAAATCATAAGTTTGAGACAAATGAACCTGTCTGTTGAGGACCTGGCAACTTCCTGTAGATCATCTAGAGCTCCTGGGGGAAACAGTATGGTGGAATTGTTAATCACACAGCTCTGGGGTCAGAATAGCTGGGCTCAAGCCCTGTCTCTGTCACTTACCAGCTGTGGGGATTTAAGCAAGTTTATCTATAAAATGGGGAACCAATGGGACCCACCAATAGAGCCATTCTGCGGAACAAATAAGTTAGTACATGTGAAGGCATAGTACACCACTGACACATAGTTATTTTTCAATAAGTAAATATTAGCCATTATTAGCTACTATCAACTATACCTCAACTGACATAAAACTGACATATTTAGCAGCCCTTCAGTTCCAATATAACTCCTATTTCCCTTATATCTAAATGTACCTTATAATTAATATCACTGTCAATCAAAAGAGGCTACCTAAACATCTATTATCATTTTTATTTGAAGAACAAGGTAAAAAAATAAGAGGGGCAAAAGGAGATAAAATGTTAAATACAACAGTAATGGTTACCATTTTTGTGTCCTAACAATTTTTTGTGTCATTCGTTCATTCATTTATATATTTGTTTATTCATTTGTTCACTTTCAAAGATGTATTAAATTCCTACTATGCTGGAAATTCAATAAAACAAAGCAAAACAAAACAAATTCAGCCCCTGTATTTGTGGAGCTTTAAAATTTCGTGGCGTTAAGCAAATATTGAAGAAGGATCATTTTTAAGCTGACATCTGAAGATGAAAAATCTGTTTATTCCCTCACCTCATTTAGATAGTGACTCAAAGTCATCTTTTTGGTGAGTTCTTGTCTAACCAATGTTATTAGTCAGAATAAGATACGTAATGTGGTGGTAAATTAACAAATTTAATTTTAAATGGCTTAACACAACAAATATATATTTCTTGCTCATATTATATGTCCAAAGTGGGTTGGTCAGGCAATCTGTATCATCTCACACAATAACTGAGGTTGATGAAGACTCTACCATATTTTATTGGCACCATCTGGAGCATGCAGGCTCATGGCCTCAGTGACAGCAGAAGAATGCCGTAAAGAATGTACAGCTTCTCTTTAATTCCTAAATGAAGTGACCATATCACTTTTACCACTAAGCCATTGGCCCAAACTAATGATATGATCCCATCTAACTGTGAGGGACTGGAAAGTCTTTCCAGCTACCAGGGAGCACAGAGAACTAGTAATCTGTACCAGAGACCATCTCATTTCAACTGTAGCTCCAGGTTTAACCCTTCCTATCTCTTTCTCTGGTTTATTTTTCTCTTTAGTCTTTTCTACCATCTAACATTCTAATTTAAGACTGTCTCTTCTAACTAGAATGTAAGCTTTAAGAAGGAAAGCATTCTTGTCTGTCTTGTATGCTGATACCTCCCTAGCACCTAGAACAATCTTTGGCACAGAGAAGGCACTTGATACATATTTGTTAAATAAATGAATAAATGAATGTTATTAGTGAGAAGAGATGGCAATTAGAAGGGGCAAAAAGCATTAAAAAGACCCCAAGACTGGAAGGAACTTGTCTTTTTCAAGCAAGAGATAAAAACCAACCTGGCTACAGAAGAATGCATAAGAAAATTGGCCCAATGTTTATATGCATTTCGTTAATACTTGAAAGATCCTTCCAAGGCAAGAATTATTATATTCCTAGGAAACAAAAACTGAAGCCCAGGATAGTAAGCTAACTTTCCTAAGGTCACACAGCTGCCAAATTGAAGAAGTAAGAGTCAATCTGAGTTTACACATTTTCTGCTCTACCAGCGTAAGGGTCTGGCTGATTCAAACCAGCCTAGAGCTGCAGGGAACTAGATCCATAAAATCACTGTTATGTGACCAACTAAGAATAATATGGACAATGTTAGTTAGATATCTGTCAATTTAGGCACCTCCCTATAGTAATACCTGATATGTTTGACATGATGAATATACGTTCTAAGTCCTACTAACTTGTACATGTATACCTTAATACATCCTAACCAGAGCAAAAAGGTTAAAATTGAAACCAGAGGCCGGACACCAAATTAGTTGTTTGAACCCAGTAAGATAAACTACTTTTAAAAAATGGGAAAACCTAAAAATCACCCACAATTAACATGAGTACTAAGAAGAGAAGCACAAAGCCTCAAAACAAATGGGAGGAAATTTTACATTGGGATCACCCATTACTCACAAAGAAACACTGATATCCTTTTGTAAACTTTCCAGAAGTCATAATTCAGAGGCAAAACCCAAAATTGGGAACTGGAGGCCATAGTTGGAATGGTCTTTGTAATTTTGGTCTGTCTCATATCTGAAACTCTTTTCAATGTTTGAGAAATTCCCTAAGAAACAAGTCTTGAAGGGAGATAACTTAATTCTTCTAGAAACGTTAAAATGCAAAAGTCAAGAATCACTTGCCCACACTGTTTTCATGGGCATGTGACCTACTCTCAGCCAATAGGATGTATCTGCTAAGGACTTTTACCAGGAAACAGTAAAACTAAAACCTGCAGCATAGGGGAGTCTATTCAAGTGGAGACTGTATGTGGGCAAGAACATTCAGCTTCCATGTGTTCAGGGTCAGAGGGGCATCCAGGGTTCAACGGCAGTGACAGCTCTATCCTGGTGAGTAATGGATGGTCTCAAAGTGAAATTCCCTGCTGCTCTCCTGACCGTTTCCTGAGTTTGATTCTGCAATGTTTCTTTTATTAAATGCCTTTTCTAGTTTAATCTAACAGAGTCATTTCTATTGCTTACAATTAAGAAAACTGAATATTATGATACTCACATATTAATTACTCAGTGGGTCTAGCAAGGAGGTGACACAGTAGAATCTATGAAGGATAATGATGAAAGACAGATGATATGACTGTCTTTTCAAGTGTTTAGGGCCAGAAACTTTCCTAAATACTTGAAATATATTATGCAATTTAATTCCCACATCCATTTGTGCTGAGCACTTTTATTTCTCCCTTAGATGAGTAAAATAAGAGAGGCTAAGCAAAATGTTCAAGGTCACAGTGCCAGTATGGTAGATTAGATAACTGTTTCTCAAAAATTCACTTCTTCTCCCCAACCCACCTACCCATTGGATGACTGTACATCCCTACCCCACTGATACTAAACCTGGCCATGATACTTGATTTGGTCTCAAATTGACTTGGTTTGGTCTCAAACCAAATTTTGATTTGGTTGAGTATTTTGCCCTTTGACTTAGGAGATGGTCTTGTGATTTGTTTCAGTCAATGGGGAGTAACTGGCTATAACATAAGCAAAGTGCAAAATATAATTGCATGTGATTGGACTTTCAACTCACACTTCTGTCTTCAGTGTTACAGGAACATGGCCCAAGTACCCTGTCAGTCTCAGAAGAATTGACGATAAATTGAGTATGCCTGACCTAAACCAATGTTCCAATACCAAGACCAGATGAGCCCAGGCTAGATCAGCTAAGCTCTAGCTGTTCCACAGACACCTCAGTCAGTAAAAGATTCTAGTTTTTGCATCCTTCTGAGTTTGGGAGTGATTTGTTACTCAGCATTATTGTGGCAATAGCTGACTGATAAAGGTAGTAAGCCATGCAACCAGGATTCAGACCTGGACCTGGTTTGACTCATAAACCTGTCTCTTAATTACTTTGCTGTATCACCTTCCCTGCTAGGTCTGGATATTTGCATTGAAAGAATACAAAAGCAGGACAAAGTATTAGCACACCTCGGACTCTGACATTTCCATAGGCATAAGAGAGTCCCTTAACTAGAAATGTCTATGATAATGTCTCTGCCTTTTTTGGACCATAGCCTCATTTTAGTTCATTTGTCTTGGTCAGTATGTCTTGCTTCTGTATTTCTTTGTTCCATGTTGGTCTCCACAGGCAAATTATTTCCTGGTTTCAGTGCTAATGGACTTAGTACAAAGATTCTAACTTCTCGGGGTGCAGTATATTGAAGTTCTGCTTTTAACTCATGAAGCTCAGCAACAAAATCTGTATTTCTTTCTTTGATTCTGCTTCTATTTCTGCCCTGAATTCTTAGTTCACAAAGCTAGGTAAAACAAGAAGTACATAAGTAAGAGTAGCTTGTAACTAACTTGTGGGAGTTCCTAATTCTAGTGATTGACAGTTTTGTCCTCTTTGGTTCAAGAAGCACATTTGTGCCTAATAACTCCTAAACAGGTTTTCCCCCTACTCATGCACACTTTCCATCATAACTGTTTCCTGCCTGCTCCTTAGAGATTATTGCATGGTCAAAATGTTGCATTTTCCTGCTGGTCTTGGGTATAACTCTTTCATGCCACTCAACCACTGTCTAAAGATTTATATTAGCACATTTACCTCATGTCTCCTTACATTCTATTGACTTTGTGCAACCAAGGATCGGATGATTAGCTGAAGGCAACTGACCTTGCCTGATTGCCACCTGGAGTGGGAGAAGCAAGACAGAGTCGATGGTGTTTGAGCATCAGTGCTGATAACCACCATCCACTTAGTATCTTGTCTTGTGTACACTCTTTGAAAAAGAAAGAGATCCATAACTGATTTGTCTGATATAAGAAACAGCTTAAAAGCACAATCTCAGCTACCCCTAAAGAAGAGAAGGTGTTTTCATTTCCTGAGAATAGCACTTGAATGTGGTATGAATTGGACCCTTCCTGTTCCTACCTTTCAGGTAATGCCCATTGTTTATTGCCCACATGAATACGGTGCACCCACCCAGAGGAGATACAAGCTGATTTTGGTCCTTTTAGCTAGAGAGAAACAAGCCACAACTGAGTCTTTCCTGCTCTTGCCACTCACAGGAGGTCCTTGCCCAGACTGCTTCCTGCTCTGTGTCTTACCCTGTAGATGCCAAGGGTTGTAAGAGCTTGGAAAAACACACACACACACACACGTATAGAACCACCCATGTGGATCAGCAATGTCAGGCCCAGGCTGGTCCGAGGCAGCAGAGAAAATTAATCCACAAAATCCTGATTTAACTGAGTGTTTACAAAGTACACAGGATGGATGTCTTGGGACCATGAACTGAAGATAAAAACCACTCAGTTGCAGGACCTCCACCTCTTGCTATGGGGACAACCTCTTTCAGATGGCTTTTTGTATAAGAAAATGCCCTTTGTAGAGCACGCATAAGATTCCAAGTTTCTTTCACTACTGTAACTATTTTAAAGACTAGGCAGGGTCTCTAGAAACATAAGAAGGAAAGAGGTGCTAATATAAAAAAAAATCTGAGGCTCAGAGATATATAAAAAGTTTATAAACAATATCCAATTCCCCATGCAGAAAAATGGATCTAAAGAATCCTTTATTCGTTCTACCCACAAATCCCTAGGGACATCAGATATAAGATTCTATTAACTTCATACAGTGGCAAAATCAAATGATTAAATGAAGACCACTGCACTTGTCTGGTTGCTACCTGCAGTGGGAGACGTGATCAGTTGCTGAGTAATTCTCAGAACTTAAGGATCGCAGTAGTTCCGGGTTTTGTTTTTTCTTCTAATCATGAGTCATAGCCTATTCTCAGGCTTACTGAGCAAAATGAAAGGAAGTATACTGAGAAAGTAATTGGAACAAGGTGAACATTGTGGGTTAAGCCAGAACGAGGACATAGCTGGGCATACAGTGTGGATCTGTACTCCAGGGAGGGGATCATATCCACTCCTCACTTCCCATTTTTATAGATAAGAGTGAGAAAACAGACCTATCTATGGAGCGTGCACAGGCTTCTCAGCACTGGGAGGTCTGGATGTGGGTACCCTTGGAGTCTCTGGCACCATGAGAATGTGCAGTTTCCCTACTGGAAGGAAGAAGGCCTTAGCCCATGGAAGGTGAACTTGGGCACAGCCTCTGCCCCTGGAGAAAATCTTGGGGGAGGTGGAGCTGGCCTCACCAGCTCAGTGTCCAAGCGTCCCAGAGTGAGCACCCAGGGTCACATTAAACAGTTCAGCTCCTCTGGCCACACCATGTCACTGGGCTGGTGTCTCCCAGTGTGTTTAAGAAAAAACTTACTAAGTAAAGAGAACCGAACCCTGCGCGGCTGAGGCAACCTCATCAATATAGATCATTAATTAAAATAAAACCTGACTCTGGGTTGTCTTTTTTTTTTTTTTTTAACAAATTGAATGAGGTGTAATTTATACTGATTTTGTTTTGCTTTGTTTTGTTGCTGCTTTAAAAAATGATTCCAACGTTGCATTCCATAAGGGCATTTCATTAACCGGTTGAATTTAAGTGACTTAACTGATGTAGTTAAAGCATTCACTGTGCTGATAAAAAAATAAAATGACTCAGGGCAAACACACTGTCATATTGTTATTATTGAACATGGGCTGCAACGCGCTGGCACAGGAGATGTTGCAGAGCACACCGTTAGACATGGTCCGTGTCCCAGGGGCAGGCAACCCCAGCAAGGTTGTTATATGGTATTCATTGCAGTTTGATGAACTTCATTTATCTAGACAGCCACTTATTTAGGATGAATTGGAACCTACTGAATCATCTTAATTCAGAGGCTTCTATGGCACCATGGGTCTACAGCATCTATTAAACTTGGGAAGATTCGGCAGCCATGACACAATGAATGTTATTAGTCCCAAAAAAATTGTCTAGGGGTGATGAATCATCAGCTTTATGGATAGGTGTGGGGGTGATACCCACTATCACCTTACTTCCCCCTTAGGTTTTTAAGTATGATATCAGTGCTGCAGTCACTGTTACTCATCTTCCCCAATAAAGACGTTATCTGTCACAGATGATGCTATTTCCCCAGTAACACAATCATTCAATTCTTGGGGAAAAGAAAATCACACAGTCTGAAACCCTGATACAAGACGAGGGTTCCCCTAGGCACTGAGTTCTCTGAAGTGATCAGTTAATGAGGAGAGCAGAGCTCTCTCTGCCGCAGATACAGCCACTTTATGGCATCCTGCTACTAATTGAGAGTAGGAACTCCCATAAACTATACTTAGAGGATTTATTTGGATTATTTACAAGGCCAAGGGAGGAAACAGGCAAATAGAGACTTGCATCTAGAGTGAATCCAATTGCTGAACAATTGTACATTCTATTTATAGACTAGAGGGATTTTTCGAAGACTGGTGCTATGTAAAATTTGAAAAAAAAAATCTTAGGGTTGTCACTTTCCAAATTCCTGGCTGCTTTCTAAATTCAGTACCAGAGGCTTTTATAACCTATAGACCAAGTCTGTGTTGTCTTTGATGATAAAGCTTAAAGTTTCAAAATCTCAATGGTAGAATCTTCCAAAAAGTCACGGCAACTTTTAATCCTTTCAGGCTCGAAAACACACTAAGGGCATTGTATCAGCCAGGGTTCTCCAGAGAAGCAAACAGAACAAACATATACATCATATGTCATTATAAAATATATATGAAATATTATGTATGATAAACATATGATTTATTCATGTATACATGGCTTATCTTAAGGAATTGGCTCACACGACGATGGGGATGGCAAGTTTGAAATCTGAATTTGTAGGGCAGGCCAGCCGGCTGGAAACTCAGGCAGGAATTTTTTACCATTACCATCTTGAAGTAGAATTACTTCTTGTCCGGGAGATTTGCTTTTGTTCTATGGCCTTCAATCGATTGCATGAGGCCCAGCCACATTATTGCTTTTCCTTCTGATTGCAGATGTTAATCACACCTGCAAAATACTCCCACAGCAACATCTGCATAAGTGTTTGACCAAACAGCTGGGCACTATAACCTAGCCAAGGTGACACATAAAATTTAACCATCACACATATCAACTCTATTTGTTGATATCTATGTTGTGAACTTCAGCAAACAATATTTCCTAAATTGGCACATACAAAACCAGTAAGATCTGTGTTCAAAAGAAAAGGATCATCTAACTTTTCCCCATATTACAGCTTTAATGAAAGGTTATTTAGATTCAGAATACATAATGCTTTTTTGTGCTGATGTCAATTATTCTGCTGAAAAGGGTAGTTCTTGTGTTTTTGTAAACCCAGTGTTGGCAAATGATGACCCACAGCTAACTCTCATCCACTGCCTGTTTTTGTATGGCCAGTGAGCTTAGATTGCTTTACATGTAAATGGTTACATTATAAATAGTTATGTAAGGAATTGCAATTCAAAAATGGTTAAAATGGTAAAATTTATGTTAACTGTAATTACAACACACACACACACACACAAATTATGTAAGAACCTCTTGGCCTTCAAACTCTAAAATATGTACGTACGATCTGACCCTTTAAAAAAGTTTGCCAGCTCTTGTTATAAACCAAATACTTGCTTACTGAGGGAAGTCCTAAATATCCCACCTAGTGATATGCAGCATTATTGTAACAAGTTCCTTTAATCCATCTCATAATATCATAATTCCTCAAGAAGCATTAAAAATAATAGATTTTTGTTTGTTTGTCTTTTTACTTAAAATCCTATCTTTATGAAGTAGACTTAAAAAATATCAGGAGTTCTGGTGTTTAATGAAAGAAACCTTCGTTTAAATCAGGAGCTTGGTATAAACATACACTACTATATATAAGATAGATAACCAACAAGGACCTACTCTATAGCACAGGGAACTCTACTCAGTATTCTGTGATAACCTATAAGAGAAGAGAATCTAAAAAAGAATGAGTATATGTATACGTATAACGGATTCACTTTGCTGTACACTTGAAACTAACATAACATTGCAAATCAACTATACACCAATAAAATTAAAATGAAAAAAAAATAAAGCTAATAAAAGCAATCAGCAATCTCAAGGTCCACCATGATCTGGCTCTCTGCCCTCCCCTCCAGCCTCACCTCCTATGGTCTCCCACCCCTCATTCCACTCCAGATTCATGGACTTCTTTTTATTCTTTGAATACTTCCATCTTGTTCCCACCTCAAGCTTTTGCACTTGCTGTTCCCTCTGCCTGGGGCACAATCCCCTCAGGGCCTCACATGGCTGCCCTCTTCTCATCAGGCAGATGTCAACTCAACCGGGACCTACTAAGGCAGGCTGTCTCTGACCACCCTCCTGACCCACATCCCCATCCATCTCTCCATCTCACTATTCTGATTTAATTTTATATAGTGCCGTCTGGAATTATTTGTAAATGTGTTATTCATCTTTCATCAGTACAACGCCAGCCCTGTCTTGTTCATGCCTGTACCTCAGTATCTAGAACATTCCATGGCCATAGAAGGTGTTCAGTTGATATTCATGTAGTAGGCAAGTGGGAAAACAGAACACTAGCCAGACTGAGTTAATATGTCATTCTCCCTAGTGATTAGTCTTCCAGTTAAGTCACCATTGGGTTAAGAGTGGTATTTAATCTGACCATTAGTTCATTTAACTAAAGGCACTGAGGACCCAACTCAGGGAAAGGACTAGGTACTGTGGATCCAACAGTGAAGAAGACAGACGAGGTCTCTGCATTCAGAGAAGTCACAAAATGATACAACAGGAACAGAGAATTTTGAGATAATGCCATACACCAGTGGTATTATAAAACATTTTGTATATGTCACTGAATATGTTCCTTACCTCAAATAATTTCCAAACCACTTTGAATCATCATTTTCTAGTTTTAATAACATTCACAGTGGTTTCTTGAATATGTAGGGTTTTGACACCGTATCAGTGTTAGCTATAAAGGAATTATTATAAAGATTTAAGCTAAAAACTAAAGGAAAGACAGAAAAAAATATTTCCTGTGCTACAAAACACTATATAGAAAGTAATTCATTTACAACATTCAAAAATAGTGATCCTCTGACTTTATGACTACTGTTTTGATGGCAGAGATGGAAAATGTCCATATAAAGATATACATGATGCTTTTTCTGTTGTGTGGATTTCTGACATTCAGATATAACAGCTCATTTTTAGCCAGAAAGGAGATATTTAACATGCCTACCTTTACTTCCTCCTTTTTATGCTTTTTTATTTTTTTTATAAGAGTTTACTTTATAGTTTAAACATGGCCAAGCCCAGTTTTGAATTTTAAAACTTCAGGTGACCTCCCAAGCCTAGGGTCCCTATCCCAAGAGGAAAAGTCAACAGTAAAACCTGGCAAAGAATCCAGTAGCATCTTAGACCAAGAATGAAAAGGAGAAGTAGAGACACTGAGTTCACACACTGTGTTTCATGTGTTGGTTTGCTTCATGGAGAATTTTGTACTTTTAACTCAGCCAGCACAAGTTTATTAAGTAGCAAAAAAAAAAAAAAAAATCAAGTCCTACCCAATAAATCTTTCTTTATGTACCTGTCAATATCTGTGTGGGTGTCCCATGACCTTGTTTCTTAGAATGTATCCTTCTAAACACACAGGCGCACACAAACATACAAACTGAAGGGGAATTTGAGGGTTTCTCTCTTATTTACTTCTTAGTAAATTTAGTAAGACAATTTGCATTCCAATTAGTCTTTAGCATAAAATTGAGAATTTTGTATATATAGAAATATTCTCTCTATATAGAATAGTGTGTATTCTATATATAATGTGTATATATAAATAATTTTTATATATAAGTGTACATATGTATATATATATAATTTTTTTTTTCCCTACCCTCAAGAGTCAAAGCGACAGATAGGTGTATATAACTGCCACAGAACTGAAAACCAGAAGCCCTGCCTGGGTTGTAGCGCAAATAATCTTTGAGCTTGAATAACAGACTTCACTTCTTTGTCAGTTTCCTCACCTGTAAAATGAAAGCATCTCATTATATCATCTCTAATCTGTTCACTTCCAATTCTAGGTTCTACCAGAAAGTTTAGTTTATATAAATAAATAGCGCCTTGTCTCATTATAGTAAGCATAGCCAATTTTAAGCAAGGATTAACCAGAATTTTTTGGAATTTCAAGACTGACACTGGATACACATGTCAAAACATATACAACTGCACACTTTAAATGTATGCAGCTTAATGTATGTGAACTATACCTTCATAAAGCTCTAATTTTAAAAAATAAAAGAATGACATAGCTCATTATCTATAAAGAATTTAAATTAACAGCACTTTGGAGGAAAAAATTAAAAATCACATATTTTTATATGGATATTATTTTAAACTGCTGCTCAGGTAAGTAAAAAAATAAATGTGCCCTTTAAGAGCCACTCTTTTTTTAATTTAATTTTTATTCTATATTGGAGTGTAGTTGATTTACAATGCTGTGCACAGCCCTAAGGAGCCTTCTGTACGCAGATAAACTGCTTTGAGACAAAGCCCCTAAAAGCTGAATTTTGTCCACCTGTTTGATTTGTTTAACAACCTCTTGAATTCAGCAGGTAAATAGGTATGCATCATTTTCAAAATAACCGGTTGTTTGTTCACCACCTCCCACCGCTGCCCCCAGCCTAGGTAGGACTGTGGGGCAGAGACTCTGCTCCCAGCTTGTGAGTGGAAGAAGGCAGGTCTGTTTACCTGCCAAGAAAGGTCTGGGATGAGCTCACGACTCAGCTGTATTACTGCAAAGCGAGAACAACTCGTTAAAGAGAAAACAATTCAGTCAAACTGAAACAAAACATAAATTTCTCTGAATTCAACTGTATTTTGAGAGACTACATTCAATGAAACCAATTAACAGAGGGTCAGGCAGCTTTAGGAATAATAAGGAGAAAAGAAAACTGTGGGATGGAGAGAAAACACAAGGAGAAAAAGAGATGAAAACAAAAGAGAGACAGGAAATGGCAGTTTGCAGTTTCGGGATCAACACTCGTGTTTTCTTATACTTTATTTAAAAAACAACCCTTCTAGGATTCCCAGGCAAAAATCTCGGCCAACATGCCAGCTCTGTGAATACAGAAGAGAAAACAGAGAAGTGAAGCAACTACACAGATTCTATAGAATGGTCTTTACTGAACATCGAGGTGATTAAAGCAAATTCTTTTTCTTTACCTTGCATTATTCACAAAATTGTCTTAACGTTTCACTTCTCATTGTGTTGTAAACAGAGCTAAAGCCAAGTGAAAAGTTAGTCCAGTTCTTTGCATAACTCAGGCAAAAAATCTGTATTACACACATATTTGCAAATGTGTAAACTTGCATTGGAGAACTTTGTGAAATAGAAGACAAAGAGCAAGAGAGGTGTCTACCAAAAGCACAAAAATGTTTTGCAGCATTTTCCTGTATATTTCCTGAATGGCCGGGGATGTTTTAAACAAGGTTCTGCTTTCATTATCACGTAGACACTTCTCCCTCCTCAACACTGAAATGACATTCTAAATGGCATGTCTGTGTATTATAACCAGGTCCCAATTTCTCTTTGTTTTTGCCTTCCACGTTAGCAGCGGGAAAGGAAAAAGATTGGCCTGGACATTGCTAAAGCAATGCAGAAACGCCTTTAGTTATTATTATCAAAGTAAATGAAGAAACTGCTGACCAGATGGGTGTATATTATCTATCCAACTAAAAAAGTGTCTTGTTAACAGAGATAAATGGTCTGAAATGGCAGAACATTTTCTTGCAATTTTAAAAAATAATAGCAGCAATATTTCAGAGGATAATTCTGCAATTTTTTCAAGGTTTCTGTTAAAAACCACATTTGATATTGATAGATACATTCTTAAACTGTTCATTGACACATTCATAAATATGAGAAGTTGAAAGGGGATTTTTTTTAAAAAACCCAACTATAATAATCTCTTTTGGAAGCTTGAAGACCAGATAGCACCCAGTAGGGCTGAAGATGTTTCATTCATTCCTGAATCAGCATTACCAAAACAAAATCGAGGCAGAGTGATGCAGAGGGGAATGTGTAAGTTAAAAGAATCAGACAGACCCGGGCCGCTCCCATTACTATCCTTGTGACCTTGAATGTGTCAAATAATGTTATGTAATCTCAGTTTTCATATCTCTAACATGTAGATAAAATCTAGGACTTTAGCATTGCCTTGAGAATTTTTAAAATACCTTATAAATTTCCTGTATGGTACATGCAAGTTGCCGTCTAAATGTTAACTTTTCAATGAGCAATATTTGTACAACACATTGGTTCTTTTCATCTTCTAGAAATGAGTTTCTAGTTTTATACAATTGGAATATTTTGTTTTCTTTCAATGTTATGGGTACATTGCTACACTTCGGATAGAAAATGAAACAAGATCTTTAGCAAAAATTTATAACACATATTATCCTCTTCTATAGTCCTTGGCCTGGTTACATCAATGGTACAGTTAAACCTAAAATCTATTATGAATATGAAAACATCGCCTTCATTTGCACTCAGCCATATCTATAGTCAAAAAAAAAAAAGGTTATTTACTAGAAGAAAAATACAATTAAATTCTGAGATGTTTTATTTCATTTGGAAAGCCTCCTTTCTCCAGGAACATAACAATGACTTACTGATTTATAAAGTGCTGTACTTTAGAGGCAGTCAAAATGCTTTCCTGTAATTATGACACCTTGTATTTCTAATCTCCATAATACCTAGCTAGAACATCAAAAACTGCCTTTAAAGAGGCTTTGGGTCTTTTTTTGCTTGGATCACCTCAATTGCCCTTGGAGCCACCCAGGAGCTGTGGGTAAGTTTTAATATTTCCATTTTTAGCATTTGGTTAGTTGGTTTATTTAATTACTAGGCGTACTGAAGAATACAAGTGACTTATTAGCTTGTCAAGCCCAGGAGAAGCTACAACACTGCATGTGACACCCCAGGAATAAAAAAGAAGATGAAGATGTCTTTCCTGACACTTGCAGCCTGGCTGTGTAAAGTCTGCTTTGATGAGCAGAATCAGAAGAGTTCCATTTTACTTGGAGTTTCGAGTCGGAGCTCTAAATGGTGATCATATCAAGTCAAAGGACTCTTGGAAAAAAAGAAAGCAGCATGGGTGAGACTCACACACTATTTTCATTATAAGAAGTCCAAAGCAAGCCACTCTTTTTTTTTTTCCTTTTTTTAAAATTTAATTTTATTTTTCTGGCTGCCTCGGGTCTTAGTTGCAGCACGTGGGGTCTTCCTTGAGGCATGCGGGATCTTTCGTTGCTGCGCGGGCTCTTCGTTGTGGTGTGCGGGCTTCTCTCTAGTTGTGGCATGTGGGTTTTGTCTCTTTAGTTGTGGGTCGAGGGTCCCAGGGCATGTGGTCTCTGTGGCTTGCGGCACATGGGCTCTCTCGTTCAGGTGAGGCCCGCAAGCTCAGCTGGTGCACGGGCTTAGCTGCCCCACGGCATGTGGGATCTTAGTTCCCCGACCGGGGATCGAACCCGCGACCCCTGCATTGGAAGGCGGATTCTTTACCGCTGGACCACCAGGGAAGTCCCAAAAGCAAGCCACTCTTGCTCCAGCGTCCCTCTGTTCTTCAGCTGAGCACCAGAGGAAGTATCTTGCTTGGACTGAGAAGATCTAGCCTATGAAAAATACATACCTCAGCACAGTGTGGAAGCTGAGACAGATAGTGGCAACTTCAGATTCATCTCTCTTAATTCATGCTATAAGAGAACTCTGTGGCATCAAGTGGTCCTGAGGTTGTATTTATGTGATTAGATACATATTTTAAGTGACTCCATCACATTACTTTTCCGCCCAGGAAAACTCAGTTTCTGGGAACAGGTCCTTCCCTACTCCATCTTTGTGCTCCTGACTGGAGCTGCCATGTTTTTATTAACATCACCCTCTTCCCCAATCTGGACCAATCCCTGCACTTTCCTAAGATATTTATAGATTCAGAACACACAGAGGGTGATACAGTCTCCCTCTTGTGGCCAAAGCAAAAAATGTGAATCTTGGTTTTTCCATATGCCTCCTCAGAAACATGACGTGCGATGAAAATAATAAAGTTGAAATGCAGACAGATAGCACTGTGAGACTTTCAGGGAGGGTCTAGTGCACTCACACCCCTGGACCTGGTTATTCCTGACACTCAGCTGCTTCCCTCTCCTTGCCCTTGTTTGGTTGGTCAACTCTGCCATGATTGTACGTGTTGATAAATGACCCTCTTGCCGATAGCTTGCTAGGGTTAGGCTTCTGACACTTGCAACCAAACTAATACACTCACCAAAGTATTATTTACTCAGCTCAATTTTCTCCTAAGCAGAAATAGAACTATCACCCTCATAAAATCCTTATTACTTGCACACATGTGTAGAGGTCTTTGCAGAACCCTTCACTCTGACAGTCTGATTTAACAAGCTGCTTCAACTCGCTGCGTCTTAACGTCCTCATCCATGAAATGACACTGGTGAACTAGGTCAGAGGAAATAAGGGATGCGCACACACCACCACACCCCCATGGCAGTTATTAAGTACCAATCCTGGCATTCTTCCCAAGGACCTTCGCTTCTGTTTCAGAAGTTTTCTCAACGCAGTATACAAGAGGAAGTTTATTTTTCTTTATTGGACCTTAAATAATCTCAAAATAGCATGATAACCTTTCTGCTTGTCCAGTGTAATAGACCGGTCAAGTATCTGATTCCCACTTCACAGGTAAGGAAATTGAAGCACAGAGGAACATATGGTTTACATAAAGCTGTTCACCTTGCTTTTAACCCCTCCTCCCATTCAGGACAGGGAGGAGGAAGGAGGGTTAAAACTGTGGCGGCCTTTAAGTACAGTGAGTTTATTCCCTGGGAAAAGGAGCAGAGTGAGGCAAGTCACTCCAGGCCTTTTGGATGTTGCCTTGGAAATTATCTCCTTCGCTTCCCCACCCCTTTCTCTCCCCTACCTTATCCCATCACATTGGTACCAGCTGGCTGTACCCCATATCAGAGGAAGAACGTGGCCCAGCCAATTACTGCTTCTCTGCACTAAGACGTACCCTGGTGAGCAGCACTCCCAAAGGGGTTTCACTTATGAGCAGGAAATAACAGAGGAGCCAAGGGAAACCGGCTCAGGGACCCACTTTTGAACCCAAGCAGAGATGCAAATTTGGGGTCTAAGCATGCCATTTAGTCAACCATGCAAATTAGCACATGCTCACTTGCCTGGGGCCTGAAAGAAACCAGGAGGGGGAGCCACAAGGAATTCCAATCTGTTCTGTTTCTCCTTCAACTGACTTTTGGTCATGTTTTCATTGGTATTTGCTTCTGCAGATTCCAATGGCTGAAGGGGAAAATTTGTTTTCTTAACCTGGGCATCAGGAAGCAGATGTGAAGTAGAAGAAATGAGTTAAGATTGAAGGTTAGTAATGCTAAATTTTACGAGTAAACTAGGAAGAAAAGGTTAAAAGAATAAGATATATAAAAATTATATCTATATAAAATTTTACACAACACATGCACACACATACCTCTGAAAGTCTGGTACAAAAAGGCAATTCAACCTAGTCAACCCCACATCTAAGAATCTTTCTTTTTTTTTTTCTTTTAAAGGTTACCATTTACAATCACTGTTTATGGGTGCAGGGGTTAGGACGACTGTATTTAGTTGCAGTTGTTCAAATATATGCTCTTCATAAAAGCAAGTGTCTCACTCTGACAAGGGTTGTAACCCTCATATATTTCCTATAGCTCTAGCTGAATTGCAACTATTAAGTCCTATTCACTTACACCTTCTCAGCAAAGATTCCATTTCCCAATTATTGGAATAGCAAGTCAAATAAAAGCAATATTGCTAAAGAAAACAACATGAAAAGAGCCTTTCAATATCTAAAGAAAGCTGGGGAATGATTTAAACTAAGTAGTTGGAAAAGTATCTCCATCCATGGCTTCAACTACGAAGGTGGTGATGTTAGGGGATGGGGTGAGGACAAGAGGGGTAGGAGCTTGGAGCAGGGGCAAAGAGGGGAGAAAATTCATTGAAGTAAAGAAAGAGAATTGGTGTCTGGCATTTCCTCTGCAATTTAATGCTGTCAGGCCAGCATCATGCACAGTTACCCAGATTGAGCACATTGCTGTTACGGAAGCAGAGCTCTCTTCTAGGATAGATTAAAGAGCTAATAGGTGAAACCAACTGCAAGGAGCATCTGTTTTTTTCATTTCAGAGCAAGAGTCCTTGCAGAACTGGAGAAATACAGGTTCCAGATTTCTTAGGGGGGTTGTAGTCTAGGGGGGGGTTTCTATAATTTTCCAATTTTTAAAGAGCCCTAAGCTCAATGAATCTCCATGATTCCTTCCAACATGTGACTAGTCATAGCAACTTCACCTTCTAAAATGTTACCGGTGTGAAGAGACCTGGAGAAGCACAATGCCACTTTACCCAAGACATCTCCTATCAATGGCCTTATTCTTTGAGTGAGACTTGCGTGGGTATATCTGCACATCCTGGCTCCTGGGTACCTTGAGTGGTTGCCCCGCTACTTAGGCCCTAAAAGAATAGATGACCTGGGCTTCCCTGGTGGCGCAGTGGTTGAATCTGCCTGCCAATGCAGGGGACACGGGTTTGAGCCCTGGTCTGGGAGGATCCCACATGCCGCGGAGCAACTGGGCCCGTGAGCCACAATTACTGAGCCTGCGCATCTGGAGCCTGTGCTCCGCAACAAGAGAGGCCGCGATAGTGAGAGGCCCACGCACCGCGATGAAGAGTGGCCCCCGCTTGCCGCAACTAGAGAAAGCCCTCGCACAGAAACGAAGACCCAATACAGCCATAAATAAATAAATTAAAAAAAAAAAAAAAAGAATAGATGACCTGCTTCTTCTCTGTCATTGTAAACTAAACAAATGATTGGAAATGACAAGTCTGCCAAACATCTGGGGGTCATACAGCCAACTCACGGAATCTTTAAGGATTTCTTTGAGCAGGGATCAAGATGTATAGAGTATGAATGGTGGGAGTGTCAGAGAAAGAAGAGACACTCAGGATATTTGTTAAACAGCAGTGGTAGGTCAAGCAATTTAAATTTGTTATCTCATGAAACCTTCACAATAATCCTGCAAATAAAATCAGATTATTCATATTTTCATTGAGGAAACATAAGACTTATCAAGAATCTCCAACATCCCTGATTACAGCCTTGCAAGGTAAACTCAGCTGTCCTTGACTCCAAAAGCTCATGAACCATGGAAAATGCATCCACCTTTCCCTCAGCTTTATTGAGGTATAATTGACAAATAAAATTGTAAGATGTTTAAAGTGTACAACGTGATGATTTGATATACATACATTGTGAAAGAATTCCTCCCATTGAGTTAATTAACACATCCATCACCTCACATATTTACCTTTTTGTGTGTGTGTGAGAAAAATTAAGTTCTACTCTCTTAGCAAATTGTAATTATACAAGACAGTGCTATCAATTATAGTCACCATGTTATACATTAGATCCTCAGACCTTATTCATCTTGTAACTGAAAGTTTATACCCTTTTACAAACCTCTCCCTATTTCCCCCACCTCCCAGCCCCAGTGCAGCCACTTTTAAAGTTGTGTCACCTTCTCCTGAAATCCTATTTTAAATAGCAGACACTTCTGGGAAGAAGAGAGGGCTCCTGTACACTAACGTGCTGTGGGTCCCTATGGTTTAGTAGCAGGGCTTTTGAAGCTCTTTTGAGTATGATGCACATAAGAAATGAATATTATTGTGACTCTGTACATATATACCTGTTTACATATGTGTATTATAACTGAAAAAATGTCCCTAAACAATATTTTCTGTTATATATGCAATGGATTCTGATGTTTAATGTATTTTTAGACTATGTTGCTATGAACCCACTAGCACAGTGGTTGTGAATGCACTATGGAGTAAAACCAGCTGGGATCAGACCTGAGTCTAGATACGTGCCAGCTGTATGAACTTGGAAACATTACTGAACCTATAATAATAGTAACAATTCATAGGGATTATGATGGTTAAGTTAATGTATCAATTTGACTGGGGTAAAGATGTCCAGATAGCTGGGAAATCATTATTTCTGGATGTGCCTGTGAAGATGTCTCCAAAAGAGATCAGCGTTTGAATCTGTAGACTGAGTAAAGACGATCACTTCTATTGATGTGGGTGGGAATCATCCAACCCACTGAGGGCTTGAATAGAACAGGAAGGTGGGGAAAGTGTGGGCATTTGATCTCTCTGCTTAAGCTGAGACATCCATTTTTCTCCTGCCCTGGACATTAGCGATCCTGGTTCTCAGCTCTTTAGAGTCACAGTAAGATTTCAGCCATCAGCACCCCCATTCTCAGGCCTTTGAACTTGGACTGAATTATACCACCAGCCTTCCTGGTTCTCCAGCTTGCAGATAGCAGATCATGGGACTTCTCATCCCTCATAATCATGTGAACCAATTTCTATAATAAATCTATTTTATGTATCTATGTCTATATCCTATTGGTTCTGTTTCTCTGGAGAATGCTAATTTAAAGATGTTGTGAAGATTAAATAAATAAATATTACATGAAAATCACTGACACATTAAAAGTACCCAATGAACATTAACTCTTATTCTGTGAAGCCCTTAGCATAATGTGACACATTGATGGAGCATCTTTACAGTGACTGACGTATAGAAAGTGCTCAACAAATATTAGCCATTTGTGGTAGTGTGTTCTTATTATAGCTACTAAGTATAGGACAGTATGATAAGAGTTTTGCAAGTAAAACAAAAGAAACTGGAGACTATTTAAATCAATGAGAAGAAAGAGGAGATCAAACGACATAAAGACTTTTGTGGAGACAGAAACATTTTTTACTACTTTGGCATCAGAACCCTAGCCATTTCCTTTTGTAACGATATA
This sequence comes from Balaenoptera borealis, assembly GCF_965194805.1. Taxonomy (NCBI): domain Eukaryota; kingdom Metazoa; phylum Chordata; class Mammalia; order Artiodactyla; family Balaenopteridae; genus Balaenoptera; species Balaenoptera borealis. Next base: position 100,210,468 of record NC_138861.1, on the reverse strand, counting down.
AAATAATATGGTGTAAGTATTTGTCTGTTCTCTTATTTTAGACTATTTATCTCACTAGACTGTCAAGTCTTTCAGGACTGAGGCTGTGTCTTTTTTTTTTTTAATAAATTTATTTATTTATTTATTTTTGGCTGCATTGGGTCTTCGTTGCTGCGTGTGGGCTTTCTCTAGTTGCGGTGAGCGGGGGCTACTCTTCGTTGCGGTGCGCGGGCTTCTCATTGCAGTGGCTTCTCCTGTTGCGGAGCATGGGCCCTAGGCGCACAGGCTTCAGTAGTTGTGGCTCACAGGCTCAGTAGTTGTGGCTTGCGGGCTCTAGGGCGCAGGATCAGTAGTTGTGGTGCACGGACTAGTTGCTCTGCGGCATGTGGGATCTTCCGGGACCAGGGCTGGAGCCCATGTCTCCTGAATTGGCAGGCAAATTCTTAACCACTGTGCTGCCAGGGAAGCCCAGACTGTGTCTATTAATTCACCACTGTTAACCTAGAGCCATGCCCTTTACATAGAAGTCACTCTATAAATTGCTATTGTTGAATGGATAAAGAAATGAATGGACACACATTATTAGTTTATTTGTATCCATATGTCAAAGTAATTGTTCAATTGATTAAAAACTATACTCTTGTGGCTAGTGGTTGTATTGAACAGAACCCTCCCCTAAACTTTACTCACTACCCAGTTTTTAACATCATGTTGGTATCCATGCACTATGAGAGAGAGCACATACAATGTGTTTGTTCAAACTCTAAAAGAAAAGCTAGATTTGGAGAAATTTTACCTTTTTCTGTGAAGCACATCATTCCAGCTATGGGACATCTCTTGAGAACTCTACATGCTCTTGTGAGGTAAGCTTAAAGATGAAGTTGAGATCTCCAGTTGCCCAGGCTAGGAAGTTGGTCACCCATGAATTCCCACTCCCTCCACTGTCCCAGAAGAGGGAGCGAAGTTGAATGAAATGACATCACTTAAAATTTCCATTCGTGTGTTTTTTCTTTTGACTTCCTCTATTGATCTGGGCAAAAGTACAGAAGAAACTGGCAGTAGAAGAAAAGTACTGAAATCCAAGAGGGAAAAGACCTATGAGATTATGACACATTGTTTCCTGTTGATGCTTCCAGCTTCTTTTCATGCCCAGTTGGCATTATATCCTTAACCCTTCTCATTTCCATTTCCGTTAATAGAAGAGAATTCTGTTAATTCTGTTCATTGTGCTAGTGCAAGGAAATTACAATGTTGAAATTATTCAAAACATTGAGGGATCATGATTCAAGGTACAATGGTCCTGATTCACCTCTCAAGTGAGAGATGGCAGGACAAACAAGGTCTTGAGATGAATAAGCCAATTATGTAGTATTGTTGAATGCCTACTGCTTACCTAATATTATGCAGGGCAAAACAGAGGAGGAAGAAACAGAAGACTCAGTCTTAATCAAGAGCTATGAAATTTTCTTCCTAATAGGACAAGATTGACTAAAACATGAAGGACATAAAACCCTGAGGGTAGGACTTGTTTCTTATTTATCTGTAATTTCCTGTACCTAGCACCGGACCTAGCACACAGTAGGTAAATGCTGCTAATTAACCAATGAGTAGGTTAAAGTAGTACAAATGTAACCCTTGGAATTGGAGAGACCTAGATCTCAAATCTGTCATTTTCTAGATATGTGATTCTGCACAACTTAGTTGATTTCTCCAAGTGCTGGCTTTCAAAACTCTCCTCATCTTATCCTAAACATAAACATTATGAAGATTAAGTGGATTAGAGATAAAACATCTAGAACAGTGCCTGACAAGGAATGTCTGCTCAATACACGTTTATTGCCTTATGGTTGTGGTGACATCATGCCTTAGCCCATACTCAGCAGGGCGAGCTCCCTTTTCTATACATGAAGATGCCAGGACAAACCAGGATGTAGAGCACAGTTCCTATGTTTATCCAGGAGTAAGCCTGTGGGCTGTCCCCAATTTAACTATGCTCATCAAATATCTCCCCCACTCATGTTCTACAGATCTCAGATTCTGTCCTTAGCTGTATCTTGGGTAATACTGATCCCTGGCATAATAATAAAGGGAACCTAATTTGCACCTAGATGAAGAACACAAGGCCCAGTCTTATCAGAGCAATGCTAACAGGTAGTAGAGTGATACTGAAGAGCTCTAAGCCATGAGGCAGACACCAAAGTTTACATGGTTGAAAGAGAACACACTTTTCTGACAAATCTTGAGTTCAAGTCCAAGTCATGCACTAGATATATGCACTAAGGCAAATGGTTTAATCTTTCTGAACCACAGATTTAAAATGTAGATATTACCTAAAAGTTTATTTTAACAATTATGTGACATAATGTATAATGCGTTTAACATGGTTACTGGCACAGAATAATTAACCAATACCTGATTTGAATATTTTTTCTCCTCTAAACTTGATATTAGAACCCTAACAGTGGATGCAGCCATTTTCCTGCATACCCATTCTGTCTTCCTAATGTATTTCTAAAAATACTGTAATTTCACATTGCTTCATTGAGCACTTAATATTTCTCATCCTTTTGAATCATAAGCCTTTTTAGTTTGTGAAGAACTGATCATTTCTGTCACCGAACCCCAGAAACTCTCAACTCCTGAAATAGTAACTTTCCTTCTTGAGCTAAAGAAACGTCATCAACAGCCATTACCAACAGCGGCAATGACTTATTCTTTCAAAGCCTCTAGAGGGCAAGATCACTATAATTTGCTCCTAAATTTCATCTGACTTGTGATTCCAATTTAGCCAGAATTATGAAATGTCCCTTCAAATTAAGTAAACCACAGCAGTCCTTGTGCTATCTACAGGATGACAATATATCCCATTATCCCTGCTCTACAGATTTCAATGAAATCCAAACCCATCTGTAATGGCCCTACAATTGGCACTATTGCGCTTGATCAGTACCAAGAGTCTATTGATGGAAAGGAGCCATCAGCAATCAATAGAGCATTAACTTCCCAAAAAAGCCTATGGTTAGCAGTTATTTATTGAGATACTGACAGTTTCTAAACCCAAATCAAGGTATAGAAAACAGAAAATTAGGGGACTCCACCATCATTAATGAGATATCTCTAGAGAAGGTAGAAATAGTACATAAATATAATGTGATTCTGTGTTCTTAAATGGAACTGTATTTGAGGACCAGAAAGTAAAGCATTTGATGTCATTATCCAGGAAAAGAAGTTTTCAGACAGGTTAGTTAAAGAAGTGGATAGTGCCATATGGTATTACAGAGGGTCAGGTATTTCATACATCTAATCTATGCCAATCTGCTGAGCTTTCTTTGTTTCTATCACACAATCCTTCCTACAGCTCTATAAAACAGTATTATCTCAATTTTTAAAATGAGTGAATTGAGGTTCAGAAAAGTTGAATAACACATCCAAGGGCACAGAGGTAGAGGTGGAAGAATTAGGATGGGAACATGGGTCCGTTTAGCTTTAGAAGCCATGTCCCAGGTTGACTGTGAGGCATAAAGCATCAGAAGCGTATTGCATTGAGGACAAGGACTAGAGAGGGATAATTTTCAACTCAATGTTGAGTTCAATTAAATTCTTTAAGCATTTTTTTAGTAATTGTAATCACAAACTTTTATCAGCTGCCCTAGAGAAGCTACATACCTTTATATCTGTGGGTTCTATAGTCAGATTTTCTCTGTGTTTGTATCTCTGACATGCCTCTTACTAGCTGTGTAAACTCAGAGAAATTAACTCAATTCTCTGGTTTCCTCATCTGTAAAATGGATATAAAACTTACCTTGCACAATTTCCACGGAGATTAAACGAGATGGCTTATAAAAGCAAAGTACTTTGCCTGGCATAGTGTGCATTCAACGCATGGTGGTTGTTGTTATTACCCTTTTAATACAAAGCTATCTTATAAATTAACGCACTGTTAGTGAAGCAGTCGAATCCTTCAGTGGAAATATTATCTCTTGTTAGAGGAGAACAGAACAAGAGTGGACAAATACTGCTTATTCAGGACAAGGAAAAAGTTGAAACCAATCATCATACCTTAACCAGAGTTATAGAGAAAACAGGAATATGAGATGGATCCCCCCATGGTACTGCTGAGAGCCATACACGAGACAGATGGTGGGGGGGGCAGGCTCTTACCTGCCTGTGTTAAAATTTTATGTTATTATTTATTCAAAATATCAGGAGGCAAAACTTTTACTAAAGCTTGTGACAATTAACACTGACTGAGAGAATCTAATGGGCAGTCAACATCCAAAACCACTTTGAAGGTGTGGATCATCCCAAGAATTGTATTGTTCTCTTTCAGAATCTGGTCTTCCGATTCTTTAAAATCGCTGCTTAGCTGGTAGTTTAGGGGTACCACACCCTTTTTAAAGAAGCAGTTCATCCAGGATAGTTTCCTCAATTCAGATTAATAGTTTTGTTGGGAAAAAATTTGCCACTTAAGGCCACAAAAATGCTTACAATGCCCCCCAAACTCTTGTAATCCATGCTGTCCTAGGTCTTCTGGGCACATAATCCAGATCACCTGAATTTGGCCTTATTTGATCAGAGGCAAGAAACGGGATCACAGTGGTAGAAATGAGGCAGAAAAGAACTTCCAGAACACTAAGAAGCGGTCCCCACCAATCCTGCCCCCAAACCAGTCCTATTTCATGTTAAAATGAAACATTCACATCACGCTTTTGGCCATCGACTCCCCATACTTTCCCGTCATTTCATTTCCTAAGCAGAAGGTAGCTATGTGGACCTCTACTAAGCCAATCTATTTCTCTATGGAGAAATTTCTATTTCCCATGAGGTTACATGCAGGAAATGAATTCGTCACCTTCAAGAGATTCCATATAAAGATGAGAGAGGCATCAGCCTGAGCTCAGATGCCAAAGACCTTCTGTACAATGTCCCCAACACACAACCCTGGAATCCCTGAGCACTCTTACTCCTTCTCCCCAGGCCAAGGTTACTCCCTTAGCCAGCGCTTTCTCATCCTCTTCTGGCTTCTTTGCTTTTCTACTTCCTTTCCTGCTCTCTCCTTTTCCTTTGCTGCAGGCTCCAAATGCTTCCACAAATCATTAATGCATTTCCTATTCTGTACCTTCTTTTTAATTTGACTTCTTCCTACCCTAGTCCTGTGCCCAGTTTTATATGCTTCATTCTCACTGGGATCTTCTTCCCTTGGAAACCTCTACTTGGCTTCTCTTCCAAAACTTATTTTCAGTTTTTCAGTGCTCACAGGAAGCAAGGTAAGCTTGGAAAGCAAGCCTTGACATTCAAAGCATCCTGGAATATTTATCCCAACGGGGTTCTTAGTCCCAAAATGTTTGCCTTTCTTTTTCTTCTTGGCATATGGCTGGAGTGAGGAAAAGGAAGACAGTATGATTGCTGATCTTGGTCTTACGAGACTGATACTTTCAGGGGAACAGCCTGTTTGTTTACAGACAGGGCCCTTGGGGTGGTTCCCATTGGTGGTTGCTGTGGCAGCTTCAATAGCACCATCGGCAAGGATTCACCTCCACCCTGTCTTTTCCCCACACCTCCCTCCCCTCTTTACCCAGACTCTGGTTACCAGGAAACAATAGCAAACCAAAATGTTATGTAGACCTCTTCATTGATAGAAGAGCTCATTTGCTATAGTTAAGCCTATAGTTGCAGAATTAAACTCACCTACTTGCCTCCATTACTAAACACCTCACACTGTCAAAGCCCAGGGCAGATGAAATCTGCTTCACGTTCAATCATCCTTTATGTTGGCTGTGTACCTGACACCACTGTAGTCCCATAGGAAAAGCCAGCTTTCCTGATCAGCTATGGCTTGGATCCACCTGTGGCGGACACCAAGGCAGCTCAGTGTGATAGGGCTTAGGATGAGCAAAGAGTTGGCTGTCACTTGGTACTATGCCTGCTTTCTAGTGTGCCTGGGAATAAATTGAACCTCTGAAATCTCTGTCTCACCACCTAACACCAAAGGCAGTATCAGACCATCTGACTGGCTTTATCCTTTCTGCTTTTTCCTTCTCAGTCCTAACAACCTAGCCCTTTTCAACCAGAGAAAACCCTACTTTCAGACACGTATATCAATACAAACTGATCTCTTCCATTTAAGACTGTGACACCAAAGTTTATCATGCCACACCTGAGTCTTTTTGTATTTGACTGCTGAAATATTGGAAATAGTTGAATTGGCTTGAAGAAAGATCAAGTTGGATTAGTACTAAAAGATAATCTAAATTTGATGCTTTGGGCTCTGGATCTTCCTTGAAAGGAAACTTATCAAGAACACACTTCTAGTATTTTTCAGTAGCTTAAGAGAATATAAGTAGAAAAGTTTTAAAGCAAGTCACCACTTTTTAGGTGAAAGTCCTAGGAAGCTATGCTTTTCATGTCACATCCTCCTCACTCTTTCCCATGACACAGAGAAGATGGGAGCAAGGAGGAAGTTCACCCTAACTTCACGCCAGTAAAATATACTGACTAAACAATTTAAAGACAATCACAGGGTCCCAGGCAACCAGGCTTCTCAGTTTTAAATGACTGTGGACTCATTTAAGCTTTTATTCACAGAGGGGCAGAAGTCTATAATGGATCATGCAAGTCAGAGCTGAGTAATGGTTCACCATGGCCTAGTTAATAGTTAGACAAGCTGTTCCCATTTGATTAGGGTTTTCTTTTCCATTGCTATAATTGTATGATAATTAACTCAACAGAATTACATCTCATTTGGGGGAAATATGTACATTTTGAAGTTTCAGGAGTAACAGATCCCACATGCCAAGGAAAATGTCTGAAATTATACTGTGGGTCTCTTGTTTAGCCATAAAGATTGAATTGTTAGGCATGCGCCTTGTGAGTTTTTGCCTCTAAAGGAGCTAGTGAGTTTCCTTAGCTCTGACTTCTTCCAAAGGCTCTATGCACAAAAGTACTGTACCCAGACAGCTGTTGATAGATTAGAATTGCCAAGTGGCAAACAGCATGAACATCTAATGTAATCTGACTTTGGAATTCAGTGTGAGATGGAGCACATGAGGCTTCCCTAAAAGAAAAAAGCATCCATTAATACAGGCATCACCCCATGATCAGGTGTTTTACATAATGGAAGGAAAGTCTTTTAAAGCAGATGGCAAGGTATCAGAGTGGATGTCCAAATTAAGTCATTTATAAATTGGCCATACTGATAACCGTGGAGATCTTTTCCCTCCTCTAACCACCTATAAACTTATCTCTATCACACATCGCAGCTAATAATCATTTACTGTCTCATGGTTATGCTAATTTCTAGAGTTGCTTGTATCTTTAAAGAGAGAGAAGACACTTTAGAGCAGAAACTCATCTTTGTTCTCTCCAAATCTTGCTAGTTTAGTGCTAGTGCACGATCTGTGCCTAATACATGGGTTGAGTCACCCTTTAGGCCTCCATGTCAATGTCATTTTTTTCTAAGAAGCCACCCTTGACAATCAGTATTGAGTAAGTTGTTTCTACTCTGTGCTTCTAGAGCTTCCTGGACTTAAATTTATCAAAAATAGGACTCCTGTATTAAAATTATTGTCATGCTTGTCTTGCTGGTCTACAGTTTGTTTTCAATACAAACTTTTCCGAGAGTAAAAGTTCTAACACATTTACCTTTCTCTTTTAGCAAACAGGAAGAATCACACGAAGATCCTTGACAAACAAGGTGTATCTACCAATTTATCTCCTGGCTAAAACTTAGCATTATTCTCCCAACAAGTTCCAGTAGTCTTACCATATTAGGATTTAGAAAGCTAAACATACTCTCTTAGGCTGTCAGTAATGACCTATCTAAATGTGGGCAGGGTGGAGGGTGGGGAGAAAAAGATTCTAAGATTTCTGAAAGGCCAGTATGCATTGCTTGATGAGGCAGATAGCAAATGATCACCCTTAACTGCTGTCCGTGCTAAGTGTTGCTTCTTCCAGGGACCTTTGGATCCTAGACTCACGGGTAAGATTGACTGATGTAGTACAGTCAAAACAACGTTGATTTTCTTGTTGTTTGTCTACCAGAGAATTCTAGGGACCTAATATCCTTAACTGAAATCCTTGATTTTGGGGTAGATGAATGTTCTAGAATCACTGATGGTGTTCCCTGTTCTCCTGCTTCCCTCTCACACCATGAATTTTCTCTCATTGAATTTTTCCTCCCTCTTACCTATTTCCGTCTCAGCAGGGAAGTTCTTCTTTTTCTCTCTGGTCTAAGCCTGGATATAAATCCCTCTCCTTATTTCTCCCTAGAATAATAGGCTGACATTTTGAACAGACACTTTATGGAAAAATAACCTGATCCAACACAGGTATAGAGTTCATTATACAGTTCACCTTATCATGTCTATTTTTCGTATTCTATACAATGTAGGAAATGCAGTGAAGAGCATTCACACCCCGAATCCCTACCTTAACATAATCCCCTCCTGAAAGTGCAGTCACTATGGTTCTTCCTCCCAGCCTGGCTGCCCATGTTGCCCGAGGACACCATCTTGCCTCTCCAGCACCCATGTGTAGAGCTACTTATTTATTATATCCTTCCAAGGAAAAATGCCAACGCATTAAATGACAACACGTGGGAGTTAGAACCTTGCAGACACCTAGGGACACCTTCCCACTCAGTTCCTATTTCCCGGTGGAAGGTCTAGTCTGGTACATAGAAAAATAATCTGCAAGGAGGTATCCTACCTATTATCCCCTTGAGCAACCTGATTCTTCCATTTCTGCATTATCATTCATTGTTCACACACCTAGAGAATTCTAAATGACTCATTGAAGGGAGTACCATCATCTAAATACCTAAAGAAGTGATATTTCACTAAGACACCTAGCAGTATAGTTACTAGAACATACTTACAGGGACCTCCCTGGTGGTCCAGTGGTTAAGAATCTGCCTTCCAATGCAGGGGATGCGGGTTTGATCCCTGGTGGGGGAACTAAGATCCCACATGTCTGGGGGTCAACTGAGCCTGCAGTGTTCTAGAGCCTGTGTGCCACAACTAGAGAGAAGCCCGTGCACCGCAATGAAGATCTCACGTGCCGCAACTGACCCAACACACCTGACGCAGCCAAATAAATAAATATTTTTAAAAAGAACATACTTACAATAAGCATGTACATTAGTTTTTAAAGATGTATTGGGTTTAGAGACACTATAGCAGTGACACTTGCAATCAGTCTATTAATTTAAAGAACTGTAAGTGTTAAACACACGACTGCCTGTAATAGTAGACATTACACTCTCTACATACTTGTTAATGTTTCTGTCTCCTTAAGATCAGGAACCACTTGAAATCAGAGATTATGTCTCTTTAAAAATTTTTCATTTCCCTCATCCAACACAGTGTCTGACACTCTGTTAGCCCTCAGTAAATATTTGATTAATTAGCAAATGAATACCTGAATTAATTAATTGTCTGATACAAAGCAACTTTGCTTTCTATAGTAAGTACTATTTAAATTTAGACTAAGAAAAAGAAGCAAAACTATTATATAGAGAATGGATAAACAACAAGGTCCTACTGTATAGCACAGGGAACCACAATATATTCAATACCCTGTGATAAACCATAATGGAAAAATATGAAAAAAAATGTGTATATATATATATATATATATATATATATATGTATATATATATATATAAATTACTTTGCTGTACAGTAGAAGCTAACACAACATTGTAAATCAACTCTACTTCAATAAAATAAAAAGAAAAAAGAAAAAACGAAAAACATAAGCAAACTCAGGTGAAGCTTAGTGACTGAATGTCCTAAACGTATATGGGAAGGTGATGTTGTTTTAGAAGCACAGGCAGAAGGATGAAAACCTGAGTTGATAATTCTGGCAAGTTTATTTCCTTTTCTGAAAAGCAGGGATAATAATACTTATAGTATAAGACTGATAAATAAAATAATGTTTACAAAGACCTTAGCATGAGCCTGGTACACAGTCAGCACTCGTAAAATGGAAGCTTCTGCTGTTGTCATCCGTGTGGCAGTGTAAGAAGGCAAGGCACAGCTAAAGAGGTTCTTAGTTAAGAAGATGCCTAGATCTAAGCAAAACATTGTCTGAGGTATCCATATTTGCATAGCTCATCTCCAGACCATAGCCTAAAGTTACCAAATATTTAATCTCTAGGGATATTGACAAGAGCCAAATGGGATCCTTTAAGCAGAACTGAAGGTTTTGAATGGACAGAAATGACCACATAAAAACTGGTCTCAGTAAGAACAAAGGCCTGTGACCCCATAGCCATGTAGAGAGGCCTCATTCTCAGCAAGGAACACCAAGCCCCCACTTCCGTGCCAATGGGTTTATTCCAAGCCCCAGTGGACATAGAAAGTGTGTTTGGTAGTAAACACTCTCTGTCTGAGTTGGTGTAAAATCAACAGGGGTGTAGTTAAACCCATGAATGGGGACAGCTGTGGACCAAACTGGGAGGAGCTGGGGAGAGCGGAAGCAGGTTGACAGAGACCAAGATGAGCACAAAGCATCCTGTGCCTAAGGGATGACCATGGCATTGAGGTGGTGGTTTGTAGCTGAACTTGGACAAAGGAAAATCCTGTGTGGCCAGGCCCTCTTCATATGACAAACACTCTGGGCATCCATCAAATTGAAATCACATTCAAAGTGAAATCATGTTTGTGTGACCAACAATAGTGCATCAATCAAAATGTACATCCAAGCCCAGAATGTATTGAGAAATCAGAAATATAAGATCGTGGCAAATGCCGATAGCAATACAATGTAGAAGGCCCAAGCAAGAAGATTTTGAGAAAAATACCACAGAAAAACAGGGTTATGGGCATACATCATGTCTCAGGGTTAAGTTGTCCTAAAGAGACATGTCCCCAAATGCATTCTTCCTAGTTTTAGACTGTGAGAAGCTCCAGGGAAAAAAATTGTTTCTGTGCTCAAGTAACTGAGAAATGCTATAGCCCTTTTTAGAGAGTTTTCATATAACATTAGCATATTAATGACAAGAGAAATCCTGCTAAAAATCATGCTTATATTTATTTAATCTAACACTTCCCAATCTTCTGCGGCCACCATTTCCTTTTCACAGTGCTTAATATTCTGTGAAATAACTTTGGGAAGTTCTGGCCTAGGACCAACCATATTAAAGCAACTACATGTTTTTGATTTCCTCATTTAAGTAACAGAGATGCCAAAAATATGAGAGCAAAGGGCAAGGATCAAATAAGGTAAAGTATGTTAAGCACCAAGAAAAGCAATGGACCAGCTACATGGTATCTAGAAACAATGGAAGGTAACAAGAAGAGCCATTGAGAATAATGGTAACCGAGAAGGATAATATTACTAAGACAGTCAATGTATCATTGAAATATTAGAACTAATACTCTTTGGAATATATTAGCTATATATTTTGCAACTGTATCCTGTATCCAAGAATGTCTTAAGCACATCCTACTACAGTCTTATATTAGAAAACAGCATGAACCATTCCTTTTTCCCTCCTCATATCAAATATGTCTGATCACTGTCAATTCTCAGTTTAGAAGATCTCTCTCTCTCTCTGTGGTCATCCAACTCCTTTCCTGCTTTCAAAAGCAACACCACTTTGTATGGAAACTGGGAAACAAAAACAAAGATAAAACAAAATGTGTATCCCTTTTCTTTCCTTCAGGTCTTCAATGGGTGGGATGACTCAGGTCAAACAGAAAAATCTTGGAACTGAAATTTAGAGAAGAATGAGAAACAAGAAAGATTCCCTCCCACCGACACACCCTCAAGATAGACATCTCAGTGACAAGGTCATTATAGGCCTTTCACAGTGTTGATTTCTAGAGATTCAAATGTTGAGTTTTTAATAGGCCCAGCCTTCTGCCAGAAGTCAAGACTCCTACATCCATTTGTCTGTTTCACATCTCCAGTTGGATGTCAAAACAAAATTCTTAATTGAACTTCCTGCTGCCTCCAGGCTACCAAACTTCTTCTTCCATTGTCATTCAGTAAATACGATAAGCAGCAACCCAAGTCTATCATTGCTCAACCAGAAGCCGTGGTGTCATCTTTGATGTCTCTTTCTCTCACACATCACTTCCAATTCTTTAGCCAAATCTGTCAGTTCTATCATCAAAATATATACCATCTACTCACCTGCTAGCCACCACCATCTCTTACCCAGATTACTACCCTATCCTCCTAACAGACATACCTGTGCTTCCACCCCGTGATCCTTCTCACATATTCATCTTCTAATGTGAGCCCTCGGCAGCTTGCCAGCTCACTCGTGATATAATCCAAGGTCTTCACCATGGCCCCAAAAGGCCTGCATTCTTTAACTTCTCACCCCATCTCATCACATCTCTGACTCTCTTCCCACTCCTTCTCCTCTCCATTCACTTAACTCTGGCCTTCTTGCTTTCCCTGGAACATTCAGGAGTGCTCCCACTTCTTAGAACTGTTGTGAGGATTAGATGGTTGATATATATAAAGTACTTAGAGCTGCATCTTACTCATAAGAGGTCTGAGTTAATATTGCATCACCACTATTTAAAACCCCTATGTATTTCTTTTTACTTTATCTTTTCACCACATCATGTATCATGGGTAGTGTTTTATGTCTCCACCACAGAGCATTTCTTCCAAATATTCTTTCTGCTCAAATATCCTTCCCCCAGAAAGCTACATGGTCCTCAGCCTCACTGCCTTAAGATCTCTACTAAAAGCATCTTAACCATAAGTCTCTCCTGATCACACTATATTAAATAGCACTCACAGCACAGGATCTGGTGAAAATATAAAGAGGAAAAAACAAAAAGTCAAAGGGGCTCCAAATAGTTATGACATAATGTTAATTGAAACTTATTATAAGACATGACTCTAAGAGCTTTACATGAATTGATCACTTAATCCTCACAAAAGCTTTGTGGGACAGATAACATTATTAATCCCATTTTTTAGAGAAGAAATTTAAGACACATAGAATTTACTAACCTGCTCAAGACCATGCAGCTAAAAATTATACAATGATGTTAGGCTTTGAACCCAGGCATTTAAACTGATAGCCACTGTGTTTATCCACATTACAACCTGGTGTCTTGCTGATCTTTCCATTTTAGTGTCCATAGAGCTCTTCTTTCACTGATTCAGCAATGTTTTGTTGAACTCCTACTATATGACATGGTGTAGGGATAGGAAAAGATAAAGGTAAGAAATTAATTTGGAGATGTAGCCAGGGCTCAGATTGCATGTGGCTTAGTAGGTATTGTCTTAAATGTGATGAGAAACCATTGGAGTGATATGACCACATCTGCATTTAGATGGAGCACTCTGGTTGCTTAGTGGAAAATAAGCTGTAGGAGGTGATAGAGAAAGCTGCAGGGTCAGTAAGGAGGCTACTGCCAGGTCCTAGTTCACAGGAACCGTGATGGATTGTTCCTTGAACAAGGGTGCCTATGGTGGAATTGATGACAATTGGTCAGATTCACAGTATATTTTGAGGGAAAACTAACAGAATTTGCTGGTGGTTTGAACATATGTCCCCCATCCTTTAAGTTGTACCGTTATATTGCACAATATGAATACTCCATTGTTATTAGCCATTCCTCGTATTGAAGGCACCTCCCCACCTTTTTAAAATCACAAAGTGTGCTGGAATGTTTGTCTGTATTCATGGTTTTTTATACACGTGTGATTGTTTCTATAGGGCTGTGAAGTGAAAATGCTGAGTTACAGAGTCCACGAAAGTTTCATCCTAACAGATATTGACAAAAAAGTCTCTAAACCATGTGTACCGATCAGCCTGTGCCAATTGATATTCCTCTACTTCTCTCTTTAAAATGTGTTGACAATGTGATTTCAATGTGACATTGAAAACAGGCCTTCTCCCTGTTTTCCCAGTCTGTCTGCAGGTTATGCTGGGACGCAACCTCATCTATGTACCAGTGATAAGATGATCCTCATTACATCACCGGCCTCCCCTTGCTCAATCAATGCCCAAGCAAACTGCCACTTCTATTTGCAGCTGTCTGTTCTGGGCAAAGCTGAGAAATCACAGAGAGAGAAGAGGTGTGGGCCTTTCCAAGGAAATTGTAACTGCTGCATTCAGCTACCCTTGTAAGTACCTGGATACACGAAGAGCCTTCCCAAATCCGGTTATTTCCTTGTCAAGAACGTGTCTTTTCACAGCCCTGGTACAAGGTCAGGCAGTGCCTTCAGGGGCTGTTAAGAACAGGATACCCTGTAATTAACTGATTTTCTGCAATACAGTAGTAAAGCATGTGTTTCTGTAACCTTGAATATCACCTAGTACATAGGTGCTCATTGACCTAGAAGTTGAGGGCTTTCAAGGAAAAGAGATAACTGTGCCCAATAATCTTTCTTACCCTCTGCTACCTAGCACAATCACTCAGAGATTGCCTATCACAACAGACTGTAGACTTTCTGATAAACAGTGTTTTGGACACTTTCTAAACTTTCTCTCATTAACTCTTTCAAACTCACATGCCTGGGAGCAAGGCAGGCAGGGATATATTATTCTAAATTTACTTAAGGTCAACCTGAGGAATGGAAAGGTTAACTGACTTGGTCAAGGTCATAAAACAAGCTGTAAATAGAATCAAGAACAGAATTCAGATCTCTGGAAATGTTTCAAGTCTAGTGTGGGAAATGTTAAAGCACTGTTCCTTTCTACAATCTTATACCCCAAGAGCAATTTTGCCTTTCTAATTATTCTCAATTATGTTTTCATATCATGGCATGCACAGAAAACAGCAGCACTTATATGAGTCATGAGGGTAAATGGATGAAGATGTCTGTGGTGCCAGGTGACCAGCTTGGAGCCCCAGTCATCCCAGGTCCTGCTAGACTCTTTTGAAGAGTGAAGGCATCAGAATCTCTGCCAACTATAATCCATTTGGGCCAAACTAATGAGGAAGCATCCAACATTCCTATAAAGTTCAGCTTCGTGCAAAGAACTACCTTGCTCTGCCTTGCAACAGATGTAAAAGTATGGCAGGACCTGAAGAATTGAGATTTTGTATATGCTGGGCATCCTGTAGGCCTGGGATTCATAGCGATTTCTCACTGGAGCTGTAGGAGACCAGGCGTTTGGAAAAGGGAGCTAAGGGCTAGATCACTCCAGATAAGAGAGGAGGAGCTGCAGGACCATGGGAATGGCAGTGGGACAGAAAGCAGATACCTGAATTAAAAGAAATTTCCTAGGAATTGGTGACCATCCATGGATGTCTTCAAGATGATTAGCCTTTTAAAACTTCTCCCTAATGTTCCTTTCTCTATACTTAACATATGGTCTCAAATCTTATGTAGTTATTTTTCTAACACAAAAATTTGATCACACTTTCTGTGAAAGCTTTAACTGTTTCTTATCTGGCATAAGAAGAAGTCCAGACTCATTACCTGGGCATACAAGATCCTTCAAAACCAGGGTCCAAGAACAAGCCACCAGATTTCTCTCTCTCCACTGCCTATCTCAAAACCAGGGCTTCCAGACACACAAAAGAATGATCCTTCCCTTCCAAACTGAGCTTTTCAATACCTTCTGGATGGTCTTTGCTCTTTCCTTTACCTTGTTCTCTGCCTGACAAAATCCTCCTCAAGATCCTGCATGAATGTTACTTCCTCTGTAAAAACTTTCCCTAACCTACCAAGCATGTAAGTTTTCTCCCTTCCTTTTCCTACCATAGAACCTTGCTATTCTTGCATATTAATTAGTGATCTGTATGAGTTCTGTCTCTTCCATTGGGCAATGAATTTCCCCCCAAGGTCAATGCTAAGACTTAACACCCAGCATCTAGCATGGTACCTGGAACATAATAGGTACTCCAGAGTGTTCATTTGAAGAATTGAATAAATAGATCTTCCATGCTGAACAATGTTTGTGGACTAAGAAAATGATTATTCCTTTTATTGTTCAACATCCTACTAAAAGTGGGCCTTATTGGTGCCATCATACATGATTTTGAATCTCATTTTTGACTTAAGATTTTAAGTGACTTAACATCTTGGAGCCTCCTTTCTCCCACCTATAGAATGAATACAACAATAACCTTACAAGGTTGATGTGAGAAACCAGTGTTATCCTAATACTTGCCATATATCAAGATATTTAGTAAACATCTCTTCCTTTCTGCTTTTCTTCATTGAAGGTGCTTTAAATGCTAATAAAAATATATTGTTTTTGGGCTTCCCTGGTGGCGCAGTGGTTGAGAGTCTGCCTGCCAATGCAGGGGACACGGGTTCGAGCCCTGGTCTGGGAAGATCCCACATGCCGCGGAGCAACTGGGCCCGTGAGCCACAATTACTGAGCCTGCGTGTCTGGAGCCTGTGCTCCGCAACAAGAGAGGCCGCGATAGTGAGAGGCCCGCGCACCGCGATGAAGAGTGGCCCCCACTTGCCACAACTAGAGAAAGCCCTCGCACAGAAACGAAGACCCAACACAGCCATAAATAAATAAATAAATCCAAAGTTAAAAATATATTGTTTTTACAATTCCAGTCTTTATTCACATCTTAATCTACTATTTTATAAAGGTCACACATTTACTTTTGAAATTACTTATCCATGTGAACATAGCATATTAAGGTACATATGTATAGCTGTATCTTCAAGTATATAAACAAAAATTTTTTAATGGCATCCCCAAGAAATCTATTATTGTTGCTAAACACTCATACAGGCAACATATGAATGGCTAAAAATGAGTAATAGTAATAAGCTTATTGCAGTAATCTTATAGTAATAACCTGAGAGGTAATAAAATATGGAGGTTAAGTGCGTGGGCCAGGAGTAAAGAACAAACTTGGATTTTAATTCTGACAATATCCCTTACAGGAAAATCTGATGTATGATGCTTCAATTTCCTCAACTGTATCATGGACATAATAAAACATATTTAACTCAAAGAATTATTGTGAGGACCAAAAGAGATATAGAGTGTAAAGCATGTGGCACAGAGTCCAGCACTTGGTACACTCAGTGGCTCTTATTTTTATGGTTCCAATCATTATTATTATTTCTCCGACTTCACCCAAACCTACTATAGCAGACTTCCAGGACCATGATAATCTCACACACATATTCTGAGCATCCCACAGGGCGTCCCCAATGTGCCTGTGAATGACATCTCAGCCTTCACCCAATAGGGAGCATAGAAAGGGCAAATAGGGCCTCTTGGTGAAAAAAGAGTGTGACCATGGTAGATCCATGCAGGAAGCTGTGTGACTCTTCCTTATTAATTCCCCTGGTGCCAGAAATGCAGTCACCCACCCTCTGACCCTCTACCACCCCCCTCACCTCTGAGCACTACCTCGGCAGACACAGCCATCTACAAGCACTGTCACCCCGCATTCCCCTGCCACCTGGGTATTTCCAGTGTACAACAGCTCTTGATGTGCCAAAGTAGCACTGAGTGCCGTGCCAACGTGGAGAGGATGCTTTGCCACCATCTGTCTTGTTACACTTGTGGCATAGACACAAAAATGGTTTTGTCTTGAGACTCAATACTGTATGGGGTTTTCAGTGTGTGGGAAGTAGAGGTTCATAGGCTGGGGTAAAACCTGAATGACTGAGGGTTCTTCTATTAGAATCACTCTTATTCCCTTTCCAATAACAGAGTCAGATTACCAGACACAGCCAATTTGTCTTTCTCTTCCCTTCAAAGAGAAAGTCACTCTAGTTAACACTCTTCAAACTCTCCCTCCCAAGTTCTATACACAATGAACCTGAACCCCATGTGTCTGGGAACAGAGCCAAAAATAGCCTGACATGAGAGCAAAATCTCTTTGATGTGCCATCTTTTATCTTAGGGAAAAAATTCATATGAATTTGGCATCCTCTTTGTGGTATTATATTAATCTAAAATAATGGCATTCTTCCTCCAGATTTTTTGGTCCATTTCATGGCTTTGGGTTCCCTCTGGAATTCCCAACCAACCTCAACAGCACTCATATCCCATGTTAGGATTCCTGATCAGCCTTGGAATAAATGAGTTCTCTCCCAGGAGACGCCTTCTTTGTTAGTACTTGGTGGAAAATAGATTTCTGGCATGCTCTTTTCACTCATTTGTCAAACATGCCCTGACATGGCTGAATCCCAGCCATAAACACAACGTAAGGTTGAACTTGACTCCCCTGTTCCCCAAGACATTTAAGCCCTGTCTCAGAGGCATCATGAAGAACCTCAATTTTTATCCTACCATCTGCCTATGCATTTGCTGGGTAAATGTGAGGTTCTGTTGGCTGAGTAGTCAAAAGCAGAAGGTTTGCTGTGCATGATTACTGATGGAAACCACACTGCTTCAAAGTATGGGCAGACACAAGGGAAGCATTTGATAAATGTGTCTTAAAGATAATGACTTACATGGAAGTATAGCTTTCTGCGAAGAAAATTTGGGTTATCCAAAGACTTTCAGGGCCTTCCAGAAAATAAAACCCATTCAATTAGTTCTCTCCATGTACTTAAGCATATAAAAGTAATGGATCCATATAAATTATTACATTCCATATTCACACCAAATAAAAATTCCTCAGATGGTTCAGTCAATGGCCCATATGTATCATAGTTCTAGCGACTCCCATCTCTTTTATAGATGCAAGTCAACCATATGCAGTGACATAGGCTGTGCCAGAAGTACCAAAATAGTCTTTGGAAATGAATGCCTCTGCATTGTGGCTCATAAAAATACCTGTTCATTATAAATGTAAGTCAACCCAGCCCAGTATTAGTTGAATGACAAGAAGCTAATTGCTGAAATGCAGTGAGATCCAGAGCTAAACGCAGTGGGCAAAGACTTAATGGAAAAGTAATAAGGTTAGGTCATGTTACTATTATCTCTAAATTCATGTGGTTTTCCATGAAATAAGTGGAGCTCACTGCAGTCCTCTGAGACCTGGAGGTTTATAGCCCTCATGTTGGTTCTGCTTAAAAAGGTCAACCTCCATAAAAAGGAATGAAGTACTGATACATGTTACAACATAGATGAACCTTGAAACATTATGTCAAGTGAAATAAGCCAGTCACAAAAGGCCACATATTATATGATTCCACTTACATGAAATCACCAAAATAGGCAAATCCATAGAGACAGAAAGTAGATTAGTGTTTGCCAGGGGCTGGGGGAGAAGAGAATGGGGCCTGACTGCTAATGAGTGGGCGTTTCTTTTTGGAGTGATGAAGTGTTACAAAATTAGATAGTGGCCATCGTTGCACAACTCTGTGAATATACTAAAAACCACTGAATTGTATGCTTCGAAAGAGTGAATTTTATGGTAGGTGAATTATACCTCAATAAAGCTGTTATAAAGGAAAAACAAAAGTTCAACCAGGGTGTAATATGAAGTGGAGCCTAGGACTGGGGAAGGATGAACCATGGCAAAAAAAAATCCTCGGAAGAGCTATACTGGACCCATCCATTCCTGGACAAGCTTCCGGAATGAAGCCCAGCATCACTTTCGAACCTAACCGATTTCATTCCCCAAATCCATAGGGTGACAGTCTTCAAGTCACTAAGATATTTTCATTCCCTTTCTTTCTTTGTTGTTTTTCCCCCTTCATTGAATTTTCTAGTAATTTTGAGTCAGGTGGAGAGGAGTCCACTCTGCTTGTGCTGTTCATTATGGAAATTGATTTGACCCTCATTTGCATCTATTTGCACCGCCATCAAGCTGATTTAGAATCCGAGGGTGGTTGCAGCCTCCTCGGAAACTGGCAGATTTGCTCTAAAAACAGAGCCCTGGAACTTTCTAACCAGCTCTGAAGAACTTGTTCTCTTGCCCTTTTGATTTCTGCATAACATGGGCAGAGTTTCAGAGAAATACAACTCGTGGTAAAGGAAAGAAAGGAAACCTTTGTTGCCTCCTGCTATAAATAGCCTCCATCCGCTTGCCTTCCCTCCACGCTGCTGGTCAACCCTGCAATCCTGGGTTGCACATCAGAAACAAATACGTTGGTCTGTGGAGCAAGTGGCCCCAGGCAAGCTTGCAGCTGGCAACCGGCGGCAGAGGAGTTAATCTTAAACAGTCTAATATGACCTGAGCGCAACAATTATGCTTGCCGTACTGACCCACACGTTCCTCACGAGCCGCAGGAAAGGACAAAGAGCAACCCTGCAACCTGGACGAACTCGTCAAGAGTCGTGATAAGAACTTAGGAGAATTCAGACTACCCCTGCCTTAGACGTTCTTGCCTCTCCTCTTTAATTTCCCTTTCCTCTACAGGCCGGAGCTGATTTCTTGCTTTCCATTTAACTCTTTCTCACACCTGCTCTGTTTGGTCCCTTCCTTCATCTAGCAACCAACAACCTCACATTCTCTATACAACCTGCACTCTCTCTTATTATGATGGCATAGCTTGATTGCTCTCCGTGATTGTAAAATATTGAATTCTCGTTGTAAAAAAAATTTCAGTTTATATAAAAAGGAAAATAAGAAGGTATAGAAATTAACTCTATTTGCCACTCAGAGAAATTCACTGGTATTTTGAATGCAGAGTCTTCAAATTCAAAGAGAATATATATTTTTTAAAATGAAACCTATGAGACGTATCTATTTTTCACTTAGAAATCCATCTTGTGCATCTTTGCATTTCAATAAATATAGATCTACACTACCATTTTTAGCAATCTCTATAAATGTATCCATAATTTGCACACTTAGTCTGTTTCTTCTTGATTATATATATATATATATATATATATATATATATATATATATATTCATAGATAATGTACACATTCACAGTTTTTTTTTTCTTATCCCCAAATTTATCCATGAGGGCTTCACTCTATCCACAAGTTATCCAAGTTTTCCTAGTCGCACCTGCCATCTGGACCTCCTACTGTGCCAAACTGTCTGCTCATCAGAAGTTGCCCATCCTAGGCCTTATTCTTCACAACCGTATTCCATTTGGGGATAACTGGGAAACTGCAAGGAACAAAGTGAGCTAATGGGTTAATTGGGACAGTGGCTTTTATTTGGTTCCAACAGATAATTGGAGCAGGATGAGCTTTAGAGATAACCTGATATGGCATTGCCCCAAGGAAACTAGGATGGAATACAGGGGTCAGAGTGAATATTAAACAAGTCTCTGGCCCCTACTCCAGAGAGCCCAATGTGATGAGTTTGGAGTGGGGTCTGGAAAACTACAATTTAACAAGCACTCCATGTAATGATTTTGATCAGTCAAATTTAAGAAATGCTAGTTTTATCCAACAGCTTTATCTTTCATATGAGGTCATAGAGGACCAAAAAGATATAATTTGTCATGTCTCCATGAACAATTAAGGTAAGACTTGAGGTATTGCCTATATTTTCCTATCTCCAAACCTGTCATCTTTTCACTGTGTCAGAGCATCTTATTCTAAAAAAATTTTTTATTAGAACAAAGGACTTCTAAATAGAATACTGTAACAGGAAGGTTTTTGTCTGGTACACAGTGACAGTTCTGGTACTCAAAGTGGGCTAAAGGGAGATTGACTTTGAGGCAAAAAATGTTATTCTACTGCCACTCAAATCATATAGAATGCAAATGGCTGTTTACATCGTGTGTGTGTGTGTGGGTGTGTGTGTACATATGCCTATATACAGGTCTTAGGAAAAAATACAGTGAAACATGATTATAGAACCAACAGGATCAGAATAAAGGCTTTAAAGACCTATTTCTAGAACTATCTCCAATGGAAAAAAAAATACCAGTGCTAACGCAGAAAGACTGAATCTAATCAAAAGCAAAGTTTCCTTTGATTTGAGTCTGTCTCCATCCATGCAGAAAAAAATGCAAATCTTTCAGCAAGATTTTCAACTTTCAGTACAAATGCGTAACACAGAACATGCAGAGACAGAAAGAAGACTTCTTAAAAGCAGTATTCAATAGTGGGCTACTTATCTGGTCTAGTGGTCAATTCAGTTTTGGTGTTTATATATAATAAGTATTTGGCAGGATTCTTTAATTCAAGATCATATAAAGATAATAAAAGTGGTCATTTAAAATGCCCTAACCTCATGGAGTAGGAACTATGATGGAAACCTTCCATTTTCCCAAGAGATAGTAGTGCTTCCAGTGGGCACAACTTCAAGTGGTACGTTCAGTTGTCTACTTTGCATGGGAGGAAAAGTAACCATATCAATCTCCCAGGTTCCTGTCATGGGTTGAATTGTGTCCCTCCAAAATTCATATGTTGAAATCTCAACCCTCAATGCCTCAAAATGTGACCTTATTTGGAAATGGGGTCATTGCATATCTAATTAGTTAAATCAAATGAGATCACAGTGGAATAAGGTGGGCCTTTAATGCAATATGACTGGGGTCCTTATAAAAAGGGGAAATATAGATGCAGAAACAGACACACACAGAAAGAATGCCATATGAAGATGAGTTATACTGCCACAAACCAATGAAACCCCAGAAGAAGCTAGAAGAGAGGCCTAGAACAGATCCCAACTTACAGCCTTCAGAGAATATGGCCCTGCTGACACCTTGATCTTGAACTTGTGACCTCCAGAACTGAGACAGTAAATTTCTATTGTTTAAACTACTCAATCTGTGGTACTTTGTTACAGCACTGGTCAGAAACTAATACACTACCCTTCAGAACACAGCCTTCAACCAGATGACACTTTTTAAGCCAAGGACAATCCAACGATAGGCTAATACCCACGACACTCACTGTTTGGACCATACAAAAGCTTAACAGATTCTGAGACCCTAATGGCAAAGGACTAACACCTGCAACAAGGTTCAAAACCTGATTCTCTTGAAATAGAAGCTGACTGTTCCCCTCAGTTATTTCATGATCCTTGTGCAGCTGCACTAACAGAGAGAAAAGGGTCATTGTACCTGCAGGGATGATTGATCCTGAGTCTTGGATTGTTGCTATCAAACATTACAAGGAGGACCATATATGAAACGTAGGATGTCACCTGGAACACCTCTTAGTAACCTCTTGCCCAATAGTAATAATGAATGGAAAACTGAATCATCCCCCGCCTCACATTCTCTCTAAATTGTAAGATCCGTAAGGATGCAAAACTATGTGAATGAAGGTTCAGGTCACCACCCACCTGGGCAAGGTGCTGCCAGAAATCATAAGGAACCTGAAATGCATGGCAGAATATGATGGTGACGATGGTGATGATTACCAAATTAGGCCTCATGACCAGCTACTGAAGCAGGGCCAAAGCAGCAGAACATTATGATTATTTACTCTTTCTCTTTTTCTACTACTTTATATGATGACCGGTGGCTAATGTTTTCAGTTTCAAGTAGAAGAATGAAGAAATCAACCGTCACCCCTACAATGATACAGTAGCAACTTTGTCTCTTGTGTTTAGGCCATAAGATTTTTTTTTTTTAATTTATTTTTGGCTGTGTTGGGTCTTCATTTCTGTGCGAGGGCTTTCTCTAGTTGCGGCAAGCGGGGGCCACTCTTCATCGTGGTGCGCGGATCTCTCACTATCGCGGCCTCTCTTGTTGCGGAGCACAGGCTCCAGACGCGCAGGCTCAGTAGTTGTGGCTCACGGGCCTAGTCGCTCCATGGCATGTGGGATCTTCCCAGACCAGGGCTCGAACCCGTGTCCCCTGCATTGGCAGGCAGATTCTCAACCACTGCGCCACCAGGGAAGCCCCAGGCCATAAGATTTTTAATGGATGAAGGACGGGAGTGGTTGCTCAGAGGCCAAAAGGATTCACTGTGCTCCTGATCTCTCCAGATCTGCTCACTGCTCTTCCCCACCCCGCTATTTGCCTCAGGAGGCGGACCTATAAATGTTGCATCAATGGACTCTCATCTCTCTGGGTTCTTGTTGGGATCACCCAATGGGAGCACTGGCAAGAAACGAGATACAGAGAAGACAAAGAAGTCACGCCATTTCCCTCACTCCTTTTATTAAGTCAAAGTGTTTGACTGGCTACATTCTCATCAGAAGATCATAGGGCCCATCAAGTGGCCCTCACCTCATATTTCTTTCTTTCGAGTTCCAGTAAGTATTCTCTTTCTCTGCCCCTTTATGCCTAGAAATGGTAATGGTGCCACCACCATCCCCCCACACACACACACACAGTTGAATAGTCCCTGGTAACTGGTCTCTATTCTTTGTGGTTTCCCTGTATCTTTGAAAGCACTTTATTAAATGCTCTTCAAATGACTCGATGTGAGTATGCCATCATTTATTTGCCAGGACTCTGATGAAATAGAAACTCTGACTTGTTTAGCTATATGTATAATGTATACAAATTCTGTTTAGCAAACTTAAAGTGCATCTAAAATTGAATTCTCATTTTAATTTCCAAGTTTCCCTTCCCAAGAAGTTGATGAAAACCCCTAGCTGGCCATGGTTCAGTCCATTATAGACGTGTTCTGTTGGCTGTGGCCGCGTTCTGTTGATCCTCAATGCTGAGAGCTGGGCTGCCTTTGTTCCGTGGCAGCATGCGTTCAGTTGTCCCTTTCTTATATCCAAACTAGTTTTCAATCCAAGTTGATTTTTTTTTTAGTCAATCTGCAGTACTTTCAAGTTTTAGTTGTTAGGTTTCACTTGGACCATTTACTTATTTATCTACGGTATTTCTAAAGTTTGTTCTCCCTCTGATGCATTTTGAAAAATTCTGACCAGATATTATTTTTACCCAGGTAATGGCTTTATTTCTACCTCTCGTTATATTGTCCTTTCTCCTTCTCCCTTTCAATCTCCCCTCCCCTCCCCTCCCTTCCCATCTCCTCTCCTCTCCTCTTTTCTCCTCTCCTCTTCTCTCCTCTCTACACTCTTGTTCTATCATTGCACAGAGCAGTGGTGAGAAAGCACTTCATTCTGCTTCTTTTGCGGAAAGAGTAACTTTTGTATCAGGAACTACACTGCAAGGAGTCATACCCTGTTTAACAGTGGCTGTAGCTTCTTAGGGGTGTTAAACTATTACTTGTGTAGTTTCGGGTAAATTAACTACAATCTTGCCGCTACTGACTTTATGTAGGAACTCTTTTTTTTTTTTTAATTTAATTTTATTTATTTTTTTATACAGCAGGTTCTTATTAGTCATCAATTTTATGCACATCAGTGTATACATGTCAATCCCAATCTCCCAATTCATCACACGACCCACCCCCCACTGTTTTCCCCCTTGGTGTCCACATGTTTGTTCTCTACATCTGTGTCTCTATTTCTGCCCTTCAAACTGGTTCACCTGTACCATTCTTCTAGGTTCCACATATATGTGTTAATATACGATATTTGTTTTTCTCTTTCTGACTTACTTCACTCTGTATGACAGTCTCTAGATCCATCCACGTCTCTACAAATGACTCAATTTCGTTCCTTTTTATGGCTGAGTAATATTCCGTTGTATATATGTACCACATCTTCTTTATCCGTTCATCTGTCGATGGACATTTAGGTTGCTTCCATGTCCTGGCTATTGTAAATAGTGCTGCAATGAACATTGGGGTGCATGTGTCTTTTTGAATTATGGTTTTCTCTGGGTATATGTCCAGTAGTGGGATTGCTGGGTCATATGGTAGTTCTATTTGTAGTTTTTTAAGGAACCTCCATACTGTTCTCCATAGTGGCTGTATCAATTTACATTCCCACCAACAGTGCAAGAGGGTCCCCTTTTCTCCACACCCTCTCCAGCATTTGTTGCTTGTAGATTTTCTGATGATGCCCATTCTAACTGGTGTGAGGTGATACCTCACTGTAGTTTTGATTTGCATTTCTCTCATAATTAGTGATGTTGAGCAGCTTTTCATGTGCTTCTTGGCCATCTGTATGTCTTCTTTGGAAAAATGTCTATTTAGGTCTTCGGCCCATTTTTGGATTAGGTTGTTCGTTTTTTTAATATTGAGCTGCATGAGCTGTTTATATATTTTGGAGATTAATCCTTCGTCCGTTGATTCATTTGCAAATATTTTCTCCCATTTTGAGGGTTGTCTTTTCATCTTGTTTATGGTTTCTTTGCTGTGCAAAAGCTTTTAAGTTTCATCAGGTCCCATTTGTTTATTTTTCTTTTTATTTCCATTACTCTAGGAGGTGGATCAAAAAAGATCTTGCTGTGATTTATGTCAAAGAGTGTTCTTCCTATGTTTTCCTCTAAGAGTTTTATAGTGTCCGGCCTTACATTTAGGTCTCTAATCCATTTTTATTTTTGTGTATGGTGTTAGGGAGTGTTCTAATTTCATTCTTTTACATGTAGCTGTCCAGTTTTCCCAGCCACTTTTTGAAGAGACTGTCTTTTCTCCATTGTATATCCTTGCCTCCTTTGTCATAGATCAGTTGACCATAGGTGCGTGGGTTTATCTCTGGGCTTTCTATCCTGTTCCATTGATCTATATTTCTGTTTTTGTGCCAGTACCATATTGTCTTGATTACTGTAGCTTTGTTTGTTCTTCTCTCTCTAGTTCCTTTAGGGGTAAGGTTAGATTGTTTATTTGAGAGATATCTTGTTTCTTGAGGTAGGCTTGTATAGCTATAAACTTCCCTCTTAGAACTGCTTTTGCTGCATCCCATAGGTTTTGGATCATCGTGTTTTCATCGTCATTTGCCTCTAGGTATTTTTTGATTTCCTCTTTGATTTCTTCAGTGATCACTTGGTTATTTAGTAACGTATTGTTTAGCCTCCATGTGTTTGTGTTTTTTACGTTTTTTTCCCTGTAATTCATTTCTAATCTCATAGCGTTGTGGTCAGAAAAGATGCTTGATATGATTTCAATTTTCTTAAGTTTACTGAGGCTTGATATGTGACCCAAGATGTGATCTATCCTGGAGAATGTTCTGTGTGCACTTGAGAAGAAAGTGTAATCTGCTGTTTTTGGATGGAATGCCCTATAAGTATCAATTAAATCTATCTGGTCTATTGTGTCATTTAAAACTTCTGTTTCCTTATTTATTTTCATTTTGGATGATCTGTCCATTGGTGTAAGTGAGGTGTTAAAGTCCCCCACTATTATTGTGTTACTGTCGATTTCCCCTTTTATAGCTGTTAGCAGTTGCCTTATGTATTGTGGTGCTCCTATGTTGGGTGCATATATATTTATAATTGTTATATCTTCTTCTTGGATTGATCCCTTGATCATTATGTAGTGTCCTTCCTTGTCTCTTGTAACATTCTTTATTTTAAAGTCTATTTTATCTGATATGAGTATAGCTACTCCAGCTTTCTTTTGATTTCCATTTGCATGGAATATGTTTTTCCATCCCCTCACTTTCAGTCTATATGTGTCCCTAGGTTTGAAGTGGGTCTCCTGTAGACAGCATATATATGGGTCTTGTTTTTGTATCCACTCAGCAACCCTGTGTCTTTTGGTTGGAGCATTTAATCCATTCACGTTTAAGGTAATTATTGATATGTATGCTCCTATTACCGTTTTCTTAATCGTTTTGGGTTTGTTTTTGTAGGTCCTTTTCTTCTCTTGTGTTTCCCACTTAGAGAAGTTCCTTTAGCATTTGTTATAGAGCTGGTTTGGTGGTGCTGAATTCTCTTAGCTTTTGCTTGTCTGTAAAGCTTTTGATTTCTCTATCGAATCTGAATGAGATCCTTGCAGGGTGGAGTAATCTTGGTTGTAGGTTTTTCCCTTTCATCACTTTAAGTATATCATGCCACTCCCTTCTGGCTTGTAGAGTTTCTGCTGAGAAATCAGCTCTTAACCTTATGGGAGTTCCCTTGTATGTTATTTGTCATTTTTCCCTTGCTGCTTTCAATAATTGTTCTTTGTCTTTAATTTTTGCCAGTTTGATTACCATGTGTCTCGGTGTGCTTCTCCTTGGGTTTATCCTGTATGTGACTCTTTGCGCTTCCTGGACTTGGGTGGCTATTTCCTTTCCCATGTTAGGGAAGTTTTCGACTATATCTCTTCAAGTATTTTCTCGGGTCCTTTCTCTCTCTCTTCTCCTTCTGGGACCCCTATAATGCGAATGTTGCTGCATTTAATGTTGTCCCAGAGTTCTCTTAGGCTGTCTTCATTTCTTTTAATTCTTTTTTCTTTATTCTCTTCTGCAGTAGTGAATTCCACCATTCTGTCTTCCAGGTCACTTATCCGTTCTTCTGCCTCAGTTATTCTGCTATTGAGTCCTTCTAGTGTATTGTTCATTTCAATTATTGTATTGGTCATCTCTGTTTGTTTGTTCTTTAATTCTTCTAGGTCTTTGTTAAACTTTTTTTGCATCTTCTCGATCTTTGCCTCCATTTTTTTCCCGAGGTCCTGGATCATCTTCACTATCATTATTCTGAATTCTTTTCCTGGAAGGTTGCCTATCTCCCCTTCATTTAGTTGTTTTTCTGGGGTTTTATCTTGTTCCTTCATCTGGTACATAGCCTTCTGCCTTTTCATCTTGTCTATATTTCTATGAATGTGGCTTTTGTTCCACAGGCTGCAGGATTGTAGTTCTTCTTGCTTCTTCTCAGCTTAAATTAATTCCCAGACTGTCCTCCCCTTTTTGTCCTCTCTCTCTTCCTCTTTCTCTCATTCTTTCTTTCTTCTCTCAATTGATAATGAGTGGAGGAATAGAGAAAATGGAATTGATCTGCTAGTGTTAGAGGGTATCCTGCAGAGGCAGGGGGTGGCTGTGGCTCACCATGAGGACAAGGAAACTGGCAGCAGAAGCTCTGGGAAGTACTCCTTGGTGTGAGCCTTTCCAGAGTCCTATGTAGGAATGCCTCACGGAATATACCAGCTGTTAATGAGATACTGTCCTTGCAGCATTTCGTCATAAATAGCATATCCTTGAGGATAAGAAGGAGTGTTTTGGTGTATGAGGCAACCCACCATCACCATCATGAAAATATTTGAAGAGATAATATTTTTAGAAAACAATCTTTTGAATCACATTTTGTTGCTAGAGACAGGCTTGGGGTGGGGTCTTGAGTTTCCATGATAAGCAAAAACTACTCTTCCAGTGGCTGTGACTCAGAGCCTTTTCTCTCTTCTTGAGTTGAAGCTATTTAATTCATCTCTGCTCAATTCAATTCCATTCAATTCATTTTAATTCAACCCTGAAGATAGAGATGGACGACTTATATGTACTTGGTATTGTGAGAGATTCAACGATGAGAGGTTGCTATCATTTTATTCTTAGCACTTTCCCAATCACAAATTTACTTCCTCTTGCTCATCATCCATATTTGTTCATCTCCCATGTGTCCAGGTCCTTCATACTGTGACTTGATTGGACAAAGCCTCATATAGTGCCGTGCTTCCATCTATACTTGAACCTCAGGAAACAAAAGCTCTTCTCTCATTATTTTTAAGCAAACACCCCTCCTTTGCATGCATTCCAAGAAAGACATGCATTAATTGTTGTAGAAAGATCTAATAAATTCATCCCCACTATTATTTTATCTAAGGTGGAATAGGAATGGTAAGAACCAATTTGATTACATCCCCCTGGGGTAAAAGTTTGCCTTTGAGCATAATGCTCTAAGACAATGGAGTCTATTATTAATACAACTTAAAGTTTTAGTAGAAAATAAGGTGGTAAAACGATTGGGTAGGGAGTGGTCCAGATGTTTTCCACTGATTTTCATTTTGCCAGTAGGATTCTTTCTCCCACTGTTACCACATGGAGATCTCCTCCCAGAGCTCTTTTTAGTAAAATCCTTGGAGGATTCTGTGCTTTGCATCTGTAATTGAGGAAGTGGCTGGATGAAAGGGAATAAACACTGTGAAAGGTGACACTGAGGAGAAAATAGTCCAAACCCATTTACACAACTGTGCCATCATTCTTCTTCAAGAGCACTTTTTTTTTT
Organism: Balaenoptera borealis; assembly: GCF_965194805.1. Lineage (NCBI taxonomy): Eukaryota > Metazoa > Chordata > Mammalia > Artiodactyla > Balaenopteridae > Balaenoptera > Balaenoptera borealis. The sequence goes on along the minus strand of NC_138861.1, from coordinate 100,180,759 downwards.
TGGCTGTGTTGGGTCTTCATTGTTGCACGCGGGCTTTCTCTAGTTGCGGCAAGCGGGGGCTGCTCTTATTTGCAGTGGGCGGGCTTCTCATTGCCATGGCTTCTCTTGTTGTGGAGCACGGGATCTAGGCATGCAGCTTCACTAGTTGTGGCTCATGGGCTCTAAAGCACAGGCTCAGTAGTTGTGGCACATGGGCTTAGTTGCTCTGTGACATGTGGGATCTTCCTGGACCAGGGCTCAAACCCATGTCCCCTGCTTTGGCTGGTGGATTCTTAACCACTGCACCACCAGGGAAGCCCCCCAAGAGCACTTTTTTTTAGAGCTTTGTGCTCTATTTTTTCTACACACATTGAGGTGTAATTTACAACAATAAAATGTATTCTTTTTAGGTGACAGTTCTATGCATTTTGACAAACTTATATAGTCATGTAACCACACAAAAATCAAGATGTAGAATATTTCTGTCACCCCAAAATATTCCCTTGTGTCCCTTTGTAGAAAAATCTCCTTTCTTCACTTCCAGCCCCTGGCAACCTCTGATCTAATGTGTGTCCTTTTAGTTTTGCCTTTTCCAATATGTTATGTAAAGGGAATTATACAGTATTGTAGCCTTTTGAGTCTGGCTTCTTTCAATTAGCATAATGCTTTTGAGAGTTATCATTTCTGTTCAATGTTTTAGTACTTCATTCTTTTTTTATTGCTGAATAAAATACTTATTATAGTATTTTGCTGTATGGCACACCACAATTTCTTTAACCATTCACCAGCTGGTGCATATTTAAGTTGTTTCAAGTTTTGACAATTATGAATAAAGCCACAGCATGTATTATTATTTCTCTTTGGTAAATACCAAAGAATATTTTCATAGGTTGTATGGTAAATATCTGCTTAAATTCATAAGAAACTACCAAACTGTTTTCTAAAAGGCCACACCATTTTGAAGTTGTGCCAGCAGTATATTAGAATTCTAGTTTCTCCACATCATCGCTGACATTTGTTATTGCCTTTTTTTAAAAAATTGAGCCATTCTAATACTTGTGGTATTTCTTTGTATTTCTGATTTGCATTTTTCTAACAGTTAATGCTTTCAAATATCTTTTCATGTGTTTGTCATCTATATACCTTCTCAACTGAACTGTAGGATCAAATGTTTTGCCTCTTTTTTAATTGGGTTGATTATTTCCATATTATTGAGTTTTGAGAATTCTTTATATTGAATATATTCTGGCTATTAGTACTTTTTCAAATTATTGCCTTTTTTAAAAATGTCAGCAATTTCCTTACAAACATTGTAACCAGAAGAATCACTTTCTCATTCTTTCATTACCTTTGGAGGATCATTGATTCACAACTATTATACTTTTCCCTCAATCTTCTAATCTTAAAATTTTGATCTTGGGTCACTTTGAAAGTTATATAAAAACGAACTATCCACTGTCTCTCCATAATAATCTGTATATATACAAATTTTTTTCATAGCTTTTTAGGAGTCCATAAGATACCTACTCCTGAAGTTGCATATGGACCATGAACCATGAATTCCAGATTAGAAACTCACGTGTGCACCCTGTTAATGCCAACTTGGATCACTATAATTATCTTCCTCTTTATCTTAGATGGACACAAGCTATTGGGTGATGCTGGATAAATCACACAACTGTGCAAATTAATACACTAAAGATATTCTTTCAACTATTTCAACAAGGTCTACACAGCTATACAATAATATTTCATTAGTCTCTGTAGTTCTATGTTTAATTCTTACCGAAGCCAGTCAACACATGTTCTTTATTGCCATTTCCTTCACTCTCTGCAGATGGTCCTGCTACCTACTTCCCAGAAAAATAGAAGAAATCAGGTGTGAATGAGCCCCCACTTAATTTAAACTTACACATGTACACAGCCTTTCTTCTCTCTAGTCTCAGAGAGAGAGGTGACCTTCTTCCAGCCAATGCTAATCCTTCCTTTTGGGCTCTTGATCCTACTCTATCCTAGACTTTGTTCATACACCCATATAGTCCACCTATATTATTAATGTTGCCCTCTTAAATTGCTACTTATTCTCAAGATTTCATTATGTTTTTTTAATTTGAAAAGAGAAAAAAAGCCTCCTCGATGGTGTAACTCATTTTTCACTCCTTTCCATACTCTACCCCATCCATTTCTCTGTTTTCGTAACTACACTTCTGAGAAGAATATGTTACACTCACTACCTTCAATGGTTCCATTTCTCAAATCAATCCAATCTCCTATAACATCTCTGATACTCCATTAAAATTGCTCTTCACAAGTAGTGAATAACTTTACATATGTTCTAATCACAAAAAAATAAATTGGTTATTTTCAGTTATTATAGATGTCCTCTTGGAAATATTTGCTGTTGATGACTGTTTCCTGGAACTCATTTCTCTCTTGTCTTTTATAGCAATATTCTTTCCAAACTTCTCTGTTAGTGTCTAAACTTTCCTTGATCTCTTCTCCCAAAAAGCACCACTATGATGGTCAGGTCTCAGATCCTCAGGTCTCTCTCTCTGTTAAGAACTTTTTTTCCTCAATACACAGAGTGTTCCTGGATGATGAAACTGTATGATACTTTCAACAACCAGCTACCTATGAATCAATGAATCACAACTCTTGACCTCACACTAGATCACTTTTAGAAGTTCCGCTAAAAAACTTTTAAGCATTCTTTTCATAAGCTGCTTGAACCCAACCTGTCTCAAGTAAATGTAATCATTGTCACCCTCCCCAAATTATTCTCCAAATTTGTTTTTCCCTCTCTTGCCCTAGCTCAGTGATTATTCCCACCATTTCTCCGTTGCCCAAGAAGAAAACTGAGTGTCACACTAAGTTTACTCTTTTTCCTAAAATTCCCATTTCTGAGTAGTCATTTAGTCACTCACACATTCATCTGTGCAGTAAATATTTATTGACTGCATACCACATGCCAAACACTCTGCTAACTTTTTGCCAGGTTGAATCAGACATTGTGTTTGCTCTCTAACTGCTTACATTTTAATGTTGCAGATGCTATATACCATATTTAATGTGAGCTTAAAAGTAGGATTATCTTAATTATCTTAAATGTGGGAGAGTCAGAGAAAACTTGCCAGAGGTAACCCTTGAATTGAATGATAAAGGATAAATGGTAATTAGCTAAAGAAAGGAGAGAACAATAGTCCAAGAAGGAACAGCCTACTTCAAGGCATGGCAATATGGTTCTGCTTCCTAAGTCACTCCCTTTCACTTCCTCTCCAGATGCACTGCCGACTACTTACATACAGCTGGTCCATCATATTTTTTACCAATACAATTAAAAAGTGCTCCTAACAGGTCTCATTGGCCTCTAGTACATCTTCCCCCAATCCACCTTCTACACCGCTGCTAGAGTGATCTTTCTAAAGTGTCCCTCTGAGCATACCTCTCTCATATCTAAAATCAGTGAATAGACCCCAAGTTTTTAATTGCATCAAGAGGCATAATGAGTTCGCTTCTCATTACCGTACGGATCCAATAAGCTACTATCATTGGACACTCTATTGACCACTGAGCTTGCTGAATATGCCAATGTTCTTGCCAACTTTTGATCTTTTCCAAGTGCTGGTTCCTCCTTCTAAGATTTGCTTCTTTCCTCTCGTCTGACATCTGACATACTACTTTTTCTACAATCCATAGCAATGTATGCATATGTTTATTATAGCATCTATCATGTCATATTATGCTTGCTTACTTGTCTGTTTTCCCAGTCACACCTGGAAAGCCTTGAGGAAAAGAAAAATGTCTTATTCATCCTCATATACCCAGTGTTCAGCATCGCCCCTGACATAGTCATAGGTGTTGAGAATATTTATTGATTGGGCATTAATTAATTAATTAATTAATATTAAGTACATCCGTTGATTAATGAGAAAGATTTCACAAAATCTTTCTCATTAATTTCACATCTGAAAATATGTCTTTCCTACAACACTAAAGAATCAACAAATATTGCCCAAGCTCTTACTATATAGTCACCGCTGTGTCAGGAACCAATGATTTAAAGATGAAAAACACAGTGCCTACTTTCAAGGGGCTTATAGTCTATAAGGGAAGATAGACATGAACACAGGCAACTATAAAAGATAAGTTTTAAGCAATATGATAAGGGAAATAAAGAGAACCATGAGAAAAGGGGTAGAAGGGCGTCCAACCTGGATTCGTAGAGTAACTTTCCAGAGCCAGTGAGGTTTAAGCTGAGACCTGAAGAATAAACAGGTGGATGAGATAATTATTCCAGGCAGCGGTAATTTCATGTGACTGTCCTGGGTGAGAGGAAAAATCACTAGAATTTAAAGATCAGTCTGGCTGGACCATAGTAATCCATGAGAGTTAGTGGGATGTGAGATTGTGAAGGGCTCTCAGAGTTCCCAGGACTTAAAGAAAGGGACAGGAAAGATCAGGTTATGTTTAAGAAAATCACACTGGCTGCAGGATAGAGACTGGTTTGGAGGAGGGCAAGTGTGAAGGCAGAGAGATCAGAAAACGATCTATTCCCATCATCTGGGCAGGGGATGATGGTGGTATAGTCAGAACTCTGTCGGCTCCACCAGTCTTTAAGAATGTGCTCTGCGATCACAGATTTTTAAAAAGCTGTTATGCATCAAAGTGCCTCTACCCTTCTGCCTCCCTTCCTGGGAAATGACAAGAAGGCTGTGGGATGAAGGCAAGAAGGAGGTCCTTTATCTGAAGATATCCTATGTCTTCATCTGGATGCCAATTTAAATGTGTGAGGGAAACCTTTACAAGACAAGGTGTGAAGAGCTGAAACTCAGAGATGATGACAGATTGATGATTAGGCTTTGGCCAGCCACACCGCAGAAATAAGTTACAGAATACAGTGTGAAACAACAACCATAAAAGTATGTTCCACAGGCAAGAAAAAACTGCTCTCAGTGCTCTGCTGAAGATGACTGGCAGTAAAATATGTCTATTCAATTGGACAAAAGTTAAATTCAGTAAGGAGGCAATATAAAGCCAAAAAGGGGCTTCTATTCATGTACTTTCTGGTTATGAAATGGATGAAAAATGAGGTTTCTCTGGTTTTATGTTGCAGCCTAGCACGGGCGTCCAGGCTGAGTTCAGATTCTTCCAAGTTGCTGCTGTCATTTTGTTTTCTTAGAATCTGGCTTCAGGTCCTTCTTCATTTAAAGAAAAAGCAACTTGAAGGGGAGAGTAGGATCTCAGTGTGGCGAGACAGAATGTTTTCTACCACACTCTTTTCTCAAAATAAACAACTGCTGTCAGGAAGAACTCCCCTCAATTTCCCCACCGAGTCCCATATTTCAACGCCTCACAGCAGAGTTTCCACTTGGCTTTATAATTGCAGAAAGGAATTCAAGTATACGTCAAGCACCCTGATGTCCTAATACCACCCATCCTTTGCCATATATATTGGGCTTATTTCAAGAAAACGAGAGGCTCCCCCTCTTCTATATTACCAACTATGAAAATGTACATTTTGCTGGCATAGGTTTCCCATAAGTTCTCAGTCACTCAATTAGTTGTTAAAAATATGGCCTAAAATCTCAAGTCATATTTACTGCAGAGGAATGGCCATATATACATTATATTACACATTCCATGTGGAAGGCGCATGGCAAGCTCTGCCTGGTTCACCTTTTTAGATTCCTCTCCATCTCGTTCACTTTTCTCTATCCCAGTGGCCACTGCCATAGTTCAGGCCACTATGATCTCTCACCTGGAGACTGTAGCTGACTTCATCCCAAATGACTCTGCCTACCATCTTGCCCCATCCAATCCATCCTCCACACTGCAGCCAGAGTGATACTTCTAGAATGCAAATGAATGAAACATGTCACTCCCCTACTTAGCACTCATCAAAGGTTTCACAGTGTCATTAGGATAAAGTCCAAGCCCTTCAGAATGCCCTTTGTAGCCTGGCATCCAGCTTTTCTTTCTTGCCAATCTCTCATCCTCTTGTCCTTCCCGCTTTATGTTCAAATTAGGTAATGGATCCTTTTCTAGTTCTTGAACATAATTTTTTTCCTACTCACTGAACTCTTAGTGACCATTTGTTTTTCACTTTAAATATCATTGAGCAAAGCTTTTCTGCCCCTTAATAAACAACGTCAAGTGCCCCTGCCCTGAGTTAACACTGTATCTTGCATCTTATTGCTTTACCCAGCACACTTTATCTCAAGTGATGATTTAACTATCTGATTCTCCTGCTAGACTGTAAACTTCCAAAGAAGTGAGCTTTCGAATTTGTTCACCATCATATTCCCAGCAGCTAGCACAGCAACTTGCAAATCAATTTACTGAGTGAATGAATGGTTGGATGAATGGATGGATGAATGGACAGATGAGGATGAGCCTGATGGAGAGCTTGGTAAAGAAAGTGAATGGAGTCTTTTGTCCCTTCTATAAAGTGGAGATGATAAAAATACCAACCTCATAATCATTGCCGTGAAGGTTAAATGAGATATTTATTGAATATTATAATGTAAAGCATTTAGAACTGTGCCTGGTATGTTCTAAGCATGCCTCCAAAAAACACTAGTATTGAGAGTCATAATGTTATGTTCTCAAGAAATATGATAAATAAATTAATGGGTAAAAAATTAAAAAGCCAAAAATACAATTCAGTAGTAAAATCTAGATAAGTTCTCACTGACATTTCTGGTCTGCCCTTAATTACAAAAAGCCTTTGAGACTTCCTGACAAGGCCCAGCATCTGTGGTCCCAACTCATCCACATTCAGCAGGCAGACACAGAATACAATGGAGCACTTTCTGCCTTAGGATCCAAGTTCAACCCTTATTACTAGAGTTATTTCTGCCTAATTCCTAACCTCTTAGACTCTGGACCCTGTCTGTGTTCTGAGATCTATGACATCTTCTTGCTCCCCCTTGTATTAGCTGACCTTTTGGTCTTTGGCCCCGTGTCCGCCTGCGCTGGTGGTACCTGATTAATTGGGCTTATGCTCCTGACCCTTCCTTGTTTGGCTTGTATCCAGGATGGGTCAATGGCTTTAAGGACATGCCCCTGGGCAGTGCACCATGCCGAGACACACAGGAGAGGAATACCATGGCAGTTGGTCTACATTAGCGTAATTCTCTCTGAATCCACTTTCAACCAAGTCATTCTTTGTCTGAAACCAACCTATTTTTTTTACCTTTGCTTTATTTTTATTACTTTCTTACCAGTTGCCCTTTCAACTTGGTGTTGTCCTTTTTAAGGCTTTGATTAGCCTTCTCCTAATGTGACATTTCCTTGGAAAATATTTGGCTTGGTCCCAGGATCCCGCATATCACTGAACATACTTCTGTGCTGCTCTAACTGGGTATAAGCCAGAGGTGATGTACAAAATATTTAATGAGGCAATAAGGAGTCAAACTGAATGTTGGCAACAGGACTGGAGGAGGATTCTGGAAAGTCCTCATACTATGTCAAGCATTAATCATTTGGTAGCTGGATCTGAGAGTGTAGACTGGGGACTTAGGGAAACAGCCACCCACCAAGCTGTATAAAAGCATTCCAATATTCAACAACCATGATAACTATACCTCAGCAAAGATTTTATCTAAGATGGTGTTTTCTAACACAAGCCTATTTTCTTTTTTTATATCCCCACAAGGCATTGCCTATTAGACTAACCTTTAAACTTAGGCATTAGGAGACAGGATTTCTCACAAAGACTATGTCTACACATATATTTGGCTTTAGTTTCTTCATATGGAGATTACTAGAAGCAAAATCACCCCTGAGGTTACTATGATTTTGAGGAGATGATATTGCTCAGAAAAGCTCAAACTTGTGGCTGTTTAATAATTTAAGCCCTTGAAACTTCATGAACAAGAAATGAACTAGGAAGTTTGTACATGCCTCAGGAAGATCATTTTCTCCAGAGTCTCTTTCAGATACAGCCATGATGGATACTAGGGATCATATTAGAAAAGGATAGGCTGACTGTCTAACAAAAATCTGTACTCCACTGCCAAGGTGAAGACCTTGCCATTTGATGTGTGTTATAGACCAGTAATTTGTATGTAACACCCATTCTTCCTTTTTCCAAGATGGCGATTTTATTGTAGTTACCCTGTTCCTTCACCACGGTTGGATACTGGAAGAAGGGAACAGATTACTTGTCTTTCAGCTAATAGTCACCAGACCAGGAAATTCACACCTGGATCCGATAGTGAGGACTGGACAACACTCTCAGAGATAATGCACTTGAAGCTAGATTCTAAAATGAATGAGATTAGGAGTTACTTCTTGTGGGAGAAGGATGAAACATATCTATATGAAGAAAGCTATATGAAGATGTCCACTAGTGTAAGGGGCAGATTATGTTAGAGACTACTGATTGGTTAATTAAGTACTTACCTCTAACCTTCTTCTTCCTTGCTCCATCTATCACAGAGGCCAGAAAAGCTAAATATATGCTTTCCCAGCTTCCCTTGCAACCAGGGTGAGCCACATACTTCTGAACACAAAGAGATGAAGGTCAGAAGTAATATGTGAAAGTTGTTACTGATAAAATAAGCAGACACTACTGATTCTTTACCACTTTTTTCCTAACTTTAAGGTAGATATGAGACTTGGCGGTGTGGCATCCATCTGATAATCATGGGAAAAAACCCAAGAGAGTTAAAGTACAAACCCTGACACTATTATGGTATTGAACATGTCAGCAATAATCAACCTTCTGATTCTTGTTAAGTGAAAAACAGTTATTCATATTAATTTACATCGCTATTGATTGGATTTGCTGTTGTTTGCAGCTGAAAGCATCTGTACTAACAAAGTCCTTTGTAATGTAATTGAAGTCTCCAACCTCATTAAACCTAGTGAAAACAATGGTAAATTTTGCACTGTATACCTTTTGCTTTCTTAGGTTGAAATCTGTTTCCTTATGGTCCATGTGGGCTATCTGCTCTCTGCCATGAAATCTGTCAGGGTACAACTTTGTAATAACTCCAACTGGGCAAACAATACAAGGGCCAGATGGCTATGATGATACATCAATCTTTCCAGAAGCAAATTTTATAATAACAAGTTTAGAAACCTACCCAAAAAATTATCAGAAGAAAACTAAACATAATTGAAGTAATAATTAGATATGAATCAACAATGAAAAATTCATAGAACTCAAGCTAGCACTTGTAAGCATTATGTTCATGATAGGTATTTCTAAATGATTATGGAACATTTTTTCAGTGATACCCCTTAATGTCTGAGAATCCTTCATTAGGGAAAGTTCTAGACAACCAGTATCAAGTAATTGGAGCTGACACATAATGTGACACCTAACTATTTGTTAACAATTGCATACACACATTGTGTAGGTATGGTTCATGATACAAACACAAATCCATGCTCACCAGGAACTGATAATATTTTTTGGTGGGCAGGGAGAGGGTACCAAGTGAATGTTCCAATTTTGTTTTGCACCCTCTTATTTTCCTTAAGTCTTAATTAACCTTGTCATCCTCATCCTAGTCAAGAAGATACACAGAATCTTTTTGAGTTTATTCAAAACTCCATTATTATGACATTGTATTCACTGTATTCATGACTAGAGCTAGTAAACGATCCTGTTGCTTATTGCTTTTATCTCTGTCCCTTTATCTTTGCATCTGAACATTTAAAACTTCAAAACTATTCTTACTGTTATGTGTAAAAAGATGTTTCCACTATTCCTTTACAAACGATTATTTATCTGCCCTTTTGGACAAACTACAGCCGTTGATGAAAAAAATTTGTTTCTAGATGTGACTTTTGGAAGACAGCCTCTCCCTCTCCCCCATGCAGGAAAATAGCTCCCTGCTTGAGTGACCTTCCATTTCCAACCAATTGGCAGTTTCCTGCCAGTTGTCAAATCTATCTGGCAACTTAACCTAAAGGATAGATGAAAAGGAGCAGGGCTATTAGGAGTTAATACTTAACACTTTCCTGCGTATGGAATGTATTTATTTGATCTGGGCTGTAGTGAAACAGTGCTAAAAGATACCTCCAAAAATACCAAAACAGAGATGTTACCCAGAAACTCAGGCAATTGCTCTTTGGTGACCTGAAAGAAAGAATAACATGAGTAAAGCAAATGAGAAAGTGCCAAGAAAAGAAAATATAGATCGGGGGGGAACAAAATAGAACAGAAAATTAAGTTTAATGACATTTTAGAAATAGGTATATGTGCATGAAAAAAATAATCTAAAAAAAATAGGCTCCTGCTAAAAGCAACTCCAGAAATACAAGGAATGTGAAAAATATAGAAAGGTTGACTTAAAATCAGCTGGTGTCAGTGAGAAAGAATGGGCATGGAAATTCCAGCTCCCCATGATAAAATGGCATGATCTTGAAAAATAACTGTAAGTTCTCTCATTGCAAGTGACACTGTGAACCCTCCCCAAGAGAGAAAACAAAAACCCACATGAAGCAAACACAGGAAGCAAATGAAGGAGGGCACTTTGACTTTGATTCAGTTATTCATTTATTCAAATATTTAGTGAGTTCCTACTAGTTCTAGACACTTTTAGGTGCTGAGTGTACATCAGTTAACAAGAACCTCAAAACCCTTGTCTTCATGGAGCTTACATTTCTAGTGAGGCAAACAGAGATGATACAATAATAGAAAACATAGAGATAATCTCATGTCATTCCCATGGTGCTGCCATTGGGATAGGCCATCCCATCTATTGTCTTCAAAGCTTGCTCCTAACTTCGCCTTCTGCATCGAGACATAATATGACAGACCTACAATAAATCAGGGCTGAACAATATCAGAAGAAAACAAGTCCACTAGTGGAAAGCAAGAAAACGCATTGGTTGGGGGAGAGGATGCTGGCCTGGGTGTCAATCCCCATGGGGCCCACTCACATCCTTCCCTTCCCACAGTTTAGTTATGGGGACCGCAAATCCCTTGTGTCTACACTCGTTCCTGCGGGGTTCTGACACGCACAACCAAATGGGCATGACTTCTACATAAGATACAAGAGCAATAAGCTGTCTTCCACCTTATTTCATCGTTGGATAACATTGTGTTAACATGCATCTGATGTTAAATAATGGAGCTCTCTGTATGCTGACTGTTTTGGTTTTGGTTTTGGTTTTTGCTGCTAAACGTTGTTTCTCATTTAATTGTATTCCCTTCCAAAACGATGCTGTGTTATCTATGCCAATTTTGATATAGTATTTGTAAGAGGTTAATATAAATACAATCACACACACAAAACTCAATAGAAAATGTTTCAAACTCGTTTTGATTTGAAAACTGTGGTCAGTGTGAATGTATCCAAGAGAAATAACTGCCCCCAAATTACACAACTGGCACAATGTTGTTAAAAAAAAAAAACACAAAAAACTCATGTCATTCCATACTGTGTAATTATGTAAAATGAAGCCTAAGTATTTGACAACTTCTCAGATACAACAGACCTGTCGTCTAATACAATCAGTGTAAGAGATAAGTTATATATTTGCGTATACATATTGTCTTGCCTTTTTTCACGTGTCAGCATCCCTCCCCATAAGAAACCATGCTTGCTTGGTGAAAGGTAGAAGCTCAATTTCCCGATCAGGAGAGGTAACTTGGACTAGGTGCCCTGTTGCATGTTGTCCCTCCTAACTTTGGCTTTAGGCCAAGGAGGATTAAACCCACAAGGAGAAGGGAGCAAAGCAAGGTATAGAAATAGAAAAATCTCAAAGAAATTAGTAACAATGATCAAGGCCAAAACACTGAGAGATAACATCTTTTCTTAAAGGTGAAAAAAATAAGTATAAAAATGTGCTAAGAAGTTACATTTTCATATAGGGATGGTTGTTCTAGGTCATCCATCCATCCATCCATCCATCCATGTATTCTAAACAGAGTAAGGTATAGGCAAATTTATCTTCACTAAGAAGGAGACGCCCAAATATGAGCTGACTTGCAAAATCACATTCAAATCCCATGAAGATTATTCTGCAGGCTTTGTCAATACAGCTGATTCTTGGGGGTAAAAACTGTGATGTAAGGCATATTTGTCCTAAGCCCAGCCTCTTTTTCTCTTCCTGTGCATTGCCACATCTTTACGTTTCCTGTTTAACATGTAGGCTGGGGTGAGCAATTTCCCAAAGTTGTTAGATGTGCCTGTTTGTGGAAGAGTCAAACCAAAAATCCTAACAAGAGAAAACTTCCTCCTGTCAGAGATCTGGTATAGTTTTGCCATGAATGATGTAGAGAGATTCCGTAAAGCACTAAAGGAAGCCCTGGGAAATTTATGTTAAATACAATCAGTCTTACATAGACATATATCTTGAAGTCCACTCTTTGACATTTCCTCCTTAAGACAAAAATTAAATAATGACCCTCTATAAAAATATTAAAGGGCTCCTTTTACTGAAAAAAAAAAAAAGAGCAAAATTACATGGCAGATTTTAAGCTCAACTTGTGTTTAGTCCACCTTGAATTCCTTTGACACACTTCCAGCTCTACCTTAACAACAATAGGAACAATTCCGTAAACTAGAGATTTATAACATATGACAACTCAACCCAGATCCTTAAGAAACTAGAAGTGAGTCAGCAACATTATATCTGCTTGAAATTCAGGGCATTTCAGAATGAGGGGGAGAAATCTTCAAGAATTTCACAGACAATGCTTTACTCTCTGAAAAATTGCTGAGAATTCCTCATAGGCAAAGAGGTGCCTGAGGTTTGTAATCCCCCTGTGGCTAGGTGGCAAATGAACCCAGGCTTTGTGAGCCAGGGCCAGACAGCTGACAACAAGAAGGGCCACATCCTCAGGATATTTAGTTGCTACCACACAACATTTCTTAAAAAGGGATTAACCTTCAAAGGCTTCCGTCCTCTTCAAGCAAATAATCTCTACTCCTTAATGCAGGCCACGCGGCCCTTAGTGAATAGGCTTTTGCTTGACTATCCACACATGTCACCCACTCAGTCTTGCTGCCCCTCTTCTACATACCCCCTGCTAATTTCAGACATATTGAAATTCTTTCATTTCCTCAATAGATCGTGCCCTAGTTCTAATTATTATTGAGATGACTCATGATAGATTCATAATATAAAACAGTTATCATACATAATAACAACAAAAATAGAGTCTCCATGCATTAACTATTTACTGTGTCAGACATGAGTCTTGTGCTTACATATAGCGTGCTCATTTTCACCCAAACCCCACAAAGCAGGCTATATCTATTTTTGAGCTCAGGAACCTGCATTTTGAGAGGATGGGTAATTTGTCTAGGTAACATTGAACATATATGGTAGATGTGGAACGTTAGTGAAGGTCTATTGATGTCCAAACACATCATCTTCCTCTGCTCAAGACTCAGTACCATGCCTAGAAAGTCTTCCTTGGATGCCCTCTGCCCCTACTTGCCATTTGAACGCAAGTAAGATTGTTACAACTTACTAGTCTGCTTGCATCTCCTTCTCTTAAGAGTGCAAGCAACAACCCGGCCCTCTTCTTTCTCAGTTATCACATTACCGTGTATGAGCTAGCGGCTCAAAAGGTGTTTGTCACCCATGACCAACCATAAATGAATGAATGATCCAAAAGATGCTGCATGACGATTCAGGGACCAGGTGAATCGCAGGAAGTAACTACCTCAAGTCTTTCTGCGAACGCTAACTGGTATAACCAGATGTGGCTAAAACCCAGGGCTTTGTTTTCCGAGACCTCCTTCTCCCCCTCCCAGCCCAATTTACCCGCACAGAAGATCCAGGAAAAGACAAAATTATCGCCCTACAAGCAGATTTAAAAGTGATCATGACAGGTGGCTGCTGAAGGACCTGTGTGAAATCATGATAAAGGCCGTTAGGAGGCTTTATGGAATTGTAACCCAGGAGAAATGCGGCTGGATTCATCCGGCTGTGGTTTGGGGACCTATGAGCAAATTTTACTGGCTGACCTGAACTAGTGAATTGATTTTTCTTTTCTCACAGATCCTGTAGCAAGAGTGGAACAGAGAAAAGACTGGAGGCCTGGAAGATGAACAGAAGAGATGGCAGAGCTGAGGGGAGTCTTTCCTTCTTTCTTCAAGTGTTCTTGAAGAAAGAGCTCAGTGTTCTCTGGAGAACTGAGAATGTGTTCTCCGGAGACTGAGCCCTGGGGGAGGGAGACACCACCGGGGCCCAGCTGAAGATGAACCCACTGCATCCCATGGCTTCTGCGAGTTGGGCATTTCCATACCAAATTATAGAGCAGGTCATAGAATCAGGTCACAGGTGGGGATGCTAATTTCCTGCTTCAATATCAAGAGTGCTAAATTACAAATATGAAATCTCTCTCTCTCTCTTTCTCTCTATCTCTCTCTTTCTCTCTGCTTTTAACAAGGAATCACTATAGCACATAATCACTATAGCATAATACAAAACAGTATTGCATTATAGCTCTCCACACACTTGTATACTAGGTAGGATATGCCTTCAGTCAATTAAATGTCTTACTATCCTACTGTCCTAAGAGGACGAAGTGGGCATTGGAGGGAGCGTCATCTATCTGAGTGCAGGAGCTCTTCCAAAGTATGCCATTTATTAAGTGATGAAAGCTCTTCCTTGGCAGAGATGGTTATCACAGAAGTTGCACAGTCATTTAATTTAAAAAAAGATAACCGTTGTTTTTTAAAAAAGCGTTACCTGTAGTGATTTCTGACCTGTGACCATGATTCTCTATAATAATAGCTATTGATTGGTGTAATCACACTTAACTCATGGAGACTGTGAGCTTCTGATGAGGGCATGAATCTCCAGCAGTGCTTGAACAGAGCAATAATCACCTCATAGATGTTTTGTTATTATTAGCTACTATTAATATTATCCCCAGTTTACAGATAAAGAAGCTGAGGCTTAGAGGAGTTACACGCTTACCCAAAGTCACACAGTTAGTAACTGATAGAGCTAGGGTTTGCTTCTCACTGGGCCATGTGAAGACTCTAGCAAGGCTTCTTGACAAGAGACATGAGTGCAGAATCCAAGGAGCAGAGAGGGTTCCTGCAACTGCCTCTTTCTCTCCCGTAACTCAGAGGAGAATGCCAAGAGTTGCTTTCCAATAGCTTAAGTAAGAGGAGGGTCCCACACTATGTGGTGAGCAATCAGCAGTGGTCCAGTTTCACCAAAGACCTCCCCAGCCATTGTCTCAGAACCAAGTCGCTCAAGCTGGGAAGTTGTGGTAACTCCTTGGAACTCAATTTCATTCTGATATCCTATTCATCTTCCAGCTTATTTCCCATCACTGACCCTGATCTGATTAGAAAGACCTTGGAGAATATCAGTAATGGCACTTTTTTCGACAAGTTACTCCAGAATGTATTTAATATCTTAAAATTGTCATTGATTGAAACTGGTAATTCTAAATGAGCAGTTTAAAACTAATATCCCTCCTTTTTTTCTTAATCTTTTCTCTTCCTAGCCACTGGTTACTTGATCTCTTCAAAGGTGTTTTCCTAAGCATTCAACAGGCTGTAAAAATGTTGAGAGAGGAAGATAGAGAGAAATGTCCCATAGCATAGAACCTCTCTGGAAGCATGAGTTGTTTCCCCACTGAATCTCCTACATAGAACAGAGCCCAGCGCACAGCAGTTGCTCAAGAAGTATTTCACAAATCAGAAAAAGTTTTTCCTAATGGATTCTTATTATTCAGAAAATTGGAGACCTGAATCTCAACACTCAGTAGTGGTTTTCCAGTGGGGCTCCTGTAAGCAAGGACCTGCCAACTTGTAGGTAGGATGGGTGATGTTATTCAGTGAGATTTGAGAGGCAATGAAGTTTTGTCTACTTCAACCATTTCTCTCTTCCAGTAATCTTTTACCAACTAAAATTTCCATCTTTGATTCTGCATTCAGTACCAGAGGAAGGGCACTGACAGGAATTAAGAGCTACTAGCCCAGATAAGTTCATTTAATTAGCAAATTGAGACTTGGGCCCCTAAAGGACAAACTTATAGGGGTGAGTGAGCCCCAGTTATAGGAGAGAATCAAAAGTGCTTGACCAAAGGGGTAGAAAGATTTGTTGCTGTTTGTGCAGGGAGAGCTGAGAGGAGCATGCCAAAGGGAGGGTCACCCCACCAAATTCACCAACTTAACTAGCCCTCGCCTAAGTGCCAAATGAGTGACATGGGTTTGCTCCAGAAAGTCATGTTTGCATGGTCCATGAGAGACACATAGCATTATAAGACAATCATGAGGGAGGTGATATGGGTTTGTGTGTATATGTATAGCTGATTCACTCTGTTATACAGCAGAAGCTAATGCAGCATTGTAGGGCAATTATACTCCAATAAAGAGGTTGAAAAAAAAAAAAAAAAAAGACAATCATGGAGTTGGAGCCTGGAAAACTTGAACTGGCATTCCAGCTCTGTATAACCCCAAAGCTTAGCTGCCTGACTGCCAAACCATGCCCTTCATCTTAAAACTCTAAGCAGCCTTTTACCGGAGAGGGAGATTCCCAAGCTGCAAATAGGAAGCAATTCCTTAAGAATAAAAACCCCCGTGTGGGTAAAAATAAACAAATAAATAAAAAAGCCCCCGAATCAAAGGAAAACTTGCTGTGCACTGGTTCTAAAACTTCCATTCTAAAACACCAGAGAAAGTGACTAAAGGGGAAGTTTGATCAACCACCATCACAGAGTCACAGAGTAAGGGAATGTTATCTCCTCATCTCGGAATATTCTGGAAGAGAAGAGGTTCCATCTCTCCCGCTATTTTTTTCATCACCTCTTCAGAAGTATTCAAATGAGTTGAGACAACTGCTTCACTTGGCATTTGGATCCATCTATTAGCTACTCAGGGCCTCGAGTGCTTAGTCATTTCTTAGCTCATGTCACTGCCCTTTGTTCTCGCACTTGACACTGACTCCAATGACCTTGTAGCATCTGCCCTGCCAGTTCCCTGAAAACCCTGAGCAACCTGCTCCGATGAATGCTCCGATGAATGTCCTTTTCTCTCTCTCTCTCTTTTTTGACAAGGAAAAGAGCTACCAGGTTTCTTGAACATTCCTGAGTAGCTAATTCCTGGAGTCCTTGTCCTCACTTCTTTCCCTCTGCACCTTACTGGCATTGGCTCCAAAATCTGCTGCTTTTCCAACAACGGCCTGGCATGGAGCTGAGGTTTTCAAATGTTAACTCCCTGGCACCAGTCCTGTAGGTGTTGGCAGAATTCTTCCCTGATTTGCACACAAACCCTTTCGTTTTGATGCATCCGGCTCAGCTCGGCTTTTTGCCTGGCCTACAAGGTGGTTAGGAGGCCATGGCCCAGGGAACAGAGTACAGAAGTGTCCTCTTCCTTTTCAGATCATCTCTCAGCCACTTTCATCTGAGCTTGTAGAAATGCACCGTCCATCCAGGCTCTTACTTAAACCCTGTGGGCAGAGCCAGAGGGTGGACTCTCGCCTAGATACCGGCTTTTCAGACTTCCTTCAGGGAGGTCTGCACGGTCTCCGGCTTGCCTGTGCGGTTCTCATGCCCTTGCTCAGGGGAAAGCTTTTCTAAAGCTTCTATGATGGAAAAACCTTTCCACCCAGGAGCCACTATCAATATGTGTATTTTAGCAGAACACCAGGGGGCTATATCTGTAATGTCTACTCTGGGGTGAAGGAGTAGTCTGACCTGCCTGACATCCATTGGTTTCCATATTCTCTGCCTGATTCTTATGAACAGAATGTAAATGGAGCATGATAAGGGGAAAACAGGAGAGAAAAAGATATGAGTGAAAGAGATAATCCATTCATTCATCCATTTATTCATTCAAAAAGCTTTTCTTGAGTGCTACTATATGGATCTGGGAAGGGTGCTGGGGTTTCAAACATAAATGACACAGTCTTTGTCCTCCAGAAATTCAAGACTCTAGAGAAGAAAGAGAAACCATTCCCATAGCAGAGTCTGTTACTTAGGAGAAGTACTGCACCAATGTTGAAGGAAGATTAGGGGGTTAATAAAAGCTTCCTAGAAGAAACAGTGTTAGAGTTGAATCTTGATGGAAATAACAAATTTTATAGTGGCCTTGCTGTGGGTCAGACACAGTGACAAGTGCTAAATAAATGTGCACAAAATAGACTCTGTCCCTGACATCCTGGGGCTTAAATTCCAGAGCAGGGCATAGAGAGGTGTGGTTGCAGGGCGGGGGGAGGAGCTTAGAATCGCTGTAAAGGACAAACATTAGCTAACAATGATTGAATGTTCCTATGTGCCATATGCCATACTAATTGCATCATATTTAATCTTTAGAATAACATTATGTAGCGGGTACAGTTATTTATATTTTAAAGGTGATCTAACTTACGAGATCTGGCATTCAATCTTAGGTGTGTCTTACCTCAAAGCAAAAGCTCTTAACCGTATGGGGAGAAGACCCTCAGGCTCTCTGACAGGGCAGGAGAGGGAGGGCATTCCAAGTAGAGGGAATAGCTTTTGCAAAGTTTTGGGAATAGGACAGAATTGAGGGTGTATATTCCAGAAACTACAAAGGTGGAGTAAGAGTGAAACTGTAGTATCGGGGAGCCATGGAGCTGGGAGCACGGTAAAAAGTAATGGTTGGGGGATGGTAGGGGCCATTCGTGGATGAAATTATACTCAATAATAAGGCCTTTACGTTTGTTTCCAGAGAGCCACGTGAAACCATCAGTGGGTTTAAGAACAGGGTAAGATAAATTTAGAGTTTTCAAAACACTATTTTGACTGCTAAATGGAAGCTATAGTGGAATTGGTTATAACTGGAATAATGAAGATGAAAAATTTGAGAGCTTGAAAAGAAGTAGAATAAATAAGACTTGGTGAGCTTAGACTTGGTGAAATTAGATATGGTAATGAAAGAGAGGGAGGATTTATGATGACTCCCATGTTTTTGCCAGGGAATTTCGAGTTGATGACAATCTCTGAAAAGGGGAATATAAGTCTATTTTTCTAAGGAGTAAGATGATGTGTTCAGTTTGGGACATACTGTGTTTAAACTTCTAGGAGAAACTCAAAAGAAAATGTCCAGTAGGTCTATGACTCTGAAGCTTGGGAGAGTGACTTGGGTGAGAGAAATTGATTTAGAAGTCATCTGCCATGGTCTTCGGGCACTCACTGTTATCATGGCCAATGATACATCTCGAGAACATGCATCAAGAAGAGAAAGATGATTAAAGAAAAAAGCCAGGGGAATATCAACATGAGAGAGATAAGTAGAAGAAAAAAAAAAAAAAACTAATGAAGGAGACTACAAAGGGGTGGCTAGAATGGAAAGAGAAAGATGAGAGGATAATGCACTAAGAGTATTTTCCTATTTCCATAGCATGTTAGAATTGGAAGCTATCTGCCCCTTTCACTTTAAAGATGTGAAAAGTAGTGCTTGGGATACAGCTGGTGACCAGAACTGAAGCCCAGAGCCGACCACGGTTTTGTGTTTTTGTTTGTATTTCCTTTAGTCTCACTGTCTAGCATAGTGTATAGGAACTGAAATATATATATGTATACAAAAAAGAAGTGTCCTTTTTGACATCAGATTTCATCACAGCTTTCCAATTTTTCAAAGGTATTTCAAGTGCCCATTTGGACCACTAAGAAGAAAAGGGAGTATTCTCATCATTTCCCCGGTAGTTTTACAGAGATTAGCCCAGGAGACGTCATATCAACCTCACAAAATGGGCTTTGTCCTCCCATTTTCTCTTGAAGAAACTGAGGCTAAGAAATGTCAAGAAATAAATTTGCTGGGATCACACAGCTACGGTAGACAGTTATTTCATGGTCAAATTGCCCTAATTATTTCTGCTTGTCAATTTCTCGGGGGTTTGGTGCTGACTCTGTATGCAAACTAGCCAGAAGGGACAATTTTAGGGGTTATCTTAATAATAATAATTAAAGGGTAGATTGATTTAAAAGCTTTGTTCTTTGCATTGGGGCACTGAGATGAATTCTAAAGTGGTGCCAGAGCTTTGAGGAAATTAGTGATATCTTTCAAGAAATGCCAATAATTGAGAACTAGCTCCAGAGTTATTAACAGAGTCGGCACTTTCTACTTTCAGAAAGAGTCTATCATTGTGCTGGGGCCTTGGCCTCTTGTGTTGGAAATGAGTTAATGTCGTCAAAATATGACAAGCTATTTTTATTCCTTACCCAGATCAGCCATAGTTTAACAACGCATTTCAGAGTACGGCTGATGGAAGCTCCACCTGAAACCTGTTCTCCCAGATAAGTATCTTCATCCCATTCATCGTTTCAAGAAAAGAAATCTTACTGCATGGCAGCATTTTCATCTGCTTTGGTTTCAGCTAGAGATAAATTGTGCTTGCTGCAAACTAATTAATATCAGTCACCTGGAAAGTAGAAATTGGGAGACAACAGGCTTCTCTTTCTTGATAAACAGATTGCTGGGTAAGGGATGCACATGGATGTGACAATTCATTTGGCCGTAGAAATAGCAGAAATGAGACTTTTTGGATAGATATTTGGAAGGCACGAGCAAACCTCCCCAGCTTCTGCCATTTCTGCTCAGGTGGGGCTTTTGGGCTAAGTTTCAACATTCCCTAAGTTGTTTGGATCAGCAGAAATCTCTATGCCCCCAGAGAAGTTTCCCTAAAGCTATAACCATAATGTGAAAATAATGACCAACTCCTGGGAAAGCTCTATTTGCACCCCAGTCATCAGCAGCCCCCTTGCCTGAACCAAGTTCCCACTTGGCTAAAGAACCATAAAGGATGGCCTGGGTGATGTGTAATCCAAGGATTCCATCAGAACTATGCTGCTAGCAAAGAAAAGCAAAGTATGTTTAGAAGCAATAAACAGACAGATTCCTCCCCAGAACTAGCCTGTGGTGGCCAGGGGAGGGGTGGGGGAGGATGAGTTGTAAAGCTCTGAGGAAAGGGCCCATGTTTCTCATGGACCCCATAGAACCAGTTCATCATGACCTCCCTCAAATGAAGAAATCACATTCTGTCATAGCAGGCTCTCGTTTCAGGGGGTGGTTCTTTGAAAGAGGCAGAAGAGGGAAAATGCCACCATGTGAGTATTCCTTACACCCAATTTCTCAGAGAAGTCTTGAGGGACCATTTTTCCATATCAAGAATCATAAATTGCCCTTTTTATAGGAGCTTGAGAAGAATGATCTTCCAGAAACGATTCAGAGCCAGGGCATTTGGGGATTCGTTTAGCGAAAACTGAAAATTCTGTCAACTTTTCATTCATCTATCCAGTCAGGTGTATACACAGAAGATGTAAAAATGAAGAAGTTAGTTCTGCAAATCTGGGGCAGAAAGTGGGGAGAGATAGGTATGGAAAGTATTTGTAGAAAAGGCAACGCTTGAGCTAAGTCAATGAAAGATGGCAAGTATTCACAGGCAGACATTTTATGGAAATCTTGAATGTTCCCTATTTGAGGAGAGATTCTGGGGAAAGAGAGAGTTTTACTGCTTCTGCTTCTCCCACTGCCCAGTTCCACATATCACGGTCAGTTCTCTTAATAAAGATCCCATGGAGGGACTTCCCTTGTGGTCCAGTGGTTAAGACTCTGCACTCCCAATGCAGGGGGCCCGGGTTTGATCCCTGGTCCAGGAACTAGACCCCACATGCCACAACTAAGAGCTGGAATGTTGCAACAAAGATCCACGTGCCACAACTAAGACCCAGCGCAGCCATATAAATAAATAAATATTAAAAACAAATCCCATGGAGCTTTCACTGTCCATTCTCCCTTATGAGAAATAAATTTGTTCCCATAGATCTTGGGACATTTCTGAATTGTTCACTCATTACATTGTATATGCATTCACCAGGCTGCAAATTCCTTGAGGACAGGGTATCTCATTAATTGGTTTTTGCTACCTCTGGTGATGACAACAGTGTCTGGGACATAGCAGGTGTTTTTGTAACGTTTGTCAAGTACTCTGCATGTCTCCACACTTGATTGGGAGTTTCTTAAATGTAGAAACTACATTATTCATCCCTTCCAGGTCTAGCTCAAAGTACATATTAAATAAATGTTTAATGAATGTCTAAATAAGTGAGAAAGAAAGTTCTTAGATATTGAGAATACAAGTGAGTATTACATCTTCTTGTAGGAACTCACTCAAACTTTAGCATGATAATGGAGCCAAGGACACACTCATTGTGTGCCCTTCTTCTGACCACCCAGTGTCACTGTCCTTCCTGCCTTCCTTCAGGGAGGGAGGACTTGGGTTTTCCAATTTCTCTCACTTTGGGTCTAACACAACCACCTATTATCTTGAAATGATCTGAGCAACAATGAGTTAGAACTAGTAATGGCCATAGTTTTTCATCTTTCCCAAGAGTACTTTCAGTTTAATTAAAACCTATATGAATCACCAAGTGTTGAATTTACAATATGATTGGTCAGCCGTAGAAGAGATATTTTGGAGAAAGGCATCTGCCATGAACCTCTCAACTCATACTGTGGATGCAGCTGCCTCATTAGTAGTCAATTGTTCTGCGTGAGTTTGTTCTTGTCAATGTGTTGCTGGTTCGTGTTTTGATATTGTATGGTGCCCAGCAACTTGTGATGTCACTGAAATAACAATGACAGCCTGTATTCTAACCCAGACTCTACCATCGTGCAACCTGAAGCCACGGACTTTTCCACTATGACCCTGAGCATCCTTGACTGTGTCCCCTAAGACTCTCCTCCTGGTGTTAATTCTATCATTCTTTGAGTTTTATTTATCTTCTCAGATAGAGTCCATGAAGTCAGTGGATATGGTATTTCACTTCATCTTATTCGTAAGTTTCCTTTGGGAGGGGGAAGGATGACCTTGGAGGGATGTAAGAATTGTGTAACTTGTTACTCATGGTGATTCATTAAGCTGCAGAGAGGTTCACAGCCCATCCAAGCTTCTTAAACTACCCATCCAGTCCCAGCCCCTGGCCTGATCATGTAGAGGGTTGGAAAATTCACAGCCACAGAAAGCTCTGGAAATGGAATAGCATCTGTATATATGTTGGGTGATGGGGGAGACATGAAGAAGAAGAAGAGACATATCCGATGGGGGAGTAGCATCTTCTGCCATCCAGATTTACTTCAGGACCACCTCCTTCTTCAATTTAAATATTCACTGATTGTGTACAGTGGTCCTCAATACAGAAAGGCCACCCCCTCAAGGAAAACCATGCCCTCCAAACAGATACACAA
Source organism: Balaenoptera borealis (assembly GCF_965194805.1). Taxonomy (NCBI): domain Eukaryota; kingdom Metazoa; phylum Chordata; class Mammalia; order Artiodactyla; family Balaenopteridae; genus Balaenoptera; species Balaenoptera borealis. Next base: position 100,157,636 of record NC_138861.1, on the reverse strand, counting down.
ACTACATTCTAGCCAGATTCTCCCAGAAAAAAAAACAAAAACAAAAAACCCCTGCATTTCCTCTATTAACCTCAACATCCTTTCATCAATTCCTTTCTTCCTTGGTCCATGAAACGAATCACGAAGAGACTATTTTCTGGGAAAATTAGTAGAAAAACCCTGATGCAGACAGTTCCCCTTCTGACTGCAGTCTGACTTCCACGTATTGAATATCACATCAAGTATTGGTTCAGGGGTTTCAAAGGAGAGCTCAGCAAAAGAAGAAAAACAAATAAGCCCACAAAGTTTTTCAATGTACCTACTGCAGAGTTATCAGGTCATAGATCTAAATGTCAGCGCTATATGCCCGATTTGCACATTTCAAACCGATTTGGTAATTTTTTTTCATTTTTGTCTGCACGCATGAAGTGCTTTAGAACACTGAAACAATTTAGAATCATATTTAGTTTGCAACAGTTCAATTAACTTAAGTGCTGAAACATGCTCCCCAGCTGGTAACTAGTTTAATCGGTTACTATTACAAGAAATAATTTCTTCAGTGCTGGGGCTTCCCAATGTCCTCTTTGGAGAGGGCATGGCCATTCACAGGTATGTGGGAATGGAAAGGTTAGGAGTCTAGCAAAAATCTCTGATTTAACAGAGAAGAAACATCAGAACCCATTCTATTATTTAAAAAAAAAACAAAACAAAACTACGTAGGTATGGGTTTTCAACTTCTGTGATTTTATGACTCCCTGTTCCCTTGGAATAACTTTATAACCAGTCAATAAGCTAGATGAGGGTGTGGATCAAGGGTCGAAGACTTTTAAAGATATTGCATAAATGCACTTAACCATGTGCCAAAGTGATAAATAGGAAACCAAGATGAATGTCAGGAATGCTGTGAAGAATGATTGGCTGGGACAGTTGAGCAGCTGCTAAGGCAACTCCAAACACCTGGAAAGAAGGATTTCCTTCTGGCTTACAGCAAGGCTGAATTGTTCTAATTGCATTTGCATTAAAAGGCACCACTGGCAAATTGCAAAAAGGATACCGTACGGTGGGAAAACATTATGTAAATTTTCAAAAGGCACAACATAATACTGCATCTCGCTTTTGGAGACGTGGAAAGGTAGTTAACAGAAAAAGAAATGGATGGGAATAGCAACACGCCAACCACAGGAGACAGGTCACTACTGAGGAGGGAAGGAGAAAAAAAGAGATGGGTATGTGATTTTTTTCAGAGCGATCTTAAGCATAGAGGGTAAAATGTTAAGATCTCATACATGAGGCTCTATTCGAATATTTTATGCACTTACGTGTCTGTTTGGTATGTTTTCTAATTAAACCTTAAAAACATTTTAAAAAGAGTCTGTGACAGTATCCATTTTGCAGCCATTGTTAAGCCAGTCATTGCTGGAATGTTTTCTCTTACCCTGGAGACTGATAGCCCTAGACTATTTTTTTAAGGTTCATAGAATGCCAAAGACCAAAGTCTGTGATGAACTACCCCTCTTTCCCTGTTTATAATTTTTTTCTTTTTATTTATTTATTTTTTATTGGAGTATAGTTGATTTACAATGTTGTGTTAGTTACTGCTGTACAGCAAAGTGATTCAGTTATACATATATACATATATATATATATATATATACACACGCACATTCTTTTTTATATTCTTTTCATTGTGGTTTATCATAGGATGTTGAATATAGTTCTCTGTGCTATACAGTAGGACCTTGTTTATCCATCCTATATATAACAGCTTACATCTGCTAACCCCGACCTCCCACTCCAGCCCTCCCCCAAGCCCCCTTGGCAATCACCAGTTTATTCTCTATGTCTGTAATTCTGTTTCTGTTTCATAGATAGGTTCATTTGTGTCATATTTTAGATTCCACATATAAATGATATCATCTGGTATTTTTCTCTTTCTGACTTATTTCACTTAGTATGATAATCGCTAGTTGCATCCATGTTGCTGCAAATGGCATTATTTCGTTCTTTTTGCCCTCTTTATAATTTTAACTGACCTCGTTGAGCTTGGACACTGGATTGGAAATGTAGCACAAATATTGCAGTGTTAGAAACTGAGCCCTCTTTTCTCTACTATTGATTCCAGGTACAACATGGACACTACCCCCAAAAGGCCATCCATAATCTCAAACTGTGAGTGTCTAGTGATTGATTGCTTTCCACAGTAATCCTAAGACCTTACTGTAGAAATGTTAGCACTGGAGAGAGAAATCCAGACAAAATACACCTGAGAAATTTTAAGAAGGTCCTCTATCATGAACAGCTGATATTCAAGATGAAAATGACTATACACACAGGAAAGAGAAAGCAGTCAAAAGGTGCCTAGTGATTACGCCTTCAGCTTGTCACATAGCTTAGCTTTAACCGAGAAACTTTTAAATAGTGTTGGGAAAACCGTAAAGAGTTATCAAATATTGATTATTTTTGTTATTGAATACCTAAGTGGTAATGGTGCACCAACTCCAATTTAATTTTAATGCAGGCAGGAGGTCTACTTTTTTTAAAGTTGATTGGCAGTCCTTTTAAATCAAATTGTTTACCATGGGATCACAGCACTTTGCCATTCCTGCCCATTAAGTATGAGAATCTCTGGCCTCAACCTCATAGACATTAGTAATACCGCAATATACCTTCCAGAAAACACAAATACACACGCACACACACATATACATATGCATATATGTATACACACATATGTACATACACACATATACATATATACATGTATACATATACAGTTGACCCTTGGACAACATGGGTTTGAACTGCTAGGGTCCACTTATACTTGGATTTTTAAATATGATGTGATGTGGAACCATGGATATGGAGGGCCGACTGTAAAGATATTCTTGGATTTTTGACTACACAAGTTGTAGGCACTCCTAACTCCATGTTGTTCAAGGATCAACTGAACATATATACATATACACTTGTGTATGTGTATACACACACACACACACACACACACACACTTTCTCTCTCACACTCCTGCTAAGAGTGCCCTGCTGTTGTTATTAGTAAACACACAGTTTAATTTTTTTCTTACTATATTGTCAACTAGTCCCTTCTGCTCCTAGTACCTAGTATGGTTTCTGGCCCATTGGAAGTGTTCAGTGAATGCAGAATGAATGAATGCATTACATAACATTCATTCATTCTAACAAGATGGTAACAACAAAACCACACAAACTTTTCAATCACCTCCAACAGAAAAATGTTTTCTTTTGGGCATTAATATTTTATTGGTGGAGGCATTATATATAGGAAACAGTCAATTAAATAAGTGTTAGGGTCAACTGGACTTTACCCAAATGTTGGCAGATTCTCTACACCGCCATTTTCTCCTCTATAAGGTGAGAATAATGGTACACTACCTCATTCTTTACTTAGGAGGATTTATCAAGAAAATTCACATAAAGAGTCAAGCAAAGTGACTAGAAGATTGTAAGCCCACAATAAATGTTAGCTGATACCACCATAGTCATTACCATTATCCTCACTGTTTTAATCACAGCCTGAATTTGCTGGACTTTCGAATGGAAGATAGATTTTCATATTAGCCTTCTTACTGCAGCAGAAAGATTCATCTAATTTGAAAATTAAGATGTTAGAGGAAAAGACTCAGATTAAGTACCATCGTTATCTGAGGTGGAATTGCTGAGCAACCAAACAGCCAGGTGTGTCACTAAGACCAGATTCCGAGAACAGAAGCCTCCAAGTTGATCAAGTTTCCAAATGGAGATGGTAAGGTTAAGTTTTTAAGAGCATGCAAAAAAAAGAGCAAATGATGCCTTTAAATCATCCCATTGCCATGAATTTAAATGTCTCCATGGTATCTAACAGATATGACTTTTGAGGGGGTTCAAGTTTAACCTTCAAAATGCTGCAAGTCTCTGAGGCTCCCTTGCTGCAGGTGGTGACTCTGGGGATGGTGAAACTGAACCAATTAGAAGGAAAAAATGGGATCTTCTGCAATGCATCATTGGAAGGTGAAGAGTCCTGTTTATTGTATGTACCTGTGGTATCTTTTTATCATTCCCCAAAAGTAAAGCTGAAAATTTCTCTCCGAAAACCTCATTAGGGAAACCTCTAAGAGCCTCCCACCAATGTTAACAACCCAGGCAGTAAACAGGATTTTAATAACTCCTCCAAGCAAACACCAGGTCGGTAAAGGCCAATTGCTGTCTAGCTGACACAGAACCACACACACATATGGAACCAGCTTTGTAAGGTCCATTCTCTTATTCACAGCTCCACTACCCTCGCAGTTCAATTGCCCATTTTGTTTATATAATCCCACAGGCTGAGTTGGCATAAAAGGCAAATAAGAAACCAGGGGGAATCTTTGCCCAAACCTTGCTCTGTACCTGAAGTTCAAATGTGTTTGGTTAACCTTCTATTTATTCCTTCTCTTTCCTTCAGCTGAGCTTTCTAGTTTTAGTACTTGCCATGGTGAGTCATGGCAGAATGTGGTTCAATGAGACCCTGGCACCATGTGACAGAGGAACTCTTATGAGCTCTCCATCACTTGTTTCATTCATCAGGCGCATACACTGACACTCTCTATGGATGTCACCATACCTGCCATTAAAAATGGGAAAATGTCAGCCATAACACACAGGTACTTCTCAACCTCAGACACAAAGGCCAAACATTTGGTGGAGAACTCCAATTTTTGCTTTCCTTCTAATCATTTTCCTATTGGATGGTTTGATAGAGATTCAGATGTTGACCCTGGGAAAGGCAGCTCATTGAATAGTACCAGGATGTTTTGTAGCCAGATAATTGGAAGAACATTAGGCCATGTGTTGCCCTTGATCATGAAGTTACCTGACACGAAAGTAACATGGCCACATCACATGTTGTGTCACCTGATTACTAACTTATCCTTCTCTGGCAAGCAGAGTAATTAACCATCATTCTGTGATAGTGTACACACATTCCTACCAACAAATAGTGACATGCTTACAGAGGGCAATACCTCTAAGTACTACAAAACATGAGTCATTTGATTAAAGGGTATAGCAATCAAGCTGAAAACATGCCAAATGATTAAACTAGGAACAAACACAGCCTCATTTTCTTTAAGTCTTAAGTGTGCTGGGAAGCTCTGGTAGGAATAAGAGACCTGGTTGGAAATGAAGTTCCATTTAAGAGCATTGATATGAATGATTTTCAACACCACCAAAGTCAATCAAAGGAAAGTACCTGTGAATTCCCTTAAATGACCTGCTGGAGAGTATTGTGTGGTAGCTATATTACTATAGTCCCCCTTTTTCTCATCAATTAGTAATGTTAAAGAGAAGCTTGATGATAGAGTTCCTAACAACGGCAAAAATAAATTCTCTCCAATTAAGTAGTCTAATAAGCTACTTAGGGTTTTACCACTTAACATTCTTTCCTTCCCATTTAATTTCAGCTTTCACTTGGATGTCATCTGGTTGAAAATCCATCACAGAAAACTACATGGAAAAAAAGATAATGTTGCTAAGTGCTCCCAATGTTCCAAAACGAGCAGAAGTACAACATTTTTTCTAAATCAACCCAGGACTTTCCCTAAAAATTCAGCTTCTTCCTACTAGAAATTAATATATGAAAATGGTCAATATGCAAATTTAAATATCACACTGGCTACTCACCTTCAGTAAGTGTTATCTGCATACATTTGGAACAATACAGTATTTTAAGGTTCTTGATGATACTAATGCCTTGGTGTGCATATGTGCATGTATAATTATGCTCATTTAATTTAATCAGGAAAATATTATAGGATCATTTGGTTTTCTCCTCTAAAAGTTCTCTCACTTTTTTCAATTAATTAATTCCACTCTTCCCCTTTTATAAGTCAGCCGATGGTAAGTAATGGTTTTAGGGTTAAAAGGAATATGATCACATTCCTGTAAGAATGATGGACAGAAAAGAGGCAGCGGGGAAGGGGGTGGTCTCTTGTCCTTATCATACATCCTAATCAAGGAAAAGTGTTAGGCTTTTCAGTGGGAACCTGGTCCTAGAAATATCCAAATTTTCTGATCATTTCTTCCTGCAAGTTTCCAGCCTCCCTGAATGCTGAGAATTTGCCCCGGGGGCAGTCACCTGGTTACAACAGAAGCCCAGGAAACAAGCTCATGTGACCCACACATTCCACATGCTTGACTGGAGTGGAGCTTGTGGGGCTTTGCAGAATTACTGGAATCACATGGGATATACTGAGGGGAGCAGGAGGGTAGAGGACATTTAACTGAAACCATGAACTAGAAGAGTAGATAATGTCGCGGTAAGTAGAATAAAAAGGACCATGTTGATTGAAAGGGAAGAAACATGACCCAAAACTCATTGCATATTATCTTTCCCCCACCAAGGAAATCTTATTTTCTTTCTCATAGAAGAAACTTTGTTCCTTTTCCCCAACATGTTAACAGAGACCAGTGAAAAGAAATAGGCTGCTTTGTGCCCATCAATAGAATCTATACAGCATCTTTTTCCCCAGGGATTAATTCAGCTTTTGATTAAATCTTTCTGAGATTTAAATCATGATGTTCCAAACCTCCAAGGAGCTCCTCTATGAGTTGTGACCTTATTTATTGCTCTCTGCTGTTTGATAAAGTGTGAAGATTGATTTATAATAGTGTATACTGTGTTTGAAAATAAGAAATGGTAAAGAGAATCGCAAAATACAAGATTAATATAAACATTGCAAAAAGTACATCTTGGTTATAACATTCTATGATTAATACTGAGTTATGACTATGTAGCTAGTGACGCTAGTGTCAAATGAGTATAGCAGTGCTCTCAGAGCTGTAAATTATACCCAGTGATCAGCTAAATAATGCTACAATTAAGAGAAAACTGGCAATGCTGAAAAAGGATTTTGAACCAATATCACATTGTATACTTTAAACAGATTAGTTTGGAGGACTTTTGAATGGAAACAAGCTCCTTTTAAATAAACTATTCATATCCAGTGTTCATTTATTTTAGTCAGCCTAATTTTGGCTTCAATAATTATTTTGCCATTAGTATCATTAAGGATGGAAGCGATTTAATGTTTGAGGACAACATCAAATGAATCCTCTATCTCTAATCAGGATGTCCCTGTGTAAGACTAGTGGCTACTCCTTTTTTTTTTCTTAAAAATCCCTCTTTACCCTCAAAAGGTTTTTAAGGGTAAAAAAGTTAACCCTTTAAAAGGAAGACTGTCATTATTCTATTGCCCTTGCTAATTCCAGCCAGAAGATTCAAAATGCCCTATACAATTTAAACACCAGTGGAGACAAGTCACAATCTGAGGCTTATCCACTGACTGAATCACAGTTGTAGATGAATGCAGTTATTTGGGTAAGATAACGGTAAGTTTTTATTTTCTATTTTGATAAAATAATTGGCAAATCTTACAGTGCTATAAAATAGACAGAGAGCCATGGGAAGTGCTTCTTGTGTTATTTAGTAGATTTCGATGTACTATTGATAGCTCTATCACAATTCCAATAATTATGAATACGTTTTTCTGTAGGAGAAAGGGGGGGGGGGCTGGGAGCTGGAATATATTTAGCCACCTTTCCCCATGTCTAGGCTTATGCTGAATCTTGCAATGCAAGTGGCTGGGAGTGAGGACCACATCTGAAATCTGGACATGGCAGAGCACTAATAACACATTCTCTGCAATCTCTGTCATGAAGATCACCAATCACCTACAAGGTGCAGTGGACATCCTGACAGCAAGCCGTACCAGCAGAAATCTATCAGCTTGTCCCATATTTAACCTGATGACTTACATATGACGGGGGGACAGGGAGATGCATTCTGTTACAAGTCTTCAAAAAATATTCAGTCCATGCTATACACCAGAAACTAACATAACATTGTAAATCAACTGTAAATAAAAAAAAATTCAGTCCATTAGAGTAGAATTGCTTCCTAAGCTGACATATTTAGCAGGTTTCTCACTGGGGCAGTGGCTTGTACTTAAAATTCATACTTTCCAGGGTTAAGTACAAAAACAGAGCTAATCCGTTTGATAAAGTCCCACATCACTTCTCATTATAGAAATCACCACTTCCGCCTTTGCCATTTGAAAGGAGACAAGGTAAAATACAGAAGGTGCATGTTACCTTAGAGCTGAAATCCATCCATGAATATGGAAAAGCAGGGGGAGGGGGGAGATCCAGAGAGGAAACAGAATAACGATAAGCAAGTAATGTGTACTGATCTGAGGAATATGCCAGGAGCTTGGTTATGATAAATAAGAAAAGCAGAAGTAGATTTGAAACATTCGTTTCCCTTTATTAGCTCAGTGAGGCTGATGTGTACTGCACATTTAAAAAAAAAAATCACAGGAATTTTCATACAATGAATAAAACCACAACAATACATGTAGAGTTGGCAGGTGGGAAAAATAAAAAGCCCGACAAGGGCTCAACTAATCGCTCACTTTCCCTCTTCAGCATAGTTCAACCAACAGTATTACACTTTCACCTACAAATCTTATAGTAGCTCCATCAAATCAGCAGTTCATATTATTGAAAATGTCTGTCACATAGGTACAAATTTAGAATCATCACATTATATTACATGGCTATTCTAGGTCATCTATAGATCAGGTCTTAGACTACAGTGATTGAAGTTCTCGTTACAGCCATCAAAAAAGGACACATAATCATTACCTACTGTAAGTTCACATCTAAAGGCATGAAAAGGTTTCCTTTTTTTCAACTGACCCAACCATCATACCCCAATAGTGCAAAGTTCCCTCTCTGCTGCTTTGAATGTTGACAGCCCAACCGTTGCTCTCAGAGTCGTTTAGCAAAAATTGATTTTGTTGCACTGGAAGAATTATTCTGCTACATCTCTTGAAAAAAAAAAAAAAAAAAAAACCCACATTTCTAAAGCACCAGTTCAGTTACCAAAATTGTAGATGTGGTACTTACCACAGCATGAAGGCAATGGCCCGGGGTCATCTAAAAATCCTACAGATCTATGCTGAAATTTGCCTCCAGTGATGATGGGGTGCATGTGTTCATTTGAAATATTCTCTCCAAAAATAATTTAAAAAATAAAAATAAAAGGAACACAGTTTACATTTTGATGGGCTACCCACAGTGTCTGCATAAGATACAAAAGCTCTATTTGGATGGTCTAGTGAGTCTCTCTTTGCACTAATTTTAGATGCAATTTGAAGTCCATGGAAGAAAACTATCTTCATGGTAACAATATTTGTCAGGCCAGAAGGGGGGATAAATGAATCCTCAACATGAAATCTGTAGTGTTGTCTTTTCATAAGTAAGAAAAGAAACCTAGATTTTTACTCATGTCAACAATCCAGGGCAAAAAGGAGAATGTATTGAAAATTGGATCACAAAAAATTTCAAGGCAAAATAGAGAAAGCATCTGGTCCTTGAACACATAATATGATTTACTAAATATTGATTTCTTAAAAATAATTTATTGCTCTTAATAGTCTTTTTTTTATTCTTATTCTACAACAGAAGATACTCAAAATTCAGAAAGAAAGACTGTAAACTTTAGTTTGGCGTCCACACAGAGTTAAAATACCTGCATTTAACCTACAGAACAACAAGAATTAGGCGGATTAAAGATGTGTTACGGTCGTAACGCAGGACCTGTGAACAAGTTCTTTTATTTCATAGTATTTTTATTGCTTTCTATCTACTTAGAAATAAGAAGCCAAAAACTCAAGCAAGCATCCGACAGGACAGACAGTGGATTCACTCAGAACACAATATGCTGGTGATAAATGAATGCAGCTTTCAAAATGAGCTGCATTGGCCTGGGGGTGAAATCCATTTTATAAGATTGTGTTGGGCGAGAGAAAGGAAAAGAACGATTACGTAGTAGGTATATCATGTCTTCCAGGAAAGTCATGTCGGCCAAACTGTGATCGAATCTCAATTTAGAAACTTGAATATACACGCCAAACTTTACTGACTTCCATTCCAGGGCTCCACACTCAGAGGAAATCCTGATGCTCAAAAATGGAGGTTTTTCTGAAGTTTTTATTGAATTTAGCAGAAGCAATGTCATCAAGAACAACTTCATGGTCACGTCAGAGGCCATGCTAGTGCAAGTAGAAACACTGCTTCTGCAAAAGCGGAATTTCCCAAATGAAACACTTCAACTCCAACCTGACAATTGCCATGCATCCTAGGTAGAAAATTTCCACTGGCTTTATTATTTTCATCATCTCATAATTTATAATAAATAGGCTATCTGCAACTGATAAATATGTCTCTTTAGTAAACAAAGGAATGAAATATCAGTATTTATACAGGATGCATAACTGTAAAAAATACAGATAAATACCATCATCATACTCTGCCAAGGGAAAGAGATACTGGCTTCAAAGATAGTCTTCAGACACACATTAATTATTGTAAAAATCATACTGTAATTATTACCTCAGCATTTTGTATCAAATTAAAATCACAAAAATTAAAACAAAACAGCATTTTAAAAAGATTTCTGACCTCTAGTTTCAAAACTACTGTTGATAGAGAAAATAAAAACATTTCTTAATGGTTACCCATTGAGAGACTTTACATAAAATCATGATATCTTCTAGAAAAATTTTAGATGAGAAAATTTCATTCCCCTAACAAATCCAGTGTATAAAACTTCAAAGAAAAACAAGCAACAAGAAAATGTGGAAAAATATCGCAGAAGTGGTTAATACCTTTAGGGGGCTAGGAGATTTCTTGACAAGATGCTTGGATCGAAGCTCACCTAAGAAGGGATGGTTGTGCGTAAAGCATCGGTTTGTTGTGTTGCACTCAACGGACACACACACTGTCCTTTTTTGTTTGTTTGTTTTGTTTTACAATCAAATATATATAAGCGGTAAGTTCAGCTTCTAAATATGTTAGTGTACAATAATTGTTTCACCTCATAGTTACATTTGAATATTCTCGATTAAGAAAAATTTAGCAGTTTTGAAAAGAAGGCTGCATTTACAGTGCATAGCTGTAACAAAAAAAGAACATCATTGTATCGTATGTACACAAAATAAAAATACTCCATTTAACATCTGTAAATACTTAACTACATCAGAGAATGTAGCAATTATACTATCTGAACACATCCCAGAGAGTTCTACCCAACTCCCATTAGCAATGTAACACCGTGCTCGCTCCTAAGAAAGAACCACTGAACAAGCTGCACGCTTGACCATTGACAAGGCTTTTGAAATTCGCTGTGGAAGATCAACATTTTGGACATTTACATGGGTGTCATGAGAAAGGACGAACTACAGAAACTTCAAAATGTTAGGAAAGTTGAGCTCGGTGCCCGAAGTATCCTTTCCCACCCAGATTCCATGGCAAAAGGAAAAAGGAAAAAAAGAAAGAAAAAAAGGGAGAGAGAGAGAAAGGACATGAGTTCTACGGAACCTGCAGTTTCTTCGGGATTGTCATATAATCATTACGTTATGAGAGAAAGCTTGCTTCAAGTTGATGTTGCACTTTCTTAAAAAAAACAGAGTACGGAGGCTGATGCCCAGACATCAGTGGCTGTCATTTTAGGGTGGCTTGTGGTTGGTTGGTTTTCTTTCCTTTTGGATGTACACATTTTTTTTTCCTTTTGAATAGAATATGAACATTTTGAAGTTCTAGGTTTTAAGTGTGTCTTCATGGAACTGCTGCCATTTGAAGTGGTTTGCCCTTGCACGCTCTGGTCAGGTGCCCCCAGTCCCCACCTGTACATACACACTTCCCCCAAACCAGGCAAACACACACACCGTGTATACACACACACACACACACACACACACACACACACACACTCCATCACCAAGAGACTCAGGGAAAGCAAAGCTGACACCCATAAATAAACATGTGCTTACTGGGTTTCCATTCTGTCTCTTGCCTCTTCAGCAGCTGTGTTCATGTAAACCATTGTTGTTCTTGTTGTATTGTTGTTGTTTTGTTTTGTTTTTGTACAGAGAGTGTAAAGTAGGAGAAATTCCTAAGTATGACTTGCAACAGTCTGTTAGGGAAGGACGCGCTGTCCCGTGAGGTATTCACCGTCCCTCTGTCATCCTCAGCCAGGGAACATGTTACCTGCGCAAGCTTCTCTGGGCTTCTTTCAGTAAACTATCGAAATCCAGAGAGTCATACTTGCTCTTGGTGGAAGCAGGGTCAAAGTCATCTGAGTTTGAATCTGAAAGAAACCCAAGCCAGATTTAGATGTACCCTTTGCTGATGGTCATTAACTCAATCATCTAATCTAAGATTACCTGATTCAAGAGCAACTTATCCAATCGATATACTTTAAAAAATATGCCCAACTTTTATTAGTATATGATATTGGTGTTGGTGTACACATATATATGTGCATATATTTACATATATATTTTTTCAGAAGGTATTTATATGTATGAATATTAATATGCATATATATATTTGCAGAAGGTATTTTTACAGTATATGGTACTGGTATATATACACACCAATATTTTAGTTAATTAATTGTATATTTATATATTTATTTATCTATTTATAGCACATGTATATATCTGCAGAGGGTAAGGAGTGACGAGCATTCAAAACAGTCATCTATTGACTCATTTTAGATTTAAACACTCCTGGGAGGTAATCAGAACAGACCTTAATATTTCTTTTCAATAGCAACTTAGTCAATCAATATGCTTTAAAAATAAGCCCCCTCTCCCTTCCTGGTAGATGACTTACCCAAGGTTCCCCAACCACTTAGTTGGAGAGGTAAAAGTAGAAGCTGGAACTAATTTTCCTATTCAGTGGGATTGATTGCATTAAGCATGAAAGCCAGTTGAGTGGGAGAGAGGGAATTGTCAGAACTTCACCGAATCATCGCCCTGCTGCTCCCCTTTCAGGCGGGAGGGACATACGATCTCCAGTACCTTGAGGGACCCCAGCAACAGTGGCACAAACTCTCCCCAAATTAGAAGGTTTAGGAAAATGCTTCATGTCCAGAGAGGGCAAATGCAGCCTCTTTACTCACTAATAGGAGAGGAAAAATATACCCGCATAAATAAAGCCATGGTCTTTCTTAGATCCTTAAACTAGTCCAAGTAAGCTTTTGTGCAAAGCTCCACATGCCACTTTAAGTGGCCCTGAACAAAATGGGTGTATGTCAGCCACCTTGGACGTCAAGTAAAATTCTGTCAAATATTTCTGATTTTTCTCCATCGACATCTATGAAAAAGTCAACTATTTCTGCTGGTGTCTCAGCTGGAGAAAAGGTATCTTGGAAATACAATAGAGGGCCTCTGGCAAACACATTCATGCTTTGGAAAGCACTTACTAGAAGAGAAAACTAAACCTTTCTGGGAAACGTTAACAATCTTACTAAAATATAAATATTTGTGTTTTACCCAGATTAAATTACAAAATAGAAACGCTCGGTGACAGAAAAGGGTAATACTGGATCATATGGGGGCTAATCACTGACCTCACAAGGTGTTCTTCTGAAAAGGTTGCAAATCCCTCAAGCTCTCCAGAACCAGGTTGATTCCCCTTCCCCACCGCTTCAATCTACTTTAAAGACAAGGAAATTCCTTCACATTTTTTTTTTTTTCCCATTCTCACCATCCCTTGTCTTTACCGCATTTCTTTTTCCAGGTAAGATGAACAATTATAGTCAGCCTCAGATATAAAAACAGGATAAAAAAGGCCCATCTTTCCTCACTAACATTTTATATGGTCCATCTTAAATTACACTGGCTTACACTCTTCTCTTCATAGCCTAATGAATACTTTGCTTGTATAACCAAAGCCTCACGAGTAGCTGTTGTTCAAATCAAAATCTTTTCTGTAGACACACAAAACAAGTCCTGCTCATTATCAGAGACTAGCCTGAAATCAGAATTCCACTTGCATTGTAGATGAAGATGGAAGAGTTGTCCAGTGATGGCAGTCTGTGTGACATAAAGTCAGCATAGAACCATCGAGAACATATATGTGTATCTTTCCTTGGAGGAAATTTTGAGAATATTTAAAATGTCTTAATTTGGGATTATTCTACATGAAACCCAGAATAACAGTGTTTCTGTATTTTCATTAGTAAATACTAAAAGCACTTTGATACAGTGGGTTTCAAGAGTTTCTACACTGTGAAATACAGTGGCTGGTGCTTACGTATATACCAACTTTCATGGGCATACCATGTCAGTCGGCACCCACAAAATCTTTCTCATTTCTTGAAAAGACAATGTGTTTATATGCAACTCCTGTGGCAATAACATCCACTCCACCCCTTTCCCTCCACTAAAGGAAGGATATTGCAACACAAGTAAGAGATAATGAAATTTTTATAGGAATAACCTGAAAGCCACTCTAACAAATTAAAAAAATAAATTTTTATAATTAATAATACTGTATTAATAGAAACAAATCACATCGCAACTGTATTCCGAACACCTAGAAAACTGTTGGCACAAAGTAGGCACTCAGTATTTGTCTAATGAATGTATTAATCTTGAACACCCACATATTATTAAAAACGTGATTGAACATATTTGTGTTTAGATCTGGGATTGATTTACCAATGAATGGCAAGGGTATATGTAAAGTTACATATGTATTCAAGATGTTGATAATATAATACATTTCTTTGAGTTAATAAAGAGTTTGTGACCAATGTTATTTGTTTACTTTTTATTATTTACAAATTCTAAGCCATAACTAATTCCTGATCAAAATGATCATATTCTTAATCGTGACCCATCCTTCTATTTTGACCCTATAGTCCTAATTTAATTTCTGTCTTTCCTCTTTGAGATTTTTCATCAAGCTCTTTCAAATGGAAAGATCTATTTGTTTATAGAACAGTAAACAGAAAGACACACAGATTACAGATTCATAGAAACCAGACTTAAATATTGGCTTCATCATGGTAAGCTTGATCATCCCTTTAAATTCTGAGTCTCATTTATAAATCTGGCTCGTAAATAGTAACTAGAATCATTGTGTTTTGCATTAATAGTATTGTAAGTAACGATTAAGTGGCCTCAACAGCAGAGAAATGGAGACCTAAATAGACATTTCTCCAAAGAAGACATACAGATGGCCAACAGGGACATGAAAAGCTGCTCAATATCACTAATTATTAGGGAAATGCAAATCAAAACTATGATGAGTATCACTTCACACCAGTCAGAATGGCCATCATTTAAAAGTCTACAAATAATAGATGCTGAAGAGGGTGTGGAGAACAGTATGGAGGTTCCTTAAAAAACTAAAAATAGAACTACCATATGATCCATCAATCCCACTCCTGGGCATATATCTGGAGAAAACCGTAATCTGAAAGGATACATGTACCCCAGTGTTACAATAACCAAGACATGGAAGCAACCTAAATGTCTACTGACAGAGGAATAGATAAAGAAGATGTGATACATATATACAATGGAATATTACTCAGCCCTAAAAAAAGAATGAAATAATGCCATTTGCAGCAACATGGGTGGACCTAGAATTTATCATACCAAGTGAAGTAAGTCAGACAGAGAAAGACAATTATCATATATCACTTAAATGCTGAATCTAAAAAAAATGATACAAATGAACTTACTTACAAAACAGAAATAGACTCACAGACATAGAAAACAAACTTATGGTTACCAAAGGGGATGGGGGGAAGGGGGGTGGGGGGAGATAAATTAGATGACTGGGATGAACAGACACACACGACTATATATAAAATAGATAAACAACAAGGACCTACTGGATAGCACAGGGAACTCTACTCAATATCTTATAATAATCTATAGTGGAAAAGAATCTGAAAAAGAATATATATATACATGTATAACTGAATCACTTTGCTGTACTCTTGAAACTAACACAACATTGTAAATTAACTATATTTTAAAAATAGCAGAGACATGGGATATGGGAGCTCACTTAATTTAGGAGAGCAAATAAAAATTTTAAAAATTGATAATCTATCTTAAATGATAGGTTGCTTTACTTTTGGTAAAATTAATCAGTATCACATCATGTCACTTTACTCTTGACATACACGTAAGCTCCCAACCCCTCTAAGAGTCCAGTATATGCTTATATGCACGTTGTATTCAGCATTCATGGCCCTAGGCACTTAACTTCAACTATTCAGGGAATAAAGACAAGACATATATGATGTTGTTTGGTTCCAAAGCTGGCCCCTGGTGTTGATTCTTTCATTTTAAAATAACTTGAAATTTATAACTTCTCATAACAATCATTTTTATTATAATTATAGCTACTATTCATTGAGAATCTATTTTGTGCCAGACACTGACACTATGCTAAGGGCTTCACAGATACATATTTAATCTTCACAACCACATTATAATGTATTTTACAAATGAAGAACCAGAAGCAGAGGGAGTTTAATTGCTCAAGGTCAAAAAGCTAACTCAGGTTTCAAAACCAGGCCTGAGAAATTCCAAAGCCAAGGCGCTTTCAACTACACCAGGCCTACACTCAGATGGACTCCACTTCCTGCATTTATAAGGCTGGAGGGAATTGGAAAAATCCATGCTATTACAATACACATCAAACACACCTTTCAGGAAATCAGAGCTAGCTTAGCAATGGCAAAGTTTCTATTGCTGCTGGCAAGGCAGAGAGATAACTAGAGGAGAAGCATTCTTCTTAGAAGTATTTCAGGGAGGCTCCAGTTCAATTTGGAAATACTATCCCATGCTCCCTTTACCAGTGATGAATCACGATCTAAAGGCCCCTCTAGGTAGCTTATTTTAAACTCTAGATGTTTGGAGAGACTAGAAAACACCCTGGTCTTCATCACTGAAGAAAATAAGTCAAATCAACTCAAGACTTCAATCTGTCTGGCCTGTTTTTATCAGCCAACATTTGAACAAATGACTTGCCACCTTTTATATTTTCATCCCTAGGCGTCTATCTCTCTAACAGTCAACTGCCTCTCCCCTGCTTCATACTATCTATTTAGCTTGTGAAGTGAATTATAGCATATTCCCCCTGAACAATGCACCCCACCTGTATCAATTACTCTAGGAAGACATCAGTTCAGCTGAAGGAAGAAAAAAGCCCTGTATTTGGTATTCATTTTTTTGTCTTTATACCAAGCCAAAGCAAGTGCAGATAGACATATAATAATGCTTAGGAGCAGATTTATTTGTTAATTTCATGATGATTATTATAAATTGATTTAAATAATTATGTCATATGCACAAGACATTTGCCATTCTCCTTCCTTCATTATTTCATGAAGGAATTTAAAGGTTTACAATACACACATTAGTTAGGGAATAACATGGAAAGGAACAAAATTAAAATTGGAAAGGAAATCAAGATGTCCATCGTGGCATTATTTATAATATCAAAAACCGAAAATGTGTTTAGCTATAATGGAACAATTAAATATAATGGCACTATTTGCCAAATAGAATACTATACAATCATTAAAATATACTGGTAAATTATTTTTGATCCTTTGAATCACAGTGGAAAATGAACTTATATAATATTAATCGAGAAAAGCAGAACTTAAAAGTGTATATATACGTATAATATGACCTCAACTATAAGAAATTTGACGTTCTGAGACAAAATACTGAACAGCAAATCCCATACTAGGTAACATGGTTATCTCTAGGTGATAGGCTGATAGGTGATTTTACTATTTTTCTTAATACCTTTTTATATTTTCCAAATGTTACCCCTTGAGTCTGTACAACTTTTATAACAGGAAAAAAGGAATATTTATCTATTCTTCAGCTTCCTTACCTGTAAAATGGGGATGATAATATCCACTTCCTAGGATTGTTCTGGTAATTAAATGAGAAGATGCTTACAAAGCCTTGGCACAGTGCCTAGCATATAGAAGCACTAAAAAAAAACAGGGTTTTTTTTCTTCTTTTGTTTTAAAGAAAGTACAGTGTGATTTAGCACATGAAATTTTACTTTCTCCTCTCTGAGTGTAATGTGTAGAAAATGTTGACATTTCTAAGAGTTTGTGAGATAATAAGGAAAAAAGAATAAGACTTTTGCATATTCTGTTCTGCAAAGCAGTGATGCCAATGTTATAGCTTGTACAAAAGGATTCAGGGTAGGCACGGAAAGCAGTAAGAGATTACAGACGAATACAACACCTGCACACTCAAAACATACCACACACACACACACACACACACACAAAGACATACCAATAGTGCAGAATTTCAGCATATGGGCAGACAGTAGAAACAATTTGCTTCTTCTCTTTGTTGCCGAAACTTAAGCCCCTTGCTTCTGAAACTGTCTCGTGTGTTAAAAAATAAAAAACAAGATAAAATCTGTATTCAAATATTCCCACTAGTAAAATAAAGTGATGGTCCAACCCAATGTGCCTACAGTTTACATATGCTTCCATTTTGAGCTCTACATTATGGATTCCTCATTCTATGTACAATAAAATCCATACCTAGGTCTGCATAGTTAGACTTGAAAAATTGCTTGCGTCCACAAAAGTACAGCTCGAAGTCAGTTTCATTCGACCTGCGTAAAGTATATCCATTTTCAAGAGCAGCAAAAGCATCACAGGTATAACGGTAGGTAATGAAACCATAGCTGTCTCTGCAATGGACAAAGAAGAGAAGTTCAAAGCTAGTGAGGAAGCATTAGCATATATGACTGTAACCCTTTCTACTTTGGAGACTTCGCTGGTGCCAACGTCTGAACCACTGCATCCATTTATCAGTGTGATTGTCCTGTCAAGCAGCTAAATACTTATTTCTGGGACAGGAAATCTCAACTAGAAAGATTAATAAATAGGGATGAAAGAAAATAAATAAGGTTCTGAACTCAACATGTCATCTGTCAAAGCATTCCCATTCTAGTAATCTTATGGCCATAATTTTTTACATATGTCAGCTTCTAAACAAGAAATAATCTTGAAGATTCTCACCCATCATCCCGCAGATTTACTGTGCACTCCTCAATTTCACCAAAAACTTCAAAACGGCCCCTCAGTTCTGTCCGTGTTGTGTCAGGTCTGATTTTACCAACATAAATCACACGGCGTTCTTCCTAGGGGGGGAAAGTGAGAAGACACTTGCTAGTTCTGAAGATAGGAAAGAAGTTGAATGCTAGAAACATTTATGAATGTACAATCATGCATAATGAGAACCCCCCCAGAGCATGCCAATTAAAGCAAAACACACACTAAACCTGAACAAAAGACTACACTTGAACCAAGTTTTACTTTCCATTTCTTCAGTATCACTCTCTTCCGCCTCTCACTCTCTTCTACTTTTTCTATCCATCTCTGTTCCTTTGTCACATGAAATTTAATGTATTATAGAAGAAATGTGTGTAATGCAATCTTTTTTATCACTGAATAGCTGAATAATATCTATTAAATATTTTAAAACTTGTGACTCGATTATTAATCTTCAAAATTGGTAGGAAACTGACCTGGCTTGCAAAACTCTTTAATTTCTCCTTAACTCAGAATTCTAATGATAAAATATACACATTTTTTAGTTCTATTGACAAATAATTGACATCCATTACTGTATAATTTTAAGATGTACAGCATGATAGTTTGACATACAAATTTTGACACCCCTCAAAATATTGATTCTTAAACTCTAGTATAAATACAGATTACCTGGGGCACTTATTAAAAATGCAAATTATTGGGTTTATTCCAGCTGTATTAAAAAAATTTGGAAAGTAAGCTTCAATGATCTTTATTTTTAACAAGCACACCCCAGTGATTCTGATACAGGTGGTCCAAAGACAATAATTTTAAAAATACAGTCTTAAAATACTGGCCATTTTAAGCCATGGGTCTCCAAAGAATAAGAGCTATAAAAGAGGCTATAAATTTCACTTTGCCAATGAATCTTATTTTAGGAACAGACGAGAAGGGTGTGGCCTAATTTTCACAAGTGGAGTCAATATCATCATAATCTGAAAGTCAACAGCAATTTATAACCTACAAAATATGGGAAGAATATTTTATAGCCTGAAGATGGATCACTTTTTAAAGAACAAGAATGCATTCTTAGTGTAAGAAGTAATCGTATATCTCTTATTCCAAGAAGACAAGGCCAAAGATGATGATGTTTCTCAAACTGAGAAAAGGTTTTTCAAGAACGTAAGAAGTTAGTATAACGAAGTGCTTACCAGTTAGCTTGTATGTCTATCAATGGCAGACAAGAATGAAATGAACTTAAGGTTGGAGAGATTTAAGTTAGATGGAGGCAGAGACTAGGAAACACAGGGCAACGGTACAGATTTAGCTTGCCTAAGAGTTTTCTCTGGATGTGCTGAGAATATCTGAGAATATCTTTTTACATCTTGGATGATGCAAAAAGTCATTTAGGCTTAAAGCAAAGAGATGTCCTATGTTATTTACTGAACATATGTCCATTTCATGTGCCCAGTATTTAGCAAAGAACTTGGCAAAGAGTGGACTCTCAATGTTTGAGAAACGTAACTGAACAATTCACAGATCCTATAATAT
Organism: Balaenoptera borealis; assembly: GCF_965194805.1. Taxonomy (NCBI): domain Eukaryota; kingdom Metazoa; phylum Chordata; class Mammalia; order Artiodactyla; family Balaenopteridae; genus Balaenoptera; species Balaenoptera borealis. Next base: position 100,137,155 of record NC_138861.1, on the reverse strand, counting down.
ATATCCTCCTAGGTGATTTGATCATCCATGTTTCTTCTTTTACCATATGCAACACTCATATTTCTGTTTTCATCAGGGAAGTTCCTCTGAGCTTCAGATTCAAATCAACAACTATCTACTTGACATCTCAGGTTGTATGTCCCATAGGCACCTCAAACTAGACCAACATTACCCAAACCAAACTCTGTAGCTCAGCCTCTTCCCAGTGGGTCTTTCTTGTATCAGTGAAGTTAACATCATCTAGCCAGTTATTCAGGACAAAAACTCAAGTGCCTTCCTTGATTCTTCCCGCTTAGTCCCCTCCACATTTCCAATCACTCCTTAAGTCCTGTTGATTTTTACTTCCTAAATCTGCCTCTTTTATTGCATGTCCCCTAAATCAAGCTGCCAGCATCTCTTTCTGGACCAGTAAAACAGCCTCTTTACTTGGATCCTGTGTCTGTGTTTACCCTCCTCCAAACTATTCTTTCACATCAGTCAGAATAGTCTTTACGAAGAGTACAGGAATCCAATCATGCCAATTAAGATCTAAAACATTTCAATAGTTTCTCATAGCATTTAGGGAAAGACCTAAATCATTAACAGAACCTACCGGGCCCTTCAGGGTCTGGATCTATCTTCATCTTGGGCTTCAGCTCCCACATCCCATTCTTTCCTTGCCTCTATTTGCAGCCATATTGATCTTCTCTCAATCCCTAGTATGTACTGTGCTCCTTCCTTTTCTAAGGGCTTTGCACAAGCTGCTTCTCTGCTACTTGGAATACCCTTTCCACACTGCCTCTCCTTCCCCTCCACCAACATACACATACTGTCTAGAATTACAGTGAACTCAACAATCATTTTCCTTTCTGAGACTTGAGGTGAGGTCCGGCTTTCTATTACTAGTTGCTCTGATAGAACACTCTACTTCTCCTTTGTAGTTCTGTGCCCAATTGTAATTAAATAATTAATAGTTTATTCGGTGTTTAATGTCTATCTCCCCCAACAATGAAAGCTTCATGAAAGTACAGACCATACCAGTCCTATCGACTACTATATTTTAACAGTACCCAAACATGAGTCTTCTTAATGAATATTTGCTGAAAAATCAATCAATTGCCAATAAATTAATCACTTTTAACACCTAGTTCCAGACCCTTCATTACGTCAAAGGTGACTAAGTGTGGTCCTTACTCTGAGACTCTCTAAGACAATGGAGAATGAAAACCAGGTTTGGTGCTTTATCATAGGAAAAACCTTGCCCAGGTAGCTCAGCTGAGTGTACTAACAAAGGTTTCCATGATTTGCTTTTATGGTTTAAGTGTAAGGACTCTCACTTTTCTCACTCCACTGAAACAGCTGGTAAAACACAATTCCTCTGACAGCAACCATTGAGCCTACATAACTGACCAGATGAAGTACAGCAAGCAGAGCGGGCTGCCTGATTCGCTTCCATGTAGATTGTATGTCTCAACTGAAGGCTGTAATTGTGTTGTTCCAGAGCACCCAGCACATCCTGGAGGTCAATAAATATAAACGGAGAGTGCGGCTCATCCCGGGGCAGTGCTGTACACTTGAGCAAGGGAATCATCACATCACATTCCGTTCTATTTATGCAGCCAGCTCCAGCCAAACAGCAGAATTTGATGGGACTGTTATCTAAACTTCCTGGCGCCTGCTTGCATGAGTGTTATTTATTTATTTTTTTAAATGAATGTTTTTAGTAAGGTTACTACTGTACAGAGGAAAAGGAGGGAGAAATGCAGAAGAGAGAGAAAGAAATTGAATCATCACAAAGAAATTGCTCATCTACTATTAAGGGAATATACACAGCCTACGTTCATCTTCAAGGAAATTCAAAGTAAACGTGAAAATCGACCATATGCACATCCATATGCAGACATATTGGGATAGTCTCTGAATTGCTTCTTTATACGAAACTGTATGCAACAATAATCCCAAAAGAAGATAAACCAGAGGACCTTTTATATCGGATACTGATACATTCTGCAGTAAAAAGAAGACACAACCTAGATAGGAAAGACAGAAATCCAAAGGGCTGTTCCACAATCACTTAAATTACCTATTTGACTGTCAATCTTCTTTTATGCAACATAAGAATGCGACCACATCTTGCTATCTTACAAAGATCAGAGATTGAATACATGTTGAAATTCTCATTTGAGAAAATGATTAGAGTGTTTGGTTTTCCTAGTGATAAAAATGAAATTAAAAGGCATCTGAAGGTCTAAAAAGCAAAGACAAAAATCTTTCCAAGATTGGCCAAAATGTCTAGTGAAGAACTGATTATTTTTAACATGTTGCAGTTTTATTAGACAGATGAATAGATTCCATATCTTTAAAAAACCTTAACATTTGCAGCCAATTTTTCAAGACATTAATTTCTAAACAGGAGATGAAAGGAAAAGAAATCAAAATGCTTAATAACATTTCCAACTTCTTAAAGGCTTGGAGGAACTCTAAACCTTTGGAAAAATCTCCTTGAAAAATGATTTTCAGACCAGTTTTCACTATCGAGGAGGAAGGGACATTTATCAAGTATATTTTAGCTTCAATTTTCACAGAAGCTAGTTTGCTGATGGGGTGGATAATAAAAGTGAAGATTTATGTTGCATTAACAGGTATGGTAAATCCTCATTATATCAAAACACAGGGGATAAACAGAGAAAAAAAATCTGACTGAATTAACTGACTTTGCATTATCAAAATCTTTATCAGAAAGTGTGTAGAGCCTCCCAGTTAGCTGGGGAAAACATACAATGGTTGTTTCTCATCAAAAAATAAGTAACTCCTGGTAAAAGGGGTTTGACTAAGAAGAAAGGGAAATTAGTAGTGAGATTAACGTTTACTAAATTCTAATAGATGCCAAGTACTGTGCTTGATGCTTTTCTGTGTGTTATCTCACTAAAATGCTCTGCAGTGTTAGGTAACAATAAGGAACAGCCTGATATAATTTGGATTTTAGTTCTCAGAACTTTTATTCTACATTTCCAAGTTAGGATAATTTAAAAATCCCTCTTCCTATGCTAAGGAAACTGCATGTCAACTTTGGCAATGAAAGATTTATGTTCACTTCCAGATTAGTTACAACCTAACTTCCTCAAAAATTCCAAGGATATTACAAATACTATAGAAGAGATGAGTGGATAAAATCCATGCCACTTCTACAGTGAATGGTATCGCTAGGTCCTCTATCTAAAAGATAAAGTGGGAGGGGTGAATGACCATGAAAAGGTGTGAATGGATAGAAACAAAGGCCAAAACTCTGACATAATGCCAAAACAAGTTTCCTTTTTTTTTTTTTTCTCTTGTTCTTAACATTGATTACACTCATCTGATTCAGTAGGCATTCAGTAAGTGACCGCTACTAGGAGACACTTTCAGGGGAGAAACAAAACTATAGCTTTCAGTTTACCAAAGTTACTTCCATCCAAGTACGGCCCAGGAATACTCCTCCTTCGTGTCTTAGGTTGGATAGATGTGAATACATCCAGGTTAGTTTACTTAAGAGCTAATACAATAATAAGAGCTAAGATGCAAGTAAACACAGTGATAAGTCAGAAAACATGAAAACTATAGACTCAGAGCATGTGTAACTACTTTTGATAAAACTGAAAATTTCTAAGTTGTGAGTTTAGACTCATAATATAACATATTCACCCATATGGAATAGCTCTCGAAAAAGGCTTGAATAGAAAACTACTTTATTTTCTCCAAAAAGTATAACCATGAGAAATCACACAACTTTTTTTTTTTTTTTCATTTGGAAGAAGCTGATAATTATCAGTGATGAGGCACTGCTTCTGGCTCCCTGGCTGCACATTGACCAATGGAGAAGAGAAAAGAAATGGCACAGTCATTGCCCAAGCACATCTGGTTTTGGTTTTAAGCCCTGAGCCATTTCATAATGTCTAGATTTGCCCTTTAAATTAACATCCCATTATCATGTTTTCTGGCAGGAAACTGTAAAGATTGCAAATGGAATTGGACTTAGAACTCCCCAAGAAATTAGAGCAGTGACAGTTTAGACATTAAGTACTATACTCTCGCTTCCAGAATTCCAATATAACCTGAATTATTTCAAGCCTATGAGACTGAGAAAAGCGGAGGATAAATTGGGTTTTGAGAGCATTTAGATGGAAATTGGAGGAAAACAGCAACTTAAACAATGGCAATATTCAACCACAACATATGATTCTGTGTAATTACTAATTATTAGTCTTTTCTTAGCTGTCTGATTTGGTGCACTGAAGTCGGTCTGAATAAAGACTTATGGACACATACACAATAAAAAGTTTATAGATGACCTAAACCACCATCTCCTTCTTATGGAACTCAAAAATAAGTCAATATTATAGACCACAAGGCAAGGTAGCAAAGGTTAATTTTGTAAAGTATCTATTACATGATTGTAACATTATTTTTTTCATTTCCTTTTGGAGCCTCTGTTTTGCTGCTCCCCTGATTATAAAATTGATCTGAATTAATGAATAATCCAGCACTGCACCCAAGATATTCCAGATTTAATTTGCTATTTATTCATTACTTTAAGGGTGTCTCAGAAATCTGAATGGAAATCACCTACCCGACCAACTTAGGCAAACTGTCCTAGTTCCTTTAGCTGTTTCATGAATGACTTTTCAAACTAATCTAGTCAAATGAGTCAAAAATCATTGCTCGTATCTCCAAGTCCGCAAAAATATATTTTGCAAATGCATTATGGCACAAGAAAGCAGATCATTTTGAGGAAGGAAATCAATCAGAAAAACTTCCTGCGGGTAATCTCATTAAATAGTTCCACTATGCCTTCAAGATAGTCTTCAAAATCTTTATTATGACTTACAGGACCCTTCAAGGATCTGGCTACCATGGAGCCCTCCAGACTTATTTCTTGCCTCTCCTGTACCCTGGTGTTCTAATTAAATGACTAGCAGTTTCCCAATATAGCTTGTTCTTTTCCAGAGACTTAGTATAAGCTAAAGTCTCTGCCTAGAATAGTAATTTCCAATAAAAATATAATGCACCATATGTAACTTTTAAATTTTCTGAGGCACATTTTAAAAAGTAAAAAGAAACAAATTTAATTTTAATAATATATTTTACTTGGCTTAGCATAGCCAAAATATTATTGTTTCAACTTGTCATTGATGTAAAAAATATTAATGAAGTATTTTACACTCTTTTTTTTTTTTGTACTGTCTTCAAAATTCAGTCACACTCGTAGTGCATTTAAATTTGGGACTAGCTGAATTAGCCTCATGGCTAATGGCTCACACACTGGACAACACAGGTGTAAAAAACCTTTGCCTTTTCCTCCCTTTAGGTTTCAAATCAATCTCACCCTCTCCAGGGATGCCCTCCCTCGTTCTCAGGGCTGGTTGCCAACCCGTTTGCCACTGCAGTACCTTAGGCACATCCTCTGCAATAGCAATTAACACATCCTATTGCCTCTTCATGTATCTTTACCAGCCAGTAGACTTGAACTCCCTGGATGTGGGGACTAGGTCTTACCTAATTTTAGAGCCCAGGCACCTAACAAATGTCTCTCATATAGTCATGTGTTTTCACTTATATTAAGCAAAAATAGCATCTAATAGTCCAAGTGGGAATTGGTTTAACAGTAAGTCCCAAATCTTTATACTAAGCTCTTACTGCCTATGGGTCACTGTGTTAGTAAACAATCTCTATGTCCTAGTTTTCTTTTTTAATCTGCTTTTTAAAAACAAAAATAAAAATCTCAAAGCCAAAATTCTCACAAACGTCTAGTTAATTATGATGACTTAATATAAGCCAAGTTGACATTTGCACTATAATTGCTGTCTTTCAAAGGGAACTGATAAAGATTGTCTTAGTCAAAGAATTAACCAAGGAACTGATCAATATTTGTGACACATGGAAAGGCAGGGTGGTAGGGTGGTATTTGCTTCCAAACTGAGGCTAGCGGCCTCAAGAGTACTTTTGGCTCAGGCATCTATGGAATATAGACCATCACACTATTTGATCTATTTGTAAAGAACCAAACTAGCAAAAAGACCCCTCCCTCCCTTTCTTCACCCTGGTAAGTATCTGGCACTAAGTTATCTTTGGAAGAATAGAATAAGCACGTCATTTATCTACATAGCTTTAGTTACAGCTGTGTTACATTTTGCACAAATGAGCAAATATATGATAAAACAATTTCTCTCTTCAGTGTCATTCTTTTGGGAAGAAACATGAAGAGTTTTATCAAATATGAATATGAAAACACTGAAATAACTATTTTCCTTTATGCTTACTCAACATGACTCTCTTTGGTATATATTAACTGTACTGTTCCATACTACAAGGCTTTGTAAACTATATGGCACTCTATAAATGTGAATTATTATAATTATTGAACAGGCTATTAATTAAAAACATCTAAATTAGAAAAATTGAATTTTTAATTTTCATTAGTCTTCTTAAGTGTTAACTAATGATACTCTGGCAGATCTTAATATCACAGCTCATTTGAAAGTTGTGAAAAATGAGGGAAAGTGTTATAATTTTCACAAGGCCTTTAATTTGGTCTTAGGTAGATTCAAAGTTAAATGGCAGCAAAGCCCTAGACCTTTAGCCTAAGTATTCAATTACTTCTCCTTTCTTTCTCCTTGAGCGCCTGAGTTAACAAACCTCTCAGTTAACCTTTTTCCTCCAGTTGATAACTGTTGGCCAACGCTCGATTTGGACTCTATTAGTCAGCTCTTTTACGTAGGTTTTTCAAGATTTTGTTGATGGTTGTTTTAAAGGTACCATATGCATCTAACATTTACAGCTAAAAATCATTTCCCTAAGCCCTGGTTAGCTTGTATGCAAGATGTGTCAAAGGTTGATCTTCATTGAAATGACGTTTAGCAGCTAACAGACAGCAGCTGCAATGAATGAAAACAGTGCCATTTCCAATGGCTATGCCATGGCTTCCTGGAGCACCATGTTGGGAAAGCCCTCAAGGCTCTATTGGGGTTCAGTGGGAAAGATTTCCTTAATCAATTAGGAATATCTGCCTTGAACAAGTACTGGATGCTGACAATTGGAGGACCTCCTTTTTGCCTTCTAAGGTCTGACCAACATAGAACGAACTAGATGCACATAACCTAGATCCTTACCCCAAAGGGTCAGTAACTGTGTATATGTCAAGTGAATGTAATACCCTGCAGTACATGGTGCTGAAATCCATAATAGGTTATTGAAAAGCAGTTCATAAGAAATATGGATGTGTTAGGTGTTGACCCGGCACAAGGAAGAAATGATGACTTTCTAAGCAAATCTTTCTCTACCACTGCCTTTAAATCTAATTCAATCCAACCCTCACGTCTGCCAAAAAGATGAAAACTGAAACCAAATAGTGATATCTCTTCATTTTCCACTCAGAGAAAAAAAAGCAGCAGAGAACAATACAAAGAACTCATCCTCTGGCTTGATGGGACCAGTATCTGACTGGACAAATCTCTCCTTCCTCCATTTTTAGAAACAAAGATCGAAAACAGTAATGAGCTTCAAGATGAATGAGAAACAGGTAGTATGGAGGAGAAATACACTGACCTAACATTTTGTTTTCCGATAGTCTGTGTTAAGAGGGATTGAGGGCTCGCTGATGCTTTAAAGCCAAAAGGCTGAGTATTGCGTATTCTAACAAGAGTCTTTACCTTATTTTCTAATCTGTGCCCACCCCCCGGAAAAGAAAAGACAGGAAAAGAAAAGAAAAGAAACCCTCCTGTAAAATGAAAGTAAGCTCCAAGCTGCTTACAATTGCCTTCTGCCTTTGCCTCTCTCTCTGTTTGGCCCTTTCAGACTCCCGCTTTTCAGACTCTCTGCGGTATTCTTCCCTCTTCAGCCTCTCGTGCTGATACTCCTCGTAGCTGTCATACCTGAGAAACAGAACTTCATCATTAAGGCAACCACCTCCAATCGCATGAGCAAAATTAAACAGAAATTGGGGGGTGGGGGCAGGGTTTTAGAAAACATCTTGTCATCTACGAGAGGAGATGAGAGGCGCGGAGGGTAAAGGATGTGTATCTTTACCTGGGCCGCCGGCCGTAGGGCGATCTTGAACGTGATCTCGCGCACAGGGGAGAATTTCGGTGCACGCGGTGTCTGCAGTGGCCTGACTCATAGTAGTAGCAAGATCTGGGAGAGAGGAGGAAAAACAAAAGGGCATTTGCAACTGCCGGTGAACCCCAGTTCATCGGCATGACTGAACAGCCCCTGGAATTCCGCATTACATAAACCGGCTTTCAGTTCCCAGCTACTTGTGAGATTTCCCAGTGACAGTTTGTGATCGTCTAGTCAGCTTAGAGGTCTGGAGTGACGTGTTCTCTTGCAGCGTCTCTTATTGATGTGAATGCCGAACGCCGGCCTGGTACACTGTCAGCTTTATCTTGCATGGATCTCACCTATCCTGGCCCAAGGCAGCTCTCCAGGTAATGGAAAAAGTTAGATGAGCAAGTTTCTTACAAATTGCTCTCTCTGATCTGACTGGCTCAAGGCACTGGGCTCAAGAATGACAGATTTAAGAGAAGATGGGGAGGAATGTATGGGTAACGACAATCTCCTTAGTTCCTGTCGCACTGGGAATGGATGGTGAGGGGCGGGGCTGCCTGTGGGTTTTGAATGCGTTTTTTGCCTTTGTTTTTTTTTCACTTCCTGGGAACGCCTTAGGCTTTGGGTGGGTTTTGACAAGGTTTACCTTGAAGAGGATCTACTGCCTGGGGACCTTGATCTTGACCTGGAATATGGTGATCGAGAACACGACCTATGTCGAGAAAAGGACCTTGAACGAGAGCGCATCCTTTGGGGTCTTTGAGAAAATAAGGATTTGGGTGGTGACACGGAATCTCTACACGGAGAGTTAAAAGAAGAACAAGAAGGCGACACATGGAACAATGAATAGGACTGCGTGCCATCCCAAGGGGACTTCAGTTTATCACTTTCATCCTCGCTGTCATCAAACAGGCCGTCCATGGCTAGTCCTGAATTTATAAACATAGGTAGTTTGGAGAATTGTTCATCACTGAAATCACTGTCCCTCAGTTCACTGGTCTTGTCTGCTTCGTCGTCAAAAACAGCTTGACTGGGATGACCGAAGTGCTTGTTCAGCTCAGCTCGGATTTCCTGGTCTTGGAGCTGTTTTCTGGTGCTGCCGGGAGAGACCTGCCTGCTCACCTCCGAGGCCTCTCTCAGGTAGCACTGGTCTGAATCTGTGGAAGAGCGCATCTGCCCCTGCCAGTTGGAGGAGGCATCTTTATATTCTAGTTGTCTGGAGTCGTGGAGCTCCTGTGATATATTAATGAGTATTTCCGTTTTGGAATTAATTGACTGACAATAGTCATGGTCACCAAAGAGCCGCAGACTGGGCCGCTTGGCCTTCCTTTCCTCGTGTCCACTGGTGAGCACGGAGGTCTTGCTGAGCTGTGAGTACAACTCAGACTGCTCGGGCCCTTTCCTGGTGGAGTTATTGTCTTGGATACCAGAAGACTCACTGTACCGGGCCTTCTTTGATGGCGGAGGTACCACGGTCTTGCAAGAGGGCTTCAGCTTCAGAGAAGCCCTAAAAGGGTTATCTTGGTTGGCTTTATGAGGAGGAGTTGTGGGTGGAGTTAGGCCTAAGATAATAGAAGAAAAAAAAAAAGGGGGAGGGGAGAGAGAGAAAGAAAAGAGACAGAGATACGTTGTTAAATGCCAGGATATGTTTTCCTAACTTTTCCAAGATTTCAGACAATGGTTAAAACTCAGTGTAAAGGAAGGAAACTAAATTCATGATAAGACCGGAAAAAGTGACCCTGTCCCCCGAAGCCTCTGTCACCAAGAAAAGATGGACCTACAATATGAGGCTGTGGTGAAAGCCATGATATTTTGTATTTCAAACGCCAGTGCTAACAGATCCTGCTTCCCAGGAAACATGACCACGTCACCACCAGGCATTACCAAAGCTCAGGTTTACAGGGGCTTCTCACAGTCTGAGTTGTGGAAAATTAACACGGTGGGACACAGGGAAATCATAGAAGACCTTTGGTGGCATTTGTCTGCAAAGAACGCTGGGGAGGATGCATGTAGATCAGGAATTTTTGTAAAATCAAGGATATCTACCCATGGAGCCAAAGAATTAGGCAACTTTAAAAAAAAAAAAAAGACAAGAAAAGAAAAGATGGGATGACAGCAACTGGGAGGGAGGAGGGTGGGAATGACATTGGCAACATCAAAGTAAGTTCAGTAAAATGCAGCCGGCTAATGCAGGGCACCAGACAACTCTACAACCTGACGGCAATGATTCTTTGTCTCCACAGTTCATTAACTTTGTAAACCATGGCTAATGTAGGTACAGTACATTCTTGTAAGCATAACTAATACATTCTGTCTAAAATATGGTTCTGCAACAGAAACCTAAGTGAACAGTAACACTAAATATTGCGGTGCCAGCGGACCATTTTACTTGGAGCACCACATCAGGGCGGGTTACGAGGCTGAAGGATTGAAATGAATCCAAGCTTCGGCAACTAACTAATTGAAAAAAATGAAAAAAAAGAAAGGAAGAAGAGGGGAAATCTGTCAGTTGTTGCCTTTTGTGCTTTTCTACAGAGGGCAGAAAATTCCATCACAAGTCACTGTGGGAGAGTGTGTGAAGGCTGGTTACCTCTGTTCAGTTTCACCCCTAAGTCCTCCTCAGCCCTTTATGCCAAGGAAGAAGAATTGTGGCGAGGCTCCAGAGTCGACGGAACTTTGAAGAAGGGCAGGCTGGAGTTCAAATGACTTTATGCTTACAAGGGAACATTTTAGTTTACAATACACTTTTTATTTAGGAGGATGGGAGGACGCTATTCAGCAAAAAAGAACTGAAGTCCACAAGAAGCCTGGGCTTAGACTTAAGGCGACTGCATGCTTCAAGGAAAATTCTACCTTGCTGGAAAATAGAAGTATATATATATATACACACACACACACACACACATATACACACACACATACATACACACACATAACCAAGTAGGGCACAGAAAGCTACATGACGTTTTGGTATGAACAGAAAGACACTGCCTCTCTCCCCTACTTTACAATAAAGAGATAGAAGAAATTAATATTTTCCTTAAAATGAAATATTTTGCACCAATATTTGGCAATTTTTATTATACGTAGCTAATTCTCCCTAAAGGAGGGAAGGAAACGTACAAAAACACAAAGAGGTTTGACTTTGGAAATCTATCCCAGAAAAGTTCAGAAAGACAGGGAAATGCAAACACAAAGAGAAGGAGACACTGCTCTCCCTTCGTGACACATCTGAGTCTCAGAAAAGCTTCCCTTTATCAGCAGCCTACTGTACACCTGCCCCCCATTCTCTGCTTGAAGATAATAGGGAGGTGACGTTACTGAATGAATCGTCCATGTCACTGAAGTTCACTCTCCTTGTGTTCCCTCTTTCTTAGACAAGTATATCTTTCACTCAATCTAAGGAATTCCTTTATGGCCAATTTTCTCTCCTCCTCCCCCTCCTTCCCCTCTTCCATCTCCTCCTATTCCTCCCATTCCCCCTCCATCTCCTTCTCCTCTTCCTTTTCTTTTGTTCTTTCTTTCCCTGTCTATCTTTCTGTTTGTCTGTCTCTCTCTCTGCTTGTTTCCTCCACCCTTTGCACTGCCCCATTCATACACACTGATTTCTACCACATGCTACCTTCAATTACTGCTACAACAAATTTAAAGATACCAATTCCCAGCAAAGAAATGACAAGATCTCAAATATTTCTCACAGGAAGCTAAGATGCTCAAAGAAATAATGATGAATAATCTCTCTTTGCTGAGTAAATAACAGTCAAATATTCCAAATGAGATAGCCCTTGAATTGGGGGAAATGACATTCAACATCCTCAAATACAACTTCATAAATCTTTTCATGATACTCTGAATGGGGGTAATTTTTACTTTTCCAATAATTTACTGCCAGGATCACTCACTTACCAGATATTGCTATATTTTCACGCTTATCTCTTTTTGAATGTGAATTATATCTTGTCTCTCCAGACAGATGAGGAGCTCTCAGTGGAATATTGCTTGGGCTTATTTTTGCAAAATGTTTCACTCATTTTTATTTTTCTAGATCCTCCTTTACTAGTAGGTGTCCCATTTCAGTGGCCCAAGGATCACTTGGGAAGCTGGTCAAATATTTTTAATGACATGGTTCATAGACCACTTATGGAGAGCCAGTGTCCCGTCGCGTCTATGTGGCACCCTGCCTTGATCTCAGGTAGATATATTTTGACTGACATTCTAGACTTATAAAAAGAAACCCTAAACTTCAGAAACACCAAATTAGGCCACTATTAAAGAGAGACTAGTTCTAAAAATAGCTCAGCTATCTAGGGATTTTAAATATAGAAATTCTTTTTCGTCTTGAACATTTGAAACCCTTGTCCTAGTACCTAAGCTCATTATCGCTTAAATAACCGATTCTCAAGTTGCTCTTGGGAGCGCTAACACATGATTAGAGTTTCTTGGCGTTAAAAACAAAGGCTTTTACTTCCTTTTCATTTTAGATGGCCTGTGGCAATTAAACAGACTTTCACTCAGCACCTACTATGTGCTGAATATTCCCCCAAATGCTGGCATTTCAGGGATTCAGCCCCCAGGACTTCATAAAGAGATCATTCTTTAAAATCTGCAGTAAGTACAGATTTTCTTGTGTATCTGCTTAACACTTACAGAAACACCCTGAGATAACCAGATATACCCTGTGAGTGAAAATATCAGGGCTATAAATTTCGGACGGCCCTGCTCATTAAAACAAATAAATAATACTCGCTTAGTAGATGGAAGTTATTTTAGGATTAGTGAGTCGGTGGGCAGGGAAAAATAATTCAGATCATTCCCTAACCTTTTGACTGTTTACTGAAACTTCTTTAATCTGAGGAGAATACCCCAGAGCAAGACTGAGACATCTTAAGGATCATGAGACTGCATGTCACCAGTGCCTCATTGAAAATCTATTTCCAGATAGGGTTGAGATCCAGAGTAAAACAAAACAAAGCAAAACAAAAGTGTAAGAAGCATTTTTTTTTTTTTCTTTTAACGTGATGTCCAGCTTTTAGGAGTTGTGCCCGGGACAGGGAACCCTTTGCTGCACCTGAACTAATTAGATTTCTCTAACCCCATCTCCTCCACCCAGAATGTTTTCCCCTGCGGTAGAAGGGCAGTCAATACTCAATTCCTCAACGCCACTACCTTTGTCATCTTCCCACTAATTGCCGGACTCTCAATTTCAGCCCACAACCCTACATCAACCGGGCTAATGCCTCCCATAACCTCCGGATTATTTCCTGTGTGTTGATTTTCTGGGGAATGTGTACACTTTGGTGTTGACAGTACAAGGTATATTCCATGCTCTCTCTTGAACTTAGCAGGTTTTGACAGATTTATGTGAGGACAGATGGCCATTACAGGCTGAAGGCTGACAAGAGGCAGTTCAGAACATTGTTAACACACTTGCACAAACTCTCAGCAGTGCAGCACTGTGCAGAATGTAATTCAGACTATAGCTTTTTTATTGCTGCCTATTTTCTTTTGTCAGAAGAGCCTGCTGTGCAGAGCAACAAATGGCTGCTATTACCCAGAATGTAATGGGTGTCAGACAAATCACGTAACACAAACAATCAAGAGTATGTAGGTCATATTTCAACGGAGCACAACCTTAGCAATATTTATGATTACTGCATTGAAATGTGCTCTATAATAAACAAGTACCTCTACATCACTCACACTTCTGCACTTCTGCACAGCAAATCTGGGGGAAGTGGTACACACTCTCCCACACTCTCCAGTTATCTTTTTAAACAGCCCTTAAAAAAAAAAAAGTCAGAGACAAGTTTGGTTTGGTTTTGTGTTTCATTATGTGCTATAAAACGATTTCCTTTGAGGAGTTCTCTTTTGGGTTGGTGTGTTTAATTGAATGACTGATAAATGGCAAGTCCTCTGCTCTGTATTCTGTGCTCCACTATCCAGCCAATGACTTCAGGAAGATCTTTTTTAATAGTTTACACAGTTTTACAGTTTACATTTCACACAACCTCCTGCTAAATCTGTGACTCGCTTTGGAGTTTGACAGTGGGATTTTTCTTACGTCACATGCCAATTCAAAGATTTCTCAAGGAAAGACACCGAGAAGATGATTTTCTAATTTGCTTAAAAACTCACCAAAGAAGGAGGACTGGGCAAAGAGAGGAGACTGACTTGAGTTCTACTCACATATTTTTGGCCTCAAGAACTTGGAGTGGGTGTCAAGGGAGCATAGGAAGGACTGATACTCAATCAGTATGAACTGTTACTGCTATAATTGTTAAAATATTTTGTCGATAAAAGCTCCTCCAGTGCTCTCTCTTCACCCCTAACTTCCCCAGGACTCACTGGATCTCCACAAAAGCCAGCAAACAGTGTTAACCCCTGACACAGAAGGGCCTCCCACACCTCACTCTGGTACCCAGGCTGGCATGTCCCCTCTGACTGATGGAGCCCCCGCCTTTCCTGCTTTTTAAGGATTTCCTGTATCAGCCCTGAGAACTGGGGAACAAACTCACAGAAAAGCTTCAGAACATTCCTATGACATGTGTCTAATGCCCCAACTCTTGCTCATGGAACATGAAGTTGCTATTCATTGGCCCTCGGGCACTTTCCCACAGAGCTGGGGCAGGAGAGGGGGTCCAGGTCGGGAACGGAGGAGTCTGGCTTTCCAGGTGTCTCCCACCAAACCCCTGAAGTTGATATGGGAGAGAAAATTGCTTTGCTATCCTTGGCTTGAAAGACATTGGATAGTGCCATTTCCAGAAAAGAAAACTGAGGTGCTTTTCAGACGCTGAGTCAAGAAGAATGAGATTAAAAATAGAAAATGAGGGATATGAAATACGGAAGAAATTCCTGTCAGGACAAGTTGCAAAACACTGGAATGGGCTGTAAAGAGAATTTGTTGGGTCTCCCTTTCTTGGCTTCTTCAGCCACAGGAATGGATTATATGACCTGTTAAAATCACTTTCTAGTTCTCTGTCGCTGTGGCTTTCTTTTAAAAGTACCAGCTACTGCTCCTATTTTGCTTTGGTCTATTTCCCCACGGATAAGTCACATACAAAAGACGTATATAGCAAAAGGGTATAGCAAATTTATGCTGTTTGTCAATATACCATCCAGCAAAATCAGCTTTTAAGTGGGAAGTCCAAAAATGACAATATAAGACTCCACATAAAAGAATAAGAAATTACTCATTGATGGGTTAATGAGCGGGGTATTTTAAGTGCAAGTCTACTGAAGTGCAATTTGAATAACTGCCGATTTAAACAAAATCCACCATCATGAAAACCATGGGGAAAATATACATATCGATGGAGGAAAGCATTGCTAAGACCTCGTGAGTTAGGGTGATGAGGGTGCTGATGATTTTGTTCTTATTTTCCTAATTAGTTCTAAAATAGTTATATTTATTCTTATTACTTTTACAGTAATAAAAATAAAACGTTTATATATACATATACATGTGTGTGTATATATATATATATATATACACACACACATATACATATATATGTATGTACATGTAAATAAATATATATAAATAAAAGTTTGGGGGTCATTCACTTTGATTCCTAATCAAATTCCTTCATGTCCTGTGGTTAAAACCATCACCTTGTTGAGATGACATTGCTTTGCCATTCCCATTTCAGAAGCAAAGAGTCTAGCACTCTGAACATCTCCATATGCAATAGATTTAAATGCCTTCTGCCAAAAGAGCATTCTCTTTTCTCTCATCTTGCTTTACTAACAGCTATTTTGAAATCAAATTAGTTTTTACACCTGTAAAAGAGAAGCATTTTTTTTTTTTTATCAGCCAAAATGAGCTAGTTTAGGACAATCACAAAGTCAGACCAGCTGGTGATACCTAATAAAACAAACTTCCTATCTCATCCCTCCTGTTTCCCAAAGACTCTGCAGATGGGGCAGAGGGATTATTCTTGAGGTCTTAGAATGTTGTTGACTCTTTACATTTTCACTTAAATGTTTGGAAAATTTCACTAAAATTTGTAAAATTAAATAAGAAGACACCAGAAAGTCCTGGGCAACAGCTTGATCCACGTCCTCTCTTGCGACCAAAGGCATTCAGCATGCATACCAAGGATCAACAAATCAACAACCTGCATGCTGTCCACACCCTGTCCACCCCTCTTTGCTGCACCGACGGCAGACATTACTAACTGATCATGGGCAGACATTACTAACTGATCATGGGCAGACATTACTAACTGATCATGACATTCCCACTGAGTACAGACTTGGCCTTAGCAGCCTTCTCAACACAATGCTTCTGGCAGCCAATACCAACCAATGACGCTTGGCAAGTGAAATAAAACCTATTTAACATAACAGATGTCCACTACTATCTTTAAAATTCAGGCTTTGGGGAAGAGACATAATCTCTAGTCAGACAGACTTGCTTTGAACCCAGGGTCCACCACAGACCTAGAATCAACATACAGCTTTTTCCTTCACAATTAAATGGACAGAGAGTCCAGAAATAATACAAGTGAAGTGCCTATTAGTGAATGTCTGGCCTCTAGGATTTGTAGTAACAGCAGAAGTACCTGTTGTTGAGAGAATGAATGCCCAAGAGGAGATTTTTCTACCTTGATTTGGTAAATCCCAGCCCCGCACCAAAAGCAGTATATGTTCAGTTTCATGGGGAATTAGGGGAATTTTGCCACAAAAAAGAATACATAACTTCATACATGAGAGTGCCAAAGAGGAGATAGTATTAAGGCCAATAAAAGGAAACAGGTAAAAGGTAGTCAAAAGTTGAAAAGATGAGCTGGAAGGTACAATGACCTCCAGAAACGAATTTAATGTAGAATTAGTAATTAAATAGCTAATAGTTATTGAACACATATGTTGTCACTGGACTAAGCTTTTTTCATGTTTTATCTCATTTAATCCTCACAGTGCCTCAATGAGATGCAGGTACTGTGATCAGCTTCATTTGATACATAAGCTTCCTGAGTCTTACAGAATTTAATTAGATTGACCAAAGGCCTTACAGCTAGATGGGGGTAGATCCAGAATTTAAACTTGGTTTTGTTCAATATCAGAGCCAAGGTTTTGCACAACTTCACTAAACTGTGCTGTCTGTTTTTTAAAAAATCATCATAGACTACTTTCATTTGGAGATTTGCAGCTTTTCAAGTATCTTAGTTCAGGTAGTATCACACGAAACTGCCAATTTTTTTGGTATGTCAAAAATGTTGAATACTGGCAATTTTATGTTTCAATTTACAATACAGTATCTTCTGCTCCATCAATATCTCCTCTCCTTTCCACCCACACACTTAAAAATCAGATGCAAATATTTTTCTCCCTTAAGGCACCCCAAGTCAGTGGAGCGCTCAATTTCCTCCAAACTCCTTTCCACAGATCAACTCTGTCACTCACTGCCTAATGGTATTGCCTTAATGCTTCCTTCAGTCCTGAACTGTCTCTACAATTCTTTTCAATCTTTTGCACAATCATGGTATTTAACTTGAAGCCATGTTACAGGGTTCCCTTTGAAAGCTTATTTTCTCCCTTTGGTGATTCTCTTGAGGCACAATCAGTGTTTGTCATATCCTCCAAACGCTATTACACAACAAATTTTACTGAAGATGTTTAGTGGGGATGGAGGTCATGAACATTACACATTGTCTAGCACTTCAAACACACAGTAGCTCTATCAAAAAAAAAACCCTCTTCTCCCCCAATCTCCTCCTCCCTACACCATCCTCCGAGCAGGTTTCAAACGTCTCCTTCTAGCCACCTTCTACAGCCTCCAAGTTCTTCTTCATCCCTTGATTTTCCTGTAGCTAGAATTCCCTTCTTGCATGTAATGCAATTTGGCCATACATCAGCTTGTGTAATTTGTATCTGCACTCATTACCACCATGCTCAACAAACGAAAAACCAACCTCTGAGCCCACCTTCTTTAGAAAGTAGCAAAACATTATAAACAGTAAATAATATTTTCCCTTCATGCTACTTGGACAATATGTGTTACTTTCCCAACTGACTATAAGCCCACATCTTAAAAACAAGAACATTTATTTAGCACCTACTATGAGCCAAGTACAATAGTCCATGCTTTGCATGGATTAGTCTCTATGTCTTATGCTTGATATATATTCCCCAAGACCTACTGTGTTGCAAGCATAGAGCAGGTATTATATATGTTATATATGTTGGTAAATTGATTTCCATTGTACTCAATACTCTTTCAAAGCACTAAGAAAAAGGGGTTTAAACTAGTAAGATGAATTCTGGTTCACCAACAGAAATAAATCCACTGTATATATTTTTAGGATGCTAAGTATTTTTTTAAAGTATCTTCTATAAATTCTCAACAGTGTAGCCTACTAACCTTTCAAATGTATAACTAAAATATTTAAAATTAGGTCAGTAAGAGAAATAATAAAACTTCTGACAAGAAGAAAATAAAAGTAAGTGCTTTTTTGTAACACCATAATCTCATGAGTACAAGGAATGCAATTTAAATGAAATGTTATACACATAAATGAGCAAAATGTTTTAAAAACGAAGATACCCAATGCTAGCAAGGATGTAATAAAGCAAATATATCCACATAGTGATAATAGGACTATAAGTGGAAACACCTCTTTTGGAAAGCAATGGGGTAATATGTATCAGAAGCCCCCAAGATATTTATATCCTTATATTCATGTTAATAACTACTAGTAGTTTATTTTGAGAAAAATAAGATTTAAACAATTTATGAACAAAGATTTCCACTGCATGCTATTTCAAAATGGTAACACTTTAAAACAACCTAAATGTGTAACAATAAAAGTATAATTAAATTTTGATACATTTTGATACATGTACCTACTCAAACTAATGTTATACAGCACACTAAGAAAAGCCTGATAATAAAGGGTCTGTGATAATATAAAACTTCCTTATTAAAATGTTAACTGGGGCTTCCCTGGTGGCGCAGTGTTTGAGAGTCTGCCTGCCAACGCAGGGGACACGGGTTCGAGCCCTGGTCTGGGAGGATCCCACGTGCCGCAGAGCGACTAGGCCCGTGAGCCACAACTACTGAGCCTGCGCGCCTGGAGCTTGTGCTCCGCAATGAGAAGCCGCGACAGTGAGAGGCCCGCGCACCGCGATGAAGAGTGGCCCCCGCTTGCCACAACTAGAGAAAGCCCTTGCACAGAAACGAAGACCCAACACAGCCAAAAATAAATAAATTAATTAATTTAAAAAAAAAAAATTGTTAACTGAAAAATCAGAATGCAAAATTATGTATATACAAAATGATCACAGATGTAAAAATATCCATAGAAAACAATTTAGAACTATACACAATTTTTCCACTAGTTTGTATTTTGGACATCTTTTATAGTAAGCTTATATTATTTATAATCAGAGAAAAATAAAAAAATGTTTCTTTAATGGAAAGCTTGGTATCGGTATATACAGTGGAAGCTTTCTCAATCCTCTCTAAACCAAAGCAACTTACACCTACAGCATCCTGAACACTCCTAGTTAATGGATTCCTTTCAGCTGGTTGTTACTATAGCCAAGGTAATGTATTTTCCCAAATCCGTTAATGTCTATTGTACTGGTGACTGCAATTATGTCAGATAATAAAATATTATGTAACTGAATGAATGTTAGTAAGAAAATATTAGTAAGAAAAGTTTTTTCTATTAAAAGACCCGATAAAGGTATGTTACTAAAAGAAGGGCTGTCAAATTAGTTGTAGGTGGATGGTATGGGAAAACATAAGGAATTCTGATTATGATTTATATTAAAAAATCATAAAAACCTAGAATGATTCTGCACTCAGACTACCACACAAATACCCTTAATTATTTTCCTTCAAAAAGCAAGAAACGAAACGTGAATACCATCTATGATGCATTATTAGTGAAGTTTGTGCCAGAAAGATGAATGGATCCCTAGTTAGTACATTTAAGTTCAGTGCAAAGGTCTCTCTGTCTTATACCAAAAATTTTATATTTGAATGTATAATTCGTATGTTTTAAGCAAAAGTGAAATGATTAAACTGTGTATACTTCAATCAACTTTTTAGATAAAACCACCAAATACTCACTCATTGGTCAGACAAGAAGGCCTCTACTGCACATAATAGACGCACACACAAGTTACTTATATCACATGTGTAATTGTAATTTATTTAAGAAATGATGTTATATATATTCTTTATATGTGAATACATGTGTGTACATGTATTATTATATAACGATATATTTATACTTGCAGACACACACATAAAATATATATAAATACCATGAAATTAACTGCTCTACTGCTTGACCAAATCATGCAATCATGCAATAGACCTTTCATAAGGAGGTAATTTAGCAAACTCAAAGGGTGAAATTAAACTTAGTAACAATGACCACGGTGTGTGTAGGCACCATAGTTCTGGCTGAAAGCATTTGTTTAACTTTCTGTTCCTTTACCCTTATCAGCAATGGCCAGAGCCTAGGAACTTCTTGTACAGACATCCTCAGATTCACTTTCTGGTGGGGTTCAAGTGCCTAAACCTAACCACTTACTGCAAAGGTACCATTTGCAGCCAACTCAGAAGTCTGCCTAGGAACTCTTTGGATTTGTAAGTTTCTCAGGGGTTAGTTCAAGTTTTTAAAGCTTCTTCCTCTTCAGAATGTGAAGTAAGACTGGCCAGATAAACTAAGAAGTCCAAACAGTGAAGGAAATTGCTCTTGTTTAAAACATATAAGAACATTTTGTTTTGGTGAATGGACATATTTTCATTTTTCTCCTTTACTGGAAAGATATAAAAATGGTAATATATATAGGAGAGCATTACACTGTTGAGTACAATGGAGAGTAAGAAAATATTTCAAGTGAAGTATTGATAATTAGTAAAGCTGAGTTCAAACCTTTGCTCTTTGCTTTCTAGCTCTGCAATCTTGGGCAAGTTACGTAACATCTCTGAACCTTATTTTCTCATCTTAAAAATGAAAAATACTACCACCATCTTCATGAGGTCGTTATGAAATCAGCTAAAACCACTTATACGCTTGGCGTATCTATTGAGTGGAAGACCAATAAATGTTAATTTCTCCTCCTACTCAAGTTTTAGTGTCTTAATCGGAAATAGGTTTATTTGTGGATCCAAATCAATGATATATATCAGAGGGTCTGGCCCAGGTGTGACACACAATAAACGTCTCCTCTTAAAAAAATAAACAACTGAAAATATTTATAGATAACTTCTTATCCAATGTTGTTTGTACTCTTTGTGAATTTCATTAATCACATAGAGAATATACGCTAATATATATTTCACATACAGACTCACCCACACAAAAAGATCCAAGTGAAATGTAAGGCTTACCTGCAGTTCCAGAGAGTTCCACACTTAAGGTTCGTTCAATAGTCTTGTTCTCAAATGGGGAACCCTTGGGGTCACTGGAAGATATGGCACATTTATAAAAACAAACTGAAATGGAGTTGCTGTAGCCAAATGTATTAGAACCCCCTTCCCTTTCTGAAAATGGTTACATTTCGTAATACTTACTTTGGTGACTCTGGGGTCAGAGGAAGAGATAAAGTTGTTGGTTTGGCTAAAGGAAAAAAAAGGAAACTAATTATGAAATATTGAGAGTTTTTCAGATTTGTTTTCTTTCTACAAGTCAAGTTGGAAACTGGAAACCGGAAAACTAAAGTAAGGAAGTCCCTGAATATTGGATCAAACTCAGACAACAATCCATTATGCTAAAACAAATTCCAAACAACATTTGCATCAGTAAACTATCATTTGAAAACACATACGAAAACAGAATTTTCCCCAAAATGTAGCATCCCTGTTAAGGATACAAAATTTGCATCAGACCATCAGAGAGAAATAATGTTTTCTATTTTAATTTGGAATATAGTACACGGTTTGTTTAGGCAAGAAAACAGCAGAGTAACTACAAGACAACAGAACGTTATGAATATTCAGTTGATTTTTCTCCTAAAATGTATAATTTTATATCTAGCCCTGAGAATAGGTTATCTCTATGAGGCCAAAGCTCACTCAAGAACTATTCTATTCACTGACAATTAAGTGAGAGATTATGGCAAATTGTGGACACTGACCCAGATAGTTTAAAAGGCCTTCAGATCCCCAAATCTGATAGACAACTAAAGGAAGACTACTGTTTATCAGTTGAGAGACCTATAGACTTGCAAAGAGAGCTCATCTACTTCTTTTTCTGCTTCCTAAATCTTACCCTCCTACAGGAGGCATTTCCCAGTTATGAAGGGTGGAGTAAGAATCTTCTCACTCCAAAATTTCAATTGCTTCTCCTTGGCAGTCTTGTCTTTTGAACAGAAGGAGGGGAAAACATGATGAGAAACGTACTTGGGATATACGTCCACATATTACGTATATATATGCTTATCTATAAAGATATTTCTATATGTATGTAGATTTTGTCAACTTTCTTTCATTAAAATAACTACTTTCAAAAGGTCAAGAGGTAGTCATTTATGTAATGAAAATCATGGACTTGAAACCAAAAAGGTCTTTAGAATAAACTTTCTTATTTTATGGATGAAAAACCTGAGACCTAAGATGCTGCATGATATTTCCAGGGCCATAAAACTAGTTACTGGCAGAGTCGGGCCCTGAATATGTTTTCTTTCCCCTATTATCAAAAGGAATTGCGTTCAATAGATATTAAAGGAAATTAATCAACACCAGTAATTAAGGCCCTTTGAAATGTGAAAATACTATTTATGTCCAAATTAGGTTGAAATTAGGTACTTTACTTGGACAAATAGCATTTACATATACAAGTAGTATTTACATAGCATTTAATTTGTAGATTTAGATTTCGTTTTTAAACAATTGTATGGTTTATCATCTATCCAATGTGCATCCAGAAATACGAAGCTCATGCTGTCTTGTGCAAATTAGGTACATTGATTGATTGGCTTTTTCAGATATAACAATAAATGAACTGATTTGACATTAACTTTTTAATATGTCTGACATAATGAGCCTTTCAAAAAGAACACACTTATGAAGGAACTTTACCAACTTCTATGGTGCTCAACTAATAATTAAGATAACACATAAAGGTTCTATACAAAATATCACCAGGTATGAATATGTGCGATGTCACACAATAATGTACATTGAAAATCAGTCACTGAAATTCCAGTTTTCAAGGTGTAGGGTAGCCTATCTGGAATGCTTAAAGGAAGATCCCCCAAATTCTGATAGTTGGGTAAAAGTAAGGCCTATGGCAATGGAAGGAAAGGAACAGGCAGTGGTCATATTTCGTGGGACAAAATGCAAACAGGAAATGAGGGCCACAGGAAGGGCACAGCTTCAAAGCGAATCCAGAATCTAATCCCAAAATAAGCCCACGCTCACAAAAACTACCACTAGAGGAGCTTTGATTTGGTTTACTGGAAGTTTAATCCACACTGTTGCAATGACTGGTAGACCAGAGACTCTAAGATCCTTGAGGACAGGAATGAATCTTTTTCATGAAGATCATGATATCTTTGATGAATGACTGCATTAGTAAATGAATCAATAAATGAATAAATGGGACCATACAATCGCCCAAGTCCAGACCATTATCCTAGGGAAGTGAAAAGAAATGGACCCTACAATGGTACAGAGAGCACACGTGAAGCTCCGTGCAAAAAAAATGACAATATGTTCAATAAGGCAACCTCAGAAAATCCTCTTAGTTAATTGTCTCTAATTGTTCATATATTTTCTACATTAAAATTTTGAATAATAATTTAAATAATCCCTGAAACCCAGCATTTATTTCCTGTTGGTTGTTAACAACCAGCCATGTTTGCATGTTTATTTTCTTTTAGACCTCTAGTAACTACAGGAATTTTTTTTTTTTTTTTTTTGGTTGTTGTTGTTTAACAAGCTTTGTTCTATTCTGGGATATACTTTTGATGCCTCACCACAGATATATACCTTAAAAAAAAAACAAACCCTACATACAGCAGGTTTTATCTAAAGTATATGTCTTTCACAGGCCAATTTAGTTCTTCACTGCCATGGTTTGTAACAGATTACAATAATATTTAGTGGTACATGGATTGACAAAATTAATAAACCCTCGAAATCCAAAAGGACCAAGTAAAATTTTTAAAAAAGACAAAAAACCCCCCACTTTAAAACATGTGTTGCTGGACTAGGTTCACTGACTACAGGGTTCCAGCAAGTTTGAGGCTTCAGATTCAGCTCCAGAAAATGAACATATGACCAGCACCATGTGGGGTGTAGCCCAGTGAATTCCTCATTTCAGGTCACCCACTAGAATCCCACAGCACGTCTGGTTCTGCACTGAGAAAACTGTTCCAGCACATGCATGTGAGAGGCCAGTCAGGGTGCAGCAAACTGAGAGACTGTGGCCCATTTTGATAAATATATTTCCTTGAACGGACAGAAAGGGATGGACGGTGATTTTGAGATATCCACCAGGGAAAATCTAATTGAGAGCCAATTAAAAATATTAAAGGAATATGAAAATCCCAGGTTTATGGTGAGGTAGGGATGAGAGAGGGAAATTCAAAACACTGGAGAAGAAAAGACGTATTAAAAGCAGCAGCAACAGCATACCTGTATGAAATAATCATGGTTCAAAACAGGGATCAGGGGCTACCACTCTGCAGCTGGAAGGGGAATTGGGGAAACAAAAGGGAAAAAAAAAAAGAGGTGGATGTTTATAACTGCTATTTTAGAACGTGTCTACTTCCACTACAAAGTCAGAGGTACAGATGACGTGGAAGTTAAATATTTTAAAGCAACGGCAACTTTCTACAGGCTCTCGTTGGGCCTCTACAATTAGAATATTTTGAAGGAAGACAAAGAAAGAAAGGAGGGAAGAAAGAAAGAAAAAGAAAGAAAGAAAGAAGGAAAGAAAGAAAGAAAGAAAGAAAGAAAGAAAGAAAGAAAGAAAGAAAGAAAGAAAGAAGGAAAGAAGGAAAGAAAGAAAGAAAGAAAGAAAAGAAAGAAAGAAAGAAAATGTATCTTTGCTAACAGAGATTTTCCCCAAATCACCCTGATCTGCCTCAGGAGGATCAGCCTTCTAGTAACGTATGGGGACAATAAAAATCACCCCAGATGTTTAGTGCAATATAAGCTTATATTTTTTAAATAGAAAGCAAATTTTTTAAATATCCAGGAATTTCCAAATCCTTATTTACAAAATAAAATTTGTGAGTATACCATGTAGTCTAGAAAAAAGAAGAATGCACATCATAAATGAGAGACTGCGTAAATACTATTTACTATTTCATAAGGGATAGACAGCAAGCAAATCAACAGTGCCTCATTTTTTTTTTTCCATTATTGGAAGGGAAAAAAATAAAAGCTCTTTCATGAATTGGCTAGCCCGGCTTGCTCAGAGCTTCAGTTGTCTCAGCAATTCAGAGGTTCCTACAAACCTCATCTGATGTTGCAATTCCCTCTGCACCACCCCTGGCTCCCCACCCGGCTAACATTTCAGGTGCCTTCTGGTGACTGTGAATTAGGCTGTATCTCAGCTAAATAGGATATGTTCAACCTGTGTCCAAGGAAGGATTTTTTTTCCCCCAGCTATCATAAAGTGCTGAGTTCTCCTTCAAGAGAGACACCAATGGAACAGAAGCCCGAAGTTTGGGTCTCCTCAGCCCAGTGCAGGCTTGCCCTGCCCTCTGCGCCCTCATCCGCAGCTTGTGTTTGGGTCCACAGCCTACCTTGTAAATGTTGCGACTGAGATTGTGTGTGGGCCTTCTTTTTGGAGGTGCATTTGTCTCTGCTGCTGTTCCGGTTCTCTGTGGGTTTGGTGTGAGGAGGGTCATCATTTGTGGTCAGATACTTGAGAAGCTCCGAGCAGGGACGTCTTTGTGGCTTTTGCTGTTGACAGATGCTCTTCGCTTTATTGCTCCATGAATTCTCGGTCTTAAAAGCAAGGCATAAAGAAAGCTAAAATTGGTGAACTGAACCTTATCAGAATGGATATAGGTTTTCTGAAGAGATGAGATTTTCAATGAAGTGTTCAGTCTAAGTGTACTAGATCTATGAGCTGTGAATAATTGTTTGCAGAACAAGGAAAGAAAATTACATTTAAAATTCCTAAATGACATTTATGCAGCTTTTTATTTCATTTCTCCTACATTTCAATGTTCCTACTCAGCAACATGTAACTAACAAGACCCTACAGCGCCTTTACTGTGAATAAAAAAAAAAAAAAAAAGCCGGTTTAAACCTTAATTTGCCACTGATTGCCGGAGCCCAGTATTCACAATTCTCTTAAGTACCCCTTAACGCTCCGTTTTCACTCACAGTGAATGGCAAGACAAACATTGTTTAATACAGCCCGCTAACCGAATTATGTCATTGCCAGCATTCCATGCAATTAATGGCAGAGATAGATCTTTTGTGGTGATTCCAGAGCAATCTTTCTCAGGTTAGACAGCTGGTAAAATGGCAATCCAGCATCTTAAAGTCACTCATAGATGATACCAGACTATCAGCAAATTGTATTGTAGCCCACGTTGCTGCGTGTATTAATAAAGTAGGCAAGAAGTAACAGACAGTAGAACTTTCATTTCAATCGTCCAAAGACAAAGCGTTGATGAACTCTTCCTAGTTTAAAATAGGTAGAGTATTGCTTTTGGAAACCCATTTCATAATCTGTTTCACCATTAGGAAGCCGCTGCAGGATTCCAGCTGAATTAACACATAGAAACCTATTGTTTATTTTATAGCTTTAAGCCAAAGTCCCTTGTGATTTCCCCTCCTGTATTAAAAAAAAACTTTACATTTGTACCTTAACAACTGCAGGGTTTGTTCTGATCCTGTGATTATGGTTTGCATGGTTGTGGGTACTGAGGCCACTGCATTCATTATAACTTAGCTGAGTGTTGGCTGGTGCCAGTAAGAGCTTCTTAAGCTAGAAACATATCAAGGAAGAGAGAAAGCAAGAAACGTTAGGCATCTTTTCAGCATTAGAATAAGCTGTTGAAATTTTAAACTTAAAATTAATTAATTTTAATTACAAAAATGAATTCACTCTAATCATAGTACACCTTAGCACAATAGCACTAAGGAAACATTTTTAAAAAGTAAGAAAAAGGGGCTTCCCTGGTGGCGCAGTGGTTGAGAATCTGCCTGCCAGTACAGGGGACACGGGTTCGAGCCCTGGTCTGGGAAGATCCCACATGCCGCGGAGCAACTGGGACCGTGAGCCACAATTGCTGAGCCTGCGCGTCTGGAGCCTGTGCTCCGCAATAAGAGAGGCCGCGATAGTGAGAGGCCCACGCACCGCGATGAAGAGTGGTCCCCGCTCGCCGCAACTAGAGAAAGCCCTCACACAGAAGCGAAGACCCAACACAGCCATAAATAAATTAATTAATAATTAAATCTTAAAAAAAAAAGTAAGAAAAAGTTTGGCATCACACTACAAACTGTGAAAGCGTTACCTTCTCCTACATTTGAGACTTAGTAGTATCTACCTTAATTTTTCTTTCAGATAAAGTAAGCCAGAAGAATCTTCCTAAAAGGATTTCCAAATACCTATGAGGTGAGAAAAGCTGCTTTACTAAATGAAGACTAGGGGATTTGGGGAGGGGGGGGGGGCTGTACATTTCCCCCTCAATAACCCAAATGAATCAAGGGGCAATAAAGAAAAGATTCTGTGATGTTTTGAATCATGTTTCACAATCAAGTGTAAAACACTACTGATTCAAATAATATTTCAGATAAAAGAGTGGCTTTCACTAAAAAGAATTTTTAAGTAGGTAGAGTCCTGGCCTGTAGATCAAGAGATCTGGGTTCTGGCTTAGGCAAAGCATTTCATCTCTTTTGACCTCTTTCTCTTCATTTGACTTGCTGGCCTTCCAGGACCTCCCTGATGGGATATGTAGTATGACTCTGAGTCAACAGCCCCTCCCAACTGAAACCACTGTGTGGATGAAAATCGTTGGGTATCCATGTAAAGAAATCAGAGTCTAGGGGCTTCCCTGGTGGCGCAGTGGTTAAGAATCTCCCTGCCAATGCAGGGGACATGGGTTCGAGCCCTGGTCTGGGAAGATCCCACATGCCGCAGAGCGGCTAGGCCCGTGAGCCACAACTACTGAGCCTGCGCGTCTGGAGCCTGTGCTCCGCAACAAGAGAGGCCGCGACAGTGAGAGGCCCGCGCACCGCGATGAAGAGTGGCCCCCGCTCGCCGGAACTGGAGAAAGCCCTCACACAGAAACGAAGACCTAACATAGCCAAAAATAAATAAATAAATAATAAATTTAAAAAAGAAAAAGAAATCAGAGTCTTAGGCAGCAAAGCCAATGACACTGGCACATGGAAAAACTGGGGAATACATATGTTACCATTGCTTATGAGATATTCTCCTCTAAACCAGAAATCTCGAAATGGAAAGGCATATAAGTAGGGTCTCCACAGGTTTACATGGAATGCTTTTAACATATAGAAACTTAGAGACGGGAGAGAAACAACACCTAGATGGCAGGCCAAAGCACACTATTAAAGTTTGCAGGATGGCATTCCATAATTTACATTGCATGCTATTACATCAGATTTATGGCAAATGACAAATGGCTACCATAGCTGAGAAGGTAAACTGTGTCTTAGAACTAATAAAATCCTGGTCGAGTACTGCACTGAAAAGAAAATTCACTCTTCATTGCCAATAAATCTACTCTTCATTGCCTACCATAAATTTAGGTAACTTAGGTGGCAAATGTGCTATTATTTTCCAGTCTTCATAAGAATTATGGATCCAAAGCCTTGAAATACTGCATACTCTTTGATCTACCTTCTATTTCTAAAATAATATGCATGAGAATAAAACTACAAATATGTCAATTATCATACAATTTATGATGGTGAAAAAAAATAGGAAAAAGACTAAATATCCCCACCATAAGGGATTGCTTAATAAATTAGTTCATCTCCAAACAATAAAATACTATGCAACCATTCAAAATTATCCATCTATTTAAAATTCACGAACATGTTCATGATATATCTTAAAACAAGAGATTTCAATAATTTTTGATACTAGAGATTATTTGAAATTACAGGTGAACTTTTTGTCTATTCTTTTTAGTTGTCTACATTTTCTAAGTTTCTAACCATAAACATCAATAATACTAAAAGATATAAAAACCTACAAAAGGTAGTTTTAAAAAACTGCAGTGAGACCACATGAAGACTGTATTATCAACATTTTTCAACACAGAATCACAGAATTTGCAACTCTGAGTGTGCTTGGGGATTATTTTGGCATCAGTCTAAACGAAAAATCCAAACCTTATTGTTACTACATCATACCCACGCAGCGGGTAGCCAGAGGCAACTCCAATTCCTGTTAAACAGTAGGAAGGGTTCTTACTAGAGACGGCTCTTCTGTTTCCTGAGGCGGAGGGGTGCCATCAGGTATGGAGGAAGGACTGGCCTCATTCTCGGTGGTCACATCTCCATCTGTCAGTGCATCAAATGAGGGCAATCCGTCTTCATCCACAGGGAGACTGTCCAGTGTCTCTGTGAGGACTGCTAGCAAGTTTGCCTCATTCTCCTCATCTATCTTCTGCAAAAAACAATAAAACAGAAGAAGTCATGAGTTAGTTCACATTGGGAGATGAGTAATCTATTAATCAGCATAGACTGAATATGTTTACCCAAATGAATATGCGATACATGAAATTTGGAACGTCTGAGCCAGAACACAAGATCACGTCTTCCTTAAATTCCAAATCCCTTTTGGTCTGAATCACGCAATCAATTAATACCTTTAGTGTACCAATCTCTGATTGTTGAGCTGTCCAATTTAGCTATTTATTGTGTCGGTGTTAACACTGCTAAATACGATTCTGTCTTGTTCACAGTCATTTTCCGTATATTTATGTCTTGTTTCCTTAACTAAAAGAGAAGATTTAGAGAATCTCAGGGCTTGAGAGCATTTTAATTATCATCTATTGCATCATCAGATATAGTGTTTCAATCTCCTGTACAGCATACCCACCAAAATGTTTAGATAACCCTCTGTTTGAACACCACCACAAACTGAAACTATACCAAGAAAAACTATACACTTCCATGGTTTCAATTATAATCTCATCACTGAACACTCCACAGACATTTATTTCTCTCCCTGACATCTCTCCCAACTTTAGCCATAAATCTATAACTGCCTACTGGACATTTCTACCTGATAAGAGCTCCCTTATCTCAAAATCCAAACTGAGGACCTTTCGTGGAAAAAAACCCAAAAAAACAAAACCAAAAAACTTGCTGTTTCTCTTGACTTTCTGGGTTTGGATAACAATTCTTCAGGCCCTAAACTCTGGAACCACCTTGAGTTCTCTGTACCTGGCCAGTCACTAAGTAGAACCTTACTTTGTAACATCTCTTGGATGCATTCATTTCTTGTGACCAGGGGTACTTTCTAGGGCAACATCGCCTCTAACAGGGGCTCTTCCAAACATGGTTTAACTCATTTTCGCACCTGCCACACTCATTTCCACCAACACATCCTTGGAAAGCTCATCTTCAGTTATTCATTGCACAAATATTTTTGAACACCTACTGTATGTCAGGGCCATGCTAAGTGTTGGAGACACAAGGAGAAACAAGACAAAACTCTGCCCCTCTGAGAACCCACCAGGGGAGGGAAAGAATCTGTAAACAATGTATTATAAAAGAGAATATTCATTTATTTCAGCACTCTGTAAAAAAAACTCAAGATCTTCCAAACTGGAGCTTATACCCCTTGTCTATAGGTCAATGTGCTATATTCTTATGTACCTGGGCAACCAGTGCCAATGCGGGGCATACAGTATAGACAGTCATTGATTACTTGCTGAATAATTCATTGATCTGCATTTTTTTACCTAAAATATATGTTGTGTAGATCACTTTCTTTTCCTTCTTTTAGCACTTCACGTTGTCCAATCTGACCTGCTTCATAAGTCATTTTTTTAAGTTCTGTACGCTATGACATTAACAATATCAGCTAAATTATCCCACGCAGATCCTATTACAAAATACACCTAAGCTGCTGACATCTAACGAAGTCAGCAGTGCCACACTTCCTTTCTCTCTAGCACTGAACTCCAGTTAATTGACCTGACAAAATTACAAGAATCACAGAATAAGACAGCTAATCAGAAAATCAAATTGTATTACTAGAGAAATTAGGCAGGCGTTTATCACGTATACATTCTATTTTCACATAAAAATTGCTTTCCCTCCTTACTGATGATTCTCCATCCAGGAGGAAAACTATGAACGTCTTTCTGTTTTGGATTTAAGAAAGCAAGAAGAGCCATAGATACTCATGGTAGACTTTATTTGGCACTTTTAACATTTGTTTCCATCTCCCTAATGGCCCTGTACTTGACCTTGTGAGTCAAGTGGTTTGGGGCACACAGTGTGGAGTAACAATTCTAGGAGTTTTTAGACTCTAGTGTAGGTGGTAAACCCTAATCAGAAGGTGTGAAATGGGGCTTCCCTGGTGGCGCAGTGGTTGAGAATCTGCCTGCAGATGTAGGGGACACGGATTCGAGCCCTGGTCTGGGAAGATCCCACATGCCGCGGAGCAATTGAGCCCGTGAGCCACAATTACTGAGCCTGCGCATCTGGAGCCTGTGCTCCGCAACACGAGAGGCCGCGATAGTGAGAGCCCCGCGCACCGTGATGAAGAGTGGCCCCCGCTTGCCACAGCTAGAGAAAGTCCTCGCACAGAAACGAAGACCCAACACAGCCATAAATAAATAAAAAAGAAAGAAAGAAAGAAAGAAAGAAAGAAAAAAGGGCACAAGGAAATCTTTAAAAAAAAAAAAAAAGGTGTGAAATGTTAACTTCAAAATTGCACCACTTCCTTCCATAAATTGGTCAATCCTTTAAAATCCAAATTGCTCAATTCAATAATAAGACTTTACTGAGCATCTCCCTCACCCTCAACTCTTCTGGACTCTGTCCATGTAACCTTAATAATAAAGATACTGAAATAATTTGCTCCTATTTTCTGCAGAGGATCATAATCTGGTATCCAAAGATGCCAATCTCTCCCTTTTAATTTTGATTTCGATTCTCCCACGTACCAAAAACCAAATTCAGGTTATTAAACTATTCTGAATAAAAGTTATATTTAAATGAAATATATATTATTTTAAATCATTTCAAAATCATCTCAAAATCTCAAAATCAGATTTGCACTAATATAAGTATCCCCATATTGCCTAATAAATATAATCTTTGAAAATGACTCAAGCACACACATTCATGCTTACACACACACACACACACACTCACACAAGCACATGCACAAGCACTTTCAATAAGTTGGACATTTTTTCCAGGTATCCCAGTTTTCAGAAAGGCTTACTTCACTGAAGTTCAAAAAGAGCTCAGGAAAAATAGTTAAGCATGTTTACCAGTAAATTAGTAATTTTGTTTACTCCAATTTAAATTTTGCGTTTGGCTTCCCAGCAATACTACAAGCCCCTATTTGCTTTCAATCACATAATACAATAGTCTTAGTTCTATCCCTAGTGTAAACAAACGACGATAATTCTAATCAAGTCAAAATGACAAAGAACACTTAAATTAACTAGTTTTCTTCAGTTCCTTTAATAAGCCTGGGTGAGTGTACACCAAATACAATGGCAGAAATACTGGAGTTTGATAATGTCATAATTAATTTACAAGACTTGATTAACCCACCAACTATTTAAAGTCTCCTCTCTCCTGAAACCACCATGGGAGGGGAGGGTTTGTGGAATGGAAGACTGGCATTGTGTGGGGGGGAGGGGGAGGGGGGAGGGGGAGGGGGAGGGAGGGGGAGGGGAGGGGGGAGGGGCAGGCTGGTCTTAAATCAGTATGGAACAGTGGGACTGTAATCACTATTTACAGGCAGTGTCCATTAGAAATAATTATTAAACCTTTTTATTATCATCCTTGTATATGTGTGACTCAGAGAGGTGCTCCAAGACCATTTGTTTTAATAAAGTTGTTCTTGAATTAAGGTAGACACGAATGCTATGATTTCAAAATCTCTGTCTTCTTCCGTCATAGCAGACTGGGAAGAAAGTTTGATGACACTTCCGTGTTGAAGCTCAACAGATATTCGTACATGTAAAGTTGAGTGGACACTGTCCCTCATTCTGACAATTTCAATTAATTTGGTATGAGTTTCAACAATCGAACACCCCAGAGAAGGCAACGCATGTGACCAAAAGAACTCAAACAATTAATGTCACTTTCCATTATTGCTTCGGTCCCAATTTACAGAGCAAATAAATGAAAGTCGCTGCAGACAAAGCCCACTGGCCTACTAACACATGTCTGTTCACAGGGCAGGGAAATACATGAGTTAGGAAAAATGCCATTGCAAGATAACCTTTCCAAGACTCGGCTCTGATACTGCTTTCTAATTGTTCAAAATTACTGTTTTTATAAAAATATACTAATTAGCTCCATGTAAGTTGGAAAAGAAAAGCAGAGCGGTGAAAAAGAGAGAGCAGATCACCAACTGGGTGGTGAGCTACAGCTACACAAATAGTTCAGTCTCCTCTGGGGGCAGAAAGGCAGAAGTAAGGTTGGGAAGCAGACAAGGAACATTTCCATGTGGAACTCTGTGGCTATCAAGCCGCATTTCCCACGATGGGTTTCAACCTTGACCTCTCCTTACATAAAGGAAGTCCGCAGCTATTCTTCTGACCTAAATAAAGGTCCTTGTGACTGTAACACTTCAATCTCTAAGGGCTCTCCAGGAATAAAGAAGGCATAGCAACAAAAACTCACTAAAGGTGTAAAGAATTTCCAGTGACAGATATACATACATGTATACTAACAAACCACAATTCAGAATGTGCAACAAATCAGAAGCCATATCGTGTCCTTAATAAACGATAGTTCAGAACAGTCAATAAAACCAGAAGATTCATTACCTCTCTTTGGAACTGTTGGGTCCCTATATGAATTGCACTAAGTGTGATATAATTCAAAAGGTACAGTTGAAGGAAGGTAGATTCTGCCCCTTCACACACCCCAAGTCTCCTCAAGATTGAAATTTGGGATCCAGTGTATAATATCTGGGCCTTGTTCCTTTGTGAGCAGTTGGCAAAACGATCTTCCAACCAGTTACACATGGTGGGGTAGACAATGCATTCAACTCACCCAAATGCACCCAGAGTGAATACATCCACTAAATTAAGGAGGAGGTGAGGGACTCTGAGATGCTGACGCCTGAAGGGAGAAACACAGAGTGCAAAACTGCATGAGGTATCCCAAAGATTTTTAATGCAGACATTCTGGAAGGACCATGCCCTGCTTATGATAGTAATTTTTTCCACATCTTGTAGAATTGCAATTATACTCTGCATCCCCAGATTCTTACACTCGCTTGATCTCTGTTTGATAAAAATAGTTTAATAGCCATTTAATCACAGCTTCATTATCTTAGCTCTCTTAATGCGAATTAGGCCAGGAGAATTCTTGCTTCCTCATTAGTCAAATCATCAATAAGAAGGAAACAGTGGGGTCTTCTTATCATTCATTAATCAGTTTCAATACCTTAGGGGCTGTTTACTCCGAGATCAATCTGTGTGAGAGGTCACTTAACCTCTCTGAGCCTCTATTTTTTTACTATGTAAAATTTCGAGTTGTTATCTGCCAAATTCCTATTACAGAATTTTTCTGCACTCATGAGTAATAAGGAGAAAAAAAAAAGAGTTGATAAAGGCCTGAGAATTCTTAAAGAAGGTGCTCAATAAACATCTCCTGTGTATATGCCCATCATCTTGCTTACCTGTATTTGAACTTCATTCTTTGAGCACGTTCTACTGCCGACTCTTAGCACTGGGCCAGCTTCCTCCCAAATTCCCAGCATGCCTTGGGCTTCCTTCTTGCCCCATCCTGCTGATTTGGAAGCAGCTAATGCAGACAAAATTAACTCCTACTTTAAATGAGGCCTAATTAAGAAGGGAATTCTGCTAGAGTAACATCTGGTAATGTATTCTGAAGCCAAATATAAATGACATTTTTGGATTATCCACTATATTGGATTATTTGTTCCAATAGACCCCACCAGGAGTTGAAATAAATAAATAAGAAAGTGAATTTTATGATAGATTCAGGGGCTCAAATAAGGAATACAATTGATCATAGGTGTCCCTTTCCTGAATCACCATATATAAAGTGTTGTACCACTGTTTCATGCACAAAAAGGCAAAAAACATTTGCATGTATCAAGGTTGGTTTTGATGTATAAAGTTTGATTCAAGATTTGCAAGAAGCTGAATTCAAAATAAAGAAAAAACTTTTCTTCTGAAATGAAATAAAAAATAACAATTCGGATTAAACCCCTGAAATAGAATTTGAGGTTTTTAGTTTTTTTAAAAACTATTTTAATGAGGACAGATAACACTTCACTAATTGTTTATTGCACATGTCTGCTCTGAGTAATCTGAGTCTTTGCTGAAGAGGTTGTTAAATATTTTGAATACTATTTTCAAACAATTCTTTTTCCTTCTTTCTTCTCTCTCTCTCCTTGAATGCTCTACAATCCACTGTGGTTTTTCTTGTTTTGCTTACACCCAGGCATGGGTAACAACAGCATGTCTGTCCACCTTCTCACACTCCAAATCAGGCAGAATCCCCACATGGCACTTCTTATAGGTTGCTAACTCTTACCCCATTCCATAGGAAGAGTCTCTAAAACACTCTACTAACTTTTTGCTTAGCATATGGAATAAAGGGCTTTGAAAATGGGATGGTCACTTGAAGGCAGAAAAAAAAGAAAACAACTTAAGAAATCTCAAGCATATATGCCCAGCAGAAAAATAATCAAGACAATAAAGACCACCTTACATCATATCACACATTTCTTATAAAAAATACTTTTTCATCTATTCATTTCTTACAAATACCCCAAAAGTTAGCTTATTCCTCTATTTTATTCCCAGGAGAGATACAATGAGTACATTAGGCGCCACTGTATTTGCCCTGTCAGATGCCAGAGTTGCTGGTTGTACGATATAGTGGCTAACAGGAAGAAACAAATTTAAATTTCACTGTCTAGGCAACTCCCCATGAAACTATAGGCTACTTAAAATATCGTGTACGTAAATGTGTCTACACACACCACACCCCTCAACACATACAAGTCTGCATTTCAAGGACATATTTGAAACAGAATCTATGTATATGTGCATCTCAATCTCTTGAGTGTATTCTACATAGTCAATTGTCATTGACTGTGTAAGTGTATCATCAGTGCATGTATTCTTCCTCCCAGTTATCCACTCTAACTGAAGAAAGCAATGAACAAAAACTGAAGATAACTCCTGCAAAAATAAAATAAAATAAGGATCAAGCGGAAATAAATACAAGCAAAACTGAAGGATTCCCTCCATAGATATATTTACCTGTGGGAGTCCATTTAATTCCTGTTAATACTTACGCTCCTATTTAAGCAGGCATAAAATTTAGGTTCACATCTGCACTTAGGCTCTATACTAACTTATTAGCTTACATCACACACTCATGAGTTAATAAGCATGTCCTGAACATATGGAGTTCATTATTCTGAAGAGGTCACATGAGCCAAAAGTGTAAATACAGAAGTTCAAGAGAAAGGCCTAAGAAAATCCTGGTTGATGCACTCAAAATGAGCTAGTTAAGGGGTGGGCGGGGGAGATGTTTCATGTCTATTCCTCACACTATATAGAGGAAGCAACTGGGTTGTGTCATCAAACAGGAGGCTTAATAGACCTGAAAAGAGCCAGTAAGGCATTCCATTTGTCCTCAAGTTTAAAACAAGAGAGAAACTGGGCAGGTTATAAGAACACCAGACTGGAAGTCAAGAGAATGGATCCTAGTCCCATTTGGACCACCAGCTATCTGTATGGCTTACGTCAAACAACTCAATTCCGGCTGCCCTGCACATGCTAGAATGGTCATTCTATAGGCTCCCAACTGGCTTCCTGTTTTCACCCTTGCCACTTGCCACCCCATCCCAATAGTCCATTTAGTCCATCCCAATAGTCCATTCCAATAGTCCATTCTCAACCCAGAAGACAGTGGTCCTGATAAACCTTGAGTCTTATCTTGCCTCAGTTTTGACCATGCCCTCCATGGCTTCCCATGTCTCTAAGAGTAAGAGTCAAAGTTCTAAGAGTGACCTACCAGCCTAGGATCACCATATAATTTATCATCCAAGCCAGAACACTTTTGAGAGTGACTGGGAATAATCAACAATCAACCACTGGGGGCTTAACCCAGACTACTGCAGGCTAACTGAGATGCATTGTTGGTTGCCCTGTATTAGACCTATAGCCTCTGATGCTCTCAACACCCCCATTTATCAGGCTGAATCCTTTCCAAACACTCTGAGCTCCTTACTAGATCACAAAAATGCCAGGCATTCCTCTGCCCCAAGGCTCTGCACCTGCTGTTTCCCATTTCTAGAAGGTGCTTCTGCCAGAAGGCCACATGGCTTGCCCCCTTTATCCCCTTATTTACTCAGATGTTACCTTCTCAGTGAGACCCTCCTAACTTCTCCAAACACAGTCTATCCACCTTCCTGGTTTATTTTTCCCTTTGAAACTTACTGCTTAACTGAAACTTAACTCAGTATATATTTTAATGACAATTGTTCATGTCCTGTGTAAAATAGAAGCCCTGCAAGGTCCATCTGATCGCTGGTTAAAACATGTGACATATAGTAGAAGCTTAATTAAAATGAATCAGTAATAACTAAAAAGTCTAACCAGTTCTAAGAATATAATGTGACTTTTCATCCTTTTGTTATTGCCACTGTTGTATCCTCTGTAATTCCCACCTCTTCTCACCCTCAGCAGATTTGTCTTGATAATAATGTTTATGTTAGGCTCTGATTTAAAATAGCTTCCATTCATTTCTCATGCATTTTTTGTAAATCCATCTTTTGTAAAGGAAGAGTTTGGGATGGGTCTTGTAAATGTAGAGATTTACTCTCACCAATTCTGGTGTTTGGAAAGATACTGGAATGCATTATTAAGCAATTAATTTGCAAATATCTCAAAAGAGCCAAGAGAAAAATCATGCCAGACCAACTAACTATCTGTCCATGCAGGAGCATCAGGCTCACTAATCAAGAGAAAACAATTGACATAATCTATCTGGATTAGAGTGAGCTTCTTTATTTCATACCTTATAACATACTCGTCTACAAGCTGGGAATATATATTACTCTTAGCCAGAGGGTTTTTCAAACTGTGTTCCATGGAACCTTGGACATCAGTACAGTTACTACAAGGATTGATTGTAAATATTTTAGTATATAATATATTTTATATAATTGAATTCATATACAAATATAAATAATTTGCTTTTAGAAAGCAAAATGTACATTCAATTGTGTTATGTATCTTATCATAAACACAGTGGAGATCACCACTGCCTTAACCTGCCAAGTTGAATCATTTGGTATTGGTCTCAAGATTTAAAAATATCTTGAGATGTGCACATGAGCAGTTTAAAACCTGAAGCCATTTACAAATACTCCTTTCTATGAGGCAGCGTTTTCTCCATCCTCTTCAATCAAAACAAAGTACAAAATAATCAGTTGCTAAGATTGCTATAACATACCAATCATTATCTTATAACCCAACTTCACTTTTTTATGTTCATTTAAATAGTACCAAAAATATTATGACATATAAATGTTATTTTGATTTCAAAAATAGTAAACAAACAAACAAAAAAAAAATAGTAAGTAAAAAAATAGTAAAATAAAAGGTCAGCAGCTGACCTTTACTGAGGGCTTCTCATGTGCATGGTGATGAGTTAATTTCTTTATGCATATTATTTCATTTAAACCACCATTAACCCTAGTAGTAGCCCCAAACTCATGTGGCTAATAAGAAGCAGAGTTGGATATCAAAACAGATACATCTGATAAAAACTTGTTCTCCCTCCCTTTCTTTATATGTTGGGATTTTACGGAAGAAATTATTAGAACAAAAATGAAAGTGGGCATGGGCTAGTCTAATCTATATTCACATTTGGGGGGTACAAAATCAGTTGGAAAGACATGTCAGTTCATTATCAACAGGTAGGGACTAAGGTGAAGAAATATAGTTACATCCCATGAAGCAGAGTTGGCCTTCCATGTAGAAAGAGGTGGTTTCTCTGAGATTGCTTCTTACTAGCTACTGCTGGCCCAGTGTTACTGCCTATCTTTAGTCCTACTGGGTGTGATTTTCTCTTCGATTAGAATGATCTCCCCTTTCCCCTTCATTTTTTTTCATATCTCTGACTCCCACCTCAAAGCCTATTATAAGTGGTCCTTCTTTAATGAAAAGTTTTTCAACAAATCCAACACATACTGGTATCTTCAAGACTTTATAATAGTAACCTGGATCCCTGGTTAGAAATACAGATTTCTGGATCCCACCACATACCATCAAATCAAAATATCTAGATCAGTGTTTCTCAGCTTTGGCACAATTGACATTTTGGATCAGATCATTCTTTGTTCTAGGGGGCTCCCCTGTGCCCTGTAGGTTGTTTCACAGCTTCCCTGACCACTACCTATTTAGATGCCTATAGCACCTCTCCAATTGTGACAACCAAAATTGTCTCCAGATATTGCCAAATATTTGCCAGGAGGCAAAACTTCCTCCATTTGAGAACAATTTCCCTAGAGAAACAGTCCAGGATTCTGTAGTTTTGATAAGCACACCAAGTGATTCTGATAATCATGCAAGTTTGGGTAAGTTGCTATTTTGTGCCTGTTGAGAAATGTATAAATCAAGTTAGAATACACGATTCCATGTATGCTAGATTGATCTCTTCTCACACATGCAATTCTAGTAGTGCCTAATAGTTATTAATAACATTTTTAATTTATTCTATGTGAATGCTTATTTCTAATATCTTACATTAATGTGCCTAGGTGCTTTACAGCCTTACTCCCCGAATTTCTTTTGGATTAGTTCTACGGCATTTTACTCTTTTTATTACCAATCACTCTCCTCTTTCTTCAGCATTTTCTGACCATCATCATTATCGTAAAGTTCATTTTCGTTTTGTAGCCTATTTGATTACATAGGCTAGATGCCAAATGATTCTTGAGGATTTTCTTCTATATACTTTCACAGAGTTCTTAAATATTTCTAGACTTCTTAAGATTTTTTTAAAGATCAAAAGCACATAAAAGCCTTGTAAGATTTTCATGTTCTTATGAAAGAGGCAGTGAGGCAAAATATAGATTCTGAAGTTAGATTGCCTGAGTTGGGATCCTGAATTCATCCTTACAAGGTATGTAACCTTCAGCAAGTTACTTAACCTCTCCGTGTCTCAGATTTCATGTCTGAGAAGTGCGTTATAATAATGACTTACAGGGACTTCCCTGCTGGCGCAGTGGTTAAGATTCTACACCCCCAATTCAGGGGGCCCGGGTTCAATCCCTGGTCAGGGAACTAAATCCCACATGTATGCTGCAACTAAGAGTTCGCATGCCACAACTAAGGAGCCACCCAGCACAACCAAATAAATAAATATTAAAAAAAAAATTTTTAATTAAAAAAATAAATAAAACTCTGGGCTTAATTTAAAAGAAAAATAATAAGACTTACATTGTAGGGTTATTTTGAGACTCAGTTGTGCTAATCCATGCATATCATGTAGAACGGTGCCTGATATATAGTAACGACTTATGTTTGCTATTATTAATATTATCATTATTATTGTCCTCATGCACTAGACTGAGTTCAAAATAACTGAGACCAAATATAAATTTGTTGAAAAAATAATATGAAGGAACACAGAGTAGACTTTGAGGTAGGGATAGA
Organism: Balaenoptera borealis; assembly: GCF_965194805.1. NCBI lineage: Eukaryota > Metazoa > Chordata > Mammalia > Artiodactyla > Balaenopteridae > Balaenoptera > Balaenoptera borealis. Next base: position 100,096,277 of record NC_138861.1, on the reverse strand, counting down.
GTATAAACAAATGAAGGGAAACGGAAAGAACATTCTACTCAATAAACTGACACAATATAGAGATTAGAAATGTGGCATCAAAATTATTAAATACACGAATGCTCAGAAACCCTTACAATTTGTATAAAGGTCATTGCCTACCTGTTACTTGTTAAGGCTAATATGTCCGAGTTAACAGGCATGGTTTGACATAATCCCTGGATGCTTGCATGTTTATTACATGAAGTGATCACCTGAAACCCATATCAAGCTGAACTTTGATATCTACACTTGACATACACTCGTGCACACACAGGCATAAATACCATATTTATGTGCATGTTTATAAATGTATGTTTTTATTACTTACACATATTTATTGAGTGACTACTACGTGCTATAATCGTTTTTCTAGAAACTTACATTTTACTTTGGTAGAGAGAAGATGGCAGACCTTCCAAAGATTAGACTAATATATACAGATATGTATAAATATATATATACATATATAATATATAAATAATATAGAGTATATATACATATTACACAGAGAGAGTACATATATATAGAGAGAGAATATATTTGGTTCATTTATATATATACATACATGTAATATATACATACATAGAGAGAGAGAAGGAGACAAAATATTTGGAGTATATAGATAGACAAAGAATGGAATATATGTGTGTGTGTGTGTGTATATTTATAGTGTAAACGCATATATATACCGTATTGTGTGTGTGTGTGTGTGTGTGTGTGTGTGTGTATGAGAGAGAGAGAGAGAGAGAAAGCATTTGAAGTAGCAAGCCATAATACCTGAGAAAGAAATATTTTAGGCAAAGGTCAGAGTAAGTACAAAGGTCCTGAGGTACAAACTTGCAGTGAGTAAGATATTAATTTTTCCACGGTTTACATATTGGCAGAAGGGTGAGGGAGGTAATATTGAAAATATTTAAAAAACATTCCACAAGAGCATTGATCAATCAGAACAGCAGCACTAGGGCTTCAGAGAGGACACTTACTCTAAATGACTCATAAAGTTTTACTTTTTTAAATTAGCAGATTATACTAACCCTGGGCATAAGCAATGTTTTTTAGATTGGCTCTGTAAGAAACATTTATAATAATTTTCCGTTACAACTAATAAATTCTCTCTAAGATAGTACATTTTCTGTCCCAAAGAAGTGCTTAGAAGGCACCATTACAGAGGCCAATGCAAAGCTATTTGTTCCTAAAGACTTAGCACCATGAGCTATGTGTGCAAAACGTGCAGCTGCAGATGCCTGGCACCTGGATCCAGATGGTATATTAAGGCTGGTGACGCCAAGATGCAGGTGATGTCAAATGATCTGATTACTGCAATATTCTGGCAATAGCATTAAAATGAGAGAAAACTGTCTCAAGGTAGTTAGAAGCTAATCAGAGGCAAGGCTGTCCTCTCTATGGGGCCATCTAGGGTGAAGGAAATCAAAGTGTACATCCTGATAATCCTCTGTGCCACTCCTGGCCTGTCCCCAAGAGAAAAGGAGCCATTTAGATCCTGGGATTGGACCTTGGACTCCTTGAGCACCTTTCATTTTCCATTAAAGTGTTCCTGCACAGAGTAGTGGGTTGTCAATAAATACTTGCCAAATAAATACAATATGAGAAGTTCATCTTTTCAATGACTTTGTAGGTACGTATTTCACATAGGTTTGGGTTTCCAAAGCATCTGAGTAAGTCTGCAATCTCCTAGGATTTAGAGATTGAGCTTCTCTTAATGCCAGACTGAGTGCAACCCTCCTGAAAAAATCTTTAAATACTTTATACTGAATTCCGTCTGGATACAGAATCATTCATGATGGTCAGTGATTTATATGCATACCCAGTTAGCAGGCACAGCAGTGTAGCCTAGGACATCCAGTTAGACAAAGTGGCTAATAACACCAAAGGTAACATATTCAAAAGTGGCCTTGAAAACTGTATTTTTTAAAGTGTATGTGCCTTTAACAACATGGGAAATGACAAGAGAAGTACAAACCAAACTGGATAAAAATTAGAGAGTTACAGAAAGGGGAAAACAAGCCTCATATAATGATAGAACATAGTAACAGAAATACCAAACAGTAAGAGCTAAAAGGGTCAACTCATCCAGCCATATGATTTTGGAGATTAGACGACTGACTCCCAGAGGGTTAAACAGACTTTCTCAAGGCCAATTAGTAACTGATCTAAATCTATACTTGTTTGTGGCGTACGGTTTCCTTATTTTTTCTACTATACTATGTTGTTTCCCAGGAGAATTAAAGGAAATAATAGCAAAGAATCTTTCTCATGCACTTGCCACTTTATTCTTTAGGCCTCAACATTGTTTAAAATATTGTAAATGGCAGTGTGTACATGTCAATCCCAAACTCCCTAACTATCCCTCCCCTCCCCACCCTTCCCCCCCACCTTGGTAACCATAAGTTCCTTCTCTGAGTCTGTGAGTCTCTTTCTGTTTTGTAAATTAGTTCATCTGTATCCTTTCTTTTTAGATTCCACATGTAAGGGATATCATACATATTTCTCTTTCTCTGTAAACACTGCTATATTTAAGATGGATAACCAACAAGGACCTACTGTATAGCACAGGCAACTCTGCTCAATGTTATGTGGCAGCCTGGATGGGAGAGGAGTTTGGGGGAGAATGGATACGTGTATATGTATGGCTGAGTCGCTTCGCTGTGCACGTGAAACTATCACAACATTGTTAATCAGCTATACCCCAATATAAAATAAAAAGTTTAAAAAAATAAAAATAAAATATCGTAAATGGAAAGTACCCGTTTCAGTCCTCTATAGAAATGCTGGACTACAATTAAGTTGCATGTCTGTGCTTTTCAATAGACCATAAGCTTCTTGGGAATAGGAATCATGATGTGCATGTCAAACTGAGTGTCAAAAAATGTTAACGAATATTTATTGAGTATCTACTAATGTGCCAGGCATTCTTGACAGCGGGAATATGAACAAAATAATTAAAAAATGAACAAAGTAATTAAATGTCCCTGCCCTCACAGAGCTTATTCTAGCAAGGGAAGACAGATGATTAACAAAATAAATTACTGTAAATGAAGTAAACAATTGTGAGGAATAAATGACTAGATAAAATAATAAGAATTCCACTTTTATTCAAGAAAAGCCAAATATTTTTAAAAATCAGATTTATTTACAAAACAGGGCATGACTTTTCCTTAGAAAATATTTCATACTGGGATAACATAGAAACACTTAAACTATTGAAAATATAATTCTTAGTACAAAAACTTGACTCAAAGAAAAGTTTCCTGCTGTCTTTCACAGAAAGTAAAAGGTATCTGTGAGTCTCAACTTTAGCTACATATTAGAATCACATGAGCATTTAAAAAAATATTTATGCTTGACACCCCCCTATTCCCACCCCCAGAGCAACTAAATCAGTATCAGTATCTTTGGAAGTAGGAGTTAGTATTTTTATAAAGCTCCTCTGGCAGGATTCGGGAGCCAGGACTTAATGGTAGAGTCTTTGAGGGAAGGTGAAAATACTTGCTATGATCTATATTTCATGGGCTTTTCTATCAGTGCAGGCCAGTGTCCCACAGTGAGTCGCCCTGAATTCTCACATGTTCCACAGAATGTGGATGCTTCACCTTCATCCAGCGCACATCAAATCTGGCCCCTTTGCTAGGTGAGGCTTTCTTTCCTGGGTCCTGTTCTCATTTCAATTTCCCACTCAGACTAGGAGCTGAGAGTTTGACCTTTGAATCCCTGGGTTAGTTCTGTCAGTATCTCTCTCCAGCACTGGATCCTTCTTTAGTGCTCGTAAGTCCATCAAATAGATCTTTTTGGCATATGGCAGGGACAACCACCAGCCAAGAGCCTCATTGCTATGACTGCTGCCATCATACTGGATCCCTTCTTTAAAAAAAAAAATCATCACAGATCACGTTAGAGTGGCCTCTGGCTATAGGCTGGGCAGGCGATGAAAGCTTGGGTTTCAAGTAAAAAGACGTCCAGGAGAACACACACAGTGACAAGCTACATCCATGAAAATGATGATACAGATGTATATCATTAAGATGAAATGTACCCACTAAATACTATTAAATCAATAAAGAAATTTAGCAAATAGCACTTGTTCAGCCCATGATCTATGCATGTATATGGGGGAAACATCTGAAGGAATAAACACCAAAAATTACAAGGAAGTGAGACTTCAGATGACTTTAGTTCAATTTGTCTTTTCTCTAATCATTCTGTAATGATCACTTTTGTATTTATAAAATAAAAACATAAAAACAAAAAGCATGTGTAGTAATGTGATAAAAGGGACAAGAGAAAAAGCTTAAGTGTGATTAAAGAGTTAATCCAGATCAGTCCAGGTCTACTCAGCTTTGCGGCTCTGGCTTAGAATCTGCCTTCCTTGGACCTTAATTTTCTCAACTGTAAAATGGCAACTGAAATATGCCCTGGTTATTCCTGAAGGTTACTGGAAGTGGAAACATTGTAATACCTGTGTGTTTTAAGGAAGAGTTGAGAAGCAATACACAAAAATGTAGTGCTAAAGGTACATGCATATCAGATAAAATCATTCAAACACTATTTACTGAATTTGCAATATACTTCCATAGTTGAATACTTTATTTAAATTTAGTTCTTCCTCCCAACACCCCACAATATCAAGCAGACTACAGCAACCAGTATATGAACAATGACAGAATTGGCTGAACCAGGACAAAAGTATCATTAAAAAAAATAAAGTACCACTGAGTCATAGGCAATATAAACAGGGGGTATATAGGAAAAGAAAAGGTTATTGTGTTGGAAGACTCTATAGCAAAGCCATGGAAGGGGATTGAGAAAGGACTCTGACACCCTTGTTGCCCCAGCTGACATCAATGGTTGTAGACAGACTTTCCAGGTATGTTTGTTGGGATGATGTCAGCCTGCTGTAATCTGTTCAGGGGTGAAAGATCTGATGTTATCAGCTAAGGGTGGCCCTGGAGTAAATCCTTTCACCTCTGGGCACAATATGAAAACATACGGCTTTAGCAATTGACAGCAAAATAGTTCTGAGCCATCACAGCATCAATCGCTGCTCACTTTGTCCCTGGCAGAGCATTCAGTAGTTCAATATTCCTGAAACATTAACCCAAGGTCCCTCATTTTGCTTCTGTTCCTATTGATATCATGTCCACTGTGAATACTTTTAAAGTAATAGTCAAAATCTTATGAGATTTGGCCTAAGAAGAATAGGGTTCAAGTTCTGATTCTGTCACAGACTAGCCTATATCCTTAGAGAAGGCATTTGGGCCCTGTGACCCCAGTTCTATCAACTGTATATAGAGGTAGCTGCTTCACAACATTGAGGTAAGGATTAAATGAGATATTGGACAAAAGAGTACCATAAAACACTATGTAACTGTTTCCTACTATTTCTCTAGTGATGTTCCTTTTAAAAACTCATTTCAAAATGTTACCCTGTCAATAAAAGAGCAAAACTTAGGAGAATATCCTAAGAAACCCTAGGTAATAAGAACTTAATCTATTACCTAAGATGAGCCATTTCACAATCTTTACCCCTGATTAAATAGCCTTTCTACTTATATAATAAATTGGGTTTAGTAACTGATAAAACCTTATAGATATTGCCTTCAATTTGGAATAGCTGAACTAGGACAAAAGTATCATTTAAAAAAATCAAATACAATTGAGTTGAAGGAAATATAAACAGCAGATATAGGAAAAGAAAAGGTTATATGGTGCTTGAAGATGATAATGGGAAGAAATAATTGATTCATCTTATCTAAAAATAAGACTAGGTAAAATAGAGTCCTCAGTAAATACAGCAGGTATTGCACTTTCATTTTTATATCTTTAAAAAATGGGAAAAAAGCCTCAATACATATTTAAGCATTTTGAAGTCCACAGCCATGTTTTATGTGGCTTTATTCATTCATTCCTCCTTTTATTCATTTGTATATTTAGAAAATACTTTTTGAATGGCAAGTGTCTAAGACACACAGCCATGGCTCTAACAGACACCGTCCCTGTTCTCATGGTGTTTACAGCATCCCAGCTGCTCAGCAGTCATTGGTGTAGAATCTAACATAATTATTTAAACAAAAAATGAAGGAAAAATAGACTAAAAAATGAAAAGATGGAGAAAAAGAAAACTGAAAATCAAAGAACAGGAAATTAGAAGGAGAATGGAATAATTCATAATTTTATCATCACTTTTAGTTAGAAATGAAATACTCTTTCCATATTATACTCTTTGTTTGGGCTGTGGGCTTCAGAAAATAATTACTGTCTTTGAAATGTGAATTAAAGTTTTAATCACCACACACAACTCTTCAACTGTTCTTTATTCTTAAACATTGCCAAGATCTTCTTTGGGATCTATAGCTATAATAAAACATTAGAAGAGAAGCAAGATTTTTCCTTGAGCTTCTGTGACAGTGATCAGAGTATTATTGCCATAAAGGCCAAATAAAATCAAACCACAATCTACCAGGGAACTAAAAAGTAAACTCTTGTTTTGGCAGAAACTATCCATTTCTGTAAAGTACAAGTATGACAGCAAGATACAGCTCTCTTTCTAGTAGATAATACAATGGCTGCATGCTTTTTAATGATTGCATATTTAATCTTGAAAAAAATAAGGTTGCTCTAAGATCAAAGTTATTTCAAGATAAAGGGCAAGTGAAGAAAACTATCTACGTTGACAAATAAAAGAGAATAGTATTCTTTGAGCTCTTGCTATGTGCTAGGGATATTGTACCTGCTATGTCTTTTTATCTGTAAACAATCCTTTGAAACAGCTATCACTTCACCATTTTACAGATAAAGAGACTGAGGCTTAAGGAGGTTAAGAAACTTGCCTAAGTTTACATTGCAAACATGTGACTGAGTGGAAATTTGAACCCAGGTTCCCCCTCTCTTCAGTGTCCCTAACATTTCTAGAGAGTTTTCCAGTGGCAGAATTCAAAACTCTTATACCTTCACAGGTGTGAATTTCAACTTAATTGTTAATTTTATTTTCAAGATCTCTTTGGGGAAAAAACACAGCTCACCGAATATTCTTCTAGAAATAAAAGTCACATGTTTCATGGCTTCTAATGAGTTGTTGCAGCTCAGAAGTTTCCATTATATTCTGACAATTAAGTTGCTAATAAACTGAGGAACCACTAATTGACTTACCTATCTCACAAATTCAAGATCCAGCTAGTACCCTACAACACAATTCCCATCACTGAACCAAAAATCCTTCACATTTTGCAATCCACTTAGTGAGTAGATTTGATCTGAGTAAATTTCATATGGTTCCTGTATTTGACATGAAGTTCTGACTGGGAACACACCAGCACCTTGTCACATATTAGTGACAACATGCCCCACTGCTGCCGAATGCATTATCAGAATGATAAGATATTGTTATGCTGGGACCAGTGCAACGGCTGAGGACCCAATATAAAAAAATTTATGGTAATTGAAACCACAGAATCTTAGGAAATGCAGTCAATTTCATAGAGTATCAAAAGGTCACCCTATTCAATTCATACTTGAGGCTGAGCACGATATTGAAAAAAACACGTGAAAGCCAACGACCTTATCAGTTGTCCAGGATGCAACATTTACTGACTATATAAGGTAATTTACTGATTACCAAATAAACGCATTACCTGTGTGTGTGGAGCCTTGTATTTGGCTCACCAAGTTCTTGTAAAGAACTTAACAGTGTGAAAGCATTGTTAAATATGTCAACATTACCATATTAACTGCTCTGTTCAAGCTTCAGTAAGAGCAAACTTTTTCAGTTCCATGTTCCACTAGTAACAGTAAAGGTTCTTGGAAATTTTGCTCTCTGCTCAAATTTTGGCTGTATGATTTGCCTTACAGGGGCCATTTAAAAATAAGAACATTAAGTGTACTAAATCAGGTGCTTCGCATCACTGGATGATGTTGGTAAAATGCAGATTCTTATCCTGGGGTTCGGCCTGAGATTCTGAGTCTCTAATAACCTCTTGGGTGATACTAATGCCGCTGGTTCACAGACCACAGTTTGAGTAGCAAGTCTCAAGTTTTCTTCATAAACTCAGCACATTTTCTCTAATACTTGCCCCATCACATAGGGCAGAAAAATTCTGTTTATTACAGTTAATCCCCACTAGAAAGACACGCCATAACACTTTGGATGAAGACTTAGATTTTTATGTCATTTCACTCATTCTAGCTCAGGTTCCAAATTGGAGATCTTTGGGCCAGAACTAGCCCAGACATATGTTTTGTTTAGATAACATAGTGTTTACCTACAAAAGGTTTTAAACATTATTAGATGATTGGGTAATAATATTTACTGAACTGGAGATTTCATATGAAACTTTTGTTTTTCCAAAGAAATCAGAAGATTCGAGGAGCAGCTGACCACTTTACACAAGGGATGTCCTCACCAATTCTCCACTCTGTCCCCTTATAGCTCTGCCATTGAGTTTCCAGGGCCTTTTTTACTGTGTTGCCCATTTGCATTAAAGTCTCTCTCTCCTCTGATCTTCCTTTTTTTCCCATTTACCTCCCTATTCATTATGGTATCTCTAATATAAAGTGCTTTTCCCAATTTTTTTCCTCATAGAAATCCTAAGTATGGCTTAAGATCCAGTTTGATTTTTCCTATCCCATTAAATATTACTTAATCACACCAATGTAACTCTTTTAAAGTGTTTTAGCACATCCTACTATACTTTAAGCTTATCGTGTAAAGCCTAGTTTTTATCTTTTCATTAGCACATTTTTATCAGTCTTCATCTATGTAGTGATAGACAGATGCAAGAAACATGACTCAGATAAGCATATGAGAGTGTGTGTGTGTGTGTGTGTGTGTGTGCATTTGTATACCAATTACTTCAGCTTTTAACTAGATTGTCACTGTCTTCAAGGAATTAACAATGTGCAGTGGTGTTTGCATATTAACAGGATCATCCATAGGAAGTAATTATAAGCAAAATTATTTGCTAATTTTATGCTGGAGCTATGATAGATCTCCTTTCACAGGTTTTCCTTTTTGTATAAGGGATTTGTAAATTTTTTTTTTTTTTTTAAGCATTTAGCACTTAGGATATTGGTTTTCTATATTAGAAGATCTGGGTTACAGAAAGCAAAGACATAGTCAAAACTTTTAACTACTTAAAACATCATAGCTTGATTAGAGGTAAGTACAGAGAGAGGGGATCATCTTTAGTGGAAGACACACTCTGAAACATCTCTTTGAATGGGGAATGTGAGAGGTGTGTCAGAAGACAGGTAGAACAGAAAATTCAGCATAAAAGCAATATCTACATCAGGGTGGTGATACTTTATATGCACTATTACAGTGGGCCCAAGTATTATTATTTATTAAATAGATGAAAGGAAAGATTTCCTAAGTTATATCTACTATGTTGCCTCAGGAAAAAAATGAGCTACATTTTGAGGAGGGAAAGTATACTAGATGAATCTCAAATTGGGGAGTCAGACATGTTTCCATATCTGAACTTGATGAACACTGAGCCACTATGAATTTTCAGTGGTGAAAATGAAGAGGGATTTCTGCAGAAAATTCTTATGCTGAAATAATCCCTGCTCCTTAGTCAAACTCCACAGAATATTAAGGTAATAACTGCCTTATATCTTCTATCCAGAAGGATATATCAAAACATGATAAAATTATGAAAACATTTGGAAAGCTATTTGATAAATCAATCATTTCATTTTTTTTGGAGCCCCTACCACGTATGAGTCATCATGCAGTAACGCATGAGATAGCTGGAGAGGTCATAGAGTGAAGGATCTAAGGATACAGGAGCTGGCGTCAGACTGTATGGGCACAAATCCTAGCTCTGACACTAGGGCTGCGGACCGAGGGTGAGCTGCTGAACTTCTCTATGACTCGGTTCCCCATATATAGTGAAGACAATTATAAAATATCTGCCTCAAGGTTGTTGTAAGGATTAAATGAATTAAAACATGTAAAGTGCTTAGAATACTGCTGGCACATAGAGGCCTTCAATAGTTAAAAGTTTTCTTTGTTATCCTGAATGAGTGAGTTTATGATCTAGTCAAGGAAGTGTGACGGGAACAATGAAAATATAACTAACTCCACAAGGCCATGGACGTATGACATGTGTTAGATAAGTCATTCAGAGACTGAGGGTTAGTTCTGAGAAGGGAGCATTATTTTTAGTTTTACATAACGTTGCCAGGAATCCAGGCAAGGGATTTCTTATAGAAGTCATAGCATTTTCAGCATAGTTACATTGTTTTGGTCATGGAAATCCCTACAACAACAATTACAGAACAGGCCTCTCCTAATGTCTGGGTATGATGAGACATCTAGGTTTTCCCTCTGACCTGTGAATGAAGGCTCATGGTGAGCACATCTAGACCTCACACTCGGGTTGATTATGAACCTATCCAATTACCAGAAACACGTACAAGTTTCCGATGGCCTTGCAACTTGTCTGGCCTGAGAGGCCATACAGCCAAATAATTTCACAGGCTTAGCAAAGAAGCCTAGCTTGAGAGAAAAAAATTAAAACCTCTATAAACGAAGATACCCTTGCCCCACAAAGATGAATTTTATTTTTATTTTATTTTTTAACAATCTATTACCTTTTATACAAATGTAGGAGTAGAGTTTTATTTTATTTACATACTTTGCCATTATAAATCCAGTAAAGTCAGAGCATGTATACAAACTAGGAATGATCTAACATTAATATGGAAAGCCACAATTGGGGAAAAAAAAAAGTATGCTTTCTTTACAAACAATAAATGCTGGAGAGGGTGTGGAAAAAAGGGAACCCTCCTACACTGTTGGTGGGAATGTAAATTGGTATAGCCACTGTGGAGAACAGTACGGAGGGTCCTTAAAAAACTAAAAATATAACTACCATATGATCCAGCAATCCCACTCCTGTGCATATATCTGGAGAAAACCATAATCTGAAAGGATACATGCAACCCAGTGTTACAATAACCAAGACATGGAAGCAACCTAAATGTCCATCAACAAAAGAATGGATAAAGAAGATGTGGTACATATATACAATGGAATATTACTCAGCCATAAAAAAGAATGAAATAATGTCATTTGCAGCAACATGAATGGACCTGGAGATTATCATACAAAGTGAAGTAAGTCAGACAGAGAAAGACAAATATCATATGATATCACTCATATGTGGAATCTAATTTTAAAAAACTGATACAAATTAACTTATTTAAAAAACAGAAACAGACTTACAGATATCGAAAACAAACTTATGGTTACCAAAGGGGAAACGTGATGGGCGGGGGGGGATAAATCAGGAGCTTGGGATGAACATACACACACTACTATATGTACGATAGATAACCAACAAGGACCTACTGTATAGCACAGGGAACTCTACTCAAAATTCTGTGATAACCTACATGAGAAAATAATCTAAAAAAGAGTGGATATATGTATATATATAACTGAATCACTTTGCTGTTCACTTGAAAGTAACACACATTGTAAATCAACTATACTCCAACAAAATTAAAATTAAAAAAATAAATGTGTGACATAACTAGATAGAAGGTAGTTAAGTTAAATAAAGGAAAAATGATGTAAAAAAGTATGCTTTATTTGATATTAATTATTTAATAGAAGCCTATCAACTCCATATAAAAAGCTTCACATATTGGCATTTACCAACAGCAACAAAAAATGGCGATACATAGGTTTGCTATCATTTACATCCTTCAGTTCATTATCTGAAAGTCAAATAATAAAGATGCGTTTTAATACCAATAATATTCACTGTACTAAAATGTTTGGCTCAAAGGCAGGGTTCACCTTAAAAATTGTTTACCTGTGTGTATTTCCTAGGGAGGGATGTGCCATTTATTTTTGTATGCTAAGTCTCTGATACAGCAGATGCTGCGCAAATCCCAGATGGATGAATGAATGAATGTGAAGAAGAAAAGGGGAAAGAAGAGAAAGAAAGGCCTTATTTCAAAATAAAATAGGTTCAGATATTTTACCTTTCTCTTTAAGTGATCCTCCCATGACGCCACTCTTCATTTCTCTTTGTCTTATTTGAACCTACCATCACTCGAGGCAAACAGCACTTAATATTAATTATCTTTTAAAATATCCATCTTGGGAGTTCCCTGGTGGTCTAGAGGTTAGGATTCAGTGCTTTTACTGCCGTGGCCTGGGTTCAATCCCTGGTTGGGGAACTGAGACCCTGTAAGCTGAGCAGCGCAGCCAAAAGAATAAATAAATAAATAAAATAAAATACCTGTCTTTACTTCTAAATAGACAATGACCTGGAACATAGTAGGCATCCAAAAAGCACTTGTTGAAAAATGAGAATGGTTGAGTTAACTGTAAGCTCCTTTAGGACAAGCAAGTACCTACTTATGCTTGATGGTTCTCCAAACAGCGAGCATTGTACCTTTCATAATGTACTCCAAAAATAATTTCAGATTTTTTAATGCCTTACTCATTCAACATATGCATAAAAAGAGCTGACTATATTTCAGACACTGAGTTAGGTAATGGGACTACGTTAATGAAAATCACAGTTCATACCTCTATGGGGCACATAGTAGAGGTGCCTGGATGTCTTGGGGACCAGAGGGAGATAGTCTAAGGGAGGTGATGTAGAAGGGGAAGTCTGGATGATAGTAAGAAATTAGGCAAGCAGCAAAGAGATGGACAAAAAGATGTGCTACATCTAAACAAAACGGTGTAACTTACACATAGAAAAACCCAAAGCGTCACCAGACCTAGCATCTAGTAGATGTTCAATAAATAACCACGGAATAAGTGAATGATTATGCAAATGGTACATTACGGGACCCATTCAACATTAAACTACCACCAGGTTCTCCCACCCTGAACCAAAATAAAGTGGTGGTTGGGCATTTGTTATACAGTCATAATACAAATGTGTTACACAGTTATAAAACAAAAAAATATTTATATGCCCTAACCCCACCCCAAATTGCTCACACAACATAGATTAGAACTTACTGCCTTTCCAGAATGTGCCCCTACAACCATAAAGAAAATCAAACAGCAGTTGTTGCAAATGCCAAATTCTGAACTTTTGCAAGCAGTATTCTGAGCAAAGGTCCCCTGTGTCGATGTTTTCTGTAGTGTAGGCCACTGTTTCCTGGTTTCCTCTTACCATGGACTCATTAGTCATCGCAAACATCATTGACTCAATGGGGTCCACTTTAACATATAAAATGCCTTCGCTTGTTGGCTCTCCTCAGCCACATCAAAGAGAGGTCTGGGCCATGCTCAAAGCTGCTGGACACTCTGAGAAATCACACTGTGCTTGCTTGTCTTCCCTCCAAAGGTTACATTTCATGACAGAGATTGAACACTTCACCCGTTCTAGGATCGCTTTTGGAGATTATGCACTAATGTTAGCCACTCAAGCAAGTAGCTTAGTCATTTCCCTTTCGCCTCCGTCTAGAGCTTCCCAGTTTGGCCATTTTTTCAACAAATATTTCTTAGGTGCCTACCATGTGCTGGGACCCATGCTAAGTGCAGGGTCTGAGGTGAATAAAAGAGACACGGCCCCTCCCTCCTGGAATTTACCTTGGATTCAAGGTACGCATTGGATACACACTAGGAAGTCACTAAGCAGAAACCCCACTTCCCCTTCATCAATGACGGGCTGGCACAGAGCCCAGGGGCGGGCTGCTGGACACTCCTTCCCTGGAATTTGAATCTTGCCCAGAATTCTCTTGCAGTTTTTGTTCCCAAGGACACTTTGGGTTTTACAGAGCTATCCAGGAAATTTGGGGTATCGAATTTTCCTACAAATGGCCATTTACTGACTACCAATTAGGTCCAAGCATTAAATTATGCACTTCCCTTACATTATTTCTACATATATTATTTGAGATTGTTTTTTTTAAATGAGAAGACTAATGTTTCTTGGCAGAGAAACACAAGTGAGTTCTCAGGGATAGCAAATACATGTGATTATGGAGTGTAATGAGACACACATTCCTCTGTATCCCCAGAGCCAGCAAACCACTGGGCTCACAGAAGATGCTCATCACTGGTGTTCTATATGTGTTTCTGGGATTGTTGGATCACTATAAAAGGCTATGAGTGCATACTGCCAAATGCCAACGAGATATACAGACCACAGGATGGAGAGCACAACTTTGGCAAATAACGTCAGAAGCAAGGTTTCATAAAATGTAATTTATCGTGTGTATATATACAAATGTATATTTATATTTCGAAGGCACAAGTAATTAAAATATCAGTGCTATTTTTAATTCATGGAATTTCAGAGGAGAGACACTGTGTGGTCGGATTTCCACTGTTTATTTAGGAGCAAGAACCCTGTTCCTTTCCTCAATGTCAAGCATTTTATGCTGACAAGATCCTCCAACCACCTTAGGACCCTACAGCTTTCATGTCTTGTTTCTTGACTTCCCTGTATTTTGTAGTAGCACCACAATTTCCTCTTACAAAATGATCCCTGCTCCATTAGATACACACTGAGAGCCAGAAAGCCAAAGCCCCACTCTCTGCTCACCACCCAGGAGCTGGCATAGGACCCAAGCGAAAGCTATTAAGATTTGAACGGTGATCAGAGCCATCTGGCAGTTCTGTTCCAAGGCTTGTAAGCCCACTTCAACCTCTCTCATCAGTTCCATCAGCCACTGATGTCCTTTTACTCCTCTGCTTGGGAGTTGATTCTATTTTTTTTTTTTTCATTCTGTTGTTTACAACCAAAGAACTCAAAAATTCTAAATTCCCACTATTATAGCTAAATTGTAAATGGTTTCCATGGAATAGACTGATTCTTGGAAAATGTAAGGCTTTGTTCATATTACATTTATTATCTTTACAGATACCCTTAAGGATGAAGGACAAATAGCATCACCTCCAGCTGTTTACAGATTTTTTATTTGTTAAAAATCATTTCTTGCATATCCACTATGTCCAGGCACTGTGCAAAGTACTTTCATTGCATTATCTCATTTAATCCTAACAACAGCTTACTAGAACATAAGCTCCAGGAGGGCAGGGCTTTTTATTCCCTTGTTTACTACTGAATCCCCAGTGCCCAGCAGATTTTTCACATGTAATAAGTTATCAGTAAATGTTTGCTGAATGAATGAATAATCCTACGAGGCAGGCACTAGTATATGAAAGAACAAACTGAGACTCAGAGGAGTTACGTAAATGTATCCATGGCCCCACTGCAAGTAAGTGGTGGAACTAGGATTTCAAACCCAGGCCTATCTGACTCTAGGACCCAATCTCCTAACCATCCTGTTATGCCTTTGGATTCTTGGGATGCAGAGAAGAAGGAGGTCACCGATGTCTAGGAACTTGGGAAAGGCCCTCTGAGTCTCGGTGTCCTCTTGTGAAGAGGAGATATGGCCCTCATTTGTTTTTTGTAGATTTTCCATAATCCCTTCGTACACATGGGAGAATGTCATTTGTAGAGATAATATGCTAAAATTGGGAGAGAGGATTGAGAGTCGAATGTCACCTTTGCCATTGCTAGCTCATAGACTGGCAGGTTTCTTAATTCTGAGACTGAGCCCCACTCTGCCAAACATTTGCTTTCTAGACCCTTTAGGAAGGCAGGAAGAATTAGTGAAAGTCGTATGGACTGACTCTGTGAGTGGAAATATAAATAGAAATTAAGGTATATAAATATATAATTATATAAGTATAAGATATAAATTTAAGGTATAAATTTATATTTTATGAGATAACAAATAGAAATGAAGGTAACATAAATATAAATTTATATAACATAAATATAGTTTTAAATATAAATTAGACTATTATTATGATAACTTTTAATACCAGCCCACTCCAGTACACTCTTCAAACCAAGTATCCACTCTGTGCTCTTCCCAGGAAATAAAGTTACACTAGGAGGGTCCTCAATCATCATTTCAGAAACCATTCTTCCTTGCCTCTGTTAACTAGGGAAGAGTGATATTGCCTAAAATGCTAGTCCCAATGTCAGACCAAGACAAGGCTCAACGCAGAGGTGATGGCAACACAATCAACAGGGCCAGTTCAGATGTGAGCTTTGGCTTGAACAGTTAGCTCTGGTGTGCCTGCATCCCGAAAGTGTAAGGGACGGGTAATGTTAGGATCTTCTAAGCAAAGGAAAGAGAAGAGATGTGCTCAGAGAAGTAGGAAGAAAATTAGGAGACTACAAAAAGGAAAATTAACAACAACTAAAACATTTAAAATAAAATACCAAGGGACCAAAGAGTTTTACTACCTCCCAGTCAATGGGGAATAATCAAATAGCACAGAAAATTCCAGAAGATCAAGGGCTTTTATATTAGACAATTAAGAATTCCCTGATGGGGGCTTCCCTGGTGGCGCAGTGGTTGAGAGTCTGCCTGCCAATGCAGGGGACGCGGGTTCGAGCCCTGGTCTGGGAGGATCCCACATGCCGCGGAGCAACTGGGCCCGTGAGCCACAACTACTGAGCCTGCGCGTCTGGAGCCTGTGCTCCGCAACAAGAGAGGCCATGATAGTGAGAGGCCCACGCACAGCGATGAAGAGTGGCCCCCGCTCGCCGCAACTGGAAAAAGCCCTCGCACAGAAACGAAGACCCAACACAGCCAAAAATTAATTAATTAATTAATTAAAAAAAAAAAAAAGAATGAAGGAGAAAAGAAAAGAAATTTAAGAATTTCCTGATGATATCAGAGGAAGTGCCATTAAATTCAAGAGGGGGAAATTAGATGCAATGATACTGTCTCCCCATAATCCTTCAAAAAATGGATGAAAATATGAGTATTAATGTGAGAAGAAGAAAGGAGTGAGGAGCAACAGAAGAATTCTAAAAAGTCGAGGAATTCTAAATAAAGAGTAAAAAGGTGGGAGCAGGACAATATAAGGGCCAAAATCTAAATAGTGGTTCTCAGAAGGCATTGGCTTGCTCCCTGCTTGATAATATTCACCTACTGACCATTCTTAGCCTTCCTGGGATGACCAGGCTGTCAGGAATAACGATAGTGCCCGGTAATAACAGCTGCATTCTTGGATATTTATCTTCATTCAATCAGCAGTATAACTGTTACCATAATACTCTGATCAATACTCTGCTACCCAAACCAGAACACGATGACCTTTAAATACAACATATTTCAAATGAAGGGCAAGTCCACATGACAGTCCTTTCTCCGTGTGCTGCAGTAGGAGTGGTTGCGAGCAGTCTTGTGTTTAGACAGCAATAAAACACTGTTTTGTAAATGTAACCAGAAATGCAAAATGGGCACCACTTTATCTTAAACATCAGTGCACAAAAACCTGTATTATTTGAAGCAAAGAATGAACTAGCTGAAATGGAATCATTGGCTTAACCAAAGATTTTGATACAGTCACCAGACGCAGCCTGGCAGCTGCTCAAGAGATCTTGTTACCCAGGTAATTTTCCCAGTCCCCTAAAAATTCTTCCAGGATGGTTTAGAAGATCACAAGTAAAATGTCATTAATTCATTCATTAGGCAGCACTGAGTACCTTTTGTTCACAGAATTTTGAACTAGGAACTAAAGAACTGCTAAGGTAACACAAGAACCAAAAGAAATAAAAATCAACATCCCTACTTATAAATTAGCTGAGGGAATAATACACAGTCTTATGACATGTATTTATTGAGTTCCTATTATATGCAAGGCATTGTATATAAGAAAAAGATGAATAAGGCATAGTTTGACTTCTTAACCCAGGAGCAACAGAAAAACAGAATATTAAGAAAAAATGCACAGCCACAATGCAAAATGATTTGACGTGCACTAAGGGAAGGAGAATTGTCAGAGCTAAGTGAAATTGTAAGAAATGGTTTATTGGGGGATATATGCCTGTTTTCAATTGCATTTTAAAAGAGTTATATTCCCCACTAAACTTGTCTTCTGGGAGACTTATCTTACAGGCATATTCTACCAAATCTAGTTTATGAAGACATGCCCATGAGTTCAATAAAGGACTTTAAAGCCAAGTTTAGGATGCTTTATCAATACTTTGCAATTGCCCTCCTTCTCAACCAAATACCAACAAAAATATTGGTCCATCAGTCAACATGCATCAGGAGTATACACACTGGGGGCATGAAGAATATCACAAACAGTTCCTGGCCTTACAATTTTAATATATGCTTCCAAGTACAATCCTCTGCAAATGAAAACATCTACAGATCCATGTGCAGTAAGGCATAAACTCTGATCTGTTGACCAGGCTGTGGCAGGATGGATTCATGCAATCTCTCCACGAAATAACATGAAATCTACTCTAACAAGATCAGATCTGGGCTCTGCTAGCTGTTGGGGTAGAGGTGGAATTAATCAGGGAACACTTCCTGAATTTGAGAGGTTCCTGTGATTTTCAAATTCAGGAGAATTGAAAACAAGGGGACAGAAATAATTCCAGGCATTTGGAAAATTTTAAAAAGGCTGGGAGTAGGAGGGGATGAGAAGCTTAGAGCCCGGCAATAGAGGTATTAAGTCAAAAGGTATGGTTAAAAATTCAAGTTTGGGAGTTGGGCCGTCTTAGTTCTTCTGGTTACTTTTTGCACCTTGGCCCTGGACAAGTTACTTATCTAAGCCTCACTGTCTCAACAGTAAAGTGAGAGAACACCTCCAACCTTTCATGGCAATTAGGTGAATCAAACGAGGTCATTTATTTTTAATATATTAAGTTAAACTTTTAAAAAAAATCTTATTTTATTATTTTTTTAATATACAGCAGGTTCTTATTAGTTATCTATTTTATACATATTAGTGTATATATGTCAATCCCAATCTCCCAATTCATCCCACCACTGCCACCCCACCCCCTGCTTTCCCCCTTGGTACCCATACGTTTGTTCTCTACATCTGTGTCTCTATTTCTGCCTTGCAAACCGGTTCATCTGTACCATTTTTCCAGATTCTACATATATGTGTTAATATATGACATTTGTTTTTTTCTTTCTGACTTACTTCACTCTGTATGACAGTCTCTAGTTCCATCCATGTCTTTACAAATGACCCAATTTCATTCCGTTTTATGGCTGAGTAATATTCCACTGTATATATGTACCACATCTTCTTTATCCATTCGTCTGTCCATGGGCATTTAGGTTGCTTCCATGACCTGGCTATTGTAAACAGTGCTACAATGAACATTGGAGTGCATGTGTCTTTTTGAATTATGGTTTTCTCTGGGTATATGCCCAGTAGTGGGATTGCTGGGTCATATGGTTAATTCTACTTTTAGTTTTTTAAGGAACCTCCATACTGTTCTCCATAGTGGCTGTATCAATTTACATTCCCACCAACAGTGCAAGAGGGTTCCCTTTTCTCCACACCCTCTCCAGCATTTGCTGTTTGTAGATTTTCTGATGATGCCCATTCTAACCAGTGTGAGGTGCTACCTCATTGTAATGTTGATTTGCATTTCTCTAATAATTAGTGATGTTGAGCAGCTTTTCATGTGCCTCTTGGCCATCTGTATGTCTTCTTTGGAGAAATGTTTTTTAGGTCTTCTGTCCATTTTTTGATTGGGTTGTTTTTTTGACAATGAGCTGCATGAGCTGTTTCTATATTTTGGAGATTAACCCTTTGTCCGTTGATTTGTTTGCAAATACTCTCTCCCATTCTGAGGGTTGTCTTTTCGTCTTGTTTATAGTTTCCTTTGTTGTGCAAAAGCTTTTAAGTTTCATTAGGTCCCGTTTGTTTATTTTTGTTTTTATTTCCATTACTCTAGGAGATGGGTCAAAAAAGATCTTGCTGTGATTTATGTCAAAGAGTGTTCTTCCTATGTTTTCCTCTAAGAGTTTTATAGTGTCTGGCCTTACATTTAGGTCTTTAATCCATTTAAAGTTTATATTTGTGTATGGTGTCAGGGAGTGTTCTAACTTCATTCTTTTACATGTAGCTGTCCAGGTTTCCCAGCACCACTTATTGAAGAGACTGTCTTTTCTCCATTGTATATCCAAAATTAAACTTTTTTTTTTTACATGAAAATGCTCTTTGAAAGTGTAGTCCTAGTGTTTATCACATAAAAATACCGAAAGTTACTGTTACTATTGGCAAGAAAAAGCCTGGCGAATTATTGACCTCAAAGCAAAAGTGAAAAATCTTTAATCTGTCAGACAAAGGGGAACCTTGATATCCCTCCTCCACAGCGTCTGCCAAATAAATATTTCCTTTAAGACACCTATCCTCATAAAGACTTCCATGACTGTGCCCAAGCTCAATTATTATATTTTTTTTCACAGACTTCCAATAGCAGCCACCCCATGCTCTTTACAATCGAAGCACATTACATTCTAGATCCTTCCTCTCAGCTCCTGCCATGATCCACATACCCTCCTCTGATTCTCTTGTTTTCCTTAACTGATCCCAAAGTCTCCAAATCCCCCAGGCTTGAAACCACAGCCATTTTTACTCCTTTTTCTCCCACCACAGCATCGAACCTCTCACTGGATGGGATCAAGATCTTCATCGATTCTTTCTTCACAACGTCTCCCACATCCACCCCTTCCTTTCATTGTCACCATCATCTCCTAATTCCAGTCCTATTACCTCAAGCTTGAAAACCACAACCGCCTGCTCACTGGGCCTCTGCCTGCAACCCCTGTGCAAGGTAACACTTCTTCCATGATAACAAGCCCTGCCTTCTGTCTTCCCCCTGCTTGTCCTGACCTCAAGCTGTTATCTGTCATACAAGTCACATAAGGTACCTGGGCCTCAGTTTCCCTATTGCTGGACTAATCTCTCCTCATATTAATTTAGTCCAATGCTAAGATTCTATTCACTTGTATCTACTTTCCCTCTTGCCCAATTAGATTCGTTCTTATTTCCCAGTCATCCCTTGGGCTCTCTCCACCACCATGACTTTGCGTTTAACATGGTCCCTGTCTCATCCAGTTTGTTATGCCAACAGCTAGCATAAATCCTGGTACATAGTAGGTGGGCAATAAGTATGTAGTAGAGATGAAAACTGATGTCTGAAATACTTCCCTTTCCTCTCTGCCAATGGAAATCTCTCTCCATTCTGAAGATCTGTTTCAGAAGATCTGGCTTCTGTGTTCCCCCACAGGTCTTATGGATCTCTTCCTAATTCTAAAACTCTTAGAGGAGTTTGCTAATATCACGCCAATGAGCACATGTTTCCTTATGGGACAATTTATTTCTAATGGAAACTGAACACAGGGAGTAGATCGTATATATATATACTGACTCGTATATTTTACGTTGTGCCTAGAATAGGGCTTTGTTGAATGTCCATCCACATTTCACCCACTGTCCAATTGTGTCCCATGAGTAGGTCTTGTTTCCTCACAAAGCTGTGTATCCCCAAAGAAAGATAATCCCTAAAGTCCATATATTTCTTTTATAGGCACCATAGTTTCTGGCAAAGTTCTAGACACACAGAAGAAGCTGAAAAATAATGGTTGGTTTCGTCATCAAGTATGGCGTGTGCGGGATATGATACCTTCTGAAGTAGCTGGGAACAACACCACCAGGGAAGCACTAAAGGGGGCTGTGATCACTAGGTACAAGGTGATAAGAGTTAAAAAGAAATGACGGAGGAAGATGTGATCATTCACTTAAGAACAGGAAGTTTTCAGCAACAGACCGAACATGGAGAACAAAGGACGGGGAGACGGAGGCAGTGACCCTAAGGCTTGTGGTTTGGGGGAAAAACAGCAAACTGGTTTCTGATCCCTGGGAGCACACAAACAAGAAGTTAGGCAACCTGGTGTGCACTGGGTTGCAGAGTCAGCCTGTGCTAAAGATTAACAGCTGGTCTTAAAGGGGACTAAAGATCAGGAGCGAGCTTGTAAAGCACAAAACACCTCCCTGGCAGCAGACTGCAATGGCAGGACAAAGAATGCCCAGACCCACCAGTGCTCTGCAGAAATAGGCACCATTTGATCATTTAACAGGCAATAGAGCAGCTCAAGGAAGCAAATATATCCTTGGAGATGGTCATGCGACTAGCCAGTGTTTCTGAAGCTTCCTGATAGAAAACAGCAATTCCATCCTACTGACACTGAGGGCAAGCAATGGGAACCAGGGAATTTGAGTTCTGGTTAAATACTAACTCCTAAATCCCTAATCTGTGGGAAGATAGAAATCATGCATAACCAAGAGGAGTGGTGGGGCATTCATTTATCCGGGGCCTAATGACATGTTTATGAGAAGGCTGGTAATTGAGGTAGAATCACTCTGGAAGAGAGGAAACCTAGGCATGGTGTCTGGATCTCTATAAACGTCCTAAACTTTTCTGACTGCCACTGTGTGGGCGTGGGCAACTTCTTTCTGCCATTTGGTGACAAGTCTCCTTGAGAACTGAAGTCCTGCCTTAATCACCTTTCTAACCGCCACCTCACCTGGCGTACCATCTTGCTTATGCTATGAGCTCAAGAAACTTCTGGCTATTGATTGCTGAAATCTACCCGATACTGGATTGGTAAATTGTCTTCTGAATTTCAATAACCCAGTCAATCTGGGAACAACCTTAAACTTGGATGCTTAACAGCATTGTTTTTGATGAACTAAGCAGAAATTAATGCGTTGTTAAGTGTTGTGATCCACACCTGTGGTTATATGATTTAAACTGAGATAGCTCACACCTATGCCTCCAGACATACACCCAACCCCCACCAACCCACGCCCTCAAAAAACACACAGGGCTGTGAACAATAGAAAGCTGATAGAGTTGTTTGGATATACCATATAGAGACAGACAGACAAGAATTGACAGAGCAATCGTCTCACAAAGAGTTGTTAATACGTAAGAAAGAAAGATACCAGGAATAGCCAGCCTAGTGTTTTAAGACGGCATTTTCTTTGCTTTCTGCTTTTAAATTACACACTGCAAAGTCACTGAGGAGAAAGCGTTAAGAAAACTTTCATTTGCTGTGGTACAGTTCACCAGTCTTTCTTTGCCTAAATAAATAAATAAATAAACCCCCTGGAAACGTTTCTTTCTTCTCATAGACATTAATAATGATAGCTTGAACTGTAAAGATTTGGTTTTACTGAAGGTAATGGAGTAATGTTTATTTCCATTAGGCTAGGCCTATAAAATCCTCTTTTTATAACCGTGAGCCTACAATTTCAAAACAGCAAAGTTTGACATTTTGGTCTCCGACAGGCAACACTTAATATTGGGATGTTTTAAAAATCTATATGAAAAAAGCTCCTAATACAAGATAGGCTGAACATTTTCCCCGAAAATGGTTTGTTTTAGCTATCTCTCTTCCTCCTGGATGGACAAGGAAAATCAGACAGCTTATTGGCTTAGTTTGTTAGGCCAGGTTAAAGGGATGCAACGCCAAAGACTCTTAAAGGAGCTTACCCTTGGGCTAAAAATAGCACGCACTAGAGAATTATCTTAAATACGACCAAACTTGTTCTGCACTGTGAATGCAGATAACTGTAATATGTTTCCATTTTTGGTCTTTTCAGGGCTTTTTTTAAAGTTTGGCTTGTGGTAGCTGACTATTTAAGTCATTTCTGATTCTATTTGTCACATGTGCTCCCAGGGGTACTGCCAAGAGTACCTGACTGAGGAATTCTTCTCATTTAGCTCTGCTGCTTTTGTTAAAATCTAATGAGCTATTGGACTGCCAAGCGTGACGTAGAACGGCCTTGTTAGAAGGCAGATTCATTAAAAAAAAATGTTATTAAGGGCCTAATGTGTGCATCCTGTTTCTTGGCCATTCCGTTTTCCTGCTAAGAGATGAGAAATGCAGTTTACTATATTTTATAAGTAAATAGGAGTATGTTTAACCCCTGATGTGGTGAAGTCTCAAATAAATAACCTACCAACACTTACAAACTTTCCTCCCTTTTCACCCTTTCAGCAGACATTTTTACCCCTCTGTTTGTGTCTTCATGTACTTCATCTCTAATTTTGCCACAAAATCCATCCCAATATCTTATAATTTGTTAAGTGTCTTTTCACTAGACAACCAACTCTGTGTCCTAAGTATTATGTACACAATACGTCCTTGTATTTTGAGCACCTAAATTAGTGCCTTGCACATAGTGGATGCTCTTTAAATGGTCAATAAATGGGTCAATTGAAGAAGGACTGAAATAAATTCCTGTATCAGAGCATCCTATATAATAGCATACTAAATTTTAACCCATGAGTCAGCCTAAACAGGTACCCACGTGGGCTGGGTAAACTGTTCCCTTTTAAACAAAGACAGCTCTCTGAGGTCTTTGCTAAAATAGCAAAGATGACCAAGAATTCAACTGCTCTCCAGAAACTGGTAAGACATTCAGGTTAAGGGGATCCTTTTGCTTTGCTATTTTTGCACCCAGGTTTCCAGCCTATAAACCAAAGCAAGGCCAAAACATTCACAACTTCTGAAAAGCCTGAACGCCTTGGGAGATTAGCCATCCTTTGCCATCCCACCATTTCTTTCTAGCCTCTGTGCTTGATTCTTCCAGGAAACAGGATAACTGTCATAGAGCTATGGTACTGTAAACTTGTGCGATTAGGCAATCACTTTTCCTCATGAGATAAATTCTTTTCATTGTAATTTTTGACAAGGAAATGACAACAAAAACAAAATATCTGCACGTGTTGGAAATCTGGATCTGTTGAGGCCAGGAAATATGGGCACAGTGTGGGAACAATGTGGGCCATGGGAAGCTGGGGCCGTGCATTTTTATGAGCTCCCAGGTAACACCTGATCCCTTGGACAGAGGCAGAGTTAATCCCCCATGCTCTGGAACACCATAAAGGTACCAATTCTTTAGCTCTTCACTGAGTGTGAGAAATATTCCCTCTTCCGTAGGAGAGAGGAGTGAATACTCGATGTCCAAAGCAGACATACAACAGTGTCTTTATGTGCCAACACACACCAGCTTAACACATGTCTTGCAACTGCCATTATAACCACCCATCTATCTTAATCTGAGGAGCAAGTTGCAGTGCATTAGAAGGTAAGTTCACAGCTAGTCTGGCAGGTGCACACATACTGCTGTCACAGTTGG
Organism: Balaenoptera borealis; assembly: GCF_965194805.1. Taxonomy (NCBI): domain Eukaryota; kingdom Metazoa; phylum Chordata; class Mammalia; order Artiodactyla; family Balaenopteridae; genus Balaenoptera; species Balaenoptera borealis. Next base: position 100,071,265 of record NC_138861.1, on the reverse strand, counting down.
CTCTGTTTACAAACCATCTCTTGGAGAGCATGCTCTCAGATCTTTGAGATGTCTTATTTTTAGCAGGATTGGTCTAAATGGCTGGGGAGGTCATTTTATTCTCTCTCTCTCTTCCTCTCCCTGAATCTGATAGAACCACTGTAAATCCATCCGTTAACAGACATCAGAGATAGAATTCCAAATATGCACAGTTTTGTGCTCGGCACAGAGAAGGTGATGAGGTAACAAGTTAAGGTACACTTATAAAGGATACGAAGGAACGCCCTCATGCAGTTCATAATGTAGCTCGAGGGATACTGCCGGAAGGACAGACCCCTATGGCCACAATGCTCTTTGGCACATGTGATAATAATACTCATTTTGCCTAAGAGGGGCCACTGATAGCTTCTTAAGTTTAGGGATTTAATAGTTTATCCTTTGCCTGGTGAAGGTTCCCACTGAACACAGACCCAACCAACCACTGGCCTTTAGTGTAGCACATGGTTATAATACAGTTTATGGACATTGGGTGTATGGCAAATTTCCTTTGGACTCTCATTTCTTAAGACTTATTTCCACTGACACTCAAAGGAGGACAGATGTAATTTCTGAGAACCCCCAGCTGCACGTCTTTTTCTGTCCGTGCCTCCGCACTTCATTTGCATTGATTCTTTCCTTTCCACTGCTCAGCTCCGTGGAGGACACTGAGGTGGCAGGGCAGCCAGCTTGCACACAGCCTGGGATGGGCTTTTATGCTCCTGGATGAAAGGTCGGGTGGAAAGGCCCACCATCGGCACAATGAATCTGGTCATTCAGGGAACCATCCACTGGTTCAAGAATAGCTTGCAGGTGAGTGATGGACAGGGTCACCACTGCCCGACTGTATCAGGAGCTATTATGACAGCCATAAAGAGAAAGGGGAAAAATTGAATGACGGAAGAATGATTCCTGAAGGGGACATGAAGAGAGGCACAAATGTCTTCATACAAGGGAGAAGCGTGAGAAGTACCAGGGGGGCCGGGCTGCTTACAGCAGTCAGGGTGGACGGCATTCTTTGAAATTGCCAAAGTTTGAATACTAATGAGGGGTCATGGCCCAACCAAGGCTCAGGGTCCATATAGAGAAACCCACGCTGTCCATTCTTTCCCCTCAGGTGAAAGGTGACAGAGCTGGGCCAGAGAGTTTGGATAAAGAAGACACAGAGCTTTCCTTGGGTTTCGAGAGAGAAATGAGATTTAGAGAACTCAGTCCTGCACATTATCTGAAATCCTTTACCCAAAACCAAGCAGCGCATTTTAGTGATTGTCTTGTAAGCCCTACATCCTCTATTTATAAGGATCTCCAAACAAAATGGGAAAAAAAGGGGGAAATTACTCATAGTACTGGTAATACAATTGAGTGTGTTCTCAAAGAATATAGACACATGAATTATGCATTGTTGGAGTGGTGGTTTATTTGGGGACTGGGTAGAAAAGCAACGAAGGGGAAAGTATCAGTAATTTCCTTCTAAGGTAATGCGGGGAATTACTTATTTAAGGATAAGTCTGCTGAGCTGTATTTGCCTTGACCAATGGCCTTACAGCTAAAGAGCTTTACTCCTGACAAGAAAAAAAAAAATCAGTGATCTTTTTATTGCAGGAAATTTTTACCAGTTGTGTTCTTTTTGTTTTGTTTTGTTTTGTTTTACTTTTGGCTGCGTTGGGTTTTCGTTGCTGCACGTGGGCTTTCTCTGGTTGCGGAGAGCAGGGGCTACTCTTCATTGCGGTGCACGGGCTTCTCACTGCGGTGGCTTCTCTTGTTGCAGAGCACGGGCTCTAGGCGCGCGGGTTTCAGTCGTTGTGGCGCACAGGCTTAGTTGCTCTGCAGCATGTGGGATCTTCCTGGACCAGGGATCGAACCCGTATCCCCTGCATTGGCAGGAGGATTCTTAACCATCGCGCCACCAGGGAAATCCCACCAGTTGTGTTTTTTTAAGGGAGAAAGTGATCTGACAAATTATACAATGAAGTTTAACATTACATGGAATATTCTCCTATTAGGTACTACTACGTGGGAAAAACAGGATGATATCCAGACCCCAGGAAAATCTTTTAGATGCAAAAATATGTGTGTGTGTTTGCATATATGCCTCATTTATTTCTCATGATCAGGCATTAATCCACATGGGCACTTGTGCAGATGAATCAAGAAGTTGAATGGCTTAACCACCCAATTTTTTATTAAAGCATTTAATGGGAAGATTTCAAAATCATTTACATATTTCTCTCATCTTAAAAATTATGAGAATTGATTTTTGTAGCATTATGTGATATTGTAAAATGACCGCAGGGAGCTATTTAGAAAGATAGCCCTGAGAAATACAGGGCGCTTTGCCCTCAACTGAAATGGCCCCAGACAGTCATATTTTGAGTAAGTGTCTACTTTTTGTAGTTTTTAGTCTCATCTGTTTTGGCCAGTTCCTACTTCCCACCCCTTGCCTCTACAAGCTCATTAACTTTCTAAATCATTTCTTCTAATCTCCCATGTGCTCAGAACACAGATAACTAGATTGGTGTAAATTGCAAGTAAAACAAAAGGAAGCAAGTGATAAGTGAGAGCTGGAGAAGCTTATCTGGGAATAAAATGCATTGAGTTTGAGGGTATGATTTTTTTTTCATCTGGTTTGGCTTCTCAGAGACATTTATACAAATGGTATGTTTCTCAGCTATGTTTCAGACAATTAATAATACTAAGTTAAAAATGGCCAGAGAAATGAGGTCTCCTAATATGAATTATAAAAATAACCACTGTGATTAAGTAAAAATGCATCCCATCTATGGAACATACATCTTCCCTTTCAGCTATGAAACATGTCGCTGGAAATAAAAGCGAACCAGCAACTAAAGGAAAAAAAGTGGGATCGCTGTTTTGTTTTTCCATATCACAAAAGCAGGAGGGAGGTCACACAGTACCATTGGAGGGTATCATGGCTTTTGCTGACTCAGAGAAGAAAGACATTTGCCATTCAAAGACAAATTAAACAGGGCATGGATCATGCTACGTGGATTGCCAGACTCAGTTACCTGCCAAGACCAGGCAACATTCTGTTACCTCCAAATGCATCTAAACACAGAAAATTCTTTGGCTCTGTGTGGACAGAATGTCTTTGTCAAAATTTTCAGTTGGAACAAATATTGCAAAGCAGTCCGGATGAGATCTGTCCCAGGAGAAACTGACACAAATTCCTTTAGGACAGAGGAAGCCACCTCAGCTACATTGCTGGGATTGCCGGGTGATAGGATTAAAGGAGCTAGAAAGTGGCATTGTGACCTAATATAACTCTCAAATCTATTGCACACAGAGCCCTAGAACTGCGGACCAGCGGGGTAAGATGTCACTTAACCCACGCAGCGTCGCGGCGTTCAGATGCTCAGGTATTTGACTAGACTCTTCTCCAGTGGGAATAGGAGGCGAGCCTGCCCATCAGGCAGCACTGCCTAAAAGAAAAGGCAAGCCGGTATCAGTGGCTCAGAGGAGAGCAGGGTGTCCCTGCTAAACATGTGCTGGCAAGACACAAGAGGATCCTGACATGAGAACATTTCTGGACAGGATCTGAGTTGGCGAGGATCCCTGGACACCTGGGAGAACTATGTCTGGAATACAGAAGCTTCAATTTCACCTCTGAACAAATGTGAAGCTAATGGCACCCAGCGAAGCTAATGTCCTTAGGCCAAGAGTCCATGGAAAAACCAAGGGCATTCTTATAATAGAGGGACTTTTTTCCCTATATAAGCACCATTCAAATCAGAAATAAACTTCTCGGAAAGGACTGGGGAGAAAAAGTTTAAGCCGGGGAATTACAGGGAAGTGAAAGGGATCTAATTGAATCAGGCCCAGTAGAGATGTAATGCTTGGTACCTCCAGAGAGAAGAGGCAAGAGGTAGTGAGCCTTCTTCCTGTGCCTGCCTCATTCACGGAAGCAGGTAGGACCATCCATGAAACAGTGCAAAGAAAGCTCCAAGACGTAGGAAAGCCACATATTCAAGGTGTCGCATATAGACAAAAAGTGTGTCAGGCCTTCCAGCTGGACTGAAATATCATTCTCACGGAGAAATGTCAACAGGCCTAAAATGGTGCAAAATGGTATTCATCCAAAGGAGCCCCAAATACGTTGCCAGGGGCTCAGTGTTCCACTCACGGCAGCCTTGTACACTGGTGAGAGAACTTTCTGCTGACAGCCTTGCCCTCTTCCCTTAGGCTGACTACCTCTCCTCTTCTCTCAGCCATTCCAATGAGCAAACTGCTGTTTTTCTCAATACACAGTTGTGTAGGACACCATAAATCCCAGGTTCTCTAATTTCAAATATTCTGTCCCACTGCCCTGCTTTTGATGGACCCTATGCCTGGGCTCTTGGTTTGGAACAGAAGGTCCCATTAGCTAGGAGAAACGCTCTCCAGCAAAATTCCATGTCGAGGTGAAGGCATTTCTGAAGATGATAAGTGTACCAACCCAGAGAAGGGCAGAAATTATCTGTGAGCGATAACCAGGATAACAGGCAGGTGGGGAAAGTCCCCGCTTTGCTTTCTCTCTCAGAGAGCTTATCTCACTTGATTTTAAAGCTCCGTCTTCATCACTAACCGTGAGCTTCATGGTACCATGGACTTTGTCTACATGTAATCACTGTATCTTCAGAAAGTGGCAAGGAGACGGGCATGCTAATGGTTGACAGTAATTTTTTTTTTTTAATGAAGGGATAAATAAATCAGTGAGAGAATAGAGAAACTGTTAAAATCCAGAAGCATGAAAAAATGTGAAAATACGCACAAGTTGGAGACCAGTAGCTTCGGCAGGCAAGTGGTTTCCTCCATGAGAAAATGTGACCATCCACACCACAAGTGATATGGGATGAAAGATCAGAGTTAGTCATACCCCCTTGGTAATACATGCATTCTAAAGCACAGTCCTGAGGTTTTAAAGTTGGCATCTTAACCAGGAAAATCCACATGACGGCAGAGATAGCCGGCAACACCTTCTGTTTCCAGACCATTTGAAGGAAGATGGGGAGTGTTGAACACACTCTAAGAATTTCTCCAAAGTTCAGAAGTACTTGGCATCAGTTTCTACTCATGCCTCTGGTGCCGAAATATCAGCCATCGTGGAAACTGGTCCCTGCAGTTGCTCCCCGGCGACTGGTATGTTTCATTTGTCCCCCTCTCCTTTCAGTAAATTGCACATTTGCTCCAATCATTTCTCTGCTGCATCTCTCTAAATTCTCTATCGTGGGAAAGTCTGATCAAAATGTCCAGTCTTCGCTATGACCCAGGGCTCTGGTAATGAATTAAGAGTTAACTGGAGTGCAAATGAAACAGAGAGCTTGCCAGAAGATGGTTAGAGAATTTCATGACAATTAGCACTGATTTGCGCTACAAGAATACAAAAAAAAAATTGTTTCAAAGGAGAACAAAAAAAGCTTCTCACACATACATAACCCAAAAAAAGCCTTCTAGCACTGACTGAAAATGATACCATTGGATGACAGAAGAAACACACCAGATTAGCCAATTAACATTCACCCAAGAAAAGTAAGCACTTTGGAGAGAAGGGAGGAAAGGAACCCATCAACGGTAATATCAACTTTACAACAGCCCTGACTGTTTATCTACCCAAAGGAAGTGCTACCTCCCAATTTTTTTTGTGACCCTCTCGACAATTCTGGGGGAAAAAGTGTTAGTTCAACATTATGGCAAGCCAGAATATGACTCTATTTATGTGACAAGTTGACAACATACAATTTCATGCTTGTTGAACTGATCGGTGTTATATATTCACTGTGCATATTACGAAGGCTCACTGTTATAAATATGAAACAGTGTACACTTATTCAAAGTAATTCCAGCAGTGGCAATTTATAGCTGCTCTTACGAAGCCCATTGCCACCTTAAGGGGCTGCAGCGCACAGAAACAGATGTGAAGTGTGACTCTGACCAAAATGGACTGACGATGACCTATGTGAAAGCAGGCTATTACATTTTGGTCTGCATGGCAGCTGACACTGGTTTGTATTTAGATATGTGACTGGTGAGAACACTGTGTCCTTAAAGCTCTGTTTAAACATGGGCCAAGACATTTGTCTGCTGGACTAATTATTTTACCACCCAGCCATGGCAAGTATCCCATTTTTTTCCCTAAAAAAAAAAAAGAATGCGAATGTGTATGCACACACACACAGACACACAGTTCCACTATGCTGTGTAAAGTTGCAGGCAGTACTTTAAACCTTGGTCATGTCAGGTGAATGTTGGCAAGAGTTCTGGAACGTCTGCATAACAGAATTGTACCACGTTCTCGATCAGGTGCCTGGGAATGGGACAAGGCCACAAACCATCAAATCATAAGCTGTCCCAGACACTGTTTTTGGTCAAATCATTTCCTCCTTTCTTTCCCCGCTTTCTTTCTTTCTCTTAGCAAGCTTCAACCAATTTGCAAGTGTTCGCTTCCACAAGGACAAATTTGGAAGAGTGAAGAACAACCCAATTTATCCAAATGTGGAAGGAAATGAGGGAACCAGGTGCCTTGCTAAAGCTAGATATCACAAATTTGCATAAGTAGTTTCCCAACGACAGAAGTGCTATTTGGAACAAAATAAATTGCTTGTATTGTATGCAAGGGCACAAACCTTGACCAAGTTTGTGGTTGCTTCCCTGCTCCTATGTTTCTTTAAGTACACCCTGATATTCCTGCTAAGAAGCCCAAGTTGGTGGCCCTCTGTAGGTAGATCTAAAAGGATAATAGTTTATTTATTATTTCATTTACTTATTTGTTTTTAGGTAGACCTAAAAAGCTTACTGTTTATCTAGAAGTCTTCAACATCTGTATGTGACTATTAAGAAAAATAAATAAAAAATATTTGAAATATGAATTACATTGCTGCAGGATTTTCTAGTAATTCTTTTGTTTCCTTTTTGTTTGTGTGTTTGCTTAAGAGTAAGTAACACCCTTAGCTCTCATTTTGAGATCTAGCAATGCAGTCACTGACCGGAATCGTGGATCTTTTTTGAAAGATTTTAATTCTAGTGTTTCGGAACTTCCACACTCTAACAAAGTTTGTTATTCAAAATCTACATCTCTTTCTACTTTTCCTGTTGGACTGAAGTGAAGGTGTTGTCGGTCTGTCTAGTAAATCCAACCCACAAGATAACATAATCACATACATTCATTTCTCAGAGACCTTGGCGGTTCTTATCTCCTTGCTTTTATGATCTCTTATGAACAGCCAGGAATAGCAATTTGCAGGCTGTTTGTAAAGCCATCGTAGTCTGAACCTAGCCTTCCCCTCTTTTATCACACGGCAATATTCTGCAGCTAAATCCCATTCGCCACAGCAAAATTTGCTCTGAGCTCCATTTTCGAATAATTTAAGTATTCTCTGTGTGTATGGAACGTATCAAACATGCAGTGAAGGGCTATTATCATTTCAATGAACTATTTATTAATAGAAGGTGGTGTGTGTGCTTTGCTTAGATTTATTGATATGCTGCCCACTGTATATTGTAGCCTGAAGCTATTTAGTTCATGGTCATCAGCGTCTCAGACAAGCAGCTCTGTGGCTCTCATGGTCAAAGTTCTTCTTTGTGCTTTGCTCAACTTTATTTTACCACTATATCCCCTACAACCTTAAACACAAGGCTTGAGTTCTGTGTTAAATCACAATTGTTTCCTATTAAGTGTTCCAAGCTCCCCATTTTTATTAACAGTTACTTTATTAAATCCTTAATAACATAGATAGAATAGTTAGTTAATTTGTGTGTCGAGCCATGGATGCTAATTTGTAAACATAATAACATACTGCAATCATTTGCATAATAGCATTTTAATCTTTTTAGTAAAAGCTGTAATTCCCTACAAAGTACACTGCAGTAGAAACTAAGTGACTATTGGTAATAGTACAAAGGCCTTAAAATTCTGATCCTATTATAGTGTTGGAACATACCCAAACTGCTTCCATAATCTCTGAAATGTTACTATTCTCTGATTTAGGTGTCTGTGTCAAGAATAAAAATGAAGTATAACTGGTAGCAATAGACTATTTCCTAAATGTAATTTAGTATTCACTAAGCACAGCACTTTGCAAATAGCTCTGAGGCTTTCCTTCAAAGATCAGAGCTCCAGCCTTGCATATTGTGTGAGAAACACCAAGGATCTCACACTAAACTCAGTTGTGCCGAAGACAAGGCTCCAATAAATCATGCTGATGTGGCACAGGGCAGGGCATCGGCCACCAAGAATTTGGCTGTGAAGTCTCCTCCCTCCTCCCTGCCCGACCAGCCTGCTTTTACCTCCTTGAACTAACTGCTTCTGAGCAGAAGTTTGGGAGAGAATGAAAAAGTGGGGGAAATAGTTAACAAAGCTACTTCTAAAAAAAAAAAACACAAAAAAACACAAAAAAACAACTCTAGAGGGGGCTTGAAAGAGCCCATTAACACCAATCACAAGACTGGCCAAAAACAAAAAAAAAACAAAAAAAAAGCCTACTTGTTTAAAAGTCAAGCCAAGTCATTTTACGCAAGACCTGGTCATTCATTAATCTATCCGGCTGCAAACCTTGAATGAATAACTTGCTCTAGTAATGGAGATGGGCAGGTCTACATAGCATCAGTGTTTAGGATCTGAAACTATGCAAATTATTCTATCATTTTGGAACAGAAAAGGCACAAAAGTATCTCCTATTATCATTTTGGGGTAAATTGCGTAATGGATAAGAAGTCATTTATCTTCGTAAAAATTTGCCCTTGCCAAGAGTAGGAGTGTGTATTTCCTTGTGTATCTCTCTCCCCGTTTCCCTTGCTCTCATTCTAGCTGCTTGTAATTCAGCATCTTTGGCAGGCTACAGTAAAACACAGTGCCCTGCTTTGCTTTCAAACTATACCTCAGAGCGCACAATCTTGAAAGTAACCTGAGAGGTTAAAGAAGAAGAAAAAAATGGTCCTTACAAAATTGTTTTACATCACAGGCAATTCATTTTATAAAACACACAATAAAAGTTTTCATTGCTAAAAGAATAGGCACATAATTATCGGGACAGATAAACCTTGTTAAAAATGTGAAGTCTGGGGTAGAGAACAGTGGAAGAACAATTTGGCTGTCGGTCTTTAATGTTCATCTTTTTATCTGCTTTGGGTGTTGATCTCATTCAGAGGTGAGCCATCTGCTGGGCTGTGTTTCCACGACATTTCATATAGATAGGGGGAGGAGGACAAACAGACACTATGTATAAGCTTACTATGCAAGCACACATAGTTGCTATACAAAGGGACAGTTTGTCCACTGCAGCACCCTGAATCTTGATTACTTTAACCTCGACTAATATCTTTGAAGTAAATCTAAGAGGCATTGCGCCACTTTTTCCTGATTCCTCCCCAAGTTTTCCTCCTTGTGAATGTGGGTCTCCACTTTCCTGGCTCCAAAGATATCCAGGTGGAGTAAATTTTATTTCAATGACCCACTGGAGAGTCCAGGAGGTAGGAAAAGCCCAAGATATGTCCATAAAATGTCTCACCTCCTTCTTGGAGTGCCAAGAGTATCGAAATAGTTGGTCTCTATCCCCAAAACACAAACTAGTACCTTCTACAATCATTATGCCCAATTACACATATGGATTCTCACTTTCCAAATTGCAAATGCCTAAGAACTGGATTGACTTCCCTGAAAAACAGCAGCCGACCTCATCTTTTGTAACCACAACTTACACTAACAAAAGCAACCATCAGGAAAGTTAGTGGTGAAGGATGTCATTTAACCGGCATCCTTTGACTTACTATTTATTAGTAGGGATTGATGCCAATAGACATAGCCCCATGGGTCAGAGCTCCTGAGCCATATTTTTCCAGTGGTCAGCATAATGGCAAGGCGGAAACAGGGTGATAAACCAGATGTTCCCAAGATAAGGCAGATGTTATCAAGACAAGAAGTCTAAACGGTCTTTAACTGAGGTGTGTAGAGAAACACACACACACACACACACACACACACACGTGAACACTACTCAGTCTCCCAGCTGGATAAGCCTACAGTAGAGGTTGAAAATAAAGCAGCACACAGGCTGGGTCAGATTGTTGCTTCCTGATTTGTGACTCTCCAAGATGAACATCTAACTGATTTATACCCAGAATTTGAAATTTTGTGGTAGGCTACAAATGCAAAGATAAGTACAACATAAATTTTTAAAATACTCCATAAGTCTCCAGGAGTTTCAACATTCTTCAATGTTCTTATGTTACAGCCAATTATCTCCCCACTTAAATGGCTATTATTTTCTTACTTGAAGTCTATATTCTCCCTAAGCGTCATTACCAAGTGTGGCAAAAATCTGGTTGTGGGCCGTAAATTGAATTTAAATGACAAACATTTATTGATTGCAAATTGGAGATTCCAGAAATCTTCAAGAAATGATTATTGTAAATGAATTCGGTCTCTCCACATAACAAAGGAGAATTTATTCTCCTGATGATTAAATTAAGGGGAGGTGGTTTGGACACACATTTTTTTTCTCTGTTTGTTTTATTAAAATCCCAAGAGGTGTGCCATTCATAGAAAAGTCTGCCTGACCTCAGGCACAGTCAGAAGCAGGAATTCATTACCATGGAAGGCTACAGAATTTCCTCCAAGGAGACAACTGAGAAAAAGCAGACACCACGTGAATTTGTGGATTGGGTTAAATCTGTTCTGCCCTTGACGCAGCAGGGAGATGGGAGCCCCTTTGTAAAATGACTCACAGTCTAAGAAAGTGCTTCAGCTCCTAAAGGTGAGCAGAAACTTAACCAGATAGATACCCATGAAGTTCCAATTCCCTTTGGAATATTTTTGAGTTAGTCTGCTTTGCCACCTCCCTCCCTAACCTAACTCATATTTATCAGGACTGATGGAATTTTCCTTTGAGGTGCTTCAAATTTTGTTCCCTGGACGCCATCCCCTCTGCTGTCACCTTGTCCCTTCCCTGCACCTGCATCGCATGGGGTTTGGAATGCAACAGAGCCTGCTGTCAGATTTCCTCTACTTTCTTCTTGTCCATAGCTCTTAGAACGATCAGAACGATCACCCTTAAATACCATCTCTGTCACATTGCTCTCCTGCTAAAAATCTTCAGTGGCACCCTAATTCCTGTCGTGTAAACACTTGCAACTGGGTCCTCAGGGCCTGGCATAATTTTGTACCCACCCTAAATCCAGACTAACCTATCTTACTCCTGTGCTCCCATTAATACATTTTTCACTTTGAGTAAACCAAGCTCTTTACCTTCATAAGCCGTCTATGAAAAGACTTCACTCTTATTCTCTTATTAACCTGGGTGATGTTATTCTTGCTGATTCCCTCCTTAGCTAGGATACATACATATACACACACACACACGTACATATATACATGTATACTTGAATACACACAGTCTTGCAATATTTGCCAATTGCTAATATATATATAATATAACTCCATGCATATAACTATACATGTGCACATATACATGGATGTAGATAGTGTTACGTTGTTCTCCAATTACTGATATATATGAACATGTACATATATCTGTATATTTGTATACATAGTCTTCCATTATTTGCTAATGGTTTCCGATTTCACCCTCCCAAACTAGATTTAAAGTCCTTTAGGGGAAATAGATCTATTGGAGCTTTATATGTAATTTTCACATTAGCTAACGCAGTTCACACCATCAATAAATATATGATGGTTAACTCATTCATGAGGTTGCAATTATTTACTGAGTACACACTTTCTCCTGCTTTCTAAGAAAACATCTAGAAAAACATCAGTGACCAAGACAAGCTGGTTCCCTGCTCCCAAAATGCTCACAGCCTTTTGAATAGCCAAGATCTGTTGTTTTTAACTTCTTCATAAGTATATAATATATGCCCATTGTAGAAAAAAATTAGAATACAACTGAAAGTCGAAGGAAAAAATGTAAAATCATCTATATTCCCACTATAATGATCGAATATTCTTGAAAGCTTCCATCCACCATTCCCTGGTGGCATATAGCAGGACACCTTACAGACAGATAGCAGGAAACCACCTTTTTTCTTTTACAAAAGTTCACAGTATCAGACCTTCCTGCAAGTTTCAGTAATTACCCAACGTGAATGCTGGCCACAGATTAGAGACCTTCCCTCCCCATTAGCAAAGGCAGCCTTCAGTACGTATTATGAGCAATGACCTAGAGAGAGCTACATTCTCACTCTCCATGTACTAAAGAACCCCAAGTAGCTGCATTCAGAAGTTAACAGACCACCAAATGAAAGATGCCCATTCAGTGGAATCAAGGAGGCATCAAAGCAGAGGTTAAAATAAAGCAGAGACAAGGTGGCCCACAATGTCCCAGAAGAGCCAATGTGCTATTTAACCTAACCCATGCCACCCATCTTTACAACACTGCCATGCTTTAAAAGTACTTCTTTATTCTCCTCCTTCAAACAATGCACAAAGCGACAGAGAGAAGGAAGTTGTGTTGCAATATTCTGAAACATAAATCTTGCTACCAGCCGGTCCAGGGACAGCATCCTGTTTTCCTGACACATGGATAAGATAAACTGGCTGCTGCACCTATAGGCCTCGTGTCCTGTTTTGCTAAGTGGCTTCTGAATCATACGTGGTCACCTGCATTTACACATCCGAACATAGGTTGTGCAAGCAGATATTGCTGTTTGTGTGCCCAGTTACTCAACCAACATGCACAACTACGCGTCAGCTCACTCTCCTCCCACTCAGGAATTCACTGTTTCCCAAATTGGGACATTCAATTCCATTCTTTTTTTTCTTCTTCTTCTTAAGTCATTCAACACATAAAAATCAAACTAAGATTCAAATTATGGAAGAGGTCAAAGGAAGAAATTTCTATTTATTCCCAACGTTTAAACATTCTGCAATACTAAACGTAACTCTAAATACCCGCTTTCTTCCCGCTTTGATGAGAATTCAGAAATCCTGTGGCCAGTGTCCAGCAGTGTCATCAATGTGATACTTGAGTCAGGGAAAAGTGTTGAACTGCTCGGTGCCTTATTTTATTCTGGGAATCCAAGGTAGATAATGCTTGTTATTGGCAGATCAGAGGTGGCAGAGACCGTGACTGTTGGGCTTGCTCAAGTACAAGGCCTTCACAAATGTGATGAGGCAGGGTTTTGAGAATTGGAGGAGAACAAGGGAGCACAGGTGAAAGTCCGCTGTGAGAGGTTTAAAGTCACAGGCGCTGGGAAATGCCTTTGGGGTAATGCCGCTTTGGTAGAAGCAATGTGCAAAGCTGTAGCCATTCAAGGGTTACTCTGTTGCCTATGGAGCTTCTTCACAGGGGAAGACACAATTTTAGAATTCCGCCTATGCTCAAAACACACTTTTTTCTTCGTTATAGAAAAGATGTCTGAGTTTAACGCTAGAGGGCAAAGAGTAGAGGCATCTTTTCTGTATGCAAATGCTGAGGAAGCTGCTTCTGTGTGTAACAGTATTGAGTATTGCCACATTTGGCCTTGCCCTTGGCATCGACAAAGAAGAATGGGTTTCGTGACATCAGAGAAAACTGTTATGGGGACTTATTGATACAGTCACTTTTGCTGTCTGCCACTAAGAGAATTCCTGACATATCAGTCCTGGGGCCCTGGGCATCTCGATAATTTTATATGGCTTCTAAGTCTTCATATCCTGTATCATAACTCTATTTTCTCTCTCGGAAATCTGACGGATTCATCTTTAGTGTTTTCTAAAAATTGTGGCGACTTTTTTTTTTAAACAGGGTTTCTTCACCTCAGCACTATGGTCACTTGGGGCCAAATGATTCTTTGCTGTGGGGAGCTGTCCTGTGCATTATAGGATGTTAAACAGCATCTCTGGTCTCTACCTACTAAATACCAGCAGCACCTCTCTGCCTCCTGTCCTAAAAAATCAAACATCCCGCCAAACAATGCGAAATATCCCCAGGCAGGCAAAATTGCCTTCAGTTGAGAACCACTGGTTTAAAATGAACTGATGAGAGATTAAATGAAATAAACCTTGTGTTTAGAGTGTTGAAAACAATTCTACCAGTAGTAGAAAGTTATATAGGAAAACAAAAGGGGTGTCTTTGTGTAGATTAAGCATCTATAGATATATAACTAGTTGCCAAACCAAGTCTCCCGGAAGTGTAAATGAGAAGTACCTCATGCAGGTGCCACGACATGAAATACAGGGACACCAGCCATGAAAAAAAGGTGTATTTTTTGCAACCAGCCCACAAGGGAGGCCTTGACTACCACGCCATTGCCCCAACCACCTTTTAGTTTTTCCCTAACCATCTTCTACAAAATGCATGGCATTCATCCAATGTGAAATAGTCGATTTTTAGATAAGAGGTCTATGGAGATGGACATTTTTAAAAGTACTGTTTACTTAATGCAGCATGACTTAAAATGGGCCTGTAACCTGACAAGTGTACTGAATGAGGAATGTTCAATTTACCAGTTCGAACCAGCCAAGTCCTCACATGAACTTTCTGAGACCCGGCTGAGAAGCCTGGGAAAGTATAACTAACCACAAACCCTCAGTGTTTCCTCCACCTGATTCCTTCTCCCCAGCCTTCACTCCATTACCTTAAGCACTCTTCTAAGACCCACTTAATGCTCCAGACATATTATAAAATCTTAGCGGTCAACAGAATCTACAGCCACCTCAGCTCACCAGCTATATACCTGCTTCCATGTCAACCAACACTGAAAGGAAAGATTCTGTTCTATTTTTAAATATATTGAGCAAAGAAGCAGCTTGGTATGTAAAGGATGGCTGTCACCCAAATTCACTGTTATTCTATTTTTAATCAAGGATAATAGACTTTGAAGTCAGATACATCTGGGGTTCAAATCCCACGTCTTTGTCAACTGTGTGATTTTGGGAAAATCACTTAGCCTCTCTGAAACTCACTGTCTGCATATGTAAAATGGGAATGATAATAATAGTACCTAAACAGTAGGTTGTTTTGAGGGATGAGTGCGATGACATACATAAAGCAAAAGTGTGCTAAAATGTTGGCCGTTTTGTTATTACTATTACTCTTATGAACATACTATATTCATCATTCACCCACTATTCACGAAGCACTTATTCAACACCTTCTGTGTGCTGGAAAAACTCAGTAAATATTGTAAAATGGGTTTTCTTAATGACTCAATAAACATTTATTCAGTGCCTTTTATGTGCTGGGTGCTGGAAAAACTCAATAAATATTGTAAAATTGGCTTTCTTAATGACTCGAGATTTCAACCAAACAACACTGAAGTATAAGAAATGTCTCTGCTGGTGGATAAAAAATACATTTAAAGTGCTTTGTATGGAACCTGGCACATGGTAGATAGAAAATGTTACGTGATAATGGTGGTGCTGGTGGTGGTGATATTGAAAACTAGTTGATTTGATAATCTTTACTCAATTCACTTGCCAGAGTTTGTCCCTCTAAGAAACCATTTATTTTCAAGTAAATGAGTACTGATCTTGTAAGAAAGAACTTCTTTTCTCAAAGTAACTGTTTAATAGATGCAGATTAACATTCTTTATTACAGGGTAGGCTTCTAATAAAGAGTCTAGAGTCTGGGAGGTAATTCTCACTACTGAAAAGTAAATTAATTTTGACTAATTTATAAGTAAATATCAGAGTGGTTGGGCTTAGTAGTTGGGCTTAGAAGTTCCCATAATATAAAGAAATCAGAGGTACGATTATAAATATGATAATGATAGTAAAAAAAAAAAAAAACTGCTCACTTACTTTGTAAAATAATTAAAGGTAGACCTCACCCCTTGGTTAAAAAGAAATGTATTCTTTTACATTTTACATTAGTTTACAGTAGGCATCACTTTCTGTGGGAAATAGACAGGAATAAACAGGTGTAGACGTTTGTTCTTCTTTGTCATTTATTCTTTCACAATCCCTTAGTATTTCAACACAGTTTGATGCACTCTATTGTGGGTCCTTAGGGCCTTAATTCTCAAAAAAAAAAAAAATTTGTCTTACAAAATTGTTTTTCCACAAAATAGGAAGTGCCTAAGTATGATAAAAAGTCTTCTGGTGACAGCAAAGTAAGAACTCATTATGCTTTCAGGCCAATAATCATGTTAGTGTGGCATAAGCCAAGTTCAATGAGAAATTAATTTTCACCAAGGGCTGTTCTTACCTCAAATATGTTTGAAGGCTCATTGTTGTACTGATTGGATATTATTTCTGACTGGTCACTGCACCACTTGAGTCCACCCAGAAAGCTGTCCGTATCCAAGTCATTCACGTCTAGTTCAGAAAGGTCAAGTTCAGGAAGATCTGGGCAAAGAGGCTGGTCTTCACCAACCAGAGCAGCACACTGCAGGGGGCAGGGGAGGAAAGAAAAAAGCTTTCATTAACTGCAGGAATTTATTAAACTGCAATAGCATGTGATAGGAATTAAGCCTGGTTAATTCAACGACACCACCAAAGCTGGTTTCCAGGGTTTTAGTCCCCAGAATAAACATCCTAAATTCTTTACCTCACTTTGCTCCCAAAGGATACTTTGCCAGAACCATTCCATCCCAAATTCTACCTCCAAATCCATAGTAAATGCCATGCTTCCATGAAGCCTCCTCTGATTCGTCCAGTTAGAAATCAACTTAGATTTGTTGGTACCTCTTTGATAGTAAGCACTTACCAAGTTTCAAATTGTTTTCTGGTTAACTATATGCAAAATTTCACTCTACTCTTAGAGTATAAGCCCTTTGAGGGAAAGATACAAATTTGATTTCACCTTGCAATTGCATCACACATACGAGAGACAAAATAAACGATTACTAAATGAGAGAAAAAAAAAAAAAAAGAACTATACCAGGAAAACTTTCTCCATTTACTCTCTCTTTAACCATTATAATCCATATAATTCATTTAGCAACTAATGATGCAACGTCCTTTAACGTGTCTATAGTTCTCTTGAACTGTTATTTAAATCTTTTACTTTTCATGAGCTTCTGAACTTCTCAAACAGGTCAAAAATAAATCCATTGAGATGAAGGACAAAAATCATATTTTTTATGATCTTTGGTATCTTTCGCTATGTGTAACTTGCAGGTCTTGTGTGTTGGTGTGTGCGTCTGTGTATATGTGTATACCGTTGGGATCACCTGAAGTCTGAAAAGAAAAACCACTCTAGCACACCACAACTATGTTTTTGTTCATCATTTATATATTCCTAAACTATGCTCTAAGTGAATTCAAAAGAACAATTCTTTATTTGGAGTTTTAAAAATGATTTCAATACATTGAGAGGCTTAAAATACCCTCTACCGTGACTGGGCTGCTTGTCACCTCCTTGCATAGAGTAAGTGGCCTGTTAACTCTCCTGCACTGTGGCTTTCTGAGGAAAGTGGACCCGCTTCCTAAGGTGGGCTTCTAACCTCGAACTGGCTATCTGACTGCTGATTCATCACTGCCAATTGTGAAGAACCCTGCAGAAACTTCCTTTTGAAGGGATCTGGTGATGCCAGAGCCATAAGGACTTTATCTATCTGCAAGCCGAGGGGTCTCAATTGAAAGGCACACTCTCTGAGGTGGTCCCCTCACGGCCCTCCCTCCCAAGGCCAGGAGAGACACTGGGGAGTTCTTCCCATCCAGGCAGCAGTTGGGCATGAAGCTAAAGATACTGCTTGACATTCAGATTTTGAATAAAATGAGTTCTACGCAGATTTTTTTTTCTCAAGCACCTCTGTCATCCCTGGCAGGCTACATTACACGGGTCATATGCAGCAGCATGATCGTAAGCACCACGCTGAGAAGTAGGTACTGGGTAATGGAGTCAGCAGTTGGTAAGGGGAGGCTGGGAGAAGCCTGAAAATTCCTGCACTTCCTCCCTAAGACCACTGGGCCCCACGGAGATCGCAAATTGCAGGCACAAAGGTAATGCCAAGAAAGGGCAACCCCCTTCATCTCAACTCTTTCCTTATCATTTTATTGGTCTTTCTCTTTTATTATTGGAGCTAGCCCAAAGTTACAGATCCGTATACTTGACTAGATTGATAAGTAAGCGGAGGCTGGGCTGAAGAGAAGATTTTGTTCTGGGACAGTGTTTGGATTTTGTTACAGGCACAACACTTCCCAGTCTCCACACTTGCCCACTGCTTGTCCTCCAAACACAAACACACACACACACACCCACACACAGTTAACTCTTCCACAACACGACCAATTCAGAGACAAGGGGAGAACTTTTTCGCTGGTGCAAAACCCACTAGGATTAGGGGAGAGTCCTTAAAATAAAAAGCATAAACAACAAAAAAGAAAAATAAGTTCGACAACGTAGGATCTCTACATCTGGCTTAAATTCCTTTTGTGGAGAGCATACTCTAGAACCCGTGTTTGGGAATGCTGATACCAACTGGGGGACAACTTCTTGCTGTCTCTCTCTTTAACAGCCCTCTCGAGGCATGATTTCTTCAAAACCCTTTAACCTTTCAGAAATATGTATTTTTCAGTAACTTTTGAAAACCATTAAAAAGATCAGATCAATGTTTTGTATTTTACTCTGCTGTAATTCACATATTTCTTTCCTTTCCTCTCTCTGTCTGCCTCTCTCATTTTTGCTTTTCTGTTATCATTGAAAAATGTGCATGTGCTCTTGCCAATGCTGACGTGCTAATAAAATCAGGGCTTCTGAACGTGGCATTATCCTGATAATCTAAAACACATTAGTGGTAGCAAGTGTTCCTGTTATTAATTTATATTTGGCCTTTGGATGATGCCAGACGTAACAGTCCGAGCCCTGGAACTGTCCCCATCTGACACTCTGATATTTACTGCTTCCCTATACATCTGTAACAGGTGTGCGTTATTGCAATTACGGAGATACATTCTACTGCCTCTTTGCAACTATGACAGCTATTTCACAACCATAGCCTTAATTTTATAATAAGATTTAAGAGGATAAAGCAGTCACTAAACACAAAAGGCTAATTATTGTACGTTATTTCACCCCAACAGACTTTTCTCTTAGTTGAAGAGCAGACAATAAATTAGCTTAACTGCACTGATGATAATGAAACATTATAATTAAGTATAATTCTCCATTAACCTTTTGGAGGTTTTTGTGCCATTGATGGTAAATTTTAAAGGGAGAGAGAGAAGAAAGAGTGGACTTGGTCACATTAATTACATTAATGAAAAAAGAATCTTACTTCTTAAAAAAAAAATTAGGACAGGGGATAAGGGGCAGGGCAGGGGTCAGTAAAGAATGACAGTCTTAGTAGAGTGTATGTCATCGGAACTGTCTCTATCAATCTTGGTAAGCTTATTGGACATCACCTTCATTAAACTGGGAAACACCAGGGACTCGGAGTAGCTATAGTGATGGAGGCCTTTATTAACCAATGTACTGTCCCGTCATTATGTGCAAAAGGGCATAATACGTTTTAGGATGACAGCAAACATTAATGATTCAAAAAATGAAAGCGGCCTACGCTACCTGCTGCTCGTAATATTTGAGCCTGGCGGAGGTGATTCCCAGGGCCGCCACCACCGAGGTTGGGCTGCTAGCAGCCTGCTGCCTCCAGCGCAACAGAGAAGCGACTGGCCCGTCTCAGCTGACCGACAACTCAATCCACGGCTGGACAATTAGCCCGAGACCTCACCTCCTTAAGAACAAAATTAAAAAGCCGCTGTTCTAAACGGTTCTGACGCTTATTTGAAAATGACTGCAGGAATGCCAATGAGGAAAATAAATCTTCCCTGTTTCCATGTGATCTAGTTCTTCAATCAACTCCTAGCAGCATCAGGAAGAATACATGATGCAAAAATGAAACTACAGCAGCTGAGACCCACAGTGCCAGCCAGACAACCACCCACAGGATACTCCAGCTACTCGAAGACAATTAGGACTTTGAAGCCACTTAGATCCCTGACTCGTAATAGCTGCAGGACGTATGAATTATCCATAACTCTTCCACCTTACCAAGAAATCACAACAAGATAAGAACAGTTACAATCCGCAAATATGTATCTGCCAAGGCAAGAGAGGGCAAACGGAGCCAGCATTTGCAAGCCCAGCGAAGAGTTAAGAATCCAGGGCATGCCTCACTAGAGAGGAAAAATGCATTCACAGACGGCCTTGGCCAAATTATTTTCACTTTAGATGTGTATCGCAGCACCACATGGACATCTTATTTAATCAAATCACGTGTAGCCCTTGATCCTCCCCTTACCCTACGTGCCCCCAGCTTCCCAGAGGAAGCTCTCCCAGCCCTTTGCCAGATTCATTGTTAGCCGCTCAGATCCTCCCTGCAATTCAATTCGGGTCCATCTCACCAGAGTCCACAGAAAGTTTTGCTTGTTTCCCAAGTTGGCCAAACTTTCCGAGAACATTCCATTGTGTTGAATGCGAACATGCCGCGGTCCTCCGTCCCCCCCGCTAGTCACTCTAGACTCCAGAGATTACGAGGAAACCGGCTCGCTTTTCTTCCCCCCCGTATGAATTGTAGCCAGCAGAGACTGTGGAATTGATGTATTGCCATCTATTTTTACACAAGCAGCGAGCAGCTCCACACACAGTCCTGCATAAACTCTATTCTCTCTCCGGCTTCAGGCAGCTCTCCGTGGTACAGAGAGATTTAACCATTGGCTTCCCTGCCACTGACGCTGATGGAAAACCTTGCACCGTGAGGCTTTTTTTTTTTTTTTTTTTCTTTGCTGGCCAAAGCTTTCAACCACAGAGGAGTTTTAAAAGAATCAGCTTTGTTGTTTTGTTTTCTGTGGGAAAAGCAATCTAAAATAGCCCAGCAGGATTATTTAGGATTTTGTGAGTTCTCTGATGAACAGAGAGAGAAGAAGAAAAAAATCCAGACTAGAGTCAAAACTGACTAGATTTGAGCCCATCTATTTTAATATTTTTATCTTCATCTTATTATAAATAGAAATGGCATTTTTCCAACCAGGCCACTAAACACCACTGGAAAGACTTCAGCTTCTGATTCATATCAATATCTTAGGGCATAAATATTGCATATGAGTAGAAACAGAGCCAAAGGCACATGGAAAGAGTTTCTAACTGCAACAGATCCTGATGACAGCAGCTAAGCTTTGATTTGTTCACGGTATCTCAGAGCCACCTTAAAATAGCAAACTTATTGGAGTTAAGATAAGATTGAGATTCCCTTCCCAAAGCTCCTGCCCGGGCTACTTTGCTGCCTCCTCTCCTCGCCCAAGCCCAAGCCCTTCCCCCTCTTACAAGCATAATTGCATTGCGAGGGAAGCTTCCGCCCTGGCTGCAGTGCTGAGTCCAGCCCCACCTCACCTCGATGTCACTCCATACAGAGTCCTGGTTGCACATGTCCCACGCCATCCAGCTCCTGAATGACGCCAGTCAAGCTGTTTCAACTCCAATCCACAGGGACACAGAGCACACACTCATGCAGGCAACCAGCCCCTTACTGAGAGTGAACTGAAGGCACCTGTCTTACTACAGTCCCCAGTCACATGACAAAGCTATTAAAAAGTAGGCTGGGCTGTCACTCACCCAGCCTCCCTTCTCCTGTGCTGCTAGCTGCTCAAACTCGTGACGTCACTCAAAGGCAGCCCTCTGCCTCAGTGAAGTAACGCTTAAAAAAAAAAAAAAAAAACGGAAAGAAAGAAAGGAAACACTTGGACTTTTGGAGCATCATGCTGTGACTAAAGCCAGCTTTGAATGCCACCGACTCTAAATGGAGCCTTGGCCATATAATAACTAAAATCCCCTGCAATCTTTTTTTAATTTATTTTCCTTCCAAAACAAGCAAGTGGCAAAGCTCTCTGTTTCATGACAGAGTAACTACATTCTTAGCTAAAATGTGGACTCCCTCAGGACTCAGATTTGAAGACATCCAAGTGGACTTGGTTTGGGACTAAAGCAAGATCTTATCACATGATGGATTTTTATGAGACATTTTCTACTTGGGGGAAGTGTTTGAAAACAGAGAATGGGGCATGCTTTCTTTCTTTTTTTCTTTTTTTTTTTGCTTATTTAATCAACAAAACAGCCTGTATTTGTTAAGGTATAAACAAACTCCTCCACCCAGAAATCTGCTGTCCCTGTGGCAGTAGGGAACACCAGCTCCCGAGAAGTGTTACTGCAGTTTACTTTGTTCCATATAAGGAGAACAAGCAACAAAATACCACCCTTTCAGGGTCCTTCTAATTATTTCCATTTCTCTCATAGGCTCTCAGAAAACAAGTTGTTAGTAAAGACATTCGCTGCCGCTTTGCCCAGATCAGCTTAGTTTCCCGGCTACCTTTTTTTTTTTTTTTCATACATGTAGCATTTCCTCTGCAACTGCCTTAGGGTGCCTTTTTGAATAAACACTGGATTCCAACCCTAGTACCCTGGGTTGTGCAGTTTGCCTTTGAGATCAAGAATGTCCATGGAGTAAGGGAAAAATACCAACATGCTATTAGCAGAAATATTCATTTCTTGAGCTTTTTCATTTTTTGAATTTTTCAGCTTCTAGCCTGAGACAATGAGGGCTAATGCAGGTTCAACTGTTTTATGATGACACTACATATTGAATCCATAACAAACTCAAGGTACTAGACAACGCCAGAAAACACTTCCCATAACACCACAGAGGTCGGATTTAACCCTTCCAAGTTCCAGAGTGATGTTCACGTGGATACATATTTGTGAATATACATGTTTTTATAAAATTTTAAACCCCATTTATTTTAAAAATCAACTCAGTCTTTTACTTGATAATTACTCATCTGAAAAAAAAATTCCCCAGGGATCTAAAAATGATTCTAAAGCACTATTCATTTAATCTCCTATTCTACTAGGTTTAATGTAATGAATTTGCTATTGTCCATCCCTTTATCAGGAAAAAAATGGTGATTTGCTCTAAATATAAAGTAGCTCAAACATTAAAGTGAAAGAAAAAACAAACCAAAAAACATCAGACTGTTTCTTCTTTCAGATCACATCTATTTTAAGAAATTTGTCTACCCTGAGATCTGCAACAAGTTGCTAGTATATTCCTGAATAATGTGATGAAATTGACAGTTTGTCATTACTGGACGTAAAACGATGGCCAAAAGCTTTGACGTTTTAAGTTAGCTGAATACATTTCACTGGCACATTTTCCCTCTTACAAATAGCGGAAAATTACCATAGTTTTAATTTTCCAAATCAAGAAAGAACAGGAAAATACAACCTCGGGAAGGCTTTTATACGTGCAATTAGTGGCATTACTCTGCACTCCCCACAAAGAAACACTAATTTTCTTCACAATTATATTCTGATTTAATGTAAAACTACAGTAAATTATTAAAATGCAGGGCAAAGGTCATTGGCTCTGTGCTCAACACAGTCAACTGTGAAATAATATTGGTCACTTGACCAAGAAGAGTTGATGTTTATTCACTATTATCAGGTGATCCCTGTGTTGTGATAATTCTCTGATACTTTTGTGTTCATTGAACACTAGGCATCCATTATATTTATGTGAATACATATATATTTTTTAATCCTATCTTTTAGAGATGTTCTTTACACTGGAACATTCTGTATTATTGTTTTTGATATTTAACCTGTTCATATTATGTTATCGGGGTTTTCTTGTTTGTCTTTTTGCCGCCTAATTCCACTTTTTCTTAATCAAATCAGCACATCCACTGAAAGCAAAGGTGGTTTTATATATACATACTTTTTTCTTTTTCTTACCATCACGAAGAGGGTTAGTTAGGAGTCAAAACATTGAAATGATTTATAAACTCCAGCATACTGTAATTTTTCCCTCAGATTTCTATTATTGTACACATAAAAATTTAAATAGATTCTTGGGGAAAATTAGAGTACCTTCCACTGCTGTTTTTTTGGTCTCAAAATTACAACTCTAATGAGAGGGATACTTTAGAGGTCTTCTTATAACTTGGTTAATTAGCTCTTCAGATTAAACTTTCTCTTCTGTCCAGTTTTTCTTTTCTCAGGAGTACATAAAGTGTTAGTTGTTCACCAACCTTGGTCTTTCCTGGTTTCCCAGGATGTTTCTATATTTGATTCCCCCTCTGCCTTGACTGTTTCTCTTCCTTTCTCCCTGCAGCCCTCATTTCATCCCTTCATCAACTCTGCCTCCAAGATTTCCAAATGTTTGGTTTCAATCAACAGTGATCTATTGAAACCTTACTGTGTCCACAGCAATGTATTGCAAAGGCTGCTAAGAAGGCATATGTCATGAACACAAGGGAACTTACTTACAATTTGGGAGGATGACAGACCTTAAAAACACAGAGTAATCTGATATGAAAAAAACATTGCTATTTTGCTCAATATCCAATTCTTTTCTTCCTTAAAATACACCCTTTCTAGGTACAAGGTCCTTTCACTAACCATTAAATTCACACCCAAATCAACCCCATTTTGTCTCAACAATAGAAGGAGGTATTTATTAACATCTGTTGAGTGCTCATAATGTTCCATATCTACACAGAGCCTGGATTCCACCCCAATGGAATTTCTCCCCTCAGTAGTTCGGTTATTGTTCCCCAAGACTCCAACATTGGTGGAGGCAAGAGTATCTATCCTTAAAGTCGATAAGAGAGAAATTAAACCTTCAAGAGAAGAATTCAATTCTATGAAAAAAATTTGACAAAGTACATAACGTTTGAGTTTCCTTCCCCTCTCCTGCCCCAGATTGCAAGGCTTTTGCTGCCCTGCCTATTTCAGACATCTGCCAGTTATAAAAAATAAACACCATCAAACCCAAATACCCAAGTAGACAACAGCAGAGACTACTGGTTTTGATCTCATTATTGAACATAGGTGGGAACTCAGAAGTGAAGAGCTACTAGTATAAATATCTTTTTGCTCATTTGTTTTTCTAAGCTTACAATAAACTACATGAGAATAAATTTAAGGCTAAAAGTTTTCAAAGAAGAAAAATGGGGAAGAAAATATACAGCAGCGCTTACAAGGGCTAGACACTGAAATTAGCATTTTAGATACCACACTTCAATCAATTTAGTCCTCAAAACTACCCAATAAAGATGATCTGTGTACCCATTTTATAACTGAGAAAAATAAGACAGAGCCAGGATTTAGATAACAGCTGAAAAGAGCATACAGATCTCTGAAAACCCTTCTAGGAAGAACTAAAGTTTCATAATAAGAATAATATTCATTCCCAAATCAAAAGCACAGCAAAGTCCCCCGAGGCAACTTTATAACCTAGAGACTGTCTATGTAGCTGGAAGCCAACATTCCTGGGAATGCTGCCTGCATAGAAAGGAAAGGGATCTGCCTAGAATGGCTAATATTTTTAAAGTTAATCATTGATAACAGGCATTCAATTGCTGGCTTTTAATTCCTAGAGGGGCTAACTGATCCTGAAACCCCACATCAGTCTGAGCACGTGCTCTGAGCCCCTGAGACGTGTTTGAAGCTGCTGCTGTGCGGGGCACAGAAGTTGGTAGCAGGGCAGGGTATAACAAAGGCCTCTAGCCTATCACCACTCTAAAATGAAGTCTTATTTTACACAAGATCACCATGGTGATGTCACTGTGAACTGAGCATATTTGGAAAACAGAGGAAAATCAGTAGTCGGCTTTAATGCCTCCTAGCATTTGTTTATTTATTTTTTTATCTTCTAATAAACTAAACAACTTCAGCAACCTCTCTCTCATCTCCAGTGAAACCTTCTGCAGACCAGCTCTATGCAACTGAGCCTGTATTTTAACGTGGATCTCAAAATCTGCTCTTGGCATTTTTCACATTAAAATAAAAAATAATGTGCAAATTAATCCAAATTGCAATCAATTGGACTAATCTAAACATAAGGCAAGAAGTATGCTTATTAGGCCCACAGATAAGAGATAATAAAAGGATGGTTAAAATCTGATTTTGTCTGATGCTTAACTCTGTTGTATTTGTGCATTTATAGACATTTTCATTTACCTTAATTATTTCAGGTTAATTCATTTATAATGCAGCGAGTTATTGACTATTTAAACAAGAAATGTTCAATAGGATTATTTAGCATTTTTTTTTTACTGAAACTGAAAATAAAGCACATCATATCTTATTAAATTTGTTATTATTTAAAATTTTAAAGTCCTATCGAACCTCAATAACATAATTCACTTGGTAAGAGAGATATTTTATCCCCTAACTGAAGTTACTGAGGGCCAGAGAAACCTCAGGTACACAAATTGTTAAATTGGAAAAAAACTGTTAGTCAAACAGTTCCCCCTGTTTGGTACTTATTTCTAGAGCTGGGGTCCTAATGAGCTTAACTTTTCTTGATTGTAGAGAAAAAATTGTATTTTCAACTATTGTTGAAATGGAAGAATTAAATAAGTGAAGTGTTTTTTTTTTTTCTTTTTCTTTTTTTCAATCCCACCAGGTAAGATTCAGACGGGTTTTAGTTATTTTGCTTTTGTTTCTGTTGTGGATTTCTCCAGTGCTTTGGTATTTGAATTTTACTCTAGCAGAGTGAATATATGTCCTAAAAATGTGAGGATGTAGAAAGGAAATAAATTCTCATCTTAGGAAGCAATTAGCTTAAGGTCTAGCTAAATTTTGTGATGCCTTATATAAACTCTTACTTTTTTTGCTAGCCCAAGTAAACACAAGATTTTTGAGGAAATATTCTTAATCAAGAAGACCACTTCTAAGACTGACCTCCACGTAGCAGCTCAATCAAAAACAGATGTCAAATACTACTGGTCAGATTATAAATGAGTACAAAGTTTTCTAGAGGACAAGCAGGCAGTATGTGTCAAAAATGTTAAAAATGGGCATCCGCATAGATCCAGAAATTCTACTTCTAGAAGTTCATTGTAAGGAAATAACAGGGGGATATGTGCAAAGATTTTTAGTGTGAAGATAGTCAATGCTACATAATTTACATTATTGAAAACTTGAAAGCAGTGTAAATGTCCAACAGTAATGGCCTAGCAAAATAAATAATGGAACACTATATATATATAAACTCATATATATTCACACACATACATTCATTATGTATATATATTCAATGCTATCATTAAAAACTGTTGTGAAATACATTAATGGCATAATGAGAAAATGTTCAAAATATATTAAGGTTTAAAATTTTATGTTTGAAAAAACTATAATCACAACAAATTTACATATAAATATACACTCAGAAAGATAGAAGAGCTAAGAGGATAAGGAGAAAATATAACAAGGTGTTAATAGTGGCCGATGACATAAGTTCTTTTAAATTTGTGTGTGTGGGGGGGGTATATGTGCCTTTCTGTAATTTTTTAATTTTCTATGCTAAATATGTATAACTTTTATATTCAGAAGAAGAATAAAAACTATTCATTTTTAAAAGAAATATAGAGATTCAGACTTATAACTGTGCCTTCTTAACATACAGGGAATGTAGCAAATAGAAATAGCCCCTGACATCCAATATAAGTCTCAACATTCATCATATATTTAAAAGAAAGCCATTTCTGTATATGAAATCGAGTCTAACAGCCACTCCACTCAGGATGCAAAGCTGAGAGAAGTTACTACCTGGAACCCTGAGATACCTCTGAGCCCCGACTTATAGGGATAGGAAAGCTATCCACTATTAGCTTGCCTCAGAGGTGGGCCCAGACCTCTGACACCCAGATGCCACAGCCATCTTCACTTTGTTTCTCAAGTTGAAATTCATCAATTAAGTGAAACAAACATTCCATTCTAAAATACGATTATCCTTGGTAGGGTTAAGGGAATTTCAGTTATTTATACAAAAGCATCTATTTGTTAATCATATTTTTTATTCCCTTCTAGCATCTAATGGAGCTCAGAAGCACAAACCAAGAAAAAAAAAAAGTAAATGCTTTCAGAATGTTATGACTAAAGTATTGAGAAAATTTCTCAAGAAGGGATTGTTACTGACTAGGGAATAGGAAGGGGCAGTTCTAGAAGGAAGAAGGGAAGAGGTGCTGGAGATGTGGCTTCTACTGGAGACCACGGAAATTGACTGGATGGGGAAAATGCAGTCCACGTTTCAAACCAATGACTTGCAAGTGAACTTCTGGACCACAATCTGTTCCAAAACGGGGAGCCACCTGTGTAAATAGTGTCATGCTGCAGCCCTGTTCCTGGGCAAGAAGCTCATTCTGGGTTCTCCGAATGTCACATGAGACCTTGACCCACCTCCTTTCCCCTGGAAGGCTGACTATCTCCGCAGGAATGGAAGCTGTATTATGAGCCTCTTCGACTTAGCATCCTTGCAGTTTCATGGGTCTTTCCTGCAAATCACTCTTCCTACACTTGGGTGATCATTATTTTGACCATTAAGAATTCTCATGAGAAGATGGTTGACGGGGCTGGAACCAAGGCCAAGTTCATGAGTTATCAAGTGATTACATGAGGCTCAAGTCTTCCTGATAAGTAGAGTGACTTTGTGGATCTTGATTTAGCCCAAAAGAGAAGGACAAGGATGGTAGGAAGGACATGGATCCTGCAATTCAACTTTGGGCGGTTCACTTAATGATTCTGAGCCTCAGTTTCCTTATCTATCAACAGAGGTGGCCGGATTCAACTATATCTAAGATCCCTGTCAACTCTCAAACGCAATGCTGTATCTGCCTTGACAGACGCAGGCAACCTGGGAAGACTTCTCTGCATGCGGTGAATCCAAATGTTTCATTGTACAAAGGCACTAGAAATCAGGGAGGGTGTGCAGGAAAGGTATCCGGTGCTCAACTTTGCTGAAAAACCACACAGCTTCATCACTTTCATAGCAATATGGATATTTAACTTCCTAACCATTGCAGAAAAAGAATAGATGAGAACTGGTAAAACATAATACTTTCATGAATATTGGCTGTAAGAAGACCAGCTTCTACAGACCTGGATTTCTTACAAAGCCCAGGTCATTGCCCCAGAGAAACAGCAAGTTTTCATCTTGTTTATCATTAATTCTATTAAATGGTACAAGTCACGTAGAAGATCAAGTCCCTGCTTGCATGGTAAGGATGAAAAACACACAGCTGATATGATAGTGACTATTCACTTCTGCCTGCATATAGATGCAGTTTCACATACTAACATGTGATTTGCTTTTACAACAGGTAAGAAATGATGTTACCCAGAGAGAGAAGATAGAAAAGAGGATGGATCTGAAATTCAGGGTTTTGTAAATAGGAATAAGGTCTAGGGAAATACGAGCTTAGAGTAACGCTTTTGCCTCCTAATACCAGAGCACTCCCCCCGTTAAATAAAAAGCTCATGGTATTGGGTAAAAGAAGACCTTACCTTTTTTTTTTTTTGTAATTTGAGAAGGATCATCTGAGATACTACTTTAGGGTATGGAGGCAGAAAAGAAGGACAAATGCCTAACATGGGTTATCTTGGCATTATTAGCAAATATATTAAACCAATGCTGTATCACAAGATATATGGTTGATGCATCACTGGGAGTTATCGAGTTTTCCTGTTTAGCTGTGTTCTTTGTACATATGACCCTATTTATCAGGAGGAAGATCTGTGCTTCAGAGCCAAATAATATCACCAACTTAGAGACCTTCCTTTAGCGCTGAATGAATAGCTCAGCTGCAGCCACACAAGATTCCCTAATAGGACATTTGGAGAGGGAGCCCTGGTAACAATGGAGTAAGCAAAGTAAGACCAGGTGAATGATAAACCTCAGTAAGGACAAAGCCTTGACAGACCACCAGCTCAAACAGTGCAGGACACTCCAGCAGTACACTCTAGCAGGACAGATTTAACTTCCTGTTTTCTTGCACCCAGAAAAAAGAAACAACAAGAAAGCTAACATAAGAAAGCTTGATTTCTGGGCCTGTGAAACAGTCTCCAAAAGGCAGTTTACAAGTTTCCCTTTTCAACAGTCCAAAGGCTTGATTATTCTTTAAAGAGCCCAGGTTGTACTTTGCCCCAAGCAGATGATCAGAAAGGATTCTTTTCCTACCTCTTTTCAAAACAAAAATCTCTGACAACTCCTGAGGTGTAACTTCCTACCATCCATCTTAGTACATCCATTTCCATGTAGGGTACCTAAAAATAGGCCACACCTAACCTTTTGCACAGCCATACAAAGCTACTTAGTGGGAACTCCAACTATTCAATCTCCTGTGGGTATTTTCAGACTGTGCCCTTTTTGTCTTCCCTATTGTATTACCTTATGTTGAATATTGCGTAAAAACACAGAACAAGAGAGGTTTGCTGGGAGATACCTTACACTGCAACTGTTAAGGCTCCATATTTGAGCTTTGTGATTTTGTTTTAGACTGAATCAAATGAAACTGTGGTTAATAACGTTCTTAAAAAAGCAATTTAAATAATAATGTTCAATAAACTTATTAATTCCACTGACAATATTATGGTTGTTGAGGTTCTTACACTTCAAAAGTATAGCCAAGTACATCAATGAGAATGAATAAACTTCTAGTACACATCAAAATGTACATAATTTCCACAAACATAATGTGAAGCAAAAGAAGCCACACACACCAAAAAAGTACATACCTACTTACGCTAGTCATTATACAAATAAGTACAGAAACAGATATACCTAATTTATGCAGCCAGAAGTCAGGACAGAGGTTGCCTTTGGTAGTGGTTGGAGGCTGGAAGGGGCTCCCGAAAGCTAGTTATGGTTTATTTCTTGTTGGCAGTGCTAGTTCCATGGGTCTGTTCAGTTAGTAAAAGTTCATGGAACTGAACCCTTATGATATATGCACTTTTTGGTATTCATATCATATGTCAATAAAAAGTCTAAAAAGCATAGAGAAGAAAGAGAAAGAAGTCTTTCTATACTCCCAAGTTTTAAAGTTTGCTACCTTTCTGTTAAAAAAAAATATTCTGAATGTTCAATTTATCTCAAAAATCCAGAAATTACATAGACAATCAGAAGTGTAGTAGGAATCAAGGGACCCGATGTGTAGGTTTGTTTGTTGACCTTGGACAAAGCCATTTCACCTTTCTAGATCTATCTTCTATCAAAAGATGGGCTAGGATTAGATATCTCTGAATGTATTTCCTAAATGAGTGAAGTGAAGGAAACTTCCAACTCTATACCTTTAGCATTTTGCCCTTGGTTTAAAATTTGTTATTGAAGGGGGTCATTGACTTGGTGTGAAAACAATGGTCCCCTTCTGTGAGAACATAACCTTTGGGGTCAGTCAGCGCAGATGCGCCACTGGGTATCTACCTGTGTGATCCCAAGCAAGTTACCTAAACTATCAGACCTCTCATTCTTAGCTGTGAAAATGGCAACATAAATACCTACTTTACATGATTGGTGCTAGGGTTAAATGAGATGTATACAAGCCCAGTGCCTAGCATATAATAAGTACCCAGTAATGATACCTGTCATTCACATACCAATACTTAAAACTCTTTGAACATCAAACACCAGTAGAATAAATACATAGGTTTGCTTTTTGCCTGGCTTCCCCATCTAAAAAAAGTCCTAAAAGCAAAGCAGAGCAGACTTCCTTTTGAAGTCTTACATTAAGCCAACTCTCTATGAGTGTACACACAGAATCATCACCTAAGCTGTGGGGATGCCAAGTGCCTGTACCTGAGGAAGGGAAAACCAGCCTCATACCAGTCCTGACCTGTCTCTACCTCTAAAGAGACCGGAAGGAGCAAGTGCAGAGAACAGTTTTTGTTTCCATGTTGCTGTCCACAAAAGTGATCTGAGCCAAAAGTCTTTCAAGAGTTTCTCTGTTAAGAAACAAGACATCCATATGGTGCCTGAAAACTGACAAGATACCATGAGTTTGCAAATTCGAGAAGATCCGCCAAATAGCAAATCGTGTTTTAAAATGATGGTATCTATGGGGTAAAAGTGGAAAACAAAGCCGCAGGAGCAAAACAATTCAATATAAAGTCAATTTTGCCACCAGTGGTCCATTAACTAAATTGTCTTAGCATTCACACTTTTCTCGAATTTGTGATCAATCATACAATTACTTTTTAAATTGATAAAGTGACATAAAGGGTATGTGATGTTTTGTTTTAGATAGTTGAGGTATTTTTTTTATTTCAAGTAATTTTTCTGTGGAAGGATATCCATATACATTAAAAAACTGTGTTGGCATATATATTTAAAAAGTTGGCATATACATTAAAGTATATACATTGGCATATACATTAAAAAACTGTTGTCCAATGCAGCAGCCACTACCCACCTATGGCTACTGAGCATTTGAAATGTGTCTAGTCAAACTTGAGATGTGCTGTCAAGGCAAAATATACAGAGGATTTCAAAGTCTTAAGTGTGAAAAATTGAATGGAGGATATTAATAATTTATAGTGATGACATGTTGATATAATATTTTGGACATATTGGGAAAAATAAAAGATTTTATTAAAATTAAACTTACCTTTTCTAAATGTGGCTACTAGAAAATTCCAAATTATATATGTGATGTACATAATGTTCCTATTTGACAGTGGCGGCCTGAAGTTTTGCACTCACTCTCAAGTAAGTGATATCATAGATGCAAATAAAATGAAAGAATACAGAATCAGGGAATTTCAGAAGAAAAGGGGTATTAGAGCAGGGCCCCAGCAGTACACAACTCCAGGGCCATCACTCCCATCCCCGTCAGTGAACAGTGATCCTTGGACCTTTACCGTATTCTCGCACAGCCCTGTATTAAATGTTGTATAATCCACCTCCTTACATAATCAGGAAGTCCTTCTAGAATATCCCTGAGGCAACCCCATATTATCTTTTCAACACCTTCCAAACCTTTTCAAACATATACGTAATAACGCGATGGAAATTTATAAAGTGAGGTCTAACCGGTACTCCAGATTGGGAGCGGGGGGTGTGGATAGAAAATAGAGCTGATCATATTATAAAACTCAAACAGGCTGCAGGAGAAGGCCAGAGCAGCACAAAGTATGCAAGGTCTGAGGGATGAATATGCAAGGTTCTCAAGAAGACTGTTCCCTTCCTGGGGACTAGAGGCATTTTTCAGAGGGTAACATTCACTTGAATTACAAATGCACCCGCCTCTCTCTTCCAAGGGAGAAAAGCCCGTTGTTGCATCTATAATGTAGCTTTAGTTTTTGGTGCCAGAAATGATTCAGTAAACACAGTTATGTTATGGTACACTATTCGTATTCAGCACTCAAATTAATCTCAAGGCAGTGCTGGCATGAATTCAATTTGATGCCTGTGCTTAGGATTTCACATAGGTGCCTTCATCCAATTCTTCTTCGCAACTAAGAAAATCTTAATTCATGGTAATATGTTTATTTCTAGTTCAGTTCACATTAAGGAGTGCAGTACTTTACAGAAAACTAATTAATATCAATCATATATTATAACATTTTTAATGTTTCAGAGGAAAATCTTACACTAGGGGAAAGATTAGATGAACCGGGGGTCTTAGCCTATCCTATTACTCTATTTCTAGAATTTGAGAAAAAGGTACCAAACATCACTTAAAATATTAATTTAACTGAAGGTGTGCATCATGGGAAGTCTGGG
Organism: Balaenoptera borealis; assembly: GCF_965194805.1. NCBI lineage: Eukaryota > Metazoa > Chordata > Mammalia > Artiodactyla > Balaenopteridae > Balaenoptera > Balaenoptera borealis. The sequence goes on along the minus strand of NC_138861.1, from coordinate 100,037,823 downwards.
AATTAAGAAACCTCGTTCTTATCCCTAATAGGACATCGATTTGATGTGGCCCAAGAATGTAATTTACACTCTCAGAAACTCTGTTTTCCACCTATTTTGTGTAACCACCATATAATTTGCAAGTTGGTAAAGACAGTCAAATTCAGATGTGTGACACTATTAAAATAATGAACTTCACTAATAGCATGCCTTCTGCAATTGTTGGTAACAATTCTATTTTTATGTAATGTTTGAGTAATGTTAATAGCATCATATTTTCTGGGATTGAACATATAGCCAGCTGGATAGTACAAGCGTGAGTCCTTGACTACGACAGAAATGGTGCCCCCTGGAGTTGTGCAATACAGTGGCCCTCCATTGCCTTAAGGAACTATGTTTAAAAGGCCTAATTCTCCCCTAGGTACAAAGGACTGGAGCAGTGGTTATACAACTCCTGAACATCTTAAAAAATAATAATAATAATTCAATAGATGCCTTGAAATTGCATGGTCATACTATCCAGCCTTTCCAAATCAGGCATTAGGCATTCATTCATTCTATAACAATTTCCCCACACTGACATGCTATAAGCAAAAAATAAAGTTAAATAAATAAATAAAAATTAAAAAGATAGGCACATCCTATTCTTTTTTTTTTTTTTTGCCTCTTTAACAATCTACACATAAAACCTCCAAATCTGAGATAGACAGATAGATATAGATAGATAGATATCTATATATGTATTTTTTAAATCCTGATAAGTAGAAAGAAAACAAAAGCCAAGACACCAGAAGGAGTCTGGGGGCAGAGATCATGCCTCCTGATACTCACATTCAGAATCGAGTCCATAAATGATAACCCCCAAGATGCGTGTCATTCATTTTACTGCAGTGTAAATACTTGCATGGCAAGTTGAGGGAACACTCACGATGGGGGCTCACACACACTACTTTTTAATTCACAAGGGCATGGTGACGTGGGAGGGCACCTCGGAGTCACTGCTCAATGAACTCCACAATAGGGCACAAATCTGAAACCCAATCTTAGCCTGATATGGACGTAAGAGCAAATATATACAGTATCATGTGCTTTCCAACAGCCCTGTGTCTCGAGGGAGCTCTCTGACATCAGCAGTTGAGACAGGTGGTTCCCTTTCCAACTGTGGAAAATAAAACCCCATTGCAGAGGCACTAAGTAAATATAGCTGTACTGTAATTTTTCTTTGGTGCACTCTCCCTGTGATTTCTGTCCTGTGATGATACTTTATCGAAGGAACCCATCCAGGGCATCCTTCCATGCTAAACACTGATTAAACATTGGCAAACGGGCTGAAATTGGCATTCAAGACACTGGTAGAGGATTCTGTTTTGCTGCCCTGGTTGGAGAGTTCTCCTCCTCTCGTTGTCAAGTGGCTGCCTAAACCTCTGCTGGAATATGTCCCTGTTACTAATACAGCCCAACAAAATGACAGACAAGAGTCAGACCATCTGAAAATCACATGCACAGAGCAGGTTAATACCAATCACATCCAGTTCAAGTCTGAGAACTCAAATCAGCTGAGATGTACTAAGCCCTTTGTGACCACAACTATTTGCTTTTGCATTTAAGAATTATTAGCAGAAGGGCACCCTGTAACTTGTGTATAAAATTACTTAATTCAATTTCTGTTTCCCTTTCTGAACATAGATACTTTTACACTCTGACAGCCGCTGGCTCTTGAAGCATTCTCCTTTTTGTTGTATCTCCTTAGAAACACAAATCTTGTTCCCTGGCAGCGGCGGCTCTAAGTGCTGTACCACATGCCCAAACTAGTTCTCCCTCGCAGCTTTAATTCACAGTAAGTGGCATGAAAGGAGGTCAACCCTTCTCGAAAAATACTCAGAGTTCTTTTCGACTTCAGAATCTATTTTGGAAAGCCACACTCCCTGGTACGTAAAGAGCAGCTTCCCATTTTGAAATTCTGGCTGTAACTACTGCCAACTTGACGGAATGGCCTCAAAAGGGCAAAAGCAGGGTGACAATCACAGTTTCAACTCTTGATCATCATTCTCTCAGGAAACTCCATGAGATAAGGAAGTCAGTAAACTGCCATCCCGTCTTTGCCCCCAAATAACCCTTTTATTTGAAAACTACTTATGGCGTGCATACATGTCTTAGCTTTGCTTTCCTGAGGTGTTTATTGAATGCTTAACTCAATCATGCCATCTTAATCCCAAAAGTTTCCATGGTAACCTACCACTGTAATAAACAAGTCTGAAGGATGGGAAATGAAGCACGGGGCTCCTTTCTCCCCCTCTCCTTCTTCAGCTTTCAAAGAACAGGGTCTTTTCTACTTCTAGAGAACGTTCTGCTTCTAACATTCATAGCCCATAACTCTTTGAGCTAGAGTCAAAATAGTAGCAATAAAAAAAAAATGATGACCAACATTTGGTGAATATTTGCTATTAATGCCAAGCACCGTGCTGAGGAGCTTTGTGGATTATCTCACTTAGTTCTCGGACTAACAGGAGAAGCAAGTACTATTATTATGTCAGTTCTAGGAATTGAATCTTAAAGTTTAAGTAACTTTTCTAAAGACAAAAAGCTGATATGTAGGAGACCTGGGGCCTGAAGTCAGTCTTGTCTGACTCCAGACATTCTGCAGACCGTGCAGAAAAATGGCATTTTTGCTTGTGCCCCAAAGTCACGTAACTTAGACATCTAGGAATCTCTCCACGAATCAGAAGGGAACCATAGCTTCCCATTCAGAATGAAAGTAAAAACGCCACACACATCTAGCTAAAACTGCCAGGGAAATTAAGAAAAGGCAGAACTCAAACAGGATCACAGCCAACACATGGCACCCTGCTCTGGTCAAAAGTAGCCACACCACAGGTCTCTTTGAATCTGATTTGGCAAATCATTTAAAAGAACATCCCTTTCTCTGTGGATCAACCTCTAAAGTTAACTTGGGATGTCTGATTCAGATCACTGACAGCAACCCCCAGAGAAAAAGGAGCCCTTATTATAATGCCACTCTTCTTCCGAAATGAAATTTAGACTCCTTTTGAAGATGGCAATTGCAAACGAAAGTCAGATTAGAACACATCTTAAGACCACATGGCAAACCACATTACAAAAGTGTTTTCCATGCCACAAACCTGTTCCTATACAAATCTATCCCATGAAGTACAAACAATATGCTTATCTCACTCTAGAACAGAACTCAGTAAATACACCTTAAGCTTGACTCTTAATACCAATAATTGAATAAACTCACAATTTTATAGCCTTTGCTTGGAGTGCAGCCAAATACAGAAAGGTAGCATGAGTCAGGGCCATTCAAAACTCATCATGGTACTAGTCTTCAGAAACGGGAGCTAAAAAATATGGTTTTCTAATCTCCTCTGATTTATGAAAAATAAATAAAACAAACTCCATTGAATGCATTTACCCCCGAAAAATGTAAGTTCGCAGAACTTGGCAGCTCTGGTCTTAAAACAATTATAACTAAGATCCAAAGTACCTGGGTCACCTGGTGGACTAGAGGGTCATCATTCAATGGGGCAGGTTCCAAAGTAAATAGCCCAGAATTCAAAGCCAGAATGAGACTGTGTCCTCTGATATGCTCACACCTCTTGGAGCCTAGAAGAACAAAGGCAAACAGGGATGGCCTATGGCCACTTGGGGAGGTAGGCATGTGTTATTAATTCTGAAATCCCCATGGCCACCGTCACCACCACGCCTAAAAAAAAAATCAAAACCACACTGATTATAACTGAGTAGGAATGAAAGTTGCATGTTTTGGTTTTGTAATATTTTGAGGTCTGGTCTGAATGTAATGATTTAAAAAGGAGAAACTCATTTTCTAAAAGAGCATTAAGCCAAGTTCACATTCATGATCCCTTTCTAGGCATGCACATTATACTGCTAAGAACAAACACTTTGAAGCAAAATCTAATTCCGATGGACGCAGAATACATTGGCTGTGAAGGCTGTGCCCTCAGCAAGGAGCACCAGACACAAACATGAGTACGAAGCCACTTCAGAACATTTCATCTCAATCACAAGAGCTGAACTACTTAATGTCTCTGTGCCTTCATTTTCCCATCTAGAAAATGGACATAATGCCTACCTCCCAGGCTTATCACAGGGATTCAACAGGAAAAGCTGAAGGGGTGTAAGTTAGGGGAGTACAAAATGAATGCCTCACCTACAGGGGGGAGCTACACAAATGCCCACTTCCCTCACTTTTCAAATTTCTCAGATCCAACTATTTCTCTGTCCTCTCACTCCTTCTTCTCCCTCCTTTCCTAAAGCATTTTAAAGTAAATTATATGCAATAAAGTTTTTGTACCTTTTAGTCCATGGAGTAGAGATTGAGATTTATGAATACACAAAGGTGTATAAGGACCAGGACTCATGCTTCCTTCTCTGGGGGTGCCTTGCCCACTTACTGAAGGGAGAGAAGAAATGACAACTCTGCTTGGAGGATAAAGTAAGTCCCAACTCAATGTATAAAAGAGGGGCATTTTTGGGACTTCCCTGGTGGCCCAGTGGCTAGGACTCCGCGTTCCCAGTGCAGGGGGCCTGGGTTCCATCCCTGGTCAGGGAACTGGATCCCACATGCTGCAGCTAGGAGTTCGCATGCCACAACTAAATTTCCTGCATACCGCAACGAAGATCCTGCATGCGGCAATGAGGATCCCGCGAGCCGCAACTAAGACCCAGAGCAGCCAAATAAATAAATAAATAATAAATAAATATTAAAAAAAAAAAAAGAGGCATTTTTAAAGATCAAAGATCCGTGTGAAAGAAAAATCTTGAAAACTTTTAAACGGAAAAAAAAATTTGATATTTGGATTTATCACTGATGCTTTAGTCATTGCCAGTTTGGGTAAATGTATGAGGAAAGAGATAGTACAAATTGCTACCAAATGTCACTTGCTTCAAAAGAACGAGTGACAGACAATGTCTACATTTTCCAACTCCAAGCATCTCTTTTGTTATTTATAGGCAAAATTATTAAGGACTAAATATGAAAAATCAAAATTTTGAAAATGCAGAAATAGGTGAAGTGCGGAAAATAAAAACAAGCAAACAAACAAACAAAAACAAGGAAAACCTGAAAGTAAGATTACTCGTATGCACCAAAGCTCTCTCCGAATATTTGCATCATAAAGCTACTGTAGAAATGCCCAGAGGTTAAAATAAGTAAAATAAATTAAACTGGTGGTATAGGAGAGAAGAAATGTATCCTCAGAATCTATATATTGTTTTTCTAAATATTATCAGTAACCATCACCACTTGAAAGGGGAAGAGGGAAGTGGAAAGAAAACACCTTACTGCTTGGAAAATTATCCACAAAGAATTCGTCTCCGCGATTCATGTCCACAGTCGTTATTTATAGTCTCAGACAGTAACTTGAGACTTGTTAAAGGGTGTGTGATGGACTTCCTTCTCCTCCACAGGAACTCTGCCTACTAAATACTAACTGTTCACAATCTTCCCACCTTGTAAAGGTAGATAAAGTCGATCCTAAAGGTTATAGTTAAAACTGAAAGTCCTTGCTCAAAGACTTGGGGTCAAAGGACAACGTCAGCGTCATGATGCCGAGGCAAACAGGAAGACACACATCACCAATCTCTCTACACCTAGCCAACTGTCTGGGAAAATACATATTTGCAAACATGTAGAATGCAAGATTAAAGGGGAAACAGCCAGCTGTTACAAGTCAACAGATCAGTAAATATCCACTACTATCCAAAAGATGGTCCAGCAACATGCCAGGTGCTTAACTTGTATAAGACTGTATAACCAGGTGCTTAACTTGTATAAGACTGTATAACTCTCTGCCCTGAAACCGCTTATAGTCCAAGAGTGAGTGGAAGGTCAGACTCACAATCAATTAATACACTCACATGTGAACAGAACAATAGCAAGTGTGTTGAGGGAGAAGAGACGGGGATCAGTTAGGGGCTTGAAAATAGATCTACTTCACCTTATAGACAGCCAGGCCCTGTGAAGACTTTAGAGGCTCCTGCCCCACATGTAATTCAAAATAAAAAGTAGACTCATTACTAAATTACATATGTATAGAGAAGCCCAATAGGGTTCTAACCTTTGTCAGAATAGCTGTTTCCAATGATCACCTTTTTAACCATTTTTTAAAATTGAAGTATAGTTAATTTACAATGTTGTGTTAGTTTCAGGTGTACAGCAAAGTGATTTCAGATTCTTTTCCATTATAGGTTATTACAAGATATCAAATATAGTTCCCTGTGCTGTACAGTAGGTCTTTGTTGTTTGTCTGTTTTATATATAGTAGTGTGTACCTGTTAATCCCAAACTCCTAATTTATCTTCCCCCTTCCACCTCCAACCTCCACTATCCCCTTTGGTAACCATAAGTTTGTTTTCTGTGTCTGTGAGTCTATTTCTATTTTGTAAATAAGTTCATTTATATCATTTCTTTAGATTCCGCATATAAGTGATACCATACAATATTTGCCTTTCTCTGTCTGACTTATTTCACTTAATATGATCATCTCTAGGCCCATCTATGTTGCTGCAAACGGCACTATTTCATTCTTTTAAACAAATGTAATAATCTTTCAAAGGAAAAATTTTGGTGCCCTTGCATGTGTGCCCTGCTTTGCTGAGTGCCCTACTCACTAGTTTAGTGTAGTATTGGGTAATCCTGTGTGCTTGCCAACATGCAAATAAAGGAAAACAGAGATGTGGTTTGCCAGGACCTTGCCCGTCCATTCGTGGGCGCTCCAATAAAAGTTCTGGGATCCCGAATAAATGATTGCAAGAGGCATACGTGGCCGGAAAAGAGCATGTGGATTCCTCTAGCTCTGGGATGGGGGGTACCTGCTGAGACCCCAGAAGGGTGAAAGGCAGAAGGAGGAAGGATAATGAAGGGGAGATTTAAAAGAAGGCTGACCTGAGGACAGAACCAGACTCTGATACCTCCTGACTCTTTGAAATGAGTCAAGATATTGATACTTAATCTCCCTGGGTCTCTATAAAATAAGGATGACACCACTGCCCTCATGGAGAATGTAAGGATCAGATACCTAAGTTGGTATCTGTAGATATTTGGTTAAATTTTAGTTTTCCCCAATACTAAGGGGACTAGAAAATAAAAAGTCCTGGTGACAAATGATAAATCATACAAGGTCCAGTGTTAACTGCTAAGGGAAATACAAAGAAATATGAAAGGCAGTGAGAGCCAAGATCTGGCTCTCAAGCAGGTGGTAGGATGCAGCTGCTTATGTGATATTATTGGAAATCAGTCTTTAACCCACAAAATTCTAGGAAGTAACTAGACCAGAGAGAGAAAATCGAAAGTAGTTTAAAACGGAAATAGGTGGTTTTCTTAAAAAAATAGAATTCAATATATAATGTCCATCATGTACCCACTACCATTCTAAGTGCTTTATACATATTATCTTATGAAATAGGAACTATTCTTATCCTTTTTTTTCAAATGGAGAAAGAGACACAAAAAGTTAAGTAACTTACCCCAGACTACACATCTAATAAATGGTAAGGTTGGAACTTGAACCTGGGCAGCCTGGTTCCAGGGTGTATGCCCTTAACCTCTACACTAAACTGCCTCCCTCTGCTGCCTGACAAAGTTTTTCATCTTTGCTAGCTAAAACTGTGTGATGCGCTACAGCTACATAGTTGAATTAGATCTGGCTGCTGGCCTCACAGAGCCCACACTTTAATAGGGATGATGGAATCTCTGAGTCTGGAGCAGCTGTACAAGAGGAATCTGTTGGACAAAGAACAGGGCAACCCAGGCTGCCTGGAAGAGAGTGGGGAAGGAGAAGCAGGCGTTATCAGGAGCCTTTCTCCCATCTTCCCTTCTTTGAAATCATTCTATGTGTGCCTAGCGCTGTGTGGGGCGCACCCAGTGGAAATCATTGCCTTTGTCCCCTTCTGACTATCAAGATAATATTTTCTTCTGATCTTACTCACAATTATGAATAAAATACAATCTATCCTCTCCCAAGGAGTTTATGATCTTGTGGGGATAGAGATGTGAACTTAAATAATTCTAATATGGGCTCACATGGTTTGCGGTGAAATCTTGAGATGACAGACATGATATACAATTAGAGACCTGATATAAATAATGACACCAACAAGTTCTGATAGTTACCTGATGATCTTCCTAACGGGCCATCAGTCTGACAAAATCTGCTGTTAACTGTTGATAAACTGGGATAAATGACCATGCATTTAACCAAGAAACACATGTTAAACTATAATTAATCAATGATTTTCCAATTGGACAAAAGATTGACAATGTCCACCGTGGACTAGAGAAATTATGATACATGAATACAAATTATTTCATCAAGAAATATATACTAAAATGCATATCAATGGATTCTGGAAAGCATCTATTTTTAAAGATATGCAATCCTAGGGGCTGTTCAGGAACTGCCTGTCCCCAAATGTACACAATCACAAACTGCATAATCACAAAACGGAAAGACTAAACCACAAAGAGGTCATCAGGATTCATTTGAAAAGATACCCAGTACGCAGAACTACTTTTTAAAGTAGAAAAATGTCTTAGAAAAGGTTTAAACAAAGAGAGGGAGAGAGAATTCCAGGTGAAGAGATGGCATTGTCAAAAGTGGGTTCTCGGTTGCTAGGCCAGGCTGAGAGGCAACATGGTACAGACAGAGCCTCACACCCTTGACTCTGACACTGACCTTGGCTCAGAGCCACATGGCCTGAGGAAAGGTTTGAAGGCTCCCTGTGCCTTCTGTAAAACTGGGCTCACTGTGCCTAGGCTCTTTAGGAGGATTCTATAAGGATCATAGAAGATAATAATCTGATTGTCTATGTGTCAACTCCGCTGGACTATGGTGCCTACTTGTTCAAACACTAATCTAGGTGTCGCTGTGAAGTTCTTTTGTAGATGTAACTAATATCTACAATCAGTTGACTTTAAATAAAGCAGATGACCCTCCATAATGTGGGTGGGCCTCATCCAATCAATTGAAAGCTATAAGACCAAAAACTGAGATTGCCCTAAGAAGAAGGAATTCTGCCTCAAGGCTGTAACCTAAAAAATCCTGCCTGAGTTTCCAGTCTGCTAGCCTGCCCAACAGATCTGTAGATTTTTGGCTTGCCAACCCTCCCAATCGTGTGTGCCAATTTCTTCAAATTCCTTTCTCTTTCCGTCCCCCTCCCCTTCCAATTTAATCAAGAAACACATGTTAAACTATAATTAGTCAATGACTAATAGTCAATGACTTCCCTTTCCCCCCACCCCCTATCTCTGTCTCTATCTCTCTCAACCTCTCTCTCCCCTCTGCCAAGTAGTAAATGAGCATATAGAATGTAGGCCCTTCAACAGTAGTAGACCAACTGGTGAAATGTCTAAAAGCTCAGGAATATAATTTTTAATGTAATTTCAAAAGTAAATTAGGCCTCTCAGAAGAGAGGAAATGCAAATAAAATGAAGCACAGAGATATTTAGAACACACTCTCCATGAAGACAAAGACAATGCCTTGTTCACAGTTATGTCCATAGGTCTAAAATGGTAACTAAACAACTTAAAAAACATGTGTTGAAAAGGAATGAATACTAGAATTCTATAGAAATGTACAGCAAGGTAGGATATTTTTTCCTATTGGTATCCACCCAAACTATTTTTCTTCTGAGCTAACAGAACATCATGGAGGAGGTATGTATTCAAGCATCCATCCTCATGTGCATCCGTTCATAAAGCATGCACTGAGACCCTGCCACATTCAATAGGCTGTGCTGGCCTTCAGACTGTGAGATAAAGAAGATGTCTTCCCTTTGGAGCACCACAGGCTGGTAAGTGAGCCGATGAATAAACAAGTATAATATATTAGTAGAATATATTGGAGTTAAGCAATGCAGGAGGTGCTGGGCAAGCTCACAGAATGGATACCAAACCTCTTCTGGAATTCATTCATTCATTCATTCATGTGTTCTTTCTTAAATGAATCTTTATTAAGGTGAACTCTGTGCCATACATTCTGCTATGCCCTGGGACTACTCAGATAGTATAATAAATAATATTAATAATGGGTAAATTATATTGAGCACTTACTGTATTTCAGGCATGTTCTAAGCCTTTTACTTTATTTACAGATTCTCCTTATACCAGTAGGGAATCAGGTATGTGTTTTCTATATCTTTCCTATAAGACAATCATATGGGCATAAATTCTCATATTCACTCTTCAAAGAGTTGTTGATCACCGACCATCTAGAAGGCACTCTGTTAAGCACCAATTTATGTGATTAACACCTAATCTCTGCCTTAAATTTAGTGGAAGAGTCTGACATATCCACAAACGACTACAATATCAGGCTATGTGACACCCACAGTCTTGCAAAGGCCTTGTCATAAGCATAAAGATGCCACCTCCAAAACTTCACAAAAACTTGGGAATATGATTATGAACACAACCAATAGAGATGTGTTGAGAGTGGGTTTTTTTTGCTTTTTTTTAATTGAAGTATAGTTGGTTTACAATGTTGTGTTATTTTCAGGTATACAGCAAAGTGATTCAATTATACATGTATCTATTTCTTGTCATATTCTTTTTCATTATAGGTTATTACAAGATATTGAATATAGTTCCCTGTGCTATACAGTAGGTCCTTGCTGTTTATCTACTTTACTTAAAGTACTGTGTATCGGTTAATCCCAAACACCTTGTTGTTTTATCCTATCCTTAAGCCAGAAAAATAACCAAAGAGAGATATTGTTAACTTGCATGATAGATCTTCAAAATTATATTTAAAAACAAAACTCTCTCTTTTTTGTGACTAAGGACTAGTTACCACGTTAACTGCAGGTCAACATGGCCTGAACCAAACATAGACGCCTGGGATGTCAGTCAACACCAGTGTTTTCAGTCACCTTCCAGGCACTAATGTTAACATAAAGTCTTGTTTCTCAAGATCGCGAAGTTAAAGGTGTGAGCATAACAACAGAAGATGTTGACATAAATATCTTGCATTATTGATAAACAGCTTGAATTTGTCATCAATTAACACCAGCTATAGATTGCAACAGTTTCTAAATGAAGCCTTGTAAATAACTGTAGTTTTAATTACTCTAGGAAACTACAATATCCATCAGCATCCACAACTCCTGCCAAGTATCACCATGGTCCTAGGAAGTTTCACAGTCACTTAAAAAGGTTATAGTAATGAAAGAGGAAAGATTTTTGTATCTCAAAAGAAAAGACCAATTCTATCCAAGAAACACAAGTCTAAACCTTCTTGGAAAGAGAGAGAGAGATAGAGATAGAGACAGAGTCAGAGAGAAAGAGAGAGAGAGAGAGAGAGAGGGAGAGAGGGTCATGAGCATTGGGGAGAAAGCAATAAAAGCAATAAATGAAGAGTCCCCAGTCAAGTCAGAGATAAGATTATTCAACAGTCAATATGAGAAAAAAGAAGGGGAGATTCCTTTGAACTCAAGGAAAATGGGCTGTTTGCTTTCTCTTGTACTTTTCATTGACTCTATTCATTTCTTTGATATTTAAAATGTATATCCTATCTATTTCTAAAAATGGGATTCTGGATTACATATGAAGTTAGACACATAAAACAAGACTATAAAAATGAAAACCAGATCAAATCAGGTTAAGAGGAGCCAGGAATTAAACATTAGGTATATACTTGGAATGCACTACTTTTTTTGTAACTGAGTTCTGAATTTACTTCTGAGTTTCCTGGCCATTTGCACAAAAATCAAAAAGTGTTGGGATAGATAAACGTTCATTATTCAACAAAAGGAAACAGGACTTCCCTGACCTCTCTAGTACAATTGTAACCTCACCCCTACTCCCATTGCCCACCCATTACTATCCCTATTCCTTCCATATTTTTCTTCATAGCATTTATCAATTTTCTAAACTTTGTATCTTTTGCTTATTTTCTGTCCCCTTCCACTAGAATGTAAGGTTCATGAGGACAGGAGTTTTTTGTTCACTATTTTATCTCAGTTCCTAGAACAGTGCCTGGCACATAGTAGATTATATATGTATAAATGTTGTCATGTAGCCAAGAGTGATTTTTTTCTCAATACCGAATTCCAGCAGAAATGTATCATGAGGTCCCCTAAATAAATTATACCAGGCTATGAGGCCACGTTGGGATGGGGAGATAATGGGCTGACAATCCACGGCAAGCATAAAATGAGGCACATGCAAACGTGCAGTGACAAGGGAACAGAATTTGGAGCCAGGAGAGCTAATTTCAGCTACCAAGGCTACCTCCTCCCACCCTGCACCTTCTATCAGGCAGCACAGCATCATTGTGAAACACGTGGACTCTGGAGTCAAGCAAACTGGCTTGAAATCCTGGCTCTATAAGCTTATAAGCTGTGTGACCTTTGACAATTTACTTAACCTCTCTGTGCCTCAATTTCTTCATCTGTAAAATATAGATAATAATAGGACCTACCTCAAAAGATTTCTGTGATAATTAAATGAGTTTATATGTGTAAATCAATCAGAATATTGCCTGACACGGTAAAACTAAGTACTGGCAGTTAATTTGAACTTGTGCCCCTCATTTGTAAAGCATGGATAACAACTACCCTTGGAGTGGTCATAAGGATCAAGTGACCTTAATATATGGTAATGTGCTTAAGTTTTTTAATGGATGACTTATTTTTTATTTTCATGAGTGTAGCACATGTTCATCATAAGTTTTTCAGAAAACGCAGAAAGATGGAAAGGAGACAGTAAAAGTCTTCTATATCCCAGTAAACAGTGACAACCACTATTAGCATTTTCTTGTATAAATTTCCAGATTGCTTTCAATGCTGTATCTACATACAAATATAGATGTCTGTGAAAATATAATTTTTAAACAGCATTAGACACGTACAATAGACCTGCTTTTCTAAAACTTATCATGGGTGTTATCTCATATCAGCAAATAAAGATCTACATCGTTCTGTATAACAGCTGCCTAGTATTCCATTGTATGAAAGTGCCTTGATTTATTTAGCCAACACTCCATTCACAGACAGTTAGGTTGTTTCCACTTTGTGAAAGTGCTTGGTAAACTACAAAGTAATATACAAATGTTAGCTATCATTATCATTATTTTTAAAATAAATATCTAGACATCACCATTAAACTTTTGAAAGGTCTTTTTTTTCACTATTTCTTTAACCCCCTGGAAATGATGCTTTGATCAAATTGTATTCACACCATCATTCAAAAAAGCATGGCATTTAGGGATCCTATGTCTGAACAGGAAAATCAACAACTACTAAATCAGAAGTAGGGGAAGACGTTAGGGAATGAATGTCTCGAAGAGCCCACTTCTCAGTACGAAGCCTGTGTCCTTTCCTGGCACGTGCCACCTCACTCTCCTTTGCTCATAGACTGACACTGCTCACTGATTGCCACCCTTTTCAGAATCTTCCCATGGCTTCAGAATCTTTTTTGATAATGAATTCCAAGTAAACATTATGAAACAACTGGAACAGGCAAGAGAGATGAAATATATTTGCTCACCCCAAGTTGAGGATATAAGGTGATATCTACCGGCACTTACTGCGTAGCTACAACTTATAGTACCCATGTGGTAAATGGCAGATTTTGTAGCTATGTTAATTTACATCGTCGCCCCTCCTATATTCTGAGTTCCTTGAGATTAGAAACTATGTCCTGTCCTTCTATGTAGTCTCACCTTTGCCTAAAAGAACGCCTCATAAGAGTAGATGCTTAATAAATGTTGTTCACTTGTGGGTGAGCAGTTGAAATAATGTCTGAAGTCCTTGATCTCATGTATTTTACAATCTCATTGATTAATAACTGAAATTAAAATAAAAGTGCCAATGTATTCTCTGAAAATAAAACCTGCCAAATTATTCCTGGTAGAGTGGAGTTGGATAGGGCATCCAAATGCATGAAAACAAGTAATTTAGAATTGCTACTCTTTTTTTACAATAAATTTTTTCCATTAATTAATGTTGTGACTTAGAGCAAATGTGCATGGCAGGAAACAGAGGGTCGTGCTTACACCAATTTTACAGAAGAAAGTGGCTGTGCATTGAGATATATTGTGAAGATTCTACTTCCTAACTCAGGTCCCAGCATGAGTTGGATGGATTCAGCTCATAAAATTCTGGCCTTTCACCTCTTCAAGGCTACAGTTAACTTCGCTGTGAGTTTCATTCATTCAACAAATATTTACTGCATGCCCAATATATACGAGGCACTGCAGTAAGCTCTAGATTTGGAAAGGTCCAACATGACAAAAAATGATTTAAATTCAAACAGATTATACGTAAACATTCCATGTCCCTTAACAATGAATGGGGTCATCATGACAAGTATTATTCATGACTGTCAAAGACAGGGCTTGTATGTTTTTATCTCCTAATATTAAAATAGGAACTCATCACTCTAACCAGGAAGATATTTCTATCCTAACGTGGAAATTAACAAATAGATTTCATTGTCTCCTCCCTATTTCATAATGGCTACCAGAAATTCACTGCTTAAAAAAATTCAACCATGTCTAAGCATTGGGAAAATTTCTACGATCAATGAGTAATGTCTGCCATGAATAAAGAGTGGGGCAAGCGGCCTGTGTGTCAAGTACTTGCCATTCCTATTCCATATATATCATGCTGACCCTGCTCCTCTGTTCTGGGCTGTTCTCTCTGGATAACTATTCTATTGGTTCTTTGTGAGTTATTTGAGGACTCATCTATTCCATAAACCATGACCCAACATGGTTAATATTGAGTGCTGCCCCCATCCACACTGCACCATCTAGCACTTGATTCTATGCCGAGCTTCACCCTTCTCCAGTTTCTTCATTTGAATATATCTAATTTTTATCTAAAATCATAAAGCTCCCTGAGAGCAGCAACCTTTTATCTTCATTCTCTGTTGCCCCTACAGCACTAAGCACCCTGCTGGCTATGTCGAAAGTACTCAATTATTTTTTTGTATGGTTGCATGGGGAAAGGATCAGTCTCAGAGCCCTAAAAACCTGGCTTCCTATACTAATTCTCCCCTTACCATATACAAGACTCTGTATAAATTTATGTAACTATTGTAAGCCTCAGTTTTTCCATCCCTAAAATAGAGCGGCGGCAAGAGAAAATCTCTAACTTTCCAAATCACCCTAGCATTCAAGGATTCTACGTATTTTAGAGGATATTTTGCTTGAAGGAAAACTTTTGCTGTTTGAAATATCTCTTTTCATCTAAGAAAGGAAGAGATTTTTTTTCTTTGAAAAAGAAGTGAATTGTGAATCCTCTTGAGAGGCAGCTCAGCCTTCACTTGCTCTCTATTCTAACTTCCCAATAAATGAATGGTGATTTTCTCTTCTTGCTTCAGCCCTTAAGAAAAGTCCACCCTCTTACTAATAGAAAATAGGATTTGAGTGATGGCTTTTATACTAATTGGTCAGGAGCTTAGATAAAATATTGTTATTGACAGAATGTTCTCTTTTTTCATGCACTGATAAAGTGGCTTAGCAGAGCGAATAGAGAGTAAATGCAGGACAAAGAAAAAGTACCCGAGATTTGAGTCAGATTGGAAGAATCAAGTCAGCACTGTAAAGTGCTTGCTAATAAGAGACCCTGATAAGAGGATGTAACAGAAGCCAACGTATTCAACAAGACAATGGAAACAGGAACGCGAGAATCACCAGTGGTGGGTGAGAGGTTAAGAGCGAAGATCCAGAAGTCTGACTTGTTCTCTTTGACCCTTGAGGTCCACATAGGATCAAATGTAAATGAAATCATTCTGAGACTATCATTTTTAACTCAGCCAGAAGAGTGGTATGCATAAAGAAATCCCATCGCAATCTGTCAAAAACTATCTATTGATTTTAAAAGATAAAACATAAAATGTTCAAAGCAGCATTGTAAGTGTAATGGAATGGGTTAAGATCAAGGGCAGAGAAGCTTCTACTGGTGGGACTGTATTCTCCTGTGGCAGGTGATGAACTACCTCAGTAATCTCTCAGGTCTTTTACCTAGAAAGGCACCGCTGGCTACTATGACTTGATCTATCTAAATTTTAGAAGATGAAAATGGAACCAAGGTTAATATCAATGTTAATCGTCATAATGGTAATTTGTTTATACTGTGGTCAAGACTTTAATTTGCCATCCCTTAACACTAAACTACAAAATGCAGAAAACACTACTCAGCCAGCAGCTTGGCAGTGCACTAAGGAAATAGAAGCCATGAGAGAGCAAGCAGTGCCCCCTGCCCCCGGGGAATTTGATTCAGGCATAAATACCATAATCCTTTCATTTTAAGTAGTGCTTGGACAAACCAAATCTTCATTTTCCCCCAAACCCTAAACTTGTCTATGAAGAATGCTGCAATCATTCTTCTAATCTTTTCCTCTTACACCCCAACTTTCCTCTTCCCATCTCCCCAGTCGCAACCTTCCCTCAACTTCAGAAATGGGAACGTTGGGGCAAGTTTGGCTGGAATTCTTTTATGTAGTCTCTGTATCCTACAACTTGGCCTCGAGAATCCTCCTTCTTGCTTGCCCTGCAATTGAAATGACCAGAGCCAGACCAGACTCAGGTTCCTGTTTGGAAAAAATAAAGAGGTTCCTCCCCGTTCTTCAGACCAGTCCCAGCAACGGGGCGCCTGTCCCAGGCAGAACTCACGCTCTGCTGAGGATTCACCAGCTCCACCACCCAGCCCGGGCCTGCCCACCAAGTAAACAGCCAGGAAAGCACAGCCCGGAGAACTAGGGGTTCATCTATAAAAGGAATGCCACCCACCACATCCCTCCTACCCTGCGTCTCAAAGGGGAGAGAGTGGGGTACTCCACTTTGAGCTTCGGGCAAAGGAACAATTCCTGTCTCCCACTCATCACATTCTTCCGAGGAATGGGGCTGACTTTGATTCATCAGATTACATTCACAATTCAACCCTTCAAGACTTTGTGTTCTGGGAAACCAGTAAACAACCCAAGGCTTGTCCTCAGATAACCAACTGTGTGTGTGTGTGTGTGTGTGTTGGGGAGACAGGGGTGGGGTGTGTAAGGAATTGCACTGAATGAATGAGAAGGGATTCTTCGACTCCTGAGAAAGTCTCCACACAGAGAAGTGCATGGGAGTGAAACACCTTGTAACTTAAAACTATGTTTCTCCCGGCATCTCCAGTTCTCAGCCTGAGCCAGGTCAGCCGTGGGATCCGACTTGGCTGTCCTTGCATTAAACACAAACACCACACTGCTGGGCCGACTCCGGGGTGCCAGGCAGCAACTCATGAAAAGTCCCCCTGGGCACCCTGAACACCAGTTTGTTTGACATTTCACTGGCGACCTCGGAACTGTCTGAAAGTGCTCAGATCCCATCAGGCCGGCAGGTGGGAGGGGAGGGTTTAACAAGATAAGCACACTCTGTGTGGGGCTTCTCTGGAATTTATTGTCAAAGGAACGTGGAGCCAACTGAATACACGCACAGTTTTACAGGTGCACATTTCATGTATTCGTTGGGGTGAAACGCTATTTGGACTCAGCTTTCAAAAGGAAGTTCAATCCTGGTAGCCATAAATTTGTTTTCTACATTCGTGACTCTACTTCTGTTTTGTAAATAAGTTCATTTGCACCCTTCTTTTTTTTTTTTTTTTTTTTTAGATTCCACATATAAGCAATATCCTATGATATTTGTCTTGCTGTGTGTGACTTACTTCACTCAGTATGACAATCTCTAGGTCCACCCATGTTGCTACAAATCCTGAAAGCAATAATAATAATTCCGTGGTTTCAAGGAAAATACAGCATTCGCCTAAACAGAAGGCCTCTGCCAGCCCCCAAATTATAATGTGATTCTAGAAATGTTAGAGAGCACTTTCTAAGTGTGTGAGCCTTGCTTATGACCCATCGACAGGGAATAATATCATTCATTCATTCCACAAATATTTATTGAATATCCACAATGTTCATGAAATATTCTTATCATACTAGAAGGTAGGCAGAGCAGGGAAGGATACCCAGATAATCAGATCTGGATTTTGACCTCATGGAATTTGCAGTCTGATAGGAGAAGCAATACACAAACACTAAAGATCCTTCGGTGCAAGGGAGAAATACCAGGCATGTGAGAAATTGGCCCCTGATGGACCGGGTGGCACTTGAAGAGAAATTGATTCCAGCTGGGGCAGAGTGTATTTCTTAGCTTTGGTATGCAGTGGAAGACAGGGAGCGCTCAACATCCCATCACATCAAGAAAGGAGCATCTCTAAGACGACTTCACTTTCTTGCCAAGATATGCAGGTACACATCCATGTGTGGTCTGAATTTCTATAGCCATCCAGGGGTTTTCCCTCCTTTCTTGCCCCCAGTAACAGCAGGGAGTAGACGTGTTCACACAATGGCTAGGCTTCATTTTTTTTTTTTAACTCTGTCATGTTTTTTAAGAGGATTAGCTTTATTAGTGCAGTTAGTTCACTTTCCTTTGATTTTTTTCTTTAATGTTAAAAACAAACCGAGAATAAAAGCAGGAGTTGACTTCAGTCATCCACAGCAAGGCACTAACTCTCTGGGTCTGAGGTGAAGGAGTCCGCCAGCATTTTAGCTCTCCATGTGTTTCTTTGGTTTACTCCTGACAGATACAGTGGAATGCTTCAATGAAAAACACCCAACTCATTTTCGATCTGTGAATGAACCGAAGGCATCCCGTGGCTATTCAACCCCACTGGAAGCCTGCTGGCTCGTCCATGCTCCACCATGATTGTACCCACTCTGGCTTCCACATGGAACTTACTAAAGTTTGTGCTGTTTCCTGGCAGGGTGATTTATCGCTGACACCTCTTTGCCACTTCAACTGGGGGCCACTGCGATGGGGCAAGGTTCAAGGAAGTTGGCCAAAACTGAAGCAGACATTTTATCAGCTAACTATTGCATTTTCTAGTTCTTGACTTTTCCCCAGGAGCTTCTGGTTTTCATTTTGTTGGCTGCCATTAACTCTTCCAGTGCTGTACAACCCGAGGTTGTTTTTTCTGAAAATAAAAGCACCTCCAGTACAGCAGGGTTTTTTGGTAAAAAGATATGGAGGCTCCTTGCTCCTAACAACTGAGTCTCACCATGGTTTCGAGCATTAGAGAAATATTTCTGAAGATGCTGGATAAATGGGCAGACTGAGGTATGGAATTAAGTCAAGAGCCTGAAATTATATACAGGTCAAAAGAGGCAACTGAGGAACGTGGCCGTTTGCTTGACTCACCCCCTTGAAAACAACTCTATTCCAGTATCTGTTACTTTTATAACTTCTTCACTTGCTCGATCACTAATTTATTTACTCATTTATTTACTCACTTAACAAATGAGCTTAGTGAACGTAATATGAGATAGATTACTGTGTAACGACTAAATGCTAGTAATGGAAACAAAAAACTGAATAAGATGTGGATGCTTCTCTCAAGGAATCCACAGTTCCATAGGGAAAATGCATCATCAACAAATACTCTTGAGGCAAAAAAAAAAAAAAGAAGTGACTACTAGAAAAGAAGTACATCAAAGAGCTGTCAGAATATAAAGGGGAGAAAGGAGTATAACCTGATCAACATAGATTTAGAAATAGGTTCCAAAACTGCTCCAATTATACTTGAAGCAAAATTTTAACTTGACTTCCTGAGATGGAAAAGAGAGAGAGGTATCAAATCCACCCCCTACTTTTCCCCTGAGATAAAATATTTCCAAAAAAAGTTCACTTTCGAAATACTTTCTCCACCTCCTTTTCCTTAATTCTACACCCACCCTCAACACTTTCTTCATATTTTCATTCTTTTTGCTCTTGTTGAAGCCACATAGTTTTCTTCAAGAGGACACAACCCAGAACTCAAGAAGAAATCGTGAAATCTCCTTCCAGGATTGGCCTACACTCTCCTTCTTTACTAAGGACAGATGCCGTTTCCGAGTCTGGGAAGCAAGGGTAAATCAGTTTCAGGGCTGGCTCAGTCCTGGCCTCTCCTGGGCACAGGTAGAAGTGATACCAAACTATGCTGAATCACTTACAGTGGTTTTATGATGAAGATGATTAGTCACAGAAGATCGACTTGACCATCAACTCCATTTTGTAATACTGCAAAATAAGTTGGACACCGAATGGGCCAGTCTTAAACTTCTTAGCCTCCCTCTCTGTGTAAACAAGTGCCCTACCTCTCCTAGAAGATTCCCTACCTCATTTTCAGGGGCCATCCGTGCTATCTAGAGGAAGGGTTGCTCAATGAATGTCCACAGTAGACATATCCAAATTTCTAAGGCAAAAAGTAAGGAAGAGTCTTTTATTCCATTTGTTTTCTTGGACAGGACTCCAATCACGAGTCTCTGGGACAGTTTAGCTTTTGCAGGCACAAACTTCCATGCAGCACCAAGCCCAGGCAGGACCAACTTCCTCACCATAGATGCTCACTGAATTCCATCCTCACTCACATCACCAAAGGGCACGAGGGATGTGGCCGCCTGAACTAACCCTTTGGTTACACACGCTGTTTTCATTTAAGACTCTCCTGCTCCATCTCTTTCACACACCAAACAGAAGAAGGACAGTTTTCTCCCCCTTTCCTCTCTTTTATAGAAACCTCATAGGTTCATGGTCAGAAGATCAGAACACATCAGTGTCGAGCAAAACACATTATGTTTTGAAAAGTGTGAACTACTTGAACAATTAAATAGCTTAAAAGACAAGCCTTCAAGTGTCCTCAGAAGAGATGTGTAAGCACAATTTTCTCCTAAAATGAAAACCCAGAGAACTAAATATGGGCCTGAAAGCATTTTATTTTTAATTAACTTTCTAAAAATCCTCTCAACAGGAGTGATCTTTCACCAACCCATTGTCAACTGGAAGAAACAATTAATTTGGTCATCAAAAGAGTCATTTTTACCAATGAACCGTCATTATCAATCAATCTAAGGTTCTCTGCATATCCCTGCACTAAATACAAGAATGAATAGGAGAATAAATCTGTAAGTGAATAAATTTTCTGCACACCAATCCCCACAGGCTATGTGTTTATAAGTCAACAGCTTAAAATGAAAACATCTGATGAAGGTAATACACCTGTTAAAGGAGCATAAAATTCCAAACCCAAAGGTAAAATATAAAGTTTATAAAGCCTCTTAAAGGAGCCATCAAAGCAAACTATTAAATGAGTACATCTGCTCCATGCTAGACTCTAGTTTATAAGTGCCACTCAAAATAAAAGAGATTTAGGACAAACATTTCATGAAAGAATGTGAAAAGCAGTGAAGGGACCATCTTTTGAGGATGATGAAAGGAAATGGAATGGATTCAGTTAAAAAGAAGAATTGACCTAAACTCAGTCCAGGACTCAAACAAAAGGTTTTATGAGTCTAGTTTTCACTGAAAGGGGTGCGACATGAGAGGATATAGGAAGATCATTTTTATGTCCCACTTTATACTTTGGTTTTAGTCTACAGGCAAAAAGGAAAATAAATCAGTTCAATGCTTAAAGTTACCTGTCATGAAACATGATATTTAAGAAAAATACACATATATAAATATATATATATTAATATATATATTCAGCCAAGGAAGTCAAGGCAGTTCTTATAAAACTTTGAACCCAACATGTTACCAAAGAAGTCTAATAACAGAGGAGTATTAATTGTGCAAGATTGTGTGTCTACCTGACCCTCTCAAATTTGATTGTAGTCATGCTATATTTTCTGGGTTTTCTACCTTTCCAAATGCTGTTTCACAGTGCTCCATCCCTATAATGTTGGTGTTCACTATAATTCTGTTCTCAGCCCACTCTGCTTGCTCTTCTTACTCTTCCTTGGATTATGTCATTGCCTCTAAAGGTATGAACCATCATCACTACAATAATGATACCCATATCCACGTCTCCAGCCCAGAATGCCTCCCCTCAGCCTTTGAGTCAGCCAGCTGCCAACCACTGACACCCTGCAAGTCCAGGGGAACTCAAAGTATACGACCTATATCTTCACATCCTCCCCCCAACCCAGCTGCTTCTCTGTGTTTTTTGTATCACTTTGAAAGTAGCCGTAAGATCCACCCAAACCAGAAATACAGGCATCACTTTTAACTCCTCATCACTCCTAAATCTGGCCCTTCTTTTCCGTTCCACTCCCAAGGTGCTAGTTCAGACCCTCTTCAACCTCATCCCAGTGCTCTTTCTAAGACACAATGATGGCCACACCCACCTTGTTACCTCATTTCAGGGCCTCCACACTGACCTAGAGGGAGCTCTTGAACATGGCGGGGAGGCCTTCTCTGAGCTGGCCCCTGCCCATTCTTCCAGCCTGACTTCTTACCAACCACCCCCCCCCTTCCAATTTCCAAAAGAATGATCTTTTTCATGCCTTTCCCCAAGCTCTACCCAAAATCCCTTTCCAGTCCTTTTTCCTTATCTAACACCTCTTCTTCCTTGAAGAATCATCTAAGATGTCAGCTTGTCTGAGAGATGCTGCTGACCCCTTGAGGCTAAGTTAGGTCATTCTGCTCAGGGTTCCCAAGTGCCCAGTATACTCAGGCTACAGCACATTATATGCCCACTTCCCCCAACAGACAATGAGCTCATAGATAGCAAGGGCACTCTGATGCATCTCTGTTTCCACCACAAACAAAACAACAATTACTGAATACAAGATCTCTCACAAAAATGCATATACATACACCTATATCCTACACACAGATAGTTTAAAGATACTATCATCTAATCACACCAAAAAAATAAGAATTTCATATATGTTTACTTCCTTACATCCCTTAAGAAAAGGTTTATGGTTTCTTTTTTGGATTTGTTTTGTTTTGTTCTGCAGTTAGAGAAGAGCGTAATCCAAGCTGGTTCACCTTTTCTTGAAATAAATTAAATTTGAACATGAGTTTTGCCAAACTATCTAATAACATTAAGAATAAATAGTAATCCACTGTTCTAGGTGCTGTAGATGTCTGAATTAATTTATCCTTGCTGTAGCTCTAGGCAGCTTGGGTCCAGGTATTACTATTCTCTCCATCTACACAAAGGATAACTAAAGAATTGAAAATAGCTCATCTAAAGCCACGCCAATCAGAAGGGGAGGAATCCTGATGCAGCCCAAGATCTTCAACTGTGTACTACACTGCCCTCAATCAAAATTCAGCTCATGATGATTGACTTCTACATCATTGAAACAAATTGTACTATGACTCAAAAATGTTCATAGGCGTAACAGCCTATATGGAAATGGACATCACCAACCAGAACATATTCTAGAGGGTTCTGCTATAACAATTAATTCTTTGGTTCCTGTATCATGAGGCAACCAAGGGATTCCAAGAGCAGAAGCCAAGGTGACGGGGGGCAGGCACTCAGAGGGCTCAGGCAGCAGCTATTTACTGTTGAGCACTTCACTATTTTGACAACTGATAATATCAACTGAATATCAACCCTGCTCTAATTCATCAGAAAAAAGGTATCAAAAAAAAGTGTCTGGCCTATTCTCAGGTTTGATGGTTTACCCTCCCAAGGGTCACCATCCCTGTATGCAGCCGCCATTGAGTAGAATTTCCTTAGAGGGAAAAATCCACAATTTCTGGTGGAAGAACAGAGGCAGCAAAATTATTCTGGGCTTCTGTGCTCTTCTTTTTAAATTTTGTATCTCCAGGCCCTAGCAGAATGTCTGGCACAAAAAAAGGCACTCGGTAATTATTGTTAAATAAATGGATAAGTAACTCACCAACACTGGATTAAATGTTAGGACAGATGGGGAGGGACACAGAGCACTAATCTACCAAGGATGCTAAAGCACTGCTGGTGACAAAGTGAGACAGAGGGCGCTAGATGTGGTAGAAGGAAAACTTTGATAAGTTGCTCGAGATGGAAGAATGAAACCCCCCAGCATGTGCTCACATCGTAACAGATGTTCCTTAAACTGCCATCTAAGGATGGAGGCCCTGTGAATCACAGGCCTGTTGTACGGTTGGATGGCACATGCAAACTAGAGACAGAGCTGAACTGCTCGGGGCAATAGGATGAGGCTGATGCTGCCTCCAGGGGTCCTCCCACTCACTCTATCATTTTACCGGAAGTGGTCCTGGTCCCTTTGCAGTAACAAAGTGGGAACATTGTTGTATGTCATTGACAAAGGCAGTAGCAGGCACTGTACTGAGGGGAAGAGGTGTGGCACTCATGGGGATGTTGGGGGAGGATTTGGGAATGGCTTGACCCTCAGTAGGAAGACTGAAAGTGGTCTCAAGGTTGAAATCATCCTGGAAATGTCAACATTTCAAGTCTGTGCTCAAAGTTTTCTGCCTTCTGCTGCTGAGCATGCAAACAATGACAATAACAAGAATAATAACTAGAGTAACACCTGTCAGCTTTCATTGAGCACTCATTGTGCCCTAGGCTAAGCCTGTCTAAGCCTCTTCTCATTAAATCTTTTTAACAACCCAATAACGAAGGTACTATTATTATTCCATTTTATAGCCAAATGTTAACAGGGCCTGAACTCACCAAGGAAATCCTCAAAACACGGCTGTTTTCCAACATCTCCTAAAGCTTTGAGATCCCATTGTTTGTCCCTCCAGGGTACCCCACTGAGCATAGTTACATTTTAGCACCCAGGACACTATTTAGATGATGTCATCCAAATTTTGCTCCAAGCACTCTGTTTTATTTACTTTTAAGTCCCCAAATAAGGTTTGAAATTTCTTTTCACTCAAACATAAAGATCATTTACATTGCTTCACATGGCTTCAAGCAGGACAAAATTCCTCTCTGCCACATGAGGGGCTGTGAATTTTTTTATTTATTTATTTTTTTATTGAAGTATAGTTGATTTACAATGCTGTGTTAATTTCTGCTGTACAGCGAAGTGACTCAGTTATACACACATATACATTCTTTTTTTATATTCTTTTCCATTATGGTTTAACCCAGGATATTGACTATAGTTCCCTGCGCTATACAATAGGACCTTGTTATTTATCCTTCCTATATGTAACAGTTTGCATCTGCTAAGAGTGGCTGTGAATTTGATTTTTGGCATGGCAGCCCTCGTGCAGTTGGCTACCATTGTGCCCTTCCATGGACACTCAGGGCAGCATATAAATAATAAATCATAGCATTTCTTATGTTTGCTTTGCACCCTCCGAGACACCAGTCATATCGTGAGGAGGAACGCCTTCTCACCGCTGACATTTAGGTACGACGCTGAATGACTGTTTCTCTAGCCAGGATTTCCATGCAGTTCTCTAATACCTTAAAGATCAACCTTAGCAACAACAACAACAAAGGTATAGAATTTTATCAGTACAACGTGTAAGAAAAGAAAGGTTTTGAAATATGAACAACCATCACCATTGATTTTTTTTTTAGCCCAAAGAGCATATACCATTCAAGCTATAGGGACAAAAATAATTTGCTACTAAGGGGCCATCCAAATGGGAACCATAGGATCCTTTGAGGTCCAATGGACTTTTGTGTTTCTTTCTCCTCCCCCTCCCTACCCAGACTCTCAAGGGGACAAACTCGTGTGGGAAAGTGATCCTGGAAAGAATGGGTTAATACATGCCATACAGTGTCCTCTGTGATGCCTGAAATAATTGTCACATGGCCCCTATAATCTGTCCCATGCTGTCAGCACTGGGTTAGTCATAATAATATCAGATAAGAGCTGTTCAAAGTGACACACTAACCAACATGAGAGCCACATGACTTTCTGGCTCGGCTGCTGCCCTTCAGCTGAACTTCGGCTTAGAACGAAAGACTCCCAGAGGCGGCCCAGCACATGCCCCCGAGGGTCCCGTGGCATTTTCCGTTGCTAGGGCCTCTGTTGCTTCCTGGGCCGGTGAGGGGCAGCCGGGGCTCAGTTACAGGGAGTCTCTGGCTCACCCGACCTCTGGGGCCAGGGAGAGGGAACCGCGGCGGGGCGGCCGCTGCTGCCTTTCTGAGCCTGGGCTGGGACTCCCTGTCCCCGCCACACTTGATTAGTTTTGCAAATGTGTGTGTCACACCGTTGTGCCGAGTGCCGCAGAGGGGAAACGGAACCCCACAGGGAGTTTGTGCTGGAAGAGATGGAGAAGGAATGTGGCTCCTGGCTAAGCGGACGCCAAGGCAAGGGCAGGAAAGGAAGGAGGAAAAAAAAAAAAAAAGAAGGAACGTGGTCATCTCTGGGTGGAAGGTTATTCTAGGCTGACTCTGTTTTATTTGTGCTTCTCTGCTACTACTGCCCCTTCCCTGTTTTTTTGGCTTCTGGCATGTTTTAGATTTTTAACTTGAAAAGTAAAGTCATATCTTTTTTTTCAAGGAGAAGAAAGGAAGCAAAGAATAGTGGAAAAGAGGAAGAAAGAAAGGTGACCCGTTGACTCCCTGATTCATTCACAAAGCAGAGAGCAGAAAAGAAGGGAGAAAGGAGGTCATCTGACATTGGATTTGAGAACATTTATTGGCTGTGTGCCTCTGGCATATTTACCTAACGTCTCTCTCTAAGTGTTGTTATCCTCAGCAGTAAAATGAAATAATAATACCTAATTTACAATATTGCTGTGAGGGTAAAAAGACGTGATCCATGCTAAGTGGCACATGTGGTAGATGCTAAATAAATAGTAGCTACTGGAAAGGCACAGAAGCTGTGGTGATCTTTGGAGTCAGAACTACCCAAGCCCACAATCTGGCTCTACCACTTATTGGCATGTGACCTCAGTCGAGTTATTTCACCTCTATGAGCCTCAGTCTTCTTATCTATAAAATGGGGATAATGACACCCAACTGTCAGAGTTATTGAAAGGAATTATGGAGGTAATGTTCAGCACTCAGCGCAAAGCCAGGCACTGAGTAGGTATTCAGTAGATAGTAACGGTGGTGGTAGTAGTGGTGGTGGTCATAGGTAGGTAGGTACGTAGGCAGGTAGAAAGAAAACAAATCCATTCACTTATTCAGCAGTTGGAAATCACAAGAAGTAGAAGTAAATGAAAATTTATACAAAGGTAGGGAATACGTAACTAAAAATCAAAGGGAAGGGTCAGTAAAGACTGGAAGGTTTTTTAAAGGACACAAGTACATGAAGAGACAGACAACATCCTGAGTAGGACTAATCCTATTTCCTACTTGGAAATTACCTAGTCCACCCTCCTTCTGCCTTTAGGGAGGTAATATGTTATTCCTCCCATTTTATAGATTGAAGGTCAGAGATACGTAATGACTTTTCTAGGATCACACAGCTAGTAAGTAGCATAATGGGACCTAACCTGCAGCTAGCGCCCTTACTATGCTCTTTTAGGAAAGACAGGTGAGTAACAAAAAGCATGACAGAAGTTCCACGTAATTAGAGAAACATTAGCAACTAAATGAAAGGCAATAAATGGTATTGGGCAAAAATTCCTGTTTACATGACGGGAGATGGAATAGAAAATAGTTTTTTTTTTTTTAAATAAACACAAACAGTATTTTGACAAGACGAAAATTTTAAAAATGAGAAATAAAAATTGTATTTAATAGAAAGACAACTTATTGAAGATAAATCAAGGAAGCTAGAAATTCATGGAGAAACATAAGTAGGAAGAATTCCAGTGGGAAGAAGGAAAGCTAGACCCCCTCCTGCTAATGTACCCACGTCTGTTCAGGGCGCTGCATGTGCTAATGCCCTGACAAAGGCCACAGCAACTTGCTCTGCAAAAGGGAAAGCCACCAACATATGGGGTCTAGGAATCCTAGTCTTGCTGGTTCCAGGCTGTTAACATTAGGTGCTTCAGGAAGAAGAAACAACTTGCACTGGCCAGGTGGGCACACTGCACACTCTTCCCTCCAAGTGGTGGCTCTAAGGGCATAAAAATAAGAAGACCCCAAAGCAAAGGTGAAGCTCAGCAGGAAGGAATGGAGCCATTGTCCAATTATTCTGACGCCAAAATGTCTGAAAGCTTGTGAACATTTTTCAAGTGGAGCCCATTCCCTTTCTGGAAGCCAGGGGGTGCACTAGGGCAGAAAACAGTCACAGATGATGAAGTTTGCCTCTTGCTTCTGCCACTCAGGAGCCAGGTGGACTTGGGCCTGTCCTTGAAGCTCAACATCTCCACCTTTCTTTCCTCAGATGTGAGAAGAAAGCCTTCAGGGTTGTTTCAAGGATTAAATGAGATAGTAAGGATGCACCTGGCACATTATAAGTTATTAATACGATAATTTTTCCTTTGCGTCCAGGAGCATGTGTTTCCCCACCACACAAAAGCTTGGCTTGTTGGGTGGACTAACTCTCACCTGCTCACCCCACACTGGTTGGAGGCTTATGAAGCTTAAGTAAAAGGAACGAATATGAAAATGGATAACAAAGAATGGGAGAAAAAGAAGAAACACGATTCAGTATTAAGGAGAATAGTACTGGCCCAGCATTCTGAGGCACTAGAGGCATTTTATTTCAGAGAGCTTCCTGGCTATCACCTGAAGATCATGAGTGCTAGCCTTGCCTATGCCATGTGTATAAATCATCCCTGCCCATTTAATAACAATCATAAGAGCTTACTTTTATAGGGCTTTAGTTTAGGAGGCACTTTCACATACATTACTTAATCATTCACCTGACGCCAGGTACCGGCAGCTGCTGACCACTCATCTGCCAGGAGTGGGCAAAACAAGTCTTTCTTTAGTTATGTAAAGATGAGCACCAATTCCTTCTGGGAAAGAGGTACTATATCCTGTGTGGTCTAACAAAGATGTCTCCCAATATCGCTTGCTATGTAAACCCATCCACTGAAGGATGGATTTACAAACAAATTGCCATGGGGATAAGGAGACTCCTGGAAAGAGAAATTGGAACGTCTCATTTAATGTTCAATGTTATTGGAATCTCGCTATTAGAATGAGGCAGACTCAATTCAGGTCCCAAAGAGGACCCATATGAAGGTGACATGGGGAAGGATGGATTTGGCTGAGACTGGAAATCCACCCAGAGCCTGCTACCCTGTGTTGGTATAATGCTATGAGGAACACTAACTTAGCATGCGAGTGTGATGAAAGAACGTGGCAAGTTGGACCCCAAGCCAAGGGACATCATTGGGTCTGCTTGGAGATCTATAGCAACAAAGGTCCCTGCAGAGCAATGGACCAGACTTCACTGTGCTATGTAGGATCACCGTCCAACAACGACACTGTGTGGTAGCAACAGAAGCAGCGGTGCCAGTAGAAAGCATAGCATCCACTTGTCCTGCTAGCGTGGTGTAAAAAAAAAAAAAAAAAAAAAAAAATAGAAAGAAAGAAAGGAAGGAAGGAAGGAAGGAAGAAAGAAAAAAGGCTGGATCCTCTAGACTAAATAAAACCCTAGTTACTGGGAACAATTAGGATTGTGATCTGTGAGATGATGGAGAGACTTCAGGAAGGCAATTTCAACTTCCTGCAACAATGGCACCTGAGACACTCTGCTGATTAATAACAAGAAGAAGACACATAACTGGGTGGCCCACGCTGGTGAAGCCCATCATCTTGGTTACATTTACAGCAAATATTGGTTGAGCAAAAACTCTGGGCCAGACACTATTATACAGGCAGAAAAGTTTTATTATTAGTCTCAATTTATAGATGAAGAAACGGAGGCTCATTTAGGTTGACTGGCTTCCTAAGACCCCAGTTCCAGGAAATGAATGAGGAGGTTTCCTTTCCAAAGAAGATGATTCTAGGTAAACAAGAAACAATGTTCCTCCTTTGGGACAAAGGTGGAATATCCTACCAGATACTGTGGAATTGTCTCTGCATGTGAGGCTGCATCATTTTCACAAAGGTTCCCTGTCTTTTCCACTCCCCTACATGTACTTGGGCAGAAACCAAGCTCGCGGTCCCGCTCACATGCTTGTGGCTTGGCTGCCAGCTAGGGATCACATTCTCTGCTCCACAGGCAAAGCCAAGGATTCTTCTTGCAAAATACTACTTGTGTCCTGGTATCACCTCCTGAAAGAGCCGTCGTCTACGATACCCACATGCCCGGGAGGTGGGGTGGGCAGGATCAAGCACTGGCAACCAGAACATCCAGCGAGAAAAGACTATTTTTCCCCCCAGTAAGTTTCCTAAGAGTCATAGACTTGACCATTGATAAATACAACACACATTCAGGAAATCTCTCAGATGATCTTAAAGAGAAATGACACTGGTAGTTTCTAATATACTGATGTTGGCCACTTTTTTTCTGCTTACACATGTGGCAGAGAAAGAGCAGATAATCATGTATTTCTGACTCACAGGTACTTTTCCTAGCTGTATCATCATAATGAAAATGTTAGTAGATACCAATTTTTATAACAGAGCCACTTATTGCACAACTCAAATGGGTGTCATTTACATAGAATACAGTGTTGAATGGTGTCCCCTAGAGGTGTGCAATATGGCAGTGTCTATAGACTACTTTCCTTATGCCAGGCACCAAAATGATTTACATGTAGTATCTCATTTTGATATAATGACAAACCATGTGGTAGGCATTAGTATCTATTTTATAGACAAGGAAACAAATAAATATTGAAAGTTTAAATTATTTACCTATGGTAACACAACTAGTAAGTTGCAGAAGCAGGATTCAAACTCAGAACTATCTAAGTCCAAAACTCATATTGTTAATTGTTTCACTATCCTAGCTGATGCCATAGTATAACAGTTAGACATGAACCTTTAAGAAAGAATTACAAAGCTGGTTAGTATCTAAATGCTAACTCCATATATAAGCAGACCTTTAATTCTATTTTTTCAAAAAGACAAATGGATTAAGTTTTCTTGTCCTCTTAACATGTAATAACTTTTCAGTACATCTCTTTAATTTAGTGACTATTAAGTACTGATATTACTACACATTCATTCATGCCCACATCCAGAAAAAAAAGTTTATCTGATTTCATTTAAAATAAGCCAATATCATCACAAAGCCTTTAGATACAACTGATCTATCACTATGATTGCAAGAGCTAATAACAAAAGCTAGCACATGTTGAGTAACTACTATGTTAACAGTTCTAAGTCATTTCCATAGCATGTCTCATCCACAAGACATCCTTATAATGCAAGTACTATAGTTAGGCCTACTTTACACAGATATTTTAAGGAATCAGAATATGAACTGGGCAGCAGTCTGGCTCTGGGTTCTACTTTGCTGACGCAAAGATCTGAAGGATAGAGATCATAAGATATGGAAAGCAGCAGATGGAGCCAAGAAGAGTAATCGTATTAAAACAGAAAGAAACAGCATCCCAGAACAGGGTAAAGCACCAGCTCCTGCATGTACGAGACATCAAAAGCATCGACTTCGCCATAATGCCCAAGAATGAGGAGGCATTTTCTGTGCAGAGACCAAGAGTGGTACCATGAAGGGTGCCACAGTGACAAACCAGAAGTTTCATGATCCACAGAACGATGCAACTCTTTCCATCACATCTCTTTTGCATAGAAAAGAGAGGAAGAGAAGACAGGATAAACCATAAGATAACAATATCCCCGGTGTAACGTCCACTGATTTACCCTACTTTCCTTGCCTCTATGGTAGTTTTACAAGTGAAATTCATCTTTCATTTATTTGGGTGGTCTTTCTCCCACCGCCATAGGGAGCTCATACAATGTAGGATGATGCATTCAAAAGTGCTATTGAGGGCTTCCCTGGTGGCGCAGTGGTTGAGAATCGGCCTGCTAATGCAGGGGACACGGGTTCGAGCCCTGGTCTGGGAAGATCCCACATGCCGCAGAGCAACTGGGCCCGTGAGCCACAACTACTGAGCCTGCGCGTCTGGAGCCTGTGCTCCGCAACAAGAGAGGCCGCGATAGTGAGAGACCCGCGCACCGCGATGAAGAGTGGCCCCCGCTTGCCGCAACTAGAGAAAGCCCTCGCACAGAAACGAAGACCCAACACAGCCAAAAATAAAAGTAAATAAATTAAAAAAAAAAAAAAAAGTGCTGTTGATCCCATTCTGAACCAGGAAATGGAGTCAGAAAGTTCCACCATTTCTGCCCAAAGTTAAAACTTGGCGCTAAGCCAGAGGTAGAATCGTGGGTCATAACTGACTCCCAGTTCCCAGCACACAAGTTCCCTTTTCCTTTCACTGGAAAAAAAAGTTAACTCAAATATAAACTCTGTTGACTCTCTTCACCTTTTTTCTATTAAAATAAACCAGATTTCTGTCTGTCCTCAACAGGTATACTTATACCAGAAAGGTGAGAAGGTACTGCCAACTGTCTAATCATTGAGCATAAATTCACTTGTTGGGTGTTCACGCTCCCATTCTGTACCCTGCAAGTCCAAACTGCTTCATAGATTGCTACCAGAGACAGAAATGGTCCCTCTGTCCTTCTCCCCAGGAGGAAGAACAGAGCCTCATGTGGTAGTACTTTCTGCCTCATCATCACAGTGCTTTCAATTATACAACTTCTCGTTATTTAGGATCAGTCCCTTTTCCCAGTGTCCCCAAGGAACATGCCGCAACAAACATCCCATTCATCTCAACAGAACTTAGCATACTCAGAATAATATGCATAAGCACAATTGGGCTTGGAGGTAGGTCCAAAAGAAACTAGCAGATGTTGTGGCCCACGGGAGGCTTGGAGTGGCCAAAACGGGTCCTATGAGATCGAGTCGAGGTTACGAAAATAAGTAAACCAAGGAAGTGGAAGAGTCGCACAGAGACAGGAAAACCAGAAAAAAAAAAAAAAAAAAAGGTTTCTGCTAAATACAGTTTCTGGTCCTTGCCATGGGTTTAATTTC
Organism: Balaenoptera borealis; assembly: GCF_965194805.1. NCBI lineage: Eukaryota > Metazoa > Chordata > Mammalia > Artiodactyla > Balaenopteridae > Balaenoptera > Balaenoptera borealis. The sequence goes on along the minus strand of NC_138861.1, from coordinate 100,005,157 downwards.
AGCACCTCTAAGTCTCCTGAGTAAGAATTGCTGCAGAGAAGGTCTGAGGAACAATGAAAAGTCCTTCTTTGGAAGGTAGAGGCACCATATGACACTTCTTCATTTAAAAAGAAAAATGCACATCTTTTCCTGGTCCAACAACTCTCTAGGTCAATCATTTATTCATCCTTTCATTAAATTACTGCACACTTAGTACATGTCATACGTCATGCTAGGTAGCCACTGGAGGATACAATGACAAATAAGACATGCCTTCGAGGAACTTGCAGTAGAGTCAGGAAAACAGACTCTAAAAGACTGATGAAGATGCAAGATGCTAAGGGAGTAGAGAGGAGAAAATGACTAACTAAGGATGACAAGGAAGACCTCCTTGAAGATGTGATGTAAAGCACCGTCAACAATGAAGGTGCAAGTGCAAGAGGCAAAGAAGTCAGAGAAGGACACTCAGGGAGTGGTAATATCATGACCCCTTTCATTAAGTAGGGATCACTTAAAAAAAAAAAAAAAAAAAGAGGTTAAAAGCAAAAGCCAGAGAACTGATGAGAGACAGTGTCAGGGAAGTGAACCTTCCTTCCAGCCCTCTAGGACATTACTTCCATGTCGAAGAAGAGCTGTGAGGAGACAGCATGCCTGCTGCCCAGCAAAGGTCGCTTGGCCTTTGGCAGCTAGAAGGCATCCTGTGTCTGCCCCGGCGGATGCCCCCTTGGAGTCAGGGAGAAGCGTCCACAGCTGCGCCTGCTCAGAGGCTCATCAAGGCTATTTTGGGCTGGATGGGGTCCATGGTGATGATTGCCTGGCCAGGGCAGCTTACCCAGTGTTACTTTTTAGCATTCTGTTTTCCTTGTCATTTAGCTCTGCACCATACAATTACTCAAATAAGGAGGAAAAAAAAAAAAAAAAAAGGGAAGAAGAATATGACTATATCTTATTTTTAGTACTCAAATCAGTGGTGGCGATGTCCTCTGCATTTCAATAGAAATTTTGCATATCAAAATCCCCCCAGATAAAGCATAGTAAACATATTAAAATCCATAATGACATTTTTTCTGCTCTGTTTCAAAATATGTTTGTTTGTTTTGAAATACCAAAATGGCTCAGCCCAAATTAAAGACTTAATTCATTGCCAGATGGGCAAAAATAATGTATAAATGCAATGAGCATCCTCACCTTATTGGCCTCTAGGTCAAAGAATAATTTAAAAAACAACAACATTTTAAAAAAATTTCAATACTCTCTCCTTCTAAAGAATTCAACGCACATTTCAAAGATTATCATAGTCACAGGATTCTACAGTGGTAGGGACTCTTAGAGATTTTGCTGTCTTAGCCCTGTGTGCAAACATTCTCTGCAAAATGAATTTCTAGCCCATTTGATTATTAGAGAGGAAAAACATTAGAGGGTAGCTCACACTAGTAAATGCCACAAACCTAGGAGTTAGAGAGACCCTCACTTCAGCACTATTGACGGTTACCATTTAACCAGCTATGTGCAGACACTAATGCTGAGAACTTTACATGCAACGTCATAATTTAACTCTCACAATTACTCTGCAGAAGTTGATATGACCTTAGTTTTACCTATGAGAACACTGAGGCTAAAGAACACAAAGCGTGTAAGGGAGAAACATAATAAGAACCTTCGAAGTCTGATCTGTTTTAAAAAATAGCATGTTACCTCTTAACAAGGAAAAAAATCATTCTCATTAATTTATCTCTTCTCATCTTCACTTGCTTGAAAGTGGTCAGAATCTGCATATAATTAACTGTATATATTTGAAAATATATTTTAATCCTTTTGCATCCCTAAAATCTTTTCCAGAACACTGAGTTTTCAAGCATCCCCTTATTGGTCCTAATTTCTAAAATGTAATCAGCAATTTCCCAGAACATATAAAAATTGTGTTGGTCTCAGTTCATTCAGCAATTAATTTACCAAATATATATTAAGTGCCTTCTCTTGCAGTGCACTCCTCTTTTTATCCACAGAGATGAAAGTACACCATTCCTGCTTTGAGGAATTCAAGAGACATGTAATAAATAGTTGCAGCAATGTAACAAATTCCATCTTATAACAGAGAACTATGGAAGGTACTACATGGAACATGGTAGAGAAAGTGTCAACTCTTCCGTTAGCTCCGGGGTAAATTCCAGAAGGAAGTGATTTCATTTAAGTCTTAAAAACTGAGTTGAAATTTCTCAGGTGATCTAAATAGGCAATTGTCAAAGGAGAGAGGACAGGTGGAAGCACATTCTAGATTTCCATTTGAGAATATGCTATGGTTTCTACTGTCATGTTAAAAACAAACAAAAAAGAAACAACTAATTTTCACTGACTTTACATGCTTATGATAATAGCAAATGAATAGTAACTATATGGTCAGTAGAAGCAGAAGCATGAAACCAGATGACATCAACAAAATTAATCCATGAGATCTTTTTATCTCATTAGTTCAAGTGTATGTGTGTGTGTTACTATTGGTTTTGCTTTGTTTTTGTTTTGTAGTTAGTTCATGGAATTGTCTTGTTTGGTGGGCATTCTGACAAACTAGACCTGGGCCTCACAAAGAATCACCCTATAAGATCCAATTCTAATTTGCCAGTATCCTTCTTGGTTGCTTGCTACTTAAAGCCCCAGCATAAGATCATTCCCCTCCAGACTCTAGAACACCACTTAGCTCAGTAGGAAATAGATGAACTTTAAAGCCCAGATGTAAAGTAGTGTCTCCAAACTGTAGGCTAAAATGTAGAATGCCTTATGAAATTAATGTTTGTTAAACAGAGACTCTGGCAAACAGAACTCTGAATCACTGAAAATAATTTTTTAATGCCTTAACTCTAAAATGGATTAACCAATTCATATAGCTTTGTAAGAGAGAAAGCAAAAATCTAACTTCTAGATTAGAATGTAACATCCATCAGACTGGATCAGACGGGCAACTGATATAAACAAAGAATTTCAGGATTACCTTCTAAAATGGAAATAATAGCCCACCTTTAACCTCATCCCCAAAGGGACTTATAAACTCCACAGACAGAATATATAAACTCCATTTCACACATACCCATTTTAGAAAGGAGAATGGCTTTGGTGACAGATTTCCATGTCACAGGGCACCTACTGTTGCTTTTTGGAGTAGGAATTCTTTTTTTTTAAAATTAATTAATTAATTAACTTATTTTTGGCTGTGTTGGGTCTTCGTTTCTGTGCGAGGGCTTTCTCTAGTTGCGGCGAGCGGGGGCCACTCTTCATCGCGGTGCGCGGGCCTCTCACTGTCGCGGCCTCTCTTGTTGCGGAGCACAGGCTCCAGACGCGCAGGCTCAGTAGTTGTGGCTCATGGGCCCAGTTGCTCTGCGGCATGTGGGATCCTCCCAGACCAGGGCTCGAACACGCGTCCCCTGCATTGGCAGGCGGATTCTCAACCACTGCACCACCAGGGAAGCCCTGGAATAGGAATTCTGATGCAAGACCGTTCTAGCTTTATGCGGCCATGTACCGTCCTAAGGCACAGTGTCACCACTGGATGGCTTCGTATCCATCGATCCTTCTAGGTATTATTTCCCTGGATACATGTTGAGTATCGTCACTAAAAAAAACTCACTGCATGAACCCAAGCCACAACACTGACCACTGCTACAATTACATTATGAATGACTATAATGTCTTTCCTTTTCCTGCTTACCTGTTCTACTAAGAATGATTTTAATTGGATTTAGAGACTCAAAAACCACCATTTCAGAGAATGGTCAGACCTCTCGGTCCTCTGTACTTTAAGCTGGGCAAAGACTTTAGCTCTTAAACAACCCAAGAATACCATATAATATGAGAAGATACAATCTTTCCACTGTGGGAGATGATGGATTGCAAAAAAGCAAAAGAAGAAGGAGAAGAAGAAAAAGCAGGAGGAGGAGGAAGGGAAAAGGAGGAGGAGGGAGAAGGAGGGAGGGAGAGGAGAGGGAGGGGGAGGGGGAGGAGGGAGGGAGAGGAAGAGGAAAAGGAGGAAGGAGAAGAAGGAGAAGAGCAAGGGGAAGAAGGACAACTTCATGGATTTTTGACCTTAACGAAACAGTTTTCAAATTTCACCTCTTGCCCTACTGATCCAAGTGTGTTCTAAAACAGTACCATCAGCAGCACGGTTCTTGGGATAAACAAGGAACTGATGAGCAGTGAGGGGAAAAAAGTAATTGAATTCACTGAAGAACAGCTGAAAATGTCCCTCTGAGAAAGGAATTAGTATCCATATTTAGATTTTGATTGTATCTAAATGATTCCTAATTTCTGATCCATTCTACACAGTCAGATTTCACAGAACCAGTGGGTTTTGCTGTTAGTAATCTCAGAATTTTTTCTCTTTTCCTCCGGTTCCCAATCTAAATATAGTACATTAAGATCATTCCAAATAAGTATAGGGTTTAGGACAAAAATCTCAGTCCTTTGAAACACCCACATTGTTATTTATTTAAAATTCACCTCCACACTTATTGAATCTGTGCAGCTCTGTTTTCAACATATCCCATTGTGCTCATACACTTAGTATTAGTAAATTGGTCCCTTTGGGAATCTAAACTTAGGTGCACATAACGCTACATCTTGGAATTCATAATTCTTCCATAATCACCTCCCATTTGGCATCTGTGAAATCACAAAGGCAGGTTTCCTCAGTGAAGATCTGTTCAGAGTCCAATATTTACATAAACAATTTCTGTTTGGAGTGTAGGTTCTTTCATGCACCAATAACCTCTCCATCTCTGTAGGTCTCTAAATTTCATGTTAAATAAATTTTAGCACTGTAGAAATACTTCAAGCAATCTTCATCATTTTTTCAGCATGAAAAGTCATGTAGACAGTCTAAAGAGGTATTTTGTGGATTTTTAATGGAATAAATGTAAGTACAATTTGAATTGTAGGTACTATTTGTGTTGCAGGAATAATTTGAGGTTTTTTTTTTTTTTAATGTTACCTCCATCCCTAGACTAAAACATCCTTGGGAGTGGGAACTAGCTACCTATCCAGAACATGGTCCAGCGAATACCCACTGAATTAACATTTTAGATAATCTGAGTTATTTCCCTGATAAAATAAAAGAGTGATTATGATTTTTCAGTCAAAACAGGACTTTGACTTTAAATCCTTCTTTTTAGTAGTATATCTACTACATGCTTAAATTTTCTGCTTATCAAATCATCAAGGATTAAAAGGATTAATATACAACCTTGGTATGGTTTGGTAAAGATAGCATTCACCAGTGTAAATAGGTATTACCTTTCTATAAAGTAATTCCCCACCAAAATTTAAAGTCTTTTAAAAATACCTACTCTTGGGCTTCCCTGGTGGTGCAGTGGTTGAGAATCTGCCTGCCAATGCAGGGGACACGGGTTCGAGCCCTGGTCTGGGAAGATCCCACATGCCGCGGAGCAACTGGGCCCGTGAGCCACAACTACTGAGCCTGCGCGTCTGGAGCCTGTGCTCTGCAACAAGAGAGGCCGCGATAGTGAGAGGCCCGCGCACCGCGATGAAGAGTGGCCCCCACTCGCCGCAACTAGAGAAAGCCCTCACATAGAAACGAAGACCCCACACAGCTAAAAATAATAAATAAATAAATAAATAAATAAATTTATTTAAAAAAAAAAGACCTAGTGAAAAAAGATATCAGGATCGATTAAAAAAAAAAAAAAAACCTACTCTTTGACCCAAATTTATGTAGAAAAGATTTTTTTCTAAAGAAAATAATTTGAGGGGTTCAAGGATAATTGTAAAGAATATTCATGTGGCATTGCTTTAAAAGTTGATATAAATGGAAAAACCTCAAAGTCTATCAATAGGGAGCTGGGGAAATCAGTGGTGGAACATCCACACAGTGTAAAAATGCAATCATGCTCTCTGCTCAAGGAAGTAGAACTTAACTCCCCATCCCTTAAGTGTGGGCTGTACATAGTGACTTGTTTCTAAAAGTACAATCTGGAATGCAGGATAGGGAGTAACTTCACAGTGGAGAAATCAGACACACAGACCTTAGCCTGATGATCAAGGTTAACACCATCACAACTGATGCTGATAGCATGTACTCTGGACGTGATGTGTTGAGGATGGCACTTCACCTCTTTGGGCTTCCCCCGCAAAACCCATAACCCCAGTCTAAACATGAGAAAAGCATCAGACAAATCCCAATTGAGGCACATTCTATAAAATTCCTGACCAGTACTCCTCAAAAGTGTCAAGGTCATCAAAAACAAGGAAAGTCTGAGAAACTGTCACAACCCTGAGAAGCCCAAGGACACATGACAACTAAATGGAATGTGGGCTCCTGGATGGGATCCTGGAACAGAAAAAGGATATTATGGAAAAACTAATGAAATCTGATTAAAGTATGGAGTTTAGTTAATAACAATGTACCAGAATTGGTTCATTAGTTGTGACAAGTGTGCCATAGTCATACCATATTAAATTAGGTGAGACTGGTTACAAGGTATATGGGAATTCTCTGTACTATCTTTACAACTTTCCCATAAATTTAAAACTATTCTAAAATAAAAAGATTATTTGAAATAATATAGTCATGAACAACGATGATAAATAAATGTGTGCGCTACTTCCAGATTAAATTAGGTGTTGCCAATGTGCCCCACAGTACCCTGAACTCTTCCTATCATACAGCACAACTGTCTCTTTCCTATTTCATGAGAGCAGAGGCTAGTTCTGTTCCGTGCAAAATTCTCCCAAGACTATGCAGGAACTTAGTAAATAAATGAATGGATTACCATGTTGTCAAGTAAAAAGTCATAATAATAATAAATTACAAAGCACTCTGTATAGCATGCTCTATCATATATTAGCTATACAACCTTGGGCAAGTCAGTTCAGAGCTCTGAGCCTCAGTTTCTGTATCTTTAAAGCTAAGATGATCATCACCCATATCCCATAGATTTGTTCTGAGTATTCAAGGGTTAATATGTATAAAATACATTGTTCTTCCCCCCCATCTCTCTTTGCCTCTCCATCATCCAGATGGAGTGATTAAAAAATATGTATATTAGATGGGCTTCCCTGGTGGTGCAGTGGTTGAGAATCTGCCTGCCAATGCAGGGGACACGGGTTCGAGCCCTGGTCTGGGAAGATCACACATGCCACGGAGCAACTAGGCCCGTGAGCCACAACTACTGAGCCTGCGTGTCTGGAGCCTGTGCTCCGCAACAAGAGAGGCCGCGACAGTGAGAGGCCCGCGCCCGCGCTGAAGAGTGGCCCCCGCTCGCCACAAATAGAGAAAGCCCTTGCACAGAAACGAAGACCCAACACAGCCAAAAATAAATAAATAAATAAATAAAGTTAAAAAAAAATGTATATTAGAAGCTACATATCTAAAGTGAATGATATTTGCCATTTTAAGATGTGTATTTTCAATTATTTTCAATTTATTTTCGATTAGCTCTGTTCATAATTTTTAGATAATGAAAATACATTACACTTGTTAAAAATATTAATAAAAAGGAAAATAAGTCAACATACATATACATATACCAATGAGACATAGCAAAGACACATAGAATATTGTTCTGTCCCCCAAATAATTTACAATCTAGCTGAAGAGGCAAGGGACAAAACCACTGCTGAAAAGTTGAAGAACCACTCAGTAAAGCAATATAAAAGATGCCTTAGAGTAATCTCTGAGGAGCAGGTAAGCGACCAGAAGAAGTCATCATTAGAACAGAACCTGAGAGAAAGGAAAGGATGACGCTATGAGATGCCAGCTGGGGACAGAGTCGGGGGCAAGGTGGTCCTAGCCGGAGGGACAGCATCAGAGAAAGCACAGTTAGGGAAGCTCGGGTGTGAGAGGCACCCACCGCTCACACACAAGCCTGCCTTGTATATCTTTACATCAATCCAGGTTCTTGAATTGTCCCCAAGTCCCCAAATTTGTTTTTTTAAGAACTCCTGATTAATAAACCCTCATCAAGCCTTCCTAATCCACTCCCATTACATAGAAAGAAGAACAAAAGACCAAAAGAAGCCTAACCTCATTTCTGAATTTACATTTCCAACGCCAGTGACTCACGCACGTGTCAAGATGGTCAGCCTCGCGTGACCTGCAGATGTGGGTCACAAAGAGATGCAGAGCCGGCACAACCCAGAACAGCTGGAAGCGGACACAGAGTGACAGGCCAGCCCCTCCCACCTCCCGGGGGCGAATCGACTCCCTCCATATCATAACTTGGCTCGGGTATCTTTAGGATGCCAGGCTTCCAGACAGAGAGGGAGTGAAAAGAAATGGGGAGCTAATTTCGTTCATTACTTGACAGCACATCATGGAGTACACACTCTCCCATTTCCCCCAGAAAAGAGTACCCATTTTGTCTACCAGTAGAACTTATGGACTTTTAAAAATAGATTTTGCCAACAATCGTGCGGGCAAATGCTGACTTGCAGTCTGGGAGCTATCTCTTCGTCAGGCCCAGCAAGATGAAAGCAGGTTCTATTTTCATCATGAGAGAGCCGCGCGTGGAGGCACAAAGGAGAAATTCACTTTTCATCTCCATCAAGCAGAGCCCCTCACGAGCCAAAGCGGGGCTGGCTCCAACAATCGCCAAAATGCCCTGCGCGGGGGCACAGCGGCTTCTGCTTGAAGAATGGCATCGTGCGGCTACAAATCCAGGACAGGAGGATTTCCCAGCGCCCAGCTCAAGCTCAAAGTACAGAAAAATTCTTTCCTAGTCTGGTGTGCCAGGAACTTGACAGTGGAAGAGTCTTAGTAGCAAGAGCAGCAAAGGTGCAGCGCAACCCAGACATACAAGAACGAAAAGAGGACACGGATAAAGCCCGCTCCGAAAGCATGGGGGATTGGTGCTTTTTTTGATCTCTTTGATTTTCCCCCCAGGGTGGATTGTTCCCTTTCAAGCTTCAAGTCTGAGAGTAGTTTCAGTATATTTCTTTCCTGGTGGGGAGGTTAAACAATTTTTTTTTTAATATTCGTATGTATGTATTTTGCTCTCTTATTAACTGCTACCAAGTAGTATTTTTTAATATTCACAGGGTACCTCTCATGTAACTATCTCTTTACAACAATCGAACTGAACCCAAAGACCCCAGTTGTGCATTCAGCCTCTGGCGGGTTAGTGCAAAATTCAATTTGTACTAATCAGCCCCTGGCTGTTGAAGCATGTAGTATACTAGATGTGACAATTCCCTGTCTTACCGTATCCACTTTTCCCCCCTGGAGGTTCCCTGATGCCAGCTAACTGGGAGCAATCACCTCACTGAGAGCATTCAGTATAACGAAGGGTGAGGTTCAAACCCATTAATGATGATGGTGACAATCCTACCAGCATTAATATGGGAAATGGCAGCTAATAATGATCATGTGCCTACTATGTGCCAAACACAAAACTAAATGCTTTACATAGATCATCTCATTTTACCTTCAAAATAACCCTGTAAGGTACATAGAATTATTATCACTGTTTAATAAATGGGGAAATGGAGACTTAAAGAATTTGATCAGTCTGCACAGGCCCACACTAGTAAGCAGTGGAGCTGGAATTTGAACTTGGGCGGTGTCACCCCAGAGCCCGCCCTCTGGTCCACTGCTCAGATCATACCTATATCCTCCCCAAAGCTATGCTTACCACCCCTTAGTGCAGACAGGAAACAAAAGCCACCCAGTCGAGACAGGGCCCATCAGATTTCACAGACGTTCCATGTGGCCAGCCTCCTCTCCAGTCCCACCGAAGAGCCGATATTCTCAGGCTCCTGGGTCTGTCCATCGCACGCTGGGCGTGCAGCAGCCTGTTAGAGCAGCCTGGTGGAGAGAAGCAACAGAATTGCCGGGGAGGGGGGGTGGCGGTAGGGGGGCAGAGGGTGGGCACAAAGGAAATTACATGTGTTTCTCCCTCCCTGCTGTGCCGAGCTCCTTCCTCTCCACCTCAGAAACTCAGCAGGATCTGGCAAGCCAAGTGGGGACAGGAGGACCAGTTCTTCCTCGGTTATGACAAACCCTCGAGAAGAGCCTTCTTATTTTGCCACTCAGCGTAAGTTTCCATTGGGGAAAGACCACTCTGTGTTCTCGTGCTTCCTGAATTCTTATCAGCCAAGGACACAGTCACGCTCCTTGTTGTCTGAGAAACCTCTGCTGTGGAACAACCAAGATTCTTTTATTCTTTAATTCATTCATCTATTCAACGAATGTTTACTGAGTACTACTCTGTCCCAGGCACCATGTGACTGGGATAAATGATTAATAACACACAATGGCTAACTTCAAAGGGTTCAGCATCGATTAGGGAATACAAAACTCTGGTCCCTTCCTTTAAAAATGTATATTAAGACACGCTCCAGAGTGCAACTGTCTCCGTGGGGAAGGGAGGAGGGGGAGGAAGGAGGCAAGAGGACAAGCAACTCCTGTGTGACAGTCCCTGTCCTAGAAGCTCTATGCACATCTAATTTAATTCTTTCCCCAGTTCTGAGAGGCAAGTACCCTAAGCCCCATTTCATAGCCAACCGAGGTACAGAGAGGTTCGAAAACACCTTTTCCCAAGACAGTGAAGGCTTCACAGCTCCTGTCTGGGAGATCCTGAGGGGTTGAAATCCAGCTGGACTAGGGAGCTCTAGGGGGCTTGTCTTGAAGTTGCATTTGCAAAGCGAGTGCGTTATTCTGACTTAGGGACACCGCACATCTCAGTGTCTCCAGGTCAGTCCTGCTTTATGCCAGGGTCCCTGAGTGATTATTCATGAACTGAACTCCTCTTTTCACTTGTAAGTGTTCCATGTTGATGATAAATTACACGGGCATCCTATTTTTTTTCTTAACATCTTTATTGGAGTATAGTTGCTTTACAATGGTGTGTTAGTTGCTGCTGTATAACAAAGTGAATCAGCTATACGTATACATATATCCCCATATCCCCTCCCTCTTGCGTCTCCCTCCCACCCTCCCTATCCCACCCCTCTAGGTGGACACAAAGTACCGAGCTGATCTCCCTGTGCTATGCTGGGGATCCTATTTTTACTTCAACTTTACTCATTTGAATTGGCTTGGAGAAGACTGGTGGACATTGCTGGGATTAAATCTTCTATTTCCCAAGCCAGCCCTTTGGAGCACCCAGAGCCAAAAGGCTCATGTCCAACCCTAGTAGGATTCTTCCCCAAATTATGAGACTCCAAATCCAGTGTTTTTTCCCCTAGTACTCTTGCTTCCTATGAGAATCATAGCTAGAGATGGACATAGAACTTAACTTTCAAACCACATTACTCTATTGGCCTAAACTAGTTTTTCCCTTCATATTTCACGTCATAAGGCAGATAGAGAGCTGAATGGCACAGGACTGGTTTAATGAAGATCATTTCTGAATTAGCTGCCCATTATAAGAAAATCAGAATAAGATCAATTAACAGACCAGTCAGAAACTCAAGGAGCCAACATGCAGACATGGACCAAGCACAGCATCACTCATCCTGCAAAAAGTCAATACGATGTCTAATTTGTTAACCACATATGGAATGATATGCACAAAAGAAACAAAGACAACATCATGATGCTTGCCACCATCAGCTCTCTCTGTGCTGGGCTGTTCCATTATGTAAGTCCCAAAGCACCAAGCAAGGCACTAAATTACGTACAGGTAGTGGTTGGATATAGGCTGCCAGCCGGCTTTTAGCAACATCCCCCATATGGCTAGGAACACTTGTGCCAGTTAATTAGCACTGGCATTAATCGAGAGAAGGAACATTGACCAGGACATCGAGGTTATCCTTAGACGATTTAAATGTGTCATGTGATCATTCGTTCCATCTGTTATCAACATACCTCACACTTAATCCAGTAAATAAACTCCCTACCATTTTAAGCAAATGATTCCATTTTGCCAGGCCTCTTTGCAAATCTCGGCGTGTTTTTCTCCCTAGAATCTATAGTGTGAAGTGTCACAGTGTCCTGATGTGAATTCAAGGACAAGAGCTACCCCTGCCCCCATCCATGAAATCCTGGGGAAGTATCCATAAGAGGTGGGGGAATAAAATCAACCACATGCCATCACTCACTCAAATGCATATTTTTCACTTTGCAGCTACCCAACAAATCTGCCTTATTTTCTTTCCATGCTCACAGTTCTGCTGAAAGCACATAGAAAATAAAGCCCCATTATTCAAATGAATTTCACTGTGCACTAAAAATGTGACTATGTTTGGGGGAAACCCATTTTAAAAGTGATCTCCTCTGAAATGGATAATGCCTAGCAAGGTATAAAACACTTGGGTACTTAGAAAAAAAGCAGATAGGAAATAGTCCAACCTCAAAACACCTCATTGGCAAATTGACTCACTATAGGTATAGACCCAAAGTAGATTTCCAATCCACTTCCTAGAAAGGTATATAGACCATGCATTTTTAGAAACACTGGTAAACATCTTCCCTGAGAAACTTATCTTCAAGAGTCTCTTTTCTACCCTAAGAAAGGTTATATACTCAATATATCATTAATCTTTAGCATTTCTTTATCTACCTCTTCCATAGACTTCTTTCCTCTTCAACACTACCTCCAAAGCCAATTCTCATTAAATTGATGAAAATGTACATCATTTGCCCAATGCACGAGATGGCCTTTAGGAAGAGGCCAAAACCCCCTCAAAGTTATAAAAGGTCTCGAGTACTGGTCAGATGAAAGTAAAAATAATGCCTGATCATGATGGAACGTCTCTCAGTGCTGAGACATCTTAGAATAATCAATAGAAAGCACTGAACCTGACTGAGGAAGATCAGGGTTCAAATCCTGCTGCCTCCAGAATGGTGACCTCGGGGAAATTACTTGATCTCTCCTGGCTAAAAATGACAATAAAATCCCTATTCTCTCCAAATAATAGAGTTAGCATGAGATCCAGCGTAATAATGGACATTGTCATTGCCACCTGACTCACTGTGGACTTGGCATAGAGTGGTAATCAAGTTTAGTTCCCTTCTCTAGTACTTCATATAAAAGGTATTACCTAATCTGCAATGTCGTCTTAAAAAAAGTACAACTTACTCTTTCAGGTAGCTCAGTGTGATGAAGCAGACATTACTGGTCTAATTTTACCCCAAGCACAGGGAAAATCCAAAAGTCATCTCAGGAGCCAATTAATCAGAGAGAGATAATTAAATTTTACACATTGGACTAAGTTTTAACTAGGACACTAGAGCTACCTTGAGGATTACATAGTGTTTCCTGCTCTGGGGAAAATGAAATTCGTACAATTATACAATTGTTCAGCTCAACCAATACTTATTGATGATCTGCTTCATGCCAGATCCTACACACTCTGAACACAGATAGGAATTCGACCCTTTCCCTGACCTGGAAAACCACGTGGTCTAGGAGGCAAAGATAAACACAGAGATACGATGTGATATATGATATGCAAATTATGAGACAGAGGTACACAGTGAATCAGGGGGTGGCTTCCTGTAAGGGATGTCATGTCTGAGTCAAGATGAATAAGAGTTAGATGGGTGACTAGTCACAGGAAGGGATTCCAGGCAGAGGGAAGAGCACAGACAAGACCCTACATGGAACCCTTACAGGGAGTTAGATGCCGTGCTTTTGTACTGGAAAATCGACATGAAAGAGCAAGGTCTGGAACATGAGGCTAGGGAGTATGACAAACAGATAACCTGAGAAGAGGAGAAATGGTGCCGTGCACTATCAAAGGATTCTTTACTTTACCATCAAACATCACACAGTTTTTCTTAAAATGAAGATCAAAACAGACAAGCAAAATGCATTCCTGTTTGTAAAACACAGTCTTACGATAGGTTCCAAAGAAACCATCTATTTACCCAAATAAGGAACAGTGGGATACATACAGAGATGGACACAATAGTCTCTGGGATGTTGCAAAGCTGACTCCCTTGACTGAAACTCACAAAAACAAACACACAAACAAAGACCCCAAACTACCTGGGAATTTAGAAGGAAAAACCTGGAGCTTAGCAATCCTGCTCTAACCTCCTCCATTTATTGACTAGAATAATTTGCAGTCTCTCAATCTAGAACCCGTTCATGAAAAATAAATCCTCTCCCCCTTGCCCTACCAGAAGAGTCATTGCCTTCATCTCCAATACAACACTCCAGAAGTCTAACATTCCTATCCATTCATCAGTGGTACGTGCAAATATTTGAACAGTTATTAACAAAAGCTCAGGTTGAAAGGTAGTTGTTCATCTGGAAAGTGTCTGTAGATTGAATAATTCTGTTTATAATTCATGGCCATTTCCTTCCACTTCCCCATCACAATTTACCATGTGGGACACACTGGCCCATGGTCGTTCTGTGTGTTCTGTTACTTGTTTTAACCAAGGCTCTTGTACAAACTAAAGTCTGCAATACAACTTTAAACATTATGTTGCATATTATCCTCCTCAGAATCTACCATAAGAACCCATACCCTGCACATTCCCAAGCTCACAAGAATCCACCTGCCAATGCAGGGGACACAGGTTCAAGCCCTGGTCCGGGAAGATCCCACATGCCGTGGAGCAACTAAGCCCATGCACCACAGCTACTGAGCCTGCGTGCCACAACTACTGAAGCCCGTGCACCTAGAGCCTGTGCTCCGCTAACAAGAGAAGCCACTGCAAGGAGAAGCCTGTGCCCCGCAATGAAGAGTAGCCCCCGCTCACCACAACTAGAGAAAGCCCGCACACAGCAATGAAGACCCAATGCAACCAAAAATAAATAAATAAATAAAATTTAAAGTAAATAAAATAAATAAAAATGTATGACCATAGGAACATATCCCTGACCCCTCTTGGGGCCTTGGAAGGGGTCTATAGAATGAGAAACCCTGAAGCCTAAACTTGATTTGTTTCATGGTAAGTCCCCTCTCTGCTGAAGACTTCCCACTTTGGCCTGCCTCTTGGTGCCCCAGCATGCCTGTTTGTTCTCTTTATAAGGTCACACGTCTATAAGGAACCCCTTCATTAACGTTTCTTCATATACACAATCTGTGTTGATTCTGAGTCCTGCAAAAATCCTTGCCCATTCTAACGTATTAAGTGAAGATGTGATAGACAACCTTGCTTTCTTCCCCTTCTGCTTACCTTCCTGAGAGACGTGAAAGTTTCCTGTAACTTAGTCTAAATTTTGAGCCTTTCTTTCCAAAAGCAGTCATGAAAAAATAAAACTAGGCAGGATTAAAAGAAATACTTTACTCTCTTATGAGCTTTTCCAAGCAGGCCACAAGCTAAATGTATTGGGTCTATCCTCACTAAATGCATAAAAGAAATATGATGGCACCTTTCTAAAGATATGTTTGGTCAACTACGATTTTTAGCAGCTGTAATTGCAGTGCAGCTATCCAGCATTTTTCTTGCTGCTCCTTTTGAATAAACATCTTAGTAAACACCCAAAACAAAGCATTATTATGTTACAGAAACAGAGAGAAGAACTTTATTATGGAACCATGCTGGTTTGGCTCTAACCATACAGAGTACACAATTCTGCAGGTATTTGATGCAGATGTTTGAATTGATTGGCCCCTTGCTTTTACTATAATATCCAGGGTCTGCATCATTAGATTATAGAGCAAAATCCCCAGTGAAGTGGTGAGAGCGTCAGTTCCCTGAACATCCAAAGCCCGCTCAGATTAAGCCTGCAGTAGTGTATCGCAAGCCTGTTGTTTCTTTTTAATTTTCAGAACCATGGCATTCCTAATGTCCACAGACGGAATACTCAGTAGTAAAAGAAATGGTGACCATTTTACAACTGATTCAAACAACTTCACCTTCCAAAGTTAGAAATTCTAAGAGCTACATACCAGGAAGAAAATACAAGGCTACATTGTCACACGTGGAAATATACAATGGTATTCCAGTCACCTCCTATGATAAAAGTGCTTCAAATTAGAACAACACATTCATTGTTAGGAAGATGTTTCATAAGACTACACTGTCCAGTAAGAGATATTCAGTTAATTTCCTTTGAAACATGGCTTTTTTCCTCCATATCATCACTTATCCACCTACCTCCCTCCAGTCAGTCTTTGGTTTTGTTTTTTAACTCTTCGTAGCAACTTCACGACTGAGAGTTTAAATTGTTTACGGATGCTGGCTACCTTGCTCAACCAAGGTGAAATTTACATTATCAAATTTTTACTACATTAGTGTTTCTAGGATGGAAAAGAAAGGAACAAGAAGATGAGATCTTCATAGCAAGTTCACCATCCTAAATGTAGCACAGAAAATAAGCAGGCTTATTTTTTTCACTCTGGCAGTTTAGTAATGCTAACTGTGGGAATATCCAGTTTTTACATTGCATATGTAGTAATTAGTAAATTACACATTTATTAATATGTTAGTAAACAAGTACATATTTGTTTTAAGCAGTGGTCATTTTAAACGCTTTTTTGACAATTTTGTACTATTTGTAACTTAAATGTAATATATGTTCTTTCATATTTGAAAGAACTCTAGAGAATTTTTTCATACTGTTTACAACCTAAGATCTTCTAGAAAGAGCTCACATTTAAATGTTTAATTTGAACAAGTTTAAATAAAAGTTTGAAATATTCTCAATAATTATATAACAATAATTTTGGCATCATTCTAGTAGATGCCAACTGGAAATATAAATGTTGATTACAAAGCAAATTAAAATGGAGAATAAGAATATAAATAGAAAACATATATGTATTTATCTCTACCAAGTTGTAAAGAAATAGATTGTTTCATATTAAGAGGCAACACTCTGCTCTTTTTTATTTGTAACAATTATAACGTATTAGAAATCTGAGTCCGTTTCTCTATTTCCTAACTCCTAAAGGCTGTGCTAAGAGAAGATATTTACAATAATGGAAGATCTAAGAAAATTATCTGATACTTAACACCACAGCCCAATATTACATTCACAACCAGGAAAGAGCTGCACATAAATTCTCAGTTTTGCTGTTGTCTTGTTCTTTGCACCAAGCGTCCCCAGATATCAGTATTTGCTAAAAGAGATATCAGAGTGTAGCTAATAAGAAAAGGCAGAGGTAAAAAGGCAGGAACATTCCATTCTTCTTGAAACTGTTTCTTTCTTTTGAGGAAAAGTTATACTTCAATTGGGGAGATAACCAAAATATTGATCTACATTCAATTTAAGTTCAAATCAAGGTCCAAGTATTAAATACCAGCATGGTTATTTGCAGCATTCCCTGAAAATGGGAAAGAAATCCATGACAGTGATTTTCTTTTATTGATGCTTTTAAAATGTATTCAAAACACCCCATGCTTGTGTTACTATTAATAAATGTTAATTCTTTACCCTAGAAAACCTCTGGAAATACACACAGCATCTGCCCAGAATATAAAACAACATTGATTTATGCCTTGAACGTAGGGTTACAATGAATAACAAACAAATTCATTATGATGGCATAAAAATATCAAAATAAATTACTCCCTAGTATCTATATCACATTGTAGGTTATTAGTTATTAATATCATTATTCATGACAGGCTTAAATACTGATGTAAAGGAGTAATTTTCTTTATTACTATGCGTTCCTCTAAAATCAGTTAGTTGGACAAGGACAGAAATCTAGGTAACTTAGAGTGAATATTAAAAAAACAGCTGTGTCAGATGTGCCTGAAAAGAAATCTGCATGTGTCTGAAAAGAAATCTGCAAGCAGGATTAAACAAAAGCCCTGGGATGTACCTCGGTCATTTATTAGTATTTTTACTGAGTAATAAGAATAATTGCTGATATGTACTGAGCACTTACTATGCACTAGTCTTTGGGTTAAGTACAATAGGTGCATTATTCCCATTTATTCTTATTATTCCATGGGTAAAATTATATCTCCATTTTATAAGTGGAAAAAAATCAAAACGGAGAGATTTTAAGTAACTGCATGTGGGCAAATAGCATCAGTATGACTAGAACTTAGGTCTTCCTAACTCCCAAGTTCTTTCTGTAGATCAGAAGCCAGGAAACTTTCTGTTAAGAGCAATGTAGTAATATTTTTGGCTTAGGGAGTCATATCTTCTCCGTGGCAGCTACTCAACTCTACAGTTGTAGAGCAAAAGCAGCCATTGACAACATGTCCAGGAATGAGCATGGCCGTGTTGCAGTAAAACTTTACTTAAGGACACTGAAATTTGAATTTCATATAATTTTATAAGTCATGAAATATTATTCTTCCTTTATTTTTTCTAACCATTTTAAAAATATAAAAACGATTCAGCAGATGAAAGGATAGAGAAGATGTAATATATACATGCGTGTGTGTGTGTGTGTATGTACATGTACACACACACACACACACACACACACAATGGAATATTACTCAGCCATAAAAAAGAATGAAATAATGCCATTTGCAGCAACATGGATGGACCTAGAGATTATCATACTAAGTGAAGTAAGTCAGACAAAGAAAGACAAATACCATATGCTAGCGCTTATATGTAGAATCTAAAAATAATAATACAAATGAACTTATTTACAAAACAGAAACGGACTCACAGACATAGGAAACAAACTTATGGATACCAAAGGGGAAGGGAGGGAGGGAGGGATAAATTGGGAGTAGGGGATTAACAGATGCACACTACTATATATAAAATAGATAAACAACAAGAATTTACCATATAGCACAGGGAACTATATTCAATATCCTGTAATAAACTATATTGGAAAAGAAATTTTAAAAGAATATATATATATATATATATATATATATATAACTGGATCACTTTGCTGCACACCTGAAACTAACACAATATTGTAAATCAACTATAATTCCAAAAAAAAAAACCCATTCTTAGCTCTCAGGCTAAAACGAAAACAGTGAGCTGGATTCGGTCAAGAGGCTGTAGTGTGCAAAACCTGCTCCGAACTAGTACTTTTCTACTTTAATGTACACACACATTAGCTGGGAGGTCTGGGGTGAGGTCTGGAAACTCTGAATTTCTATCAAACCCCCAGGTAATGTTGGTGCTGCTGGCCCACAGACCACCACGCTCTGAAGAACAAAGTTCTACACTGTAATGCTCTCCTAAGCAATCTCTAAAGATGCTCATTTTCTTACACCCAGGGTTTTGGTTAATGACCTCACTGAAGCTCACAGATGTTCAAGTTGGGAAGCTTTGAGCCCCTGCCCCCATTCTTATTGTTCCATATCTGATTTATCTCTCCAGAGGCTCTGCCTCCTTTCCATCCCCAATTCCAATGCCAATCACATCTTCCAAACAGTTCCCTAGTCTTCAGTCCCTTCTCTCTGAAGCCTCTCCTCTATTTGGCAATCTGGGACTTCTTTCTCTTTAAAATATAATAAAGCCCAAATATTTCCCTTCCTGACTCGCACTCATCTCGGTGGTGGCCCAGGGCATACAGAATAAGATTCAAATGTTAAGTTCTTCACAGTCTCACCTAACCCACCTTACCGATTTCGTCTCTCATCATTTCCTAATGATAATCATGATAACGGTAGCCCCAAACTTTTGTTAAGCTCTTATCATGTAGAAGGCACAAATACATTTCCTTTAACCATTGCTCCAGACTACTGTATGAGGTATGTTCTGTTATTCCTATTTTATAGATAAGGAAACTAAGATGTAAAGAGCTTCAGGTGCCCAAAGCTACAGAGCTCCTAAACAACAGATGTGAAGCCAGAACCCTGGCCTCCTGACTCGAGCCCACAGCCTAACCGCTAAGGTGTATTCCCTCCCAAGGTCATTTCACACGCTCACCACGCTGAACTACTTGAGTCCCTAATGCAGGCCACGCATTTCAGTGGCTCATCTCTGCCTGTGACCTCCTTTACTGCCATCGTCGCTTGCCTCCTCCTCACTCAGCACTCAACTCACAGGTCACCCCTCTCAAAGTCTCCTTTGTCTCCCTCTCTCCTCATGGTACAGAGATGCCCCCAGAGTCATTATTTTTCTAGTGTCTATTTCCCCTACCAACACTGACCTCCCTTAAGGCAGGATCTCTGATTATTTTTTTCTGGTACCCCCGTCAGTTAATACTATGCTTGGGAGGTAGTCGGTGTTCAATAAATATTTGACAGATGAACAAGAGAGTTGAGGAATGAATGAATGGGTGGGCAGTCAATTTAACAAATCACCCTTCGCTGGATTTCCACATCTGTATAAAGAAGGGATTGAATCAGATAAGTTCTAAATTATTTTCGTCAAGACCCATTATATATTTATTATTCATTCACGCCCTTATTTATTAAATGCCTACAGCCTGCCGGGCACAGTTCTAGATCCTGAGCATATACAGTAGCAGAGGGAGCAAAGTCCCTGCCAAAACTGACTTAAGGAGCACTCTTTTAGACAGATGTACACATATGCATAACAAAAAAGACAGCTATTTACAAGTGGCATTTATAATTGTATTAATCAACTCATATGTGTACAAGTAAGAATCAGTTCCTTCCGGTCGTCAAAGAATATGTATTGCCAATAAGGCAAGAATATGGGATACTGACAAAAGGACAGAGGGACACTTGAGTTTAGGTTGATTATACTGTCCATTTGGGGCCTCAAAATTGTAGCAGTTTTGCATTTGATGTATTTAGTTGCTAGCAACCTATTCCTGAGTGTGCATTTACAGAAGGACACTGCAAATAAGAAAAGTAAAGAGATATGAAACAACTTTCCATGGCTTAAGAAACAGTTATCTTGTGGAGAAATGGAAAGTTATACTTGTTGAATGGCATATGAAAAGCACAAATGATTTAAGTTCATTCTATTTAAGTTTAAATTAAGTTCCAAGTATTGGATTATTTTAACAATAATCATCATTTTGCTTACTTTTCATTTTACTTACTGGTCATTTTTACTGCACATAGAATTGCAGTTACAATAAAAATAGAAGCATTCTTATAGAAAAAAATATATATAACCTGAAATCCTTGTAAAATTTTCATAAAACCCCAGTAGGATAAACTTGTAAATTAGTATTCAGAGATTTAAAACAGCTGATAACTTGACAACCACAAATTCATAACAAAAACAGATATGAACCCAGGGGCCTAAGCATAGTGTTCAAGTTTATAACTCAGAATTTTCTTTACCCTGTTTAAAATTCTGCTGTACTTTAAGTAAATGTATCTGTATCAACTGTAATCTACTCCAACAATTCATTTAGCCTTAATGGTATCAATTTTGCTCAAGTGCAATGCAGTTTTCAAATAAATGGTCTTATGCGGCTATCAATACCTATGTTTGTGAATGTAACTCATTGCCCTTTCTATAAGAAAACCTAGAAATATATAATATTTTTCTTATAGAAATCTTTTCTTACAGAAAACATAGCTAATGGAAAATAGCTAATAGAAAATAAAGGTTTTGCACTTGCAATATTTACAGTAAAATTATTTCTAGAAAGTGCTTAAGCGTACTTATGAAATGGAATTGTCTTTAGCATAGTCTCAGACATAAATGAAAATAGATCACTATGCCCTTCCCACCAAGGAAGGCTAGAAAATGTTAGTAGACATACACCCAGAGTCCTAGTTGCCTTTATTTCTTGAAGAGTGTGTTTGTTAGTATGATTTACCCCCAAAGGGTTTATTAATATTAACAGAAGGAGCAGAATTTGGAAGATATCCTAGAACTTCAATATGCAAATAAATGACTTTAGCTAGAACCCTTGATTTAAAAATAAATGAAGCCTTTATCACTCTATGCTCAGTCCTGCTCCAAGCACAAGGTCCTTGGCATTGGAGAGGAGTCTCCCCTTTACTGTCTCATCAGGGAGTGCATGCAAATGTGACTACATTGACTGAGGGTAGGCATTACACACCATATGGCCCTCTTCAACAGAATCAACATGAGGAGGGGCTCTTTGCTGACAGAGAACTAAGCAGGGAACAAAGTGAACACCTGGTCAGATAAAAATCCATCAGGATATTTGAATCGGCTGCCCAGTCTCCAAATTATTTGCAGGCATCAAGTCCGAGGTAAAATGAAATGTGCCCCTCTCCCATATTTCAGTAATTATTCTGGTGTTAGAATGTGCATGATATATCCCTGAATGGAAAAACCTTCTCAACTGGCCAGTATGACTTTTAATTCCACAGAAGGTGGTGATGGTATGGTGAACAGCTTAAGAGATTAGAAATTGAGACTCCCTGCCATTTCTTCAGTGGGCACAGCCCAGCCCAGTGTGGCTTTGGGGAACACCACCCTCCCTAGCTTTGTCTTGACCATTTGGAAAGATGCCAACAATGACTACCAGCATGCTTGCTGCCCTTTTAAGCCCTCAGGTGGCTGGGAGGCCTTGGACTCTCCTGTGAAGGTAGAAAGAGAAGAGTGTATGTGACAGGTCAAACTTTCTCCTTCTTTTCTCTCTGATCAGCACTTCTTTGTCCTTCTCATTTATAGAGCAGAACTTCTATATCAGCCGGGAAGGTGATGGCAGCAGAAGATTTCAAATCGTTGGATGCACCAGTAAAAGGCTGCTTATGAGTAAGTTCACCAGGCCATGGTAAGCTCAGCGAGCTCCTGTAATGAGTGTCCAAGAGCAGAGGGGAAACCTTGAGTCTGTAAAAAAGCAACCCAGCCTCTAAGGTTGGTCAGCCTGGGCAAGTGCTCAAAATGGCGATTTCAAGGCCAGACTAATGAGCTAATAAATTATAGTCACTTCACACGCAACATGGTATGATTTTTCCTGCTGAGTTGGATCAGGTAGCAATCTAGACTAACCTTTAAAAACTGATTTGAAATGTCCCAATAAGGTGGCCCGATAGATGCAGCCTCTGTTTTGGATATGAAGGCCTAAATTTTCATCCTTTTGTGTCAGAAATATCTCTAGAGCGGTAGCGATTTTATCCCCCAGGGACATTTGGCAATGCCAGGAGACATTTTTAGTTGTGATTCCATGAGGGGGAGGGGGTGGGCAGGGATGCTTCTGGCATCTAGTAAATAGAGGTCAGGGATGCTGTTAAACATCCTACAGCATATGACAGCACCCCTCCCCATAAAAAAATTATATAGCCTAAAATGTCAACAGTACTGAGGTAGTATTAAGAAATTCCTCTCTAGAGGGTACACAAATAGGTAAACCACAGCTTGTTTAACCAACAAGAGTGAGCTGGCAAAATCTGGCTCCTAATTTGAGAGGCAGGACTGAACAAAGCATGTTAAGTCCACTTGCGTTCCACTGGGCAGGCCTTGCCTTGGTCAAGTAAATCCACTACGAAGTCCTGTTGGGGTAATGAACTTGTCCTGTGAAAATGACTAAATGGAAAAAGGAATAAAATCATCATTATTTCCGGCAGAGAGCCCCATCATCTTGAATTGTGCAATGTGTCCTGCAGATGGGTAAGGTTTAATGAGCATGCCCAATTAGCTCTATTGCCTCCACCTAGGGTGAAAGTCATCACATTGTTTCAGTGCCTGAGGCTTCAAGCTCCCCTTAATCTGCCCCAATTCATAACAAAATTAAGCATCACTAAAGTAAGTCATTCCACTTTCTCTGGGAACCCGGTGGCCTAGTGGGCTTATAAGCACGTGACAGAACAATGGTAGTTAGATTAAGTACCAACTCTGTTCACTGCGCGCTCTCACTTCCAGATATCAAGGAAATCATCTATGAATAGTTGCTTTAATTATGTTTCTGTGTTTCAATTTAGCTAAGTCTACATGTTGGTGGAAAAAGCCAAAAAATGGCTAAATGGATGTGCGTGTGTGTGTGAGCACACATGTGTGTGTGTGTATGTAGTTTTTCTAGATAGTTTTTTAAAAAAAATCATATATCTAGGCAGCTAAAAATAATGTCAAGAATGGGGCAGTTACACCATTTTACTATTTTAATCTTGTAACAATACTATCTCTTCAGGAAAGATCTGCCACCATAGCAGAAGTTCTGATGACAGAATAGCGATTTAGATTTAATTTCCCCCTGAGCAAAATTTCATCAAACTTGGAAGAGGGTCAGAATATCCTAACTCAAGTCCCAGGGCAGGACAGTTCCACTCGTGGAGGATTTCAGGGATTCAGCTAAAGGATATGACGTGATTTATCCTTACGCTTCTATAGAAACCATATGGTACCCGGAAGTTCTCAGCATGCTCAATTGAACCTATTGGGGAGACCAGCCATCTCCCTTGCTGACGCCCACATTACACTTCCTATAAAAGGTTAGGGCACTTGTGGGTAATTTCAGCATGAATCCAGTCCCTAGAGCAACACATGACAATCAGGCTGTCTGACAAGGACACATGGTCCCCCACCCTTCCGTGTCACCTGTTACTGTGTTATAACTACATGGAACAAGAACTGGCCTTTTTCACTATGGCGATTGGGATAGGCATTGAGTGGCCACATTCCCTGCCTATCAAAAGGCCCCCTGTGCTTGTTATGCAGTGATGAGATGCCCATCGCAGAGGATTCTCCCGAAATCATCCTTTGCCCTACACGGTGACGCCAGCCCTAAAGGTGTCCAAGTGAATACTTTAACTAATAGGCTGTTTTGAGGACTTTGGACAAAGAAATGGGTGTCAGGATCATGACCAATAGAGATAAGGAGCATTTGCACTGTTAGATGCCATTTCCAACTAAATCAAACCCTCTGGCCAGTAAGAAAAGGGCTGGAAAAAAAAAATCCAACAACAAATCTGCTGAGAAAGCCAAATGGGTCCACCTTCCACAACCCCTTCTCTCCCCCGTTTTTTTTTTTTTTTTTTTTTCTGAATAGTACCAGGAAGAAAAGTAGAAGTAGCAGGGGTGGGGGCAGTTTTTCTTCCAGTTAAAATGTAGTGGGACAAAAAATTCTGAATATCCATTCTGCAACAATTGTCAAATTCTACTGTATGTTGTGGGTGAGGCAAAGCATGGCTGAAAGGGACTGAAGCTAGGTTTGTCACCTAAGCATAGCATGTTAGGACCATGAGGTCACCTGGCCCAACATCTTCATTTCAAAGAGGAGAAAACTGAAGCTCAGAGAGGGTGAATGATTCACTCAACCAATTCTCTAGTAAGAACACCAGGAAGCGAAACTTCCAATTTCATCCTGTTGCCTCCCCTCACTGGTCCACTGTTTCAAGTCCATTGCTTAGATCTCTCTAGACTACCATCTCTGAGTTCAAAGCCGTCCAAGACAATTTGACAGTCTAAAGCAACCGATGCTTCCCAACTCCAAAATCCAAACAGGGAGTTGGAACAGGAGGTTGGCTCTACCTAGCCAGGAAGATATTTTTTCTGACTCTTGAGCAATCCCAAATGTCAATACAAGACTCCTGTTTGCCCAGGGCTTACTGCAGGAACTTGGTCCACTGAGAACATATGGCCTGCTGGGCACCTGCACATATAGATTATAACCTTGACTGAAGGCCAAGTAGAGGAGGTGATAAAGGCAATTGCCATTAGTCTGTGCCTTTTACCTCTTCCATTTCAATTGTCTCTTGCTCTTACCTGAACCCACAGGAAAACTGCACAGCAAGAAACACTAAAAAAAAGGGAGGCCTCTTAGGCTCCAGGGACTTGAGCTCCTAGCCGCAAATTTCCTTTCATTCAAAAGAATGATCTCCACCTTTTTTCTCAGCACAACACTTAGCATGCCCATGGGGGGTGGCGGGGCACGGGAAGTGTTTCTCACCAGGAATAAGCTGCAAGGTATATTTGAAAACTGAGATTTCTGAATTGCAATTGGCATCTCTCGGTGCCTTTCAGATGGGGGCCATCTAACTGCAAAGTGACATTTTGTGGTCAGGACTTGGTGGAGACCCAGTGAAAAACTACAATCAGTCAGTTTCTAAAACACAGGCTCAAGAAACTGGGACCTAGCATTAAACCTAGACAATCTTCCATGATTGTTCATCAAAGGAAAATCACAAGAGACATTCAGTTTTCAAATTATTCTCCCTCGCTAGCCGCTCTTATTGCTATTACCATGAGCAATATCATTCTTTACCCACTGCAGGAATCTTTTGTGAGCAAAATACCATTGAAAATCTTTACTTTCGAATCCATTCACTCCTGGCAAGAAGCAGTCCTGGATGAATTTTCCGGTGCCCAGCTCAGTAAAGGAGTGACCTTTGGTTGATCTAATTTACTTGTCTCTTTTATCCACATATGATTTATATTACATGGGTATTTAAGTAATGCCTTTGTCTTCTAGCACCTGTAAGCCCTTCATAATCATTAATTAAGCCTCAAGTCCATTTGAAATAACAGATTTCTTCGCTTTGTAGAGATGGAGAAACTCTGGAAGGATTGCGGGTCCACGTGGAGACAGTCTTGACTCAAGCCCTAGAGGGAGATAAGTACATTTCCCAACCTCTCCAGGCAGCCTAACTGTCCATAAATGTGTGGCCATAATATTAAGTCCCTGCTAACCACATAATTGCATTTATGAACACTGGCAGTTCTGTATTCACTCCTGGGTGCTCTTGGAAAGTTGGCCAAAGAGATGAGGGTATTGGAGCATGGCTAGAGTGAGGAAGGGCCAGCCAGGGAGGAAATATTGAAGTTTTTGATGGCTTGATCTTCTTGAAACAAATATTCTTTATAACATGGTCAAGCAACTGTGAAGAAGCCATTAGAGAGGGGTGAAGCTGGAGGCCAGGGGGCCAGTTAGGATGTCTTTATAGAGTGAATCCAGAAAGTACAGTGGCTAAGGACACAAGTTGGTTGTTTTTTTTTTTTGGCTGTGTTGTGTCTTCCTTGCTGTGCACGGGCTTTCTCCAGTTGCGGCGAGCGGGGGCTACTCTTCGTGGCGGTGGGCGGGCTTCTCATTGCAGTGGCTTCTCTTGTCCCAGAGCACGGGCTGTAGGTGCGTGGGCTCAGTAGTTGTGGCACGCAGGCCCTAGAGCTCAGGGGCTTCAGTAGTTGCAGTGCGTGGTCTCAGTAGTTGTAGCTCACAGGCTGTAGAGCACAGGCTCAGTAGTTGTGGCACACGGGCTTCGTTACTCCGAGGCATGTGAGATCTTCCCAGACCAGGGCTCGAACCCATGTCCCCTGCACTGGCAGGTGGATTCTTAACCACTGCGCCACCAGGGAAGTCCCTCAGGGCACAAGTTTTGACGTCAGTCAGCTATGGGTTGGAATGCTGGCTTTGTTACTCGCCAGATGTGTGGGCAATTTATTTCCCTTTTTGAAGACTCTTGTTTTCTCATCTGTAAAATGGGACTAACAAAAGTCCCCCATAGTGCTGTGGAGATTCTATACGATAAATGTAAATCACTCAGCACAATATTCAGTGCAAAAAATGTTCGGTTATAATTGCAAAAACTGAAATAATGCTTACATTTGCTGGGCACTGGTCTGTTACTCGTTAACTCCTCACAACAGCTTAAGAGGCAGTGTTATATTTTGCCTCCATTTTGCAGGTGAAGAAACTAAGGTACAGAGAGGATTTGTAACTTAAGTTATGGAGCCAAGATTCGAACCCACACACTCTGTCTCCAGAATCTGTGCTGCTTATTACTCCTCTAATAATAGCAATTAGTATTGATTACAAAGGCCATAGATCTGGAATGGAGACAGATGGAGGACTGCGTGCCTGGCAGGACGTAGGGATGACAAGAGAAGGGATGATGCAGACTGGTTCCCTGCGGTTCTGACTTGAGCGATGGTCCATGGTATCTCTCACAGTGGTGGGTGGTGGGGAATACAGAAAGTGGAACAAGTCTTATATACCCACAGAACATTCAGATATAAATGGTTAATAGGCGGGTGCATACATGGATCTGGAGTTCAAGGCAGAAATTAGGGTGGGTTTTATAAATTTGGGAGTCATCAGAAAATACTTGGGAACGGGAGTCCTGTGAGTGGATGAGATCGCACACACAGTGTATGGGGTGAGAAAAGAAGAGGACCCCTTTGGGGGGGAGCAGAGGGCTCCAACATTTAAGGGTTGAACAAAGAAGGGTCCTAAAAGGAACGCAAGAAGGAGTGGGTGGAGAAGGCACGTGCTTGCTGAAAGCCAAGAAGGAAGAAGGTTTCAACAGTCTTTCTCTGGTTTAAAACTAGATTTTTTTAATTAGGGGAAATATTTTATCTTTCCCCACTTACGTCTTTAGGGTACCACTCCCCAACCAAATACAAGGAATTTAAGTGTAGATGGATTAGTGCCATGCCAGCTCATTTCCTGGGAAAATAAAAAACTCACATCACGGGCTAAGGGGAGGTTAGCTTGTCCATCCCTCTCTCCATCTCTGACTGTTAAGGACTCATCTGTTCTTCATCTCAAAGACTACCACGTCCATGAAGCTCTCCCACGCACTCTAGTTGGAATTTAAACCATGTTCCTTTGTGGTTCTAGAGAATTCCATACATATCTATACCACATTTTTTTGGTCTAATTCATGTCACAGTTGTTCGTACAACAGTTCAGTCACTTACTAGACCAAAATTTAATTGATGGCAGGACCACATCTTAGCCTTTCTGTATCACTAGTGCTTGATGCTGTGTCTGGCACATAGCAGGTGCTAAATAAATGCTTGTGGGCCATGAATGAATTTAAATCTTTTACAATTTTTTATTTATTTATTTTATTTTATTTTTTTATAAATTTGAATTTAAATTTTTAGTGAATGTAGCCTAACAGGTACATTCAAGTCAGTCACCATCTTGCTTCTGGTTTCACCTTTTATGCACTGTATCTCAGTGCAAAAATACAGTATCAAGTTTCCATATCTGTAAAATTAATAAAATAGAGCTAGTGGGAATTAAATGAGATTATAAATGGAAGGTACTTAGAACATAGCAAGCATCCAATACTCGTTAGCCATTAAGTGCCAGGTTCTCGGCTCAATGACTCGCCGAGCCCCTCTGTGGAGGGTCTTAGAAATTCCTTGCTGTGTTTGGATTTCCTGTGGGCCCCTCACAGACCCAGGGGTCCTGGTTCCCAACCTATTCCTTTAACTCCTGTCCTGTAGGATTTACAGCCTGACTGTGACAACTAATTTTGGAACTGTAATGCCTCCTGTCATCTTCCATAAATTTGACATAAATAAATCACAAAATACCCTTTTTATATCGCTTTTTATCTTGCCACGCTCCTTGTTTCTTTTGGAAACAGTTTTTATGGCAAATGCACAGTGTAAATCCAGCCGGCAATAAAGCATGCCAAACAAGCGTGTAGCACAGGCACCTGAGAGGAAATTACCCGCCATTTGCAGTGCTCCACACAATTACCAGCAGGATGTCGTGGAGTGGCCTATTCAACGCGCCGCTCTGTCCTCCTCACGCATGATTTGCATAGCCCTTGTAAACAACATTGTAGAGAGGGGACCCACTGGTCTGCGTCTTCATGCCGGCCTCCTCTTGTGGCAACGAGAAGTCCTGACTTTGCATGGCACCTCCCCTGCCTGCTTCCCTGAAGAGGTCCTTTCCCCTACAGCAGCAACATCCAATAGAACCTTCTGCAATGATGGAAATGTTCTGTACAGATACGCTCGCTATCCAGGATGGTAGCCACAAGCCCCATGCAGCTACTGGACACTTGATGTGTGGGTTGTGAGACAGAGGAACTAGATTTTTCAATTTGAGTGTAATCAATTTAAATGTAAACTCTACCTGATAATTCTGTAGCTAAAAATATATACAATGTTGGATTGACGTAGCTAATACTTCATTTCAAATTTTTGCATCTATAAGTGAAATGATATATAATTTTCTTTTCTTGTATTATCCTGATACAGTTTTTAAACGAAGATTACACTAACCTCAAAAAAAACAAAGGTAAATAGCCACATGGGGCTAGTGGCTACCATAGGGACAGCACGGCAAAGATCATTTGACCTGTCTTCCTTTTCAGATACCTTGTTCCATACTTCTCCAATTTCAAACAACACCAGGAATCATGGTAAGTATCCACTGAGTACTTTCTCATGTGGCTGCTCTGCTTTCACCCTAATGGTGACCCTATGGGGTAGTTATTAAGATCTCCATCATTTAAATGAGGCCCCCGAAGTTGAGAGATTTTAAGTGACAAGTCTGAAGCCTCTCTGTGCTGGAACAGAGACACGCACCCAGGTCTGTCTGTCAAAGCTTTGCTGCCCTCAGATTGGTGTTCAGACCAGGCATTGTGGCTTCAGGTTATTATAACTAAATCGTTAGGGCAACCTTTGTATGAATTTGTTAGCACTGCAGGGTTCAATACCTAGCTCTGCAAAGCTCTCTATCCAGGGATGGAGACAGCTAGCTTCTCATCGCACCCTACCGCCCACTAGCTGCAGGTGTAAGGCCGTGCACTTCCAGACACATCTCTCCATGTGTGTGTACAGGCTGCCTCACAGGTTTGTTGGGAGCACTTGAGAGATCCATTTGAGGATGTGCTAAAGAGTAAAAGCGCTGCACAAATATAAGGCCTTGTGATTAAAGGAAACTCTGATGAATCCTACTGCACCCTATTTATTTCCGGCCTAAGTTGCCACAAAATCCATGTGCAATATCATTACCCACATCGATATTTACTGAACACCCCTGAAAGCCTACATTCTGTGCAGCAAAATTAAAGGAATGCATCCTGTGGCTTTTTTGTAATACCAAATTAAAGCAATGACTACCCACAGCAGAAAACCCACCCCACCGTGCACTGATTATTAACATGTTAATTTCTATGTCCCAGCTTTTGAAAATGATTCTAGGAACTACTTATTGAATTTTTAATTTGCAGATTATCTACCAGATTGGCTGCAATGGCTCTGAGCAATGGGGCCCACATGTCAGCTGAGCAGGTAAAGCAGACGCATGCAGACAACAGCGGCTCAAGTTCTGATGGGTCTGCCTACCCAGGACCTGGGCCCCTTACTGGCTCCTGAGAGCTTCGTGTTCAACAGAAATAATAGTGTATTTCCCATATGTGTGTATCAGGAGGGGAAGAGATATTAGAATGCTCCCCTAAAGAGGTTTCTAAAAATCATTCCACAGTCTGAACCTCTAAAGTCATTTACCAAGCTTATCTTTTATTATGCAAAGCCTCCCTCTTTCTTTCCCTTCCTTCCTTCTTTCTTCCCTGCCCTCCATCCTCCCTCCTTCCTGGCACTGGGAATACCGGCTGGAATCAGGCAGACCTGTCTCTGCTCTCACAGAACTCGCAGTCCAGCTGAAAGCTGTGGACACCAACAGTATGTGACACAACAGTGTGACAAGATCTATGCATGAAAGTGTATAGGAATCCCTAGCCCAGAGATGAGGAGGAATAATACCAAAGACGCCTTCCTAGAAAAAGCAAATTAAAGGGGGAGCAGGAGACAGTCAAACGGGTGAAGGGAGAGAATATTTCAGGCTGTGGGAACAGCAGAAGAGAAGAACCGGAGGTGGAAGGAAGTTAGAGAGCCTTTGGTGGTCCTCCACCAGGGCTGCAGATTCGAGCCCCGCCCCCTCGCAGGTGCAAGCAGAAGAGCCCCAGCAGCTGAAAGCCTCCCCCTCCAAATCAGGCAGGAGGCAGAACGGTCCCCAAAGCCCCTACGCACCACTTGTTAGCCATTTGTCCTCCAGAAAGTGACTTACCCTTTCTCAGCCCCCTCAGATCACTGGAGATCTTGCCTTCACCTGGAGTACCTTCAGCTCCCTTTTTCTTCCCCATTCATTCTCTACTCACTCTCTTATATACACAGTCATCTTTTTCTTCTACATACCTTATTTCTGCAACTAGATCATAACAACTTATTCCTAATAATAAATGCCTTTCTTAAAGTAAAAACTACTGAGACTTTGCATTTGCCCAGAACTTTGTACCTTGCAAAGGGGTTTCACCGGAGGGATTGTTATAGAGATCGGCAGAATAATCCCCTCAGTCAGTAGGGCAAGTATTAAGATCCTCAATTTACTGAGGAGAGCGCTGTGCTTCAGAGAAGCACAGAAGCTATGTGACATATCTGAAGCAACACGGCTGCTTCATGGTTGAGCTGATACGAGGACTCAAGCCCTAGAGCCAAGATTAGATCCTTGATAAATGTTTGGTAAGAGTCTTACCAAACATTAAATGGCTGACATTTTAAGTGCTTACTGGGTATGTCGTTCTAAAAACGCTGTATGTATGAAGTACATTCAACTTAAACTCATTGTATGAGGCAAGGGCTACCATTATGTGCTTTATTACGGACAAGGAAACTGAGTCACAAGGATGTTAAACAGTTTGCCCAGGCTCACTAAACTAGTGATGCCGCTGTGGTCCACGCCTAGATCCACCCCACAGCATGTATCCAGAGCCGCTGGGCACGCTGCTTCTCTGGATGACAAAATTTCTTTTACACTTGTTAGGAATCCTCCAGTGCTGGGAAGAACACCATGAATACTGAAGAGGCTCAATGAATATTTATTTATTTATCTTTAAAACAGTTTACTCTCTTGTAGGAATTAAAAGTTTCTTGACAAGTTCGAAGGCTTTGATTGTTTATTTCTTCCAAATTCCCATAACGATCACGGCTGCCCATGAATCAGCTTTCTCTAGTATCTC
The DNA here is from genome assembly GCF_965194805.1 of Balaenoptera borealis. Classification (NCBI taxonomy): domain Eukaryota; kingdom Metazoa; phylum Chordata; class Mammalia; order Artiodactyla; family Balaenopteridae; genus Balaenoptera; species Balaenoptera borealis. The sequence continues at coordinate 99,972,795 of NC_138861.1, read as the reverse complement.
TTAACCTGCGTTCCCAGCCCTGGACTGGGGACATTCTGTTATTGTATTTCTTTCTGCTGCTGGGTCACCCATCGGACCCACCCACGTTGGCATTCCCAGACACACACCTGCCTCAAGAGCAGCCTCTCAGCATAAACCACACACTCTCAGCAGGAGGCACCTTCAATACCACTTGCTCAAAACAGCCCATTATGTCCCTTAATCTTTTTTCCCCCCGTGGTGGGTAAGGACTTTCCTTGGTTCCCTTTTTCTTTTCCCACAGAGATGAGGAAACAATTCTCCTTAACCTTTTGAAAGCAAACAACAGACAGCAAAACCATGACACAAGATACAGATAGATACATGCGAGCTACCGTGAATATTCTATGGGATTGTTTAGTGTGTGACTGTCCCACTTCTCATTGACCAAAAGCAATGCGGACTTAGGAACACTTAGACAGACTTCTTATTTTACTAGATATCCTTTTACCTCTGGGTCTAAGAATTCCTACATCAGTCTGCAGCAGACTGGAGAAAAAGCTTAAGTACAACAAATTCCAACTCACCATAGCAGCCATCATTCAATAAGATAGATAGGAAACCAAATGACACACTCACCCCTTTTCCCACGGCTGCAAAGGGCTGAGGTGAAACCGTTGCAAATTCCTCAGACTTTGCTACTGCAGCTGAGGTTTAATGGGTTAATGATGGGCCCTGAAGTCAGATGAACCTGGCGACTCCCAACCCTGCTATTTTGCGACTTAGCAGAAGTTGCTAACTTAGCAAGCTGTTAGGCACATGTCCTGGCCTAGCCCCTCCAATTTTTCAAATCATGATTTGTATGCTTGGCTGCTTACGTCTGGGATAGGCACGGTAATCTGTGCTTATATGAGGGGGTAGGTAACCATGGGGAAACTCTACCTGGAGGTTCAATTAACAAGCTTGATTTGACCCTCAGAGAATGGCAGATACAATTCGTGGAGTCATATGCTATGTCTTTTCCCTCAATCAACTTATTTTCACAAGTGTTTACTAATCCATACAAAATGTGTTACCTGCAGCTGAGGGACCTCGGGTCACCACTTTATGTACATCCTTTCTTCCTGGATCAATGGAAAGAATAGCAGGTTGGTATCTATTTGGTCTAGTGTCAGTGACTATGATTTTGGGTAAAGGTCAAAAGGCTTTTATACACCAGTTGTTTTTTTTTCCCTGAGAAAAATGGTACCACTTCAGTCTATTTCTTAGTACCTTTCTCATGATATATTCTGCTCTGATCTGCAGCATAGTACAGCTGCACTGGCTGTTAAAACATTAAGACACTTCCATGCCAGCTACTTGGGTGCAACATCGATCACCCTATGACGTGAGGCAACCTCCCTTGGATGCAACAGCTAAGAGGGGGGCGCCCAGCACAGCACAGTGGGGTGGGGGGAGGGGCTCCACCATTCTGCTTTGGGCTGGACCTGGGTCCATTTTGATTGGTCATTGCCCTAGTTTTTGTGCCTGTGGTTATCTATTCCAAATAGTATCTCAGGATATATGGGATAATAGATGCAAGAATCCTTACAGATTTTTGCAAGGTTCCAAGGTTCCATATAAATTTAAGATAGTATTATAGTAATAACTCATGTAATCAATATGGCTGGGGCATAGTATGTTCAGAATGACCTAATTTGCTAATTTACTCGAGGTTAACCCACTTCTGCAGGGAGATTGACTGAAGCAAAGGACCTTTCCTCAAACGATATAGAGGACGGCACCTTGGACCTCCATTTCAGACATTTGACTTTAGTGATCGAGCTTTTCTCTAATTCATATTTTTAGCAGAAAATAGGACTTTTTCACCAAATACAAATACAACATCTGTCATCTGGACCATCATATATTCTTAGAAACAGCATGCTAGGCCTGCTGAGTTGCTTATCTCCAATGATGTGGTTAAGCAAGGTGGAAGAGAGAAAATTCATCCTCCCCAAATGACACAGGAATAAAGGCACAGACATTTAAAGAAATAAAGTAAAATTTGAAATGTAAAACGTCAGAGGTGGTGCTTAGGAATAATGAAACTGTAAGAAGTTAAACACAATCAGGTTTAAAGAGATAATGATAAAAATGAAAATCTGAAATCTCTTGCCAGTAGAGTAAACCTAGTCTAGGAAAATGAATTCAATATTTCCTGCAAATAAACAGTGGTTTCTAAAAATAGAAAACACAGATGTGAAAGCCAGAAAGTTTCAGGGGATCTTAGGTAGTGATGGTCAAAGTATGACTTTTTTGTGACTCTGTGAAATTACAGATGAGGGATTTCAACCCTGAAGGTAACTGAGATTTTATTAAACCGACAGACTATATTTTAATACATCCCTGATGAAATATACATGTGCTCACTTTTCAGACATAATCTGTATGAAAGTGCTTTGTGAAGCACTAAACCAGTGTATCTTCAAGTGGATTGCAAAGAATCAAAGACCTGTGAGACACTTAGTGAAAAATCAAACTACTATTTCACCCTGTTTCTCTGTTAGATATTCACAATGCTCATGGATCTATTAAAGGCTCTGAAAAGTCCTGCAATATTTTTTTAAATTCCTTTAACTTTTTTTTCTCTCTTTAATCAATATTTCCCAAATTTACCTGAGCAGAGAAACCATTTTTATTTGTCACAATTTGGGGGATGTTACATTAGAAAAATATAAGGAATTATCATTTTGCTACTCGAAGATTTTTGAAACACAAATATTCTGTGCACATCTTCAGGTGTCTGATCCTAAGGGTCCTCAAAGGCACCCTCTTAGGCTTCACCTGTGACTTCCTATCTGTACCAGCGATGTTGGTTTGAGGGTCTTTCAGCTGCTGGTTAAGTGAAGATGAGCTGCATTATTATTCAATTGCAGTGATTCTACCCACTGTCAATTCCCTAGAGGATCAGAGAAGTCCTCCCACTGTGGTCTTCCTGGGCTCAGGATGCTGGCTTGCAAGCTTCCCTAATTGCTTCACCCCGCTCACTTCCTACCCTGCATTTTTATCACTGGCAGGTGTTAGCAGGAAGCGCAGTCCTGTGGCCGAAGGAGGAAAGAAAATTTAGAGCAAGTGCCTTCTTTTAAGGAGAGCAGCCTTAGCAAAAATGTTACAAATTAGCTACAATTTACAGGTTCTCATTCTTTCCTGATTTCTTCAGGTGCCTGTGCTTGGCTCTCCAAAGGCTTTTAAACTTTATTTTCCTTTCTTTGATTATGCTGGTAGAAAGATGGAATTCTAAAGGAAATGCATCATAAAATTTATATTTGGGCAGTCTTATCAGCATTGGACATACATAATCTTTCATTGCAAAGTTTTTGCTATGAAATTGCACACAAATTCATTTCTACAAAGAGAGACAGAGACAGAGACAGAGAGAGGAAACCCTCTATGTTTTTATGGTGTTTGATGTCTATTTTTATGTTTCTTAAAGATAAAGCATTTATTCTATGCATGATTTGAATTTTATGCATCTCTTCTTTTTGCCTTAACGGAAGTGAATTCTTATTGCATAGCCAAATTTTACACTCAATTTATACTGCAGAGTAACTCCCTTCCTCCAGATGGGACTATAAACCAGTAGAAAGAAGTTTTTTAAGTGTTACTAATTGAATATAAGGGATCTACTTCTGAAAGGAAATCAAAGGCTCAGGGGAAAGCACAGAACATTATTGGTAAAGGACACTAATATCCATAAAATAAAATAACAAAATTGGTGCTGGGGTGGCTTGGTAACCAGGTTGGGTTGCTAACTTTGAAGGCACTGCATCGCCAAGTCACAGAAAGGGCAGCATATGGGGGGAATGCAGAGGAGGAAAGGCTGGCTTACCGGGTAAAAAGGATTTCTCCAGCTTCTTTGAAAGCTATTGGAGATCAAAGATAAGGACTTCTGATGGCCTGGAAGATGAATGGGAGAAGAATAACTACAAAGCCGTGGAGAGCAGGCCCAAGTATTAGATAGATCGAGAGGGAAAAACTAGTTGTATCAGGACCACTATGATCAAGGATCCAATAATGATAACATGGAAAAAACTTCTTTGCTTAATGTGTGTGTGTGTGTGTGTGTGTGTGTGTGTTTCCCCACAAAACACCTGTAATAATGCTGTATGCAAGCAGAACAGACAACTGCCAGGGGACCCAAACTAATATAACAATAATAGTACCACCTCATAATATTTGTTGAGTACTTACTATGTCCCAGGAAGCTGTGCTAAGCCCTTTGTAATGTATTTTTAAATTCTCTCAGAAACCTTTGAGGCCAAAACCCTGTCTCTAGTGGCCACATGAAAGGTGCTAAATAAATATTCATTGAATTAATAAACATTGCCTTGATGTGGTTACCATTATTCTTCCTCTTTCACATACAAGAAAAATCAAGTCTCAGAGAGCCTTGAGGAGGTGAGGGAACCATACAGCTAGTAGTTGCAGAGGCTGGCTTGCACCCATGACTGTCTGTGTCTACGTTTTATTTCAGTGATACTGCCTAAATTGGGACAGAGACACACATAATCTTTCCTCACAAAGATTACGGGGGATGGGGTCTCAGGATCTGGAGCCATGGCTGTAGAGACAGTGCAAAGCCAGGAGAGAGGAAAGAGCATGGTTATAGGACAAAGAACCACCTAGTTTGATTTTGCGGTCCGTTATAACTAACTGCTGACCTCAGTTTCCTTAGCTGCAAAATGGGGAGATTGAAATCCATCTTATTCAATTGTGAAAGTTTGAGGTTATGCAGACAAAGTGGTATTTACGTGTTCAAAGTTGGTAAACATTATTTTTATTCTGTGTAATAAAAATAGCAATCCCAGCCGCCTGGCGTCTGTTGGGTGGCATTTCATTGTATGACTATGTGAAAATAAGAACCACTGGGCCCTTGGTTTCTTCATCAGTTTCAAATACTGAGTTAAACTATGAAGGGTTTCTAGGGTCTCTTCCTGATCTCAGCTGTGCTATTCCCTCCTAACAGCATCATGGTTAATAGAGCAGGTGCTAGAGTCAGGCTTCCCAAGTTCAAGTTCTTGCTCAGCCACTTAAAAGTTGCGCAATCTTGTGCACAGCACTTAACCTCTTAATGGCCTTCATTTCTAATTTCTAATATGCAAATAATGACATAACAGTCTCAGTTTCCACATCTGTAACACATGAATAATGATAGTGACTACTGGGCATGGTTGTTGTGAGGATCAAATAAATGTTGGCAGTGATGACGGTTGTCACAAAGATGATAATGGTCCTTTATCAGACAGCTTTTGGAGTTTGAAATTCTCACCATACACGTACATCAGGTTTGCTTAAGCAGATACGAGACGTCCAAAAAAATGAAGTTCAGAATTTGGAATGGCTGAGCAAGAGGGTAGGTAAGCTTTGATGTGGGGCAGGAAAGAGGAACCATGGAACTTTTATTTAGTCATTAAGCAAAGAAGTCTCCTAAAATGTAATGGTTCTGCTAAAAACAACCCCACAGTAATGTGGGGCTTGGGACCCTGAAGAGGAGGATGGTTGGTCTCCAGAGTGAATGCTCTGAAGGAGAAGAGAGGTATTAAAAAAAGAGTGGGAATGAGGGTTGGGCTGTTAACTCCTTCACAAATAGCTCTCTCTTTGATGTGAGATGGACAACGTTCACTCATCAGAAAAGATCTAATGTATATTTCATATAATGGTCTAAATGAATCATTTATCCAGACAGCCTTTATGGTAGCTATTATAGACTGAATTGTGTCTCCTTAAAATTTACATGTTGAAGTCCTATCCCTCCAGGTGACTGTATCTGGGGCCAGAGCCTTTAGGGGATAATAAGGTTAAAGGAGATCATAAGGGCAGGGCCCTAATCTGATAGTACTGATGCCTTTATACGAGGAGGAAGAAACACCAGAAATACGTTCAAGCAAAGGGGAAAAACCATGTGAGGACACAGGGAGAAGGCGGCCACCTGTAAGCCAAGAAGAGAGGCCTCAGAAGAAACCCACCCTGCTGGCACCTTGGTCTTGGACTTCCAGCCTCCAGAACCATGAGGAAATAAGTTTCTGTTGGTTAAGCCTGGCTACAGCACACTGACACAGTAGCTGTAAGAACATGTAGGCTTAGAAGAATCCCTCTGCTTAAGTGTTGAAGAATAAAGAAGAAAGCTAGAAGGAATTATAGAAGGAGAAAGAAGAGAAGGAGGAGGAGGAAGAAGTTCAGGAGAAGAGCAATGTTCCTCAGCATCTATTCTGAACCACAATATAAAATCACCACGGCTGAAGAATCTTCCCACGACCCTCTGCTGAGGATGGAGTTTGCCTGTCTACAGAGCTCAGCCGCACGAGAGCTGCTGCCTGGATCCTGCCGCCTTCTGCGCGTGCGCTAAAACCACGAGGCTTTCTCATCCCGTAGCTTCCCTGGCCATTGCCTTCTCTGAAATTAGACCCAAAGCAAAATGATATTTTAAATAAGATCACCTCCACCCGAAAGAGAAGAACAGAGTGGAAGCTTAGCTCATTGTAAACTTGTCCTGGTTTAGAAAAACAAAAGTAATAAGCAAAATCTCAGAGAAGCCTTCCACCTTGTATATAGCTACAAAGAGTGAAAAATTAAACTAAGAAAAGGATAGTTCTAAGATAAAAACAAACAGGAAAAAGAAAAACATTTTTTCACTTTCATTCAACTTCTATCATCATCACCCGTTCGCTTCCGACTTTGAAGGCTACCATGGTACCTGTTTGTCAATAATAAAAAGTAAATGTATTTTGAGACTGTATTATAAGCCTCCTGATAGATTTTTATCGCAGTTGATATTAATTTGCCTTCTCTATTCACATACTATGGGTGCCAAACTAAGTTTAAAAAGCTACTAGTACATAGTACAACAGGGCAGAGAATGACATTAAAACGACAGTATTTTCAGTTGGATTTATAGAAGGTCTCCATTCAGATATGAGTGGCTATAGTTAGCCCCATCCCCCAGCCACTAAGCATCCAATTTGCAGCCAGTTTTGCTACTACCAGCTAAAGAAAAGACTCCAGTGTTACTTTGAACCCACTCCATCCTGACAGGGGAGGACCATTTGAAAGGCAATTAAGTATTCAATAGTAAAATGCTTGCCTGTTAAGGTCACCTAACCATCCTACTCTATTCTTTTTGAATTTACTGGCTAGAGACTACTTTAATTCATTTTATAGCAGAACAGTTAGATTATGCTCCATTTATTATAAACATTTGGTTTGCATAGAAGATTTGCTATGTTTTATTAATCTATCCCATAGTCTTTCTAAAAATATGATGAACAAGGTAGCATAAAATGTCATTCTTTATACACTTTAGGTGGTTGGCAATTAACGCGTTGAGGCTCTGCAGCTCTTCTGACTCAAAGGCTGTTTTCTGATACGGATCCATCTTGCCCACATCATCTGTGGAATTACAAAACATATGATAAATCCAAGCATTTGACAGCATTATTTCCATCCGGTTATAACCCTATTTGATAAACTCAAATCAGCAGCAAAACTATACCAGATTAATGAAAACCCATCAGAAAGTGCACCATGCCATTTAATTTCTGGGGAATTACAGCTAAGATACATTCTAAAACATTCAGAACAAATGGGGCAGGCTTTTTAGAAGTATATTTTAGTTAAAGTGACTGGGAAAAAAAACACCCGCAGGATTGTATGTTCACCACATCATGTCCAAGAAGCTGAAACAGGAACAAAATAAAATGCAATGTGTTTTTGCCGATGAACAAAAGCTGCTTCAATTATGAAAGAGTACACTGATAATAGAATCCCAGAGACAAAGAAGTAATATGAACACATGGCTCACTGCTTACTGTATATACAGCAAGGAAACAAGTTACATCTATTGCACGTAGAAAGAGGCAAGAAAAAGAGTAAAAAAAAGAGAAAATGGAGGAAGAAAATGCACACTTAGCTTCTGTTATGTTCAAAGAATAATATCACGTCTAAGAATGGTTTAACCCAATAATGTAGCAAAAATTCTGTCTTATATGTAATTATTGAAGAATCCTAGCACCATCTTTTTTTAAGAAGATAAAATTGTCATATTCAGATGCTGACCTTTTACCATGCAATATGAAGCCATTAATAAAAATTTATGTTAACACCAACAACCCCAAAATGCTTTAAAATATCAATTTTAAAGGATACTTTCTCCTATATCCTTTATTATAAATGTTACACAGACACAGGCAGAAACCAAAAATCAATTTTTAATATATTTCTTCCTACCACAGGGCATGAGAAACATTAATGGTTTCTGCACCTACATGGTTACAATTACTAGCTTTGCTTTTCTAACGCAGTGCTCATAAAGTATGCTCGGCTTATGATTGGGGGGATGGGGTGCTATTCTTAAGGTTTTTCTGGATGTAAGTTAATAAGCGATAATCCAAGATCTTGAGAGTCATGCCATTACTTGCTTCCCCCATCCAGCATCCTGATATTTACATGATCACTTACACGGAAGCAGCAGAACAACTTAAAACTTAATGATCCCAATTCACAGCCCTGCAGGGGGGAGAAGAAGCTGCTGTAAACCTACTGAGGGATGTTATCATGGGTCCTTGCTGTAGAGGGAGGGAAAATAACCACTCCGATGGTTTTGTTTCACCTCTACTCAGATGGACTCAGATATGCTTTATGCCTTTTCACTTTGTGTCCAATGTCTTCAGGGCCATTGCTGAGGACAGGTACAGTGGACACCTCCTCTTTCATCTGCTCCTAGTGCCTGATCTCTCTGGAGAACCAATTTTCTCTCTATGGATGGTCTTACTGGGACTGTTTATCAGGGTACATGGCCCTCTCCTAGCCATGGGGTAAGCACAGCCCAATGAAAAGACTGCTTTATAGTTGCTAGTATCTAGGGCTTCGGGAATACGCTGGTCCCAACTTTACTATAACCTGGTTCTTCAGGATTTCCCCTGATTCAGTAACCTACCCCATAGCTTTTCCTCTCTGTTTTAGTTCATTTAGCCAGCCTCACTTCCTGTGGCTTGAATTGAAACTACCTGCCAGGAGAAAAGGGGAGGTAAGCAGCTTGGTCTTTACTTTCCTCCAAACTCATGTTCATTGATGCCATTTATCTGTTCAGATATTTTCAGTAGCTCCCCTTCTCAATGGTTTAAAATTCTCATTCCTCTGCAATGCATTCAAGGCTCTTGTCAACTGGTTTTACTCCATCTATCCAAACTTAACTCCCACTTCCCAAGACAAGGAATCCACAGAAATTGTGCGAATTCATTTTCCTTGCTTAATGCTCTATTCTGAGCATATATATGTTCTCTTGGTCATTTCATGTAACAAATCTCCCACTCTTTATGAGCAGTGATTCTTAGTTGGAAACAACAGAACCCATGTGCACCAGTTTCAGCTGAAAAAAGAAATTATCAAAGGGTGTAAAGTACTTCCCAGAAACTCCAAGAGCTTTAGGCCAGAGGCAAAGCAACCAAAAGCAGCGATCAAATTACATCCCAGGCCTGCCCACTGGGGACCCAAGGCAGTTGAGGCAGGCCATAGACTTCCCACCACCCAGAAAGACGCTGGCACAGGAGGCTTCCTTTCAATTCTCCCCATTGCTACCTCTGATAGTCGGTGCCAAGTGGAGCCTACTTTTTCCCATAATTTGTTTCCAAGCTAAAATCTGAGTGCAGAACTTAGATCACATGCCTGCACCTTAGAAAGGTCCCTGGGAAGAAGTTTCTGTCTTCTGCCTTCAGGGAGACACAAATGCATAAGGTGCTGGGTGACCGTGAACTTGACAAACATCCACTATACTAGCCCTTATGGGCCTACCTCCGCCATAAGACCTTCTTCAAGCTTTTAATATGGAATGGTCTCGCTTGTCTCTGAACTCCTTTTAACTTACTGTCTATATCTCAAATGTTCAGCTTGATTGAACACATTTAAACTACATTATGATTTGAAAAGTGTTTCCACACACATCATCCCTTCTGATCTTCCCAACGCTCTGTCAGTTGGGTTTCCCTAGTGTTCTCCTTTTATAGATGAAGCAGGGGAGTGTTGGTAAAGTTGAATGACTTGCCCAACTTCCTACTTAAGATGTGCTATCCACGTTATCCTCAGTAAACACACCATGAGGGCAGAAGTCAGGAGCCAGCATTTCCTTGGGTGTCTGTCTTCTCAAATCGCCCACCTCATATCTAGAAAAGCATAAACCACTTTGCATGTGTGTTCTCTTTTTTTGAACATATAGAACAAAGTTCAACAGCACACCAACCATGGGACATCACATTTCCAAGGAAGAGGAGAAGGAAATGTTTCCAGGGTACCACTGCTGTAGAAATTCCCCTCTAAGTCTCATAGCCATGCAAGCCAGTTGGGCAACTTGAGGGAAATTAGGTGTGGGCTGGAAAAGGAGCATTTCGGGAAAAAGGAATAAGCATCACCTATCAAAGAGAAGGGGTCAGGACGAGGAAGAGAGTTTCACTGCACAGAAACAGGTGACAGTCCCAAACCCTTCAGAGGGAAGTCAACAATCAGACACCAAGGATCTGAATGCAGAAATGGCATTAGCTTTTTAAGCTCTGCAATTTCTCCATGTGTGTTACTTTTATTATTATTCCCTATTTGGTTTTGGTCTTTCCTTGTTCTGTACTTTTTTTTGCCTTGGTTTGTTTGATCACAAAGTGATCGGCCATGGTACTTTTCCTTGAGACCACAAGGAACGGGGAAGCTAAGGAAATGCTGGCCTTAGTGGGAAGACAGAACTCAGAGATGGATGAGGGTGACTGATTAAAGAAAAGGAAAGCAGAGGAGCTTCTATGACAAAAGGGCCCTGAGGCAAGAAACAAAATGCAAGACCAAAATAGAGGCCCAGAATTAATCAAAGAGCAAGATGTTTTGACTCAGATGCATCAAGAAAGTGACACCCTTTCATCTAATTTCTCTTCGAACACTGAAAGTGTATCCACTTTTACCCATAAGCAAGAGATTTCTGGGAAACTCCTCGGAATATGCCCTCTGTCCCCAGTATGGGTTTTTATGTTAGTCAGGATACAGATGTACTGCTCTAACAAAGATACTCCAAATAACAGTGGTTTAAAAAGAAAAAAGTTTCATACAGCAGTTCAAATAACATGCCGTCCTAGGCTGACATGCTAGGTCCATTTCAAGTCCTCATCCCAAATGGTAGATACTTAACCATTCTCAACACATTACTTTCAACTCCTGATCTAGAGAGCTGCCCCAGCTCCTGCCATCATGACAGCATTCCAGTCAGTGGGAAGAGGAACAAGACAATGTACTAGGCATGCTCCTCTTCTTTATGGGCAGGCCTGGAAATTGAAAACATCATGCTCACTTATTTCCCTTCGACTATAACCATGCCCCACTACAAAAAAGACAAGGATATGCAGTCTGTGACTAGGCAGTCAGGAGCTCAGCTAGAACTATACTATAGCTGCTATACTAAAGGAAAGAAGAAATGATAGATATTGAAGGACAACCAGCAGTGTTTGCTAAAAAGGCTAGAAATAAAAAAGACCTAGGATAAAATCCTGGTGCCGTCACTGACCGACTGCTTAATCTTAAATAAATTACTTATCCTGGATAAGTCTTGGTTTTCACATCTACAAAGTGCGCATAAAGACACTCACCATACAGAAGAGTTATGAAGATTCAGTGGGATAATGCATGTAAAGTACTTGACCCACAGAATTGGCAATTGATAAATGACAGTTATTATTGTTTTATTGTTATTATTTTTTAACAGGAGTTGGCAAACTATAGACCGAGGGCCAAATTCATAAATAAAAAGTTCTATTGGAGTACAGCCATGCCTGATTACTTGTGTATTGTCTATGGTTGCTTTCACCCTACAAGGGTAGAGTTGAGTAGTTGAGACAAACTCTACGGCCTGCAAAGTCTAAAATATTTACTCTCTGGTCCTTTTAAGAAAAGGTTTGCTAACCCATGATCTATAGTCACATGTTCTGTTTCTTCAGTTGCAAATAAGTCATGAAACATACTTCACACATCATTTCAAGAATGAAAGAAATAAATTATGTGAAGCACCGAGCACAGTGCCAAGCACACAGTAAACACTCTATAACCTTTAGTCCTATTTTATTTTCCTTGATATATGGTTACCACTGGTCCTACAAAAACATTACTAAATGTATACAAGACATTACATGACAAAAACAAGTGTCTCTGGAGCTTCCCTGGTGGTGCAGTGGTTAAGAATCCACCTGCCAATGCAGGGAATGCAGGTTCGAGCCCTGGTCCGGGAAGATCTCACATGCCACGGAGCAACTAAGCCTGTGCACCACAACTACTGAGCCTGCGAGCCACAACTACTGAGCCTGTACTCTAGAGCTCATGAGCCGCAACTACTGAGCCCACGTGCCTAGAGCCCGTACTCCACAACAAGAGAAGCCACCGCAATGAGAAGCCCACGCACTGCAACGAAGAGTAGCCCCTGCTCACCGCAACTAGAGAAAGCCCATGCGCAGCAGCGAAGACCCAACGCAGCCAAAAATAAATGAATGAATTAATTAATTTAAAAAAAAATCCTGCTGCACTTAGTTTGAAGCTTCCTTAAAAACAAACAAACAGGGCTTCCCTGGTGGCGCAGTGGTTGAGAATCTGCCTGCCAATGCAGGGGACACGGGTTCGAGCCCTGGTCTGGGAAGATCCCACATGCCGCAGAGCAACTAGGTCCATGAGCCACAATTACTGAGCCTGCGCGTCTGGAGCCTGTGCTCCGCAACAAGAGAGGCCGCGACAGTGAGAGGCCCTCGCACCGCGATGAAGAGTGGCCCCCGCTCGCCGCAACTAGAGAAAGCCCTCACACAGAAACGAAGACCCAACACAGCCAAAAATAAATAAATAAACAAAACAAACAAAAAACAAGTGTCTCACTTTGGGGTGCTCATATATTAAACTCAGGTGCCTTTAAAACAGCGGCATCACCACCCAGGGCAGCAACACCTCACGTCAGTTATGCCAGGGAGAGCTGGGTGCACCCTTAATGACTATCTGAAGTCCATGTGGGAAAAACAGGGTCCACATCACATAAAGGAGAAGTTCTTATCTATATGTGGCCAAAATATGCAAAGCTTTGAATGGGAAGATGCTAAATCTAAGTCAAGAATTTCTAGAAATACAAAATATAGAAGAAGATGGAACAGTGTCTGGTTCTAGAAATATTTATTAAATGCAAAGAAAGAAGGGAGTGGGGAGGGAGGAGGGGAGAGCCTTAAATGGTTTTCCAATGTTCTTACAAAAAAGAAGATTCTTAACTGGACTGTCCTGTCTCCCTCTGTGGCTCTTCACTCACCACCAGCCCCCGAATTTCCTGCTTTCCAACCACCCTGCCCTTCTTGAAGTCTCTTAAAATTGTCCACATTCCTCCTCCTTTTATCAGAACTTTTGTGCATCTTTTTCTATCTGGCTAAAACAGTATTCTTTTACCTTTTTTGACTGTATGTTTCTATTAGTAAAAACATTTTAGTGCCCATGCAAACACGTGAATATTTAGTCATTTACAAATTACATGTACATATATGTACGTATACATATATGTATATGCACATACTTATACAAAATGTATATGTATGTTCTTCTCTAAAATGACAAAAATAGAAATGTAAAGGCTAGATAGAAAGTTATGACAGAGCTAATGTTTAATGTTTTCCCCCAAGCCCTGGACATGCATTTCTCTCCCAGCCTCTGCCCTCCCCCTGATTTTACTTCAGGTCTCATCTCGAAGGTCCCATCCTCAGAGAAACCTTCACACCGTGAGGTACTTCTTTGCTCTTATAACTCTTTTTACTTCTCCTTCAGGGTACTTATCACAGCTTAAACTACACGCTCGTTTGTAATTACTCAATTAATGTCTTTCTCCGTCTCTCCCTGCCAGCCCCACTCCCACCAATTCTAATATCTATTCAAATGTCTATTCTGCCCACTCGTGAGAGCAGAGATCGCGTCTGTTTTACTTAACCACATGTCCTCATCACTTGACACATTGTAGATCTGACTAAATATTGATTAAACCAACACGTGAACCATTCTATAAAGAAATGCATGCTTTAAAAAAAGGCTTAGAAAGGATAAATTTAGAAAATAAGAAATGTCTTATCAAGAAGGTCGCTGACAAGATAAGGCCGGGTGAATAATCACATATCACTTTCTGGGGCATCTTCATTTTTCAAAAAGCCTTTTCTATCTGTAATCATATCAGATTTTCCCAATACCTCTTCAGGTAGATGAGGTCAGACATTTTTATCCCCATTTTACAGATGAGAGAACTGGAACTTAGAGAGTCTGAATGATTTTCCCAAAGCTATATAGCTAGTTGGTAGCAGAACAAGAACTTGAACTCAAGTCTTCCCACCCCCCGTCCACACAGCCCACAGTCAGGCAGGATGAGGGAGCCCAGGCAGTGGGAAACTCCTGAATGTCTTCAGGAAGATATGAATTAGAGCTGTCAGAAGAACCCACTGTATGCAATACCATAGAACACTGACAAACGTTTCAGAGTGGCCAGGAGATAGAAATGGAAATAATTAAAGCCCCGGGAATTAACACAGAAAGATGACACGGCTACAGTGAAAGTTTGGAGGATGGAAACTAAGAGATGAGTTACTAACAGCCCTCAAGTTCATCAATGTTTGTTACGTGGCGGGTGGGTGGCCAGCTGCTCTCCAGTTCCAAAGACCACCAGAGAAATGGGAAATCGTTTAAATTAGATGAGGACGCACTCTCCATTCACTACACAAATGGCTGGGTGAGCAAAACGGATGTTAGACTGGAGGATTCACCCCGGGTATGGAATCTCATTCCCTGATGATAAGGACTGAGAGGACTCCCCACCTAACATCTGATGGAAAGTCAGTAGAAGAGGTAAGTTGTACTGGTTCCTGCTGACCAGCACCATCCAATGTTCAGAGGTGGATGCTATACACAAAGCAGGAAAAACCAGGAAAATTAGATCCATCCCTGCAATTTTTCCTGCTGACCATTCCTGAACTGTAGGCATTGATGCTTAGCTTTTTTAAAAGCAAATATTTTGGCTAAACAGGTAGGAAGCAGAAGTAAATGCGCATCTAATAAGTATGGTGATTTTGAACAACTGCCTGTGCAGGAGGTGTTTTCAAATTTGAGAATGAATTAAAAGAAAACTAAATATAAAATCACACACAAATCATAATGCTCAAGGGATTACAGAAAGCACAGAGGAAATTTGAATGTTTCTACTTTATCTTCAAGTTAATGAACAACAACCAAAAAATAGAATGGCCTTATTGGGACTGTTTCTCATGAAGGCCAATCATGCCAAAAGCATGTTATATATCACACCGCAACCAATTTTTAAAGAGAAAATGATGGTAGAAAATAGTAAACTAACTTGAAAGGTGCTGGTCAAGCAATCAGAAGACCTGCCCACCAGCCTCAGCTCTGAGACTAAACCTCAAGTAAATGCCAAAGGGTCCAGCCCTGTGACCTTGGGCTTCATCTGTCTAGACCTCAGTTTCCCTGTCTGTAAAATGAGAAGACACTGCCCAAAGCCTTCTCCACTTCTATAACAACCCGGCTCTCTGGTTTTAAATCTCTGAAGAGTTATTAAAAGGAAGCTATGTATTAAAGGCCTCCTTTGTGTCAATCTGAAGATTAGAGAATATCTAGTAAACATTTGGAAAAGTAAAGTGTTCACTGGGATGCATCTCAGTATTAATTGAAATGTCTTAAAGCAGAGTTAAAAAGTCTAAAATATTTACATACACTTAATCGAGATTAGCTAGGGAAAAATAAGAAGATTTCCCCTTACTTTGGTTCATGGAATTCTTCATCAATTAAACTTAAATGTAATGACATTTTGACTCAAGTTCTCAGATTAAAATGATTTGCATATGACTCCAAGTAACATTCAGTTGAAAGAAATAGTTAATAAGGCTCTACTTGCAAGAGTAACAGGGCAGTATTTACCAAGTGGACACAGCTCTGCCTAGCTTCTCTACAAGTTCAGAGCAACTGAATTTCCCTTCAGGAGGTAGGGACAACTCTTGCAGGAAAACATACAGAAACCCAGACTATATTAGGCATTTGATAATCATGATCTCATTTCACTGTTTCAATCTCACAATAACAGTTGGTAGTATCATCTACGTTTTACAGATGATGAACTTGAGGCTGAGAAAAGTTAAATTTGCCAAGTCACATAGTCCAGCATCCAGCAAAAACAAAATTCAAACTCAGGCGTGCCAGTTTTCTCCATCCTAAGGTATCACCTCTCTAGAGTGTATTCATAAACAATGAGACATTATTGAGCCTCCATGCTACATAAATGACACGTTCATAGAGGGAATAGCACAAAATGTATAGTTGTATAGCAAACATCATCAAGAATATTATTTCTCTTTCTTATCTTCAAATTCTCCAACGTAACTTGGCAATTACAGGTTTTTAAAGCGTATTTCAGTAGTAATTTTATTACCAAGAAGAACATAGAACTGGTTGTAAAAGTAAACCCCAAGGTACCTAGGTCTACTTTCAACTCTCAAGTCCCATAACATGTCTTATGGTACGCATTATAGGTATTTGATGGGTGCAAAATGGCATCTTCCTTACGCTGGCCCACGGGGCAAAAATATCAAACCAAAGGCATAGAATCACAAAATCACTTGTGGAAAGCAATATTAAGAATACTGAGTTTGTCCACCTCCCTCTTTTTCAGAAAGGTCTACGTTTAAGCCACAGAAAACACACACACAATTCCCTCCACACCTAAAGGACCGCAGGAAGTGATTTCACAGCAGCGGGATTTCTTTCACTATAGACTCTAACCGTTGCCTGCTTATTAACAGTCATATTGTTAACACTCATTCCTCACCATTCTGCCCTCCCAAATACATTGCCACCTTCAAGAGCTACTTTTGGTTCCCTAAGCCCATCATGGTCTTCCTTGCCTCTGAGCTTTCCCAAATGCACATGCTCACTCTGCCCAGACTGCCCCATGCTCCTCTCCCACCGCCCACCCAGCTCTCTTCCTGTAGGTGTCAGTGTGTCACCACTTCCTGGAAGCACTTCCTAAACCCCACCTCACCCACCACGCCCATGAGAGGTGCCTCTTCTATATGCTTCCACAGCATCACACTTCTAAGTAATAACCACCTGTTCTTTAACTGATTTCCCCACTCCCCAACTATAGATCCCCAGAGAGTAAAACCTTATTTTGTTTATCACGGTATCCACAGCACCCAGCTCAACACTAGCACCTTGTAGGTTACCTATAAATACTTGTTAAAAGAATCAGAATGAATAGCTCTGGTGTTCAATACTGTTGGGAATACCCCAATGCAAAAACTATCCTCAGATAAACAAACCTCTGAAAGACAAATGTTGTTAAAAATTTAGTGCACTGAAGATTAATAACATTTCTTGCTCTCTTACGTTTTTAGACTATATTTATGTTTTGTATTAGTATAATAGAAATCATCCCAATAGTATATATGGGTTTACTGCTCTTTATAGAGAAAGTTACATACAGTATGTCCATTTAAATATGTATATACATACATATTCTATATATATATATATATATATATATGCAGAGTAGATATATATAACACATAAAAAGAGTTCTAACCACAAAAATAATTTGCACCATAAGTTTATGTACTTATTTGTATACATATAAAATTAGTATATAAAATGTATATACTAAAAAAAGATGTATATACTAACTCCTTGATTACTAGGGAACAAATCTTATGTTGAAAAACATTTGCTGATGCAGACACGGTTATGCAGAAAACCAAGGTTGGAAAGGTTGCCAGCAAGTATGTATTTATCAAAGTGTTTCTAATGGCCCCATCATTACAAGATCTAGTAACTTCTAAACTTTCAGATTAATGGCTTTAGAATTGGGGGTGGAGTTTCTTTTAATAATGCACATTTCAATCCTCAGTTAACAAGAGGTCATGTCAATAATTAATGGTTTCTGTAGCGGTTCGACACTGCATCACTTCCTTGACAGATTTTTTTAAATGTAGGCTTTGCCTTCATAACTAAGTACAAGTGGGGAGGGGAATAGGGAGGTGTGGCATGAGGCCACACTGTGGGATTTACTCATTTAACTTGTGCTCTAAAGTGTTCTTACATATCATCCCATTTGATAGGTACAAAAATCCTGCAAGGAAATTGGGGTGAATTGAAGAGGGACAGGTAAGAAGAGTGGAAGACACTATTCTGTTTTTCTTTTTTTACTTTTTTTTACTTTATTATTTTTTATTTTATTTAATAAACTAGTTGATTTACAATATTGTGTTACTTTCAGGTGTACAGCTTCAGATTTTTTTCCATTATAGGTTATTACAAGGTATTGAATATATTTCCCTGTGCTATACAGTAAATCCTTGTTGTTTATCTATTTTATATATATAGTAGTGTGTATCTAGTAATTCCATACTCCTAATTTATCCCTCTCCCTCCCCTTTCCCCTTTGGTAACCCTAAGTTTGTTTTCTATGTCTATGAGTCTATTTCTGTTTGGTAAGTAAGTTGATTTCTATCATTTTTTTAGATTCCATATATGAGTGATATCATATATTTGTCCTTCTCTGCCTGACTTACTTCACTTAGTATGATAATCTCTAGGTCCATCTATGTTGCTGTAAATGGCATTATTTCATTCTTTTTTTTGGCTTAGTAATATTCCATTGCATATATGTACCACATCTTCTTTATCCATGCATCTGTCGATGGACACTTAGGTTGTGGAAGACGCTATTCTATATGTTTTATAAATTGTAGAAACCAGAATGTAGAGAAGTTATGTAACTTACCTAAGAACATAAACTCCACAAGAACAGTAGCATTATCTGCTTTCGTGTTCATTGCTGGTTTTACCGCTAGCATGGTAGTTGCTCGATAAATATTTAGTGAATTAAATACTGAATAAGTGAATGAATGAATGAGTAAATGAGTACTAAAATTTGCTGCAAGAATAGGACCTCGACTCCAACTTCCTGACTCACAGTCTCATGAACTCCCAGATATATGAACTCCTTTGTTCTCAGACTATCCCTTAAAAAGGTTAAAAATGATTTAAAAGAAAATAATTGCATGTATTCTAAAAGACATTAATAAGTTTTATCCCCACTTCAAAAGGCAAAAAAATTGTTGAAGATTTTTTTAAATTAGCTTCCTTAAATAATTTGTCCCTACAATTAATGTTCACTTCTAATATATATATCCTGTGGATAATAATAATAAAAAAGAACCGAGCCTCTTTGCTGATAATTTACCAGGTACTCTGAATGCACAGAATAATAATACCAACAACAGTAAATTATGTTATATAAATACTGTATTCCCTATACTATGTACCACGTAGGTATTAATGTAGCAATTACACTTCCTCGCCTTACCATAGTGTTGTGTCCTATAGATTGTATGTAGCAAGAAGTATTCTACTGATACACATAGGATAGATCGTTTCCCTACAGTAATTACTAGGATGCTGCATTATCCATAAGAAAGCTGTCACGTGCTTTCAAGAAACATAAAGAACAACACGCATCTCCTGTTTTATTGAAGGCAGAACTCAGCCGGCCTCTCTGAAGAGTAAGTTCTCGCTGAGAAACGCACTTGGCCTTTCCTGATCACTGGAGAATTGAGTTATTGCACTCAGATCCAGCTCAGAGGTGGAATCAGCTGTCCTGACCTGCAGGGCTTCTGCAGGCGTCACCAACTCACGGACGATCAACAGAAAGGAGGAGCGCAGAAGACTTAGGCACAATTGTAATCAATTCCTGTAATTGAGGGAAATAAACCATGGCCACCTGACAAAGTAAAAATCAAGTCAAGTAGGAGAGAGAAAGAAGCATCACCATCTGATACAGAAATTGACATCTGTTGCTAAAACTGCTCCCAGAAATGCTAAAATAAAATAAAAGTAGCGAAACATCTCACCCGGTGAGAGTTTGGCAGCTGCAATCAAAGCATCCTTATAAGCCGGAGACTTGTTTAAATTTAGTTTTTGATCCATTTAAAATGAGAAATAAAAGAGCTCTCCAGAATCATACTGTTGACCCAGAAGGACAAGCCTAGTCCCCCAAGGTCAGTTACAAATGATAGGGCCATCCCACTTTCTGGAAATCAAAGCCATTCCTCCAGAGTCAAGGCCAATTGAGAGACATGGGTGGGCAGATGGTTTGCTTCGTTGTCTTGAGGAGTAGGAATACAAGACAATGAAAGTTTTATGAAATTAGGAACTATGTCTTCTCCACCTTGGTAACCCCCAGTGCTGAACACAATGCTGCTTAATAAATATTTGTTGAATGAATCAAACAATTGATTAACCTGGAACTAACAAAAATTAACCAGGTAAGAGAAGCTTCTGACCCTGAGAAAGTACTCAGACAAAGGCAGGCAAAGCTGCTTTCCCCTTGGGGCTGGGGCCTCCTCCACTCTGATCCTATCTAGGGAGCAGGACCTACCCCCCAGAAAGACCTTCAAAGAGCGTGTGAAAGGGAAACCTGGGCGGCAGAGGCAGTGACATACGAGAGCCTACAGAGTCAAATCCTACTCTGGGAGCCGAATCTACAGAATCTACATCACCGGGGCTTACTCCCTAGCAACACTGCAAAGGTGTTTTTAAGAGCCTCCTTTGGCCAATGAGAAAATCGAGACTGGAAGAGCTTAAATCAGTTGCTCAAAACATCCCACAGACAAAAGAGAGCAGTAATATGAGCACAGGTTTCTGAAACCCACTGTCACTTTCTCTCCTCTATACCTATCCAGGAGTTTCAGCAACTAGACTAGAAAATGAATAGTATAACTGAATCACTTTGCAGTACAACAGAAACTAACACAACATTATAAATCAGCTCTACTTCAATGAAATAAAATTTTAAAAATAAATTAGATAAAAAAATTAACATGTGACAAAGGCCAAAAGCCAAGACAAAGAAAAAGGGATGGAAAAAACCACAGCAAGAAATCTCAACCAAGGAATGCTACAACGGCAGAGCGCAAAATCATTGGTGCTGAGTCTCCTGGAATCGCGCAAGTGTTCTCTGTCTCATAGTAGGTGAGAGCTCAGTGAACAGAATGAAGTTTTCCAGGCACTGTATTTTTGAGGGAATTTACTGTGGTATTCTTTTTATAACATTCACTGAACAATGTAATAAACGATCCTTGCATCAGCCACTGCTTGGTGATTTTTTCCCCTTCTTTCAAGTCCTTGGAAAAGAAGGTTTCAATCATATTTCCTTGTTTCTGTCACATGGAAGGTAGAATTCTCTTAGTAGTTCCACTGATTCTGTTGTGCTAGTACAGAGGGCAGGAATACACCTGGCTGCATTACTGTTAACGTTATAATTACCATCAGGTAATATCATTACTATTATGTTCCATTCTTAATGTGTGCCAGGCATTGTTCTAAGCATTGTTTTGCATACATTATTTCATTTAATTCATGTAACAACCCTATAAAGCAGGTGTTATATGTCTCCTGTTAAAATAATCAGGGAACTGGGAGTCGAAAGGTTA
The DNA here is from genome assembly GCF_965194805.1 of Balaenoptera borealis. Classification (NCBI taxonomy): domain Eukaryota; kingdom Metazoa; phylum Chordata; class Mammalia; order Artiodactyla; family Balaenopteridae; genus Balaenoptera; species Balaenoptera borealis. The sequence continues at coordinate 99,951,283 of NC_138861.1, read as the reverse complement.
TACAATTTGCTTATGGAGTTGTACCCAGAAAACAGCAGAGTTGGAATTTGAACTCAAGTATGGTTTGACGCCAAGGTCCATCTTTTTAACCACTGCTAAATGAAGGATGCCTGGCTTTGTGACCGCTAATCGTACCTTTTGACAAGCTGCATGTTCCCATTTTAAAAGAGTGATTGAAAGGCTCGATGTAGTCCATTAATTTTATACCCACTTGTATCAAAATCTCTTCAGTTCCCTTTGCAGCTTTTCCTGCTTCCACGTTAAGCTCTTCCCCCTTCCCTCTACTGCTCCTGCCCTCCACGTGTGCACCAGAATGAAGTCTGGAGCCTCCTTCCAGCCCGAGTCTTTCAACATTTGAAGAGCCAATGAAAGCACACCCTCTACCTTCAATTAAACAATATTTAATTCACACAGCACTTTCCTTCTGAAAAATTCAAAGAGCCCTAGGTGCTTTTAATCAGAGTCTCTTGGTACCTAAATGATTGCTTAAGTTTAATTGTGTCCCCTTTAGGTGACAAATTAGCTTCATCCCCTAATCCTAGAATCTGAAGGGAATTGATCCTACTCTGTCCTGCCTTAAAAAACAACGGCCACTGAAACAAAGCAAAACAAAACAAAACAAAAAACAAATGGTGTGTAGATAACAATAAAACATAACTAAGGAAAAGCTCTACTCTATAGAAGCTTAGTAAGAATAACGATGGTATTTAACAATTATTGAGTGCATTCTATGTGCCAGCTAACTCTCCCAGTGCTTTACACAGATTATTTCTTCCTTCCACACTGAATCCTGTCAGACACCAAGTCACTGCAAAAGCAGTAGACTTAACCCCCGCAATGTATAGAGAAGACAACAAATGGGGACAGAGGAGAAAGTTCACTGGACCAATACAGCAGGAATGAAACACTGATATGAAATGATCCCCAGTCAAAAAATGTTTGCCAACTTCCTCCATGAAGGAGTGATGGTCAAAATGTAGATTCACATTTGGGGTAGCATGTTTGAAACTAACCATGTTCTACCTGTTTTAGCTGCTTATATATTCTGATCCTAGTTTACCTCTATGAGCCAGGGATTACTGTCATCAGCCTCATTTTACAGATGTTGAAACTGAGGCTTGAAAAGAGTGAATAACTTACCCAAGGACACACACCTTTTCAGGGCTACAGACAGGGTTTGGACCAAGCCCCCCAGTCTAAGCTCTTGACCACTAAGCTAAAAGTACCTGGCTATGTGGTCTCTGGGTTATTGAAAAGTCTGCAAGCATTTAGAGCAGAGAAGGAAAGAAATGGATTTTTGTAAACAGCACAGCAAAGGCATAATAACTTCTTGAAAGACTAGGATGCCATTCAGTACCTAGGAGTACCTAAAACTCAGCATCTAAAATACTTTAAGAGTAATTTTTTCAGTAGTATTCTAGGGGCTTAAAACAATCCACTGGACACTTCTTCCTTCCTAAAGGGACTTCAAAATTTAAAAGATTGTCATCTGTGTTTGACAATTTCTCCTGAGAGTAGGAGTTTCCAGGTAATGTGAATTGAAGGTAAAATATCCCAGTCTGTTCAGATACGCACGCTGTGAGCTAGTAATAAGCTGAGGTTTAGAACCCTGGTCATCTCATTTCCAGACAAACACTCTTCATACTGGCTATTTTCACTCTGTCTCGGCTTAAACCCATCCCGCCCCCGTCTATGTAATCCCTGTGTGCAGGCAGTCACCAGTTAAAGGCTCCTGAGCAGATTTAAAACGTTCTGAAGCTCCAGGAGTACAGAGTTCTTTTGATCCTGCCTGGAAGATTCAGCAGAAAGACTTTAAAGTATACCAGTCAGAAAGTACTATAGAAAAAGGCTGTTTTGTTGCCTGGGGTGAAAGTCTTCCAGGGGGTTGAGGAGAGAAGTGATCTGTAGGGAAGTTGGTCTTTCCTCATGAAATAAACACTCGCCCAGATTGGGCAGAGAAGGGAAGTGAGAAAAACACTGCTACTAATAAAGCCCTACAGCCATCATTTTCTAGGCATGTAAATTGCAGGAAGCACAATGCTAGGTACATTCCTCAGGTCTAATCTAAACCTGACAATGATCTACGAGGTAGGTACTAGTAATTTCATTTTTACAGATGAAGGAATGGAAGACGTGAGAACTTAAGCAAACTCTTTCCGAGGTCACAAAGATACTAAGTGACACCTCCAGGTTTCCACCTCAAGTTTGTCAGAATTCAAAGTCGGCGTTCTTTCCCACGTGCCCCACTCCCTCAAGACCAGGGAAGCAGCAGCAATCCAAAAGGAGGCAAGAGAAAGAAACACATTTTTCCATGCATGAAATATAAGAAAGAAGATGATAGGATAAGAAAGGAAGTTGGTCAGGCTTTGCAAGAAGGACAGCCACAGATGAGTGCTATCAGAAGTGATAGTGACCAGACACTACCAAGGAATGGATTTGGTCATTGCAATATATAAAGCAGATGACACTTAGAAGGAACAATCACCAGAGCAAGAATGAGACCAACCAGCCCAGACTGAAAATGTTTACCAGTTCCCTCCATGAAGGATGGCTGGCCTAAAAGAAACTCACATTTACAATAGCATGTTCGAAATTGATCGTGCTCTACCTACATTAGCAGTTTAATATAATTTAGTGTGAGTCTAAATCATGGTTGTATAATCAATCTCTTCCTGTGACAGGTTCCAGTTTAAAACTCCCAATGGTACTGATTATATTAAAACTCCTCAGGTCTGAGCAAAGTCTGCAGAGTAGTACAGTACCCAGACAAGGACTGGCAGGCTCTCATGGGTCCTATCTGCATCCTGGGCTTACACGATAGAAAATAACGTGGGAAAGTCATGTAGATTGACTCCATGAAAAAGAGACACACACACACTCACACACACACATCCCTTGCTTAGATGTGTCCGTCTTGCCATGGGCTTATTCTCCTTGCAAGTATTGTATTTCAGTTTACAGAACCTCTCTGACCTCCAAAATACTATCCTCTTTTAAAGACCTGTTCACCATTTGATGATGTCACTGCCCTGCTCAGTGGTCCTCTGTGGGATGGCAGAGAGAATTTAATTCCCTCAGCTCTACTGCCTTCCCAGCACCCTCCAGCAGCACCCAACAGCATGGAGGTCCTCTCACTTTAATTTCGACTTTTTCACCTCCTTACTGTCCACGGGTCTGGAATCCTCACCCCACCCCTCCTCTGCATTCTAAACAGTCTATGTATCACTCAAGATTTGGCTAAAGAGTCCCTTCTGTGGGGAAGTGACTTTCCAGGGAAGGAGCCAGACCCTCCTGGAGCATTGCCATGGCCCTACCTCTTTCCTCCTCATCCTAATTATCATCTACTTGCTTATTCTTCTGGTAGACTGTGGGGAGGAAATGAGTCATTTTCACTTTTAGATGCTCATTGATTAGCTGAATGAAACAATGAACAATCCCTTTCAGCAACAGAGAACACTTTAAATGATGAGGTAAATTCTAGTCAGCCTTCCAAAGGGAACCTGACTTTGGGCCAAATCCAGAAGATCCTCAAAGGCGAGAAAGAATGTAAGTCTAGAAACTCTCAGAGATGCTAAGGAGAAAGCATGTGCTTCTCATCTTCAGCAGGACTGATATCTGCATGACAAAAGCAAGAGAACTGGGACTTCCCTGGTGGTCCAGTGGTAAAGAATCCACCTTCCTATGCAGGGGACGCGGGTTCGATCCCTGGTTGGGGAACTAAGATCCCACATGCTGCGGGGCAACTAAGCCCACGCACCACAACTACTGAGCTCGTGCGCCTCAACAAGAGAGCCCACGTGCCACAAACTACAAAGCCCATGTGCTCTGGAGCCCACGCACCACAACTAGAGAGAGAAAAACCTGCATGCCACAACTAAAGAGAAGCCTGCACACCGCAGTGAAGAACCTGCACTGCAACAAAAGATCCCGCAAGGCTCAACGAAGATCCCGCATGTTGCAACTAAGACCCAATGCAGCCAAAAGAAATACATAAAGAAAAAGCAAGAGAACTATGCACAGTTTGCTCAGACATTGTATTTATAAGCACTTTCACAGCTATGATAGCATTTTCTACCTTTGATGAAATGGAGGTGATGGAGATGAATAATGATTGTACCCATACCTCTTACCAGTACTTTTCATGTGTTATACCATGTAACAACCTGAAGAGGTAAGTATTTCCCCATTTATTATGCAAAGCCCAAAGTCACCCAGGAAGTGAGCAGTGGTCATGACTCCAACTCAGGTATGATGATGGGAAAACCTAAGATCTTTCCGCTATAGTTCAGCTTCCACAGAAGAGAAAAATCCTCCTATGTATTGGTCTTAACCTGTATCAGTCAAAAAGGATTTCCCACTCAGAACTGCAGAATAGGCTTCCCCATGAAGCAAGTTCACTGCTTCTCATTCTCAGTGCCACTTAGACCTGCTCAGTCCCTAGAGATCAGCTCACGAAGCTTGGCTGGACACTCGGCTTCCCCCTCTGCTCCATTCTTCCTATCTTCCCTCCTTCCATCCCTCTCTCCCACCGTGTTTCCCCTGAGAAACTTCTTAACATGTTCTATTTCTGCAAAACAAGCAGAGCCTAGACACAGGAAACCTATAAAGACCTGGGCCGGAGGTCAACAAAATTTTTCTGTAAAGGGCCAAAGGGTAAATACTTTTAGACTCTGACAGCCATACATTCTCTATCACCACTATTCAACTCTGCCATTGTAGCATGAAAACAGCCATAGACAACATGTAAATGAATGAACATGGCTGTATCCCAATAAAACTTCATTTTCCAAACTAGGAGGCCAGCCATATTTGGCCCACAAGTTATAGTTTGCCAACGCCTGGTCTAGACCAAGGGCAATAAATAAATTTCATCTCATGTGCCAGCTTTGATCAATGAGTGGTAGCTGGCTTCCTGGAGCTCCATGTTCACAAAGACTCCAAGGCTATCTACAGGCTTAATAGGAAAAATGCTGTGATCCATTACTGATGTCTGCTATAGGTGTCAGAAGGATCATGGTGGGACATGTGCCATATTTGCCATCTTTGGTTAAGCTTTGAGTACACAAATGAGTTTATAAAGAGGCCTTGAAACAATGTATATTTCTCAAATACCCTGAGACCCACGGAAGTTGAGTGATCACCAAGACACCACTCTGCCACCACCTCTTTCCCTAGTAAATTTCATCTAGCTTCTATTCTAAATGATTCACAACTCAAGAACCAATGATTTGGGAAAAGAAGAAAATCTATCTGTAGATCCAATCTAAAAGTAAATCACACTTTGAGAAGTTGGATTAGGCAAAAGTCCTTTCTTATCTAAAGTTTGTACCCTAGATTACCTAGGATTAACAAACCATCCTACTCTCTCTGTAGCAAAAGCAACCGTAGCAGGCGGGAACTGTTTTTCTTTTTCAAAGAGACTCACCATTAATAACTGCCAAGAAACCTTTTATATAAGCGGTGTTGTCGTTGACAACAGAGATGGTTCAAGAATCACACTTTGAGTTAACATTGAACTTGTAAGTAAATACATAAAGCTTCAGTGCCATAAAGCTAACTTAAAAGGGACATTTCTCTTTGTAGTTCCCCGGAGTATTATGGACTCGATGATATTCTTCTGCTATAATGTGGGATTCATTAAAGAACTAAAGTTATAATTGTCTCCATCAGTACATACAGGACGCCAACCAGATAAATCGTCCCAATGAATTGGTTAATACAACCTCAAGTCCTTGGTATGAAGTTCTCCATCTGACCCCTGGCAGGTGGGCAGAAAACCCAAGGCTGAATTTTACTTGGGAGAATATCAGACAAGGAAATTCAAAGGGCATTTCCAAAGCATGACAATCTTTACACACATAAGACAATTTCTACCTCACAATTTTATTCCTAAAAATGGAAAATGATATAAGAAACAAATGCATACATGTGTATTTTTAAGATTTATGTAGTAATTAATGTAATTGTTGATTGTGATCAGTACTATCTTTCTCATTATATCAATAATGAAAAATTTAAATTTAACTGGAAAAGTATGTATCATTTGAAGGCATTTTTTTTAGCCATCATATTTCTACATTATTTCTGTATAATGATATGGTAAAGACATGAAGTAACAAAGAGAAAGTAAAGTAAGAACTATGCAAACTGATATCCTCTTAATTAATCAATGGGAAGGCCATGTGATAGCAGGAAACTTAGAATAACACAACTTTTACTAAACTCACTACCAATTTTACTGAGAGCAATTTTGGAAGAGTAAGACAATGCAGGGTACATTGGCCAGATATAGATATTATTTTGTCTGTTTAAGGTTTCTGTGCATTATCATTCATAAAATATGTATGGCTTTATTGACTTCCTAGTGAGAACAAGAGGTTGCTTCCCTTTAGAATATAAAAAGTCAGAGAGAAGCTTGAGAGTCAATATCTCTCATACTAAATGCTGCGGTAGCTTGGTGAGTGGCCTATATTTGAATGTTTTGATCTCCCTCAGTTGTTGTCAAGTTTAAGGACATTTCAACGATTAAAATTCTAAATGAAATACCGTGACTAAAATCAGAAATGAAGATGCTTGATTTATTATGTATCATGAACATTGCTATCAACCTACGAATACATATTTATTTATTACAATAAAAAGAGGCATGCATGAGAACAGGGAACCCTGGAGATTATTTTGCCCATGTTTTATTTGGGCTGGTTACAGACAACAAAGAAAACAGCATATGTAGCACTTCTAGCAAGTGTATATCTACAAGAATACCAAGGGCCTCTTCCTGAGTGCCTTTATAAGCCACGCTATTCCCTACCCTCTTCTGTGGAAGTTATCGCTGTATTAGATGTTGTTGAACATATTTGATATGAAAGCATTGTCTGTTTGCTACCAGTATGTAACGAGTCTCTCCCCCAGAGTTGCCAGCAAGGTGCTGATTAATTAACTGAAGTAGTGAAGCTGAATCGTACAACAGCTGTTTAGAGAATTGTCATTAACTTGGTCTCCTTTCCTGTCTATTAGCTTTCTTGCAGCGATTCCACTAAAATGCAAATCTGGGAAACTCAGCATCACCATCTTAACCTCTGTGTCCTCTTTGATGCAAAAAAAAAAAAAGAGTTAATGGTCTGGGCTGATTTGTTTTTGAGGGAAATCCAGAATCCAGTGAGGAAACAGGAATGGAAAGAAGGCATAAGGAGGTAAAGAAGGGATTTTTGGAAACTTCCTAGAAGTCCCTGTTTGTCTTGTCACTTGTCACTGGCAGCTGACAACAGGACAGTCCTTTGGGCTGAATGTCAAAATGGGAAGGGCAGCTATCCTAAGCTTATTGAACAGTTCAGCTATCTGACAATCTCTCCCTGGGACCTCCTTGCACTAGAGGGAAAAAGGCAGTCTGTCACGGAGAGAAACTGCAAAAACCAAAAACAAGCAGTGTGGCGAGGCAGATGTAGCTGCTCCTCTGGAATGATGACAGTTGGCAAAGGATTCCAACCTGTAGACCTCAGCTGCCCCAAGAACCAGGATGATTATTCAGAGGTGCAGAATCTATATTAAGTGGCAGATTGGAGGGAGGGTCGACTTGATGAGACACAAGCACATCGTTAAAACATTCTGCAGCGAGGTGTAGTGACTCAGACCAAATAAAAATGATGCGCTTTCTTTTTTTAAGTTCATTTCTTCCTTGCTTTCTTCCTTCTTCCCTCTCTTCCCTCCTTCCTTCCCTGCTTTATTCTTTTCTTTCCCTTCTCCCTTCTTTTCCCCTTCTTTTTTCTTTTACATATATTTTGAAGTCTCCCTGGCACCTTTTGTAAAAGGCAACATCTTCCACATGTAGGCCAACAAAATTAATTCATAACAGAGGCTGTCACCGTTTCATCCCAGGTATCACCTGATAACCCCGGTAAGCTCTGCTTATTCCCTCTGACATGAATCTCAGAGACTTAGTACCAGAGAGCTCAGATGTTGACACCTTCTGTCGCTGTAACGGTTACCCCGTGCAATTTCATTTGCCGTGTCACCCCTTCACATCAGACTCACTTGATAAAACAGCTAAGGATTTTCAAATCATAAAAAAGGAGAAATGAAAGATGTGATGAAGTAGCACGTAATCGGGTCATCGAGGCATAGAATAAAGAAGCCAAATACATCCCCCCAAATGCAGCAGGTGCTTTTTTTTTTAATGAAGCAGATAAATGTAGAAACGAATACATTGATACAGACAGAGCATCTGCCTCATGATAAAATTAAGTCTTGTGACAGAAATAAATCACTGTGGGGGAGAAGTAAACCATTATCCAGTGGGATATTTTCTTTTCTTCTTATGTGACAGGACTTATTGGATTCCCTGACGCTAGGCAGCTAAGTGCATCCACAATTTGATGATAAATCAGAAAGACTGCAGGATTTGAAATTTAACTACTTATTTTTCTGTGATGTAGAGATAAGGGGAAAATTTTGGTGAGTAACTATTAAATTGGGAATCTCCTTCTTCTCTGATAATCTGATCTTCTGGTACTGTGTCACATCATCACACAATGCCAACAACCAGCTGTGAGTAAAATAGGTTTTGGACTAAGATGAATAAGGGAACTACTTATCTTTCCTTTTCTTTCCCAATATTCATCTAAAGAGTACCATAGAAAGGTTACTTTTGACATAAAAACATACCGTTCTTATTACACTTTCCTTTTTATCCCCTTCAATATTTTAAAACATGGCAATAAAGGCATGTTTTTCTTTTTAAAACATTTTCACATTTGAACAATTGAAAAGGAAAATCCATATATCATGTTAAAAGTACACAGGAACTAATAGGGCCCGGGATTACTTTACCATGTTTGATAAATGTGACTTGAAAAAACACACCTTCACGTTTTCATGATTCCCTTTGTTGTAATACGCTGTTAATTACTGGGAGTGGGGGGGAAATGATTTCTCTCTCCAAGATGGACCTTTATTTTTCCCGTGTTGGATCTCTGCAGTACTTTAGCTAATGCTTGCACCAATCACAAACTCTCCTACTGAACTATATACATTGCCCTTCCAAGAAGCAGAGAGGGAGAAATCAAACGATTTTTCTCTCCAGGTAGTTTTTCTAAGTGAGAACATGGTATATCTTCAAGAGGAACCCGATCCATTGTGTAAAAATATAGTAACAATCTAACAACCGACATCCTAGAGAACACTCAGAAACAGTGCATTTTTGAACCTGGGTACATTTCAAAAACCAGACCCGAATCAGCTTTCTTATAAACTAAATCAAGCTCACTGTCAAGCTGAGATCTGATATTTTTTTCCTTCTAAGTACTGTCTTGTAAAGAGCCAAAGGTGGGTTTGGATGGAGAGGCATTAAACACTGATCACTGGTAATTACGGTAATCTCCTTCAAGGCTGCAAACTCAGCCTGTCTTCAGAGAGAGCTAACTCCTTGTGACAACACGAGAAAAGCTGTTGAAGAACTGTAGACTCCTACAGCTGGGTACCAGCCTTTAATTAGAGTGTGGCACCAAAACAGTCGTTCTTCAAGTATCCGAAGAGGTATAATGAATCTATTAGTTCACGAAATAAAAGATATCACCAGCCAAATCCTACATCTATCACAAAACATACCAAGAAGTGAAGGAGGGGGGTCATACCATCGGCCAAACATCATGACCATCAGGAAGAGAGTCATGCAGTGTGGTCTGGTATTTAGTTGTTCAGTTTCACACAAACTGGATGACAAAAACAACAACAACCAAAAAAAAAGAGAAAGATACACACTTCTGAGAGTGTCTAGAAATTTGGAACATATTTTTATGCTTTAGAAACTCAGTTTGACCTGATTCGTCATTTCCAGAGAGCAGAAGTCACTGATCTCCTTGCAATTTGCTTTTGAGACAGTGGAAAGGGTTTTACAAAAAAAAAAAAAAATCAAGCAAGAGATCCTGGCATAATCCCAGCATTAATTATGGTTCTCAAAAGTGCACGCTGCTATTTTTTTTTTACTTTTAACAATCATAACAATATTTTCCTAGCTTTGTTTTCCACAAAAACACAAACAAAAAGAAGTAGACGCAATATTGAATTGGCAAGCTCTCCATAGAAACCTCAAGATAAAGGACTAGAAAATGCACCTCTTAGTGTCCTTCATTATATGCTACGATCTCACAGTCTGGCTCCAGCTACCAGGCATTCCACACATACCTACAAATGTCCCATTTTTTGTTGCTGTGATTTATTGCAGCCCGACGCGCTAAACATAATTACAGGAAGAATATGGACCTTCATTATATGGAACTGAGTCCACCTCGCGGGGTCTTAAATCTTTCCCAAAACATAGAAATAATTTGAAACGGACAGCCGTGTTCATTTCAATCTTGTTGGATTTATTTACTCTGATCGTCTCTTGATTACCACAGAGAAATCCATTTTTACGATCACACAAAGAATCAGAGTCATGAAAGCTATGTCCATGAATAAAAAGAATGAGATGGAGTCAAAAGCATCTCATCTTCCAGAAGGAAACTCTAAGACAGAGAGAGGTGGATATGTTACCTACACCCACACAGCTGGTTATCAAGTCGGCCAATCTAGAACACAAACCCCTGAACTCAGAATCCAACACTCTTTCCACTAAGTTGTCAAATATCTTACCTTCTTACCCTCTAGTGAACAGCACTGAAGGGGGAAATCACAGAAAAATCAAAGATATGCTACTTCAACCTCTGGGAACTTAGTTGAATATATTTTCAATGGTACATAAGACCTAAAACAGATGTCCAGTAGATGGAAGAACAGAATTAAAATAGAAAAAATATGCAGTCAAAGAAGATCTGAGTGAGGAAGAGGGTGGGAGGATGGGCTTTGAAATAGTAAACATCCATGAGAATCACCCTGGCCATGAGGATTAATTAGCTGACACCTATTTCAGGCATCAAGGAGCCAGCCACACAGACATCTTCACCGAAAGCATTCTAGGCATGGCAAACAGCAAGGCCAAAGACCCTGAAGCAAAAATGAATCCCAAGAATAAGAAAAAGACCAAAGAGTGTACAACTGACTCAGCAGGAGATAAAGAGGTAGGCAGGGGTCAGCTCCTGTAGGAACCTTTAAACCATGGAAAGGAATTTGGCATTTGTTTTGATGGCAACAGGAAGTGATTTTAAGTTAAGGATGTGATACGATCAGATTGATGTTCTGTTTTTTACGGTGACTGGCTGCAGTGTGAAGAATGGAATGTAGGATTGAAACAACATACATAAATTCCTTTTAAAAAAAAAAGTTAAGGAGAAACAGAAGCAGCGGCTGTCGTTATATAAACAGCATCATAATCTTCAAAAATAATAATGCAGTGATTTTTTTCAGAGAATGTCTTAAACTCTGGCACTAGCCAAAAGCATATGGTTTGTCCACGTTCTAAAACCCAGAGTGATAGATCTCTGAAACAGAGGCAAAGATGAAACTGATGTTGGGCCTCATTTGGTCGGGTCGTCATTGGAATTCAAGCCACCTGTGTTGCTACTGCAGCTTGAGAACGCTCAGACCTAACATAGGCAAGTCTCAGGTGTTCAGAATTTCAGAATTCTGTCACCTAAGCATTCCAAGTTGAATAGAGGGGAAATGATACTTCTTTACAAAGAAGAACCCAAAGAAGTAGGATGAGTGAGCTGAGGGACAGGAATGCAGCCTCTGCATTGAGAAGAGTCAACACCTTAGGACTTTAGGGATCAAGAACCAGATCAGTTGGGGTGATTAAAACACAACTGGTGATTTTCCACAACAAAGGAGTAGTCAAGTCCTGCCCCACAGCTAAATTCAAACCGATCAATTTCATCTGCCAATCTCCCTTTTGGTTTTTTTGTTTGCTGGGGTTTTTTTTTAGGTTCTCATTAGTTACCTATTTTATACATAGTATCGTAGTATATATATGTCAATCCCAATTCTCCTAATTCATCCCATCCCGGCTCTTTGCCCTTTGGTATTCATACGTTTGTTCTCTACGTCTATGTCTCTATTTCTGCTTTGTAAATAAGATTGTACCGATTTTTTCAAATTCCACATATATGCATTAATATATGATATTTGTTTTTCTCTTTCTGACTTACTTCCCTCTGTTATATTGGAGTATAATTGCTTTACAATATTGTGTTAGTTTCTGTGGTACAATAAAGTGAGTCAGCTATATGTATACATATATCCCCTCCCTCTTGGACCTCCCTCCCACCCACCCCCATCCCACCCATCTGGGTCATCACAGAGCACTGACCTCAGCTTCCTGTGCTTTATAGCAGGTTCCCACTAGCTATCTATTTTACACATGGTAGTGTATATATGTCAATCCTAATCTCCCAATTCGTCCCACCCTCCCCCCAGCCCCGTGTCCACATGTCCGTTCTCTACATCTGCGTCTCTATTCCTGCCCTGGAAATAGGTTCATCTTAAAAAACTAAAAATAGAACTACCATATGACCCAGTAATCCCACTACTGGGCATATACCCTGAGAAAACCATAACTTCCTTTAGTTTTGGTAGTAACTTTGAACCATTAACCCAAGGTAGAGTTCACCTCTAAAGTCCTGCCTGTTGATGACAAATTCCCAGGGATGTTCATATAAGACAAAAAAAAAAAAAAAAGAAAAAGGAAAGGGATGGTTTATAAAGCTCTAGGGAAATCACTGATTGTGATACTGGTCTTCAGTAAGATAAAAAATTAAATCAACAGCTCAAGAACCACACTAGCCACACATTATGAAAAACTGAAGTTCTTGGATCTGCAAAGACAAACTACTAGGAGAACACCAGGCTTCATAAAGAGACAGGTTTGTGTTTGAATCCTGGTTCCACCTCTCACTGAGTGACTTGCCAATCCATTATGGTTTACCTCTCTGGGCCTCAGTTTCTTTATCTGTAAAGTGAAAGTCACATTGACAGCTGATTGTTGGGAGGGTTAAAATGAGGTCATTTTGGTGAGGCACATAGTAGGTAAGACACATAGGAGGTACACAAGAAATGTTCGTCACAGTACAGCTTGCCCACCCTTACCTCCCTGAGGACTTTCCAACAGCATTCATGACTTAGAAAGACTCCATCTGTGCTACTGACTGAATTTTGTGTCTCTCAAAATTCATATACAGAATCCTCATCACCAGTGTGATACTATTTGGCATTGGGGCCTTTGGGAAGTGATTAGGTCATAAGGATGGAGCCCTCATGAATGGGATTAGTCCCCTTATAAAAGAGGCCCACGAGAGTTCCCTTGCCCTTCCACCATGAACTAGGAAGCAGGCCCTCATCAGACACTGAATCGGCCAGCACCTTGATTTGAACTTCCCAGTCTTCAAAACTGTAAGAAATAAATGTTTGCTGTTGTAGCCACCCAGTCTATGATATTTTTGTTATAGCAGCCTGAGCTAAGACAATCTAGTTACAAACAGAGATGAAGTCTTCAGGGGAATGAGAATCTTTAAGATAGGATCCTGAAGAAATATCCTGAGTCCCCAGGTTATTCCTAAGAAAAAAGATTTAAATTCAAAAGGCAGCAACAAAGCATTTTGAAGCTGGTGATTTAAAGAAAATTATAAGCACTAAACGTATAATGGAATTCATATTCACATTCTTTAAATGTGAAATAGAAGAAGAGCTTCTGAAAAAAAAGATATTCTTTTTCAAAACAGGTTTGCAAAACTCAGAAGGCAAAGTAAATAGACACCTAAAATAGGGTACAGGAAACTATTGTGCTCGGTATTGTTAAGAATGAAGTCAGCTTGGTATATGGAGAACACATGTGATGGAGAATCCTGTCCTGAGTCTACCAGAACCAGCTCTGGGTAACCTTTGGTAATTCAGCCCCCTCAATTCTTCTGTTAAATGAGACAATTAGCTAAGACAATCCCTACAGATCCTGTCAGATCCAGCCTTTTCATAGTTTATGTTTATGGCCCTTAAGATCATGGGGACCAAGAGGGCAGTGTTAAGTGCCATATTGTTCACATTTTCATTTCTAGACAAAATTGGAGGTTTCTGGATTTTAGGTGCTACACGTAAACTGGTGGGAAGGACACAGGGTCAGACCTATGAAGAGAAAAAATACCAGAAATGAGGAAAAAATGCAACAGAAGCAGAGAAGGGCAGAAGTCATCACTATGGCATAGTAACTGGCACTGAAAACGTGTTGATCGGTTAAAGAGAAAGACGGAGAGGAATCAATGGGAGGACTGCATACTTACACAAAGCCTAGAAATCTTACAATTTCATTAACATATGGGAAGGGGGACTCAGATTAAGAGTGGGGATTGGAAAAGTCTTGGAGACATGTAATCCCACTGAAGCTCACAGTGGTGACATAGTCACTCAGCTAGTTATAGACTCAGGATCAGAATGAAGACTCTTGACTCTTGACCAGTTAGTCTTCTTTCTCCAGCTGGACAGCAAGAGTGACGGCTTTGCAACTTTATAGGTTTACCCCTAAATACTGACTGAAACCACTGTTAATCCATTACTCCTCTTCAGAGTAGCCTGGTGCCAAAACAATCACAGAAAGATGCATAATTATGCTATGCTTTAGGCGTTTAGGGAAAAGATATGCTTGGGCACCTCTTTGGACTATACTCTGTACTGTCTGTAACTTGCTAGTCCATTGGTTAGTCCACTGATAGCCATGATGTCTTCCTCTTGCCATATTGAAGACTGCCCCTCATAATCCCAACCACCTGAAACTCAAATGCTACTTCTCACTAGATTAGCAAGGCGTACCTGTGTGACTAGATGTACCCTAATCTGTGTCACATTACAGAAAAGAAAAAAAGGAAAAAACATTGCTGAGGTCAGCAGTGGCATTCTGATATTCAACATTGGTGGGCAGTAGCATTAATCCTCAAGGCCATCATTATTCAACCCACATCCACGTGACTATTGATTGAGCTCATTTTCCCTAGATTTAATGTAATCCAACTCTGATGTGCATCACTTCTAAGATGCTCATCTTTTCACATTTTGCCATCTGAAATTTTGATGTCTAAAAATTGGGAGACATTTTACAATCAATAGTATCTCATAGTTTAATGGGCAGTGTTTGTTCATTCTTTGTGATAAAGAAAGTAATCATGTATCATACAATTATGTATCTTAGACTCAGTGAAATGTAGTATTCAAAGCAGAAATGGAGAGCAAACATTTCATCACTCTCTTCAGCAAGCTACAGGAGAGTGAACTGCCCATTTTTCTCTTTGTCTCTCTCTCTCTCTGTGTCCATATGTCTCTCTCTCCCTCCCTCCCTTCTCACTTCCTTCTCTCTCTTTTGTGTGTGTGCACATGCTCTATTCCTACCACTCTCTCTTCATTCTCTTGTCCTTCCCATGTTTAAACTTAGATTTATCAGCTGTCTCCTCTGTAGCAGGCATTATGCTAAGCACTAGAGATGAAATGATGAGTCCAAACAGCAGTGGCCCCTGCCTACATGAAGCTTACCAGCTACTAGGGAGAGACAGATATTGATCAAATAGTACAAGAACCAATGTAAAGCTACAAGCATAGTAAATGTTTGAAAGGAGAGGTGCCTAGTGCCACGAAGGAGTACAGAACAGGGTAATGACCTAGTTGGGAAGAGTCCCCTGAGAAATGAAGAATGAGTTGGGATATCCTGCTTGAGAATAAGTAAAGGTGAAGGTTACAGGCAGAGGCTTTTGTGTAAAGGGAATTTCATATCAAAAGGTCCTTTGGTAGACAGAAGTAAAACTTTGAGAAGGCCATGTCGCTGAAGCCCAGAGAACAAGGGGGGCCTGGATATGGGGTGAAATGGGTCAGGAGTAAGACTATGGCCGGGTTCTGTCTTCGTCTTAAGAGAATCTGAAGGCCCTGAAGAGGTAAAACTAATGGGGAGGGTGGGAGAGGCAGTATGTTCAGATCAAAAACCGCATGGAGTTAGAGTCTGTCATAGAGAGTGAAGTAAGTCAGAAAGAGAAAAACAAATACAGTATGCTAACACATATATATGGAATCTAAGGGGAAAAAAGGGTCATGAAGAACCTAGTGGCAAGACGGCAATAAAGACACAGACCTACTAGAGAATGGACTTGAGGATACGGGGAGGGGGAAGGGCAAGCTGGGACAAAGTGAGAGAGTGGCATGGACATATATACACTAGCAAATGTAAAATAGATAGCTAGTGGGAAGCAGCCGCATAGCACAGGGAGATCAGCTCGGTGCTTTGTGACCACCTGGAGGGGTGGGATGGGGAGAGTGGGAGGGAGGGAGATGCAAGAGGGAAGAGATATGGGGACATATGTATAGGCATAACTGATTCACTTTGTTATAAGGCAGAAACTAACACACCATTGTAAAGCAATTATACTCCAATAAAGATGTTAAAAAAGAACAAAAAACAAAAAACCGCATTCTAGCTGCCACATGGGGTCCACTGAAGGGTGCGGGCTAGGAGACCGTTCTAGTGGTCCAGGCAAGCACTGATGGAGGAAAGTGGACTCAGGGCCAGTCTCCTCACCAGCTCAGCCACGCAGTCCTCAGCTCTGCAGTGCAGCCCTTCCTGTCACCTCTCCTGTGCACAGACCTTGCAGTGACATCCTGGGAGCAATACCCATAGACTGAGGTCAGAATATTCAATAGAAGTTCCTGCCACAGATGGCAGAGAACCGTGAACAAAACAGGACAGGGGAGGGGGCTTGGAGACGCACGAGGAGAGCAAGGAAGCGTAACCCATGTGGTCTGCCAGGTCTCCCCCAGCTGGGATGTTATGTAGCAAGCCTGGACACTCCTGAACTTTCTGAGTCAACCTATTGTATCACTAGCATGGTCCTCATTAGATAGATGCCTTGAAGATCTCACAACCAACTTGGGGAAGATAAAAGTTTATTTGAAGCCTGGAGAAAAAGAGCTCTTTATTTAAAGGAACACAAAGGGTCCTTAGGAGCTTTTGTTTCTTGGCAGATATTGACTTAAAAACCGATCTTACTCCACTGGTTGGAATATATCTATTTCCAGTCCTTGTACCTCTACCCTATGAATTGCGATTTGATGAAGCCATATGAACAACAAATAAAGCCTCAGTGTAAAAACACTAGATGTTCTTAGGAAGGGAAAACATAAAACTTCAATCCATGGTTTATTAAAATCCCTAGGTAAGCACAGTTTACAAAGCTAAATGCCAATACCTATAATTCACCCCCATGATAACGTTAGCCACAGAGTAACTGCTACCTCTAGCTGCCTTCAAGTTTGGTTGCCCTTCAGAAGTACTGAACATCTAACTCCTAATGGCTTTTTATATAAAAAACAGTCTTTGATTGACAGAATCTAATCACTAGAAGGGCAGCAAACAAAAGCTGGGCAAAGCACGGTTCCCTGTTGCTTTTTTTTTTCCTTGCAACCTCTATAAGCATCTGATCACACAGTTGTGCAATTATTTGCTAACTGAAGATGTTATTATTCTGTTACTGTCTTGGAAAAATAGTAAGCTTTCTCGGCAAAGATAAAACTATGTGGGTTCTTTTCCCACAGTTCATATGTCTTAAATCTTACGTCATTTTTACAGCAGCTTTCTTCTCAACTCTCCCACCATTTATCTTTCCATTTTCTGCAAGGGCTAGTTTACTTAATACAGCAAGACCTTCACATAACTTTTTGACATTAATTATTTTGGTGGCACAAACTCCTGTGTGAAATATTTGCTGCAATGTGTCCCACAGCCTATTAAAAAAAAAATACAGTGAAGGAAAAGAAAAAATGGAAGGCAAAACACTTCTGATGATTATTCACTATGCTACAAGAATTTTACATAAATTAATGGAGAGTTTGATTGTAAAGCACAGAGCCTCTCCCATTACAGCCTTGCATCAGTAAGCTAACAGAAACATTCTGAAACTGTTTCGGCAAGTAAAGGAAGCCAGCGAGGAAAGTGATGGAGTAGAACACAGCCTTTATTCTGAGAACAGGATCTGACCTTGCTCTTGCTAGAGGTGTCTTCTGGCGACCGCACGAGGATTACGAAGCACTGTGAGTGACATTAAAAGAATTCAGCCCTAAATGAAAACTAATAAGCAGTTCTGAAGAATCAGCCCGCTAGGATGACTCGCCGTGAGATGCTGCACATTTCAGGGCGGACAAGGTATTGCTGGCTTTTTTCTTCTCACTCTCTCCTTGTTAACTACAAACAACTCTCCGTAAACTTCCATTCTGAGAAGAAGTGAAGTGGGTAAAACACTGACTGGGTCAATATTTTAAGGAACAGCTCTGGGTTTAACTCGACCGGAGAGAAACTGACAAGATCTCTGTTTTAGAACACAGCCCTCGAGTCTGTTTTGGAAGCAGCCGCCGGCACCTCCCGCAAACAGACTGTCACTCTGGTCCAGCTATGGGGCATTTCACTGTTCATTACTACCCCCTCCATCGGGAATATCCGGGAAGTAAACTGGCCTGTAATTTGTCCATTTATTCTAGCAGTGCTTATAGACCCACCTACACCTCTTCCCCCAACCCGTGCCCTGCCCTCCTCTCCTCCTTAGCAGGTAGAAAAGGCAGGGACCACTCTGTCAGGCACCCAGCTTAGTGCCTGACACATAGAGAACCCTCAGTAAGAGTTGATTAGTTGATTGGTTGGCTGAATAAGCAAGTCATAAAAAGACACTGGAAGCCTCTGATGGTTCAAGGGGTGGCTCTGGCGTTAGGGAAACCTGGAGTCGAATTGCTATCACTCACCTTATTAGTCCTGTGCTCTTGGGCACAACTATAACCTCCGTAAACTTTAGTGTCTTCATTTACAAAATGGGTGTAATCATAGTACACACCTCACAGAACTGTAAATGGAAAATTCATTCATATGTCAACAAACTACTTATCCCCAGCACCTGGAATGCAGTAGATCACTCAGTAAATATTAACTTTCAAGGCAGTTTTGTGCAGGCTAGAGGATTTAAAGGAGAAGCAGCTAAGAAACACCCTGAAAAGCAGAATTTAACGTTGCTGCTGCCACTTATTCAGTGGCAGTCCCCATGGCGGAGCCATGCATTTAACACGTATTTATTAAATGCCTAGCCTAATCTTCTTCTGAGAAAGCTGTATTGACTCAAACAAGATTCCTGCTTTCATAGAACTTATATTCTAGCGAGGAAGGCAGATGAAACACATCAGGAAATTTGTAACGTGTCAGAAAGCACAGATGCCCAATAATTATTCATTCATTCATTTCATGTATATTTATTTAGGATTGCTTTCTGCAATCACTGAGTGTATGTAACATTTTTTTTTTCTGATCACAGGATAATAATTTTTGATAAATATGTACCTAAAATGTCAAGAAATGGAGATAAGAAATTAGATACAGTCCACACAGCCTCCTCAGAGCAGACTGCTTCCCCGTAACATTTGCCTGACGGGGCAGAGAAGTGCTGACTATTGTGACTACTGAACGTTCTAGGTTGGGGCAGTGTCTCCAAATACCAAAACTAAGATCTCGGTTTTAGAATAACAGAGGGTCCCCGCGAGTATTAATTTTCACTTGGCATCATGTGGAAATCCAGAGAACTGCTCACAACCATCTGTTCAGCTATGATAATGAGGGGTAGTGGGTTTCTTTGAGGCATGTGCTGGGATGGATGAAGAGCTGGTAGCAGAAGTAGGAGTTTGCAGTTTCAAGAGCAAGTAGAAGTGGCCACCATCATCCTGGGGGAGGACAGAACTCCAGGCGGCCACGCCTTCTTTCCACTGTGATATAAGGCAACTGAGTAATAATAGACTTTAAAGTAGGGGCATCTCCTTTTTAAGAAAGGTCAAAACTCTCTATCCCTTCTCTCTGAAGCTCATGCGCAAATGTATCCATGGAGAGACTTTACCATCTGCCATCAGGACATTGGCTTCCCACGTTAAAGTCTTGATGGAAACAATGCAGCACCAATTATACACTCATGGACTCGGGCACATATGACTCACACATACACACTCATATGTGCAAGTGCATACTGGGGACTCTCATTCAAGTTTATAGAGCATTTCACTCCCATGCTTGGAGAGTAAACAAGGCAGTTTGAGCCCAGGAGGGAACACGCCAAAGTCCCTTGGCTTTCTAGTCTGTGGGCTCTGGGACAGTCACCTGTGACCATCTGAAAGCTGCACAGAAACCACTTCCTTGTATCCACAAGGTCCTGGATTTTCCTTTCCGTCAACCTTCTCTGACCCACAGTTACCAAAACCCAATGTAACAACTCTAGCTCTTTTGTGTTCAATACCTGAATTCGGTCAGCTCAGAGTGTACAAGGAAATGGCAGAAAGAGGATAAACTACCACAAGCTGTCGCAGCAGCTTCCAGTGGAATCAGTGGCACCCTATACCATTTGTGCACAGATTGCCTCTTTAAGGACAATTGGAATTAGGTGCAATATATCATTTATTCTGGAAGTTACTGGTTTGTGAAAGTATGGGAAAACTGCCAACTCACCTGAACTGCAGTTATGAGTAATAACAAGGGTTATAATTGACATTCAGATTCCATTTTTAAGTTAATGAGGTATCTAACGTGCAATCCAGCAAAAGGCCTTTTGTGCACATAACCTCCGGCTCCCTAAAATAGAAATCTGGGTTCTGATCGTACCTTTCAGACTCATCAGAACACTTACAATATTCACTGAGAAAATAGTGATAGAGTAACTCTTCACAAAATGGAGCTGCCATCGTGTGCCCAGTGAAATATTTTTGCGAAGAGTGTCCAGAGTGGTTAAAGCTAAAATTGCCTGTATATGTAGAAGTGAGCCTTTGGGGAGAAAAAGTCTGTTGTGAACCAGCCAACTTCACTGAGCCACCATAGTATTGGTAATTTCTAGGTGAGGATGATATTAGGGAAGCCAATTGTCAAGAAGTATAGCTCGGCTCTTAGCGTTTGACCTGAACTTATTATGTTCCTGACCCATTAATCAGACTGGACATAGGATTTCTGCTGTTCACTCTTACCTCCCCTCCACAGAAAGCATCTCCCTGGACTTCTACCTTTGGGGTATTCTGTGGCCGTCACCAGGCCATTTGGATTGGACTCTCTCTCCTGCGCCAGATTCTTGATGACCTGGTGCTGCCCTGTTCTGCTCTGCAGTCCTGCTTCATAACACTCTCAAGATCTGACTCACGTGTCTTGAACTCAGGTCTGGCTGCCCACTTAGCCTCCAGTGCCCATTATGATCCCTAACTCTGGTAAAATATCAAAATGGAAAGCCTGCCAAAGCCTCATGAAATCTTTACTCATTCAGAAGGTCAGATGGGAAGGTAGACTAGTGAATGAGA
Organism: Balaenoptera borealis; assembly: GCF_965194805.1. NCBI lineage: Eukaryota > Metazoa > Chordata > Mammalia > Artiodactyla > Balaenopteridae > Balaenoptera > Balaenoptera borealis. The sequence continues at coordinate 99,930,031 of NC_138861.1, read as the reverse complement.
TACTATTTTGGAAAATATATATATATTTTGTACATTCAAAATATCCAGTGAATCCCACTGGACTATCAATGAATTCATTTACAGCCTTCCTTTGGAGCCCTGCTTTAATGAATGGGAAACAATGTTTTGTGATGGAGCGATCATTTCCATGTTAACAGTTTGTTCTTCCCACTTTTTTGTTTTTATAGATGCAATCACACAATCTTATTAGGAAACCCTTTTAATGGGTTGCTCAGTGGTGAGATTCACTCACTGAGCCTCCAACGGTGTTTGAGCATTCCCTACACGCCGAACTCTGAGCTAGGCATCATGGCTGCAACAGAGAACAAGAAGGCGATGGCTCCTGCCCTGGCAGAATTTACATTCCCAATTCTCACCAATTCTAAATTAGCAGAGTATTAGTTAATTAATTTTCACGCTGCCATGCATTGGGTAGTACAAAACTTCCCTAAAAGTATACCCAGTTTCAAGTTCAAGGCGTGCTGAAAAATCAATAAATTCTTCATCACTCCATACTCTTTTTCTTCTGCAAAATTCCATCATCCAAGTCTAGTTCAAACACCGCGTCTCAGATGCCTTCCTTCCCCCCAGACACAGTTTGTCTCCCTATCCTCTTCTCTTTCATGTCTTTGTACATGTAGTTGCACCGTCTATCAAAAGTTCATGAGTGCTCTTCTTTGCATGATGGCCACCCTAACAGACTGTAATCTCCCTGAGGCATGGTTCAGCCTCCATGAACCATGGATGGTCCTCTTCCAGGACTCCAGAGCATAAAATTGCAAATCAAATGACTTAAGAGACCAGAGCCCATGTTCTCAAGGATTCCCTCACTGTCCTCCTGTGAATTCTGCCCTTACCCTCTTACACGTGCAATCACCATTCCCATTCCCGCTAGAGCAAGTTCAATAAATGATTAATTTTTGGCAAAAGGTAAGGCAATAATTGCACATGTCCCATGCTTGGACATTTAGTCAGTCAGTTCGTACCTAAGAAAGTCACAGTTGTGAAGTACTGTTAGAGTGCCAAGAATTAATTACCCTAAATAAGTTCTTGGGGAGGGACCAAGTTTTCCACATCAACATTCAAGGCGGATGCCACCACACAAAGGGAAAGAGGAAGAAAAAGCCCAGAAGCCTGAACAGGAAAGAACATTTAAAAAGAGAGTAAGGAAATTCAAAAAAAAGTGTACTATAGCAGCCACACGCCTTTTTCCGCACGTAATGCTGTAAGATGACGTCTCTGCAGGGAACAGTCCAAGACCCCATTCCTAGCATCAAGTGTCTGATGTTTCCAAACCAAGAACAAGCTAAATATTTTTCTTCCTGAAAAGAGAATTTCTCCCTGTTGCAGTAACAGAATGAAACAAATAAGAATAAAGCTGGGTTCACAGATATGGGAGCAAAAGCACCAGCTGAAGCCAGAATGAACACAAAGGTCTCTCTGCACCTACATCTCTTCCTTGGGATGGGATAGAGGTGGATGAAGCAAGAGGGTGAAGGTGCAGATGGCAGCAGGCACGGGTGCCGTCAGGCCCTCTATCTGAACGTGCAGATCTTGTTATGTTATGTTTGTCCATTTTCTATTGTTGCATAACCAGTGACCAAAACTTTAGTGGCTTAAAACAGCACACATCGAGCACACCTTAGCTGGGTCCTCTGCTCAGGGTCTTACAAGGCTGCAGTCAAGGTGCTGGCCAGGCTGTGTCCTCATCTGGAGCTCAAGGTCCTTCTCCAAACTCAATCAGATTATTGACAGACTTCAGTTTCTTGGATAGTCAGACTGAGACCCTGAGTTGCTAGGGGTCATTCCGCTCCATAGGAGGCTCACAATATGGCTGGTCTCTTCATCACAGCCCTGACGGGGTGTCTGTTTCCTGAGGAAGGACCCAGCCTTCTTTTAAAGGCTCTCACCTGACTCAGATCCATCCAGAATGACCTCTCTTTTGATTAATTCAAAACCAACTGACTTGGGATCTTAATTACATCTCTAAAATCCCATCACCTTTGTCTTATAATGTAACCTAATCACAGGAATGACATAGCATCATATGCACAAGTTTTGACCACACTCAGGGGGATGGGATTATACAGGGCACATACACCAGGGAGTAGAAATCTTGGAGCCATCGTGAAATTCTGCCTACCACAATGTTGCAATTCTCTCTTGACACTTCCAGCTCCTGGTCATTTCTCTAGCATGGGAGGAAATAGGAGAAAAGTGGTAGGGAAGGCAGGCAGGAACCTATTCTATGGTCAGAGTTACTGGGCTGAACCATACAAAATCACCAATAACTCACCATTTTTTTGGCCAAAGAAATAGATACAGCGGGCATGAGATATATGTGTGTGTGTGTGTGTGTGTATGCATACATGTAAACATACGTTAATAGATATAATTAGATATAGGTATAATCTATTTACTAGATATATAGGTATCAGTATAGATGATGTAGATGCAGATAGATATAGAGAGAGATGTGAATCACCCTTTTTTCATAAAGTCAAGTCTTCCAAACCACTCTGCCTCTGGGGTACCCAAGAAAACCCTTTTCAGTTTGGTATATATTATGTGTATTTAAGTTAAGATTTCAGTGGTTTTATGGGTAAAAGAGTTGTTATTTACTCTCCCTTCTAACAGATTTTCTTTTTCATCTTCACCTTCATTTTTGTAGCAACCATGGAGTCTCAAGGAAAGGAGAAACAAGAGAAAGCTCATTCCAAATCAGGCTTTCACCTCTTGGTAAAGCTTTCTTCATGGCTGCCTAGATCTTCAGCAATGCAGAGCTATTCTCAGTTCATGGTAGCACATGTGTGCTTGTGTGTGCCTGAGTGTGGTGTCCTCATGTGTACATACACTTGGGAGACTCTGGAAGGAAATGCCTCCAAAGTACTTGTCTTTTCTGACAGATGAATTAAGTCGGGTCCAACAAGCAATCCATACAACTCACACAAAGCTGCACAGAGAAAGCCTTGCCCAAAGCAGGAAAACAAAGCAAAACTAAACTAAACCCATGTTCATTTTGTAAGGTGGCAAAACTTCAAGAAGACATCATAAATGAACTTTGAGTAAACATTCCGTGTTCAATGCCAAGAGTTGCTAAAAGAAGTGAGATTGGCGTCTGTGGACAAGCCGGACAGCACAAAGGCATGAATTGTTTGCAGGCTGATAAGACACACACAAATATGTGATCGTGTGTACTTTCGGTGGATAAACCCACTGCCAACAGAGTGGTACCACAGGCTGTGATGTTTACAGTATGAATAGGAAAGTATGAACACAAAATGTGAGAATTTCACCAATCATTTAAGCAAGGAAACGGTTTGTCAATGTTCTGAAAATCAGAAACTATTATTTGAGTTCAATTCTGCTGGAAGCATAAATTAGAATAAGAATCACCAATACCTGGACCATTTCAAAGGCTCATGGTAAGTGAAAATTGAACCTTTCCTGAAAAGCTGGATTACAGTGCCATGTGATGGGAATTAGGAATAAATGGCGGAAGGCAGCACGTAACTAAATGTTTGAACTAAACAGTCAAATCTAACCCCAGTTTTCTCAGTGACTTCATGTATGACCAAAAGCAAGTTGTTTCTCTTCTCTCTGTCTCATTTTCACAAACATATATAAAAGTGTTCATTCATCTAACAAACATCTATTGAATGCTAAGCATAGGCCGGGCACTGGTGTGCTCTTGGCATATTCAGGGAGATCAGTACAGCCACAAGGGGCAACACCAGGGAAAAATTATCAAATATTTGTGGGGGAAAGGAAAACTCAGATATGACCCCATGATAGACCCCTTCCAGACCCCAGAACCATGAATATATGTGTATTATTGAAAGCTAGACATGCACCAATAGAATTTTAAAGTTCTTTCAACTTTTGTTTCTGTTCAAATTATGATAAAATATATTTCAGTTCATTGTATGTCCCCTAATCTTTAAAAAGATGAATAACACATCTGAAAAATACCAGAGAACAAATTACACCAATAAGTCTAAATGGCTGATAGACTCAGATAGCAGTGACCTCAAGTAACATTAGAAGCTGTTCATAACAGTTATCAACATTCTCTGTCTTGAGTTCAGCCTATATGTAAGCTGAGGAGTCATTTGAGGGATAACCAAAGGTACCCTCTCTTATTGGTCCAGCCATCGCAACTGGTGTTCCCAATGTTCGCACATCTTTTGGGGGAGGAGATAGGGGAGTTCGGGGAGAGGAAATTCTAGGACCAGGGAGGAAGGGAATGGGAGTGGCAAAGCACTGCCTCCACAGAACGGGGCAGGAACAGAGATGAATGAAGACCCCAAAGGGTAGGAAAGACTGATGTATTAAGAGGCTGCTACCTCTCCACTTCAGCTCACTATTGCCATGTGGTGAGGTACCCAAGATGGTTAAATCTTCCGATCTTTTTAAGAAGATCCAAATTTTCATAGAATCTTGAAGCCCTAGCAACCAAACCAAAAACTTTTGAACAGCATTTGGATCAAAGCAAACAACCAGCTAGCCAGTTGAAACCTCTACCAGTAGACCATAAAGCACTGACATTTTCATTTCCTAATACTATGCCTGAAATTGTAATAATATATAATGTAATCCCTGATGGCTAAAAGTGCTCTGAGGAAATGAATGATGAGGGTAAATTTTATTGGGAAAACTAAGATCTCCATGGTAGGAGATGGGATTGAAACAGTGGTGGTGGGGGGGGAGGGTTTGTACATAAAAAATAAAAACGGTGTACATCAAAATGCAGAAAAGACAGATAAGCAGAGACAGAGAAAGACAGCTTAGAGAGAGAGAGAGCACGAGGGAGGGAGAGAGAAAGTGCCAACACACAGGAACCAAAAGAAAAAGGAAAGAGGGCATAAATGGGCATTTGGGGAAAGTAAATGTAATTCCTTTAAATCTTCACTTAGAACAGTCCTGTTAGCAAAATAATTTTTAGAAATTTTTACTGACAATGTCATCATTTTTTTTAATAACAATCAGCATTCTTTATGATGCTCAACTTTTGTGTTGCCTTCAAGAGAGTGAGGCCCCAGAAAAAACTCATTATTCCTGGAATTGAATTCTTAACAGACAGAAAAAGTGCCTGTGGACATATTTGAGAGTATGATGGTTTTGAGAAAAATATAATTTTTCCCTTGCAAAAAACTCAGTTAAAAAGACAAAATATTCATAAATATGATTTAACCATTTGGAGAATAAAAAAGGATGCTTAATAAGCATTAGGGTACTATCTTATATGTGAGCACATATGCACCTGTCTCTAAAATTATGTATTCAGCAGGATGCCCTGAAAATTCCAGAACACTAAGGGTCAAGTTGTAGCATCATAAAAATTATAAACCTCCATGTGTGAAAATAATTTTCGATTTATGAGGAAAATTAAGGGACCTGGCCCATTCCTGAGGTATGAATATAAATAGATATTTATAGCAATCGTGTGCCCCTTCCAAACATTATTTCAATTTTTACAAAATCCATTGGGATTTAGACACAACTATTTCAATAAAGACTTGATATGAAACTATTCTCAGTTCTTCTCGTTTTGTTTTTTTTTTTCCTCTCTGAACAGGTACAATTTTCTTTTTTCTGCTTTTTTTTTTCTTTTTTAACAAGAGTCAGTAAAAGTGTTTAAAATGTCACAAGTTACGTTTTCAAATTTCTATCCAGATAAGTCATATTTTGAAAACGACAAGTAGTCTTTCCGCACATAGCCATTTTAGAAAGTTTTATAGCTGATCCAATTTAATTCAAAGGGTGGATGGGTGAGGGTTTGGATGGGGGGCAAATAATGCCTTATACTGCCCATAAATGCCAATCAACCTCCAGTCAGTGGCACAGGCCTCCATCTTTCAAATGTCAGTAAGTCTCCTATTAAAAAAAATATACGGGGCCAAACGACTGTGTAGTTCTCATTCCTCAAGATCTCATTTTCAAATGTTCCTGATCTTTCATCCTTTGTTTATGCTTTCTGATAGAGTGACACACCACCAGCACACCCAAGTTTACATCCTGAATTCTCTGATAAAGCCACACTGACACAGTGACTTTTGTTTTTTCACCACTAAACAAGATAGTCTCCAACTGGGAGCCTCACCCTCACTTTAATGTTTTCTTTTTTCCAGTCAAAACTAGATTTAAATCAAGAATAGCGTGTGAATATTGTAAAAATCTCAGAGAAGCCACAAAAATAAAAAATTAAAATTAAAACATAAAGAAAATTGTATTCCATCACCTAGAGATACACCTAGACAAACTTTTTTGATGTGTGAGTATATACTTATGTTGTTACTGTTTAAACAAACCATAGGATGATACTATTTTGTTACCTAATGTTTCACTAGAATTATTGAGAATACTGTTCTATCAATAAATATCAACCACATGGCTCTTAATAGCCAAATAACCATGAGTCATGTATTTAAATATTTGCTGTGATATATTTAGCCAATCCAATTTTTCACTATTATAAACAATGCTGTGAGGAACATCTTTCCAACTAAACCTTTGTACATGTTCCTACATATGTCTTAGGCTAGGTTCCTAACAACAGCAGCAATAACAATAGAAATAATAATATATATGAGGACTTACTTTATTATACCAGGCTCTGACCAATCACTTTTCATGCATTATCTCATTTAACCATGGTACCAATCCCAGTTTTACAGGTTAGAAAATTGAGATATGATAAGGATAAGTAATTTGTCTTAGGAAGTAGTATTCCCAGATCTCCCAAATTTGGTTGAATTCAAAAATCCATTCTTGGTACATGTATCTTTTTTGAATTATGGTTTTCTCAGAGTATATGCCCAGTAGTGGGATTACTGGGTCATATGGTAGTTCTATTTTTAGTTTTTTAAAGAACCTCCACACTGTTCTCCATAGTGGCTGTATCAATTTACATTCCCACCAACAGTGCAGGAGGGTTCCCTTTTCCCTGCATTGCAACACTATTTACAATTGCCAGGACATGGAAGCAATCTAAATGTCCATCAACAGATGAATGGGTAAAGAAGATGTGGCACATATATACAATGGAATATTACTAAGCCATAAAAAGGAACAAAATTGAGTTATTTGTAATGAGGTGGATGGACCTACAGTCTATCATACAGAGTGAAGTCAGAAAGAGAAAAACAAATACTGTATGCTAATGCACGTACATGGAATCTAAAAGAACGGTACTGATGAACCTAGTGGCAGGGCAGGAATAAAGGCGCAGACGTAGAGAACGGACTTGAGGACATGGGGGGAAGGGGAAGCTGTGATGAAGTGAGGAAGTAGCATTGACATATATGCACTACCAAATGTAAAATGGATGGCTAGTGGGAAGCTGCTGCATAGCACAGGGAGATCAGCTCGGTGCTTTGTGATGACCTAGAGGGGTGGGATAGGGAGAGTGGGAGGGAGGCTCAAGAGGGAGGGGATATGGGGATATATGTACACTTATAGCTGATTCACTTTGTTGTACAACAGAAATTAACACAACATTGTAAAGCAATTATACTCCAATAAAGATATATATATATTTGAAAAATCCATTTTTTTCCCACCCACACCATTCTACCACCCTGGAGGTGAAATTTTCAGCTCAAACAATATTCATTATTCAAAGCATTTCAATGAGACTTGACAAACAGCCCTCCAATTTTAATAACGTCCACTGTCTCTATGGATCCAGGAGAACAGTCTTCCTCGCTCTCCAAGCCCCTCCAGAAATACCACCAACACCACCATTTAAACACCGCTTGTAAGTTATCTTTAACACCTCAGAAAATGGTACTATAAAAATAAGCAAAAGACCTGGGACTCAAATTGAACATGAAAGTTATTGTAGATATTGTTTCTTGACAAACAACCTCTCCAAACCACATAAATTGTCCAAAGCCCCTTAAACCTTTGTTCTCCATTACCCACATAGGACTGCAAAGGAAATGCCGCCAAGGAACTTCAGGCTAATTGAAAAATCACTCACTTGAGATGCAATCAGGATCACGCTCCATTTCTACAGACGTACATAGAAACTAGAAACATGTGGAGTCTTTCCTGAACAGAGCAACTGGCTAATCAGCAAACTCAAAGGGAAATCATCTGCTTTTTTCTCCCCTGTGTTGCTGGATTTGCATTTAATAATTCAAAAGAGATGCCAAAAAAACCCAAAAAACCCTACAGGGGAGATCAGGTATCCAAACTCCTTCCACCCCTGAGTCCTAGCTGCTCCCCTTTCAAGGAAAAACTGTAGCCTTGACTGGGTGGGAGGCCAGCCTACCACCCAAGAGCTGATGTTTCTAAAACCTGTTGTCCAGAGATCATGACCATGGGTTTCCATTAACAGGACTAAGTAAACACTTTCCTAAATAATCCTGTCAATGGTTGAAAAACATACGTGTATTTTTGGAAGAAAGGCTCAATACCATACTGGCAGGGGATAATACTGATCCTCATTTTGGAGGCTTTTCCCCCCCCTGCTTTTTGGAGAGACAATTAATACTGACTGTACCTATCATTAATTTTCCACAGTCATCAGGGACTTTTAGGTTTTATAAGCATAATATCAATACAGACTGTCTTCAAAGCTCCTATTTCTTTTAGATTTTCCTTCTGCGTTCAGTGTTCTCTACCGCCTCAAGACAATACTTCACAGGTTTAAGGCATGCGGCTACTAGAGAAAGTCCCTCTGATACTAGTAAGGAGATGGACTCTCATTATCTTTCCGGAGGGACCGGCATGTGTGAGTAAAACACTTTGATTTCTCAGATCCCCAGTCCTAGGGGGTTGGGAGTGTGTGCTGAGAGTAGAGAGAGGACAAGGCACGGGGGGGAAAAGGGGTAGAAGCCCCCCCCTTTCTCTTCTTCTGCATCCCAGGGCTCAATTTCTTACATCCCCTCTCTTTTCTTTTTTAATTTATATTTTATATGGAAGTATAGTTGATTTACAATGTTGTGTTAGTTTCAGGCATACAGCAAAGTGATTCAGTTATACATATACATGTATCCATTCTTTTCCAGGTTCTTTTCCCATATAGGTTATTACAGAATAATGAGTAGAGCTCTCTGTGCTATACAGTAGGTCCTTGTTGGTTATCTGTTTTATATATAGTAGTGTGTATATGTTAATCCCACTCCTGGGCATATATCCGGAGAAAACCATACTTCGAAAAGATACCTGTGCCCCAATGTTCACTGCAGCACTATTTACAATAACCAAGACATGGAAGCAACCTAAATGTCCATTGACAGAGGAATGGATAAAGAAGATGTGGTACATATATACAATGAAATATTACTCAGCCATAAAAAAGAGTGAAATTGGGGCTTCCCTGGTGGCGCAGTGGTTGAGAATCTGCCTGCCAATGCAGGGCACACGGGTTCAAGCCCTGGTCTGGGAAGATCCCACATGCCGCGGAGCAACTGGGCCCGTGAGCCACAGCTGCTGAGCCTGCGCATCTGGAGCTTGTGCTCCGCAACAGGAGAGGCCGCGATAGTGAGAGGCCCGTGCACCGTGATGAAGAGTGGCCCCCCGCTTGCCGCAACTAGAGAAAGCCCTTGCACAGAAACGAAGACCCAACACAGCCAAAAATAAATAAATAAATTAATTAATTAAAAAAAAAAAAAAAGAGTGAAATAATGCCATTTTCAGCAACATGGATGGACCTAGAGATGATCATACTAAGTGAAGTCAGTCAGACAGAGAAAGACAAATATCATATATCACTTATATGCAGAATGACAAATGAACTTATTCACCCCCTGTCTCTTTAAAGCCCCCATGGAGCATGTGGACATCTAGACATGTATGTAGTTTTCTCCCCCTGGGGAACATCAATACTTTAGGTGTAGTTTGATTCCGTTTTCTCTCTCTGTTCTTTCAGAAATCCTCTATTCTTTCAAGAATCCGTATGAAAACACCACCAAAGTGCTGACTGACAAGAGCTAAACTGTGGCCTCCAGGGCTCTGCTCGGGCCAGTGTGGCCTGGTCACCATTCCTGCCATCCATCAGTGTTTGGTCTAACAGCTCTGAGGCTGCAAGAACATGAGTGATTCCAGTCAACGACCCAGGTTTCTTGGCCAAGACCTGAATGGTCCTTGGGGAATCAGAGACCTGTATAACCTTTGAGATGCCACCTGAAAGGTCTGGCTTGGAGGCAGGCTTCTTGGTCCATAGGAGGGAAGCAGGGTTCCCCTCATCTGGCCCTCTTGCCTCTTTCAGGCACATGAGAAATTATAGGGAGTCCGCTGGCCGGGCAACCACCTCCAGAGGGCACAGACCATCCACTTCCAAAGCCCTCCTGACCCAGGAATATCCCTCCTCTGGCATCCTGTGCTATCTCAGACAGGCTGACCCTGGACAATGTCACACAGGTCTTCCAAAGCCATGACTAAGAAGCCCACAGGTCACTTGCTAACCCTTCTTCTGTTGGGATGTTCTAACCATGTTGTATACCTTCCTTCCTCGGGAATGTATTTAGAGCTGACTTTCTGCCACGTGCTAAGCTACACACCAAAGATGCCTGTCCTGTCTTCAAGCAGTTCCTCGTCCAGGAGTATGTATATATTATCTGGGGGAGGGGAGGGAAGGAGAGGCACAGAAACATCACAGAAATGGTGATAAATCTGGTGTTAGGAATGAGAGTAACGTGTGCATGTTTGTTGAGGTTAGAAGAGCAGGTTGCCCTGCTACTTAGAAGCCTGGTTACCTTGGGCAAGTTCCGTCACCTTTCTAAGCCACAGCTCCACCACCTCTGAAGGGGATGTTAGAGGATGTTCCGGATGCATCAGATCTGGATGACACCGTGATTTGGTGTAGAAGAGATTTTAAAAACCCCAAACACTACAACACAAGATAGAGATACAAAGTGGCATGAGGGAAGTCAAAATAAAGCATGTGGGCTGGTCAGAGCAGGGGGCATCTCTTGACAGTAGACGGCTGAGGTTTCTTCGCTACAAACCTCCAAAGCAGGTAGAATCAAGCTTCTCTTTGGAGAACATTCCAAAGTGCAGCCAACTTAAGTGGAATTTGATAGCTAAAATGCTATCCTGGGATGTCCATGTTGCAACCATGGCATAATTCACTTATTTCTGCTTTCCTTATGGGTGTAATGAACACCTGGGGATCACAGCCTGCCTGCACCTACCAACAGACTAGAATAAGTAATGACAAACACCCTCTCTCGGTTTGAATCAGTATTCAAGCTTAACTCACTAGCAGACACCTTACTAAGTTCAGGGTCAGACTTCTGCCAGGACCAGCATGTATAAAGCATGCTCTATGTTCCAAGCACTGACCCAGGTAACTTACAGACAACGAAACTGAGTCTGAGAGGTTAAGTCACACAGCCAGTGAGCAATGGAACCAGATTTCTGATCCATGTGTGTCTGACTTCATAGACCAGGGTCTTCCTATTGCATCAATAGCCAGCTCTTCCCTGGCTTAGTTCACAAGAAGCAGCTTCTCTCTCCACCCTCACTGTCCACCCACGTCCTCCGACTTAACTAAATGTCTGGTTTTGCCTTTTCTCAACAGCCTTGTCACAGAGCTGCTCAAAACCCAGAGTGACAGTCCCCAAATTCTGATGGGCAGTAATTTAGACCCACGTCATCCTGTGCAGCTCTTTCTCAGAGACTGACTTCAAGGGTTCCCCGGAAATGGAAAGCACCAAGCATTATGGTGTTTGATGGCAATTTCAACAGATCAGCCGGTGGTCAAACGCTTCGATTGCCTAAGAGTATCAAGTTACCCCCAAAGAAGCGAGTCCTAGGTCCTGCCATAGCACGAGGCAAGGGTGGAGAGGCACTGCCAAGTATCTGCTGTGCTGCTCAGTTCTGTACCATTTATCTAACAGCTAATATAATTTCAAGTGACAGTTTAAACAGGCTACTTTCACCTAATCTGTGCATGCTGTATGCAAAACAGCTCTGACCCTGGCTTGGTTCCTTAAAGCATGTAGGATTTAATTATCTCCCACTGTTATAGAAGTAATGACAAGTTACTTAGTACTTTTAAGACTGATAAATAAAGTCCTTTTGACAGGTGAGCTGAAAACTACCCCATTTACAAAGTTGTGATACAAATGCCCCTGTCCCTAAACTCAGGACTTCCTTTCTTAAGTGAAAATAATCTCTAGTCCCTGGACCGTCTTAAATATGGTACACCCAGAGCAGTGAAGTTATACAGTGTCTTTTCTGAAAAGGGGAATTCTTCAGGTGCTAAATGAGATAAATTGACAAGGAGAAAGGGAGAGCATGAGGGAAAGAGAAATAAAGAGAAGCATCTACGTATTTTATTAACACTGAACTTCAAATAAACATCTGTGTGAGTTTCAATACATTTGACTACACACCATCATCTTTATGTCACAGCTAAGGCCCTGGATTGGAGAGTGCAGTAGAGATTTATCTGCAGTGATAAAATTTCCAGTTTCTTTCAATTCACATTCATTTCTCCCATCTTTCTAGAAGGAATAGTCTCTCCTGCCTCCCCAGTAATCACAGATCTGTTCCCCTGCCCAGACTCCATGTCCAATCTCTCTTAATTAACTGAGTTTGACATGTTTCTAATACTTATTTAGAGCTGCCAGTCACCTCTGTCCAATGCCTCACCCCCTCACAGAGGGGTATTTGTCACCAGGAAAGAAAGTATGGATATTAATACAGAAGTCAGCAAGGCCCCAAGTGCAACAGACTGAGGCAGGTAAAATAAGAGACATTGTCATAAATACATGTAATGTTCAGTAAAGGAGGAGTTGCTCTCAAATGACTTAAATACAACTCCAGGTTTAGATGACTTTTTAAAGATCATTATGTAATTCAATGGGAAAAGAAGCAGGAGAAAACCTGTCACCTAGTGCTGTAACTGTCATTAGCAAAGCTGGCTTTTCCCCAGGTGTTTTGCATCATGGTTTCTCTCTAGAATCTGATAAGGGGTATAAATCCGTGTTTGCAAACATGTGGCCCATAGTTGATATCTAACCCAACAGTATGTTGTGTTTGGCCTGCACTACCTTAAAAATCTTTGAATGAATTGACAATATAAAATTGAAATATTTTACATAAAGTCCAGAAAATTTACTTCTCTTGAAAAGTTTAAAGGCCTGACAATACTATGCCAGCGTGACCCCATGGTAACAACTGACTGATGCTAGGTAGCAACTTTTCCTCTCAATGGGGTAGGTAGTGTCTGGTTGGCCACACTCTCTACCAGTCCCAACTGCCCTCCACCTGACTGCATCACTCATGTGCACGATCTGTAGAACCATGAGTTTCCAATGCCTGCCATAAAACTTCTCTTCCAAGAAATATTTATACACACAAAATTCAGAGTAAAGGTTCAGGGGTGGATAGAGCCCTTGATATAGATTATCCATTATCCAGAGCTTTTAAGCTTGGCCAAGCCACATCTCTGATCTTCAGCTTCCTTGTCTGCAGCATAAGAGTGTGCATGGTCATCTTTTAGGTCCCTTTCTTCCCTTGAAGTGAAAGACAAAACCACTTTTTAAATGAATTCTCATGATGGAAAGCTCAGAGTTTCAAAAATCTTTTTTTTTTTTTTTTTATTCTGTAGACCAACAAATGAGCCACTACCAACAGCACGTTCAAAGGCTCCGTGGGGAAAACTGGCAAATCTTCAGATACACACTTGCTCCAAATAATCATCTATCCTTCACTCCGAGTCAGGGAAGGTCCATTCTGCACAACAAGCGATCACGTGCAGTTTCTCTAAGGAGCAGGGTGTACAGGAAAGCTGTGGGATAAGAAATCCAACCTGAGAAATCTCTTGGTCCGCAACGCAGTTGTATGGGTGTAGGAAGAGAATAAGCACTCCAGGACTAAATCCCAAGTGAGAAGCTGATAACGTGCTTCAAATTGCTCTGTTGGGCCTCCATCTTTACTCCTTTCCCCAGAACTGTATAAACAGGGCCTAAGTACAAATTAAGCCATTCACGTGATGGCCATTTTCTAGCGGGTCAGTATTGCGGCAGAGACACACAAGAAAAGCTGTATTTTATCCTCCTATTTACAGAGTCATAGGCTTTCAGTGGCAGAAAGGACTTTAAAGGGGCCCTAATGCAAGCCTCTAGTTTTACAGGGAAGGGAAAAGACTTAACCCAAGAGACAGGGTAATGCACCCCTGTCCCAGGCTGCTGTATGTGTGTGTTTGTTTCTCCCCATTTTTAGCATAGTGTGGCCTATAGAACAGACTGCCTGAGCTCAAAGTGTGGTCCCATTCTCATTACCTGAGTCCCCTGTTTCCTTTGACTCTTTTTCTTCATCTATAAAAACTGGGATAATGGTATACTTATAGGATTTTGTGAGGATAAAATGAGATGATTCATGTAAAGCACTTGGAACGGGGCCCAACAGTTAGAACTAAGTAAATGCTAACTCATTATTTATTATCAGTTTTGCTTCTGAGTAGAATTAAGTGGAAAACAGTGTGGGGTGCAGCCAGGTGGATCCTAGGTTCTACTTGGGGAGCCTCTATGCACTCACTATTGGAACACTGAGCAAGTAACTTGACCACCCTGAGACTTAATTACTGGTCAGCAAAATGCCGAGAATTACAGGAATAATGTGTGTGGAAATGACGAGCACTAGGTCCAGCATGCTATAGATGCTGGACAAGTAGTTCCAATAATTGACCGTTAATATTATCATTAATTTTTGCAAACTTTTCAGTTAGAGGCCACATAGAGCTAATCTTGGAATCCACGCCCCTTTCGCCACAAATCAGCACCCATAATAATGACTAACATCTGATACGTGTGTTTATCTACAAGGCACTGTGCCAAGTGCATTGAATCCTCATTGAATCCTCATAGCAACACTCTGAAATAGGTCATAGTATCATCATCCCCATTTTATAGATGAGGAGACTGAGGCTTGGAAAAATAAACTTAGTCAAGAGAACACGGCTAGTAATTGGAAAAGCTGGAATTTAAAACCAGGCATCAGACCCCCGCAGTTGTTTTATTGGCTCCCCAAGGAAACAAAATCCATTCTCTTAATAAGTTTTGTAGCTGGCCACTTCTGCATAGCGTTTAGAAATAAATGGGCAAAGATATTAAAATGATGAAGTTAAACTTAATTTCTTTCACGGAATAAAAAAAATACTAAGTGCTTTCTGACAAACATGACAACTGTCTCAACTGAGACACACTGGTATGTGGAACAGTAACTGCAAGTAATCTACCCTAAATCATTATCAAAGTGCCACTTGGAATTTTGACTTTGTCGAAATGAATGGCTTCTCTTTGTTAAACACCTACATCATGCCAGGGGCCATCTATGAGCCTTTGAGATGTCATTTAATCCTAATGTCATACAGGTGCTAAAAGATCAAGTCAGGACTTGCCTGGAGTCCATCTCATTCTAAGCCCAAACCCCATGCACTATGTGTCAAGACAGACTGCAAGAGGTTCACAGGGAAGGTCTTGGAACCAGCTGCCTGCCTTCCAATGTGGGCTCCTCATCTCACTAGCTCTGTAGCCTTGGGAAGTTAATCCCCCCATGTTGCCTCCATCCCTTCTCCTGCAACATGAGGAAAACAAGCTTCCCAAGACTGACTACATGTAAGTTGCTTAGGGAAGGGCTACTCAAAGTGTGATCCATGGACTTCCAAGACTGGACCCATGCCAGTCTTCACCCTGTGTTTCATCACTTCATGATCAGATAAATACTGAAATTGAGCTTCTGAGAAAATAATTTTTATGGCCATTGACTCCAATAATAATAAAAAATGGGGCTTGTATATTCTATGCCATTTTACAAAATTGTTTTTATTAATTGTTAGATTTTAATAGAGCAACAGTCCATGATATATTGAAATTTTTTAAGGAAAAAAAAAAGGAAGGGAGGGGTGTCCTACCCCACAAGCAGTTTGAGAAGCACGATGCTTACCAGTTATGCAGAAAGTTCTCAATAAATGTTAACTATCAATATTAATATCATTATTTGCTACACTGTTTCTCCACTTCCTAGAAAGGGAGCCAAAAATTCAAGCAGCATCAAGAAGATAAATTCTAAGACATAGGATGCTGGTAACTTTACTGACCAGAGCTTGACTCTTTCCAAGCCCTGGTTCATGATCTATGGGGAGACACCGTGAGGAAGTTCTGAGGCTTTTGCTGGATCAGCTCAGTGGACTTCCAAGATGCCCATTAGTAGAAGTGGTAGAAAATAACTCAATCCCTCAACTTTTCCCCTGCATTCCACGTCCAATGCTCTCTTATTTTCCAGTTATAAAGTCCTTTGCCTTAACATTTCCCTGGTCTTCTCCTTCCCCTTACTGATAGTATTTGATAGGATTCACCAGAACATTGGAGCAAAGATAAATATGGATTGGAAATCCCAGTTCTCCACTTACTGGCTCTGTGATCTTAGGTGTATTACCTAGTGTCTCAGAGCCCTGATTTCCCATCTGAATAATTGGGATGACAATGTGTACCTTAGAGGAAGGTTAAAGGGGGTGCCATATTGAAAACCCCCAACAGACTCCATTGGCCTTCTCCACTCTCCTCTGTAAAGCAGGTAATGCAGCAGTTGGTAGATGTAGGTGGGGAGAGGAAAATTAGAAAGTCTGAGAACTACATCGATAGAGTCACTTTGCTCTTATTATTTATTTAAAACCAAGACTCCAAAGTGTCTGTTAGACCACAGGAAAAAATAAATAAATAAATATGAAATCCAACACTTTCATACCATTGCCAGAAAAAAGAAAGTCTCAGTGAACAAGGCCATTGACTGAAAACCTAAGAGAAACGTCCTATATTAAACAATTGCTGGAGGAAGTACAAGCTGCCCAGGAGCCTGTGTATAAAGGAGGTGAGTTGTCTGGAAAGGCATTTACAGGAAGAAACCAACATGAGGAAGAGGTTCCTCACTCAAAAATCAGCCACCCACCGTGCAGATAGAGTGCTTTTGCTAGTGACGTGAAAGGGAGGAACCGAACTATAAATTAACACTAATAACCTATTGACGAGGACAACAGACCATTGACCAACTTAAGCGACTCTAATAGAACGGAATTAACTGCTACACAACAGAGTTTAACAAACACAGTCACTATCAGATTGGTTGTAAGTGTCTTTGCAATGAGTCCGAACTTTTGGTTTCGGTAAGGGCTGCGGGTAGCAGAAACTGCAGTCACCTATATAAAAGTATCCAGTGCATCCAAAAGCTGCCTCCCCACTCCCACACCGTGAGGCAAAAATACTGTCTCTACCAGAAAATACAGTTCACACTGGGAACATCATTTATCATGGCTGATGCCACCAGCCTGAGAAAGGTTTACATTCGGTGTAAATAAGGTAGATTTGCGAAGTTAATGAGTTCCACTACCCAAGCTCCTTATTAATTCATATACCTCGAAGACATCTACTAAAAATAACACCTTTTGAGTCATATACCATCTTCATGGAGATCGTTAATATTTCCTCATAATAGAGCAGTTACCGGTCCCATTCTTTCCCTTGATCACCTTTGCACTCCTGACCCGCAACACCGGCTCATTCACAGTTCTCACTTGTGTTCCAATTGCCCTCAGATCCCACTAGCCTCCCTTTCTCCAAGTGACAGTCATCTGTGTGCAACCCTAGTGAGACCTCAGCCGGAAAGCTGTCCTCCGCAACTCTCCCCTCTCTCTTTTCAGTCTGGGATTCACAGAGTAGACTGGGATGAAGGTGAAAAGGAGATGGAGTCTTAAAACTGCATGAAGACTGGTTTATGAAGCCCTGCCGCATTCATTCATTAATTCATTTGTTCTCTCGCTCATCTTTTGAACAGTTTTTGAGTACCCGCTCAGCGCCAGGCATGATGCAAGATGCTCAGGATACAGAGAATAATAAGATCTGATCTCTGCAGGGAAGCAGACAGATAAACAGCTGAGTAAGAAGGTAAGTGCAGGGCTCAGTGGGAAGAGAACAGGAGGGCACCCAGCTCACCCTGAGAGAGTTAGAGAAGGAAGATTCTCTGAGCTGGGTCTGGAAGGATTAGGAGGACCTGCCTGTGGATGAAAAGGAGGAAGACACAGGAAAGTTCATATAAAAGAGCAGAGCCGTGCCATTTTATCCTTGTCTACGTACCCTCAGCAGTGGCACGGAGCCTGGCAAGCAATAGGGACTCCATGCGCAGTGAGCGAATGAACTAACGGCACAAAGATTCCCACGAGAATCGACCACTCACTGCCCCCATCAGTCCCTTAGCAAGAGAGGTGGTGACCCCTTTCCATTCCTTCTGTGGCTCTTTAATACAGAAGTTGCTTCATGCTCTCCTCTCTAAGGGGTCTCTGATTCCATTTCTTATGTCGTATGACACCTCCTCTTTGTTCCCAACTTCCTGTCACAAAGAGACAGAAGAGCATGGGAGGAAAAGACTCCCTAACAACAAAATTTGTATGTGGTCCCTTCAAATGACCCAGATGCCTAGTAAAACAACTGTGGATGGGGGCTTGGATGCAACTACATGGCCGAGCCCCCATGTTTGGAAAACACAAGGACTTCTCAACCTTTGTGCTATGGACACTTTGGCCCAGATCACTCTTTGTTGTAGAGGTCTGTCCAGTGCATTGTTGGATGCTTAGCAAAATCCCTGGCTTCAACCCACAAGATGCCAGTAGCATGCCCCATCCTGGGACATCAAAAATGTCTCCAGACATGGCCAAGTGTCCCTGGGTTGGGGGACAGTCAAAACCATTATAGATGATAGCTTTCTTGATAATCCACCCCTCTGGGGTTCTCCAGCAGTCAAATGTACAATCTTAGAAGGCCATCAGAGACTCCCAGTGTAAAAAGTGACCTTGGAGCTCATCCAGCCCAATACAGATTTTGCCTGTGGGTAGACTAATCCACTATTCCAAAATGCCTTCGAGTGGATTATAAAGGAGAAAAGGCACAGGCACAAACGCACAAAAGCCATTACTCCTGTGTCATGCTGCTACCCTGTGTGAAACTGACTAGGCAGAGCTCTGCAGATATGGCTTCAGATGATTGGAAGAGATCAGGGTGACGTGGGGCTTGTAGATGGGATGCTTAACTCCAACTCATATTCATTTACTGCTACATTTAGGCTGCTTTCAAGCCGCCTTTCTCTCAAAAATACCTTTCGTATCAAAATGGCAAGATTCTGGCTCTGAAGCCTTAGAATGCTGAGTGATCCATTTTGCTTTCATCTTCCTAAACACGTGGGTGAGCAGAGTCTTGGACAGCTTAGCATTGCCATAACATCATAAATAAATAATTATGTAGATATCTGCTGGACATGCAAAAAATATATTTCTAAACAACAGCAAAAAAGAAGACTCATTATTTCTCCCATGGAGTAACTCAGAAGTCATTCCTAAGGTCTTTTTCTTTCAAGATACTGAAGATGGAGAGAAAAGCAACTCCAATATCCACATTCCAGTTTGTTACTCTAAACTCAGAAGTTGGACGTGAACCGTCTTCAGTAAATACATTAAAAGGTAAAACAAAAGAGATGGGAGGATATATAGAGTAAATGAAGCAGAAAAGACAAATCAACCAAGAGCAACACATGGGCCTTATTTAGATCCTTATTCAAACAAACTGTTAAAACATGGCATTTATAAAATAATTGAAAGTTTTGATATTGACCGCATATTTGATAATAAGAATTATTGTTAAATTTTTGATTTGCCAGTGGTATTGTGGTTGTTTTTCTTTAAACATACAAAATAAAATACAGAAGAAAGAATATCTTGCATTTGCTTCAAAGTTATATGAGAGGAGGAAGCAGTCTTAAAGAAACAAGATTGGCCATGAATTGTTAATTGTTGAAGCTGGTTACAGGTACATAGTGGTTCATTATACTATTTTGTCTCTTTTTTATGCGTTTGTGATTAAAAAGTGAAATAGATTAATTTTTAAAGGAGCAAGAAAAAATATTTTGAAAAGGAAGTGATCGAAGACAAAGATAGAATGGCTTTTTCTGCCTCTGATCAAAAGTGGTGCATATGATCATCAACTGCTGTCTCAACAGTGTGTTGGGAAGCACCTGGATGGTATGACAGAGCTGTCTGAAAGACAATCACGTGGAGAACTCTGAACGGCTCTATAGAATGTGGCATATTCTGCCTTGAAGTACTATTACTTGTAGATGTACCTAACTCCCCCTCCTCTTTCCTTAGATTGTAATCTCTGTGACAAAGACTGGATCTTGCTTATCACTCTGCCTCCTGGAGAGCCATACCTAATACTTGGGACATAGTAAACGTGTGAGAATCACTTGTTGAAAGTATTGAGGCAGTGTCTGTGCCTCTATAGGACCGGTAAATTGAATTTAAGGTTAATTTTTTCATCGAAATATAGAGCAACAAAATTTTTAAAAACTTCTGAGAAATGAATGGGTGAATTTTGGCAGGCAGATCATCACATGGCTTAAATCAGTGTTTCCCAAAGTATGAGTACCATAGTGATATGTGTGCAAGGTGATTTTATATGGTTCACAAACAACTTTTATTGAGGAGTTATGTATTTACTTTTAATATTTTTTAAGATGTAAGTACTTGGTGTTTACATAGATGCAATAGTTTAGGAAGAGGCTACAATTATTTATATTTGAAATAAAATTTAGTAAAAATTCATACTATTGGCAAAGAGCCATGGCAAAAATGTTTGAAGGTACTATTCATAGGTTTAAATAGCAGAATCCCAAAGAACATCTACCTGTTTACCTCTCATAAGTGCCCCATTGTTAGCAAAATGTTTTGGAATGTGGACTCTGGAACGAGACTATCTGTGTTCAAATATCGGCTTTGCCACTGACTAGCTGTGTGACCTTGAGCAAGTTACTTAACCTCTCTGTGCCCCCAGTTTCTTCATCTGTGAAGTGGGGATAACGATAGTGCCTATC
This sequence comes from Balaenoptera borealis, assembly GCF_965194805.1. Classification (NCBI taxonomy): domain Eukaryota; kingdom Metazoa; phylum Chordata; class Mammalia; order Artiodactyla; family Balaenopteridae; genus Balaenoptera; species Balaenoptera borealis. The sequence goes on along the minus strand of NC_138861.1, from coordinate 99,909,157 downwards.
TCCAGGGGTTATTTTGTGGATTAAATGTAAAGCATTTAGAAGAAAAAAAATAAGATACTAGTATATATATCCATCAGGATGGCTAAAATGAAAAAGACTGACAATACCCCGTGTTGGCACAAATGTGGAGTGACTAGAAGTCTCATATATTGCTGGGGAGGGTGCGAGTTGGTTCAACCACTTTGGAAAACTACTTGGAAATATTTACTAAAGCCAAACACATGCCTACGCTATGGCCCTGAAACTCCACTTCTTGGTTCACATCCAAGAGGATTGAGTGTATAAGTCCACCAAAAGTCATGTATGAAAATGTTTCTAGCAGTTTTAAGTATATTAGTCCCAAACTGGAAACAACTCAAACTGTCCATCAACAGGAGAGGACTAAATAAATTGCAGTAAATTAATAAAATGAAATACCACACAGCAGTAAAATAAAGAGAATTGCTAATATGTGTAACAGCATGAGTAAATCTCACAGGCATTTTGTTTAGCAAAAGAAGATAGACACAGAAGAATAAATAATGTATGATTCTATTTACACGAAGTACAAGAACAGACATAACTAATTGATAATGATAGAAGGAACCTCTAGGAGTGGTAACCTCTTGGGTAGGGTATTGACTTGAAAAGGGCACAAGGGAATCTTCTGCAGTGTTGGAAATATTGTATACACATATAAAGATCCATTGAGCTGTACACTCAAGATTAAAGCACTTACATACTTTACTGTATTTTTTGTACATGGATCAAAAGTAAATTGTAATATAAAGTACTTAGAACAATGTCAGGTACATAGTAAATACTCTGCTATTATTATTTACTCTTATCTTATAGTTATCTATCCATTTCAAAGAGTCTACAGAATTTCTGGAGAACCTAAATATTCTATGATGGTACAAGAGTTATCAAATACAGTCCCCATTTTAACGAGGAGACAAACTATTTGAGGAGACCTGTTAACCAGTTCCAGTCACCCCTCAGGAAGCATCGTTATGGCTTAGCAATTCAGCGTACAGTCTCTGAAGCCAGAAAAACCTGCCTTTGATTCTTGGATCTGCCATTTACAAGCCTTGGCAATGTTTCTTAACATCCCAGAGTCTTGGTTTATCTTTTTTTTTTTTTTAAACTTTGGGTTTCTTTTATGTATTTATTTATTTATTTATGGCTGTGTTGGGTCTTCGTTTCTCTGTGAGGGCTTTCTCTAGTTGTGGCAAGTGGGGGCCACTCTTCATGGCGGTGCGCGGGCCTCTCATTATCACGGCCTCTCTTGTTGCGGAGCACAGGCTCCAGACGCGCAGGCTCAGTAATTGTGGCTCAGGAGCCCAGTTGCTCCGCGGCATGTGGGATCTTCCCAGACCAGGACTCGAACCCGTGTCCCCTGCATTGGCAGGCAGATTCTCAATGACTGCGCCACCAGGGAAGCCCCTTGGTTTATCTTTAATATACAGCTGGTAATAGAAGCTGCTTCATAAGATTGCTGTGAGATGCTTATGAAAAGTTAGCTAATATTACTATTTTTAGATTAATTTCATCTTTAATTTTCAGAAAAAAAATGATCAGGGCTAAAACTGAATATTTGAGAGGCATTAATTACAATTGAGTTATAGCTGTGTTCCCATGTTCACCTTCCTTTGAACTGTTTCCGAATGTTTATATAGACATCACCTGAGAGAGGCTAAATGATCTTTCAAGATCACAGAGGAGTTTCAACTCCAATTTATTTACAGACATGCTTGTGGAAACCTGTCAATATGGCAGTCAATTATGATTTTAAGTATTATCTCTATTACCAGCAGAGAAAGCAGGGCGTCCCTAGCTGTAGGTTTGCATTCGTTTCTTGATTACTGCGTATATGAGTATGTATTGCACCAGTATTTGTATATGTCCCTTCCTCAACCTTTCCAAACCACCTCAGCCTCTCTCCTCTTTGTATCTATGACATGCTGTGTGTATAATACTTTTATCACTGCATATATTTCACAACAGTGCCTTTATCCATTTACCTGGTTGCCGGCCCCATGAGACCACAAACTACTAAAAAGCAGAAGCCACGTCTTGCTCATCCCATACCCCCCAGAACTTAGCGTGGTGCCTGGTACAAAGTAGGTACTCAACAATTTGTGTTGACCTAAATGTCTAGAATGATCCAGGCTGCTGCTAGCCTAAACAGCAGCTTTTGAAAAAATCAAAGACACCTTTTTCTTCCATCACAAGAGGTCCCACACCAGGACACACAGCTTAGCAAGCTGAGAATGGACTGGATTTCAGCCCCCCACTTGCCCTCTCAAGTCAAGTTCCCTTGTGAAGTAAACACCCTGCCCAAACATAAGTGGACGAACAAGAGAATGCTATGACCTTGTAGAACAAAACAACATAAAGGGCCGATGGCTTCACTGTGCATAATTCTCTGTTTCAGGATTATCAGCAGTGGCCTCTATAAACCTAGTCTGGATGTCTCTGTCACTTCTAGATGAGATTACTTCAACTCTAGGGGTACCCAAAGAGTAGTTGAGCTGGGTGCAATAGCAGTGGCCCAAACCTTCCTTAAATGAGAGAATCAGTAGCACTCAGGTACCTACTGAGCCAATGCAATTAACTCAAGTTTGGAAAAAGTCTGTAAGTGATATTTAAACTTCAAGGGCTAGGTACCAGAGTAATTGCCCTGATTCTGACCCTCCAAGGTTATTTGATCTAACCTGCTCTTCTAATTCTCTCCCCCAGGGAGTGTAAAGCAGGAGCATTCCAAATCGGGGCCCTGACACCATCCCAACTGCTCTCCCTGAGGGCGATATTCCCTCTGGGATCTTCAAAGTAAGAGAAGAGTCTTTCTATATGGGCTGCTGGCTTGGATTTTTCCTTTCAGTTCCTTTTTTCCCCTCCCTTTGGTTGTATTTATGAAAGCAAATGGCTATATTCAGCAGTGGACCCATCTCCAGTTTAATTTCTATTTACACCTTGTAAGTGCACCCCAGACACTGCACTGAGATGGGCATTCCAGAATCCAAATAAAGCAAGTGATATACGGCAGAAGCTGGCAAATCCTCCCTCTTAACTCCTCGGGCTTAGTAATTCCCCACAGAACCTGGACAGCCTCACCTAATGTAGCCACAGAGACTTAACAGCAAAGAGCCACAGTGACGTCTTGTCTTACACAATTTAATTACACTCACCAAATAGACAACAGTGCATTTACTGGCCCACCATTAAATATTATCATAAGTAATTTAAACCCAACTTCACTTGTCCAAATATATGGACAAAATACATTCTGTCATCCCAAAGCTTTAATGTTCCCTCCATAACTGTGAATCATCGGCAAACCCTCAGTAATTTATTCTGCTTTCCAACTGGAAGCATATCTTAAAGGAAGAAAAGTCAGAATGTGCAACACTTCTGATAGTAAACTTGTCCACCTGCTATCCAACATAAATTAAGGAGCCATACTTTAGTGATTCAATTACACCACTGAGTAATTGAAAATATGCAATTACAAGGAGTTGAGGTTCTTATGAGAAACATAATGTCTGCATTCCAGATTCCCTAGTATTTGATTTATAATTGGAGTATTGGCATAATATTCTACATTTGAGAGGAAGTGCTCCCTTCTGGGTAGTTCTAGAATCTGAATATTTAGGGCTACAAAGACCCTACGAGCTCATCTTGCTTAACCCCTTGTTTTAGGTATGGGAAATGGAGGCTCAAAGATCAGTCAGCTTATAAAAGGCAAAGAGAGGCCTTCTGACTCCAGTTCAGAAAGTTTAGCATCACGGTCAAACTCACAGTCTCTGGAATAGGACAAAATTCAACCTTGATGCTATACAAGCCAATTAATTTTTCTATGCCTTTGTTGCTTCTTCTTGAATATGGTAACTCCTAGATCAACTAGATACTATTATCTAGTTAAATAAAGATGCCTTTGCTTCTTCCTCTATTAAATAGAGATGATAACTCCTAAAGCAATTAGCCACAAATAGAGAACAACTCCTAGAGTTCCTGACAGAGTATGTTTTCTGAAACACTTAGCATAATGTTAGACACACAGTAAGTACTCAATAAAAAATTAGCCACCACCATCACCATCATCATGTCCAGTCCCAGTCACTGTATTATTTCATAGTCTTTTACTTAAATCCTATTGTTACTTTCAATATCTAACCAACAATTTGGCCAAAACATATTGTGGTTACTGTTCCACATTTAGCCAGAATATCTTTCCGCTCTATTCCAAAGACTGTACACCTTACAGCATACTTCCCCAATTTGAACAACTGGATCCCCCTTTGTTTTGAGGACAACATGCTAACCAACCACTAAACCTCCAATGCTCGATTCATTTCTTGGGTTGTACGCTGACGAGGTATGTCTGCGTCAGGTGCAACACTTTATCCAATCAGGCTTCCTATGCCAGCTGTCCCAACACAGACACATGCACTGATCTGCCATTTCAGTCCTGTAACTAACAGTTGCATCTTAATATGTAAATATTTTTAAAAAATCACAAATGATTATTCCCATCATTGACCTCCATTCTTTCTCTTGACAAAGGAAACCATAGCTTCTTTGAAACCCCAAATAAGCACATGTGATCAAATGCTAATTTAGCAATAAACAGAAAATTGACTTCAAATCATCTCTCTGTCACTCTAATTGATTAACAGTCACATGAAAATTGATAACATGATTTTCAGCAACAGAGCGCGTGGCACAAGCCTGTCGGTTCTATTGGCTTTGGATATTTACTTCCTTCCAAATAAAGCTTTTTAAGAGTACATTAGTGAGTCCACTAATAATCTTAAAAAGCAGTCTAATTACAATAATGAACTCTGTACAGTGAGTTAATGCAGTGCTGAAGCTTATAGATCTGAGCCTCTTATTGCACGAAAAACAAAGTACAAATTCCGCTGAATACAGGACAATCAGAGTTCTGTTCCACTGGGAGTGAATAAATGACTATGGTCTTCTTTGCTTCTCCAGCATTCTGGCAAAATATACTCACATGATATCTACCTGCCTTAAAATTGCCCCAACATCCATAATACTTATCTTAACACAAAATGAATTTTAAGCTGCTGACCCTCTAGTGTTCACATGGCTCAGTCAGAAACCATCCTTAAGAAGTAGAAGATTGAAAAAAATTTAACAGAAAATAAAGCTGCATTGGTCTAGGTTGTGAATATTCCTAAACTGAGTAAGTTATTATAGCAGAACTTGACTCCAGCTCATGTTGGCAATACAAAAACAGACATTGGAATGGTGATAAAGCATGCTAACTTTCAGTGCGTTGAACATTCTCTATCTGCTCCTTTAATTCTCTGCTTCACCCTTCTCTATTCCTGTGACCCCTGAGGCTGACCTTTAGAAATTGCGTCCTTGGGCCTCCTTGCCCTCCACTTCTGACTAGATTGAGATATGGGGAAGCACTAACAGTAGATCTAAGGTCAGTGGAAAAAGGAGGTGGGTATTTTCCTTACAACTCTCTCCCTGCTGGGCACAGGTTGAAAGGGACCTCGTTCCTCCACCAAAGGCTGCACTGCTGAGATGTACCCTATCCACCAGCTATAGCTACAGGTCTCTGGGTTCCAAAACAAGCTCCCTTTCCTGGCATCTTCAGGTCTAGGGGAGGTCTTGGCCTTCTACTGCTGCTAACCCTGGGGATTCATCATTTGTTGATTTCCTTTAACCCTTCCCACATCCTTGAAAATAGTCTCTTCATTAAACTCTAATCCCATTTGAATGTGCCATCTGTTATCTGCCAGAACCCTGTCTGAGATGTCTACCTTCCATTAACACAGTGGTCCTCTGCCTGTTGGGGGTTACAAACCCCTTTGAGAGCCTAAATGAAAAAAAAAAAATTACAGAGAACTCTCTCTGCCAAAATGCACATAGTCACACACATGTGAATTTTCTGATACCATTTCAAAGAGCTGACAGACACCTTGAGTCACATCCATGGATCCCCAAGTATGAACCCCTACTATATTTAAGAAAACAGTTTTTATATTCAGAAGAGAATTATATGGGTACTATGTTGTTCTTTAAAGAGTCCAAAATGGATATCAGATTGTGGAATATGAAGTTATAAGAAAGCACCCCACCCCTAAAAATATCTTAATAAAGAATAAATATAAAAGATATTGCTCAATAATGCATCTTTAATTTTACTATTTTCCTTGCTTGTCACATCATTTAAGTATTTATCACATATACCCTTAGAATGTTTTTCCATCGGCCAATGTTTTATTTACTTGTAAGGCTGATTGTTCATCACTTCAAGTGCCATCTGGACTACTGATAAGTAAATGTCTTTAAAAATCTCTGAAAGAGATTTCTGGCAGTTTTACCATCTACCAGACCCACTCAGCCTTCCAAAGCCTTATCTCCAAGGATGCCGATATGTATTCAGCTGTTTTTTTATTAACACTGGTGGCTTCACAGTATTAAAAATGTATACACCAGGGACTTCCCTGGTGGCGCAGCGGTTAAGAATCCACCTGCCAATGCAGGGGACATGGGTTCGAGCCCTGGTCCGGGAAGATCCCACATGCCGCGGAGCAACTAAGCCCATGCGCCACAACTACTGAGCCTGTGCTCTAGAGCCCACATGCCACAACTACTGAGCCCACGTGCCACAACTACTGAAGCCGGCGTGCCTAGAGCCCATGCTCCGCAACAAGAGAAGCCACCGCAATGAGAAGCCTGCGCACCACAATAAAGAGTAGCCCCCGCTCGCTGCAACTAGAGAAAGCCCGTGCGTAGCAACGAAGACCCAACGCAGCCAAAAATAAAATAAAATAAAGAAACTAACACAACATTGTAAATAAACCATACTTCAAAAAAAAATTAAATGAAAATAAAATGTATACACCAAGTTACCCCAATAGGAAACATGCACGGATTGTGATGAAAAATAAATTCCACTTCAAATAGTCACCCTCTCTGCCTATATGCCTTCCCCATGGTCCAGGATGAGCATCTTTCTATAGGAAAATCAAAAAATGAATGCTGAAGTCCAATGCTCCAGCATGCTTGAATCTCTTAAGGTCTCTATCAGTGGCTATTAAAATTTAAAGTGCACTGCATAGTCCTTGACTCCAAAAAACACATGCTACTTACATTCCTTAAGCTACTGGCAGCTTAAGTTATTCTGTGTGGCTTGGAGGGGAGCAAAAGAACCAATGCAACAGACACTGGACCATATAAATGTCAACTGAAGACCATGGGAACAAAAACTTTAGTTGATGTTTTCCCTCCAATGGCAGTCATCTTAATGACCCTGTATTTAAAAGTCACCTTTTTTATATAAACCTGTTTAAATACCATGATATAGTGTATATAAACTTGTATGAGTCCTATGGGCATATACATTATTCTTTTTTCAGCCCCCAAATAAGATTAGCATAAAAGACACCATTGGTGTTCATAATTTTAAAGAATACATGGATATTTAGTTGGCTGCAACTGATGATTTTAAAAAAGAAACTGGGGCTTCCCTGGTGGAGCAGTGGTTGAGAATCTGCCTGCCAATGCAGGGGACACGGGTTCGAGCCCTGGTCTGGGAAGATCCCACATGCCGCGGAGCAACTAGGCCCGTGAGCCACAATTACTGAGCCTGCGCGTCTGGAGCCTGTGCTCCGCAACAAGAGAGGCCGTGATAGTGAGAGGCCCGCGCACCACGATGAAGAGTGGCCCCCACTTGCCACAACTAGAGAAAGCCCTCGCACAGAAACGAAGACCCAACACAGCCATAAATAAATAAATTAATTAAAAAAAAAAAAGAAACTGAATGGAATAAAACAAATTGTATCAGAATGCATCACTTGTATTAAAGGTGAAATATTGTTTATAAAAAAAAGTCTAACAAAAAAATGTCTATCAAAGAATATGTGGATACACAAGCTCTACAGTTCACATACTTGATAGTAGTGGAGCACCTCTTTTTATTATTCTACATTATTTTCTTTGTTAACCAAGATCGCCTTGACTATTTTGGTGACAATCTTCAACACCAGTCATCAGCAGTACTGAGAGAGTGCCCTTATCCTCAAATGGTCTTTTTGTCCTCATGATTTCCTCATCTGCCATGAAGCTACCAATCTTATAGGCAGCTCTCTGGGGTCAGCGAACTGTGATGTCTTCCCTTCATCCTTTCCCCACACTGATCCTCTCCTCCTGAATCAGGAGATGACTTCTGTTTAATCTTAAAAAGAATAAACATGCAACTGGATTCGGAAGTCCACAGAAGATGTCTCTCCTTGTCGTCTCCAGCTCACCTAGGGATCCTACCCCTGATTCCATCAAATACATTGCTGCCAAATTAATCTTCCTAAAAGCACAGCCTCAACTGTTCCCCACTGTCCAACCATCCTGTTCAAAACCTTTCAAGGGCTCGTCCTGTCTTTCTGAAAGAAGAAATGGTTTGAACTCTATAGCCTGGGATTCAGAACCCTTAATAATCTGGCACTGGGTTTACCCTGACTTTCCACCTTTCTTCTATGTTATTGTGGGTTCCAAATGAATTACATCACCATTCCCTGGAGGTACCATATGCTTTATAATCATGCCTTTGCCCATCTCTCCCTTCTACCAATAAAGAATGGCTTTTCCAAGGCAGTTCAAATGTTACCCCATCTATAACACATATGACATCTTTTCTATACCTTCTTGCCCACTGCTCACCAGCCCCACCCCAGGGATTTATCTGGTAGTCGTTAACCTCTCTGTAAACTACTAGACCCAGTTTAGCTGTTTGTAAAATGGGGTTAATAATGCCAAGTAATTTTGAGGACTAACTATGTAGAATACTTAAAGCACAGTTATGGTTTCTGTGGTGGTGGCCATGGTTATTGCTTCTGTCTTCAAACAGTTACTATACAGTAAGGAATTGGAAAACTCAATGTGATTTTGTTGATTTTTGTATCTTCCACTGCCCCTGCCACAGTATAGATAACTTAGGAAGGCACAGAGGAAGGACATATGAAAGAAACTACATGTCCTCAATTTGGCGGCACAGAAAGAACCAACAGTTTCAGATTCTGAGTATATCGTCTATGTAGATCAGTTTGGCCTGGAAATGCCATATGTGTACACTGGCTTTCGCTTAGCAAAGTGTTAAATTGGGTCACTGCACTATCACTAATTGAATTCTAAGAGATGTCAACCATAATTCCTAGGCTGGGGCTCTTTTGTGCAAGATGGCAGTTGAGTGTAACAAGGACCCCTGCTGCTCTTACCAAAAGAACTGAGTCTGTCTTTGAGTCGGGCCCCGTTTCTTCCTTTTCAGCTTTCCTGAGCTATCACTTACAGAGAAAGCAAATTAGATGCCACTTTGTCATCTTGGTCTGCAGTTTCGCACAAAGCCTTCCTCTTTTAAAAGACCTTGAGGGTCAGATTCTAATCTGAGTTGTAGTGTGATGAGTCTCTTAAAAGAACCACTCTGATGCCTGCAAGCACAGCAGAAAGTATAAGGAAATACCTCATTAGTCAAAATCATGGCCACCTCCCAGACACCTCACGTAGAAGCAGGGCGGCCATGTTGGATTTGTTTTAGTAAGAAATACGACTGAGCACAAACAGGTTTCATCCTGTCAAAAGACTGCTTCTTTAATCCAGAGCTTGGAGTGGAAAATATGAGCTGAGGCATATTCAATGGCTCTGAGACATTTTAGGCATCGTACACACTCAGCTTGCAGCACCTCTGAGCCAGGAGTACACTGGGTGCATCTCAAAGTGACACATGGTGACACAGAGTTCCACCAGAGCACGGAGCACTGAGTTAATTGGCAAGGCTGGTCACTAGAATGCACACTTCACTCTGCAGAAGCCGGAGGCCACTTGAGGAGCACCCAAAGAAACATTTTAAGTGGGCAAGAGTCACAAAACTCCTGCATACAGCTCACATGACAACCAAGAACTCCTCCTCATTTGTACTCTTTGTGCTCCTGGAGGGGAAAACGTAAGCCTTTCCACACAGGCAAGTATTTTAAGTCCTACTGAGCACAGAAGTTCTCAGGGGAACTACCCACAGCCTGAAGGGTCACTGCTTCCTAATTTCCCTGGGTGGTACCTGATGACTCAGCAAGAGTCTACATCTTAATTCTTGCATGGAAGGGATCACCCTAGTTCCAGGAATGAGTACTGAAGCCGGAGGACCTCAATACCACTCACTAGTCATGTGAACTCGGGCAATTTTCTTAACTCACTAAACCTTAGTTTCTTCCCCTCTACAGAAGAAATTATGTTTTATGAGAATGAGAATATGTATACAAATTATGTTGTAATATAAAAATATTTTTAAATTAAGGATTAATTTTAATGCTGAGCAAAGACAGACCATCCCTCTGTCAAAATATCTCTGTGTTTGGTGCCATTAGATCCCACACTCTGCATTAGTCCCCTAGGGCTGTTAAAACCAAGTGTTATAAACTGGGTGACTTAAGACAATAGTTATTCTGTCATAGTTATGGAGGCTAGAAGTCCAAAATCAAGTTGTCAACAGGGCCATGCCCTCTGTTACGGCTCTAGGAGAGTAATTCTGTGATGGTAAATTTTATGAGACATCTTGACAAAGCCACAAGGTATCCAGATATTTGGTTAAATATCTGGGTGTATCTGTGAGGGTGTTTGAATTGGTAGACTGAGTAAAGTAGATTGCCCTCCCCAATGTGGGTGAGCATCATTCAATCCATTGAGGGCTTGCATAAAACCAAAAGACAGAGAAAGGGAGAATTTGCTCTCTCTGCCTGTCTGAATGGGGACATTGGTCTTCTCCCGCCCCCAGATTGGAATTTACATCATCAGCTCTCCTGGTCCTCAGGCCTTCAAGTTTGGACTGGAACTTACATCATTGGTTCTCTCGGTTCTCAGGCCTTTGGACTCAGATCAGAACTACATCACCTTTCCTGGGTCTCCAGTTTCCAGACAGCAAATTGTGGAACTTCCCAGCCCCATAATCACAAGAGTCAATTCCTTATAGTCTCTCTCTCTCTTTCAAAGTATATATATAACACCCTGGATTTTCCAAGGTAATCCTGTGCTGGCCCTACAACTTCACTTATGCATGTCAGAATATATGCCCCAATATTGGTTTCAAAACCAGGCTCACTAAAATATAGGCATCAGAAGAAAAGACAATGGGGTGGTTTGTTCTTCAAAACCTTCATTTCCCTTCACAAATTTCTTCTCCCCCGATGTTTCTTCTCTCAGTGAATGACAGTTGGGGGTTCTTAATCCTTCTATATCAATTCCTGTCTTCTTCACTCCCATCCACTAATCTGTAACCCTGTCTATTCAAACTCTCCCACATTTCTCAAATCAGCCTCCTCTTCCCCAGCCCCACACCACTCATTGGTTGAGGACTCATTATGTCTCAGATTATTCACTTTGTTAACTTGAATTTTTGGCCTCACCAATACTCCTACCAGATTGATCTTTCTACAAAGCTAACTTGATCATTCACTGGCTTCAATTACCTTAGTGACTATCTACTGCCTTCAGGATTAAATCCAAGATTCTTAGCATGCCATGTATGGCAGATACTGCTGGCTATGTGTTCATCAAAATTCATCTCCTCTTCTCCTGGGCATACAGCTGGAGTTCATTGCCTAGCCATCCTTGCAATTAGTTGTGTCTCCATGTCAGTGGGTTTCTAGCCAAGAGAACATGAAAGAAAATGACACGTGCTATACCCAACCTGGTCCATAAAAATCTCCCATGCCATCCTCCATGCTCTCTCTTCCCCAGTCGGCTACTAGGTGCAGAGAGTCCACTACAGGGCTCTGGGGCCTTAGGAAACAGTAGAGCCATAAGATGGAAGAAATCTGGGCTCCTGGAATAATACTGAAAGCTACCTGCTATATGAATGAGATATTCATTTCTATCGTATTAAGATCTCATTATCCCACTGTATTAAGATATTCATTTCTATTGTATTGTATTGCTGAGTTGTGACAGTTTTTTATTACAGCCATGTGCCTACTTTGACCAATATACCATTTGAGGCTCTCAGTTTTCTGGCCCCTACCTACCTCTTCCATCTCATCATTGATTCGTTACTCCTTTCCATCCTATACCATCTTTTTGCCTCAGTGAACTATTATGGTCCTCCAAACTCATTACTTCCCTCTTGACTTTGGTTTCATTAGAGTAATGCTCTCTCTACTTAGAAGGACCCTATAAGATAGACTATTCTTTATCTTCATTTTACATATAAGGAAACTTAAGGCTTAGAGAGGTTAGGTTCCTTGCCAGATTGTCAGCTATTATGTAACTGAGTCAAGATTTGAACCTAATCAGATGGATACGGAACCCTTGCACTTAACCACTAGTTCATGAATCAATAAGTCTTTTGGAATGAGTCCTTCTCAGCCAGCAGCAGAAAAGTACTCAAGGTCTAGCTATCGCCAGGCCTATCCCAGCCCACTTGGACGGCTCAGACACCGTTCAGAGATTCTGTTCATGAACACACATAGAGAAGCTATATAATCTCCCATGCTTAATGTCACTCTTAATCTTACAGAGCAAAATGTTAATAATATCATTCCTTGAAGGTAACACAAACACTTAAAATGTTTTCTTTCCAACTCTTCTGCCTTTACACTTCACTTCCTGCCTTTTCTGGTTCAGTGTCATTGAACTTAGTTGGTAAATGGGCAAATATATATCTCCAGACCATACTAAGCATGTCTTTTGATGTGCTCAACTTCCAAAATGAATGTCACTCATGTTACAACCTCTCAGGTGCTCAGAAGTATTAGCAATTTCCCTTTTCCTTTGCTGATTTTTTCTCTAGGCTATCTATGCTATATTACTTCAATCTTTTTTCGTACAGTAAGTCATGCCCTCTAATCCATTTATCATTCTCGTCATCCTTGCTTGTAGTATTTCTTTTTCATCTTTTTTGAAAGCAAACTGGTGCCCTAATAAACACACATTTATACAAACACACATTACAAAATCTCAGGCATTCCAGAACCAGTCTTTCCATCAGAATCCTCTCTTGACAACAGCTGATGTAATTTTTGTCCTGCCTCTTTCTCCCCTCTGCTCTTTGGTCAACACTTCACTTTTTTATCCAGATCTGTCCTTCTCATTTTTGCCCAAGTATCTTCAACAGTCACAAGTGGCTCTTTGATCTGCTATAATATACATAAGTAAACACATTTTGTGGTTCTTTTTTTTTTAACTCAAGTATTCCAAAGAGTGATGAATGTCAGGAACTATAAATGGACCCTTGCAGCACCCTGTGAAAATCAGAGTTCAGACAGGATTCAAGCCAGTCTTTCCAATACTGATGAAAGGCACATCATCCCAAATGGTGCTTTGGAGAATATTGTCTATACCCAACCTGAGCCTAGAGAATTTATGAAGGAGAGAAATTTTTGCACTGCTATTCTCATGCCTTTCTATAACTTCCTCCAAGCTGTCCACAGATCTTATTTTCCACCCAATCATCCAGTGCTCACACACTAATCTTAGACACCTACCTCTTCCAACCTATCGGTCAATTGATTTGATAAATTAATGCTAACTAATGGAAATTAAGGAAAAATCTTCCTCTCTTTAGGCAACATATGACCTCTCTGAACCTCAGTTTCTTTGTGTGTAAAATGGAGATGATATTCTGCTTTCTGTATTTCCGCATGTAGGGAACTATCAATTATTCATATGCTTGTTATAGGGACAACACACTAATTTTCACAGTCTCTTCCCTTAACCCTCCCACTCCCAAGAAAAATTCTAGTATCAGTATGTTCTCCTCCTATGAGCCCTTAATATATACATTAGGATAATCAGGGAAGGAAAGAACCTGAGACGGTCCGAAGACAGGATTTACTCTGAAAAAGATCAAACCTAATAGTCTCAGGAATGGGGTAGAGGAATAAGTCGGTAGCTTCCTGGTATGGATTTGGGGGAATTCTTGGGGAGAATGGAGAGGAGTGAGTATTGAGGGGAATGGTTATTGTCTATCTGAAAGACAAGACAGGAACAGAGGAAAGAAGTGGTGGGTGTTATAAATGTCCTACTTCCTGAGCGTTTGTTGGAGAGAGAACAATGAAAACTTAAATCAATGTCAATGACTATTTTCCTTTGACTTGATCCTTGCCAAGACTGTGCTATGAGAGGTTTTGGCTTTATAAAAAGGTTCTGTGTATGTAGATTATTCACTTTTCCATTATCCAAGGCCATGGTTGGTTCCACCTTCTCAAATCCAGAATGGCCCACTTTAACCTTTGTGTGCCCTTTTGAGACACTGGCTCCCAACCTTAGTCATCCTTAGTCAATGTCTACCAAGGGGTTTCGGAATGACAGTAGCAAATATAATTAGAAGTTTCGTTCTCCTCCTGTGAAGGGGACAATCACAGAAGCACTTCAAAACCAAACCAACAGTTTAAGGATTATCCAGAAATGTGATTTATCTGAATTCTCCTCCATTAGTGTGTTTAATCAAGGACTGACTGTGTGGAGAACTGCATATTTCCATAGTTTCTAATGTTCACTCTGATTTTTCTGAAGATTTTTTTTCATAAATTACTCCCTTGTTAGCTCTTTAAGAACCCTTGGAATAGATAATATGATCTTACTGATTTATATGGTATAGTTTAGCGACTAGAATATTCTTTTATTTAGTCTTTTATGTAGCTTTCTGACTCTCCCACAAAAAATCTCCTTGACTGCCGCCTCTAAGCTTCTCCTCTGTATAATTTAGTTAAAGGCGGAGGCCAAGTAGTTGCTAATTAATTCCTCACATCGCAGTTCTCTAGTCATCTAGCTTTCCTCTTCACATAAAGTGGCCTGTCTGGCCTCCCGTTCTCCTTCATTTTCTAATTCCATTACTTAGGAGAAATATTTTGGTTGTAGTTGTTCTTGGCATTGTGGAATCTATTACTGCAAAACACAAATTGTCCAAGTCAAGTCTGATCCTTAACCACTCATTGACAACTAGCTTATTTCAAAAGCGATTTTATCAGCCTTTTTGCCAAATCCAATAGACATTTTATTTAGAACATAGTCTATTCTTCGAACTCCATTCATTCAAATATTTTATGGAATTCCAGGTAGTGTACTAAGAATAGGGAATATGATAAAAGATATGGTTCCTTTCTTTGGAAAGGAGTTTAAAAGGAAGTATCTTCATATTTGAAAAAAGATGAAACATTCTTTTAAAGGCTACATTCTATCATAAGTGATATCAATAGTAATGACAGCTGTTTACTGTGCACTTTATGTGGGCTCTCTCTGTGCTAAGGGTTTTATCTTCATTCTCTTTTTTGATTCTCACCACACCCTATGAGTTAAGTGCTCTTGTTACCACCTCTTTTACAGATAAGAAAATAGAGGATCAAAAGAAATTAAGACACTACGTCAAATTATACGGCTTACCAGTGGCAGAGCTATAATTCATATCTACAGTGTCTGCCTTCTTAAGTTCTAAAAACGTAGCATGAGCATGAGTGTGTCTGGCATGTAGTAGGCACCCAGTCGCTGTTTGGTTCATTGTTAGTAAGAAGAGGGTCCGGGAGGACAACGGTGTGGCTTAAACAGCAAATCTGAGTCAGGGAGCAATGGAAGCAAGTGGACATGCAGGCTGAGGAAGTGGCCTTGACCTCCTCTTGGAGGCCAGGCTGTAGAGTGAGCTCTGAAACCTGCAGAGAAGGGGAAGGCACTGAAGACTTCTGAGCAGGGAAGAAACCTGGTGAAATGTGTCAACCAGGGACAGCTGTTCTCAGTGGTGATGTGCACAGAGAACTGAAAATTGGAGGCTTCAAGACTCATTAGGAGAAAATAATAATAATCTATGGGTGGGATAATAATGAACTGAACTAAGAGAATGGGCATCACAGAAAAACAACGGGCAAAATTTGGATACGGGACTTTGTTGTAGGGTGTAAACAATGATTCTGAGGTTCTGAAGCTAGTAACTATTGTTGTCATCATCGAAAATCATTTAGTCAGGAATAGGTGTCAGTTTGGGCTTGACAAAACAGTGGGTACATAGTAGGCACTCAGACGTTCTTAAAATGAACAAAAGGATGAATGAACAGATGAGTAAATGAATGAGTGAATGAAGTGTTCTTGAGAAGCTGAGTTTGAGGGAATGGCAGAGCCTCCCAAGCAGAGTCAGATCCCAGAGAACTGTCCCTGGAAGCAATCGACATTCCCTGTGCTCTTTCCTTCTTTATTTATTTATTTATTTTTAATTTGCCCCTTTTTCTTTTTTTTTTAAATTTGCCTCTTTTTCTTTTTTTTTTAAATTTGCCCCTGTTGTAGCCAAACCTCCGTACTCTCTTTAAAACTCTTCTTCTGAGTTAGTTTAGGTAATGTGGTAAATAGTCAGATTTATAAATTTATAGAACTAATTCCTGAGAAACTCTCCTGTCATGCAGCCAGATATATATATATATATATATATATTTTTTTTTTTTTTAATCCAGCAGGATTTCTCATTCTCGGAGAATGAGTTCTCTGGGAACAAGAGACTCAACCAATACCTCTATTCAGTTAATGCAAGGTTTTGTAACTCTCCTTCAGCATATAAGTCGAATAGAGGACCCAGAGGGTTACCCAATAACCTAAGGAATCAGTCTTCTGTCATGCACTGGACACAAGGCATATGTGAAAAGGGCAAAATAGAAGAGGACATGAAATAAAATGGGGTAAAAGCCTAGGCACCAGCTTTGATAACCACCACCAATGTGCCTTAGGAGCAGACAATATGCCTAGTTAAATAAAAGATAAAAGATGAAGGGCAACAAGAAAAAAAAAAAAAGTAACTCAGGGTTCATCAATCCTAAATTTCTGAGACCATTAAAAATGGAATTTCAGGGACTTCCGTGATGGCGCAGTGGTTAAGAATCCACCTGCTAATGCAGGGGACTCCTAAATTTCTGAGACCATTAAAAATGGGGGCTTGCCTGGTGGCGCAGTGGTTGAGAATCTGCCTGCCAATGCAGGGGACATGGGTTCGAGCCCTGGTCTGGGAAGAGCTCACATGCACGCGGAGCAACTAGGCCCGTGAGCCACAACTACTGAGCCTGCGCATCTGGAGCCTGTGCTCCCCAACAAGAGAGGCCGCGATAGTGAGAGGCCCGCGCGCCGCGATGAAGAGTGGCCCCCGCTTGCCACAACTAGAGAAAGCCCTCGCATAGAAACGAAGACCCAACACAGCCAAAGATAAATATAAAAATAAATTAAAAAAAAAAAAAAGGAATTTCAGGGACTTCCCTGGTGGCGCAGTGGTTAAGAATCCACCTGCCAATGCAGGGGACAGTTTCGAGCCCTGATCGGGGAAGATCCCACATGCCACGGAGCAACTAAGCCCATGCGCCACAACTACTGAGCCCACATCCCACAGCTACTGAAGCCCGCGTGCCTAGATCCCATGCTCGGCAACAAGAGAAGCCACTGCAATGAGAAGCCCCCGTACCGCAATGAAGAGTAGCCCCCGCTCGCCGCAACTAGAGAGAAAGCCTGTGTGCAGCAACGAAGACCCAACACAGCCAATAAATAAATAAACAAATAAATAAAAGAAAATAAAATTACTAAAAAAAAAAAATGCCATCTCAGGTGGATCCATCCATCCATCCAAACGCTGTATTTATAGTGAATAAGAATGAAGGTTTTGAAGTCACACAGATCTGTGTTTGAATCTCAGCCACTTTTGCCATTAACCGAGAGACGTCGTGTGAGATGCTTCACTTCCCTTTGCCTCAGTTTCCTCATCTATAGTATGCAGATAAAGCCTCAGGTTAGTTGTGAGGATTAAATAAGATAATGTGCTTAAACTCAGCATCTGCCTGGTGCACAGCAAATAGCTCAGTAAAACTGCAGCTGTAATTTGCATCATTACCAGACTGTGCTATGTACTGAGGCAAATCCAAAGCAATCCAAGTCCTGCTCCTTCAAACCCCTACTCCCCACCAGTCTCAGCCAACTACACCTCTAACTGTAACACTGCTTCAATCATCAGAACACCATGAAGATGTAAACGGAACAAGAAAATGTGTGGAGTAGATGAGAAAAATATACCCTAGTTACTGGTCTAGCATTACGGCTGCTCTGGATTAAGGAGATTTGGGTCATCAGCTAACAAGTGTTGCTCAAAGCAATGTTGAATTCTCTAATGGAGAAAGGATTAGAGGACAGAACCAGCTGTTTGAGGTACTGGAATTATAAGAATCTGAACGTGATTTTAAGAAGAGATATCCTAAGGAGAAAAAAATGCTCAGTTTTAGATGCATAGTATTATTTGCTCCTGAGGCTGTGGAGGGGGAGGGGTCTCTGGGTGGGAATGAAACACATTCCTTAATATCCTCTTTGAAAAAAAATTATATGGGCACATAAAACACGTGTTTGTTAAAGGAAGTAACCCATCTGAGATAACAACCTAAGACTGATGTCTTGTGAAAAAAGAGAGTTTTTTGGAGATGTTTATTCCACTTGAGATTTCAACTTTATGTTTTGCATATGTCTATTTAGGGTTTTTAAATACTACTCTCTTCTCGCTGCCGCTAATCTTATTTGTACTCTGAAATAAGTTACACTGTAGTGTGGTGGGTGCTTGAAAATATCCTTTCAACTGAGCAAAAATTTACATAATTTACATTTTACATACATATTTAACTCTCATGGTAAAAACATAATCTCACTCAACTGGCAAATGAGCTACTATTAACAAACTTTATTAATAATATGAGAAATCCTATTTAAATTAAGAAATTGAATCTCTTTAGAACTTCAAGTCAGTACATAGCATCTAGCAATTGTGCTTTAAGGTGTATTTCACAAGATATGTCTGTATGCAAGAAACAGTCATGAAATGAGTAATGCTTTTAAGCAGGCAGATGACTCCATTGCTGCCTAAGTAGTAACTTCAGAAGTAATAACAGTAATAACAGTAACTGTAATAGTAGTAGTGGTAATAGTATAGTTACAATATTACTAAATTGCTGCAGGCATTGCTCTAAATGTGTCGTTATGTATTATCATATTTAATCCTCACAACCCTATGAATTTTTATTACTATCCCTTTTTACAGATGAAGACATTGAGGCATAACAAGGAAGTTAAGTATTGCCTCAGATCACGTAGAGCTGGAATTTAAACTGAGAAAGACTTAAGAACCTGAGACTTTTTACACTTCTCTGGGACACACCTCACTTACATGACTACAAGGAAGGTGAGATTGGATTCTAGCCCATGTCTGTGTGATTACAGAATGTACTCCCTGATTATAAGACTTCAGTTGTGTTTTAGGAGATTCCCATGTCCTTTGGGCAAATACGGTCCAGAGGGACCTGTCTCATGAGTTCAGAGTATATGACCAGCCATCTTCATCCAAGAAGCAGCTATGAATTAGGTCTGGATAGTGATGGAAATTAAAATGAATGTGCATCAGAAAAGTGGTTCTATAGGCCTTAGTTGAGAACCTTGTTCATTTCCAGAGTGAAAGTGGGAGGGATGAAAGGATGAAGAAAAGAGAAGAGAAAGGAAAGAGAAAATTTTTATTAAACAACTATTAAGTGCCAAGAACAGTGCTGAGCACTTTATGTATAAGAACCCATTTCATCAAAGCACAGAATTCACAAAAAGAGCCACAAAAGTGATCAAAAGACCAATGTTAAGTTACAGAAAAATTAAGAAAACTAGATTGACTTATTAGGAAAAAGTCAGCTCTTTATTTTGCAAATTAGAGAACTTTAGTTGGGAGAGCTTCAATGCAATGCCCCAAGTTACACATTAAGTTAACACTAAATCCAAGACTGGATCCGTCCACTGGATTTCCCTCTGCCCCAGTCTCCATGTTTGCATCCAACTCAAAGGGGGTATCTTTGCTGTGCCCTCCCACTTCTCCACTGGTGCCTGGCACCCAATAGGATGGCTACTATCAAAAAGTAGATCACATCTCAGCTGAGACACGCTATCCCCGGTATTGATTAGTGACAAAGTCATCAATCTGAATCAGGGATACCCCTTGTCAGACTGGACAAAAGGGAGCAGTGGTGGGTACCAAGCTTGACTTTCTAACATATATAAAAGGTTTTGTTTGCTCTTCCTCTTTCTTTGGGGAGAAAAGGACAGATATTATGAGCTAGCTATTTGTATTTTATAGATGGGAAAACTGAGTTTCAAAGAGGTGAATAAATTGGGCTAAAGTTACTTATCTTGGAAATGGCAGACTTACAGCCCAGCTATAGGATTGCTGAACAAAAGTTTCACCGGTGGCAATGAAGTGCATATGTTTATGTCTATGCCTTTCACTTTGGATCTAAGATAATACCTTCCAGGCAACCAATTCTTTTTTTTTTTTTTAAATCTATTTATTTATTTATGGCTGCATTGGGTCTTTGTTACTGTTCACGGGCCTTCTTGAGTTGTGGCGAGCAGGGGGGCTACTCTTTGTTGAAGTGCACGGGCTTCTCCTTGCGGTGGCTTCTCTTGTTGTGGCGCATCAGCTCTAGGTGCGGGGGCTTCTGTAGTTGTGGCACTCGGGCTCAGTAGTTGTGGCGCACGAGCTTAGTTGCTCGGCGACATGTGGGATCTTCCCGGACCAGGGCTGGAGCCCGTGTCCCCTGCGTTGGCAGGTGGATTCTTAACCACTACGCCACCAGGGAAGTCCCCCAATTCTTTTTTCTAAAGGCATGTTCTGCTTAGGCTGACAGAAAATAGCCATTCTCCTTCCAACCCTAGAAGGAGTCACCAGGTCGGTTCCTACCTGCCCAATTAGGGAAGTATTACGGCATAGAGAATAAATTACCCCCTTGTCGTTTAGCTCAATTTTCTTTTGTTTTTCTTAGAATAATAAAAGAAGAATGTCTTCTTTGTGCTCATATGCAACGTGCAGAGCTCTGTTTCTGGCAATTTTAGCCATTAACTGGAAAAAAGAAAAGCCCCCAATTCTTTGTTGATATGCTGTCAATATTGCCAGTACTGGGGACCTTACACAACAGGGACGTTATTTTTCCTAGAATGATTCCAGAGGCAGCTAGATTGGAGTTAACTAGGTGTGTAGCCTTGAACAATCTCTTTTGACATTCCCAAGCCTCAATTTCCTGATCTTTCTTTTCCTAACTTCATTGAAGTATAATTGGCAAATAAATTGGCAAGTGATTTAAAGTGTACAACATGATGATTTTATATACATTTACATTGTGAAAGGGTTCCCCCCTCCCCACTGCACTGAGTTAATTAACACATCCATCACCTCATATATTTACTGATTTTTTTTTTTTTTTTTGGAGAACATTTGAGTTCCATTTTCTGATCTTTAAAATGAGGAAAATAATACTGTCTACTGCACAGGGTGATTGTGAGGCATAAAATACTTAGGGTGCCACCCTGCACCCAACAGGATGGCTACTACCAAAAAGGCAGAAAACAACAAGTGTTGGCCAGGATGTGGAGAAATTGGAACACTTGTGCTCTGTTGGTGAAAACGTAAAATGAGCCACTGCTGTGGAAAACCGTATGGAGGTTCCTCAAAAAATTTAAAATGGAATCCAAAAGAATTGAAAGCAGGACCTCAAAGAGATATTTTATACCCATATACATAGCAGCATTATTCACAAGAGCCAAGACGTGGAAGCAACTAAAGTGTCCAACAACAGATGAAAGATAAGCCAAATGTGGTATACACGTACAGTGGAATATTATGTGGCCTTAAAAAGAAAGGAAATTCTAACACATGCTACGATATGGATGAGCATATTATACTAAGTGAAATAAGCCAGTCACGGAAAGACAAATATTGATGCCACTTACACGAGATACCTAGAAAAGTCAAATTCATGGAGAGTGGAATGGTAGTTCCCAAGAGCTGGAGGAAGGGAGGATGGGGAATCATCGTTTAATGGGTATAGCGTTTCAGTTTTGCAAGCTGAAAAGAGTTCTGGAGATGGAAGGTGGTAATGGTTGCACAACAACGTGAATGTACTTAATATCATTTAAAATACACTTAAAAATGGTTAAGATCATTTTTTTAAAAAAGGCAGGAGGACAGCCAACTTGGGGGAGGGGAAGCAATGACATAAATTTTAAATGCCTGCAATGAAAAAAGAAAAAGTACTCAGCACAGGGCTGGCCCGTTGCGATTATTGAGTGAATGCTGAACCACTGGTAAAGATGTCAGGGAAGGTGGTGGTGAAGTGGGGATGATGTGGTGGACACAGTGATGCACGGGGTATTGATGCAGCGTGTGCCTACCTCTCCTCCCTCGAAGAGGCTGGCTTCCTCAGAGAGAGATGCGCGCTCTCCGTCTCAGAACGCAAAGCAACACGAAATGAACTGACTTCTCTTGCACAAGACGAGCCCCGTGTGAGAGCCCAATACAGGTAGGAACTGAGCAGGCCCAGCGTGGTGGTGACAAAGCATAGCACTGGGGGAACTGTTTCAGCAACGGGAAAAACGTGTTTTAATTAGGTTGGTTGGTCGGTGGTTCCCAAAGCAATGGGCTCGGAGCGGAAGGCAGACAGTGTGCATGCGCATGAGCGCAAGACAGCAGCGAGAGATGGAGAGAGAGGGGAGAATGATTGACTGGGGAGAAGGGGCACAATCTGCTGTAAACAGCCCGTGAGGTTCTGAGTGAGCGACTCGAACCGCAGAGAGCGAACTCCTGCACTTTTGGATCTTAGGGGCCAGTGGCATCTTCTTGTGGCACGTGGTGAGAAGCCCTGCCCTAAAGGGATGGCGGGGGCGCCGGGTGACTGCGCCATCACTCCCACTTCCTCAGCTGACTCCGCCTGTTTTTTGACGACTAGGAAGGCCAGTGAGGTGAGCGTCTCAGAGTCCAAGGCTAATAACGATAATAAACCTGCAAGAATGAAATTGACTCCACAGAATAAAATTTTGAAAGTGAGACAGTTCTCTACAGTTCTCTGTCATTTCTGCCTCGGATTATGCTGGGGAAGGTTGAACACAATTTTAGTGAGAAATCGATTGTAATTGGCACTCTGCATGCTCTCTGGCAGAGGACACTGAAAACAGGCTCTCCTGACATCGGCAGGCGAATTCACTTCTGCTGCCAACACCCTCGCAAAGGAGCCCGGGTTCGGGGCCCCTCTTCCCACCACCGTGCTGGGAAGACATTGATTTTGCAGCCCTCTCCTCTTGTTGATGAGATCAACGATAAATTTGGGGAAGGAAACAAAGGGATGAGTGCAGGGCAACTAGTGAAAAGTACAGCTGAGAAGATAGAGATAAAAACTGCAGGTAAGAGTCTGTGCTAAGGACCGGGAATTTCTAGGATACAGCTGACCAGAGAGAAGAAGGAAAAATAACTCTGTGTGTGGGGTAGGGGCGTGGTGTTGGATGTGGTTTTTTAGTGTGTTTTACCAATAAAACCCAACAAAAGATCTTTTCCTAAGCTCTTTTCCATGTTTCTTTCAGTCAAGCTGCACTGCTTTAACCAAAGAAAACGTGCCAATACTGCACTATCCGAGAAGGAAAATCTGAACGAAATGCACAGTAAGTTAGCAGGAGCAAAAAATAAAAATGTGCTTTCTAATGCAATGCTATCCTGACCTTTCCAAGGGGAACAGCAGCTGGCCTCACCAGACTCACGGATTACAGGACTTTCCTCAGAATTTATACAACGTATTGATGCAAATCCACCCAAAGTATCCTTTATTTAGGTGGGAATTGCAGTGTTGGAGGCTTAAGCCTCACCCACATGTACCTCGGGATGCACTGTCCCCATGACAAGGCCAAGTGAACTGCTTTCGAACAGTAAACAGCCAGCAGTTTTCAAGCTTCATACTTAGCATCTTACTGACAAGCATCCTGAGTCCCTCCCGAGGTTTTCTTTGGTGTGGGAGAGAGAAAAGGAGAGCCACAGCCGTTTCTCCTCTTCCAAAGGGCCAGATGCATTTGACTCTGTACCCATGCTCATTCCTGCCCAGCCCCCCATCCTGGGCACAGCTGTGGCTGCCACACATTCTTGATAGGGGTCACTTCCCTGAAACGCATGATGGCATCTTCAAGACAACTTCCCATGCAGAACGACAGCCAAATGTTGCCAGCTTCCCAACTGCCTTCACAATCTGGGTTCAGCACCCTGCAGGAGGATGTCCCTCCCATCCCCGCCTGTGGGGTCCCCAGCTATTTTCAACTCCTGTAGCAATGATCCCTTTTCTCCATGTTACTCCCAGCAGCCACCAAAAGCTAGGGCAACATGACCCTAAATGATCGTTCAAGGTCCCAGCAATCCCAAAGCCACCCAGGTCCCCATCTCTCATGACGCTCTTCTAGAAGGAGTGAATTGGGAGTTGCCTCCCTGACCTCCAGCTCCACCACACACAAGCTCACCTTCGACCCTACCTCATGCACCTGGCACTGGGGAGCTCTCAGCATCTACCTTCCACAAAGGTTCATCACAGAGCTATTTTTTCCAGACTCTTGAGCTTACCAGCAGCACGTGGCTTTGAGCTCTGAAGATCCAAATCCAGAAAGACTGAACTTCATCTGATTAAAGCCCAGGAAGTTAAAAACAAACGAACAAAAATATAATACAACAAACAAGCACAGAAGTTGGAAGTATTTGCTGGTCTGCATACTGCCACACAAGCAGACCTTGGAAACAGGCTTTCTTCCATTTTGTAAGCAAACCACCAAGGAGCACAATTTCAGGAAATATATGCCATTAAAGAATATTACAAGCAGCTCACTGCAGTAACACCTATAATTTTTCATTCATTTTAATATGCCCGTTTTTCACGTTTAGAATTTCTAGTAACTCTCCCTTATTATGTTCTCTTGGTTGATGTGCCTACATAATTGGATAAGCATTTGTCTAATACTGGGTTGTGCTATTTTTAAAAGTACTTTTGTGGAACAACAAAAACAAAAACAAAAACAAAAAATCACTATAAAAAAAAAAGCACCCAAGCACTGCATTTTAATATTTAAGTCTTTCTAAGGTTGAGGAAAAGATGTAATTTTTAAAAAGGGATTTTAAGGAAATGCGTTCAGGTTGTCAATTGACCACAATGTCCTTGCCACTTGGACTTCTCAAATCAAATCCTTCTTTTTGCCAGGTGAAGGGGAAAGGGTAGTGTTTCATGAGGTCTTCCTTGGAAATCTTAATATAAATGCATAAAAATAGTAGCAATGAGTACACTTTAGTAAAAATAACATTTATTGAGTGATCACTACATGCCAGGGTTTTACATAAATTAACCCATTTAATCCTAACAAAAATCCTGTAAGATACAAATTAAACGTATCCCCATTTTACAGATGAGGACATTAAGGCACCTACCACATACCACGCACAGAGCTAACTATTTTACATACATTACTACTTTCATCCTTGCAACTCTCATGGTTATCCTCATGGCATCAACATCTTTGCCTTAAAAAATGAAGAAAAAGTAGGTCAAAGACTTATAGGATGTGCCAAACATCATAAAGGAATTCAGCCCAGAGCCACTCCTTCCAGAAGCCACACTCTTAATCACCATGTTAATGTAGTGCTGATAAACTTTCTCTACAAACTGACCCAGTTTTCACTGTTCCAGCCTTAAATGGGTGAAGGCGGTTGGATTCACGATGCTGAAGAACAGCCACCTTGGCTGGGATCGGGGTTTGGCCTGATGACTTGATTCCATGCGTGCAGACAACTTGGGAGAGGCTTCACTGAGCTGGGCAAGTTTGGCCAAAGGGAGGCTGGACAAGTGTCTTAGAAACTGCATAAAGTTCATGGCCACAACCATCCCATCGCTGCTTCCTTGGTGCTCACACCGACCACCAGAGGAAGATGAAGATCCTCTTTCCCTCCAAGCATCGAGAATTATCCTCAACACAAGAAATATTTGCTTGTCCTTCAGAGAGGAGTCAGGATTTGGAGAAAGATCATATATTGGACCATGGTCAGCTGACTGGGCCAAGAGAAGGTGGTCAAGGACATACTCACACTGTGGAGACCTAAATGGCCTCCTTTCTCTTGGTTTTATTTCAACTCCAAGCCTGTCTTAGATGCCACTTGTGAGCATCAACTTAGAGCAACAGTTCCAAGAGAAAGGCCACAGAGACCAGGATGCCCAAGAGCTTGGATTCCAAAGGACCACAGCAAGCCAGCAAGCTGACTCAACTGCTTCAAGTCTCTTCCTCCACCATACCTTCACATAGTACCATGACAGAGTCTGGGGGGACCAGAGTCTCAGTTATTAATTGAATGTGGTACTTTGTCATCCATGTAATCTTCTTCAGGCACTTCATGGGAAGAAGTGATCATGGCTCCAGCAGGTCTGGTCAAGGCTTTCGCACATGGAACCCTGGACCCTACCAAGTACACCATGCCATAAAACATATCCTACCATCTACTTATACTCCAAGCAACAAACAAAGCACCTCACCAACTCCATCCTAGGATGTTATTCCAACATTAAAGACCTGAGAAGCAGGGAAATGGCATGACTTGGCCCCAAGAGAGCAATGTTGATGTCCTTCCCTAATGGTACTGGGGATGCACTACAGGTGACAAGGATACTATTCTCATGCCTGCAGGAGACTCTTGACTCTTGATACCTCCTAAAATCCCATAGGACATGACTAGCATTCAACTAGATCAAGTGTTTCAGAACAGCTTTTGTTTACCCATTAAATGAACCAGGTGGTCACCATCTAATTCCTAATAGGTAAAGTGTGCCAGCCTCATCAAGGCTAGTTTGGGAAGAATATAATCTGCAAGTAGAATTTCCCTGACATGAATCACCTCTTCCTCTGTACTCCCACAGCACCATGGACCAATCTCTATAGCAGCTTATCTCACAACCCTGTGATTATTCATCTGCAGGTCTGCTCCCCCGTCCAGCCTGGGGCCAACCACCGGCAGGGCAGAAGCTCCATCCTATGCTACTCTGTATCCCTGGTGCCACACAGTCTATGGCCCACCATCAGAGCTTTACAAATGGTTAGCAAATGCTTAGTGAAGCACCGCCCCAGCCATTTTTTCAGTTTTCTTCCGTAGCCAGACACTAAGTGCTGGAAAACAAAACTGAAGCATTGTCTCCTGGTATCAACCCAAATAGTCAGATACATGCCTTCAAAATGGATGCCTCATCTATAAATGTCTTTCAATCATTTTTTTAAATCCATGTATTTTTTTCCAGACATAGAAGTCCTCCCATCTACACAGAAAAACGTAGAACTACCCTTTATTCCTCCTGAACAACTTCAAAGTAAAGAAGAAAATATAGCCATAGTCCTAGAATTCTGGACCTTATAACTGATGGTCTACCGCCTCCAGAATCCTCAGGACCCCTTCACTTTGGATGATACTCTCCTCTTGGCCGCCATCTTTCCAGACTGAGGGAGAGATTTTTGTTGCCTTTCTGTGAGAGAGCCCCTTCTCCTTGACCATTATAGATGTCCTCCCAAGTAGGCCTTTTTCATACTTTCTGAAAGTTCTGTAACTGAAACCATTCACTACTCTCCAACCATGGATTCTGAGCTGGCAGATATAATTGGCAAGGTTGGCAGAGAAGTGAAAAACCAAACCGGCCATAAGAGTCAACTCCCTCAAGCCTGACAAGAGGGAAACCAAAGTCAGAGAGAGGAGACGAGACTAATTGCCCTGTCTCCCTCCAGCTTGTTCAGGGCACACCGTGTTTTCTTTCGTTTAAACAAAGGCCCTTCCCCCATTCTGCCAAAGGCTCCGAAGACTTTCCTGGGATCTGGCCCAGGGCATGGCCCCGCCACTCAGTAGGTAGGGAGCGACTTCTGCCAAGTCACTTAACTGCCCAATCTCCAGTTCCTCATGTGTAAAATTGGGATAATATTTCTCCAGTGACATCTCAGGTCCCTAGCGATAAATATTAATGTCCGTAGAGGGCTTTGAGATCCCGCGGTGAAGGATGCAGCAGGGTGTTATTTTTATGACGTTGCAGCTTCCATAAAGCATCAAATTCAATGAGAAAGAGGAGAGAGGGGGCACTGGGCTGGAACTAAGGCTAATACAGGCAGATGCTGGTGGAGTTCCCCTACTGCTAATGCAACCCGACAGTCACCTGCAAGTCTGCTGCTATTCCAGTCCCGGGGCTTTCATTTTCACTGGTGACCTCGTTCACTGCTTCCCCATCCCCGCCTCCGGCAAGCATAGGAATCCCTATGTAACATCATATTAATATGGAACTTCATAACGCTGATATGGATCTGCGTATTCCCAACATCAGGGGGCCTGCCCGGCCATCTGCTGGCATCAGCATGCTCCTCAGCAGGGAGTCTGTGTTCAAGGCTCTGGAGTGGGCCAGCCTTCCAGAGCTGGCCAGACGCCCACATCCCACCTGCCCAAGCAGCACCTCCCCACCCTCCTTCCTCTCCCAGCAGAGGCTTTCCAGGCCCCCAGGCACCAAAACGGAGTGAAGACTGCTGTGCAGAGAATTCTGTGACCAGAAAAGAAGCTGATTTTATTTGGGGATAAAAACGTAGAAGAGGAATCCTATAAGGACAAAGAACGGGGAAGATAATTCAATGGTCATAAGAAAGGATGGAAGGGGGTTGTTACAATGTTATGCCCTGTCTGCATAGCAGGTCAGTGATCATTCATTCTTGATGTGTCCACAAGGTCTCTGCAGACTTGGTTGAGGAAAAAGGACTATGGGGGCTGCTGCAGTGGAGGGTCAGGGGTAGTGAGTCCAGGGGTAGTTGCAGTAGTTCATTGTGTGGGACGTGGACCACAGACCAAGAGGGAAAGAGTCCAGGGCAGGAGGGAATGGGAGTAACTCTTCCCTCATCTCCCTGATGTGGGTGGGAAAACCAGAGCTGTCCCAAGAGTTGGCAAACCAGGACTGTCAGATCTGGTTAGAGCTGTCAGTGAGCACAGGGCGGAAGCCAAAGATTGGAGAAGATGCCGTGGAACTAGACTCTGCCAAAAATGTGATCAAAAGCCCACTCAGGATGCTCATATACATACACACAAGGCAGCTGTCCTTCCTGACATGCCCCTCTGCTGCCCCTTGTCCTCTTGTAACAACTCTTCTTCAAAATTCCCTCTGCACCTTCCTTTTCCAGATTTCATCTATATAAAACCCTGTCCCAGGGCTTCCCTGGTGGCACAGTGGCTAAGAATCCGCCTGCCAATGCAGGGGACATGGGTTCGAGCCCTGGTCCGGGAAGATCCCACATGCCGCGGAGCAGCTAAGCCCATGCACCACAACTACTGAGCCTGTGCTCTAGAGCCCGTGAGCCACAACTACTGAGCCCACGCGCCACAACTACTGAAGCCTGCACACCTAGAGCCTGTGCTCCACAACAAGAGAAGCCACTGCAATGAGAAGCCCGTGCACCACAACAAAGAGTAGCCCCCGCTCGCCTCAACTAGAGAAAGCCTGTGCACAGCAACAAAGACCCAACACAGCCAAAAATAAATAAATTTTAAAAAACAAACAAAAAGCAACCCTGTCCTTTCTGGATTTTTAAGTGCTGACATATACATCTTGCTAACTATGAAATGACTGCTCATCCTGCCTTATGAAAACTGCCCCTCATGGTCCTCACATACAATCCAGGTTAGTGGATGTTGGGCTTCAAAAAATAAGGAAAATAAAGATGATCATCTAGAACATAAAAGCTGGGGGACTTGGTCCTAACACATCATTAAGAAAGTTGTGCATCAAGCCCTTTAAAGAATGGATTCAGGAACACCTTACAACCTGTTAAGGAGGAATGGTTATTCCTCACTTGTCTTGTTTCCATGGGGGAAGCTGTCATTTAAAGACTATCAGCCTCCCTCCACCCCTTGCCTCCCTCCTTTCCAGGGCAGGAGAAGGGACTTAACTTGACTGGCAAATTTGGAAGAAGGAACCCAACCTGGGTCGTTCAGTCCCTTCTGGGTCCTCTCATGAGGTCCTGTCTTACCTGCATCTGCTCTCCCATGCAGGACTCTTGCTCTGCCAGTCTCTGGGTGGTCAATTTAACTCTGGTGTGCAGACTTTAGAAAGACTCTCCCCCACAGAGTGATGGCATGTCCTTTGTTCAAGCTTCTATCTGCAATAGCACTGACCGTTTGATCTTCAGCTCATTGCCCCCCATGCCTACCCAACTCAGGTGGAGAAGTGATCCCCAAAACCCCAATGCAACTCAGCTTCTTCTCTGTTGGCCATGCACTCAGTGTGGCTAAGAAAAGGGGTGCATGAAAAGATGAAAAGATGCTCAACATCGCTAATTATTAGAGAAATGCGAATCAAAACTACAACAAGGTACCACCTCACACCAGTCGGAATGGCCATCATTAAAAAGTCTACAAATAATAAATGCTGGAGAGGGTGTGGAGAAAAGAGAATCCTCTTACACTGTTGGTGGGAATGTACACTGGTGCAGCCACTATGGAAAACAGTATGGAGGTTCCTCAGAAAACTAAAAATAGAGTTGCTGTATGATCCAGCAATCCCACTTCTGGGCATATATCTGGAGAAAACTATAATTCAAAAAGATACATTCACCCCTGTGTTCATAGGACCACTATTTACAATAACCAAGACATGGAAACAACCTAAATGTCCATCGATGGAGGAATGGATAAAGGAGATGTGGTACATATATACAGTGGAATACTACTCAGCCACAAAAAAGAATGAAATAATGCCATTTGCAGCAACATGGATGGACCTAGAGATTATCATACTAAGTGGAGTAAGTCAGACAAAGACAAATACCATATGATGTCACCTATATATGGAATCTAAACTATGACACAAATGAACTTATCTACAAAACAAAAACTCACAGACATAGAGAACAGACTTGTGGTTGCCAAGGGGGAGTGGGTGGGGGAGGGGTGGATTGGGAATATGGGATTAGCAGATGCAAACTATTAGATATAGAATGGATAAACAGCAAGTTCCTACTGTATAGCACAGGGAACTATATTCAACGTCCTGGGATGAACCATAATGGAAAAGAATATGAAAAAGAATATATATACAAGAATATATACAGGGCTTCCCTGGTGGCGCAGTGGTTGAGAATCTGCCTGCCGATGCAGGGGACACGGGTTCAAGCCCTGGTTTGGGAAGATCCCACATGCCACGGAGCAACTAGGCCCGTGAGCCACAACTACTGAGCCTGCGCGTCTGGAGCCTGTGCTCCGCAACAAGAGAGGCCGCGATAGTGAGAGGCCCGCACACCGCGATGAAGAGCGGCCCCCACTTGCCGCAGCTAGAGAAAGCCCTCACACAGAAACGAAGACCCAACACAGCCATAAATTAATTAATTAATTAATTAATTAATTAATTTAAAAAAAGAATATATACATAAGAATATATATATATGAATATATAAAGAATATATATATAAGAATATATATAAGAATATATATATGTGTATAACTGAATCACTTTGCTGTACAGCAGAAATTAACACAACATTGTAAATCAACTATACTTCAACAAAAAAAGAAAGAGAAAGGGTGTGTTTAATAGAATCCATCCCTTGCTTCTGTTGGGCTGCTCGTAGGCCAGTTCAGTGCTACAGTTTGTCCCTGTTGAGAACAGCCCTCAGTCTGAGAGCTACAGCCTCCATGGGCTTTACCTCCCTGACTCGCAAGAAGGCACCACAAGGTCTGAGCAAATTCCCTTTCCTAGGACACTGAGACCTGAGGGGGTTATGAAGCCAGTAAAAGAAAAGGACAAAAGCCAACATCAGTCTTACGTGTCCATTCACACATCTGTTGATTCATCACGCATTTACTGAGAAACCACTGTGTGCTGTGCCCTCTGCAGGACCAAGCCCAGGTGGGAATGAGCACCCTTCATCCCTTCTCAGAAGCCCTGGAGGCACTTTCCTGTGGGATACTAGATACCTACCAACCCTGGAAATCAGAAATCCGATTTCCAATGCAAATGGGTTTCAGCCTCTGGTTTCCACAAAATCTCAAACTACAACTTCACCTCTCTTTGCCTTGGTCTCCACTGAGCCCCTCCCTCTCAGGGGTCTTCCAAGACTCGTGACTGATAGAGCCACAGGGGGGAGGACGATTGAAGTTGAGCCCCGAGCTCAGGGCAAATCAGATGGAAGGATGTCTGGAAAACAAGCGGAGGGAAAATCGCCTTCCACAAACTCTTTCCAAGTGAGTAAAATAGCCATTTATTTTTTTAGGGTGGTAGGGATGGTGATTGGTTGTTTGCAAAAAATAAACAAAAAAAACTAATATTTAAAAATGTATTTCAGGGCTTCCCTGGTGGTGCAGTGGTTGAGAGTCCACCTGCCAATGCAGGGGACACGGGTTCGAGCCCTGGTCTCGGAAGATCCCACATGCCGCGGAGCAACTGGGCCCGTGAGCCACAACAACTGAGCCTGCGCGTCTGGAGCCTGTGCTCCACAACGAGAGAGGCCGCGATAGTGAGAGGCCCGCGCACCGCGATGAAGAGTGGCCCCCGCTTGCCGCAACTAGAGAAAGCCCTCGCACAGAAACGAAGACCCAACAGCCAAAAATAAATAAATAAATAAATTTATTTTTTTAAAAATGTATTTCAGATGAAAGAGAGTTTTAAAAGTAGAATTATGACCCTCTAAAAAAGAGCTGCCACAAATCTCCATTAGCATAATGGCAGCACAATGCTATCAAAACCCTGTTCACGCAGTCCTCTGCCCATCTCCGAATACCAGATAAAGAGAGCAAGAATATTATTCAGGGGTCTGTTCCTCCATCAGGGAGAGGACAGTTTGTATATGGGGAGCACCCATTAGTGTTAATGGGAGCCACAGATGTAAATCCCCAGGCACTGGAAGGGGAAATGGTTCCCTGGGATTTTCCGCCAAGAACCCATCCAGTGTGACAGGTACTTAGGGACCAGAAAGTCCTCGTCATCAGCCCAGCCCCGCTCTGGGAGTGATTTGCAACCTCACCCCAAGTATGAGAGATTGAAATAGTCTTTCTTTGCTGTGACATCTATAGCCTCCCATGTTTTCTGCCTTTAGATATTGTGCCACTGAAGCCTAGTCTGAGACAAATGCCATTTTAATTTGCTTTAGGCGGTGAAGGCCAATACACATTTCACTGGAGAAAGTTATGTGTTTTAGTTGCTTTATGAAGACATAGCATATGCCCTGACACAGTTAAATGATTAACAGATTACTCCAAATGCCTTTGGCATAGACTCTCTATACATTCATTAGCCAGAACCATTTGTCTTCTTGATAAAACTAAAATTACTTATATAGCAGGTTTACTTTCCATGATTAATAAATGATAAAAATCTAAATTATCCATCTGAAATGTCTCTTTTTGGCCATTAATCTCACATTTATCAGCTTCTATAACACATATTAGTAATACAAAAATTCAATTTTCCAAGTATTTTAATTTGCTAAGAAAAACAAAACACGTTCAATGCAAAGAAGGATCTCAATGACTAGGAAATTCTATAATGATTCCGAAATAGTCAAGGAGTGAAAAGACAGAGTTTGCTTTAAATATGCTTTATGAAAACAGATAAACAAAATCTGGGGTGTAGACAGGCCTCAAGATGTTCCCAAAGCAATCCCTCGCTCAAACTTCTTTCCAGCAGCAAGCCATCAGAATGAATGGAGAGTTTAGTCTCATTCTGTCTGTGCTCAAAAGGACAAAATGAAGAGCACGCTCAGAAACAGAGCTGGGCGTGGAACGATCTAGAATCCACTAAAGGTCAAAATGCAAGCATTGCATGTGTCCGAGAAAGTGAGCTTCCAGAACAGGTTTAGCTCAAGGGGAAGCCTTGGGAATTGGATCCTTCTGTCAGCTTTTTTAAATGTTTAAGACCGTCTGTCCTCCAATTAAACTGATCAAGGGAGTCCAGGATGGTCTGTTAGCAACTCTGCTCAGGAGAACACTCATTAAAAGGCCCGAGGCTGATTCCGGACCTCCATCTCAGGCACTCACTTCTGCTGTCAGCGACTGATTTCTCTGAATTCCAACTGCCAGAGTAACGGTGGAGGCTGAGCCGTGCCACCCCCGCTGCCAGAAAAGGAGGAGGGAGACATCTGCCACTGTCCTGAGTCACCAGTTACTCACCTTGGTGACTCACTCTCTGAGGGCCCTGAACAGAACGGCTCCTGGAAGGACGTGTGTGTGTGTGTGTGTGTGTGTGTGTGTGTGTGTGTGTGTGTGTGTTCACTCACCTATGTTTACAGACAGGCCCTGGGCCCTCGTGGGGGTCTGACACTCTGCTAGGCATAGGGCATGTGGTGCTGGGGAAGAAAACCTCTGTCCTACCCTTCAGGAAGCCACAGTTAAAGGAGGTAAAAAGACTAATAAAGAGGGGACTGCACTGCCATTTGCAGCAACCTGGATGACCTAGAGATGATCATATTAACTGAAGTAAGCCAGACAGGGAAGGACAAACACCATATATCGCTTATATGTGGAATCTAAAAAAATGATACAAAGGAACTTATTTACAAACAGAAAGAGACTCACAGACATAGAAAACAAACTTGTGGTTACCAAAGGGGAAAGGCAGGGAGGGATAAATTAGGGATTGGGCATAAACAGATACACACTACTATATATAAAATAGATAAACAACATGGAGCTACTGTATAGCACAGGGAACTATAGTCAATATCCTGTAATAACCTATAATGGAAAAGAATCTGAAAAAGAATATATATATATATTTATACATAACTGCATCATTTTGCTGTACACCTGAAACACTGTAAATCAAATATACTTCAATAAAAATATATATATATATAGAGAGAGAGAGAACAATAAAAAAAGTTCAAAAAAAGAGGGGATTGCAGTACAAAGTGATAAATGCTGGGGAAGGAATGACTATGGTTCCTATGGACATGTGACTCAGCTTTTAAGAAAGGAGGAGGGAAGACGCAGTACACGCCTTCTGGAAGAGGTGACTGACAAAACTAAGTTAACAGAAGGTGGGAAGATTGTTCCAGTCAGAGGGAACAGGATGTACAAAAGTCCAGACGTGTGAGAGAACCCTCTTTTACTTATCCCTTCACTTTTTCACCCATCCTTCACAGAGCATCTGCTCTACACTAGGCGCTACCCTAGGCAGTAGGGTTACGGTGGGGGGTGACCGACATGGCCCTGCCTTCAAGCGGCTTCGGGGAATTGCAAATTAATTCTGTGACTGGCGCACAGTGTGTGGGAGGGGCGGGGGAGGGGAGAATGAGGGCTGAGAGCAGAAGCTGGGGAAGTAAGCATGGCTTAATCCGTGTCACATTTAGGATTTGGATGTTACATCCAGAGCCACTGTGTCTGTGTGTATGTGCGCATATGCATGTGTATTGTGGGATGAGTGTGGTACCAGAACAGGACACACACACCTGGCCTGAACTGAAGTCAAAAGGAAAGGTACGTAGTCATGTTCACTTAGTCACAGCCTTAAGTGAGCAGTGCATCCTACCCTGAAGGGGACACTAGTACTGCCCCCTACACACCCAACTTTCTCTCACACCACTCAGTACCCCAAATCCTCTACCTCATCACAGCACTCTCTTCACGGCCCTTCGTGTACCATCACGGTACCTCATCCTGCGCTCCAGGCTTCTCCCGTGCTGGATCCCCCAGGACCACCTTCCACAACGGGGCTGGAGTGAAATGAGCAGCACAGAGGTAGAGTCAGACCTGCGTTCTGATCTCAGCCCTGCTCTTGGGCAAGGTGCTTGGTGGTGATAGTCATAACTGTACCTGGTATCTATTGAGCATTTAATACATGCCAGGCACTTGACATGCATTAACTCCACTAACCCACTCAAACTTCACAGTAATGCTACCTAGGTCGGTACTTTTATGATCTCCATTTTACAAAGAGGAAAACTAAGGCAAAGAAAGGTTCAGTGTCTTGCCTGTGGTCACACAGCTAGTAAAATGGTAGTGCCTAGAGCCAATCCCAGGGACTTTGGCTCCAGAGTGTATACTGTTAACCACGCTACCTACCTCTCTTGGGTGCCTTGATTTCCTCAACTTCAAGGTGGATCTAGTAATACTGATGTTCAGTGAGGATTAAATGAGTAACTTCAGTGCCCAGCACAGTACACACTCAAAAAATATTGATTTCCTCTGTCTATTTCAGTCCTCCTTGTTTCCAGAGGCCAGGTCAAATCTGTGCTTTTTCATGAAGTCTTTCCCAGACATTGAGTCTATATTGACCTGTTCTTTCTTTGAAATCTCCTCCAGCTTAGCATGTCTGCCACTAATGTTGGCACTGGTCATACTGTTATGTATTGTTATTGAATTATTTCAAGATTTCTTGGTTTTTCCAACATCATACATTTCTTGGGCCAGTAATCAGGTCTTATCTTCCCCAGGAGCCCGGGCATTGCTAAGTGCATGGGTTTTCAGAGTGGGTTGGCAGAATAAAGAACAAGTAAATCCTACGGGCATCCACATGTGGAATAAATACCCGTTGGAAAAGAAATCAAGTAATTTATAAATTAGTTGAGATAGGGGTTTTTGTACATATCTCCATCCATCCTACAGATTCCAAGAAACTTAAATTTCAAGTTATGTTCTAATCATTTATTTAAATTCTCTTGCTTCCTTAAGTATCTATTTTCTTTTACTGTCCAAAGGCAGAAATCCCCAGGTCAACACAGGGAAAGAGGGGCTAACTGCTCAACAAATTTGAATGTGGGTATTCATTTTTCACTCTCTAAAGCGTGAGATGCCCTCCTACACTCAAGTCAATGACTTTCACTTAGGAGGAAGCAAACGCATTAATAAAATACATAAACACTCTCTAATGGCAATAAATCTTAAGAATAATTGACCTCATCTAATCAAAGTTTACAAGTGGCTTTAGGTCCCAAGCCTTATAAACTCTAAACTAGAGGCAAGGCTGGGTGGCTGAGGGGAAGGAAAAATGCATCGGGAGTCTAGTTTGGCTTTGAGCTGTGGTTCCACAACTTTCTACCTGTGTAACTTCCCTGAGTGTCAGTTTGCCATCTGCATCAGCGTTTTAGATGGAAAAAACCTGTCACCTTGAAAGCATGCCACGCATATACGGTATTACAGTCATAAAAAGGGCCAGGAACCAATCCAAAGTGTAGGGATTAGAAATATGAGTCATACTAAGTACAAATGATTGTGAGGGATGTAGCCCGGAACTCTTCACTGAGTGCACTTCTGGGGGTGGTTAGCAAGGTAGAGCCCCCCTGACATATGGGAGGAAGTCAGAACCCAAATGACACGTGGAAAGGTTTTCCCATGCATATACGCCACACAGAACTATATCCGAATTCAGGATGCACTTCAGAACAACAAACTTTTTCAGAAGTGCTACACCTTAGTCACAATGGCAAACATATTCAGCAAATGATCTGTACAATGCAGTAAAGAACCTCTTTGTTTTATCCGCTGGAGTGCTTTGTGGATCAGGAAGTGAGATATTAGAGTGAAAAGATCACACATAGATCTTACTCTGTCTTCTGTCGAGACCACTGGTCTATGGAAAACAAAGCAAAACAGAGAGTACTCAGATTCCAGAAACCACAGAATTAGAGACAGAGAAAAAGGGCAGCTCCTCTCCACTCCTCTGCTGGGACAGCAGAATCATTCCTTAAGTGCTAGATCTTAACCCTTTGTTAGTCCAGCCCAGTGTTCCCCAAACTATGATCCATGAGCCAAATCCAGCTGACCGCCTATTCCTGTACAGCTCTGTGACCTGAGAATGGTTTCTATAGTTTTAAATGGTTGAAAACAATATGAAAAAAAGAAGACTGTGTGACATATGAAAATTACATGAA
This sequence comes from Balaenoptera borealis, assembly GCF_965194805.1. Taxonomy (NCBI): domain Eukaryota; kingdom Metazoa; phylum Chordata; class Mammalia; order Artiodactyla; family Balaenopteridae; genus Balaenoptera; species Balaenoptera borealis. Next base: position 99,871,477 of record NC_138861.1, on the reverse strand, counting down.
ATTCAAATTCCTGTGACCATAAATAAAGTTTGATTGGCCCATAGCCATGCTCACTTGTCTACATCTTGTCTGTAGCCACTTTTGTGCTACAACAGCAGAGTTGAGTAATGGCAACAGAGACTTTATGGCTGGCAAAGCCCAAAATGTTTACTCTCTGGTTCTTTATAGAATAATTTTGCCAACCACTTGTCTAGGCCAATTATGTTTTCTTTCAGTTGGTGAAACTGACCTATCTATCCTGGCTGCTACCTGATCAAACTCTTTCTGACCTTAAGACTGGATTTCAAATGTGTCAGCCTCTGTTCAAGATAGTTCCTAGAACTCCAGAACACTTTCTTGACTCTTGCCTCTAATTTACCATCACCACTTCCATATGTATAGATAGCCCCCCATGAACACATGGACCCCAAATTCTGATTTCTATTTCCCCACTCTTTATACTCTGATTTCCTCTGTCTATTACGCTGTCTTCCATACTTCCTGAACCATCAATACTCTGTTTCTCATCAAATGACAAACTGAAGGAACCATCAGGTACGGAAAGATGTTACTGGAACTTAATATTAACATTAGAAAGTTCCTACCAGCTATACTTTCTAACATTACATAGTTCCCTGTATCAATAATGCTTTATTTTTCCTGTTCCAAATTGCCTGTTTCTTTCTTTTTTTTCTTGCCAAACTGGGTCAATTTTACAGGTACATTATAATTTCATAGGTATGTTATAATTTGCACTAGTCTCTAAATGACAAATGCATCACTCCTATTGCATTCACGTTAACTAGCATTTTAAAATAGTCTTAACCGTCTAAAGAAGAGACCTAGTTTATCACAGCACTACTCAGGATGTACCTGAATTGTGTCAAAACACATCCTGAGAAGCAGTAGAGTAAAGGGGAAAGGGCATCAGACCCAAGTTTTAGTTCACAGAGTGCCATAAACTAAATGTTTGACCTTGGACTAGTCACGGACAAGTCACTCTTTAGACTTGGTTGTCTTCATTTACAAGTGAATTACTTCAGGTCCTGAGGAGCTTTCCCATTCTCACATTCCCTAATTCCAGGACAATAACTCATGCATAGATTCTAATTTGTCATTTAGCATCACATAAGAATTTGAAATATTAAATAGCAATTTGAATCAGAGTATTTAAGTTTTTGTTTTGTTCTGTTTTGTTAGGGCCTGAGAAGCAGGACAGGGTAATGGTATTTACCACTAAGGAACAGGGCTCAAAGTGAAGAGAGGTGGGCCAATTGTTTTTCATTACAAGTCCTTTTGAAACATTTGATTTTTTAAAGAAAATATAAGCACATATTATAAAAAAATATATAAAAATTTTTTAAAATTTTAATTAAACCTAGAAGAGACTTTAGATTACTTGTAATTCACACCTTGATGGATGGGGCTAGACATACTACTGAATTTTAGACATGCATGTGGATTTTACACACATTTCCCAAGGGTCACTGAGAGGACCAAGTGGGGTTAAATGACCCTAAAGTCCCTTCCAATACCAGATTCTATACTTCGACCTCCCCTCAATGCTCTCATTGTCTCTCAAGCTTCTCCCTGGGAACTAGGCAGGTGGAAAGTTTCAGCTTTTAAACTTCATTTATGTGTGAGTCCTCCCAGCAACAAAAAAATTAATGAGATTAAAATAAAAATACTTTACTGCTTCAAAACCTCAAAAAAAATCATTTAAAATAGGTCTTGTATGAGATTTATCCCTTGAGGCTAAAATAAAGCATTAGAGTTTTTTGTTAAGAGAAACATTTCCTCAAATTGAAAGAAAACAGAGCTGTAATGGAAATATGAATGCAGGCTTTGCAGTTGCAACCATCTAATATAACATTAGAATTCTGCATTTGTGAATTGCTCTAATTTTATGTACATATATTTTTCAACAGGAATAGCATTTCTTTAGCTTTATAGATTTTTTCACTCATTTAATTGGTGATATAATTACTTGCTCTTATAAATCTGAAAATTAGGAATTCAAACACATACAAACAAAGAAAAGCTTGATTCTTAATGGCTTAGCCATTTTCCCCAGTGTATTGTCATCCCCTCAGCGGGAATCTACAGGCCCTGTGCACCCAATGATCAAAGATTTCTAAGCTACCCTTCCTGAAATGCACATACAAACTTCTCCAGGCAACCTCAAGCAGCCTCAGTATTTTGAACCACGATTGTCTGAAAGGTCTCTGGTATTTTAAAGGACTGAGGGTGACTCAGCCTTGCTCAGAGGTGCTAGCTACAGCAATTCAATGACTCCTAGAAAGGCCCATTGGTGCCAGGGAGACAAAACCAGGTGGAAACATTGGCGCAATGCAACTGCATGGGGATTGCTGGCCAAGAGAGACTTGCTAAAGGAAAGTCACTGGGTGGAAGTTGCTTGAAACACTCAGAGTCACAGTGACTAACTTGCATTGAGTCACAAATTAAGTCTAACTGCAGTTACACTAAAGAGATGTATCAACAAGCGCTCCCAGGATAGCATGGAGGTCCAGATGTCTTAAAATATTCCCTGATGTCTTCCTTCATTTAATACAGCAAGGTGATCCAGAAAAGTTTTAGTTTTTCTAAGAGACAGTCTTCAGAGCATTCTGACCACTGGTGAACTTTATCCATAATAAAAATGGAGAGGTATGTGTGTGTATGTTTATGTGTGAGGGAAGTGGCTGGAGTGTTCCTAAGAGTCAAGAGGAGAAACATTAAGGATAGTAGGGAGTTTATGTTCATAAGCCCTGTTCTTATTTCTGCTTTTCCTTCTCTTGAACCCTGGACCTCCCCAAAACTCACCCCTATTCCTGCAAATCCAAACTTCAAACAGCTGAAACCAACCTCAGATGAAAAGAGCCACATGCCCTGAGCACCTTGTATGTGCAGGCCCTGTGGGGGTGGTAGTGAGATGATGATGACGATGATGGTGGTGTTATTTTCTTGTTTAATCCTTATGGCAGCCCTGTGAGGCAGCTACTGTTATTATCACCATTTTACAGATGGTGAAACACAGAAATTAGCACAAAGAGGTTAGGAAATTGTCAAGTTCTCACAGTTTTTAAGAGGTAGAACCAGGATTTGGACCGTTTAATGCTACTGACCAGCATTAAACTTGACCTCTCCCCTTTACAGGCAATCATGAGGAATTGCTGGTCAACTGTGGGTCTCAGTTGGTGGAATGTGAGCATGTTGGGGTGGAGGAGAGAGGACAGGGAAGAGCTGTGACGTCTTTGGACCCCTTGTCGGCTCCTGGTGGGTATCCAGCCCCCCTACCCAAAGGCAGACATGGAAACAGCACTCAGTCTGGATGCCCAGACCCTCCTCCTCAGCCATGTAGAGGGTCTTGTAAGAGCAAGTCATCACCAGAAGGAAAAGGGGATTGGTCCAGCAAACACTGGGAAGGGAGGATCCCAACAAATTGGATTTCCAGTAACTGTAAAATCCCTAGAAAAGAAAGGGGGAAGGAAAATGATAGTCTTGGGGGCCAGAGGGACCTGAGAAGTCACTACCTACTACTACCTATGTGGGCTTGGGTACCCTCCAGAGAACCAACATCCCCATCCTTCAGCTTCCTCATCTGAGAATGGGAATCATTATATAATTATATATCTGTAGGTTTGACATGAGAATTAAACATAAACTACCACACACATCAGCATCGTTTTACCTAAGTTGCCTTCCCCCGATTTCCTAATTACTTCCTTCTCCATAGAAGTCATTTCTCCCACAGGCTCCTTTGCCTACCTTTACGTGCCCTAATCTTTCTACTGTAAAATCAGCCTTGCTCTTTCATTCCTTCATAGAATTCTCTGAAATTCTGGATAAAGTACTCTCCCTGCGATAATTCCCACTGACTGAAAACATTTGTCCAGTGCAGTGAGATGCAAATAATTGGATGCTTTGGTCCGTAAGCGTCTGCCCGACCAAGTGTTTCCTATATCCCTAACTCTGCACAGAGATATGTTTAGATTTTTTGAACCACAAGCATAAACAGAGGACAATGAATGAAAGATCCCACCTTCCCTAAGTGGCAGAGTGTGTTTTCCCTAAAGCAGAGGGAAGGGAAATCCTCCTGATACCCCTCACAGATTCCAGCTTTTTGCTCCAGAGATACCTAGGGTGCCCTAAGCATCCCCTCCCTTCCCTTCAAGCCCCAGATGCCAATGGCAGTCTCAGGTTAGAGAGACAAATGCCTCATTTCCCTAGAGGTGAAGACAAATATTTCCCCCTCTGCAGAATCCTTCAGGTTTGTATGAGCCCATCTCCACCTCATATACCAGAGAACAGGGCTTGTCGTCGAATAATACATCATGTTTTGAAAATACTCTGTACCACAACTGGTGTGTTTCTTAAGAACAAGAAATTGCCACATGGGCTTCACACTGTAGACCAAGCAACCTAGTGGTCCATTTTGCTTCCTTGTGAAAATGTGTGATCGGCAGTGGTCTCCACCAGGGCTAAGCTCCAAAGATAGAGATCAAGGCTAAGCATCTCCCTGTTGCTTAGCAACTTCTTGAAACTATCATCCATGAAATTTTCAAATAATTCTCAAGCCCACTGTCATATTCAGAGATGTCCCATGGAGAAGTATGCTGAATTACTGAGAGAAATAACAAACCTGTAATATATTATTACTACCAGTTCTGCTCCAGTTGTCAAATACCACTACCAAAGGTCAGACCTTTTTCTAACCCATGCCAGTGGTTGGTGAAGGCAGGAGACCTAACACTGGTACCATACCACTTTGACTAGATTCCCTACAAATCTCCCTGTTCCTCCTATATTTTTATGCCATAGTTCCCAACAACCATGTAATGTGATATTAACATTATAAATGTTAAAAAGGTACAATATTTGTAGTGATTTCTGGGATCAACTGCTTCCCCTGCTCCCCACCCCACAACTATGCTTCTGCTGTTATTACAATCATTAACATATCAAAGGTCTTCTGTGACCTGGGCACTGTGTTCATCCCTCTACATTCATAATCTGATTTAATCTTATAAAGTGACTACTATTTTTATTCCCATTTTACAGATGAGAAAACCAAAGCTTGGATAGATGAACTAGCTTGCCCAAGATCAGACAGCTAATCAACGGAGAAGGTAGGCCTCAAACCCAGACCCAGGGTAACAACAAAGGCAGCCCATTCAAATCACAATTTATATATAAATTCTGCCTATTCTTAGAAAATAATTTCCTTAACAGCACAATCACCGCATCTCAGAGTGAAACTCACATAAAATACATGATAAAAATCACTGGTTACCTACTTTAATTCAATACAAGTTTATGGAGAGAGGAATTTCTATTGAGTCAGCCAACTTGGAGGTATGGGAAGAGCTAGAGAAAGGCAGAAGATGTATTTTGATAGACCTTTCTGCCACAGTCAGGACCAAGACTAGACAGATAGCTAAGTTCTAGTTCTGGCTCTACCATGAGCTTGCTGCAAAACCTTGAACAAATCATCCAACCCTTAGGCTCATTTCCTTGTTTGTAAATTATAACAGTCCCTCTAATCAGGTTGTTGCATCATATATTATCTACTGACTTTTAAATATGGAAGCGGAGGATTAGGTCTTACACCACCCCTACCGACACATACACTTCCTCTACTCTCACCCTCCTAGTACACTTATGTCATAGTGTTTTGTAAAATAAATTATATTCATGTTATGTTACGTTATTAAAAACTATTTGTTTTGTTCACTGCTGAGGTATGTAGTGTCTCATAATTAAATTTTCTTTCTTACATACTTTTTTGTTTTCCCTGGAGTTAATAGTTGTCTGCATTTTTTATTTCCCTTTTCTTTTTTTCACTCAGTGACAAACTCTTTGTCAGAGCTGAAAAAAACTTCTCAATATGTTCACTTCAGACAGATGTTCAGTTCCATTTTTTTCCAGAAGGCATCCCTCCAGGAGTCCTTAATCCTCTTGCTCTGATCTGGACTGGCTTCTCTTCAGCAATTCAGCACAGCTGACATCCTAGAGCTCCCTTCTGCCATCATCCCAGGAATATCCTTTGCCTCTCTTATTTCCTGGATCCCATATCTTCTTCCTTCTTGATTCACTCTCTTGTTTTTAATGGCGCACATCCTTTAGTAGCTTTCTGAGACATTTGTAAAGATCTTGCAATCTGAAACTATCTTATCTGAACAACCTTACATTCATTATCTTATTTAGTCCTATGAGATGCTTCCAATTTTATTCCCATAGCAGTGAGAGGCAGTAGCAGGATATTGACTTCTAGGTTGAAAATCAGTTAAGATTTTGAATATAATACTCTAGTCTCTTCTAGCTTCGAGTGGTAATTTTCAATGTTATTCTCAGTCTGCTGTATGTGACCTGTTTTTTTTTTTTTTTTTTTTCTGGAATCATTTAGTATATTTTATTTATTCCAAATGTTCTGATATTTTTCAGTGATATGTCTACATGTGTGTGTGTGTGTGTGTGTGTGTGTATTTCATTTGTTATGCTGGCATTAAGTAAATGGACCCTTACATTTGTAAACTCATGTCTTTCGGTTCAAAAGAATTCTCTTATATTATTTCTTTAACAGTGGCAGATCCTCCATTTCATCTGGTATCACTTTCTGAATCTCCTCTGGATTTTAGACTTCCTAAGTTGTTCATCAAATTTTCTTGTTTTGTCATACAGAGTGAAGTAAGTGAGAAAGAGAAAAACAAATACAGTATGCTAACACATATATATGGAATCTAAGGGAAAAAAAAAAAAGGTCATGAAGAACCTAGTGGCAAGATGGGAATAAAGACACAGACCTACTAGAGAATGGACTTGAGGATATGGGGAGGGGGAAGGGTAAGATGTGACAAAGAGAGAGAGTGGCATGGACATATATACACTACCAAACGTAAAATAGATAGCTAGTGGGAAGCAACCGCATAGCACAGGGAGATCAGCTCTGTGCTTTGTGACCCCCTAGAGGTGTGGGATAGGGAGGGCGGGAGGGAGGGAGATGCAAGAGGGAAGAGATATGGGAACATATGTATATGTATAACTGATTCATTTTGTTATAAAGCAGAAACTAACACACCATTGTAAAGCAATTATACTCCAATAAAGATGTTAAAAAAATAAAATTTTTCTTGTTTTTTTTTTCTTGTCTTTTTTTCTTTTGTATTTTCCTTCTCTTTGTCTTTTTTACCTAATTTGTCAGAGGTTTTTTTCAAACGTGTTTTCCAACTCTTCTATTAAGTTTAATTTCTGCATTCATATTTTTATTTCCAAGAGCTTATTCTGGTTTTCCGAATGTTCCTTCCCATAGTGGCCTGTTCTTATATCTTGAATGAAATATATTCTCTTACCTCTCAAAATAAATTTAAGATTGTTTACAATGTTTTCCTCTGGCCTGCATAGCCTCCATTTGCTCCAATTATTTCTGTTTGTTTGTTTCTGTTTTAGTCTGTCTCTTTCATATTAGAATGCCTTCCAGCAACATCTGGTCATTCAAGAGTAAAACATCCAAGGCTGACTGGAAGTTCCAGGAGCGTGGAAAGGAGTTACAGGTGGTGGGCTTTCCCGCAGTATGGCATGGAGGAGAGTTATCTTTTCACAGGATGCATTTTTTATTGGACTGGTCAGTTTCCCCAGAAAGGAACCCTTCACTTTCCTCCCCAGCAGAGAATGAATCAAGGCATCAACACTTTGTAAGAGATGAGAGAACTGGGGTCTCACTATTCAGTAGGCAGACTTTCACTTGAAACCTTCTTATTTTCATATTGCTTGTTACCTGTCCCACCACGGTGCCTGATTGTCCTCAAAACCCAGATCTTTTCTCAACTCTGTTCGGATATGAACTATTTGTTTTCTGCCATCATATAGTGGAGAAGAGATCTGGTCTCTTTGCTCTTTCAGGATATCTTCAGCCTGTTCACCTATCTTCCATTCTACTTCTCACCCTCACCTTCTAAGACACTTGGCACATCCAATTCCTGAGCATTTCCAAAATTTGGCAATGCCAAACAGCCTGCTGTTTGCTGATTTCTCCCCCTGAAAGCTAAAATTTCACTATTATTTTAATGCCGTGCCAAGTCATTTACTAGTTGTTTATTCTCTTTCAAGCCTTCAGACTCCAGTAGACAGTTCTGCACCAATGTCATCTCCTCTTTCATTCTCTTTGTCTTTCATTGTTTAAACCTTTTTTATGTCTTTATTGTCTTTTGCTGGGTTTCCGTTACCATATTTAATCCAAATTTCAGTTACCAAATTTTAATCCAATATTGTCCATGGTTTTCACTTAATGTTCTATCAAAAGCATTCTCTCCCTACAGGAAATATGGAAAACACAATTTCTGATGGCTGTATCATGGTGTGTTTGACCAGCAACCTATAACTGGAAATTTAGAATGGGCCAGACTTTTATTATTATAAACAACAACAAAATAAACATCCTTTTACATGAAGTTTTATCTTTGTCACTGATAACTTCCTTAAGATCTATTTCTAGAATCACATTCAGTCAAGTTTTTAAATAATTTTAAGCTATTGATACATATATATAGTTGATTTCTAGAAAGGTGGCAATAATTCACACTCTCCCCCAAAAGGCAGAGGTAGTAGTTACATGGGATTCATTCCACCATCACCAACATCATCACCAACCTAATTGTTTCTCAAAATCTTTATCAGTTGTGTCTCACTGTTGTTTTAAGTTGAATTCCTCTACTGACAAATATGATTACAATTTTTTCATGTATTTATTGGTAACATATATCTCTTGTTAGTTGTTCTTGGACCAAACTCATTTTTTTTCAAGTGGAATATTAGGTTATTTCTTATTTATAATCTCTTAATTTGTTAAAGATATCAAGCTGTTTAGACCAGACTTGTCAAAATATTTTTCCATTTTATTATTTGTTGGGTTTTTGTTTATTACATTTCTGACATAGAGAATTTTTAAATTTTTACATAATCAAAATTATCACTCTTTTTCTTCAAGCCTAGAAAGCCTCACCATTTCAGAATCAGATAAATATTACCCTATATTTTCTCCTTTCATTTGTATGTTTTGAATTTTTTACATTTTACTCTTTCTCCCTGGAATTTAATATGTAGTTGTTTCTCCTATTAGTTAACCAGGTGGCTCAACACCATTTATTGCATAATTGTCAGTTCTTCAACTAATATGTAATCTAGCCTTGACCACATCCACCTCCTAAAACTCTTTTTTTCACTAGAGTCTGTTTCTGGTCTATTTCAACCCCATTTGCCTGTTGATTCTTACTCCAGAGCATCCTGTTTTAATTACCATAACTTTACAACATTACAATACCTACTAGAGAAAAGCCTGCTTTACTGCTCTTGTTTTGAAATATTTTTTAGCTCTTTCATTCTATTTACTCTTCAAGATTAACTTTAGATTCGTCAAGTTTCCAGAAAACAACAGCAGTAAAATGATTTCGACTAGAATTACATTAAAAATGTATATTCATTTGAGAAGAGCTAACATGTTGACAGTATTCATTCCTCCTTTCTAAGAAAATGACTCCTTTTCCATTTATCCAACTCTTCTTTTATGTCTCCTGCTAAAATTTTACTGTTTTCTTCATACAGAATTACTCAATGAATTTATTTCTAGATAGTTTATATTTTAGTGCTATTCTGAATGATTTTAATCTTCATATTTTCTAACTGGTTATCACTACTACACCAGAAAGCTATTAATTTTTGTATATGTATTTTCTGTTGAATCAACTAACTCAACTCTCATTTTTAAAAATAATTTTCCAGTTTTTCTAAATATCTTTGCTTTCCTATATAGACAATAATTTTAGCTGATCATATACTTTTTTGTCTCTTTTTTTCTATGTCTTACTTCTGTCCCATATATGAGTAAGTTGGCGTAAATGGGATTGTGAACAGCATTGTCATAATCCTGGTCTTAATGGAAACACCTTTACAATGAGAATAATAATTGCTGATTTTTACTGAGTGTTTTCTACATGCTAGCCACTTTGCCAAAGGATTTAGGTATATTATTTCCTTTAATTTTCAGAATCATTTTAGAGTAAAGTTACTATTGTGATCTCATTTTAAAGGTAGTGAAACTGAGGCTTTAAAGCAGAAATATATCCAAAGTTATCCAACTAGTCAATGGCAAAGCAGAATTCAACTTTACATTGGTTTGACTTCAGAGCTTATGTTTGTGTATAACTAATATTATATTCCAGAATTTCAAGTATGAGTTGGTGATAGGAGTTTTTAAGGATGACTAGGAGATTTTTTTTTTTTTTTTAATTTTTGATTGAGAAAGGAGATGGGAGAGAGAAGAATGGATTGATTTTAGGCAGATGAAACATAGACATAAAAAGTACAATAACAGTGCAAGAAAAGTACAACATAAGATGCTTCTCCACAGTTCCTCAAGTTACCTGTGAACACCAAAACCAATTACTAACAAAAATAGTATATTTCAAAGACCAATGCATCTAAGAGTTCATTATTATTCCCGCAAAAATAACAAAAGCTGTACTGTGTAACCTCTTGACCATTTCAGTTTCCAAAAATTTCTAAAGAAAACATTTGGTTTCGTTACAAATGTAACGCTGAAATTTTGATTCATCCAAAAGGTGGGACTGAGGTGATGCATGCTATTTAAGTCACATCTTGGCAAGGAGCTAAGTTGCAGGAGATGGTGTGCCTCCTTCTCCAATGTGAAAAAAGAAAAAGGAATCTAGCAATGTTTAAAATAAAGTCTTTAGAGTGTGACACAAAATTATGTATCTCTGCAGCATATCCCCAGAGAGTGGTAACTGTGTAATAGCCCTGCTGGATTCCCACCACTGCGAGAAGCCCATGCCTGAAGCCTGAGGAGAAGCATGGAGAAACATGAACATCTTGCTTTCTCACCAGACATTTTCATTGTAGGGTTAGGGAGGGGAACTCTTCCTCAGAAATGATTACCTAAAAGTTTTTAGCTTTAAATGTCACCCTTTTTTAGGAAGGGGACAATTGATTGAGGTTAATTAAGTATTAATTTAATAACAATTTTTTACAAGCTTCTGGAAAGCTTACCCTTGACCAGTGAAGAGAGAGGTAGCTGGATCTGAGCACACAAGCGCAGGACTGTACTTCGACTCAGGTTCTCGTCCTGGTTTTGCTGGGCAAGCCTCTTAAACCTGTCAGCCCTCAGTTTATACATTTGCCGATTGGTTATAATAACACGGTTGCCATTTCCTTCATAGGGCTTCTATGAGATTGAAAAAGGAGTATAAATGGATATGTGCTTTTGAAAACTGAAATACACTTGACATGTGTAAGGAAAGATCCAACAGTTTCCAGGATGCGCTCCCTATAGAGCAGTCCTATTTATCGCTCACCCGAACTCCTCTGAAAAAGACAAACGGTCATCAACAGTAATAGAGTTCTGCAGAGAGCCGGCCCGTTTCCATTTCGATTCAAAGCCCTGGAGGCAGCAAACTTTCAATCCAGGCACTACCCCCAGAGTCTCCAGTAAATTTGTCTGTTTCCCCAATATATGTGGTGAGCATTTGACCAGAAGCATCAGGCTATGTCTGATCAGATTAGCCTATCAGGCGGAGATAATTACCATTTAAAGTCTAAAGGAGAAATGACCTATTTTACACGGACTTTGAGAGAGGCACTAGGGAGAGATGTTGCGTGATTCCAGGACTACTTGGTAACTTAGCTTTGGTCACCACGTGGCTCCGTCTTCCCCTCAGTCCCTTTGGCCAGTCATTTCTTTATACACTGTACAGTGGCTCCGTGTACTGGGGACTGAACTTAAATTGAGCTTGAGACAGGGGCCATGGAGTGATTGAGGAGTGAATTAGATAGAAAATTGTGGCTTTTGCGCCCTAAGTGAGAATCACTGCATTCAACCAGCTGGTACAACTTGAGTATTTCTCACTTCTTTTGGCCTTTTTTTTCAACAGGGGAACTTGATGTAAAACACATTTGTCTCTTTAGAGTCCAGAGCTGCTTTTTCCCCCTCAACCTTCTTTTAAGATCTGCCCTTTACAGCTCGAATGTTCTGTAGCCAACATCAGCGTGGATTGTGACCTATGTAAGCCAATGCTCAAGAAAGAGTTCGAGAAGGGAAGAGTCTAAGACTTAAAGTCAATGTTCACTGGGCCCCCATCAGAATAATCAGCCGTGAATGTGGCACACAGGAGCACAGGATGCCGAATGTAAAAGGCAGAGACACCACAGGGAGAATTTGTTTCTCGTATTGGTTTTTGGGGTTTTACACAAAACTATTCCCTTCCCAAGAGGTGCTCGAAATTGAGTCAAATTTGAAAACTGTAAAATCCCTGGATGCATTTATTAGCGTGTGTTCATTCATGCATAAGCACAATTGGTTGTCCTTGAACAGGCAGATGAGGGCACTGGTTATACACGGCGAACTTGATTTCAACACACATGACTTAAGCCTGCCCCGTGCCTGGTACTATGCTAGGCCCTGAGAGAAATAGGAAAATGAATAAGATTCAGATTCTGGCCTCTAGGGATTGATACATAACTCTGATCCAAGACAATGTAAGAAAACTCCTAGAAGAGAGACATCAAATGCTGTGGCAGCCTCCCTAACACATCTACAACTTTTTAAAATAAAGCCCCATGAGCATGCATTAGGTTAAGGATATGGCAAATGCCTCAGCAAGGCCTCCTGCTCCATTCACAACCTGAAGCTACCCAGATGGAAGAGCCTCTCCCAGCATCACTGCCCATCACACCCCTTGACACAACAAGCCACCCTCCATCTTTCAAACATGTGCCAAATGTCTACTCTTCTAATTCTTTGTTCACAAGCCTCCCTCTGACCAGAGTGACTTTTCACCCTCTTTACCACCTACAAAGCCCTTACTCTTCCCCTAAGATCCAACTCAGTCATCTGTAGGGTGAAAATGAACAAGGAGATGTCATCCCAAGGTCTCTCCCAGCCTTTTATGTCAACGATATGTGAATTTAAGACGTGCATCCAACAGTCCACATTCCTTGAACCATGAAGCCATTCCTGATGCCCTGGGGCATGATTCCTTTTGCTCCTCCAAACCTGCATCCCACATGCTCAAACTGCTACCAGAGCATCGAACATACTGAACTGTCATTGACTATTTATTCTTTCATCCTTCCAAGTAGAGTGGGTTCAACTAGAGGGCAGGATCTGCATCTTATTTCATTTTTATTTTCTTTAACAAGGAGTTACATGACCATAACTATGCGTCGACCACTATTTTTAAGTGCATTACATGTATTTATCCATTTAATCCTCACAACAAACCAATGAGATAGATTATTGATACTATCATTATCTCATTTGGCCCATGAAGGAAGTGAGACATAGAGTTTAAGTAACATGCTCAAGGTCATACAGCTGGTAAGTAGTGATCCATGATACGAGCCTGGCTCTTAGTGCTACCTCATGCTGTTTTTACTTATCTTTGTACCCTCAGGACTTTGCCCAGAGGTCTAGTATTTAGAACGTGGAGCTCAATAAATGTGCAGTAGCTGATTAAATAAATGAGCAGATGACCGCTACTGGTTAGCCCTGGCTAGATCCTCTTGAAAAGTTCTAGACTATAGAAGCTAAAGATAATTAGTGTATATATATATATACACTAATATGTATAAAATGGATAACTAATATGAACCTGCTGTATAAAAAAAAAAAGAAGCTAAAGGTAATGAGCAGATTTGGAGAAGCTTCACAGAAACTCAAGAAGATGGAAATGAAGAATTATACCTAAGGATTTAAGTTGCTTAGCCTTGAGAAGCAAAAGCTGAAGGCTGCTTTCATAATGATCTTCAAGGCCAGGAAGGCTGATTCCTGAGGACAGTGACTGAGCTGTTTTTCCCCACCTCCAGGGAGGATGAAGGAGCAGGTACTGTCCTCAGCTGCAATGGGAGCGGTTTAAATCCACCACAAGGAAGAATTCCCTTAGCTTAAGAATCATTTGTTAGACCCAGGGATGAGTTATGGACAGAAGCTATAGAAGGTCATCTGTCTTCAGCATTTTGGACTTGCTTCTGCTCAGAGCGAGGAACACAGAGGGTGAAAACAAACAATGACATGTCATCTCAAGGTCTCTTTGAGCCTTATAAATCGATGACATTTGAATCTAAGAAATACGTCACTTTACCTTCCTGGACCAAATGAATGAATGAATGAATGAGTCCCAAATAATTTAAAAGGCAACAAAAAATTATAACCAGCAGAAAAAGAGGTCTTCTCAAACATACTACTGTGCCAGAAATGTAACAATAGAAGAAAAACAGAACTTGTTTTCTGATAAACCTAAACTCTTACAGTTTCTACATTCAAACCATTTCTTGCTAGGTCCATCATACTCCTGACATAAAGTTAGAACTGGTCAGTCTATATCCTCGGGTAATGCTTTTACCCCATCATCACAGTTTGCTCATTTGATAGATGACATTAGTATCTTGAAGCAGATTTCTCTAAATATCACGTAAACTCAAAATACGAACCACTATTCCATCGATACCAATGTAAGGTGTATCCAACATAAAGAAATGAATCCTTTCCTGAGAGGAGGAAACAACCTCACACATACTTTTTTCCCTTCCTACATGGAAACTGAAACACAAAATAGCAATGGAATTGGAAGGGAAGGTAGAGAGTAACATGAAGCTATTTTTGTATTTGGTATTATTTCAGAGATACAATTCTACTTTATTTTCTGTTATTAGAGATAAAAATCTTACATTCTGTCTAATGCTTTACATTAGACAAATTCTTTTAAACACACATTATTTTACCTGGGAAGTGGGTATTTTGTTTTGTTTAAAGAGGACGAAACATCTCAGAAGAGGGACTTGCCTGAGGTCACACATCTAAGTCTAGTTGTCCCTCCCCAGTCAGGCCCTCTAGTTTCCAGGCCTATCATCTCCCAACATCACGGACTGCTGGGCACTGGACTGGCCTTGCTAGAGGCCTCCTTCACCATATGCAACCTCTTTTGGGAGCTATGAAGTTGGCCTGTCCCACCTTGAGAAACTCAGGCCAATAACCTTAGGGGACCCATCGAACCCAGAGACACATACAAGAGACTGTTCTATCTGTCCCGAGTAGAGCATCTCCACCACCAGTGAAGCAGCAGAGCCCGGATTCTAACTCAGGGTTTCACTACTTGCAAATTGCACTCCTTAAAAACCCAGCTCAAATGTCATCTACTCTGTGAACTCATCCCTGGCCCCTAGCTCCATGCAAACGGACATAATCCTAAGTGCTTTCAAGCTCTGGATCCAGGCTGCTTTGGCCTAGGCTCCAGGGACTGGTTAAGTGATCTTAACCTCTCTGAAACTTCCTCACCTACACCTACACCATGAGGATATGACTCGTATCTCTCTAATGCCGCGATGGTGAAGATTCTGTGAGTTCATATGACAAATGCTTAAAAAACAGCTCTTGGCACAAAGTAAGCTCTTGGTAATTGTTCAGTATTCTTGATATTATTACCTTCTCTGGGTTTTCTGAGTCCTCATGAGGTTTTGTTTATCTTTCTGGTATAAAACACTATATTATTCATATTTCTTATAACTCTCCTCCACTATTTTGTTAGTCATTATCCAGCCCATCATGAGCCGAGAGACCACCTTCTTTTCTGGCAATCTTTTCAGGTGATGTCACTGATATCCACTTAGCCACCCTAAAGAGTCATTGGACTCTCAACACCCTCATTCCCTGCATCAATCGATCACCAAATCCAGAGGCCCCTGTCCTCTAGATTTTTCCGAATCTACCCTTCCATCTCCATCTTACTTCCACAGTCCTGCCAGCCCTCATTTAAAGTGGTGAAGCAGCTTCTTAACTGGGTTTCTGGCCTCTAGTCTTGTTACAGTCTAATTTATCTTCCACACTGAAGCCAGAATGATGTCTTTAAAAAATGTTGATCCCTATCTTATGCCTCTGTTTAAAGCCCATCGATGGCTCTCCACTGCTGTTTGAAGCTGTTTGGTCTGACCATGCAGGAACTGTCTCCTTCCTGCCCCTTATCTGCATCACTCCTGCCTCACCCTGAAAGGCTGGCACCAAAAGACAACTGGCTCCTCCTGCCTCTGATATGTTCTTTATTTTGGCCTAAACACTCTTCCGAGTTCTTTGTCTGGCTTAAGTCCTTCTCTTTGTTTAATTAGCACCAGTATCACCCCCTCCATGGAACCCCTTAGACGGATCAGAGGCCACTCCTCAGTGCTTCCGTGATACACGGAGCGTTCTGTGGCTATTCTATAATCATGATGACCTGCTGTGCTCTCCCCACCATGACCTCAAGTTCAAGGGCAATGTCTCCGGTCACTGTCTCACTCACATAAGTATGGGTGTGCTTTGCACACAGTACCTATTCAAAAAAATGCTAAATGGCTGATCTCATTAAATAGGTAATAGATCCAGATGACACATATACTGCACACTATGGGGCATTAACAGTACTTAACTGAAGGATTCTTCTAAGGGCTTTTCATGAATTGACTCATTTAATCCCCACAACAACCTTAGAACGTAGCTGGGATAATTATCTCTGTCTTATAGGTGAGGAAACTGAAGCACAGAGAGGTTAGAAATGTTACCAGTGTGACATAGTTAGAAATTGATGACACCAAGGTTGGAACCCAGAAGTCTGACTCTAGATCCCATGTTCTTAACCTTTATGCCATTGTTCCTGTCAGATATGGGTACCATGATAAATAAAGATATCTAAACAGACACAGATAATATATTCTAGTTCCAATT
Organism: Balaenoptera borealis; assembly: GCF_965194805.1. Taxonomy (NCBI): domain Eukaryota; kingdom Metazoa; phylum Chordata; class Mammalia; order Artiodactyla; family Balaenopteridae; genus Balaenoptera; species Balaenoptera borealis. The sequence continues at coordinate 99,854,739 of NC_138861.1, read as the reverse complement.
CTACAGGTGGGAAAGTTGAGACATTGGAATTTCATGGAGAAGCGATCCAGGGAAACAGAAGAAAGCTAAACAGGGAGATTACCATCTTTGCTCCTCACTAACCAGCAGTAGAACTCAGCTCAGTCAGCCTTGCTCAGCCTTAGTTCTTCAAGTCTAAAATCAGGGCCTTGGGGCCACATTACACCTTAGCTTTTTTCCAGATCAAATTTGCAATTCCCTTCAGTTAGGCAAACATCATCAGGGTTAAGTGTGTGTCAGGCTCAGTGCTAAGGGCAGAGACACAGAGACAAACGAGATGTGTCTCTGCCCTTGAGGAATTTGTCTTCTTGTGAGGGAGATGGACACAGACAGACAACATTGACAGAGGAGTTCACAATGGCCACACCACTATTACAATGGTTATTTTCAAGGGAACCACCCCAAGATAAAACATTACCCAGAAGTGAGCCATTTGCCCCTCCATAATGTCTTTCAACTGACCATTGCCCAGAGCAATGAAGCATTGGTGTCTCCTCCCATCCTCTCTCCAATGCCCTACTCAAGCATAATCACCTCAGTTTACAAGTGAAGAAGCAAAGGCGCTGCCTTAAGTAAGTTTGCCAGTAGCCCAATGGTTACTTGGTGGCCGAAGCCCCTGCCATTTTGGTTCCCAGCTTCTCCCAGAGCTGAAGTGGGCCATGGGCAACAGGAGCATTAACCCTGACACAGCTGCTGTTGGTTTTCCGGTACAGGTTATAAGCTTAAAAGGATTTTTAGATTTACAGTTGATTCTAGAAATTGCATCTAGCTCATTTTCAACTCCATGGGTAAGCTGGTTCATTTAAGGCAAACAGCATCCAATTAAAATACATTCTGGAGAAATGAGTGAGCAAGGCATTTTTGCCCAACTCTTAATTTATTTACAAAAAAAAAAAAACACTATCGGGATTTCTCAAGGACCAAATCCCATCACAACATTGTGAGATGAGATAGTTAAAATATGTATGATCAAAACGTAATTTGAAAATACACTCTGAGAGGCAGCCTTGTATAAGAGTACAGGATTTGGGGCCAGTCTGAGTGGGCCCACATCTCTTTTCGTCATCTCAGTAGGTATGTAACCTTGAGCATGTTCCTCAGTTTCCTTGAGCTGAGCCTCAGTTTCCCCATCTGTATAAGATGAATAAATAATATCTGTCAGAGTACTTGTAAGAATTAGAAATGCAGCTTAGTGCCTGGTAGAGAGTAAGGGTTAAAAAAATCAACTATTAAAAAACATTTTATTAAAGTCTTAATGATTCAGAGATTGATTATTCCATTAGAAGATCGTCACGCTTTTTCCCTTTCTTTCTCTTTCTTCCTGCCTGCCCACGTCACAGCTGCTCATAAGCTATTATTCCATTAGATAAAAAATGAGATAAAATTCAATTCAGATGGTACAGCAAAGTGGGAAAACCACAGGCACTGGAGTCAAACAGGACTGGACTTGAAGACTGGATGGCTTTGGACAGGTTAGGTCTTAATTTCTTCATCTGTAAAAGGGGGTAATCATATGTACCTTCTAGGCTTCTTAGGAATGTTGGAGTGTGTGTATGTGGACAAAATATTTAAACTAGGAACATGAAATCCAAATGTTTCTGTAAAAAAGCATGTGTCCTATCAATGGTAGCGTCCCATGAACCTTTAGGTTAGTCATTTCCCAAAAGGCAGATAATGAAAATGTTCTCTCTGCTCCTTGCCTCCAAAGATGCGATCCTGTTCAACACACACACACACATGCACACACGTGTGCACGGGCGCACACACACACACATGGAACACTGTGATTGGTAAATAGTAGTTAGTTAGGTAAAGAAGTATTGAATCAGTTTCTACAAGAAATGTAGTACTAAAGCTAAATTGAAGTTTCAGTATCAATCACAGTTTGTTTTTAAATTGTCCCCAACTCCATCACTACCATGGAGGGTCAAAAGAAGTCACTCTCACGACAAAGGTCTTACATCTAATGCCATCAAATTTCATTGCCTCCTTTAGGGACAACTTAAGTATCAGCTGAAGTGGGGTGACTCCGTGCATGTGGGGACCCAGCATGGCAACACAGATGGCTGGACAGGGTGGGCAGCAGGCAGGCCTCACTGTGGGTAGAGCTCCAGAAGCAGAGTAGCAGGGGCTGACACACCGTGACACACAATGCCACGCATGGCCAAGAGTCAGGGAGGCCAAATGGGAGGCTGGGATGTCCTTCCCATAACCGTGACCTCCAGGAGCTATAGGGAGAGCTTCGGTTACCATAATGGAAATGGCAAGGGTCAACTTGAACACAATCACATCTTTGGAGGCAAGGAGCAGAGAGAACATTTTCATTATCTGCCTTTTGGGAAATGACTAACCTAAAGGTTCATGGGACGCTACCATTGATAGGACACATGCTTTTTTACAGAAACATTTGGATTTCATGTTCCTAGTTTAAATATTTTGTCCACAGAGATCTCTGAGTCATCTCCTCACATGCTTCCTTCCTTCCTCCTCCTTTGAAATGAAGACTATATATAAGATGCCAACTCTCTAAAGGAAAACACATAAACAAAAGACAAAAATCCGAAAGTCACATCAATATACCATAAAATATCTGAATATTTGTTTGGAACCCCTGGGGACCTACCACGTGACATTCTCAAAGTAGCATGCAGAGATTTATTTGTATGCCTTCCTGCTTCCTAAATAACACTCCCACTCAAAGTGGAAGGACTCCAATTTCATGACAGGCTGGAGGAGGTTATTTTCTGAAGCTCCTTACTTAACATCACATGGCTTAGAACAGAACATACCTGTCAATATCAGTATTACATTTCACTGAAATTTCAATCGCAAAGGAGACTCTTATGAAAAGTTTCCCTCCTTTTATAAAAAGGGACAATTTTTAAAAATTGATGTTGAAAATCAACTCATCCTGAATCACCATTTTTGTAGGAAACTGTCTGCTATAGACAAAATGGAAAATCACAGTTGCACTTTATCCAACACCACCCATAAGAAATGCTTCATGCACGGAAGTGTTCTTTTTCCATAAGGAGCAGCATTAGAAAAAAAACACCAAACCTCTGGCATCACTCTTCAATATTGTTGTCTAATTAAATGGCAATGGAGTGGATGCGTAAACATATGCATTAGAGGTGTGTAATGTGTAATGTGAAGAAGAGTAATCAAAGCCATTCAACAGGATTTAGGAAGGGATTTCAGTTGGCAGCTTATGAGACAGGAGCATATAATTTTGCTAATTTGAAATAGGTATTGTAACGTATAAACATTATTGCTTTGCATATTTTAATGAAAACTGCCTCTACACCAAAATGAATCCTTTAGCTTGAACTTTCTGCATACCACAGAGCTTCTACCTATTATGAGTTCAGCATAAATAAGAAAGGCACGCAAGCCGCATTAAAAGAATGGTCACCTCATTAAAATAGGTTAAAACCAAGCCCCTTATTCCAAGCTACTATAACACTATAAAGTAAGTCTGGTGACAGGTGTTGTATTAAATTTTTATGTTGCAATGAACTTGAACTCACACAAACCAAATCTTCATGCTTCCTTTGATATACACCTGCAACTTGTTAATTCAAGGGGCTTTATTAAGAAAGTATAAATTTAGCAACATCTATAGATTTGTAAAACTCTATTAGCTTGCTCAAGAATCTAGAGGAAATTCATTTGGAATCTTATTTGCATGGTTTACAAAGAAATGAAAACTAATGATGACTTTTCCCAAATGGATGTGTCTGCAGATAATGCATTTGTGCAAACAGACTGATGTCAATTACCCAGACTTGAGCTAAAAGAGTTGAGAGAGAGCTCTGGGTCCATCTGGGGCTGAGGACATCACTTACCTGCCAGCTCGCTTCTCGCTGAAGTCCTTTTTTCCAGTCTTCTTCCAGCCTGGGGGAGGTCTCATCCATTGCTGGTGCTGCTTGCACAAACTGGATTCGCCAGTGGCTGTTACTCTTTCGTTGCAAGCCTTTACCAAAGCGGCAGCGAGGGCAGTTCAGGGGCAGACTGTCATGGAGAAAATGCCATGCCAGAGGATGAGGGATCAGGCAGGAAGAAGCCACGCGGGAACAAATTTGGGATACACGGGGCTACCCTGACAGCTGCCAAACGGCCAGGCAAGAGGCCAGCTCAGCCACTGAGCGTCCAGAGATTAGGAACAACCAAGCTCCAGGGCCAGTGGACAATGGGTCATTCTTATGTTTCTGGCATAAAGGTCAGAGGAGGGAAGTGTGAAGGCATGCTCTATGACCTAGAAATATGCATATCTATGTGTGCACCTGTCTTTTCCTCACACACACACACACACACACACACACACACACTCTCACAGCAGGATTTGCATTGTTCTGCAGGGTTGCATCAGTGGGCCGGAGTATCCTAGAAGAAATAAGCTACTTTACATAGAAGCAACACATTTCATGTGAGCACATCTCCCTCAACACCGGATGAATCACTCAGCAGCCAGTAAACATGAATAATAGCAAGTCCCTTTGGGGGAAAATAGACTTTTCCTATAGTCGAATCCTGAGTGTCTACAGTCTCTGGTCTCCCCCCTCTAGGAAGTTCTGTGGCAGGCGTTTAAACTGAACATGGACCTCAACCCTTTACCCAAACCATTAGCCAAAATGACCAGAGGCTTCAGTTTGGATGGACTTCTCAATATTTGGAGCTCAACGAAGCCAAACCCAACCAAACTGTGCCCTGTTCCATTACTATTTCTCACACAGAATGATACTCCCTCCTGCTCTTCAAAACTGATCACCTACAGTTTTAAGAGAGGCACTACTGCCAATGGCACCTGCTTCTTTCTGTTGAAACAGTGGTTATCAAACTTGGCTTCACAACAGAATCAACCGGAAAGATTGTGAAAATACTGTTACAGGAGCCTCACCCCTAGACATTCTGATTTAATTGGTCTAGGATAGGGCCCAAGACACTGCTATATTTTTTTAAATCCCACTGGATGATTCTATTGAGTGGCCAGGATTAGAATCACAAAACTCAGTGTTGAGTATCATTTAAGGTTTCTCTAATCTAATCACTCAGCTGATGCCTGAATCCCCAAGATCCTGCCAATACCCATGTGAACAATGTTCTTACCACCAATGACAGTAAACTCACTACCTCCCAAGACAGTCCAATTCCATGGTTAATTGTTCTGTCCCACAGTGAATTGATATCCTTCTCCCTGCAACTTCCATGGCTGTACTGTTTCTTAATTCCATAAAGAATACTACAGCCTATTCCGTAGGACAACCTTTCAGAGATCCAAAGACAGTAGCAGCCCATGCCCTCAAACCACTGCTAAAGTGTCTCTTTTCCAAGTTAGATCTTGCTAGTTTCTTCAGCAAACCATGGAAGATGGTTTCAGGTAAACTCTCCATCCTGGATGCCAGCCTCAAAATATATTTCACTATCTCTAGTGATAGTGATTCTAATATTCCAGAAGTGATTGTAATATCCCCGCTATGGTCTATCATTGCACATAGAGCCTAATAATCACATGCTTTATTTTAAAAATCCTCACACTAACAACCAACATAATAATAAGAGCAGCCAGCATTTACTGAGCATGGACCTACACACCCGGTATTGCAAGTACTTTATTTACCTTACATCATTTATCCTTTATGAGTATACTGTGAAGTCATCATTTTGCTCCTGATTTACAGTGAAAAGTCCAAGACAGACAAAGATATTTGTCTAGGTGATGGGTCAGAGGGTAGCCCAGATGTGACCCCAAGGCCTGCGTTCTCCACCTCTACTTTATGTTAGTCAGTCCCTTTCACTGATGCAGTCCCAGGCCCCATTGGCTATTTTGACAACCGCACCTCACTGATATGGGTCACAGTCAATTAGTACACTGAGGTTTGCTCTCATCTTCAGATTATATATGAACATGTTATGTAGGCTACAAATTGCCATACAGGCCTAACTTGACATTGTTATCCCTTTAATAATTACAAGACTGTACCTTCCACCTCTAGCAAAGCAGAGAAATGCAAAATCGCTCCTTTACTTGCTCACCTCCTCTCTTTCATCCATAATATTCAGATGCTTCTTCAGAGGTTACCCTGAAGGGTAAGAAAGAAAGGCCAGAGGAGAAAGGGTCCAGAAAATTTCCCCAGAGACTAGACTCAATGGAAGCCTCACCAATCACCTGTTCTTCCCCATTTCCTCTAAATTCTATCAAGAGCACTCCATAAGGAAAACTGGGGGCAATTAGTTTTACCAGTTGAATCACATCATCTTCAAGGTAGCTGACTCAGTTCTTATGGAAGGCAGTACACAAAGTGGTTGAACAGATAGCCTTTGGAGTCAGACAGACCAAGGTGTGAGTAGCAGCTCCATTATTACCTGGTTCTATATCCCTAGGCAGGTCACCTAATACTTCTGAACCTTAGTTTCTATGTCTGTAAAAGGGAAGTATTATTGTCTCAAGCATATTTTTGTTCATCAATATCTGATTCCCATTTGTCCGAGGGACACAGCAAGATGGCATTTCCTTAAACCCCCTAAAATTAGCCTTAATCACATGTCTTGTTTCGGCCAATAACATGTAAGAAAAGTGATGGCTATCACTTCTCAGAGGGAGACCTTAATCACCAGCTCTTGGCTCCTAGCCAACTCTTCCCCTACTGCAGTGATTGCATATGTTGATAAGACATGCCTTAACATCGAAGCGGACTAGAATGCTGAGCCAACTCATGGAGGACAGCTGTCCTGGAGAGTCACCTGGACAAACAACAGGCATTATGTGAACAAGAAATAAACCTCAGGGTTATTTGTTTCCACAGCGTAACCTAGCCTACCCTGACCAATACACTGTCCTTACCATAGAGTCATTATAAGAATCAAATGAAATAATCTCACTAGAGCATTATCATGAGCATCGAGTAAGTCTGCAATATTATTTTATTTTAAATAAATTCCATTACAAGTCAGTCTGTTCTACCCACGTCCCACATAATCCACTATTTCCTCCTTCTTTTACAGCCTGGGTTTTTCCTGCTCATAAGATAGTAGCATTAAGTGTGGCAATTTCCATAGATGATGTAGAAATATGAATTTTAAAAAGGAAGGGTAAAAGTGTTCAATAATGCAGCGTCACTCTGTCTCGGAAAGCAAACTCAGAATAGCATGACTTTAATGCCACTTATCATTTAGCAAGGAAATTAATGAAAGCAAAATGAAGCCTCAAATACTAAATGTAGCTCAGTATGAATTCACTACTGATAAAATAAAGTACACGCCTTCAAAATGTAAACATAATGAGAACATACAGGAATACGGGAGCTTATTAAATAGCATAGCTTTTATTCATGATTCTTAAATCAAGCAATCAAAAAAGAATTCATTTTGTTTCTTTCTTTGTAAATATTTTCATTAAAGGAAGGTTCAACTATGAAAATAAAGTGTAAGGAAAGCATATATAACACGTTAGCCAAATTGCAACGCTGACATTTCAAGACACAAACTCAAACCTGCTTTGGGACACCGCTGGGAGAGTCTTTTTTCTTTTTTTTCTCAATGTTTTGCAAATGCAAATGCTAAAAACTATGCCCTGTGTCATGAGTTGAATTGTGTCTTCTCAAAAAGATAGGATGGAATCCTACCCCTAGAACCCCAGAATGTGATCTTATTTGGACACAGGGTCTTTACACAGGTAATCAAGCTAAAACAAAGTCATTAGGGTGGGTCTTAATCCAACCTGACTGGTGTTCTTATAAAAAGGGGAAAATGTGGACACAAAGACAAATGCACACAGGTAGAAAGCCATGTGAAAATGAAGGCAGAGATTGGGGTGATGCGTCTACATGCCAAGGATTGCTGGCAAATCACTATTTTTCCTTCAATATAAGCAGCTTATTGAGAATATGCTAACTAATAAGAAATAGAATGAGTTTTAGAATTTGTAACATTTTCCTTAAGGAAAAGTTATATAAAAAAATAAAAAAGGAAACATCTCTACAAAATGCATCAGTCAATCCTCCCTTGATTTTAAGGAAAATTCCTTTAACTTATAGAATAAATACGGGTTAATACTTCATTTTTAAGAATCAAAGGACTAGAAAATAAAGAGTTTTCTAAGTGACTGAAGCCATACATTCCACAGAGTTCTATGATGGCAGAATATGGCACTTTCACCTGCTCTATGGGATGCAGGTATTTGGTCTAGAGGAGAAAATGAAAGAAAGCCTGGGTGGGGAGAGCAGGAGGACATTGATGAAAATAAGTACAGAGCCAAGGAGTCCCCAGGTGTGGAAGGAACTGATGGTCTTTCACCCACCAACAGGATTTTGTACACACTTTCACTTAACACCTGGGCTAGAATTTTTATGAGTTCCTACCATCCATTTTATTATACATTCTCACTTTAAATCCATTCTCAATGAAATTTTCCAAGACGTTTTCCCACAAACTTTTACTTCTGTTTTTGCTCTATTTTTATTAGAAGCTAATAGTAAGGTGTTTACCTTCAGAACTTTGCTTCACAAAAAAACGACAATAATGTATCAAATCCACAACACCAGAGGTGTCTGGATATTAACTCTCACAAAACAAAATAAATACAAACAAACAAAAACAGGTGTCATAAGAGTGATAAATCTGAAAAGGATGAACTTTGGTAGTGCAGTCATAATTTGGAAAGAAAAAAAATAGAACATTGGTTTCCAGTTCACTGTTTCACTGGAATAATTAATGCTAATCATTCCCTCTGTAAAATATCTACACTGAACTACAGTGATGCCCACAGGACAGTGGAAAATAAAGCACTGTGGCTAGGAGAATATTCTCTTGTGCACCTATGTGCTTTGGCTCCCATGTGGCTGAGTTGTATGCTTATCAAGATTCATTTGTGTTTGTTCCCAACCCTATTTATACCAGTTGTGCCTGTTAATGTAATTACATAATTTAATTAAATAATATAGCTATAAAATATGAGTTTCAATGGAAAAGGAGTTGTTGCTCTCATGAAACTAGTCAAATGCTTTGGAAAGACCCAATAAAGAAAAGTTGCTTTAAAAATATTGTTGTTGCAGGGGCAGGGATTATAAAGGTCTGCACAGATTCTACTCAGGTTACTGGTCACTGCCTTAAAATTCTTAATTCACTTTAAAGAAATTGAAACTGGAATTTGTAGAGGTTCCTCCAGGGATATAGCTTACACAAAAAAAAGACTCCAAAATTCCACTCTGTGGACCCCTACTTAGAGAAAAGGCCTTAGCTCCACAGCAATACACTGAGGAATAAATGTGCATTTATATGGATTTTGAGCAAAAGTCAAATTTTTGTGTAGGTATATGATTTATGATCCCCCAACTTAATCAACTTACGTGATTAATCAGTCAACAACCATTTTCAATCATACGGAATAAGAAGGTAAACTAGAAAGGATCTTTTCTTAATCGACTCCTCGTGAACAGAGATAGAAAGCAATAGACTCAAATATTCAAACCAAGAAACAGAATCCATTTCAATACCTAAATCTACTTATATCACTTAAGCGAGAAACAGCCTGGCTCTAACTATAAACATTAATCATTGTATAAATCTGAGCCACGTAGACTCCTATTAATTAGTGCACAGCATCCCCATGTCTTCCTATAACCGTGTAATAATACCGACTGCCTATAATCGAAAGGATTTAGTAGACTTTTATTGATGGAAATCAGATGATTTCATCCACAGTGTCTGAATCACTTTGATATGTTTGAGCCCGAAGCAAAATAATGTAATAAAAAGCAACATACAGATGAGAACCTCATATGAATCTGTCGCTGACTTGAGAAGAATCAAATCTAAGTCCAACCAGGTGAAGACATTCCATACATCATCCTTCCAATTCAATATAAAAATAATATTTCCCCTTCCAGTATGTTTATATACTGTTCCTGACTTTGTGAGATCCTGGACATCGAAAGAGCCCGCAGACACAGAGCGTTGCCTTAGCAAATGGTACGCACAGCAGAGATGAATTACAGAATACTTCCTTGAAAGAGATTACTTGAAAGACTAACTGAAAGTCATAAGCCCCCAGAAGTTATAACCAATAGACTCACGAGTAGAGTGGGAAGGTAGATCTTATGAGTAGGATGAGTGAATGAGAAATAAGCTATGTGGTAGGCTGGAAACATCATTCATTCCCTCTTCCTCCTCACCCCCCAAAAAGGGTCCTCCAGTAGACTGCCATGGGGCTAAAATGTCACCAGTCATATCTTTTGATTTTTTAAAACTTTTCTGTCACTGTCTATGAAATTGCATATACTCCTAGGAGGGGCCACCTAAAGCTTTATCTCCTAACACTTTGTCACAAGTTATTTTTCAGTTCGGCTTAGAGAGTAAGACTCTTTGCAACCAGGCAAGAAATGAAGATGGAGGCCAGAGGAACCTCAGAAGAGGAGAAGGGCTTAGAACCGAGGAAGTGAGGGATTGCCAGAGCCCCTCAGGCACAAATAACTTTAAGAAATATAAATTCAAAGACTCATGAAAATTGACTTTACTAACCACCAGATTCTTGGAAGATTATTAAAAGCTATCCAATTGGTTTAGGGATTTGTAACGTACACCTAGGTTCTCATTGCTGTTAAAAAATATAACGTTGGAAAAACATAATGCCGATATAACTTGGTGGGGGCAGGAAGGGGGTTCATCTCTTCCCTCTTCATTTACTCCTAATACTAACATCTGAATGCCAGGGGAACCTCAGATACAGTTCAAGAATTCCAAAATACGAAGGAATCAGAATGGGAATTTGGTTAGTAGGTGGGCTAAGGACTCAAAGTGTACAGACCAACATCACCTAGGGGCTTGGCAGAAATGCAGAATCTCATGCCCCACTCCAGATCTACAGAATCTATTTACATTTTATCAAGGCTGATTCATTAAATTTAGGAAACAAAGGAAGAATTATCTGGAAGGTGTACTTGCATAGCAAGCTTTATTTATTTTATTTATTTTTTCTTAACTTAGAGCATAGGTTTAGAGTAACTGAGGAACAGAATAACTGATAAATGTTACATGGAAGAATTGAGCCCCCTACTAAGAAACTGCTTGATGCTGCCTCTGGAGAATCTTCTCAGTGATCTCACTTTCAAAATTCTGTAAGGATCTTTATAAGCATGATCCAGCAGGTGTGACGGGCAGGACTTCCACCCTTAAATCACTCAACAACCTCAGTGTGCGTGACTATTCCACTTACTAGCTCAGAAAAACAGCTGATGACAAGTGAATGACACCTCCTCTGGACATTTAGATGACTGATTTTGTATAAATCAATATTGAGTGCCACAAAATGTCAGAAAATACCAAATGGGGAGAAAAGAATCAATAGATAACCCTGGAATTGAATGAGTGATGAATAATCTTTACCAACTAAAATAAATTAAACCAGGAAAAGCAAATTAAAGTAACATCAAGAATCTGGCTTAAAACCACAAAAAACCAATATAATTTAGAGGTAAGACCACTCGTGACAAACATGCTGTTCATTTTTTTTTTCCAGAAAAGCATTATGACAGGAACTACAAAATAAGAGTTAAATTTGTACCTTCTAGCTTCTGTCTGAACAGCCATAATTTTTTAAGGTTCTACAACAAATAAACTCCAATTTGCAGATGCAGACCATGCGATAACCTAGCAACCATGAAACTGAGCACACGTTTGATTAACACTTTTGGGTTCTAGGGGACAGGGGTAGGGAGACAAATTCTGTAATTTATTTAATTCATTTTAGATTTCAAACATGCCTCTTAGAGCTATCAAATAAACCATAAATTAATAGACAGACCAAATGTCAGAATTCAAATCCAAATGTTTTTCTTAGTCCTAAACTGGCATCAGAGATAAATCCAGGCCTGTAACAGAAATCAAGATAAATGTCTTTCTTCATAACTAAACAGATGCAAAGTGGTTTTTCACATTATTTTGTAGCTCTTGGATTCTAAGATCATGAACTAAACACCTAATATGTGCTAGGAACAGTGCTGGGTATTAGAGATGAGAGGTGAGGAACACACATCCTTGCCCTCATGTGAGGGAGACAGCCAGGTAAGCAAATCATCTCAGCCACAGTAATATCTGAACATGGAGAAGGAAGGATGCTGGCATTGCCCCAGGGATCCATCCATCCCAGCCCCCTATGCCGACCTAGCTCAACGCCAGGAGGTCCGCTCCTGTTGCCGTGTCCTTGGAGAAGGCAACGTGGAGACCCTGCCCCAAACCTGAGTATATAACCTAGGCTTAAGGTTTTTGGTGGTGATGTTTTTAAAGCAAATAGTTTCTGAAAGGTCTCTACAGGAACACAGACCACAGCACCAACAAGACTTCACAGCACTCTGACCCATGAATTCTTTTTTCTTTTTAGATTCATTTCCAAATCCAAATATCCACGGACACCTACAGGACACTGATGCCCACACAGACAAACTCTCCTCTGCTAGATTCCAGTCAATGATTTGTATAAACAGAGAAATTTGGGGACAAGGGGTTTTCTGACCTAATATCCCCAAGGTGTCTAAATTCGTACTTTCTAGCTTCTGTCTAAACAGCCATGATTTATCTAAGGGAGCCAAAAGTCCCCTTAGAGGCCAACCAACTAGAGATCAGCAGAGATGTTAAGTCTTCTGAATGTCATTTAACAAAAGATGTTCCTTTGGAGAGCTGCCTTTCTTAAGACAGAGGGACAGAAGCACACACAAGCAGAGACTTAAAAATGCAGCTTCTGTTGGAAGGTTTAGGGAGTAACTGGGGACTGTATTTCTTGGACTTGGGCAGAAAGAGTGCCATTCAGGACCTTTTGATTTCTACCCCGTTAGAAGAAATCCTTCAATGTTTCCAGCCGTAGTTCCGTCTCTCAGGCAGAGTTGTGGGCCACTCTTATTTCCTGGGGAATGGCAGAGGAGGCAGGGGAAAGACCTCTTCCCCAGGAGGCAGCCCACGTGAAGCACAGATACAGCACTTAATATAGATGGAACTTCTCTGAAACGAAGGACGCCCCTCTACCTAGAACAACACTAGGAATCAGGGCAGTGAGCAGATTTAGAAACCAAATCATCCTGTAGATGGTGTTAAAACATAGTAACTATATCAAACCTTGAATCGTGTCCCTGCTCTAGAAGATGCACTGGGCCCAGCCTTTGTTACAAGGGTAGACTTAGAGGCTAAAGGATGTTGAGTGTTTACTACTCGCCATGCACAGCAATCTTTAAGACAATTCTGTATGAGATTATCATTATCTCTCTTTGATCGATGAGGAAACTGAAGCATGAAAAAGTTGAATCATTTTGCAAAGTTCTCACGGCTTTAAGGGAGGGAATCCAGGACCCAATGGGTGATTCCAGAGCCCATCCTGGGAGCCACACTCCCAACTGCTTCCCTTCTTAATCGGCCTCCAAAGCAACCACAGGTAATGATGGCACCAGCGTCAGATTGAAGATGCATCCCAGCCACGTCCCCAGATGCTGAGGATGTAGGGATCCACCCAAAACAAGTGGAAACAATGGATCCTTGAAGGTGTGTGGGAAACGCAAAGGACCGAAAGAAGGCATAAGACAGAGAGCAGAGCCCTCCAGCCCAGATCCCTCAGGCTCAGGGCAGCCGCAGTAAGCTCCAGTCTCCCTGCTGGTCCAACAAAGTACAACTTTGGGTACTCACAAAGTTGTTTGCTTTTAACAACCACTTAATGCCTTCTTTTAAAAAAAGAGAGAAGAAGAAAGCTCGTAAGTATATAATAAACCGGAATTATAGCTGCTGTTCTGATGCCGTGTGTTATTTTTGGCTGACTGTCCAGCTCTTCTGGATTCTGTCGGTAGGGTGCTGAAGCTCGCTCCAGTAACACAGGCTGCCTGCTGTCCCCAGAGGACCCTGAGGAAAACGAGAGAAACTATCTCGCCGTCTTCAGCAGACAGGGGAGGTTTAACATAAATAAACTCCCACTTCACATCTTCTCCAAAAAGAATCCATTCATTATCTTTATTTCCGACATGGTATTTATGAATTTCCTTGCAGCAAGGCCCAGCAGGGCAAACGTCACAACTCCGTGGTGAAATATCATGTGCATTTTCTTCTCCTCCCAGGAAGATTAAGGCCAATGAATAAAAGAAAGGGGGATGTGGCCCCTATATTTAGCTCTCCTTACAACATCATGTCTCACGGGTATTAAAAATAGACCCAAATCACTTGAAGACATTCTGAAAAATCAAAGGCAGAAGAGCTTTCCAAGAGGAAGGTTTAAATGTTTTCTGCTTTCTTTCTCGTTGAGATTCTTAAGGAGCAAAAGCAGTGGTGTGGGCCCCCCTCTTCCTAGGAGGCCGAGCTCATCATCCCCTCAGCTTCGGTTCTTTGTGGACTGGATTTTAAGAGAAATCTGGGCCGGGCCTTGGCAAAAAGTGTGAAATAATCTGTGTAGAGAAATTCTCCTCTGTTAACAACCTTCCCTCCACCCGGAGTCCTGACACTGCCAAGGTCCCTGTCAGAGAGAAATCAGCTCAGATTCAATTCACTGAACAAATATGTGTTATTTGTGATGTGCCAGGCACAGTGCCAGGCAGGGCAAAGTGGACGGAGGGGAGCAAAGGATGGAACGTCCTTGTTAGAGAAAGCGTCAGGTAATTCCCCGAGTAAGGAAAGCTTTCCGAGGACCGCAGGCAACACAGTCCGAAGAAGAGAGAGTTGCCATCTCGCTGGAAGGAATCAGAACGGACCTTCTTCTGGAGGCAGCACTGGGAACAGACAATGAAGACAGTGTGGGGATGTGGACGCGAAATGCGCGAGCCCAGGCGTGGACGAAGATCAGGAATTAGCTTAGCGTAACGCCGCTTCTCAAAAATAGATGCCTAGTAAACCCGGAGGAAAAAGCTTTCTAGAAGGGAAAACAGGAAGTTCCAGCTGGAGAAATCACAGAGAACTGAAGAATGTAGACTCTTTCAAATCCTGCAGTTCACCAGTTATGCAACTTTGGGCAATTACTTCCCTTCCCTGAGCCTCACTTTCATATCTGTAGAATGGGGATCATGCTCTATTGGGCTGATGTGCTGATTAAATCATAATATGAATAGATAACTGGCTCAGGATTTGGCACAGGGTTCATGGAAAAGACTCAAGGAGTGAGTATAACTCACTCAACTGGGAGCAATTTAAATGAGATCATATTCTAATATGCCTCTAATCACACGCAGTACCCACTCTCCTGGCAGGAAGCCTTGATTAATATTAGGGTATGGCGAGAGTAAGACAGAGTGTCCTTTGCTTTCGTAAATGTCTAATTTCGGACTACCTTGTGGCTCACACCACATTACAAAGGAAGAAGACCCCACAGCCACCACCAGTTTCCACTTACCCAAGCAAAGAAGCAACCTTGGGGGGAAAAGATCTTTTTAATGGGCCTTTTTGTCAATCCACAGCAGGGAAAGTCATCACACTTTGGAATCACTCATACAGAGTTTAGTGAAAAGTGGATGAGCATTTTCTGAGCTAAGGTAAGGGGGGAAAGGGCCTGGGGGAGGTTAACAGTGAAGGAACAGAAATAGCAGGGGTGAAAATCAATGTTTGTTGAATAGTGCAGTGTTTCTCAAACTTTCATGTGCCCACGGATCCCCTGGGGCTCTTGTTCAAATGAAGACTCTGATTCAGTCGGGCTGAATCATAGCTCCCAGAGTACATCTATGCTATTGGTCCATGGACCACACTTTGAATGTCAAGGGAATGATGTTTCCGTCTGGTTCAAGAAAGGACTGAGTGGGGGAACCAGGAGAGCCCCCATGGAAAGAAGGGCAACTTGAAGGAGAGCAATGTCCAAACAAGATGGCAAGAATACCAGATGATTCGAGAGGCAGCCAAGCCAGAGAGGTAAATACAGAGACACGATGTCCAAGGGGAGGGTTTTCAGAATAGAAGAGGCCCCAGCTCACAAAGCTCCAGTGCATTACTCACATCGGCTGTGAGTCACTCACAGCTTTTTAAAATTGTGGATGGCAAACATTTTAGAGAGTGCAGCGATAACAAAATGTGCTCCCAGCCATTAACTATGAAGCACTAACTCATTTCAGCAGCCTGACACAAATTATGCTCCGCACTTGAAAAACAGCTATTGATCAGTCCCTTCTTTCTCATGCCTTCCAATACTCCAGATCAGCACTTCTATGTGCTCCCCGCCCCACAGATGCCTTTACACACCTGGTTAGATCCTTCCCAAACCCAAAGATGTCCCCCGAGACTTCAATCTACTTTCTTCTAGATTTCACCTTTGAAAAACCAGCCAAGAAAGAGGCAAACCAAAGCTATCTCTTTTCATTTCTCTACATATCTGCTTCCTAGGAACTTCCCAATGTCTTTTATTTTCTCTACTCATTAGAGACACAAAGGCAACAAATAACTGATCTATCGTTTCCTGTGTTAGAAGATAAGAAACTAAGAGGGCATGAAAAAGACAGAATGTAGAATTAGCCTTTAAAGAATTAAATCAGCTTCAGGGGAAGACTGAGTAGTAATACTCTGAGCACCTTAAGCAGCAGCATGAGTATCAACGAGGCAAAAGGAAGTTCATGGTCCCTCAAGTTAGAGTAATGTGTATCTTCCCTCGTCTCCTTCTTAATCTCAAGAAAAACTGACGAAGCATGTAGGTCTGCCACGGCAGACTGACTGCAAAGATGGATGTCCCCAGCTCTCTGTCTCTCCCTGCATCCACACCCTTTGCCATATGACTCTGCAGCTTCTTCCACTGAGAAGTGGAGAACACCTCCCCATTTCCTGAAGCTTGGCTACGTTGTCTCTTGCTCTAGCCAATACAATATGGTGGAAATAACAGTGTGAATGTGTGATCTGAAGCTAGTGGCCCTTGCATACTTCTATTCTCTCTCTTTTTCTTCTGCCTTCACCAAGAGAACAAGTTTGGGCTAGCCCATGCCCACTTAGAGCAGAGCCAAGCTTATCCTCCGACTCGCCAGCCCCCAGCTGGCCCACCAGCTGGCCCAGACACAAAAGTGAGCCCAGCTGAGATCATCTGAGCCTGCCTCAGACCAGAAGAACTGTACAGATAACCCATAGACTTATGAGAAATAATAAACAGTGGTTGTTTCAAGCCACCAAGTTTTGGAGTGCTTGGTGATGCAGCATTATTGGGCAAAAAAAAAAAATAACCGATATTGCGTCCTTTGGAAAAGCCATGATAAAAAGTCCAGGTATATAAATAATTCCAACAGGACACTGGCTTTCCTCTTACAAAACTATTAATGGACATAAACACATTATAATAACATAACTGCATCATTTATAAAACAAAAAACACATTAGGGGATTAGATAATAAAAACACATTTCTATATTAGTTTTCATTTTTCAAAGGGTTTAATCTATTCATTAATAGACTATATAAACTTGTGCAAATTTTTTCACAAATTTGGTTGGTCATTCCTTCTTTTGTGCATTTGTTTGTTGAGGATTATGGTGAGCAGAGCTGCGAGTCGTGTACTGTGGAGGCTCTAATAGCACATTAGTCCCTGATCTCAAATAATTTCCATCTAGCAGGGTTGACAAAAGCACATATTCACCCTTAACGCATTGCAGGGAACATGATATGCTCTTGCTGCCATCTCTACGGTTTTAAATCTTGCCCATCTTACCAGGTCCAGGTGAGGTGGTTCTTTCTCTTTTTCATCTTCCCTAATCCTACCCTTATTTTTTTCCTTCCACAGCCATAAGTAAAGTTTCTGAACTTTCAAAACACATGTTGGGAGGCATAGAGCAGGTTCAGGCAAGAATCCAGGGAAGTCATAAAATTTAAGGTTAAAAAAGAAGCTTTAGAGCAGATTGATCATGAAAGGCCTTGAAGATTGGTTGCAGAGTGTGTGCTTGATTCTACAGGCAATAGGGAGCCATGGAGAGCTTCTGAGAAAGGGAGTGACTGAATCAAAGCTATCATTCAGGAAGCATTATTAAGATGCCTCAGGCCCTTACTTAAGGATCATGGAAGCCCCAGGATGATGGCGTTTCAGAAAGGATGAGACGGTTAGTTGCAGGTTCTGTATAGAGATAAAACAGGATGAAAAATCCATTGGGTTTGCCAGGCAGATACTCTGGTGACCTTGGAAAGGAAAAATTCAATAGAACACAAAAAAAGAACGGGACGGAGTAGGTAGGTGAGAAATTCAAAGTGCCAGTTCCCATCCCAAATTCTTCCAGAGAGGAGACAAGGTTGACTGATGGAGAGTATTTAAGGATGCAGAGCATTTGAGGGAAGATTACCGTCAGCCTCCCTCTGATAAATGGCTTTGGCTGGTCTAAAAGACCTAAGAAACCCTAGTGATTCTCAAAAGTGCCTTACAGGCTGTTTTGTGGAGAGAAGGGAAGGTTGAGGTGTCAAGGGGTACAGGCTAAGCGGGCAGGATCCTGATTTCTTGCTCCCATTTCAACAAGCTTCATCCCATTTATCTTCCTTATGTTCTGAGGTTCCATGCCAGAATTTCATTGGGAAAAAATTGGGTTCCTTCTATTGATTTAAAAATTATAATAATTTGAAAACCATTAAACCAGATGATTTCCATGATCTATCCTGGCTCTAAGATAAAAGTCTATACTAATTATCTTCCAAAACGGAGAATGAGGAAAAAAATCAGGACGTAAGCATCCAACACCTCTTGAACATATTGTAGGTCAGGCAGTGTGCTGTACACTTTCTTTGGGTCCTCTCATTTAATTCACACCACAGATCTCCAAACTAGGAATCATTAGCCTCACTCTGCAGATGATGAATTGAAGACCAGAAAGATCCAATAACTTGCCCAAAATCTCAGTGCTGACTACAGAGCCTGGGCTCTGACCACAGCTGTACACATTTCCATGAACACCCAGTGGCTCCAGGAACTCATCCACGAGTTCTCAGGGGCCTCTGAATTTGAATTTCTAGGAAAACATACAGGGTTGACTTTGGGAGAAGATGCTACTAAACTTAGGAAACAGAAGGGATATATTGAGAGAAAGAGATAGGAAGAGGAAGATTGAAAGTACTGGAAAGAATTGGAAAAAACAAGATTAGAGCATTAGTGGAACCTAGAAGTATTGGTGAAAACAAAAATCTTGACTCTGGAGCTGTAAAAAACCACACACACACACACACACACACATGCACGCACGCACGCACACACACACATCCCTATCTGCACCCATAATGCCATTTCTAGAAAGGATATCTACATAACAGAAAAGGCATTCTTTACCCTAGGTTGAAATAGATTTTTTTTTGGAAATAGATTTTAATTTGGAAAATCTAAACTCCTTGGTAAGAATTAATTATTAAAATACTATAGCCCCAATGAGGCCTTGTCTAGTCGATCCCATTTAAAACTGCATCTCTCCCCAAGTCCTTATACCCCTCTCTGCTTTATATTTTTCTCCATAGGACCTAACACCATTTTCTGACGCTATATATCTTATTCCTTTGCTTACCGCCTATCTCTCTTCATCAGGACATAAGTTCCTTGGGCAGGAGTTGGAAAGGAGGTTTATTGTCATTTCTGTGGTCGTTCCCTCTGTATCTCTAGCACCTACCATAAAGTCTGGCTCCTACGAGGCAGTCAGGCACTCAATAAATATTTGTTGAACAAATGAACGTGTTACTTTGTCATGATATTTATGGAATAAGCCTTTATATCTATTCATTCCCACCCCACCTTATGGTATCTGAAACGTTAGCATCCCCATCAATTACAAGTCTATTTAGCATTTATATGACACTTCATATTTAAAACTCACTCTTCAATTATTGATCCCCACAATCGACCTTGAAAATAGATGCTGACAAGTGGTGTAGCCCACACCTCTTTTCTTTCCTAGGCCTTCACAACAGATGTGAGCAATGGGGTGGGAAGGAAAAGCAAGTTCGAGGATGTGGGAGAAAAGGGAAGGGGCAGGGATGCGAGGCACAAGGAGTTGTTGAAACTCCATTCCCTGGTCCAACTTGGCCTCCTAAGAAGTGGTGGCACAGAGCCAGAGATCCTCCTCTCCAGCTGCTACAGATGAGTTCAGCATCCCCACAGAGGAGGAGGAGAAGGAAGAAGCCCCAGAAGCCTAGAGAGGAGGGGAGGCACAAGGGAAGGGGGGCCTCCCAGCCACCTTCTCCCAGCAGGGATCTCTGCTTCTGCCCTCTAAACTCTCTATCCTTTTCACAGGTGACAATCAGACTGCACATCTTTCCACACCACTTCCTTGCTTCCTTGGTGTTCTGCTATCTACCACAGCAAGCTTGAGGTCCTGGGCCTGGATGCGAGTGCCATCCCCCAGCCATCTGGTCTACCCACCTATCTCAGCCACATGACTTAGCCTTAGGTGGGAAGACCAATGGGCCACTTTATGTGTGGAGATGACCCAAGTGGTAAAAAACAAACCACCAGATTTTAACCTAAGAGCTCGGTATGCCCTGCTTCATTTCCAAATATCTCAACCCCTTGGCTTTCAGGAAGAAGTTGACCTGAATATGGAATCAAGTGGACACTGATATGTTCCCTGAACTGTACATATTAAACAAACACCTGTCTAAATCACTTAATTTAGTACCATAGGACTTAAAGCCTCAGCTCCTAACCTACCACACCCTTCCCAGCTCAGCAACAAGCATCACCAAATCATCAGGAAAATAATCAATAGGAAAGGAGGACCAGGCGTTTGGTAGTTAGGTGGGTATTTTTGGATGAGGCAAGAAACACAGGTAGGAACAACCAGATCATTTTCATAAACTTAGTAAAATAATGTTGGCCATTTCTTTGAAATTTCTAACATACATTGTGTAAAAAAGCCTTTCTTCATGTAAAAGGAGAGGCAACTAACACTTGACCAGCACGTTGAGTATCTCCAATGTGTCCAGCACTATGCAAACTGCACACAGAAATCACCTTACTTTCACTTCCCAAGAACCCTATGAGGTGTGTAGCATAAATCTCATGAAGGTATACCTTCATTTAACAGGGGAAAAGACTCATAAATGTTTAATAACTTGCTTAAGGTGCCACAGTTAAAAAGTGGAAGAATCAAGTCTGAAAACCAGGCCTTCTGATTTTCAACCCCATTATATATAAACAATTTAAATATTGTTTTATTTCCCACCGACTTTAACTTTTTGATCATTTCTTGTTTTAAAAGCTTAAGGGAGGGGCTTCCCTAGTGGCGCAGTGGTTGAGAATCTGCCTGCCAATGCAGGGGACACGGGTTCGAGCCCTGGTCTGGGAAGATCCCACATGCCGCGGAGCAACTAGGCCCGTGAGCTACAATTACTGAGACTGCGCGTCTGGAGCCTGTGCTCCGCAACAAGAGAGGCCGCGATAGTGAGAGGCCCGCGGACCACGATGAAGAGTGGCCCCCGTCTGCCACAACTAGAGAAAGCCCTCGCACAGAAACGAAGACCCAACACAGCCATAAGTTAAAAAAAAAAAAAAAAAAAAAAATGTTCACCTCCTAACTCAGGCATACTGTTTAAAACAAAAAACAAAAAACAAAAGCTTAAGGGAGAAAGCATTTAAGGCATTTAATCTTTCTTTGGTGTTACTCTGACATCACACCATTTGCACTGCCCCGGGGAGATTATTGCAAACATGATTTGTTACAATACTGTTTGATCGCTGGGTATTTATTGAACACCTATTGATTGTTAATAGGGATTCCTAGGTGACAGAAAGAGTGGCAGAGCCACCTTTCTTTATTCATTGTTTTGTATATTGACTTCATCATTTGAAGCCTTCATCTTACCCTCATGAACATTCTCTAGACGTATTTGATTCAAAGACATGTTCACTCCACTGATGTTTCTAATCTTCAGTAAGTCATATATTGTATACACATCAGCTAGTGAATACATTTAAAAAGGTATTTTTGATACACATAAATTCACACTGCATGATACTTCATGGGAGAAACTTCCAAACAGCTAACTTGCTACCAGGTCATTAATAAAAATGTCGTGGCAACTGCTTCTAAAAGCTGGCAATTAGCTACAATGATTAGATAAAACATGGTTTCACATTAAATTAAATTGATATTTAAATATAATTGTTTTTAGCTCTGTGGTGTCAAGGTACTACATAAATCCATTATTACTACTATTTAACAGCAATGGTAACAACCACAATAACTCAACCAAATTTTCCAAGATTGTAATTCGCAGTGCCCTGAAGAAGTTAATTGCATACTTGGAAGGTGAGTTAACACTTTCAAGCTACTGGGATCATTTAATGACAGTTCTTGAAAGAGTTAATTGCCTTCCAAATGCCTCCCAGTGGAGAAAGTTCATATATATATATAAAATATATATGTATATGAATAGTATATGTAGTCATATTCATATATGTATATATGAATATATAAATATATGCATATAATATATACATATATGAATGATATATCATATGCATATATGAATAATATATGTATACACGAATATTATATGTATATATAAGTATTATATGTATATATGAATATTATATATACATATATGATATAATATAAAACAGCTCTGAAGAAGTGTATTAATTTACGCTTGGCTTGATTAACTCCAAATAGTTTACTCCATTTCTAAAACTAACTGAAATGTCAACACATTATAAAGAGAACTGTTAGCAATTCAAATATAAAGTTATTCATTACTTTAGACAAAACAAACAAACAAAATAATAAAACCTTTAGGAGATAGTGATGAGCTTTCTCTGAGGACTTTGAAAGATAAGAAAAGTCAGTAATTTCTAAATGGGTAGAATCACCTGTTCCGTGTTGCCTAAGTTGAACTAAGGTCTCTAACTCAGGGAGGCAAAACTCCAAAGATTTCACTGCCCACCAGGGACTACAACTGCATCAAGTAGAGCCAGTGTGAGGCAACAGAGAATGGGAGGTGATGTGGCAAACTGAAGGGAATATGCCCTGTTCAAGGCAGCTGGAGCTTCACAGTTCTAGGCAAATATTGCCCTGTAGGAATATGGACCCAGAATTTATATACAGTTCCATTTCTTAGGCCCAAAATCTGAATTTGTTTTTTATTTTGAAATTTCATGACTTTTAAAACACCACGTACACCTAACAAAATATGACCACAGGCTGGATTTGACACATAAGCCTCAAGTGTGCCCGTCTGCCCTTAGTGGTTTTCTGACTTCAAGTCTAAGTTAGCAGGTAGAACATTTCTAGATGTACACCCAGAAGCTATTTATGTCATTACGCCTTGGAAATGTAGCCAGGTAGAGGGCTGTCTGCTTCCAAGAGGAAAAAAAACAAAAAAAAGACCACATCAGTGCCATGATCATTCATCACTGTTAATGTGGCTGATGATTTCTATTTCTTCTCTAGATTTTTGCTGTAGTGATCTTGCCCTGGATGCATCACTTGGAGTCATTGGTGACATAATTCCAATAGAAATCTCATCAAAACCAGCCACCCAATTCATCCACAAATTCAAATACACTCATTATCAAGTGAGGCGAAAGAACATGAAGACCCATCCCTTGCCCTTCTCCACTCCTTTTTTAACCAGAGACCACTCCACCCCAAGATGTGTCACAGGAAGCTGGGGCAAGAGAAGCTGTCAAAAATAACTCCTGAGAGAATCATGGACATTTTTTCCAATGACAAAGATACAGGAAGGGCTATTATGTTTAATATAGGTATTAGATAGAAATAAAATGCTCAAATCCAATCTTATTCCAGAAAGCTTCCCTGGTTCTCTCACTTCTGAACTCTCAGGTCAATTCATACTTTCTATCTTGAGTTGTGATTACTTAGGCATATGTCTAATTTCCAAATTATAGCAGGGTTGCTTTTAGAGCAGAATCCATGTCTAGTTTATCTCTCTGTTCCACAAAGCAGTTAATATGTACCTAGTACATAGTAGCTATTATTCAAATGTTTAGTAAGTTGATGGTGGGGTGGATGGATAAATGGAAGGAAAGAGGAAGGATAGATGGGAAAATCTCTATCTTGACCGAGAGAACAATATCACAAGTGTAACTAGTAGAAATATTTACTGAGCAAAAACAAACAAATAAGCAAACAAACCTTATAAATTGCTTTGTGACCAACAAGGCAGATAATAAATACTGGATATTCATTACCCAATAGCCATATGCCCTCTTTTCCCTTGTTGAGAGAACCCTTTATCTTAGGGAACAGGGATCCCTCTCCTTACCATAGTCCAATCCTGGTAATTTTATTGCTTGTTAGTCATTTGTTTGGGGGAGGAGAGGGTCAAGTGGACCAGTTCTGATCAATGAAATTTAAGATGAAGCCTGCAGAGTTTGAGGGAGGAGCTTCCGCTCTATGGAAAAAAAAAGATACAAACTTACAAGACTTTTGCCTGTGCCTGTCCCTTTCTGCTTGCAACACTTAGTGTAAAGACGTGATACTTGGAGCTGTGGCAGCTATCTTGAGACCATGTGGCAACAGGCATGAAGAAAAAGCTGAGAGCTTTAGAGAAGAGGGATGGAAAGAACCTGTCTTTATAATACTGCTGAGCTAATGAACAAACCCTGAGACCACCTATCTCTCCTGTTAAGTAAATAATAGATATTAAGTAGATACTTAATATCATAAACAACTATCAGTTGGGTTTTCTGAATTTTACAGTAGAAATTATTCCTAACTGATACAGCCTTTCACTCAAAGACAGATGATAATAAACAACCACAGCCAGGATGATAACGGAGCAGAGAAATGAGTGGCTAGGTCTGAAGAATTTCCACTAACCTACCCTGCAGCAAGGCAAAGTCTTGGGGGAAAAAAAGCAGAATTTTAACTATAATAGTCGAGCACCTCCTTACTCCATCCCGTCAGGCAACCACACACACCAAATGAGTTTCATTCCTGAGACTGACAACTCAGGGACTCATTCTTTCGTCCCCATTTGCCTCAAATCACAGTCCTTCGGCATGCCTCCTGGACACTATTTATGCAGGCTTGAATATATGGTTCACATTAGAACAAATAGAACTTCCTAAATTGGGCAATTTGTGACTTTGCACCCCAAGTTTCACTCACTCATCCCTGATTTGAAATGCACTAAAAGCACATTATTACTGTTTAAGATGCAAACTACTGCCCTGAAAAATATCACTTTTTACCTGAGGTGAAACCAGTTATAAGTGAATGGTTGGGCGAGGGTAAGGTGCATTGATAAATAGAAATTCCTTAGAACCCATGTGTAGGCCATTCTGCTAATATGATGAGGCTATACTTGCTAGTGGATTAATTATTCTTTTCTTCTAACTTATTTCATACTTTAAGAAACCAAAATGTCCAGTAGCCACTATGCTTGTGACAAACAAACACAATAAAAGCAATTTCTCCAGTACAAAAAATAAAGCATTCCCGGTAATGCATTTTTGAATCCAGCATACCTTCCCCTAATGAGGTTTCAGCATGCTATAAATAACACTAATGAGACTTTGTCTTCCCCGTGTAATATATTTCCTTGATATAGCCTTAGATTCTCCATGTTGTGTGGAAAACTAACAGCCTCAGAAAGAAATGTCGTCTAATAGCACATTAAAACCAAAAGCACAATTAAATATAAATGAAGTCAGTAATTTAATTGTACAATTGTCGCTTTAAAAAATTCAAAAGAAAAGTAATGATGTCATTTTTTTCAATCGGTAAATAATAAAAGTGCTTGTGGGGATGGTACAATATTTAAATAAACATTTTTCTGGTAAAGGGTAGGTAGCAAAGACAGTCAGAAGTGCTTAGGAAAACCCTGGGGCTTGCAAAAAAAAATGGAGCATCTTGGCGTGCATCATTCTGCCCATGTGATACATGGAGACAAACATCTCAATTTCAATATTTTTTGAAAGTGTATCCCATATTTGGCGGGTCTTCTGATTCTGAGCTTTAGCAACCAGGATTCACATTATTCCAATTAAAATGGAATGTCAAGTGCCAATGCATCTAAGAGGCTCTCTAAACAGCTTCTGGTGAAATGAGAACCCTATGTTATCAGAAAGTCTATCGTTTTCATAGACCAGCGATGGAGCACTTTCATGCTGACCAAGTATTAGAAAATCATTAAGGGCTATTCTTGAGCTCCTTTTTATCCAAAGACTGACCCAACACATCCTCCCTTTGATTGTCCTCCCTGATAAGATCAGAGACATGAAACTTTGTCTACAGGAAGATCTAAAGGAAGGCTTCCGGCTTCACTTTACATTGATTTTTATTCAATTTCAATCAAGAACATACCCAAGAAATTTACTTACTCAATTCCAGCATTATGATAAGGAGAGTGGGGGGAAGAGGCTTTTTAATTTTAAGTTAGTTATTATCTTGCCTTCCAGTTCCTGGAACTGACACAAGCAGGTCACCCGAGCACATTCTCTGATGGAGCACCTAGCTGAATGTAAATATCCTAAGCAGATCTGCCCCTTTGTTGTCACTGGCTTTGTGCTTGATATTTACAGCAATTTGTATACAGAACTTTCCTTTATCCCAAATAACTCTCCAACAAGTAACTCATTTAGTCATCTGCTCATTCCTTCTTTCAACAAATATTTATCAAGCACCCTCTCTGCTCCAGGCACAGTACTGGGCACTGGACTTACGTCATTAACAAGATGGTCACATCCCTACTTTCAGGGGCTGACACTAGCGCACTTGGGGGTCACAGATGATCAACAACTTAGCAAATAAAAAGATCATTTCTAAAAGCAGTAAGTATACTAAGAATATAATAAGAATAATAAAAATATGAAAGAAAATAATACAATAGAAGCTCAAGAGTAGAGGGCTGCCATTGTGGTCAAGGAAGAATTTTCCAGAAGCTGACGTGTGATGAGGGACAGCCAGACAATGCAAAGATCTGAGAAGGGCACTCCTGGCAGAAGGAACAGCACATGCAAAGGCTCGGAGGGGAGAATGACTCGGCAGGTCCAGGAACATAATGAAACGGGCAAGATGAGTAGGCTGGTCCCGATTTCACAAGGGATGAAACGAAAGCCCAGACAGGATTTTGCGAAAGTTCACTGGAGTCTCAAACTCGGACCTCCTCAACCTCTCCCCGACGCCACAGCCCCGCACTTCTCAGGTTAAAACATTCTGTCACACGCTTTGGTACAGGGTTCTGAGTGGCCCTTGGGGAACCCAGCCTCAGAAACTGTGCTGCATTTCCCACTGGGTTCTCTTCTAGACTTCACAAAGTTTAAAAAAAAAAAAAATGATGACTACACAGCGAAGTAGGTAAATTATCATTGGAAAGAAATTGTTTTAGATTCCTTTGAAAGGATTACATCTGGACTGAGCAGGGGAATTCCCAGAAAGCTTTTTGAAACCATAAAGTAATAACATCCCCATAAATAGAGAGCTTTATACTTTTCCAAGAAGACCAAATGGCCTGGATTCGAGTTCTGCCAATGCCTTTACCAGCTGCGTGGCCTTGGGCTCATTCTGTGCTGCAGTTTCCTCTTTAGTAAAACAAAACTAATAGCAAGACTAACGCTGTCCTGTTGCCGTGAGCATTAAGTGAGCGAATCCACGCGAGGTGCCAGCGAGGACAGGGTCAAGTGCATACTAATGTCTTTGGATGTTGTTGTTGTTTATCAACATTATTTCTCGAGGAACAAGTTCACCAAGATGAGAAACAGACCAAAAACAAAAAACAACAAAAAAAGCCCTTTTCACCCCTTTTTTTTCTTATTTGTAGAGGGCCTTTTGGAGAACAGCTATGACATGTTTAGCATTTGCGGTCTTCTCGTCTCTTTTGCCTAGAAGTGCCTAGTGGGCAAAGAATGTGTCTTTTTAATTAACTTACAACAGCACCTGGCACACAACAGGAGCCGGGTGGCTCCCCCGAAAAGAACACCACCCCCTCTGTAAATATCTGCCACTTGGTATGAGGATAAAATGAGATGACAGAGAAGAGCACACTGTGAAACTTAAGTCCCTTGTAGGAACAAGACATAATTGTTATTAATAATAAATAGTCATAATAAGCAAGAGCAATACATGTTGGATGAATTATCCCCACGTCCGCTGCCATAATGGAACAATAACCTAAAAGTTCTAAGCATCTCTTACAGCGTCATCACGAAAGTCCCCGCTCTGTTACACAAGTTGGACCTCGTTTCTAATTCCCACGTCTCCCCGGCACCATCTCTTTTTATGCGTCCTTTGGAATTCCTCACAACGGGAGCAACAGCTGTGTTAGGCCAACCCATCATTCATCTTGGTGCCCCTCGCCGTAACTCAAAAAGCCTGTAATCACTTGGAAACCAGCTCTGATGGTAGGAGGCGGCAGGGCAGACTGAATTTACAACAAAGCCCTGCCTGCAGAAATCTTCCTGTCACCTGCAGGCCACATAAACCATTAGCATCCCAGCCATCGCGCGTGGTCAATGAGCTACACAGGCATTTCAAAACCAAACACTTTGCCGCTATTTATGGGCCAAGTCAGGGATTCCAGCAGCTCTCTGATTTTCTTGTCGGCCTGCCAGAAGAGAAGCTACAAAGAACAGCTGTGTTACCCACCCTCCTACAGTTGGAACGTTTGAAGAAAATTAAAAGAAAAATCCCCAAACGTTAAAAGGTGCTGCTCCCCGACGTGGGCTTCTCCTTGCAGTGGCCCTGCAAACACTTTTAGCTCCGCTGCCAGCCCCTGTCTTCTGCTAAAGAGGAAATTGACAACAGAATATCATTTTTGTCTAATTGCCCTATGCAGAGCTCTCACCAAAGGCAAGCCACAGTGGAATATTATTATTTTTAGAACACTACCCGGTTTTAACATTTTAGCAGCCACATGATCTCTTAGAACCACAATGGTCCTAAATGAACCATTTTACCCTATTCCCAGAAACAGATAAATATAGACACACACATATATATTTTTAAATAAGCCCTTTACCCTTACACAAGCTGATAAAAATATACTCCAAAGCCATACCTACATCTATTTATAAGTACACCATATACACATGGGATATTTAAAGCGTGGACTGGTCCTCGGAATAGTTTTTTTCATTTGCATAGAAAATTAAGTAAAGGTCAACACAATGAAACGTTTTCTAAGTCACTCCTCTTTATTAGGAAGTTCAGGATAATAGGCTCCAAACTGAAAAAAAAAAAAGTCAGTGCAATCTAAAAATAACAAAAGGTGCATAACAAATTTGTCCTCATTTTGTTCTTAATAGAAGGTGTTTCTAGTGCATTGGCGAGAATGACCTAGCAAACGCATCACCTTGTACAGTCAATTTATTCCTTTATCAGACAGTCATCAGGGAGGGATTTTGTTTTGCATTGTCTCAACATAAAATGGAATGCCAAGCCTGCTTTCCCGGATGCCGTGAGGGGGCTCTTTAGTCAGGAAACCTTTCAAAACGACGATTGATCAAAACCAAGAAGATGAGACCCGGACGTGTTCCTCCTGCCGCCCTTAAGCGCTGCTCCCACTGTTGGGTATGAGAACCTCTCAGTCGAAGCGCTAAGTCCAAAGTAGGACCCCTTTTGGCTTTCAATGCCACTGCTTCACCAGAAACACACAGAATGTTCCCCCTAAATTAACTGTTTCCCGAGACGTGAAAGCCCTGGGCTCAGAAGGCAGGAACGTGCCCTCTCAATTTTTCGGTTGTAAAACTGAAGGGAGGAAAGATACGGGGGCTGCTCTGTGGCCACCGAGCAAACTGTCGGGAGATCAAAGGAGCGTGTAGAGCCACCCACAATGGTCACCTCTTCATCTGCACCTCGCTAGCTGAACAAGCCAAATGAAAAGCTGAAGACCTGCCCGACTTTACCATAATACAGTATACACACTTGGCAAAAGAAAATCACAGAATAGAAACTTGTTGGAGGATTTTCATTTGGGTAATATGGTGCGTGTTTTCATAGGGAGAGCAAGAAACGAAGAAGAGGATGCTTTGATCCATTTTTCTGTGTCTGGGATAAGTTCAGGAGGTGCGAATTCCACATAAGCCATCCTTTTGGCCCAACAAATCCATCCCGCCAAAACCCTCCCCCTCTTCACTCACTCAAACACCCCCAAAATCATCTTATACTTATAAAAGGGGCCTGAACTTCCTCCACCGGAAACATATCCTTTGAGTCTTAAACACTTTCCTGGTCCTCACAAGTTCCCTTCGTAGGTTGTAAGAATACCCAGACAGATGACACTGTAAAAGGCCTGAGAGCAATGTAAATAACAGAGGAAGGCAGCTGAGAGCAAGAGAGGAAGAAATGTACCGGCATAGAATACCTGCTATGCACCAGCAACATTACATTATATTGTTTCATGTCACCTTTGCAAAAAACTCTTAAAGTAGACATTTAACATCACCATCTGGTCCCACCCCAGCCAGGCGGGCCGACAGGGATATGGGTAGGGGCGGCTCAGACACAGCAGGCACGGAGAGTCCCTCCACAGACCTTGGCAGAGGCAACAGCATGATATTCACAACCAAGATTTAATGTGAGCTGACTCTGTCCTGATTCCTGTCCATATGTGCAATCTCGCATTTAATTCCCATAAGAATTTTGAGATAAGCTTTGTTCCCATTTTAGAGATGAGAAAATCAAGACTTAGAATAAGTAACCTGCCCAAGGTCTCACAGCTACTAATGGCAAAACCAGGCTGCAAACCAGCTCATTAGACCCCTCTGCTTCATGCTCTCCAGCAGTAACAAGCAGGAAATAATTCAGATTGCTGGTCTCATTCCGGCAAGCTACTTAACCTCTCTGGTTCTCAGTTTCTTCACCTAAAAAACAGAGGTGGTAATAAGAACCAGTCACAGTTACTGTGAGGACTTAGGATTACACATCCGGGCCAGTGTGGCTGCATCAGAGCCCAAGCAACTGGGCGGCTGAGGTTCACGGTCACGGGACAAAGGTCTGCAGCCCCTTCAGAGAGCTAGCTTTGGCCAGGAAAAGGTCAGTGAGAAAGAACACAGGCTTCTATTGGAATGAAGCCTTCTTCTGCCGTCCCTCTGTTTCGAACAAGTGAGAACACCAACTAACTCTGTCCTCAGGAAACTCTGAGCTTGATCATCAGTCTCAGGGGTCCCACTCACTAGAGTTTACCTCTGGTCCCTTCCTGCTCCTTGTCATCATTACAGCAGTTGCCTAAGCACAACTGCCGGCAACCAAGGATACATCACTAAGGACTCAGACAACTGCCACTGAAGGAGAGAAGCAGATCCAGCCAGAGACCCCACCAGCACCACCTCAGACTCAGGAGCCGTCCCTGCCAGGCTTGGGCACCCTGATCTTCCCCCTACTCCTTCTGGACCACCAGCACGGGTGACCAGAGGTGAGGACTACAGAGAAAACCACAAGTCCCATCCACAGCTACATATTTTAAATAGCATCTCCTCTCTGCAGTCCTCCGTGGGAGGGAAACATATGGTCCTACATTCATTATACTCCTGAGTTTAGGTTTGAAACATCATATTTTCATTACAAATAAGCTTTGATGACACTGCCTATTGCAATAATTTCAATGCATGGTTAATTTCATCTGCAGCAGTGGTGAACGTGGCATACCAATTTACTGCCAGATGAGAACAATCTGATTTTAGCATCTTAACCCTGAACTTGAATTCCCTTTCTTCCTGAGAACTTCCTTTTAGCAAGACTTGAAGTGACGGGGAAGAGCACGTCACTGACGGTGACTCAAAGAGTGGAAAAGTTGAAGGGGGAGGAAATTTGCTGAGGAACTTTAATTCTCGAGTTGGGGGAGGAGGGGAAGAAAGTGGCAGCAAGTTTGGGGTCGGTGTGACAGTGTGCTTAGAACTTCAACGAGCGTGTCAAGTCTTCGCAATTTGGCTGGCAACCTGGCAAGAGCAGATCTATTTGTAAGGTTCCTTTCTGCTGCATCTGACTTCAGGCCAAGCCAGGAAGCAGCAAGAAAGGCTTCACTCATGGAGACCTTCGTTCTGGGCCAGGAAGTTCAGAGCGAAACTAAAATGTGGAATAATGTGGCTGGTGGACGGGGTGGAGAGAAAGGTATGCTCACTTCTTAGCTCCTCTGTAGGAGCCAGAATATAATATATACATATTATATATAAATTATAATTATATAAATTATATATAATTTGTAATATATATAATTTGTAATTATATATAATTAATATAATAATATATAATCAATTCTATATTGATTACATGTTTCTATATTAATTATATATTATTATTACACAATTTTATTTATAATGTGTGATTATATTTAAAATTATAAATACTACTATATATTATATTACTATACACTGTACATATTATTATATGAAATATATTATATAAAATATATATACTAATATATATTATTTTTTCAACCAAACTGCTTCATTCTTACTTGGCAAACTTTTCTGCAGCCATTTGGCTACATTTCATTTCCATTCTTCTGCCATTCAACAAACACTTACTGAGCATGTGCTAGGTACTGGGAAAAGAAAAGGGTACTGAGAATATGGTCCCTGTCCCCGAGCAACACAGAACTAGCCTGGGACACAGAGTAGAAGGAACCAATTACAGAGATGTGATAAGTTGTTCAGATGTACCAAGAATTCTGAAGAGGAAGTAAGTGACTCCTCACAGGGACTCGGAGAGGTCTTCAAAGAGGTAGTTAAATAGAAATTGAATCCCCCCCAAATTAAGAGGAGTTAACCAGAATGATGCCACCAGACAGAGCAGCCCTTACAGAGACCCAGAGGCTAACCACAGCTTAGTGCTGACATTTGAGGAGCTACAGGTATAGGAAAACCCCAGGATAGCATGTCGTGCAATAATGTGAATTTGAATATAAGTTTCGGCTCCTGCCCTCTCTCCAGTCCCAGTTCTCAAATGGGGACAGCTAAAGTTCTTTGCTGTGTGTGTGTGTGTGTGTGTGTGTGTGTGCACACGCACGTCTGCCTGTATGCATGCACGTGCAAATGGCGTTCATGCACATAAAGGAAGGCTGATGCTGGATCCCACATGCCAAGTAAACTCCCATCCCAATTGCTCCAGAGTGGGCCAAAGAAATAGATGACAACCAGCTAAGATTCCCAGAATCACTGCTGCTATCCTGACCAGAATGGTTCCCATCAAGAGCTAAGCCAGAGCAGACCTCCACCACCAGGCTGTACCAAACCACAGGTGGGACTGGGATGGATTTGGGTCTTGCAGCAAAACCCCTGAAACCTGTGTGCCTCACTGCACTGGCTCTCCCGGTCATTCCGTCTACCTCGTAGCTTCCACCCCCCTCATTCTGCACAGTTGACTTTTGGGAATCCACTGATTGCATTGTGGAAGGTTTTACTATAGGGGGTTCAGTGTGAATAGCATTGGGACTGGTGGGAATGGAGTGCAGGGTAGAAGATAAGCATAGAAACAAAGCCCTGATTATTAAGAGTTGCAGATCCCATGCCGAAGAGTTTGGAGTTATCTTAAGGTCCAAGGGGGGGACCAGTGAGTGACTATAAGCCAGGGATTCAAAAGCTGTGCACAGATGCAATTTGTTTGGCTCATACAAAGTTTTAAAAATCAAGACATTCTGCATAAACCTGGATCTTTCCTTAAGAAGCTGGGCTGACTTTCTCATTAGCTGGAATAGCATTGCTCTTTTTGTTAGGATATGCTCCCCTAGTCACCATAGGCCCCATCATACCTAATCAGATTCATGCCTTTGGTAAACCTGATCCCTTCAGGAACCTGGGTTGTCTTTTAAAAAAAAAAAGAAGAAGAAGAAGAAGAGGAAGAAGCTTTAAAAGAATCAAATTTGCATGTTACAAAACTCACTCAAGCAGCAGTGTCCAGAATAGGTGACAGGAGTGGGGAGGGGCTGGAGGCAGAAGAAACTGTCAGAGGGTTACAGTGATCATCAAGGTTTCACATGCAGAACCCAATGAAAAATGTCTGAAATGGCTCTGACTACACCTTCAATAAGCACACTGTAGCTGCATATACCATCTTACAATGCTAACCTATAACCCCATAATCTAAATGCAAATGTCGAGGTGTCAGAGCGGCACCACAGTTTGACAATACTGATGGGAAACACAATAAATACCGAGGCAAATACACCAGTCAGAAGTAAAGTAAATTGATAGTACAGCTTAGCTGGGATCACAAATGAATCACTCTAAAAGCAATTTTGTCCTGTTGTAAAATGAGATAAACACCTACTTGCCAGTTATTTCAGGAATAACACAAATCAGCCCATCTGTCTTAATTCAGTGGTACTCATCATACATTTTTTAAAGTTATCACTTCCTCAAG
Source organism: Balaenoptera borealis (assembly GCF_965194805.1). Lineage (NCBI taxonomy): Eukaryota > Metazoa > Chordata > Mammalia > Artiodactyla > Balaenopteridae > Balaenoptera > Balaenoptera borealis. The sequence goes on along the minus strand of NC_138861.1, from coordinate 99,820,519 downwards.
AGTCATCCTACTTGATGCCAACAGACACCTTACAGTGCCAGTCTGTGGCATGACCTGCAGTCTGGGTGTCACTTCAAAGCAGCATTGAAACCCTGAGCTACACATCTTTACCGGAAGTGACTAGTTTTCTAGAAAGCCGGGGAGGGGGAGCCCTCAGTAGTTAGCCAGACACAGTCTTCAAATGACATTGGAGAGGTAGCTGAAGGTAGAAACACATTTTTTTAGGAAGGAAATGCAAATGTTAGAACAGGCAACAATTTACTGCAAACTAAATTACTAATCAATATCTGATAGTGGGACAGACTGTCCACCAAGGTTGTAAGAGTCATATTCAGCACATAACGGGAGATGCTAGAAAGGGAGCCTGCTCTGTTTAAATTGTATTCGTGTTTTGTACTCAGATATAAATAAGCTTGCTGATCGTATCGCTGTCTCAGATTTATGGTAAACACAGGAGAGCACAAGAATTTCAGAAAACCTCCCTGGGTCTTGTAATTTCTCAGAGTAAATACTTTCCACTCCCTCCTTGAATGAAAGAAAACATGGGATGAGAGTCCGAAAAACTCCTGAAATTCACAATTAGAAACTTAAGGCTCCATAGAAAATACTGGGTTAGACAGCCTGAGGTTAGGGCAGCACTATGGAAAGCTCAAAATACGTTTTATGACCAACACACACTGCATGCAGAATAATGATCCCCTGCTCTATAGAGGCCAACAATGGTATTTTACACATCTTAAATTAATCATGATGTGGATCACATAATTAACCCCCCTCTTATCATTATCATTCTGGGCCTTTGAGAAACTTGCCAGGTCCTCCCTCCGTGAGGGAAGGAGGTCCTCCAACAAAATGCCTTTAAATATATTTTCTTGTCACAGACGGTGAGCACGCAGAAAAGCTTCCTCCCCGTCCCCTTCCCCAAGGTGGTCTCCACGCAAATATTCACTGCCTTTCTGATTCTATAATATGGAACTGTGGACTCCTGGCCTCTGGGTCTTCCAGAGGAGCCACACACACCCCAAAGCATCTGCCATTAGTTCTGAAGATACCACAATGCTGAGCACCTGCTCTTCTCATAGGAGCGGTTCTGCAAGTCCAGCTACTGGTCTACTTTGGTGATGCTACCAGACTTCAGTGGAAAATTCCACTCCTGCCCTCCTCCTTTCTCCTGCCCTACTCCCTAATATGCTTTATTTGTAATTATCTCCATAGGAGAGACCAGCAGTTTATAAATAATGGCATCAAACCCACAAAGTTGCCAAAAAGTTTTATAGATTATTAGAAGTTCATGTAAGAAGAATTGAGAGACAAAGACTTCACACCCCAAATGTATTCAATGTGATCTTATTTCTACAGAGGGCAACTGGCTCCTTGGTTCCTTGAGGTGAGGCAAAGGGTTATGTCTCATATATCTCACCTGCCCACTTCCCTTGAGGGGTGGCACAGGGCTCCTTGAATAAATCAGTGAATAGCTTTCCTTGCCTCTATGAGAGTGAGACCAAAACGAGGAGAGGGTAAACTCCGAACTGTAATTTTCTAAACCCTTGGTTATGAAATGAATGTGGTGCTTTAATCTTCACGATGACCTTGTGAAGCGTCATCACTACCCTCGCTTTCACAGGTAAGGAGAAAGAATGTTGAGAATCAGAGAGATTAAGTGACATGCCCAGTGTAGTGACTGCCCATTGTAAGCGACAGAACAAGACTCCAATCCAGATCTCGCTGGCTCTACAGCCCAGTGTAGACGCCAACAGTGCATCATTCGACAATGACTAATTTCTCCTCCCTCGGTGAATGTTGACACAGTAATTTAAATCATTGACTGGGCCTGGCTTCTCACCACACACAGACACAGTCATTTTTCACGTGGGTAAATTGACCCAAAAGGTCGTCTAAGTTAACTAAGCAGTAATGCCCTTTGCAGTCTAAAGTTACACAAGGGACAGAATCATTTCTGTAGTTCCTCAGATGAAACACACCTTAAAGGGACCAAGAAATGGTGAGTGTTTTATTTGGGATGTATGACCTCAAGAGGACTGAGTAGAAGCCTGGTAGCAAGAAGAGATGGGTACTCTCCTTCATCATCCCAGGACAAGTGCGTCTCAGAGGTAGTGAGGCAGGAACCAGGTGAGTTTTCTGGGCTTTTTTCCCCTGCCTGAAAATGATGTCCAGGGGCTGCCTAGCCATGAAAGCAGGAAGCCCCAAAGGTTACCCCATGTGGATAAAATCATCAGCAGAGGTGGGGAAAAGGTGGAGTACATGCAGTGCTGATGATAATTATGACTTCCCAAGGGCTTCGTTCCAGGTATGTTACCTGAAAATTTCAACCCTGGAGCTCTCTCTGTTCAAGTGAAGGAGCTGCCACAGAAGCTGGCTGACCAGCCAATTTCTTGGACACAATTACATTTTCATGTTGAGGTTCAAGAAAACTCAGGGCATCAAGAGGACTTCTGGGCACCACACATCACACCCAGAGCCCCTCTCTTCAGGTTCCATTTGTCAAAGGACGAATCAGCTGGTGTGGCCATTTTCCATGCCTGAACCGAACGGTGGGTCAATAGCAACCATGCTTTTCCTCACACTGTGGTCACCTCCCAAAGCACTGGGTCACAGCTGACTAAATGAGCTGGATAATTAAAAGAGGGGATGAGCCATGCCTGAGATATTTCCTGCCTCATCAAGAACACCATGCCCTTTTTATCAATCTGCTTGGTTTTTTCTTTTTATTTTTCCCCCTTTGAAAAATGATTAGCCTTGAGAAACTTCCAAACCATGGCACTCTCCACCATTAGCTGTCATGGCCAGAGTATTTGAAAAGTTTCAAATGTGCCCTGTGCTTAGAAAATTCAACTAATAAATCCTGGGGTGGGTGTGGGAGATCAGGAGCCTTTCCTGGGTTGTTTTGGGTTTTTTTTACATGAAAAACCAAAACCTCAACGTGTTCTTCCAAATTTGAAGATTTTCTATCACAACAAAGTCTTTGTTTAAAAACATTTTTATCTGGTGGGGAAGAGGATGGAGTTGGGGGTGGATCATTCTTTGGCAATTAAAATTTCAAGACAGCAATTCTCAAGGATCATATGAGATATATATATTTTTAAATATATATAATATTATGTATATATATATACACACACATATGGTGCATGTATATGGATATATATATAATATTATATAACATATACAGATAAAGATACAACTTCATAAAGACTTAAGTTCTATGACAACTTTCCACTACTTTCAGGCTTTTAACAAAAAACATTCATATTTGTCCAGTACGTCACTCTCTCAGAGGCCTTCACGTGCAGTGGCTCACCTGAGCCCCACAGCAATACCTGCCTACCCTCCTGCATGGCAGGTAACATTACCGTCTCCATTTTAAAGATGGAGAAACTGAGGTTCAGAGAGTCTGAGCGACTTGTTCGATGAAATGCAATCCCATAAGATGGCCAGATCCAATTTGGACCACGAACTCGTCCACCTAGAAATCTCTTTCATCTTCCTATTATGCACCATGACCTCCAAATTACTTCACATCTCCAGGCCTGAATTTCCTCACCTGTAAATATTTTAAATATTTATCTATTCTAAATCTACTGCTAGCTCTAACATTGGATGCTTCTATAAATGAAAATCAACTCATGCCACAAACTACTCAAGACTCATCAGCAGCCACTCACGACCTACGAGGCACAGTCCAGCCTCCTTTGTAGAGGGGACAGTCCCCACTCATCTCTCGGGACTCATCTCCCAGGCATGACCCCATCTCTTTGCCCAGATCCAGCCTGCTGAGCCAGGTGGTCTGTACTTTTTTTTTTTTTTTTTTTTAAAGTTTCTTTTCTTTCTTTTTTTTTAAATTTATTTATTTATTTATTTTTGGCTGTGTTGGGTCTTCGTTTCTGTGCGAGGGCTTTCTCCAGTTGCGACAAGTGGGGGCCACTCTTCATCGCGGTGCGCGGGCCTCTCACTATCGCGGCCTCTCTTGTTGTGGAGCACAGGCTCCAGACGCGCAGGCTCAGTAATTGTGGCTCACGGGCCCAGTTGCTCCGTGGCATGTGGGATCTTCCCAGACCAGGGCTCGAACCCGTGTCCCCTGCATTGGCAGGCAGATTCTCAACCACTGCGCCACCAGGGAAGCCCCCGGTCTGTACTTTTATCCCCTCCGCCAGGAACATTCTCTTCACCACCAGTAGCACCACCACTCTTTTTACCCAGCAAAATCTGCTGAGATTTCCCCACCCACTTCCAGCAGGAAGTACTGCCTGTCCCTTTCAGATAGAACTGACCATTTCCTCATCTCGGACCCTTTACCACCCTTCTGTCACAATCCCTCTCCCGCTTTATTGCACTTCCTTACTTATATGCCCACCCCCCTTGACTGCACCCAGGGGCCATGTCTACCTTTAGAACCTAGCACAGTGTCAGGTACACAGGGCTTGGGCGAGAAATATATGTTGAATGAGCAGACAAAAAACTTGTCATTTGAAGTACTGAAAATGGTTTGAATCCGAGTGCCAAGGTTCTGTCTAGCACCCAAAACATAATCCATTGGTTGCGCTGAAAGCATTAAGAACTGACTTCACTAATTCTGTTTCCACTCTATTATTACGACTATAATCAGTCAACAAAAGATAAACGACGTCTACAAATGCCAAGCATTGTTCTGGGAGTATATATCATAACAGTAAATAAGGTGTAGTCCCTGCCCTGGTAGAAATCAGATGCTAGCTGAGAAGCCAGGTATGTAATGTACATCAGTAACTACTGCAATAGGGCACGTGGTGTGAGAGGGAAATTTTATGCTGGACTGCAAAAAAGAGAAGGTTAAGCATAATTCTATTTCCCCAACTAAATAGATTGGACAAATGGAAAAGAAGCCACTTACTTTGATTCTATATGTTTTCCCTTTTGCAATTTATATGATTTGCCAAACAAAATAAAACCACATTAGTTAAAACACCACTATTTAAAACAATAACCAGAATGTGAGGTATTCTAAAGGTGACCTTGGTTCTATTCTTTAAAAAGGAGCTTAATACGCCAATTAATGCTGAAAACAAGATCAGAAAGGATGGTCACTCTTCTCAGCACTTGAGAAGGAACCACTTTGTATACAAACACACCTCTCACGATACAAGCAGAGGCCAGAAGCCCTGATAACGTAAATTTCGAAACATGCCACCAAATCTCTAAGGCACAACTCTCTAGACAGCATGGCATGATTCTCATACACACTTGAAAATAACGAACCCACATTTATGTTAAAGCACAGCACATGATTCACTTTGTTATAAAGCAGAAACTAACACACCATTGTAAAGCAATTATACCCCAATAAAGATGTTTAAAAAATAAATAAATAAATAAATAAATAAATAAAATTTAAAAAACATAGCACAGTTTAGGCTTTTCACTAATTCACACTGACCTCCCTCTGAATTTGTCTGGAGCATTCACTGAGTGCTGAGAAAGGCACTTCTCATGCATTATCTATCGAATCCTTCCAACAACCCAACGTAGGTGGTGTTATTATCAAGCCCATTTTGAAAAAGAAGAAACTGAGGCAGAGACATTAAACATTAAACACGTCCAATGTTGCAATTTGCAAGGGGTGAAACCAAAGTTCATTTTCAGTCCTTTTGGACTCCCTACACTCCTTAGTCATCAATAAGCTATGGTACCTTCGTGGGGCTTTACCAGACCAGAAAAAATAAAAGTCATTATCAAAATAAATTACCAAACCTCTTATTGTTTTTTGAAGAAAGTGAAAACTGCTGTAAAGCTCATTTTGAAGACGGCTTGGAGTCCCCATGACTTTGCTGGGACAATATGCAGTGTTTCCCCTCTACGTAGCTAAATGGCACAGAATTCTCAAGTAATCCAGCAGCTGCTAACCACCATTACATTGTTTAGTCAGCGACTGTACCTCAATGACTTTTTTCTCTTGATATGTGCTTAGGTTACCAAGAGAAATCTGAGAACTTGCTAATGCAAAATTCATCTAGTGCAAAATGTTTTCCCTCTACCCTCTGCTCTCCCAAAACTGACCTTAGCCTTGGGATCCTGATAAACATTGCTTGATTTAAAGCTTGATTCAAAATCAGATGGAGGGGGTTTCCCAGGTATTCACGTATTAACATTTGCAGTTCAGGTTTTGTTTTGTTTTTTTTTTTTCCTCCCAGACAAACAACATCCTTTCAAAGGGCTCCTCTGGTACCTTCCTCACCTGACCTACCTAATTTAGAGCTGTCCCTGGTGCCATCATGGTGGCGACGTGGCTCTGTGATAGCTAATACACATGCATACTTACTGCTGACATTTAAAAACATTCCTAACAGTTTGTGTGAGTACATGGTAAACAGATGCTGTGGGATTTTTTACCCATTATCAGTCATCTCCGAAGACTGCAGTCAAGTGACAGGCTTTTGAGGCTTTTCGGTCTAACAGAAAGAGATTTATTTTTAATAGAATATTGATATTATGGCATTTGATGTTTACCCCCCCCCCCCCTTTAGCAATGCAGTTCAGCTTGGTGGGTTATTTTGAAGCCCTAGCACCCTCTATTCTATCTGTTACTCTGTTCTTTTTTTCCTTGGTTGGGGGGAAAGTTGCAGACTTTTATGAACTCTGATTAAAGTACCTCCATCTGAATGCAGATTAAAAGTTCCAACACCTGAGAGCTCAAAACCAATGAATATTTATACCGAAAACCAGCAGATGAATACACTCTAAATCTTCAAATGCAAGTCTAGTCATGGGTTTTATCTTATTTTAGGACTTACTTTTTATTAAAATGAACTCTTGCATATTTACACTACAGAAATAAATGTTATTTGGAAGCACAATACAGTGGAGACCTAACAAATGCATTGCCTCTGGGGAAGGCAACTTCTTTCCTCAAGCAGATTTTTATTTCTTTATCACGTCTTCGTTGAAGAAAGGATTCATTGTATATGATTGGCATAATTTGGGAACCCGAAGACATACTCACTGGGGAGAGATTATTCATTTCGTGGCCAAGAAATTGTGAGTCCCTCCATACATGGGGGATTTCATCGATTTAACAATTTTCCCCCTTTCATTGGAAACTTCGTTCTGGACTGCTTCTCTAGAATGTAGAGATTGTATAAACAAGCACAAAGGAACATTATTTCAGAAACAAGTTTATCTGCCTTCTCTGTGAGGTGGCCTAACGCATTTTGGTTTTGAGGTATATCCTTAAATCATGATCTGTCTTTTCAGAATGTAATCAGAGTGAACAAACATTGGCCTTCAGGACAGCTAGCTCTAAGAAGTGGTAGTGGTGGCACAGCCAGACCAAAGTTTGATGATGCCAGAACCAGAGGTTCCCTACCAAGCTTATGCAGTAACACAAGTGAAAGTAACCACTGCCACCTACCAACATCACAGGATAAGTAAATGACTCCAAAATGCATTAAAAAGTGATTATTTCAAAGATAGAGAAATCTTCTGTCTTAAAATAACTAAGCTGGAGGTGAAAAAGAAACCCATTCCTTCCCCAATCCCCTTGCAACCTCTTGCTGTTCATTAAAGTGCAGTAAACCTCACATAAAAAGTCAAGTGGGCTTATCAGAATTTGGGGAAATACAAATTTTTATTGAACCCACCATGCATCTTGAGACTTCTGTGCCCTCACGACACTGAGGAATGAAAATGTGCAAATTTGCCATCATGTTCCCAAACTTATTCCTTCTTTTTCATAAAGTAAGCTTAGAGATAAATGTTTACAAATCAACCCAGTCGTCATTTCTTCATTTTAATGCTGAAACGCTTCATTTTGATTGCCGCCTTTTTGACATTTCACCAAGGAAATATGTTTGCGTGTTTGCAATGCCATTGAATCAGCAATTAGATCTCCATATTCCAGATGTCATGAGAGTTTTCAGTGCATCGCCCAATAAAATTTATTTCTGAACTTTGAAAAAGAACCAAACCAATGTACTTTGTATAAATTAAACACATTATCCTTATTTTTCTAATTGCTACATTTAACACGGTCAGGGCTTGAACTTATGAATTCAAGGATTTCACATCATTCTATATAATATTTTTTCTTGCAAGGAATACAATTTTGGATTATTTATGGGAGTGACTTAGGCATTTTGATTCACTAATTTTTTTACCCCTGGTGGAACAAGAGACATGGAGACAAATTTATGCCATTAGCAGCATGCTGCACTCTCCATCCTTACGAGCCTCTCTTGAGCCTTGGCCGTCTGGCTGAAGCAGGAAGTTTATTGTCGAAAGTGGACAAAGAAAAATGTAATTCTGGTCTCATGCATGCCTTCATTAAGATTTTTTTTTAACTTCTTCACTCCCTTCCGGCAGACCTCACAATGCTCTCATTCTTCTTTAGCTCACAGGGCTAGCTCCAAAAGACAGTTTCTGCGACTGCTTGGCTATCGTGTGTCACTGCAGAGCAATCCAACGCCAAACTTTTCCTCTTTCACTCCTTGGTGAACTGAATATACAGCTTCCCAGCTCTTTGCAGCACACTCTAACTGACTCTTAAAAAAATACAATAAACTAAAATGACTATACAACGTGCAATTCGGCACCACCGGAACACTCAAATGGCAGGGCAGAGGGGACCGCTGTAAGGGGCCACCCTGGGTGACTTCAAGTACAGCTGTGTCAGGGAGAAACAAGTTTGCTCCAGGACTCTGTTCACCTGAAATGGAGATACACATCAGCTCTTCATCTTCATGAATGGAGGAGCATGGCTAAGTGAGTAGAGAAGTCCTTCCCTAAAACCCCCTTTGCAGGGCACGCCCATCACCACAGAGGACCCTGGCAGACAGCAGAGGTTCTACTCCTTCCATTATTCCCAAGACAACTCATTGGCATTTTCTCCTTTAATAAGAAAAATGACACAATCCAGTGCTCCTTCTGATGGAAGGATTTTGCTTGGTATTTACCCAGTTCCAAAGGGTAACACAAGAAGAGCTTGACTCCTTGTTCTCTTCCCATCCATAAAATGTTTTGTAAATGTCTCCACCTAGCCCATCCCACCTCCTGAAAAATGTGCCCGAGCAAAAACTCATCTGTTGGTAACAACACTGAAAATGCCTCATTCCGGCTAGAAGTGGTACGAGAGCTGCTCCTGCTCCAGCAAATTTATTTTGCCTTTCAAGGGTTTAATTGCACACAACATGGTGCAGTTTTGATTAATCCTTCAGAACTTAATATATACTCTGGGTGGGGTGGGGGTGGGGGTCCAATATGTTGATTCTTCATGCATCGCTATCATGGGAGTAACCAGAACGTGTTTAAACACCACAGGAGGTACACTTCAACTTACCTGGTCCTGCCAAGGGTAAAAAGTGCTCATTAATGACTCAATCCAGGAGGGGAGCCAGCAGGGGGTGGGGCTTCCTCTCTGACACAATTTCTGGTTTGCTTGGCAGTCACGTTTCCCTTGGGGAGGTCCCAGGTGAGGTGCACACTGGAATCTTCCAGGCTTATGCCCTGATCATTTTAATGAGAAAGCAGCATCAAAATATTGGCACCTTGCATCCAGCCAACATACGGAGCCACTGTACAGGCACTTAATTGAACTCATTCAAGATTATGAAGGGTAGAGTCAACCGGGTCGATGAGTGTTTATTCTGAGAACTTCGGCTCTGAAGAGGTGATGCACAGGTAATAACAAGTCCATTTGCCATTTTCACAGAGAATGATCTTTTAAAGTCTAGATTCCATCTTCCTGTAGTTGGATTTCTGATGAAGCACATGGGAAGTCTACGAGTTACAGTGCATTAGTAAACATGTGGACGGGTGTCATAAGACCTTATGGTTTGAGTGTAACACAAGCAGACTCTAAGTTACCAACCCCCCCAGAAAGTCAGAATCAGAGGTGAAGAACCACAAGAACAGTGCTATGGAAACGCTGTGCTTGTGAAGTCATTGTACCAACTATCTCCGGGAGGGAGGTCTGCTTCAGCAGAAATAGAGAAACGAAATAGAGCACAGAATGTAGAACCAGAGAAGGATTCAAGCCTTGGCTCTGCTTCTCTCTGTGTAATGTTAAACAGCCTTTTCCAGACTGTTTTCTCACCTAAAAATTACAACGTTGAACCAATGCACAGGGGCTGTGTTACAGGCTGCACTGTGTCCCACCCCCAAAATCCCTATGTTGAAGTCTTAACCGCCAGGACCTCAGAATGTGACTGTATTGGGAGATAAAGCCTATAAAGAGGTTATGAAGGTAAAATGAGGACAGATGGGTGGACCCTAATGCAATATAACTGGTGTCCTTATAATAAGAGAAGTATTAGATACAGATCCACACAGAGGAAAGACCACGAGAAGACAAAGGAAGAAGAGAGCCATCTGCAAGCTAACAAGAGAGGCCTCAGAATAAACCCTGCTGATACCCTGATCTTGGACTTCTAACCTCCAGAACTGTGAGAAAATAAACTTCTGTTGTTTAAGCCAACCAGTCTGTGGTGTTTTGTTATGGCAGCCCAAGCAAACTCATACAGGCTGTTCTGAGTCTCCAGTGCAATCAGATATAATAGGTGCTCAGCATGGCACAGGCCTTCAGAGAATGTTAGTTCCCGTTCCAGTCTCTCCAGTCCGATTACACTACACAAGATGCACAAGTGGAAACAGACCAGTTAGGATGAGTTGCCTTAATGTGATATAGTAAGGACGGAAGGAGGAAGTCACCTTCCAAAATTCAGAGGCCAAGCCTCGCGATCCATGCCTCATCTACTGGACCATTCTGCCTCTGCAAGAAATGGAAGCACAGTGGGCATAGGGAAGCACATTAAACAAAACCCTAGATGACATTCCTGGCTTCTAGCCAAGGGCAGATTCATATCTCAATGTAGCTTCAATATTTCTAAGCTACAAACAAGGGGTCAGAGGGAGATCACTGTGTACAAGCAAACAGCTTTTTCAAAAATCCCTTCTCCAAAGTGCTAGCCAAATAATCAAGCAACGACTAACCCATTTTTTCCCCTCCTATCTAGAAAAAACTACCTGACAAGTCTATGATGAAATTAACCCAATTCCTAACTACCGCCCCCCAAAAAAGCCATCTCCCATGATCGTGAAAAAGTTCCAGTCATATTCATAGACTGTCATGCAAGCATTTGAAGAGCTTCATGCCAAAGAGAAAACCGGGGCCCCAGATGGCCAGGGTTATTGTGGAACCCAAGATTCTGAGTATAAACTCTCCACACCCATGGTCTGTGTGCTCACCAGATTAAACCAGCTATGAGACATTTAAAAGTTAGAACAACAAACACCCTGCCAGGTTTGCAGTGAAACTGCAGTCAGACAGGGCCACCTAGTCATGTGTGCCCCTCTTAATCCCCCCCTGAGGGTCAGGTAACACATCAAGAACCTGAGAAATATGCATATCCACCCACAGCCTGTTCCAAGTCAGTTTCTCTCATTAAGTCAGGTGTCTCTCAACCTCCAATTCTTGGCAGTTTTCAGAACCAGAACCAAAGGGACAATTGGACACAGTCCAATTGCAGTGAAATTCGAAGTTGCCTTAGATACACCAGGGTATACAGAGCAGGGACTTGCTTACTCAACATATAAGTTAAGGTCAACAAGGGAAGGAACGTTTCCTGTTCACAAATCCTTTAGGGCTGTTTGTTTTGGGGCCTCTGGTTGTTCCTGGTGAAATCCCAAATTATATGCCTGGGACTAACCAGCTTGGTCACATGAAATGCATTCTCCTTTGCAAATCACTGAAGTCTTACCAGGCCTAACAGCATTCAGTTCCTGCTTGTTCTCGCTAAGAAGCGAAAGAATAGAATTGTCTCTCTTCTCAGAACAGCCAAAGCCTTTGACCATTCAAATGGTCAACTTTCCCGTTAGCCTGCCAACTCAATTCAACTAGAAACATCAGGAGAAATCTGTGTAAATGCAAAGATCCTAGTGTGTGCATATGAATATGTTTCACCCTGCCTGGAAACACAGCAGGGACCGTCTATTAAGTGAGAGTATTGATTTTGAGACTTGCTTCTTTAACCTACAAGACACTCCTTGGTTTCATATCCAGTACCTCTTTTAACTTCTGTGTTTTGGGCCCTATATTGTGATCCACCGAGGGAAGCTTGTTTCCATCAGCAATATCTCCGTGTAAACTCCGTGCAGTTCTCCGGTACAGTTTTTCTTCCTCTGAATCAACAGTGGATGCAAAGTGGGTTAAGCTATTTCAAAAGAATCGAGTTACTAAATTGTTTTTCTCTACCATCAGAAACTTTTAATTACATATATTTACTAGTAAGTTTTTGCTAGATGGTTATTAAAAAAATCAACTGACATTAATGGCTCCAAGTGTGAAATACAGATTGCTTGAGTAAACACTGCTTCCTTTTTTTTACAGTGTATAAGTGGAGAGAAAAACAGACTTTTGCTATTAATTGATGCAATTTCACCCAAATGATCCTGTTTAGTGAGAAATAAACACAATCTCAACATGAAGATTATTGTTTGCTGTCACCCTGACTTGTTTCCTATGCTCATGGCCCTGAGGATACCTGAGGATTCTTGACGGTGCATGAAAGGATCTTGTGCGTGTCCCACACAAGGGTGCCCGTCCTTCCTTCCTTCCCACATATTAATAAGCATTTGAGCAAAAGCATCAGGCAAACTGCACACTCAGTGGCTCACAAGGGAAGTGCTCATTTGTGGGCTTAAATGCTGGAAACGAGCACACCAAAAAGGAGGTGTGTAAAACCCTGGTCCATTACGGCTCAATTATCCACAGGATTAAACCTGAAAGGCAGCATCTCTGAAACAGGTTCATCTGAACACCCAACTGGAAGCCTCTCCAAAAAACAAACAAACAAAAGCAGGCTGGCTCCTTCCCAGTAGAGAATGGGGAAGAGCTGGGGTATCTCCAGGTACCAAGCAGAGGTGAACCCATCTTCTGCCCCATCACTCCAGAGGTCATGAGGAGATCATCACTCAGCCAGGAGCCAACAACTGCCCGAGATGCCTGCCTGACACCTGGCTGTGTAGACACTAGACCACAAAGGCATAGGTGAGGGAATGATTCACCCTCAGCATGGCACCAAGGGTAAACACCATGGTGGAGGACAGAACTGGAAATAAATCCAACAGGCATGTCATCTTCAAATGCAAAGGACGTGCTCAGAGATAAAGGTGGGGACAGATACAGATAAACCTGAGTCACATTCAGGAAGGCATCCATCTTGGGTCACGCACCTGATCACGGGCCCTGTAATCACATTGCCTGGCAACAGGAACAAGAAATTTCTTTTGTTCACAACAATGCCAAGGATCTGTGATTTCTTGGCCTGATCGTTGGACAATGCTACACTGGAAACTTTCTGAAAATAGCACGCTTCTCAAACGTACGTATCGCCAGGAGAGAACTGAGATAATACACTCTGCCCTAACTTAGTCACATACCATGAATGGCTCTAGAAATTCCTAAAAGGAATGCCAGGACCTGGTTGTAAGGGAAGCTGAATTATATGCCAATGACTTAAAAATAGGATTCTGCTGACGAAAAGGGAGACAAAGAAAGGTGAATTTCTTTCTTTGTGTTCACATAGCCGAGAGAAGCGTGACTTAGGATTCTTTCAAACCATCAGTCCCTGATGAATATACATCTTCAAAAACCACTGAGCAACACCAGCTTTTCAGGCTAGTAGGAGACACTGCCCCCATCCCATCCCACCTGGAACCACCCCCAGAAGAAACCAAAGATAGACAGTCCCACCCAAAAATGATGAAGGGTGTTCCTGGCAACACAGATTTATCTGTTTTTCTTCTCCTCCAAACCATATTGAATGATTCTCCAGATAACAGAAGAACTAATAGGAGGTGGGAGAACTCTAGGGAAGGCTAATCACTAAACACAGGCTTCAAACAGCCATTAGAGGTACCAGAAGATGCTGAGCCAGGATCCTTAGAGCAATGAATTAGGGAGAGAAGTGGGGAAATGAGGAGCAGGCAAAATCCCTCACTCCAGAAGAATTTCAACAAAACTCTGACAAAATGCCTTCTATGGTTCACAAGATGGCGGGCACATCAAAGAGGCCCAGAGAGCGAGATGGTGGCCAACTGGCCTCCAAATCCACACATTCAGTCCTCTGCCTATCCTGAGCTTGCCCACCCCTCAAGGAATGCATTGCTAGAAGCATCTACGCAGCTATCTCCAGCAGCTGTGAAGTCCTTCCAGCTTCAGTGTTGCCGCTGTGCTCAAGTATTGCTGGGCTGATACAGTTTGACCCCAGATCTGGGTTTTACTAACCAGCTATGTCAAATTATGCATTTCTCAGAGGAACAGGCAGGGCCTCCAAGCAAAGAGGATAGAGGTAGAGAACACGGGCTCCAAGGAATTACTTTATTAAGCAAAAGCAGGAGGCCCTGAGGGAAATGGTGTATGTGTTCCCCCTTCCAATGCAGAGACTTTCTTATAACCAGCTATCATTTCCAACTGACCACCGAGGCACGAAAAATTCAAATGAGAGACGGGCTGGTAAGGAAAGTTGCTCGGTTTTATGGCATATCTTACTTGCTTAGAGGCAAAATCTGTTGCTGCATTTGGACTCCTGAGACAATGGGCTGCGGCTCTTGCTTCAGGATCTAAAGATGTGACCATCTGAAGCAAAGAAAGAAACAGTTTCCTCCAGTGAAAATAAGACACTGCAGGTTGATAGGTTCTAAGAACAGTTACCAGGGAAAAGGGACCACACTTCTAATCAAGGCACAAAACCTGCTACCAAACAGTGGCTCAAAAAGTTTGGCATCATGCTAAAAATGATCACCCATAAGACAAAGTTATGACCCTTTCCTGAGGAGCTCAAAGAACTATTTAACTTTCAAAATATTACTCTATTATAAGAGAGTCAGCACGTAGTGTTACATTCACTCAAAATTAAATCATCATGGCCCACACAGTACAACCACCTAAAATAACGGTGTTCAGGGGTAATCCCTTCAGCAAAGATTTATTGAAACCAACCTCAATAAAGTATTCCAGGCACTTATCTAGGCCCTGGGGATCAGCAAAAAAGAAAAGGGACAAAATGCCCTGCTCTCATGGAGCTTACATTTGAAGAGGGGTGGAAATGGAGCAGTAAGAAATAAGCAAAATATATATTGTCAAACAGTGGTAAATACCACGGAGAAAAACAGAGCAGGCAAAAGAGAAAGAAGAGTGTTGGCGTTACAATTTAAAAGGAGAGGGAGTGGTCAGGATCTCCTAAAGGAGATGAGGGTATCGGTCATGTAGATATTTAAAGTAAGAGTTTCCTAGATGTGTGCAAAGGTCCTGAGGCAGGAAAGAGGCCTGTTTGAGTAACCAAAGGTATAGTAAAGGTATGGTAAGTGAGGATATATAAGTTAGAATAGCATGAGACAGTGTGAAGATGAATAGATTATATGTGTGTATATATATATATATATATATATATGTATATACACAAAAGATGTATATTATAATGTGTATATATTATAATGCATAGGTATATAGGTATACATATACAATGTATATATATATACATGTGTATACATATAGTCTTACATAGTTATATGACTGTGCCAAGTATTTTGATCACTCATTTATTGAACATCTATTACACGCAAGCAACTGTGCTAGGAATAAGGTTGTAAATAAAACAGACGCTGGTCCCTGCTCTCAGGAAGGCTTAAATCAAATCAGAGGCAAAACCAAGATCTCAGAACTCCCACTTGGCACTACAGCAAATTGGGAAAGAGCCAGCAATGGATTTCAGGAACTGGGCAGTCTTACCCCAAGTTTTCCACAAGCGTTAAGCAAAAATAGCAGGTAAATTGGTTTTCTTTAGCACGCTCTTGACTGAACAAGGAGTCTATGTGCTTTTCACTTATTTGCATTCATATTTATCAATACATTCAACCAGCCCTACTGACCACAGGCCCTATGCTGACCCAGTACTAAGAGGTAAAGGTGTAGAGGTGGAAGAAAGTTTCCCCTTAAGGAGCTTCCTATTTAATGAGATAGACTGCAAACAATTACAAGTAGACAGTGTCCCAAGAAAGTGCCTGCACAATTTAGTCATGTGATGATTAACTTGTAGCAAATAGGATAGATAGATGTTAACTGTTTTGATTACCTTAAAGTCACAAATATCCAGAGCCCCCACCCAGTGCCATTGCATACGATTTATGATGTTAACTTCAGAAAGGTGTATATGGTCCAAGAAAACTCTGGTGTAGGAATATGCAGGTCTGTGATTAAGAAACAGGGAAACACCTGTTCGATAGCTTTAAGGATAACTTCCCAGGGGAATTGATGCTGGAGGTGACTTTTAAAAGAAAGTGAGAGTGAATTGGAGCCTTGGAATTACCACAAACAGTCGTCCCTGGGTATCCACAGGGTATTGGTTCCAGGAAAACACACACACACACACACACACACACCACAGATACCAAAATCCGGTTGCTCAGATCACATAGAAAAAATGGCGTAGTACAGTCAGGCCTCCATATCTGCAGATTCCGCATTCACAGAAATTCTATCCTCAGTCGGTTGAATTCCTGGATGCAGAACCCGCGGATATGAAAGGCTGACCGTAGGAATCTGCAAGCTGGCACTAGCACGCATGGAGGGGAATTCTGAGCTCCTGGCAGATGGTGAGACCGATGCAGAATGAGAGTTCCTGGGAAAGGGCACCAGTCTTCCTCCTGTGGCCCCTCTGGTCTGTCTCCTCTCGCTCCACTTTCTCCCTGGTTGTCGGTCCTCCTTTGAACCTTCATTGTCACCTCATCCAGACAGTAAAAGAATAGAGCCAGCCTCCCTACAAAATTGATGCACTGTTCGAATAAATGTTAGTCCTCCTCTGATGTTGACATTTGGCAAAATAACCGAAGTGTTATTTTGTTTCTCAGCCAGGGGCAAGCATGCTTTCACGCTCATGCTCTGTGAGGGCAATAAACATGTTTCAGGGTCTTTTTACTTTTGGTCTCTGGATCCTTGCCAACCAGGAATAATTAATATCTTGGATGACTCCCCACTTTCCCACGCATCCAAGGGCATCTGTTTTATGTAAACGCTAGTGTTTGTTGAATATATAGATTTCATACCTATATTTATATAAGTTATATATTACATTATACCAATATATATTTATATATGTATATTATTCAATAATATATTATAAACAATTATAATATAGTATTACATAATAATATATTTTATTCATATATTAGTGTTTGTTGAGGATATATATATATACATGTGTATACGCCAAGCACTTTACAAGTATTTACACACTTAATCCTCACAATTTCCCTATAATCACCTCTACTTTTAGAGGAAGGAGGAGACAAATTACGTTGCCCAAAGTCCCTCAGCCTATACCAGCAGGCACAACCAGCCAACTCCATTCTTCACTTGTGAGAGCAGGGTGCCTCACGCCATCCGCCCTGGTAGATCATGCTCTAAGCATCTTTACCAACAGATAATGGCACAAGGATTCAGCAAGTCTCAGTGCCTTGCCAAGGTCACACCATCAGACCCTTAACTTCCCTGAATCTACTGCTGGTTTTTTCTGTGAAATCATGGTACTCTGAAAATCTTTATGACCAGAATGGCAGACATCACCATGGAAAAGCCAAAAACTGCCCTTCCCAGCCTTGGTCATCCCCTGTGTAGGAGAGATGTTAAAAAATCAACTCACTCACAGAAAAACAAAGTAATACTACCTTCTACATGGGTTTATAAACACCCAGTATGAGACAGCTAGAGACAGGAGGATAATTCCAGATGCATAATGAACAAACAGTAAATTTCATAGTGTGGGCCTTGTTTATACTTTTGCCATCAACTTTAGTGATGAGCCTATTTATGCTAAACTTCGCTACATTATCGGAGTCATTAGTGCCTGTAAGTGAGTGATAATGTGCTTGAAACTTCCACAAGTATGTGGGGCTTTCTCTGAGCCTACATTTCAATGTTGGGAGATGCAGGGCCAATGAGTATTTGCATACGAACACCTAGCATAACTATTTGGTATTATGCCCCAGAAAGCAGCGCACTGGCCAAACAAGTTTGGGAATGTGAGTTAAAGAAAGCAAAACAGATGTATTTAACCTCAAAATCTGTAACACAGTATAAAACGTTAATGTGTCCTTTCTCCAAGATGGAACACATCATGTCACATTTTCTGAACACTGACCAAAGAAATTTGCTTCAAAAGAGGACCTATCTGATTATTAGTCTATTGAAACACCAGTGTAATGGATGTTGAATCAAAGAACTGTAGCAAAGCCAGTATTTAAGTATAGCAAAGAATAAACAGAATATGCATTGGTTCATCACTTAGCATTAGCCATGTGTATATTTGGGCATGGCCAAGTTATCTGTCCTCATGTGCAGGTCTTCCTAAGTATGTACATGTTACCAAGCGTGCACATTTCTGCAAATGTAAAGTCCTAACGGAAAAGGATTCAATAAAGTTAAAATCAAAGCTTCAGCAAAGAGCCTCA
Source organism: Balaenoptera borealis (assembly GCF_965194805.1). NCBI lineage: Eukaryota > Metazoa > Chordata > Mammalia > Artiodactyla > Balaenopteridae > Balaenoptera > Balaenoptera borealis. The sequence goes on along the minus strand of NC_138861.1, from coordinate 99,802,027 downwards.
AAACTTTGCGTGAGTGTTTCCCCTCTGTCAATGTGAGCCAGAAGTTTCACGTAACCTCAAGTATCCCTACACCTTTACCCCCTGACTAGGAAAGCACCGCATCATTAGATCCTAAAAGCAAGTACACATTAAAGATTCCAGTCACCATCAGCGTTTTCCCCAGAGGTGAACCACGTTATTAGCAGACAAGGTACATGCAACCTCAATGAGGCCTGAAAGATAATCAATACAACAGCCAACATTGGACCTTACGAGCAGCTCAGAATGGGGCTGGTTGGAATGGGGCACTAGGACATTCTCACACGACAGACCTAAGCACCTTCTGACAGTGTCCCCACGTCAGAGAGTCCTCCCCAACCACCTATGTGAGGTTACCGTCCCAGTGGCTCTCCAGCCCATCTCCCTGTTGCTGTCTTCTACAGCACTTACTGTCTAATATTATTATTTTTCTTTTTATTGCCTGTCTCCTCCCACTAGACTATATGTTCCATGAGGTCAGGGACATATCTGTCACATTCATCACCATAGCCCCCATGGAACAATACTTGCCACAGAACAATCACTCAGCAAATACCTGCTGCACACTGAATGAATGTTCTGCTTTCAGGAAACCTTGATTCAGGGGACCAGATCCCCTGCCTTGGGGAATGACAGTCCTGTTTTAATTTCCTGTCCTACATTGACACAATTATCATGCCTCCTTACACTCCTCTCAGCCCCAACCTAACCCAGGGCAAAAGAAGTAAAGAAAAAAGGGGGCAGGGTAAAGGAGGCAGAGCTCTGGTGTAGAGATGACATCACACGTATCCTTGGGCTCATACACTATGCAGAAGGTCACGTGCTTCAAGACGGACCCAGTGGTAACACGCCCTATGAGAAAGGAGCTCTTTCCTAGCTTCTTACATCAGAGCAGACAATGCCTAGCATTTGTACCAGCCCTCCGGCCACAAGGAGCTTGTCAAGCCTTTAAACATCAGAGAGGACCCCTTTCTGTGCCTTTTCTTGCATTTATTATATTTTATTGCCATTCCCACCCAAAGCCTCTTCTAAAGAATGTGAATCGTTCAAACACCCTGTAAGGTCTGACTGTCCCCTCACCCAGTCTTGGCCAACTGAGTAAAGAAATGGCCACAAGGTCACAGACAGCCAACCTGCTGACTGACCAGTGGCCGATCAGCTCACATTCTCCTGAGAGATTATCTAAGGGCCACAGAGATCATCATCCACAGGTTGTGGGCAATAGAACTGTGAGGTCTTAACAAATCAGGACGTGCAATATTGGCCGATAAATGAGCAGAAGCAAACCAATCAAAATACAATGGAGATGGAGAAAGCAGGAATGAGATACTGTGGGTGGCTTCTGTAGTTAAGAAACCTGCAAAGCCAGGCCCCACCGTTGTAGACATGACAAGAGATGCTCTCCACTCCTAGCAGATGCCTAACTCCAACTCACCTGAGGCCTGAGCAGTTTTCATTTCCTGTATCTGTGAGTTTGCTCCTCATCCAGCCACATATACCCTCTTCACTTCAAGTAGCCTGTGTGGCCTTTCCTACCTCATAATCAAATCTTGGATGGAACACATGCTTTGGGGCTAAGATGCATTTGACATCTTGTTCCTTTATCTGTGTTCTCAGGACTATCCCCATAAGTTCTGTTTTCCACCCTTCCTTCATGACCCTGCTGTAATCCTACCTGTTCTTTTTTAAAATTTATTTTATTGAATTATAGTTGATATACAATGTTGTGTTCATTTCTACTGTACAGCAAAGTGATTCAGATATATATATATATATATATATATATATATATATATATATATATATATATATATTCTTATTCATCTTCTTTTCCATTATGGTTTATTACAGGATATTGAATATAGCTCTCCATGTTATATGGTAGGACCTTGCTGCTTATCCACCTTATATATAATTGTTTGCATCTGCTAATGCCACACACCCAATCCATACCTCCCCCACCCCTTCCCCCTTAGCAACCACAAGTCTCTTCTCTTTGTCTGTGAGCCTGCTTCTGTTTTGTAGATAAGTTCATTTGTACCATATTTTAGGTTCCACATGTAAGTGATATCATATGGTATTTGTCTTCCTCTTTCTGACTTCACTTAGTATAATAACCTCTAGGTCTATCCATGTTGCTGTAAATGGCATTATTTCATTCTTTTTTATGGCTGAGTAATATTCCATTGTGTGTATCTGTATGTGTATATATATACATGTTACACTGTGTGTGTGTATATATATATTCCATTGTGTGTGTGTGTGTATATATATATATTTCATGGTGTGTGTGATAATATATCACATCTTCTTTACGCATTCATCTGTTGATGGACATGTTTCCATGTCTTGGCTATTGTAAATAGTGTTGCTGTGAACAACGTAGGGGTGCATGTATCTTTTCGAATTATACTTTTGTCTGGTTATATGCCCAGGAGTGGGACTGCAGGATCACATGGTACCTCTATTTTTTAGTTTTTGTTTTCCACGGTGGCTGCACCAACTTACGTTACCTCCAACAGAGTAGGAGGGTCTCCTTTTCTCCACACCCTCTCCAGCACTTGTTATTTCCGAACTGCTCTTAAACGTCTTTTTTGAGCCCTAGTAGAAGGAACACAACCCCTTACAAACTCAGGCATGACCTCTGACTCCATGTGATACCCACTGAAATTCCTCCCCTATGTGTTGAGCATCTACTATGTGCTCTGTCAGGTTCTGGGAATATGAAGAGGAAGGAGACACCGTCTCTGACCACGAGGAGCTCCTAGTAGGATGAAAAGGAACCAGCACATCAACATAAATTACAGCACACAGTGTGAAGAACTAAACAGAGCAACAGGGCTGAGAGCCCTGAGATTGCTTGTGTAGGTTCAGGGTCAGAACTGGTGCCGTGGAGCTTCAAGATGGCGGAAGAGTAAGACGCAGGGATCACCTTCCTCCCCACAAATACATCAGAAATACATCTACATGTGGAACAACTCCTACAGAACGCCTACTGAATGCTGGCAGAAGACCTCAGATCTCCCAAAAGGCAAGAAACTCCCCACGTACTTGGGTAGGGCAAAAGAAAAAAGAAAAAACAGAGACAAAAGAATAGGGACGGGACCTGCACCTCTGGGAAGGAGCTATGAAGGAGGAAAAGTTTCCACACACTAGGAGTCCCCTTCACTGGTGGAGACAGGGGGTGGCGGTGGGGGGAGCTTCGGAGCCACGGAGGAGAGCGCAGCAACAGGGGTGCGGAGGGCAAAGCGGAGAGATTCCGGCACGGAGGATCGGTGCAGACCAGCACTCACCAGCCTGAGAGGCTTGTCTGCTCCCCCGCCGGGGCGGGCGGGGCTGGGAGCTGAGGCTCGGGCTTCGGTCGGATCCCAGGGAGAGGACTGGGGTTGGCTGCGTGAACACAGCCTGAAGGGGCTAGTGCGCCACGGCTAGCCGGGAGGGAGTCCGGGAAAGTCTGGAGCTGCCGGAGAGGCAAGAGACTTTTTCTTACCTCTTTGTTTCCTGGTGCGCGAGGAGAGGGGATTAACAGCGCCGCTTAAAGGAGCTCCAGAGATGGGTGCGAGCCGCGGCTATCAGCGCAGACCCCAGAGACGGGCATGAGACGCTAAGGCTGCTGCTGCCGCCACCAAGAAGCCTGTGTGCAGCACAGGTCACTATCCACACCGCCCCTCCCGGGAGCCTGTGCAGCCCGCCACTGCCAGGGTCCCGTGATCCGGGGACAACTTCTCCGGGAGAACGCACTGCGCGCCTCAGGCTGCTGCAACGTCACGCCGGCCTCTGCCGCCGCAGGCTCGCCCCGCCTCCTCCGTACCCCTCCCTCCTCCCCGCCCGAGTGAGCCAGAGCCCGCGAATCAGCTGTTCCTTTACCCCGTCCTGTCTGTGCGAAGAAAACACGCCCTCAGGCGACCTACACGCAGAGGCGGGGCCAAATCCAAAGCTGAACCCCGGGAGCTGTGAGAACAAAGAAGAGAAAGGGAAATTTCTCCCAGCAGCCTCAGGAGCAGCGGATTAAAACTCCACGGTCAACTTGATGTACCTGCATCTGTGGAATCCCTGAATAGACAACGAATCATCCCAAATTGAGGAGGTGGACTTTGGAGCAACGATATATATTTTTTTTCCCCTTTTTCTCTTTTTGTGAGTGTGTATGTGTATGCTTCTTTGTGTGATATTGTCTGTATAGCTTTGCTTTTACCATTTGTCCTAGGGTTCTGTCTGTCCTTTTTTTTTTTTTTTTTTTAAGTATACTTTTTAGCACTTGTTATCATTGATGGATTTGTTTTTTGGTTTGGTTGCTCTCTTCTTTCTTTCTCTCCTTTTATTTTTTTTATTACTTAAAAAAGTTTTTTTAATAATTATATTTTATTTTAATAACTTCATTTATCTTCTTCTTTCTTCCTTTTTTTTTTTTTCTCCCTTTTATTCTGAGCTGTGTGGATGAGAGGTTCTTGGTGCTCCAGCCAGGTGTCAGGGCTGTGCCTCTGAGGTGGGAGAGCCAAGTTCAGGACACTGGTCCACAAGAGACCTCCCAGCTCCACGTAACTTCAAATGGCAAAAATCTCCCAGAGATCTCCATCCCAACGCTAAGACCCAGCTCCACTCAGTGACCACCAAGCTACAGTGCTGGACAACCTATGCCAAACAACTAGCAAGACAGGAACACAACCCCATCCATTAGCAGAGAGGCTGCCTAAAATCATAATTAGGTCACAGACACCCTAAAACACACCGCCAGACGTGGACCTGCCCACCAGAAAGAAAAGATCCAGCCTCATCCACCAGAACACAGGAACTAGCCCCCTCCACCAGGAAACCTACACAACCCACTGAACCAACTTTATCCACTGGGGACAGACACCAAAAACAATGGGAACTACAAACGTGCAGCCTGTGAAAAGGAGACCCCAAACACAGTAAGTTAAGGAAAATGAGAAGACAGAGAAACACACAGCACATGAAGGAGCAAGGCAAAAACCCACTAGACCTAACAAATGAAGAGGAAATAGGCAGACTACCTGAAAAAGAATTCACAATAATGATAGTAAAGATGATCCAAAATCTTGGAAATAGAATGGAGAAATACAAGAAACATTTAATAAGGACCTAGAAGAACTAAAGAGCAAACAAACAGTGATGGACAACACAATAAATGAAATTAAAAATTCTCTAGAAGGGATCAATAGCAGAATAACTGAGGCAGAAGAACGGATAAGTGACCTGGAAGATAAAATAGTGGAAATAACCACTGCAGAGCAGAATAAAGAAAAAAGAATGAAAAGAATTGAAGACAGTCTCAGAGACCTCTGGGACAACATTAAATGCACCAACATTCGAATTATAGGGGTCCCAGAAAAAGAAGAGAAAAAGAAAGGGACTGAGAAAATATTTGAAGAGATTATAGTTGAAAACTTCCCTAATATGGGAAATGAAATAGTTAATCAAGTCCAGGAAGAACATAGAGTCCCATACAGGATAAATTCAAGGAGAAACACACCAAGACACATATTAGTCAAACTATCAAAAATTAAATACAGAGAAAAAATATTAAAAGCAGCAAGGGAAAAACGACAAATAACACACAAGGGAATCCCCATAAGGTTAACAGCTGATCTTTCAGCAGAAACTCTGCAAGCCAGAAGGGAGTGGCAGGACATATTTAAAGTGATGAAGCAGAAAAACCTACAACCAAGATTACTCTACCCAGCAAGGATCTCATTCAGATGTGATGGAGAAATTAAAACCTTTACAGACAAGCAAAAGCTAAGAGAAGTCAGCACCATGAAACCAGCTTTACAACAAATGCTAAAGGAACTTCTCTAGGAAGGAAACACAAGAGAAGGAAAAGACCCACAATAACAAACCCAAAACAATTAAGAAAACGGTAATAGGAACATACATATTGATAATTACCTTAAATGTAAATGGATTAAATGCTCCAACCAAAAGACATAGACTGGCTAAATGGATACAAAAACAAGACCCATATATATATGCTGTCTGCAAGAGACCCACTTCAGACCTAGGGACATATACAGACTGAAAGTGAGGGGATGGAAAAAGATATTCCATGCAAATGGTAATCAAAAGAAAGCTGGAGTAGCAATTCTCATATCAGACAAAATTGACTTTAAAACAAAGACTATTACAAGAGACAAAGAAGGACACTACATAATGATCAAGGGATCAATCCAAGAAGAAGATATAACTATTGTAAATATTTATGCACCCAACATAGGAGCACCTCAATACATAAGGCAAATACTAACAGCCATAAAAGGGGAAATCGACAGCAACACAATCATAATAGGGGACTTTAACAGCCCACTTTCACCAATGGACAGATCATCCAAAATGAAAATAAATAAGGAAACACAAGCTCTAAATGATACATTAAACAAGATGGGCTTAATTGATATTTATAGGACATTCCATCCAAAAGCAACAGAATACACATTCTTCTCAAGTGCTCATGGAACATTCTCCAGGATAGATCATATCTTGGGTCACAAATCAAGCCTTGTTAAATTTAAGAAAATTGAAATCGTATCAAGTATCTTTTCTGACCACAACGCTATGAGACTAGATATCAATTACAGGAAAAAATCTGTAAAAAATACAAACACATGAAGGATAAACAATACACTACTTAATAACCAGGAGATCACTGAGGAAATCAAAGAGGTAATCAAAAAATACCTAGAAACAAATGACAATGAAAACACGACAACCCAAAACCTATGGGATGCAGTAAAAGCAGTTCTAAGAGGGAAATTTATAGCAATACAATCCTACCTTAAGAAACAAGAAACATCTCAAATAAACAACTTAACCTTACACCTAAACAATTAGAGAAAGAAGAACAAAAAAACCCCAAAGTTAGCAGAAGGAAAGAAATCATAAAGATCAGATTAGAAATAAATGAAAAAGAAATGAAGGAAACGATAGCAAAGGTCAATAAAACTAAAAGCTGGTTCTTTGAGAAGGTAAAATTCATCAACCACTAGCCAGACTCATCAAAAAAAAAAAAAAAAGGGAGAAGACTCAAATCAATAGAATTATAAATGAAAAAGGAGAAGTAACAGCTGACAGTGCAGAAATACAAAGGATCATGAGAGATTACTACAAGCAACTATATGCCAATAAAATGGACAACCTGGAACAAATGGACAAATTCTTAGAAATGCACAACCTTCCGAGACTGAACCAGGAAGAAATAGAAAATATGAACAGACAAATCACAAGCCCGGAAATTGAAAGTGTGGTTAAAAATCTTCCAACAAACAAAAGCCCAGGACCAGATGGCTTCACAGGTAAATTCTATCAAACATTTAGAGAAGAGCTAACACCTATCCTTCTCAAACTCTTCCAAAATATAGCAGAGGGAGGAACACTCCCAAACTCATTCTACAAGGCCACCGTCACCCTGATACCAAAACCAGACAAAGATGTCACAAAGAAAGAAAACTACAGGCCAATATCACTGATGAACATAGATGCAAAAATCCTCAACAAAATACTGGCAAACAGAATCCAACAGCACATTAAAAGGACCATACACCATGATCAAGTGGGGTTTATCCCAGGAATGCAAGGATTCTTCAATATATGCAAATCAATCAATATGATACACCATATTAACAAATTGAAGGAGAAAAACCATATGATCATCTCAATAGATGCAGAGAAAGCTTTTGACAAAATTCAACACTCATTTATGATAAAAACCCTCCAGAAAGTAGGCATAGAGGGAACCTACCTCAACATAATAAAGGCCATATATGACAAACCCACAGCCAACGTCATCCTCAATGGTGAAAAACTGAAACCATTTCCACTAAGATCAGGAACAAGACAAGGTTGCTCACTCTCACCACTATTATTCAACATTCTTTTGGAAGTTTTAGCCACAGCAATCAGAGAAGAAAAAGAAATAAAAGGAATCCAAATCAGAAAAGAAGAAGTAAAGCTGTCACTGTTTGCAGATGACATGATACTATACATACAGAATCCTAAAGATGCTACCAGAAAACCACTAGAGCTAATCAATGAATTTGGTAAAGTAGCAGGATACAAAATTAATGCACAGAAATCTCTTGCATTCCTATACACTAATGATGAAAAATCAGAAAGTGAAATTAAGGAAACACTCTCATTTACCACTGCAACAAAAAGGATAAAATACCTAGGAATAAACCTACCTAAGGAGACAAAAGACCTGTATGCAGAAAATTATAAGACACTGATGAAAGAAATTAAAGATAATACAAATAGATGGAGAGATACACCATGTTCTTGGATTGGAAGAATCAACATTGTGAAAATGACTATACTATCCAAAGCAATCTACAGATTCAATGCAATCTCTATCAAACTACCAATGGCATTTTTCACAGAACTAGAACAAAAAATTTCACAATTTGTATGGAAACACAAAAGACCCCAAATAGCCAAAGCAATCTTGAGAATGAAAAACGGAGCTGGAGGAATCAGGCTCTCTGACTTCAAACTATACTACAGCTACAGTAATCAAGACAGTATGGTACTGGCACAGAAACAGAAATATAGATCAATGGAACAGGATAGAAAGCCCAGAGATAAAACCACTCACATATGGTCACCTTATCTTTGATAAAGGAGGCAAGCATATACAGTGGAGAAAAGACAGCCTCTTCAATAAGTGGTGCTGGGAAAACTGGACAGGTACATGTAAAAGTATGAAATTAGAACACTCCCTAACACCATACACAAAAATAAACTCAGAATGGATTAAAGACTTAAATGTAAGGCCAGACACTATCAAACTCATAGAGGAAAACACAGGCAGAACACTCTATGACATACATCACAGCAAGATCCTTTTTGACCCACCTCCTAGAGAAATGGAAATAAAAACAAAAATAAACAAATGGGACCTAATGAAACTGAAAAGCTTTTGCACAGCAAAGGAAACCATAAACAAGACGGAAAGACAACCCTCAGAATGGGAGAAAATGTTTGCAAATGAAGCAACTGACAAAGGATTAATCTCCATAATTTACAAGCAGCTCATGCAGCTCAATATCAAAAAAACAAACAACCCAATCCAAAAATGGGCAGAAGACCTAAATAGACATTTCTCCAAAGAAGATATACAGATTGCCAACAAACACATGAAAGAATGCTCAACATCATTGATCATTAGAGAAATGCAAATCAAAACTACAATGAGATATCCTCTCACACCGGTTAGAATGGCCATCATCAAAAAATCTACAAACAATAAATGCTGGAGAGGGTGTGGAGAAAAGTGAACCCTCTTGCACTGTTGGTGGGAATGTAAATTGTTACAGCCACTATGGAGAACAGTATGGAGGTTCCTTAAAAAACTAAAAATAGAACTACCATAAGACCCAGCAATCCCACTACTGAGCATATACCCTGAGAAAACCATAATTCGAAAAGAGTCATGTACCAAAATGTTCATTGCAGCTCTATTTACAATAGCCAGGACATGGAAGCAACCTAAGTGTCCATCAACAGATGAATGGATAAAGAAGATGTGGCACATATATACAATGGAATATTACTCAGCCATAAAAAAGAAACGAAATTGAGTTATTTTTAGTGTGGTGGATGGACCTAGAGTCTGTCATACAGAGCGAAGTTAAGTCAGAAAGAGAAAAACAAATACCATATGCTAACACATATATATGGAATCTAAGGAAAAAAAAAATGGTCATGAAGGACCTAGGGGCAAGATAGGAATAAAGATGCAGACCTACTAGAGAATGGACTTGAGGATACGAGGAGGGGGAAGGGTAAGCTGGGACAAAGTGAGAGAGTGGCATGGACATATATACACTAGCAAACGTAAAATAGATAGCTAGTGGGAAGCGGCCGCATAGCACAGGGAGATCAGCTCGGTGCTTTGTGAACACCTAGAGGGGTGGGATAGGGAGGGTGGGAGGGAGGGAGACGCAAGAGGGAAGACATATGGGGACATATGTATATGTATAACTGATTCACTTTGTTGTAAAGCAGAAACTAACACACCATTGTAGAGCAATTATACTTCAATAAAGATGTTTAAAAAAAAAGAAAAGAAATATAGGCTGAAAGGTATATCCAGATCCATGAAACTAAAAAATCCTAAAGAGGATCAACCCAAAGATACTACACTGATACACATTACAAACAAACAAACAAACAACCAAAAAAGAAAAAAAAAAACTGGTGCCTCTGTGTCTGTAATGAATCCCACATTCAAACGGGGCAAGTCGAGGGAAAGGATTAGTTGCTCATCATATCAAAGCTAAAAGTATATGCCCAACGCAGAAAGAAATACACTTAGAAATGCTGCTGTCATGTAGACATGGATATAATACATGTTTGTCAAAGCAGATGAAAAATATTTCCTCTCCGTGAGTAAGGACATTCACAAACAGGATCTGAGACAACCCATTAATGACACAAGACTAAATGCCGCTCTAAATGCAATGTAAACACATGTGCTTGATTTATCAGTCAAATCTCTTAACATGCTCAGTGGCATCAAAGGCTGTATTCAAATCATGCTGTGCCCCAAATTTAATCTCTGAATGGTCTTCCCTTTCACCATGTCCATTAAAATTATTATTGCATTTATCTTTAAATGAGGAAGCACGCTTAAATGAATGACAAAAATAAAATTGGCAAAATACAAAGAGAATGCTCACAACTGCATGGAATTAAAGGATAAAACAGTTCTGATCAAGAGTTTTCTATATGAGTATAGTTATTATTAGCACTATCTGTCTCACATGGTAAATCAAGAATAATGATGATATGCTACCTTACAGAGTTCCATAATTCATTATTCGCTCCTAAAGCTAATATTCCTAAAAGGAAAAACCAAGGTAAGCAGTATTAATGAATTGTTGGATTTAGAAGTTTTAAGAAGATTTTAATATCTAGCATCTTTTATGACAAGCTGCTAATAAAAAAAATAAGTTGGCAGTGAAAAGACAGAAGCTGGGTCTAGAGAATTAGGCTGGGGTTAAAGCAAAAAGGCCTGTTGGGTTACCATTTGTATTACTAATTTGCTTTGTTCATTTAGGGAATCAATTTGTTGCCATTAAAGGCTTGGGTTTCATATACTTTACAATTTACACACATTTCCTGATGTGAAAGAGCTATGCAGTTTGTAGGAGCTCAGACAAGCTGTCCTCTAATGGTCCAATAGATGCACATGTTCCTACAATGCACTTGCAAATAGAATGGAAATGCCACCATGCCTACCATTCTCCATAAATGGGAAAAAGTCCTGAGCAGTGTTGAAACTTGGTTCAGCAGGTATATATTAAATAAACCAGATGTGAAATAATAGAAATTAAGAGGGTCCTTCCTAGTCTGAACTATTTTCATCTAAATCTAAATCTAATTTTTCCTTAACTTACAGCAAGCCCCATGGGAGAATTTGAAATTCATTGATTTGGAATAGGATGGATGACTATCCTTCAGGAAGGTGGAGTATCCCCAACTTTTGGGACAAAAGAGTTTTTACAGATCATAGTAAATCAATAACTCATAGACAGTATGACTTATACCGAATATCCTTACTTAAGATGAAAAACAAATTGTGCATTGCGATCCTTAATCAATAAAGAGCTAACAAATCAGCAGTGTAAACAGGATGAGAGAATCTTATTTCATCCTCAGTCACAAACTGAAGAGATATACCGGGCTGTGTTCTGTGGTTAAAAATTGCTCCCAGGATGGTGTGCTTGTGAACTATTGAGTAAGAAGGTCAGTGGAGACCAACTCCCTCTGGGATCTGCAATGCAGAAAAGACAAGTGGGTGGAACATAAAAGGGCACACTACATACATATCAGTTAATGTATTATTCTCCTACAAACTTCCTTTAGCAAGTATTTTGGTGGCTTTAAAGCCTCTGTTCTTCTCGTGAGAGCAAGAGGGAGACTTCTTGCTTTAGCTTTTCATTAAACGATGTTCAGAAGAAAACCTATCAACATAGACTAAACACTTCACATTAAAACTGGAAGGCTTGACCCACCCCATTTAGCCCAAATCCTTTGAAATTTTACAACCAAGAGGTCCTTTCTTTTCTGTTGCCAGTTATCTCTAAAAGATTGTTTTTGGAGTGTAACTCTTCAATTGCAAAAACTCCAGTGTGCACTGCACACAGGAGATACACTAATTGGAGCCATCCTTTGAGTACTTGGAGCATTAGGACTTATGTAAATGATGCTCATTTTATAGATGAGGCCTCTGACACTCAGAAAGGTACACTGACATGCCCAAGGTTGTACAACTGAAAGAGGCAAACCTGGGAGTCATATCAAGCTAGTCTGAATCCAAAGTCCATTCTCTTACGCATGACACCGCTATAGCCGTAACGGGCTCAACTTAATTTTCCACTGTCTCCCCACATACCCCCCTCTTCTCTATTCTCACACATCTCCTTTATATCCCAAATATGCCTGGTACTTTCCCACTTTTATAGTTTACCACATGTAATTCCCTGTTCTGGGGTCCCCTCCACTTTTTAAAATCTACCATTCCTCAAGGTTCTGCTGTAAGCACTGTCTCCCCTAAATCCCTATTGCCTCTGGTTGCTGCCAACAAAGCACTTCTACTGCCATCTAATTTTCATTTCTCTACATCACCTCTCCTTCTGGCCCCCCACATTATATGTTGCCTGGGGGCAGAAACTGTGTGCCTAGTGTTTTAATCAGCTCAGGCTGCTGGAACAAAATACCATAGACTGGGTAGCTTAAACCACAGACATTCTCTCACAATTTTGGAGGCTGGGAGGTCCAAGATCAAGGTGCTGGCAGATTCAGTTCTTGGTGAGGGCCTGCCTCCTAGTTTACAGATGGCAGCCTTCTTGCTGTGACCTCACATGGTGGAGAGAGAGAGGGCTCTAGTCTCCTCCTCTTCTTAGAGGACACTAATCTCATCATGGGGGCTCCACCCTCATGACCTTATCTAAACCTAATCACCTCCCAAAGGTCTCACCTCCAAATACTGTCACACTGGAGATACGACTTCAACATATGAATCTTGGAAGAACACAAACATTCAGTCCATAGCACCTAACTAGTATCTATTGACTGTGCATATTTTTGTGCTAAGCACTGTTCCAGGCTCTTTATATTGATTAGACGTTTTCATTCATTTATTCACCACAATTACCCTATGAATAGGTTCTATCACTACCCCTATCCTAGATGGGAATACAAAGGCACAAAGTGTTTAGTAACAGATCCCATACATCATGGAGTTAATGAATGTACAAAGGCCTGTGGTTCCAGAGGCCATACTCTCAACTTTGACACTGTAGCATCCCCATATATGTCTATGCTAAAAGAGCACCTAGCTAAGTGCCTCAGACATAGGCAAAACCAAATCATTGCAGAGTGGTTGGAACAGTCAATCAAGCTCAGAGTTTGTGGTCTCAGGAAGCATCTGGTTCATATGTTTAAACAGTAAGGCACAGAGAGGGGAAATGCATGGCTAGAGCTGGTCTTCTGTTATGGAAATTGAAGAAGAAAAGCATTGCTCCTCAACTGAGGGACTTGTTAGCTACTTCAAGGTTTTTCTTTCTTCTTTTTAAGCCACATCCCCCCAAAAACATAAAGGTAAATTTTAAAAGAAGCTTTTTCTTAACTACAAAGGCCTTGTAACTATGTCTCTTTTCTATCTGTACTTACATATTTAAAAAGAAGCAGCTCTAAGGGCAAACTAGTTCCTTGATTGGTATTAAAATCAATGAAACGCTGAAAATCAGCCTTCCATTCATGCAAACATTTACGCAGCACCTGAAATGTGTGCAACACAGTGAGTGATCATGGACACCATGATGTAAGTCAACACCTGCGGAGAGGGAGGGTAGCTTTTCACACAATGCAAAGTATACCACCACATGAAATATAGAAATAAGGAGTTATGGGAGCACACAAATGAATCAGAGATGGAGTTGGGACTTTGAGGTTGAGAATAATCAGTAGCTACCTTCTTCCAATACCACAGCATGAAATGTGACAAAGGCTTTGTCGAAATATATTTGAATGGTTTGCCATTTATTATTATTATTACTAGTCATAGCTATGAAGTACCTTCCAATGATTGCAACAGGCATTAGCTAAGTTCATTCATTAACTCTTTATTAAGCATTCCCAAAGTTAACTGTTGAGACTGAAGCACTCCTAACCTAACTCTAGGTCTTCAACAAATAAATATCTATTTACATCTCACAAATAAGTTAGAATTTCTCAAATCCCACCTTGTTTGCCACTCAGCAACACTTCCACGTGCTAACACTTCTGTTCAAGACAGAAGACATTAATTAAATGATTAGCCTGAGCTCAGACATGTAAACAAACACAATTCATGAATTTGTTAATTGTTCTTCCCTGCTGTGGACATGAGCTATTGTTAGCAACAGTAATAATAGCGCTGACTGATTTCCAAGAGACACTTTGGATACAGAAGGCGAAATGAGCTCAGGGGTGGCGAAGGTGCTGAAGAGGAGCACAGAGTATTCTCTGAAGATGCCAACTGTACGATCGCTCTATTTATACAGTCACGTGGAATACTTGTCACACAAAAATAACCTAGTCGATGGATATGAGAATTTGCACCAAACACTGACAATTCAATTGTTTTTCCCAGGCTCCCAGCACTCAGAAATAAAATAATTTAGATAATATCTCCAAAAAAAAATGCCATGCTTTGAAAAAAAATATCAAGCATTAGCCCCTCCTCTCCTTTCAGCAACAGGAAGATTTGATCTGAATAAAAATGAAACTAGATGGTGCAGACTGATGTTCCAACATTTCCCACGATTTCTTTATAAATGAACTATAAATAGTAATTATCAGCAGACGTGTGTACCCTGGACATGGAAGACATACGCTGGTTGACAACAGGGTTCCAATAGGAAATACAAGGATAACTAGAAAGCAAACCAAAGTATATTTTCTGCTGTTTATTAACATGTCAATTACTGCTTGGTCCATAAAAATTTCATAAAATCCTGTAAACATTTCCCCATGTTCTTCATTCACATGAAAACCTGATGATACTATTTCCTGTGCCATGTTAATGGGGTTTGATGGTGACTCTGTTGATGAATGAAGTGGCATGATCTGATTCTTATGGGCTGGGCTGTAGGTTTTCTATCACTATAAGCCTGGAAATAAGATCAAATTGAAATCAAACTGGGCCATTGGCCCAAGAGAGGAATGCTCTCTGCCAAGCAAAGACAGAGTCCTCCAAATGACAGACGGGGTGGGAAGGGGAGGAACAGTAGAGAACATACATACTTGAAAGGGAGGGAAGGGAGAAGTGAATACAGGACAAAAGATCCCAGAAAAGCCAGAGTTTCTTACAAAGAAATACAGAGAACCATGGGGCAAAGACAGGAACCCACAAACTCAAACTCAGGAGCCACCTTTCCCATTAAGACACTTGAGATTGATAATCGCTGTTACTTTTTTTTTTTTTTTTAATTTTTAATTTTTATTTTTATTTTATTTTATTTATTTATTTATGGCTGTGTTGGGTCTTCGTTTCTGTGCGAGGGCTTTCTCTAGTTGCGGCGAGCGGGGGCCACTCTTCATTGCGGTGCGTGGGCCTCTCACTATCGCGGCCTCTCTTGTTGCGGAGCACAGGCTCCAGACGCGCAGGCTCAGTAGCTGTGGCTCACGGGCCTAGTTGCTCCGCGGCATGTGGGATCTTCCCAGACCAGGGCTCGAACCCGTGTGCCCTGCATTGGCAGGCAGATTCTCAACCACTGCGCCACCAGGGAAGCCCCCGCTGTTACTTTTAATGTTCTACA
Source organism: Balaenoptera borealis (assembly GCF_965194805.1). Taxonomy (NCBI): domain Eukaryota; kingdom Metazoa; phylum Chordata; class Mammalia; order Artiodactyla; family Balaenopteridae; genus Balaenoptera; species Balaenoptera borealis. The sequence continues at coordinate 99,786,188 of NC_138861.1, read as the reverse complement.
AACTTCAAGGCCCAGTTTAAATCCCATCTCCTCTCGGAATTTGTCCAGTGTCACCTCCTGCATGATGTGTTTCCCGTCATCTTGTGAACTCATAAGCTGAATTCTACCACAGTGGTTCTTTTGCTGTCTTGGCTCTCCAGCCAGACTGTGAAATTCTGGAGGGCAGGAGCTGGGCTTCACACCCTTCAAATTCCCCACAGGACCTGCACATGGCATCCCTCACACTGCAGATGCTCAAAAACACACTTGTCAAATAAATCAATCAAGCAAATGACTTTCTTCTTTTTTTATTGAAGTATAGTTAATTTACAGTGTTGTGTTAGTTTGAAGTATACAGCAATGTGAAACAGTTATACATATAGATATTCTTTTTCAGATTCTTTTCTATTACAGGTTATTACAAGATATTGAACATAGCTCCCTGCGCTACACAGTAGGTCCTTGTTGTTTACCTATTTTATATATGGTAGTGTGTATCTATTAATCCCATACTCCTAATTTATCTCTCCCCCACTTCCCCCTTTGGTAACCATAAGTTTGTTTTCCATGTCTGTGAGTCTATTTCTGTTTTGTATATAAGTTCATTTGTATCACTCTTTTTAGATTCCTCAAATAAGTGATATCATATGATATTTGTCTTTCTCTGTCTGACTTACTTCACTTAGTATGATCATCTCTAGGTCCATCCATGTTGCTGCAAATTGCATTAGTTCATTCTTTTTTATTGCTGAGTAATATTCCATTGTATATATGTACCTCATCTTCTTTATCCATTCATCTATTGATGGACATTAAGGTTGCTTCCATGAATTTCTTCTAATAATCATAGAATAGTCATAGAATCTGAACACTTTTATTGTCTGAATGACAGAACTTAAAAAATTACGAGGAAACTTAGGGAAAATACTATGGGAAGAGTATTCTGCAAGTTGTGGTGGTCGGCACTTAAATACAACTCAAAATATATGGCCAGCCAACTTGCTTAAAGAACTTCCTCTCTGCTTTCTACTATCAAATTTTCCCACTGACATCAAACAAGGTGAAGTGCATGTCCTTTTCCCTTCACAATGGCAATGTAAAGGGTCATCAAACCTTGAATGAATGAGTGAATGCATGAATAAGCAGGCACTTGGGAGCTGGGAATTCAAAACTGAGTGAAGCTCTCATCTCTGCCTTCATGAAGCACACAATCACCCAGGAAATATAAAGTAAGACACAGATACGAAAACCAATATTGTGAAAGGCAGGGTAAGATTAAGTTCCAAAGCAAAAAACAACAATGTTGATTCAAATAAAACAGGTAAGGGCATGAGGGAAAGCCCCTTGGAGTAGCTGCTAAGTCTTGAGACATGTACCAGAATCCACCCACCAAGTGAGGGGCAAGGGTGTTCCAGGCCGCAAAAGCAAGAACCAGCACAACGTAATGAAAAAAGTCCAGGCTTTGTTCAGTGAAGATCTGGGTTCTAGTCTGATATCAGCCTCTTACAAGATGGATGGCCTTGTGTGAATCACTCTCTTCTCTGGACCCCAGTTTGTTGATCTTGAAGTAGGAAGGTTCACTGCCAACTTCAGTGGATTCTTGTAATAAATGTGATGATGCGAAATTGCCGGGCAAAATATTTTGCAGAAGGCAGAAGCTAAAGATCTCAGGGTATATTTGGGAAACAAATAAATCAATGAAGTATTTGCAAGAGGGACATACTATGGACCCAACGCTCACTGCCAAAACACAAGGAGAATATGAGCAATCAGTATATTTCACTTCCTGTGAAAGCCCTCATGAAGCTTGTAGTCTAGTTGCCAACACAGAAACACCAAGGCAAGTGTGACCCAGGGCTCAGTGGAAACTAGGGTGACCAATCGTCCAGGTTTGACCCAGACAGAGTGTGCTCCCAAGACCTGGGATTTTCCATGCTAAAACCGGGGGAGTCCTGGGCAAAGCATCATGAGTTGGTGACCCTACAGGAGACATGCAAGTTACAAGTTCTGCAAGAGTTCCAAGAAAGGAACTGGTACTAGAATTTACATAATTGGGGGACTTTGTAAAATAAGGACTTTTTAGACCCCTACACTCAGCTATTTCTCCATCTTTCTGTTCGCAGAATTCTGAACATTTTTTGGAAAGAAGATCCACTCACCTTAAAACTCAAATTTAAACAGGACCCTGAGCTTTGAATATGAAACCTGGTTTTCAGGTTCTGTTGGGTATAGGCAAACACTGTTTTTCTCATTTTGAAGATGGATAAACTGAGCTCCACAAACAGGTTAAACTACCTGTTCAAATCAACGACACAGCTGGAAATAAAACCCAGTTTCTTTACCTCCTGGTTCAGTATGTATTTTGGGATATATAACATAGGCTTCAAACAGTGTTTAAGTTCTATTTAACCTTAGTGGGGAATATTCCAATTAACATATCCACCCCTAGGGTGTTTCTCCCAGTTGAAATTTTCTTCCTTTTTTTTCGTAAAGTAGAGACACTCTCCTACCAACCCCCCATCTCCTTTTTTTTCCTTACTAAAGCTGGCAAGTGTCTGTGCCTTTTTGGCTTTCTGCTCAATTCAACTCAAGAGAAGCTTGAAATGTATTCCATTTTTTGTAACAGTTAGGAGAGAACTGTTAAGGGGTGGGGAAGATCAATCACTTGTGAAAAATGCTAGGTGTCCCATTATGGTGTGATAAGTTCAGCTGCATAGCATATGCATTTTTTTTTTGCTCTCTGAATAAATGGCAGAAGTCAGTTCCCCATAAATTCAAAATGTATATTAGAACATGAAATCATATTTTAAGTGGATTTCACATATTGCTTCTCTTCATCATTCTAAATACCAAAGATTAAGCTTGCCACTTGCTCTGGAGGTCTTTTCTCTCTCTCTCTCTCTCTCTCTTTTTAACTTTTGTTTAATCAGATATGAAGAGTGGTTGGTGGCCTTTATCCTTTTGCTCAGAGCTACCTGAAAAGGAAAGGGAGGGAATGAGCTCTGCTCGCTGTCTCCGTTCCAAATGAGATTTATTTTCATTATGACTGTTTCTAGCCTCTTTCAAAATGGCACTGTCACCCAAATGGTGAAGCTGACCAAAATATCTTTTTACTAAGCTAATTCCGCTCCTCCTTTGATACAGAACACTCTTTTTTTTTCATTTATTTTAAACTCTTTCAAGGATCCCACACAGAGGCAGTGTAGTACGGTGGTAAAGAATCCAGATGCTGGAGCCAAGATCTTTGAATTTAAATCCCAGCTCTGTCGCTTCTTAGCTCTGTCACCTTGGTCAAGACACTTAACCTTTCTGTTTCAGTTTCTGTAAAATGAAAGGTAGCCACTCCTTTGATCATCATCAGTATTGCTCCCAGGAAAACTCTCTCTACCAGACTCCTAGCCCCAAATGGGCCCATTACTCTGCAGCTATGATCCAGCTGTCAGTGTCTTTCATCTTTTTAAAATTTTTCTCCTCTTAATTGATCTGCAAAACTCACCATCTTCTCCTAGCAACAACCCCTGTGGGCTCCTTCTCCTCTTCCTCTAAACATCTCAACTCTATTTCCTTTCTCTCCTAGAAAACCTCACCTGAGCTTTAAATAATATCCTAAATGTATACCTTTTTTTTTTTTGGCTGCATTGGGTCTTCGTTGCTGCGCGCAGGCTTCCTCTAGTTGCGGCAAGCGAGGGCTACTCTTCCTTGCGGGTGTGTGGGCTTCTCATTGCAGTGGCTTCTCTTGTTGCGGAGCATGGGCTCTAGGCACGTGAGCTCCAGTAGTTGCAGCACGTTGGCTCAGTAGTTGCGGCACGCAGGCCCTAGAGCGGGTGGGCTTCAGTAGTTGTGGCTCATGGGCTCAGTAGCTGTGGCGCACAGGTTTAGTTGCTCCACGGCGTGTGGGATCTTCCCGGACCAGGGATCGAACCTGTGTCCCCTGCATTGGCAGGCGGATTCTTAACTACTGCGCCACCAGGGGAGTCCCCTAAATGTATACCTTTAACAGTGATTGCTCCTCTGAACTCCTGGCTCACATACCTGCCTCCTGTCCCCCTCCACTTGGATGACTAACAAACATCTCAGTGGTAACCTGACCTTAGATGTCTCCCTGAATGCACTCCTCCAGGCTCCTTCCGACCTCGGTAAGTGGCATGACCATCCATTCTGTGGCTTGGTTCCAAAGCCTAGGAGTCAGCCTTGATTTTTCTCTTTCCTTCACCCTCCCAAATCCTTACCCCAAGACCTCCACCTCTCAAATCTGCCCCTATCCAACCACATCTCTCCATTTTTATCGCTGCCATTTTAGATTTGGTCTGGATCTTTGTGGTGTCTTCTTACTTCAGTTTTTGCCCCTGTACCCCACCCCACAATTTTCTCTCTACTCTGCAGCCACAGAATTCAGAAAAAAATTAAAAGCAAATTAGATCTTATCAGTTCCCAGTTTCATGACCTGCCCTTGTCCACTGGTCTGCTTTTACATTTAGAATAAACTCCTGTCTCTTTACCCTGACCTTGTCAATGACCACCATGAGTGAGCCTCTGCCGACCTCCCCACTTTTCTTCCCCTGCTCCCCCTACATTTACATTCTCCACTTCTTTCTGTTTTGTAAATAGTCCAAGCCCATTTCTACCTTAGGAGGTCTTTGCAATAGCGGTCTCTGACCAGAATGTTCTCCTCGGCCACACCTCTCCCCCACCCAATGCCAGAATCATTCAGGTCTCTATTCATAGTAACATCTCCAAAGAATTTCCTTGCTGTTCTACCTACAATAGCCTCAGCAGCAGTCACTTTCTGTGTCATTATCCAGCTTAATTTTTGTCATAAACTTCATCACTATCTGAAATATTATTTCTTTGTTATTTGTGTATTACCGTTATTCCCCCAAATTCCATGAAAGTAGGCATCTTGTCTAGGTTACAATCCTATTTCCAATATTTAAAAGAGACCAAGTACATGTTATGCTCTCCATATCTTGGTTGAATGAATGAATGAATGAATGAACTTTTTAAATCTCTTAATTCCCTGAACTCATCCACATTACACTGGTGAGATGTTTTGCAGGCCTAGATAATTATATTGTAATTAGACTGAAAGAAAGGCATTTAAGTTGTAAATTAACAAGCAGATGAATGAGTGTTCTGAGGACACTGGCCACTCGTATATTGTCTGCAGAGTGAAATAAACAAGCCAAATCTGGCTGAAATTGTTGTGGGACAGCTTGACTTGACGTAAGAAAAATCTTTTTGATTTTGAAGGTCATGAATAATTGAGAGAGGCAATGAAGAAAGGTGCTGGCACTCAGTTCCTAAAGCACTTGACAAACAATAGCCCATGATTTGCCTTCAGTGCTTCGGTAATTTGTTAATGTACTGTCATTATTAGTGGGCTACATAACCTATAACATAAACATATTTCATCCATTCTAAGATGCACATTTTCCCATCTCTGATAACAGAATGTACCTTACAATTGATAGTGCATGATAGTTAAATTGCCAGCATCTTTTCTTAGTGGTATATAAAATGATGGTACTTAACATACGGCATCTTAGACTCAATAAAGTATAGTGATTTATTATAAGTTACATTCATTGAATGCTGGTTTTGGGCAAGCACTTGCAAGTATTATCTTATTAATCTTCACAAGAAGCCTATAGAATAGGTAACATTAGACTTATTTTATAACTAACAAACTAAGGAACATGGAGATTAAGTAACTTTTCTAAAATCATACAGCTTCTAAGTGCTAGAGCCTAGAATCTAATCCAGATCTATCCAACCCTCAAGCCAATTCTCATCACCACTCTACTATGATAATTATTAGCTGTTAAATTAGGTTCTGTACATAAAATACAAACTCACCAATGAGTCACATAGCAGGTATTCAATTCATGTTAGTTCCCTTCCTCCCTGCTCTTTTACATTTGCCTGAATGTGAGAGCACGAACTGTGCTCTGATTCCATGATTTATGTAAAACCTCTTAGAGGGCAAGCTTTGGCAGTCAGAGCCTGAGGTTCAGTTTTCTGAAAAGATCTGAACCCATATCAAACGCAGGAAGTTAGCTTGGAAATCAGTGGGACCATATAATGATTGGGCTGCTGAAGGACCACTCCCTGATGAACAGGGCTGAGCAGAACAGCCAAATTAACCCCCTGCCTCAGTCTTGACTCAGTGGGATGCTAAAAAGATTAGACTTTGGAAGCAGGAGGGTCAGATGTACTAGAACAAGCATAGGTGGTAGAGCACAGTAGGAAATGCATTGGTTTTTTAGTCTGACAGTCTTGGGCTCAAATCCTAACTCTTCTTCTTAATGTCTCTGGGCCTTAGTCTTCTAATCTCTAAATGAGAGGAGATGCTATTTCCGCTACAGGATTGCAGTAAGGATTTGTTTAGGTCGCAAGTATTTATTGAGCATTTTCTATGTGCATGTGAGATACATCATTGAGCAAAACAGATAAATATCCCTGCCTTCATTTGGCTTACATTTTAGCAATTAGTGCTAATGGATGCAGAGTGTCCAGCATATTACTTGGTGATTCGTAAATAAAAGTTATTGTTAAAACTATTATATAGGAGTATTCACATCCGATATTGTGATTAGAACTGCTGTCCAGTTGAAGTTCGCTCAAGAATTCTTAATGGAGCACCAAACTGATCCCATCTCGGGGCCCTTTGTGCCTAGGTCTCCTCTGCCAATAGCCTTCTTCCCCAAGATCGCCACACGTCTGCCTCCTCACCATGCCATATCTGGTCCAAGGTCACCTCTCAGAGGAGACGCTGCCTAAACTAGCCTCTTCTTCCTGGCCCAGCCCCATGTGTCTATCACCTCACCTTAGTTATTTGCTTCAGAGCCCTCACCGCAATCTGAAATTCTCATTTTTAAATGTCTGCTTGTTTAAGTATTTACTGTCCTATCTTCGACTAGAATGTGAGCTCCCTGAGCACAGAGACCCATGCTCTTTGCACCTAGAACAGGCCCTGGCACTTAACATTTACATGAATTAGCATCAGTGATACACCTTGCCTTGCTAGAAAAGAGCTGTAACGTATAAACATGGTGAGTCAAGGATAAAGCTGGCGACCTCCGGAGCAAACATTCAAACTTTACTACCAGCAGCCAAAGCAATACAGAGTTAGCAGAATGCTACAGAGGCTGGGCTTCCAGAGCCTGAAAAGACAAATCACTTCATTTCATTCCGAGACCTGCAAATTCTTAGAATCAAGGTGTTCAAATCATTGCACACTGAAGACAACAAAACCAATGGGAGCATAGGAATAGGACTGAGGTTGGAGATGATGAATTCAGGTCTGCTTGATCATGGAACTCCTCTGAGAAGGCAAGCGTGGCAGCTAGGAGAAACGAACGTCTATGGTTTATTTAGCCTCAAAAAAAAAAAAAACCTTCTGACAATATTTCAAGTCCAGGGCCATTAAAACACTGAGTCATCCTGGGATTGCGGGAACTAGCCTGACAAGGAAAGGGGATCAATGAATCAACAAGAAATTTATTGAACACGTACTATATACCTAACCTGCATCAAGTGAATTGGCTTAAAGACAGAATGCAACAAGAGAGAGCCCCAGAGGCTACACTGACGTTAGCCTTCTTTAATATTTTTATAAATGATCTAATATAGTAGTATGCACCCAATTCTCCAGCTCTGCTGAACAAACAAACTCTTCAGGTTAACGAAATACTGAGCTGATTGACTAAAGGGGCAGAAAGAGTTCACAATGTTACCCGATGCACAAAAGAATAGCAAAGGAGGAGCTTTGTGAGTGTAGAAAACTGTCTTGAACAGGCAGGAGTCCTGCCCCCCTAGGGAGAGTAAACTGAAAGGTTATGGAGGCCAAGGGCCTTATCTATCTTCTTTGTCACTGCATCCAGAACCTAAGACATAATGGGTGCTAATTTGGTGAAATAGAGGGGGAAAGGCACTAGACAGCTAAGATATGCCTTCCATTGGATTTCAAGGCATAGGTGGGGTAGAGGCACTGGATAGGAGGAGGAGAAGCTAAAACTGCACTCATAGCCAGCCTTGTTTCTTCATTCCTGAGACCTGAGCAGACAATGGGTTGACCGAGCAACCGTCAAGAACCCTGACTCTCCTGACAACGGGGAAGAAGTGGGACAGAGAGAAGAAGGTGGGTAATTTTCAGCCCGAACAAAATGGCCAACACAAGAAGCCTTTGTCAGATGAGAACATTTGGAAAATCAAGACTCTCCTGCTTCCCTCGTTCTAGCAATGCAAGATCTGAACAGCTAAGGATTTTCCTTTGTTGCATGATCTAAAATAAACATTTGACAAGTTTGATATCGCTGGGCTTTCAAATTATACCACGTTGTCACTGGAGCTCAGCAGCGACACTGTCTACGGTCTAATTTCCTAATTTCAAGAGGCTCCCCAGACAGAAACCTGAAACTTAAACAACAGCACAAGAGGAGAAAACTCGAAACTGTTTCATCAGGAATGGGCTTTTTTGAGAATCTCTGGCTCTGTCAAATGTTCTCCCTCCTGCTGCCAAAAACCAGGTGTTAGCTGGGAGGAGTAACTATGGACGATGTGATGGGAGACGGTGGAGATGTTTTAACCTGTGCACCTTGCTGTGCCTTTAGAATGAAAAGCCAAAGTGGGGACTGAGCCAAATCTTCTTCCGGGCCTGGAGGAAGGCAATCACAGAAAAGGTACGGCGTAGATTCCTCAAAACATGAGGAAGGCGGCTGCTGGCTGCAGGATGAGTGATTAGAAAAGGAGTTTGTCAAAGAGCCACAGCTACCCTCCAACTAAATGATTCCCAAGTTCTACTGGCTGGTCTGCAATAAGGAAGAGCATGATTGAGGATTACAATGGTCAAGAAGCAAGAACACAGCATTGTTAAATGGCCCAGGTCCTCCCTTAGCAAACAAATCTAAAACACCAGAATCCTGACGACTTTATTCAAGGGTCCCTCTTCTCAGGACCAGCCACATGCTCTCACACCTTTGAGCTTTTGCTCGTACTTCTTAATTCTAGCCTGTTCCCACCTAGAATGTCCAACTTAAAAACACAGTTCTATCCCTGCCTTCAAGACCCAGCTCAGATTCCATGCAAAGGAACCCAGGCTTTGGAGCAGGGCACATGAGGAATCTGATACCAGGTCCATCCCGCATGAGATCTGTGCCTATGGGAAGCCACTTAACTTCCCCCAGCCATTCTCCTCACCTGGAAAATGGAGCTGACACGATCTATTTCATTCACAGGGTTACAGATACCATGGGAGAATTAGAGAGGAGAACAGAGGCGGACAGGTAGCAAATTCTAAATCAGCACTACAAGCCGGTTTTAACTGAGAGTAAAATATGAAGGAGTAGCTAAGGGAAAGAGGCAGTTTGCAGAGGTTCAGATGGTAAATTTGGAGGTCAGGGAAGGGATTGGCAGGGAGCTATCATGTCCCTGAGGACCAGCCATTGCATAGGGCACTGGGAGATACAGAGGTGAGCAAAAATATGACCCATTCACTCAAGAGCCTTCAACTGAATGAAAAAGAAGTGGCCTTTGAAGCCAGGCCCACTTGGGAGTGAATTCCAGCTCAGCCATATTCTAACACTTGGTCCTGGGCAAGTGATTCAAATTCACCCAAGCTACTTCCTTAGCTGTAAGATGAGGTTAATATTAGCTACCTCACAGCGTTCTTCTAAAGATTAAGTGGGATACCTCCGTAAGAGCCAGTCCTACAGGAGAAGGCATAGACTTTCCTTATTTCCTTCTTATTGGAGTTTTCTGCCATGCCAGAAACATCCAAGTGTTTTGTTTTCATAAAGGTAATAATATAAGATTTGTGGAAAACAGACACCAAGTGTATTTTTTTCCATCTCCCTTTCTAAAAAAATACCAGTATACAAACTATTGCCCTATGTGTATTGGATGAGCATTGTGGCCTTCATACAATATTCTTTACTTCTTCCTGAAAAATAAAGGATCTGATGATTTGAATGCTTCCCCTGCCCTCATGATCAACAGCAATGCTGATCTGTGTATGTTTCCGCTAAATTATGTGCCATACTAGATAAAAGATTTGTTTTGAAAAACAGCCACTTCCAAAAATAAGAGAGTTTATCAATTCCAATCATTCTTATCCAAAATTAGTTGTCAAGTTTCAATGGCTGAAATGAATTTAACAACATAAATTTGGTACCGCTGCTGAATGACTAATGCAACCCTGTAGAGCAGGCCTGAATACGCAGCCCTGCTGGGGTTCACCAGCTACGTTTAAAATATCAGCACTTTTGTGTTATAATAGAGCCTATTAACAACACTTGACTGACATTAGATGTGGTCAAACTAAGCATCAATTAAAAAAATATGCTGACCTCCCCCAAACTTAAGAAGCCATTGTCCCACACTCACCAAAGTGAAATCGGAATAATTACTGTGGTGTTATGAAACCAACTTATTTGACCAATAGACAGCAATATTTTTTCACTGCCACAAAAAGCCAGCAAATACATTATGATGCTCTAGCAATATTGATATTCATAAAATCTCATTAGGCCAACTGGAAGTCAAACATTAGCCAATCATGCTCCTGACTCCTACTTACAGATCAAAGTTAAAGACGTGCTTTAGCCAGTTAGAAACAAAATTGAATTTGAGATCCGCATGGCTCTCATTAAGTAGCACTCTGTTAGGCTGTGTTTAAGATGAACAGCCCATAGGGAGCTTTTCCCAAACCAACAAGAAGACCTCCTTCCCACATCAGACTAGAAATACCATGACTGTTCATTCATTTAAATAAACACATTTTCAAGCAGGCTGGATTTCCATTGCCCTGCCTTCTCTCTTGCTCGGTCATTTCACCTTAAGCTGATTTATTTACAGCAAAATGAAAATCCTGTTTGAACCAAATAATTCTCATTTTCCAAATACACATCTCTGTATTGTGTCCACAGTACAATAGGCAACTATCTTCCTTGTGTGTTTCTTTCCTCTGACATTAGCGCTTAATGAAAAGGAAAGGCAAATAAACTGATTTAAACAGGTGTTATGCGTGAGCTGAGCTTCATGCAGAGGAAAACAAAGTTGAGTCAGGCGGTAGCGGAGTTGAGCTGGCACCCGGTGCAGAAGCAAAATCTCAGAATCCTCAGCTGTGGGGATAGAGCAGGGACTCCTTTTCCTAGATGAGACCATGTTTTGAAATTCCAATAAGCAGCACATGCCAGCAAAACGCGTCTCCCCTCATGCCGAGACGGTTCACTGCTTCTCCTACATCATTTATAGCCCGCAGCTGGGGGTTATTCCACAGGGTCGCCAGGCCAGGGAGCAATACCCAGAGACTGACAGCTTTGAGCTGAGCCTCATGTCCTCAAACGCTGACTGTATCTCCATGGTGCCATGTTATATACGTGTGTGTTTGTGTGTGAATCCCATCTAGTTGGTTTATACAAGGGACATCAAACAGAAAGAGGTTGATGTGATTTTCTTGTACCCTTTCAAATGAGTTGCTTTGGAGGATCTGTTTTAAAGTATTTGTTTATTTATTTATTTATGGCTGTGTTGGGTCTTCGTTTCTGTGCGAGGGCTTTCTCTAGTTGTGGCAAGCGGGGGCCACTCTTCATCGCGGTGCGCGGGCCTCTCACTACCGTGGCCTCTCTTCCCGCGGAGCACAGGCTCCAGACGCGCAGGCTCAGTAATTGTGGCTCACGGGCCCAGTAGCTCCGCGGCACGTGGGATCTTCACAGACCAGGGCTCGAACCCGTGTCCCCTGCATTGGCAGGCAGATTCTCAACCACTGCGCCACCAGGGAAGCCCCAGGATCTGTTTTAAAATAACTGAGAGCTTCACCACATTAAGCACAAGGCACAGCCTTCATTGCTTGCAGTGCATGGGGAAAGCATGAGTTAGTCTATGCCTTGTTCCCAGTGCACAGATTGGAAGGTAAATAAACCTTCTGACTCTGCACATTGGCAGACCCAGAACTTCTATTGTGGGGGGGCAGAGGTTGGGCAAGCAGGTTGGAATGGGGGCTGAGGGAACCTGTCTCAATGTGACATTCTGCATGGCAAGCGCACTGTTTTGACACAGCAGATTCATTTGGTGTGCGAGGGGAGCCTGCCGAGGGGAAGTCTCCAAGTCTCTCCAAGCTACTCTGATATACCTACTAGGAGTAACTACAGTTGTCTCCTGGTTAGTATCTGACTTGACTCCTTTTTAAGCCTCTTAAAACATGGAAGCATTTGAGGAAAGGAAAATAATTTAACCAAAATAGTAGAAGCGTTCCTTTTTTACAACAGAAATTTCCAATGGACATATTACCAAATAAATTCTAAGATTAAAAATTATAAATTATTTTTCATTTAAAAAATAACTGGATGCTGGTGTTTAGGATCCTGTACTTGAAAATGCATGAAATTTGATCAAACTAAAATTATGACAACAACAGGCACAACTTATGCAAAAGTATTACGATGAAAATTTTAAAAACCTGTGTATAGGAACTTCCAATTCACGAAACATTTTCAAATAATATGAACTCTCTGGATCTTCGTTGAAACTCTGTAAATGAGGTGGACAAGATACCAATATACCCATGCTGTACATCACAGAGGAAACTGAGGCTCACAAGTGAAGTGGATTGCTTGCATTCAAACATACAGTAACATGAACGAGTGCATCCCCGTGCCCCAAATAGCAGCTTCAAGTTCACAGCCTCTTCTACCATACCACAACTTTGTCTCCTCAAAGAAATGTTTGTGTTAAAGATAACCCCTCTGGGTGTAGAACAATTCTATCCCAGTAACAATGAGAACTCCTAGAACCTAGTTTTTGGTTTCCAATACCGTTCTCCAATAAAAGAAACCAGAGATCCTTGCATAAATGCCTGATTCTCAGACTGGGGCAAGAAATAAACTCTGGAGTATCTTGCAATGCCAGAAAGTAAGGAAGTGCTCAAACACACACACACACATACACACACACGTACACAATGATGGGAGCGTGTCAAAGGAACCCAAGAGCCAACCAAAAGAGTTAGCAATTGCCAAAGCTGAAACAAAATAAATAACACAGATTACCTATTTCTTAGAGCTCAGAGTATAAAATAAATATCCATGCACCCCTACTGATATAGGTAAATAATTGAAATAAATAAGTAAATGAAAGAGAGGAGACAAATATCCCATGCAGCAAAATTCCAAATAATTTCTGCACATTCGCTACCCTCAAAGAAGTGGAGTGTAACTTCAGCTTTTTAAGTGTGGGCAGTGCAGTGAGAACCCCTTCCTTCCAAAGAGTACAGTATGGGAAAAGGAAAAATAAAAGAATAACTTTACAGTGGAGAAACCTGCCAAACACTCCTTCAGATCAAGTTCAACATCAGCAGTGATAAGTCATGTTAATAGTATACACCCTTGACATGATGTGATTTACCTCTGTCACCTTCCTCACAAAATCCCATACGCCTAATCTAATCATGAGAAGAAAACATCAGACAAATCCCAATCGAGGGACATCCTGCAAAATGCCTGACCAATCCTCTTCAAAACTGTCAAGGTCATCAAAAACAAGGCAAGTCTGAGAAACGGTCACAGCCAAGAGGAACCTAAGGAGCCGTGACAACTAATGTAATGTGGTGTCCTGGATGGAATCCTGCTGCAGAAAAAGGACAGCAAGTAAAGAATTAAGGAAATATGAATAAAGCATGGACTTAATAGTAAAGTATCAATAATGGTGCATTAATTGTAACAAATGTACCATACTAACATCAGATGTTAATTATAGGAGAAACTGGGGCAGGGGGTGGGGGGCGGAGTATATAGGAACTCTGTATTACCTTTGCAATGTTTCTGTAAACCTAAAACTGTTCTAAAATTAAATGTTTATTAAAAAAAAAGATGTGTGTGTTGTCTCTGCAACAAAGCCACATACATGACACACAAACCATTTTACATGATCTAAGGATGGGACTTAATTCAGGGTAAACAAGGAAACTTAACTATGCTTTCTGTACACTGGCCCTAAAGGCAGCCCTAAGCCTTCAGGTATCTAAATGTTTTATAACGAATATTTTAAATCTATAAGATCCTCCATAATCTGTGGGTCATCCTTCTTTACCACTGAGCAAACTAGTAAAAGATCAGAGGCAACAGCTGCTAAGGAAGCAAGGGAAGCTTGGGGAAAAAAAATGTGTTGCAGGTGGTCCCAAATGTGCTCCCTGATTCCAGCCCCAACAGTACTCGACTGAGTGGTGGCGAAAGATGAAAAATCAGTGAGTCACTCACAGCTGGGGGAGTAAAAGGAAACAACTTCAGCTGGAGTGTGTGTGTACCCGGTGTGAAAGAGATCGGAAAATTGTAACTCCAAATGTCTTGGGTATTGACAGAGCAATCCATGTGGTGGCTAAGTGGACATTAATGTACTATACAGTACCTGTCGGAACCTCACAAACTAAGTTATTTTCCCTCCTACCTATACACCAAGAGGATATAATCTACTGAGGGGAAAAAAAAGAATTCTTGATTTTTAAATTGAGCTAAATTGCAATGCCCGGGCAGGGAGGGGGGCCCAAGTAAGACTCTACTCAGTGAAATGAGATGTGCTGAGCTCCTCTGAGCCTGGTCACTTCACATCACCCACCTCCAGCAAACGCCGGGCAATATTCCGTCAGCTCGTCGATGGAGTGGAGGCCCTCTGACATCTGCTCTGATATCCCATCTTTTTAGTGCCGAACAGCATTTTCCTGTCTCAAAGAATCATGGTGCGGTCTCAGTTTTGCAAGAGACCTGAAAAACTCTTGTATTCAGCAGATCATTTGATACCTGATGCATCACCATAGGATGTCTGCCAAAGGATCCTTCAGCCTCTCTTTGGGACGAGAACCTCACTACCTTTCAGGGCATGTCCCGAGGGCATCATTGTCCTTTCTTGATCCCATTTCTCTGACATCCTCTCTTACTCTTACTCCCCCACTCCAGCCATCTGATCTTCTCACTGTTGCTTGTGCACTCCATGCACACTCCTGCCACAGGGCCTTTGCACTTGTCTCTTCCTCTACTTGAAATGCTATAATGCCATATACTCACATGACTTACTCCCTCACCTTCTTCATATCTGCGCCCAAGTGTCACCTTCTCAATGAAGCTTTCCCTGACCACCTCATTTTAAATCGTCCCATTCCCATCTTCATCCCCAACACTCTCTCCTCCTTAATGGCTTAATTTTTCTCTACAGCATTTACCTATCTATCTATCTAACCTACTATATATTTTCCTGTTTATTTCTTTATCATCTTAGTCTCCTCTCTAGAATATAAGTTCCCTGAGGTCAGGGTTCTTTGTTCACTGTTGTACCCCCAGCACTCAGAACTGTGGTTTGCATATGTCACTAAGTTCGTACAAATTCATGAATGAATAAATGCTTAACTCTCAGCAAAACTTTCTATTTGTTTGAGCAGCTCACATCTATAGAAACCTTATCCACCACCCCTATTAAAAAAGTTAATCCATGATATGCATATATATGACATTCCACTTTAATGGTATTATAAACTTTTTATCAACATGTCTTTTAAGACTAAGTTTCGGTGTAGAAAATACAGTCACCTTATGTATTAAAAGTGATGTTAAAACCGTTTTCGTTTGTTTCTTCCTTAGGTAGTGAGTGGGGAAATTCACAAATACATGTGAAATTCACTTCTCATCTCTGTACTCCTCTCTTTTACATGGAGCCCAGCCCACTGATTTCCATATATGTCCACACTATAACTTGTACATGAATGTTCATAGCAGCATAAGAATCAAAAGAAAAAAGAAAGAAATACAAATGTCCATCAACTAGTAAATGGAAAAACAAAGTGCGATGTGTCTATACAAAGGAAAACCATTAAGCAATAAAAAGAAATAATCTACTGATACACACCGCAACATGGATGAACCTTCAAGACATTATGATACATGAAAGAAGCAAAATTCACATAGTATATGATTCTCTTATATAAGAAATGCCGAAAAGGCAAACTTACAGAGACATAAAGTAAATGAGTGGTCGCCTGGGGTTAAAGGTGGGATTGGAGCTTGAGGGCAAATGGACATGAAGATTCTTTCTGAGGTGATGGAAATATTCTAAATGTGGATTGTGGCGATGGTTGTACAATTACATAATTTACTAAAAATCATTGAGTTGTACACTGAAAACAGGTGAATTTTATTGAGTGTTAAATATACTTCAAGATATTTAAAAATGAAAAAAAAAAAAAACTGTTCAGGAACCAGCCAGGCACTGTCTCACCATTACCATTGTGTCACAAGTCAATACATTGTACAGAGACAGAGGAAGAACAGCCCGAAACAGGGGTTCTCTACCAGGGCAAAAACTAACTCTAGTTTTATCAGAGTGAGAAAATGCTGATGACACTGAACCCCAAGATATATTACGGTATCACAGAGGAGCACTGAAAAAGAAGTTTAAAAGTGGTCTCTGCCCTTCTGGGTATTTTTCAACTGAGAGAAATGAGATGTTCAGATAAACTCCCAATTTAAGAATATCTTAATTCCTGAGCCCCCAAAGAGAGAGCAATTCATCAAGCATTTATTCGTTCAATTTTCAAGACATATAGTGAACATTTACTTTGTGCAATCACTTGCTAGGTGTTGGCGACACACAGATGCATCAGACACAGTGAAGCACAGAATAGCTCTGATGCTGTCACTCAAGGCTCAGGAAGATCCAAAAGAAAACCCCCAGTTTTCTCTCCCTACAGCTGAGACTTCCTGGGAGGATAGAAGAGAGGGTTTTGGCAAGCTCACAAATATATCTCTCTCCAGGATTCTAAGAGAAGGATTAAAGCCCTAGAATGTGCTCCTGGGTTGACCAAGAAAGAAGAGAGGGCCTGGGGTGTCTTATATGTAATTCCCTCCCTCCCTCGAAGGCATGGCCTTCTGGGTTTCTGCTTCCCTGTCAGTCTCTTTTTTCAGGCAGACAGTTCATCTGTTGAAATCAATAGGTAGGAAATCAATAAAATGCAAACATGGCACTTTACCCTTGCTGGTTTAGACTCTCTCCTTTCAATCCTGAAAACACCGCAGCGTTTCCTTCACGTCAGCCCCCTTGGTGACTTAAAAGCCTCTTCAGTTTTTGCCATCTTACCGTTCTCCTCGGCTCTGATATGAAGTCACCTTGTTGTTTATACAAGGAAGGTGACTATTCTAAAACCCAGGGACTCTGTGTCTTGGATTCAGTCAACCACTATGAACTGCACATTGTATTTTAGTCCCTTGAAGCTTTCCCATCAGCCCAACAGAAGATGGAAGTAAATGTGGACAGATTGTGTTGTCTGCCCAGAGTGGTCAGAGACGGCCTATGATCGTAGACAGTTCTCTGTCCCGGGAGCCATTCAGATGGAGGGCTCAGGATGTGTCAGGGATCCTGGAGTCAACAGTCTGACAATGTTCAAGGTTGGCCTACACGACCATTAAAGTCCTTCTGATTCTGAGATTTTGTTATTCTAAATGGGCGTGATAGAGCCATATATTATGAAAGCAAAATAGCCGTGGTCGATATTGGGCTGGACAAAGAAGCCCCCTCCCCACAGAAATTTCTAGAAACATCTGAAGAGAAGCAGATTGTCAAAGACCAGAGAAACAAGTCAAGGAGGTGGGGCCTGGGTACATTAATATCAGTGGGACTACATCTGTACAGAGCAGCTGGAAAAGTCAGAAATATTGGGATACATTATGAGGAGAATAATACAGTATGGTGGTCGAGGTTTGAGGCTGAACTGGGTTCCCGTTTCACTTCTGCCGTTCCCTACGGTAGCTCAGCAACCTCATGCAAGTTATATAACCTCTTCTGGATATTCTCAATTAATAGGTCAGTTGGGGGTGGGGGGTGCTGGGAATCTGCATTTAACAAGCAGATTAACAGAGGACAGAATATTTGCCTTAGTGCCAAACCATTTATTGTTGGTTTTGTTCCTTGATAAGCACTCATCATCGAGGTCCTGGAACATGCCAGAACCTTGCTATAGTAATGCACATGAGACATGCCTCTCAGGTCTCTCAATTTCCATGTGACACAGTGACAGTTGTCCCCATTTTAAAGACAGACACTGAAGCTCAGCCAGGTAAGTGACTTGCCCCATTAAGCGTCAGAGCTGGGTTTCCAACTCACATCTTATGACTGCCGCCCAGGGCTCTTTTTCCATGATCTCATGCTGCCTCAGTAATCTAAATCACTCCTCTATCAACAACTCCAAGACCGATGATCCGGGCAGCCATATGGGACTAGTCATGGGATCTTCCCAGACTAATTCTGACATGTCTTTCATAGCAACAAAGAGCAGCTGCATTTCAAATACGATGTCACTGGCTGGAAATGGCACGCCGCCCAATGCATGGCCTCTTTAGACATCCTGTGAAAATGTCCTAAGAATCCTCTTACAAAGTGTTTATTTTGTCTGGTAATACTAAATACAAATGTTGTCTCCCTGGAATCTGGTAGCTTGGGGCCTATGTATAACTTTATAAAAGTAACTAACGCCTCTACACAGTTCCCTACAGAGGCCTCACTATATATATCATTAGTTCACAAGCTTCACTGTTGGGTAAAAATGCCATTAGAAAACATATCATTTACCCAATAGACTGAAATGGATCCCAAGGAGCTCTTCCAGTCTATCAGGTAATTATGGGGGAAACCCTTTATTATCTACCAGAGAAAATGGAATGCCGCTCCGGGGGGCATGAAGGTCCTTCCTCGCTCTTCGTAATAAATAGATGATCTCATTTTGTGATAACAACCATTGAACCTACTCTGATTTCTGGGGCTTTTTTCAAACATCCTTTTGTTGCTTTTCTTTTATATGTGTATATATATATGGCTAATAGCTCCAAGCCAACCATAAATAATAAAATACCTAAAAATTTCATTGTAATCCCATTCATAGCTCTATTTAGCAGAAGGGAGTACAAAATCCTCTGGAATCTCATTTATTTCACAACTGCGGTAATGACCACTTAAACAGGCAGCATATGGCATCCTCTTATCTCCCAGGGCCTTTGGAAGCTTAGAAGCCACAGGCCCAGAGTCTACTGACTCTTCAAATGCAACCACTCTGGGGACTCCAGCTAGAAACACAGTGAATAACAAGGACTTAACCTTCACTCTCGTCATCTCAAATCTTGAGGATCACTGGGCTAGGACTTTGCTTCCTCCCAAAACAAGCCACTGTTCAGAGCCTTCGACTGGAATACGGCTGTATCCCCTGGACCTACCGTGGTCCCTGGCATCCTGAGGCTCTGCGATAAAGGTGTATTGCATGAGAAAGTCCCTTCTTCCAGCTCTAACATCCTATAACTCAGTCACTATATTCACTGCTTTGTTCCAGCACCTAGAACAGTGCTGACACAGAACAGAATTACCTTTTTAGCTGGTGATGTTTCTTTCCTTTTTGCAACATGCCTCAACTGCGGTATTAACACGGCCTTTACTTCTTGAGCCTCCATCATCCCCCACTGTGCCACCCACAGTGAAAAACTGTAATGGAAGGAGGCGAATGGGGACATGACACAAGACTCATCCTTGAAAGCAGAATGGGGAAAAAGAGAGCAAAGAGATGTTCAAAGGCAGAAGAGGATAGTGAAGATTACAATAGGGAGGGCTAGTGAGGAACCAGCAAAGAGACACAAACAGAAGATGGAACCTGTATATTTCCCGACCATGCAGAGTGTGCAAAGCACCGTGCTAAACACACCCCTGAGAGGCATGAAGAAGAGCTGTCGCTTCTTAGCCAAAGACCCACAGCACTCATCAGAGAAGAGTCAACCTCCTCAGAGAAGCATAACCCAGGTTAAGACAATAATAATAATAGTAATGCCAACTCAGAGAACCACGTGGAAAAGACAGAAGTGGAGACAAGAAGGCAGTGCCAAGGAGGAAAGGTCAAAGGTGAAGAGTGCAAGCAACATACCTCAAACCACAGGTAGAGTGCCCGTTTGCTCTATTTTTCACATTCTCCACAAAAGTCAAAAGTCCTCACGATTTTTGGAAAAAGGTCTTAAAACTCAGTCTTTATGACTCTCTGCTGTCTTAACACTAGACGGGAAGCTCCTTGAGGGCAGAGCTTGGGCAGTATCTTCAAGCCATGGAAGAATTCTTGGGCTTCTTAGTGCCTAGTAGACGCCAGGCATTCTGAGGGGTGACAGGCATTCAAGTGACAAAACACAGTTGCTCTATCTTCAAGGAGTTTACTATCAAAAGAAGGGAACCAATAGGAAACATGGCGCTTTAATTACATCTGGGATATCTTAGGGTAGATACGTGTAATGAGTCAACCACCACTTATATGCAATAATGCAGATTCCATTTCCAGGAAATTATCTGCAATCTTGAAGGTTACCTTACAAGGGAACAGGTTTCTCTTTATGGCATACACAGGTTATCTTACAGTAGTATACTGAAAATAGCATGGGGGGAACAGCACAACTGAAAGCATCTTTAGTGGGATGTCTCGTGTCTTTAATCAACTATATGAGATTTTGGTTAAAAGATAGCCTTCAGGAAATGAGATTCCCCCTTAATCCTCTTTGCCCCTCCCTTCCAAAAAAAGAAAAAAAAAAAAAAAAGAAATGAGATAGAACTCCATAAACCACCATTATTTTTTTCTTGAACTGAAATGCATCTCTTTATTCATTAGGCTCTCTTGTTGGAAGCCAAAGTAGGATTGAATCAAAAAGGGTGGTGAAATGTGAGAGAATGCCCTCATGATGGCACCCAAATATTCATTTTAATATACAATTATTTAGCAACTAGTACTTGCAACTCACTGAGATTTAAGTAAATTCCAACCTATGCCTTCCAGAGTCATACAATCTAGTGCTGGAACACTTTTGCTAGAGGGGTTACCTGCTATTATGATATCTAGGTGTCCGTACTTTAAAGCAATGCCTGTAACGAATAAGGGCCACAAGTACTAAATGGCATGTTGCTGCTAGTGGTTTTTTAGAAGCATTACTCAAATAACATCATAAACACATGTGAGACTGCACAGCAGAAGAAAAGAAACAGTAAATGTACCGAGTCCTTTCTTGGAAGAGCTAACAATAAGACCTTCATTACTGTTTTTCTTAAAATCTGACTCTGTACAACATCACAGCATGCTCTACAATCTTACTTGAAGCAGTTAACTCTGGGGTGGGGGGGAGCTGAATATTCCTCGGAAAAGACTGTCCATTTCTACCTGCTAATGGGCCAGCTAAAATGACCATTTATATGCACAATCATTTACCTGATGCATAATACTTAACTCGAAAATTATCACTAAGAGGTATTGCCAGCACCAGCATTTGAGCACAGGGTTTTGGTGCAAATGCTAAAGCATTTCTACAGATAATGAAGCACTCAACAAAGTGCCCTTTGTTAGACAATAAAAATAAATGACTTCAAAAGCCATCAACGGGTGATGAAAAAAATATATTTTATAGAAAAGCAGTTGGAGATTTGGGGGTCAGCTCATATTTCATTATAATGGGTTTGTTTTGTCTTTTGTTTTTCTCTCTTTTTTAATCACAACCTACTCGGTATTCTCCACCTATAGCTTATCTTCGTTTTTTTATTAATAATAAAAAGAGCCACTGTCATTTATGGACTCTTTCTTTGTGCCAGGACTGGGCTAAGCAGTTTGCAGTCACTATCTTATTGACTCTTTGCATCTTTTTATGAGGCAAGTTCTGTTATGACGTCCTGTTCTACAGAGGAATTTGTGCAAAGTCAGCACAAAATCATACCTTTTTAAGAAACTTTGTAGCTTTCAAAGTGTTTTGACATAGTTGGTCTGATTCATGTGGCCTGGTTGTAACTTTGAGCACTGAGGGGCTAGTGTGTGTGTGTGTGTGTGTGTGTGTGTGTGTGCGCACATATCTTTTTTTAGATTTTTTTTTAGATACAAGAATACCACAACCTACAGAAGTGAAGTAACCTGTCCAAGGTGACACGTTTGCCAAGTGGTTGTAATAGACTACACCAAATGGCCACAATGCTTTACTTCCCTGTAACTACTCCCCTTTGCAATGTAATTTTGCTGTTCCTCCCACCAAGAGGTGGAGTCTCTTTCCCCTTGAGTCTGAACTAGCCTTGGGATTTGCTTTGACCAATCCAATGTGTTAGAAGCAGCAACGTGCCAGTTCTCAGGCTCAAGAGGTCTTACACTTTTCTGTGCTCTATTCGCCAAGAGAATGAGCTGTGCTAGCCTGATGGATGGTGAGAGACATATGGCCCAGCCGCCCCCCCTCATTCCAGGTAACGAGCCCCAAATCAAAGTGCCTAGCTAACCATCAACTCACTGCAAACACGTGCGTGAACTCAGAGGAGACAAACCCAAATTCCAAAACCACAGAACTGTGAGCAAAAAAAAAAGATCATTATATTTAACCATTAAATCTTGGGGTGGTTTGTTACATAGCAAGAGCTGACTGACACAGTGGCAGTGCTGAATACAGAGTTCAGAAGTCAATGTTTTTTATTTGCTACAGAAAAACTAGATTACTTTCTAATTAAAAAATAAATGTCGGGTGTGGGAGGGTTAAAGTAGCACTAAAAGATAAAAACATGGAATTATTTGATTTAAACAAAAGGTAGGGGTTAATTAATCCTCCGTGTGTGTTTCCTCACCAGATCATACCCACCATGCTACCAGGGAATGATGTCTCCCTAGGATTTACCATAGCTATTGCCTTACATCTCCAATCTATCAGTGCTTCTTCCTGCCATGAGAGACTGCATCCACAGTGACTACATGCCCAATTTGAGCTCTGAAAATATAATGAGCATGAAAAACTTTTAGCAGTATTTACACACATAAAATTACCTTTTTAATTAACATTGTATTAGCTCAATATTCTCCAAATCTTATTCATTTACATATCACTGTCACAATCTTTGCTAATCTGCAAACTACCAATATTGTTATTTACTGAATATTTTTCTTTAAATGAAATTCAAATTGACTCACGTTTTTTACTTTGCTTAATCCTGAGATAATAACCATGAGATCACTTGTTTTGTAAACTAATGATGAATTTTTCTACATAACTGTTAAAATAAAAATGCATACATTCATCTGTGTACCATCTAAAATCATCCCGCTTGCCATACTCTGAGAAATACTGCATGACCCATATTTGATTGACTTCAACTCTTTACCTTTGACTATTAGCTATAGGGGAAGGGCAACTTACAAGGCTTTTCTAGGCCCAAGGGAACTCTGATGGAGATGACAATTCAATTGGTCACTTACTTGACCAACACCCTGCCATCTGAAGAACCATGAACAAATGTTCTAGCCCTGGGCCCAGCAAGCAAATGCTATTTCATTGGTCTCAACTGAGTTTTTGACTCTTTTCGGCACTCTTGATCTGAATAAGCTATCACCAGGCCCCCAGATGGCTTTGAGGCCATGAAACTGTTCATTCCCATCCATGAGGACTAGAAGATGGGTTTGCAAAAGTATTAGAATGTTCCCAATGCCCTGCATCATTTTTTTAAATACTTTTCATCCTCAACATAGACCTTTAAGTAGAAGCATTTAAAGTCGTGGTTCCTGTGTCATTTACAAAATCAAGACTCAAAAAATGACCTCTCAAAAAAAAAAAAAAAAAAATGACCTCTCTGGGACTAAACAAGTTGCCTCGGATTCATCCAAGTAGGCACCTGTCAGTCCACAATAAACCAGCTCCAGCCCTGGGAACATATTTTTGCCCCTTCAATTATTGCCCACAAACAGTATCAAGGAAATGCCATAAAACGGAGTAAACCTTAACTTAATCAAAACATTAAGTAAAAGTCTCCATGGTTTCTTTGAGAATAAGATGGTGGACTTGAGTGAATTACTAACAGCCAAAAATCACTGTAATCAGGAAGTATGGTCTAATGGATTAGTATCTACAGGAGGGATCATAGGGTAGGGTGTTAGAATGAAAAACACAGGCTCAAATCCTCTCTGGGTTGAATCCTAATTCTGTCTAAATATCTTGGGTAAATTATTTAGTTTCTCTCTTATTAGTTATTTATTTCCTCCATGTATGCATGGTGATAATAATGGTCATTACCTTGTAGGGTTCTTGTGAAGATTAAATGAGCTAATTCATTTGAAACCCTTAGAACAAGACCTTACATGAGTTAAGTACTTAACACTAGCTATTGCTGTAAGTAATTCTGATAATTTCCTTTTTATGTCAATACGGGATAGCTACTTTGGGTGTCACAGGCTCTATCCAGCTCCACATGTTTGCCAGCTCCTTGAAGGAGTGTGTATAGATCATGCTGATTAACTATGTATGGGTACCTGAAGATAAGAAAGAGAGCTCATACAATAGATGTCAGAACGAAAGTTCTAAGATACCTTGACAAACAGAACCTTGGGCACGGAGCCAAGAAAACTCAACAAGGATAAAAGTAAAGTCCCGCATGGTCAACTATAATAGTTGAAGCAACTCTAAGGAAAACCTTGCTTCATAGAGTCTGGTTGGCCAGTAGCTGATGTGTGCTCCCGACTGAGGCAGAAATGAAAAGGGCCATAGATGTCTCCCCCGACAAAACAATACGGAGGCCCATTTTCCTGAGAAGAAACGTTTCTGCAAGCCCTCGGGCCAACAAGATCACATCTGGTATAAGGTGCTTTGTTCTTGGTGCCACCTTTTAAGAGGAATAAAATGAATAGCAGGCTGGATAAAGTATTGAAACCAAGTCACCTGCGGAATGGCTAATGGCCTCAGGGGTATCTCCACTTGGGCAAGAGAATCAAGTCAGTCAATATTTATGAGCACCTACTATGTGTCAGGCCAGGGCACCAGGAATCACATGGTGAACAAGACAGACAGTATCTCTGCCCTCAATAAGCTTACAACCAGTGCAGAGAGTGACACAATAAACATGTAATCAAAGAAATAGCAAAAATCACTTTAGGCCCTGAAAAGTGCTGCAAAGAAGATAAAATAGCTTATGCAATGCCTTTCTAAGGAAATGGCTCCAGGTGGAAATAATATAAAGACAACCAGATGGGAGTAAGGAGAAAACGATATGTTAGATGTAAAGCATTTATCAGAGTGCCTGGCACATGGTACAAGACTCCATCGCCGGTAGTTGCATCAACAATAACAACAGCAAATATTTCTACAGCACTTACTGAATGCCAGACACTGCTCTAAGCTCTTTACATGCATTAAGTCATCTCTGTTGGGTAGGGATCCTTATTACCCCATTTTATAGGTAAAGACACTGAGGCACAGGGCACTTAGTACGTTGTCTACGATCACACTAGTTACAAGCTAACAAGATCCAGGCTCTGGAGCAGGCAGCCTGACTCCAAAGCCTAGGCTCTTGGCTACTATGCCTTCCAAATACTGAAGGATCATCTCATAATCTCATTGAAAGGAATTGTCTAGGTACTGAGTTGGAACAGAGGGCAGAAATAGAACCAAAGTGAGGGAGTTTCTTTAAGGTCTTGAAAAAGAGCCTTGTGAATATGAATCAACAAATGGTCTTTGCACACCGGCATGTTTCCTTCACCCTGGTAGGCATGAGACTGGTGAAAACCACACGTTTATATTCAGAATAGACTTGCAGCAAGTGGATCGGCATTCCTGTAATATAAAATCATCTTCTCATGGGCAATGGTTTCCCTTCCTCCCTCTGTTCTTTCATTCTCCCTTCGATGACCTTGTTACCTATATCAGGAACATCTGATCTTGAAAAGGATCTGCTAGTGATAAAAGGAAAAACGCAAGATTCGACTTAGTGTCTTGCCTGGCGGAGATGTTCTTTTAATGAAATGTTACAGGAGTCTAGTTTCTGGGAAATAATCAGTTTGCAAGTTGAAGAAAAAACATAAAACTCCACGGACACAAAGACTGGTGTGACAAATACTTGCTTACCCCCCCCCAAAAAAAATTGCCTACTGAATCTTCCTTGGCTGCATTCCTAAAATAATGCACTGCCTTGACATCCTGTGTCCAACTTTCTTAGTTGCACTTCTGTCCTCGGCCATCATTAGAGGAAGTGAGGAGTTGTAAAAGCATTGCCGAGCTACCTGGAATTGGGGATAGAAATTCTAGGAAGCCAATGGACGATAACAACAACAATAATAGTAGCTAACTATTATTGAACAGAATAACGCATTTGGCACTGTTCTAAGTATTTCACCTGGAGTTCAGTACTTTTATTATCCCCAATTTGGAAATTAGAAAACTGGCTTCTTAGGGAGAATATGTAAATTTACTGAAAGAAAAAAAAGAATATTCTATTTTCTGGTGAGACAACAGATGGTCCAGTGGTGAGCACTGAACTATATTTTTCTTTCTCACCTCCCATGGGTCTTTAAAGAACTCTGAAACTAACATTGAAGAGGTATTTGAGAAATTAATCAGCCAGTTCTTACCAGGTGTTAAGCCCATACCTGATATGTGGGCGGTCTCTTAGTTTTGCAACCACCAACCCCATCAGGTCGCCAAGGGCAGATAGGGTGCCTCCCAAGGACCTAGCTGAAGACCTTGCACATAGTAGGTGCTCAGGAAATACCTGCTGGTTGACTAGTTTCCTCCTCTAGGCCCAGCCTCTGCCTGGGGCCGATGATAGTGAGGATGTTATTCTCGGTGCTGGTGATGGCTTTCTCTCCTTATCCACCATGACTTTTTTGCTCTTTTTTTGTCCTTCAGGGTCCAACTGAAGTTCCATTTGGCTCAAGAAACATAGAAGGAGGGGCTGAATCCCAGTCTGACTCAGAGATATCCCAGCTAAAATAATTTTCTGGAGTCAAGGAACTGCTTTTCTCCAGGAAAGAAATGATGAGGAAGAGGGAGAGGGTGATAAGAAGAGGCAGAAGGAGAACGAAAAAGACCAGAGGAAAGAAAGAAAAAAGAATAGGATGGGAAAAAGAGAAAGAGACAAGAGAGCTACGTACCTCTCCTGTCCCTGTCTCAGTGATACTATGAGCTTCTTGAAAGGCAATGTGTTCTGAGAAGAGGATTTTTTTTCACAGTCAAACAGGTGTGGAGGCTTAATTATTATTTTAACAGTGTGTTCGAGAAAAGTACAGACACTGATCTATACAATTACTCTCCTCAAATACAGACATTTGCCTCTGTTTTCACACATATAAAATGAAATCATCAGATGTACCAAATGTTGACATTTTCCCTCATGAAATACCAGATATTTCCTGAAACTTGGGTAATTATGTCCTTCACCACCCTCCACAAAAAAAAAAAAAAAAAAAATCTCAGCCTGTCACAATGTAATTCCAAAATCATTAAAATTGTTAAGTTATATACTTGAGAAACCGAGAGAAATCGAGAAAAACCAAGAGGTGGATGATTTTCTCATCTTAAAACTGGAAAGTAGATCAGTCACAAAGCAAACCTTGGAATTCTCCAAAAGAGCTAGGATGAGCGTGCCTCCAGAACCCCGGAAACGCCCATCAGTGAAATTGCAGCATTTTAAAAAATATTTATTTATTTATTTTTGCCTGCACTGGGTCTTCGTTGCTGCGCACAGGCTTTCTCCAGTTGTGGCGAGCGGGGGCTACTCTTCGTTGCAGTGCACGGGCTTCTCATTGCGGTGGCTTCTCTTGTTACGGAGCACAGGCTCTAGGCGCAGCGGGCTTCAGTAGTTGTGGCACGTGGGCTCAGTAGTTGTGGCTGGCAGGCTCTAGAGCGCAGGCTCAGTAGCTGTGGCGCACGGGCTTAGTTGCTCCGCGGCATGTGGGATCTTCCTCGCCAGGGCTCGAACCTGTGTCCCCTGCATTGTCAGGCTGATTCTTAACCACTGTGCCACCAGGGAAGTCCCTGCAGCATTTTAAATGTACACAATCATATGTAACCCCCGGTCCTCTCCAAGGCAGTGACATCAGTGTAGTAGTTCTCCCCTTGCCAGCCTAAGAAACAAGGTAGAGCAGCCGCCAACTTTCAGTTCAAAGATTAGGCTCTTTGTATGGGTGATTTATTACATGTTTATAGCTGGAGAGAACAAAGTTTTTTTTAGTTGAGAATATTACTTTCTTCCAGGGCTTCGGGATTTTTACCTTCTTCCTCTCCTTTAAAGCAGCAAAAAGCGTTATATGTATGAGGAATCATCCCTGGGCTAGATTCTATTTACAGATATTTGGGGGAGAGGGGAAAAGGAAAACATTTCTTAAAGCAATCTTTGGTTACTCATATACAGCAAGTTCGATTTGAATGTTCATGAATTTGTGGCATGTTGATACCTCTGCTGAACATGTCAATTATCAGACTGCGGGCAGATTGGAGCCTTTAGCCCTGCATGAGGCAGAGAGAAGGTAGGAGAAAGAAGACAGAGAAGGGGAGAGAGGGCAAGGCAGACCAAGAGAGAGATAAGAGGGACACATAAACGAGAGACAGACAGACAGATGGAGAAGGAGGCACATACAGTGCCAAATGCCTCAGAATGCAAAGAGGACCCTTCTGTGCAACCATTAAGTTACAGTCAAACAACCTCAGAGTGAGTGTTAGGGCTTCAAACAACCCCACCTGTCACCTCCTGCATCTGTGCCTCATGAGGCAGGATCACCCAGTTATTAAGAGTGTGGGCGCTTCTGAATCAGACACCTGGGTTCAGGCCCATCATGTGCCACATGCTTATGTCGCATGTGACCTTGGGTAGTTTATTCACACTCTCTGTGTCACAGTGCCCTCAGTCTACAAATGGAGCCCAACAGCAGGGCTGTTGGAACAATTAAATGAGTGTGAATGCAGGTAAAGAACCTAGAACACTGCCTGGCACGTGGGAGGGAAGGACTCAGTACACATTTGCTGCTGCTACTCACAACTTATCATCACATTATCATCTCTGAAGGTAGGTTGCAAAGAGGTTGCTACCCAGTTCGAGCCACTTGGAGCATGTGCTCCTTTGCGTGGGGGCATGATGGTTCTTCTAACCCATTCAGTGTCACTGGTCACCAGAACCATGGGCGGGACTGCCAAGGAAAGACAGCCACTAATTGCCAGCAAAAACTTGTGTACCTGCTTGACCACTGAAACTGCTTCTGCATGTGCAGCCAGAGGTGTTTTCCAAATGAGCATCTACTTGTGAAAAACTTAATGTGCTTTCCTTTAAATAAACCTATTGTTTCATTGCCAAACACTGCACCACCTAGAGAGAGGACAGTGCAGCTGCAGCTCCCATCGCCTCCAGGGACTTTGGGGTTTTAGGACAATAAAATGCCATGAATACTAGTCCTCTTTGCTATGCACCTTAAAATGATGTCACTTGTCATCTGGAAATACCCTCCTTGACTCAAGATGATGATAATAGCAGTGATGATGATGGTGGTGATGGTGGTGGTGGTGGTGGTGGTGGTGATGGTGGTGGTGGTGGTGATGACGGTGGTGGTGGTGATAGTGGTGATGATGGTGGTTGTGGTGGTGACGGTGGTGATGGTGGTGGTGGTGATGGTGGTGATGGTGGTGACGATGGTGGTGATGATGGTGGTGGTGGTGGTGGTGGTGATGATGGTGGTGATGATGGTGGTGGTGGTGATGGTGATGATGGTGGTGGTGGTGGTGGCGATGATGGTGGTGGTGATGATGATGGTGGTGGTGGTGATGGTGGTGATGCTGGTGGTGATGGTGATGGTGGTGATGATGGTGGTGATGGTGGTGACGATGGTGGTGGTGATGATGATGGTGGTGGTGGTGATGGTGGTGATGCTGGTGGTGGTGATGATGACGGATAACATTTATTGAGCACTCTCCATGAGCTGGCACTACTCTACATGCTTTACCTAGATTATCTCATTTACTTCTCATGAGTACCCTAGGAGATGGGTAGCCTTTTATACCCATTTATATAGATAAGGAAACTTAGGTGCTGAAGAGTTAGGTATCTTGCCCATGGTCATACAGCAGGTGACTCCAGAATCTTCACTCTTAATCACCATATTAGGCTACCTCTAAAATTATCTAATAGAAAAATCACTGATTTGGGAAATCCAATTGCTAGTTCTGGTTCTGCCCAACTACTTTTTCACCTATTTAACTAACCTGGCTTAAGTCACTTTGCAACTTTGGTTTCAGTATCTTCTTCTAAAAAAGAGTAGCTTTTACATTAAATGTCTGTTAAGGTCTCTTCCAGATCATCAATTGTATGATTTATTCATTCATCTAGTAAATAATAATTGGGGATTAAGCATCTATTGTGTTATAGGCACTGTATTGGTCCTTATGCAACAGGGGTGTAAAAACAGATATGTTCCCTACCTTTCTGGAGCTCATGGTCTAGAAGATGAGATGACGTTAAGTAAGCAGACAAGTAAATATGTAATGACAAATTTTTATAGGTGCCCTAAAGGGCAAATACCAGGGTCCCATGAAAGAGGATAATATGAAGAACCTGATTTAGACTGAGGGATCTTTTGAGGATGTGATATTTAAAATAAGGACTTCAACATAGTAGAAGATGATTAGTTTAAGAGTCCAAGAAAGGTATTCCAGGTTGAGGGACCAGCATATGCAAAGGCCTGAGACGGGAAAGAATATGGTATATTCCAGGAACTGAGAAAAGGCAATTGTAGTTAAGACATAGTGAATAGGGGAGAAAAGTGGTACCAGACAGATCTGGTAAAGCAGGCAGGTGGCAGACCATTGGTGTCTTTGTCCATCCATGTCCTGTATCCTAAGACTACATCAGAATGCTAATAATTGCCACAGTAGACAAGTCTTCCCCATTCCCAGCTCCAAGGCCTCCATCTCAATATCAGGCTTTCCCCAAGGAAATGGATATTGAGCTTAGGGATCAGGCAGAGGCACTAACTTTTAAGGAACTCCCAGGCACCATTAGTGCTTTGACAACATTTACCTATATTATTCTCTTCACCAACAGGAATGGTCCTGGGGGAAATAGAGTAAAGAAGGGAAAAATGGACAACTACCTGGATAATTCAAGTCAAGTTTCCAATATTGCCTCAAAAACTGACGTGAGTGATCCAAATAGCACTTGGATTCTCCATTTCACTCCATATATGTAGATACAACTGTGAACCCATCAAGAAGCTCTGCTGTACCCTGAGAAAGCCCTACCTAAGCGCTTTAGCCTACCCTCTGGCAAGACGATGAAATAGGAAGCATTTGGTAATTGTCCTCTTAGACTTCCAGGTCCTTCTAACGTCACCCCTTCCAGGGAGCCTTGTCTAATTGCCCCTCTGAACTCACTCCTTGGACTACTATAGTTCTTGCATCATACCTGCATAGGTGGTTATCTTACTCTGACTTGCACTCACAAGTTGTTCACTAGGTGGTGAGCACCTTGAGAGCAGAGTCTGACTTAGTCAAAGGTCTCCTTGCTGGAACCTGGCACAGTGGCTGCACAGAGAAGACCCTCATGCTCCATGCATTTAGTTTAATGGATTTAATCATCTGTAGCCCTAAATCTTTCATTGCCTGCCTCACCCCATCCCTACCAGCCGGCCCTGAGCACCCCACCAAATGATTTCACGTGGCAACTCTGTTCCTTCCACCATTTCTCAGCAGCCCCTTCCCAAGCACACCTGTTCTGTGTCCCATTTCTGCAAGGCTCTGCCACTGCCTGCTAGGTTACAAGGGATGGAAATTGGTTGATCCAATAAATAAATAAGGTACTCAGCTAAGGAGGTTCCCTCCCAGGCAATCTCATACCATAACCCAATCAAGATGTCCAGAGTTACAGAACACTTGTAAGAATTGTGGACTTCTGGACAATAATGGGGGTTCTCTGCTGCAGGCCAGTCTCTGGTAAAATCACAACACATGGGAGGCTACCAACTCCGCTCATGGTTACAACCGACCTGTAAGTAATCTCATGAAAACAATAAAAATAATTATCTCCATTATTTCCCGAACCCCTACTAACTCTCAGGTGCTAATCCTCTCCAAGCCCTATAAATTAGGTTTTATTAGCCCCACATTACAAAGGGGGAAACTTAGCCTCAAAGAGATGAAATGACTTCTGCATGCCATGCCGCTGAAATCCCAAGGCAGGTTTCAGCTGCACTCTCCATCACCTGGGCTCTTTCTACCCTGCCTCCTCATGCCTCTAGAAATAAAGGAAAACTACAGCCAGTGGCCAACCCCCACTCTTTTCTCAAGCTCAGCATATTTCCTGCTGCTGGAGGAAAGTGACGAACAGCTGCAGCATCCTCCAGAGGAAGATCAGTCTGCCTTTCATTGGAAAAAGAGCTTCCCAGAGAAGAACGCAGAAGGAGCTTATGTGGAGCCCAGCACTGCCCCCTTCCGTGAAACAGGGCAGCACAGCCAATCCCCCAGATGCCATGAGAGGAACAGACCCCACCGCTGCTGGGTGAAGAAAGCTGCAGCCCCTCTATTTGTGTTCATAGTGGACAACAGGCAGGTCTCCATAGTTCTCAACACCAACCTGGGACATTAACAAGGCATGAGACTGTCACGTGATCCAACATCCATGAACGAAGAATTGAGCTCCATGTGTTCTTTGAGCAGAAGTTACAACTCATCAAAACGGGGTCAATGTCAGCCTGAACATGAACGAGGGAAGGGAAATAACATCCAGTAGGCACCAGGTACTGGGATGGGCATTTGATATACCTTATCTCTGAACTGCCTCCAGAGAAGAAGTATTACCTGGAGTCCCACTGTGCAGAAAAGGAGACTGAGGCTCAGGGAGGTGATTTACAAAAGCTGACATGGCTAGCAAATGGTAGATTTTGGTTCCATGCCCGCGTCTGTTTCACTCCCAGGCTGATGCTTTTTCCATTATACCATAATGTCTCGCCTTTGCATGCTTTCTGAACTCCATTTGTTGTGATTTTCAGCTGCTTGGATGGATTGCACACTTGGAAATCCACCAAAAGCAGATCCTACATCTTTAGCAATCCACATAAATGCTAGGCCAAATTCCAACCATCTTTTTCACAAGAGAACTCTCCACCCTGAGTAATGGGGCTTTAAAAAAAGAAAAGAAAAGAAAAGAAAAGGAGAAAGGCAAAAAGTAATTTGCAGAGGAGGCCTGTGTGATTCAGATGGGTGTGGGTGGCCGAAGCTGGCACAGATATAATCACAGCCCATCGTCAGAACAATGAAGCCATAAGTCCAACATCTGAAGAATGCCATTCGTTCACTCCACAATGATTTCTGAGTGCCTCATTTCAACAGAGCAAAGCACTGTGGGAGTGACAAAGGAGCAAAAAGCTTGGGCCCAACCCACAGGGAGTACACAGCACTCCCATTCAGGTTCTCAGACATGAAAACGGGCATCTATACTGAGGAACATTACATTTTTCAGACATACCTAGATAGACACCTGTGATATGAACCTCTTCCCCTGTCTCTAAGCTTAGATGTTTGGTCCATGTCTCCACTAGGATTTCTTCCTTATTTTCCTTTCTTTCTTTCGTACTCCTCTAGTTCTATTTCCTTACCTCTCTGGTGGAACGTGTAGTGCAGGAAAGAACGTTGTCCTGGAGATAAAAAGTGTCCATCCAGCTCTGTCATCTTCTAGCTATGTGACCTTGGACCAGTCTTTATGTCTCCTGAACCTCTATTTGCTCAACAGTAAAGGAAATGTAATAATCCCTATTTCAAGGGTTATGTGAGGATTAATTGAGATAATAATAGGTGAAAGTCCTTTGGAAAATAGCACACTGCTAGAAAAAAATGTCCACTTTTACCACCAATGCTAAGATTTATTATTTATGTTAATGGTTAATATTCAGCTGAACAGAAAGCCCTGCCAATTGGCCGTCATTCTTTCTGGTTTTCCTTGGGCAAAGGCTGGCTAAGCAAAAAAGAAAAGCCAGACAAAGAACGCTATTTTGTGAATTCTTCCCCAAAAGGACAGCATTGTAAGTCTGCCGTGAATAAAGAGTGTAAATTATATTCAGCATGATATAAGTAATGACATATCAATTAACTGTGTCAACAAGGTCTAAAAATATGCAAATTACTGTACTTCAATTAGAAAAATCTACATCCTTAGAGAATATTGTAAATCAGGAAATTTGGGAGACATTAAGAGTAATCAGTGAGGGAAAGCATGTACTTTTTGCCGTACCCTATTTTTATACCTACATAATGAAATAATTATAGCTACACTGTATTTATGCCTCTGCAAAAATATTAAAATCTTAAGATCTTTACAATGATAAGTTAAATCTGTATTATGTTTTCAGACAACATTAATTATAAGGAAAAGAAATCTATTATCATTCAATATAAGTAAGTTGAAACTAATTTGGATATGTAAATTAGAAATGCTGTTTTTTCTCAGTACCAGAACGTTAGAAAAGAAGAAGCAAGAAGAGATATCTAGATCAATTACTGAGTCTATAAATGCAAAAGCTTTAGCATATTTAAGTTGTAATGCAAATTTACGAATGTTTAGTAACTTTTCTCAAAAATATCAAACTATTTGGCTTTTGCATTTTAGAGGTTCTCCTGGTTTTCTTTGTTTAAAATGCATTAATCTATCTGTTTGGGATGTATTTGCTCTTACCTGAGTTGGCACCTAGCTGTAACTCCCAAACAAACCGCAAGAGACACGGTTGGGATTGTATAAGGTGATGCCAGTTTTCAATGACAGGGATATTCACCACAGTAACAGAGGAGTGCTACCTTTGCTTTGAAATTCAATTAGCATCAATTACAGAGATGCCAGAGGAATGCAAGGGAAAGAGACAGAGGACTCCATCAAAAGCAGCTCACCTCTCCCCAGCCTTCCAGGGAAGTACATCCCTGCGGAAAGTCCTGCAATAAGCCTCCTTGGCAACTGATGGGTTTTACCCTAACTAATTGCAAGCTATATGAGGCTTCATCAGGAACTGAAAATTCTGACCCCATAATGGTTTTTTCCCGCGAAGTTTCCATGCTCAGCCTCTTTTCCACGCATAGGGATGCCATTTACATGTCAAGACCCAGAGTTCAACATCATCTTTTATAAAATCTACCCCAGCAGTTGCAAGCAGAGTTGCTCCCTGCCCTAGCTTTATGAAGCCTAGGGCATTGTGACTCTTAGTGTGTCCATTCCCCAGGCTAGGAGCAGCGTGAGAACAGGTACGGTGCGTTTTCTCTGTTGGTGCTCCAGGGAGGCACAGCAACTCTTACAAAGCAGACACTGGATCAAGAGTACACCAATAAACAAAAGGAAGGAAGAAGACTGGGCAACTCTCTACCTGGAAGAATGTATTCTATCAGCACTAAGTGTGAAAACTTTCATTAAAGCACCCAGTACTGATTCAACTCTTTCCTTGGTTAAACCAACTAAATAACCAGAATTCGAGCTGCTTTAATGAAAAATGGGGAAGAAGGTGAAGTTTACCTCCACCCTTAGCATCCCTTTTCTATTCTCCAACCCCACTTCCCCCAGCAACTCCCATGAGACTTCCATTCTCTGCATGCTTTCTTTACCTGCCCTCATCTAAGTCTGCTTCTCTAGAAAACATCTGATCAAATTGCTCACAATAAGTGGCAGGGTTTACTATAGCAACTCTTCCAGGAGCTTTGTTCTGAACATGGAATAAAATGTTATGTCAAAAGAACCAAAAAATATAGCAGAGGGAGGAACACTCCCAAACTCATTTTACGAGGCCACCATCACCCTGATACAAAACCCAGACAAAGATGTCACAAAGAAAGGAAACTAAAGGCCAATATCACTGATGAACATAGATGCAAAAATCCTCAACAAAATACTAGCAAACAGAATCCAACAGCACATTAAAAGGATCATACACCATGATCAAGTGGGGTTTATCCCAGGAATGCAAGGATTCTTCAATATACACAAATTAATCAATGTGATACATCATATTAACAAATTGAAGAATAGGAATAATATGATCATCTCAATCGATGCAGAAAAAGCTTTCAACAAAATTCAACACGCATTTATGATAAAAACCATCCAGAAAGTAGGCACAGAGGGAACTTACCTCAACATAATAAAGGTCATATGTGACAAACGCACAGCCAACATCGTCCTCAATGGTGAAAAAATGAAACCATTTCCACTAAGATCAGGAACAAGACAAGGTTGCTCACTCTCACCACTATTATTCAACATTCTTTTGGACATTTTAGCCACAGCAATCAGAGAAGGAAAAGAAATAAAAGGAATCCAAATTGGAAAAGAAGAAGTAAAGCTGTCACTGTTTGCAGATGACATGATACTATACATACAGAATCCTAAAGAGGCTACCAGAAAACTACTAGAGCTAATCAATGAATTTGGTAAAGTGTTAGCATACAAAATTAATGCACAGAAATCTCTTGCATTCCTATACACTAATGATGAAAAATCTGAAAGTGAAATTAAGGAAACACTCCCATTTACCACTGTAACAAAAAGAATAAAATACCTAGGAATAAACCTACCTAAGGAGACAAAAGACCTGTATGCAGAAAACTATAAGACACTGATGAAAGAAATTAAAGATGATACAAACAGATGGAGAGATATACCATGTTCTTGGATTGGAAGAATCAACATTGTGAAAATGACTATACTACCCAAAGTAATCTACAGATTCAATGCAATCCCTATCAAACTACCACTGGCATTTTTCACAGAACTAGAACAAAAAATTTCACAATTTGTATGGAAACACAAAAGACCCTGAATAGCCAAAGCAATCTTCAGAAAGAAAAACGGACCTGGAGGAATCAGGCTCCCTGACTTCAGACTATACTACGAAGCTACAGTAATCAAGACAGTATGGTACTGGCACAAAAACAGAAATGTAGATAAATGGAACAGGATAGAAAGCCCAGAGATAAACCCACGCACATATGGTCACCTTATCTTTGATAAAGGAGGCAAGAATATACAGTGGAGAAAAGACAGCCTCTTCAATAAGTGGTGCTGGGAAAACTGCACAGCTACATGTAAAAGAATGAAATTAGAACACTCCCTAACACCATACACAAAAATAAACTCAGGGGCTTCCCCGGTGGCGCAGTGGTTGAGAGTCTGCCTGCCAATGCAGGGGACATGGGTTCAAGCCCTGGTCTGGGAAGATCCCACATGCCGCGGAGCAACTAGGCCCGTGAGCCACAATTACTGAGCTGGTGTGTATGGAGCCTGTGCTCTGCAACAAGAGAGGCCACAACAGTGAGAGGCCTGAGCACCACAATGAAGAGTGGCCCCCACTTGCCGCAACTAGAGAAAGCCCTCACGCAGAAACGAAGACCCAACACAGCCATAAAATAAATAAATAAATAAATAAATAAATAAACCCAAAGTTAATAAATAAATAAATAAATAAACTCAGAATGGATTAAAGACCTAAATGTAAGGCCAGACACTATAAAACTCTTAGAGGAAAACATAGGCAGAACACCCTATGACATAAATCACTGCAAGATCCTTTTTGACCCACCTCCTAGAGAAATGGAAATAAAAACAAAATAAACCAATGGGACCTAATGAAACTTAAAAGCTTTTGCACAGCAAAGGAAATCATAAACAAGTCAAAAAGACAACCCTCAGAATGGGAGGAAATATTTGCAAATGAAGCAACTGACAAAGGATTAATCTCCAAAATTTACAAGCAGCTCATGCAGCTCAATATCAAAAAAACAAACAACCCAATCCAATAATGGGCAGAAGACCTAAATAGACATTTCTCCAAAGAAGTTATACAGATTGCCAACAAACACATGAAAGAATGCTCAACATCATTAATCATTAGAGAAATGCAAATCAAAACTACAATGAGCTATCATCTCACACCGGTCAGAATGGCCATCATCAAAAAATCTAGAAACAATAAATGCTGGAGAGGGTGTGGAGAAAAGGGAACCCTTTTGCACTGTTGGTGGGAATGTAAATTGATACAGCCACTATGGAGAACAGTATGGAGGTTCCTTAAAAAACTAAAAATAGAATTACCATATGACCCAGCAATCCCTCTACTGGGCATATACCCTGAGAAAACCACAGTTCAAAAAGAGTCATGTACCACAATGTTCATTGCAGCTCTATTTACAATAGCCAGGACATGGAAGCAACCTAAGTGTCCATCGACAGATGAATGGATAAAGAAGATGTGGCACATATATATAATGGAATATTACTCAGCCATAAAAAAGAAACGAAATTGAGTTATTTTTAGTGAGGTGGATGGACCTAGAGTCTGTCATACAGAGTGAAGTAAGTCAGAAAGAGAAAAACAAATACTGTATGCTATCACATATATGTGGAATCTAAAAAAAAAAAAAAAAAAGGTCATGAAGAACCTATGGGCAGGACGGGAATAAAGATGCAGACCTACTAGAGAATGGACTTGAGGACACAGGGAGGGGGAAGGGTCAGCTGGGACGAAGTGAGAGAGTGGCATGGACATATATACACTACCAAATGTAAAATAGATAGCTAGTGGGAAGCAGCCGCATAGCACAGGGAGATCAGCTCGGTACTTTGTGACCACCTAGAGGGGTGGGATAGGGAGGGTGGGAGGGAGGGAGACACAAGAGGGAAGAGATATGGGAATATATGTATATGTATAGCTGATTCACTTTGTTATAAAGCAGAAACTAACACACCATTGTAAAGCAATTATACTCCAATAAAGATGTTAAATAAATAAGTAAATAAAAAGAACCAAGATGCAACAGAGGAATTTCAGACACTGGTGGGGCAGGGAGTAAGGCACATTTCTAGTCCCCCTTAAAACACACACGCACGCATGCATGCACAGTCAGGGAGCTACATGGTTTGCCTGTGTGAATGTCAGCTTTGATGGTTACAGATATTTCTTAAAATAGGACTGTACGAAATACTTTTTAAATGACCGCTTAATTGGTGGTGGGAATGGGGCAAGAGAAAGGATGCTCTTTCAACTGGGAGAAGCTAATTTTCGGCCTAATAAATAAATACCACCACATCAAAATCTTTTCCAGCATACTTTCTACAGTGGAATGGAAAATACGGCTAGCAGTTGAGATTTAAAAACTAGCATCCTGGGGTTTCCCTGGTGGCGCAGTGGTTGAGAGTTTGCCTGCCAATGCAGGGGACACGGGTTTAAGACCTGGTCTGGGAGGATCCCACATGCCGTGGAGCAACTAGGTCCGTGAGCCACAGCTACTGAGCCTGCGCGTCTGGAGCCTGTGCTCCGCAACAGGAGAGGCCGCGATGGTGAGAGGCCCGCGCACCGCGATGAAGAGTGGCCTCCGCTGGCCGCAACTAGAGAAAGCCCTCGCACAGAAACGAAGACCCAACACAGCCATAAATAAATAAGTAAAATTAAAAAAAAACAAACAAAATAACTAGCATCCTTCCTGGTTCACCCAGTGTAAATCCTGGCTTATAACAGGTGAGTTTGGGGACTGATGGTATTTGACAACCTAGTACTTACCCCCAATTTTGCAGGTATATGGTACCTACTCCTTTAATCCACATGGCTCAAAGTAATTCATCTGTCTTACTTGTTTAAGAATTTAGGGAGGTAAATATTTGGGCCAGATTTGCTTAATCAAATGAACTTCCAGAAAAATGGGAATGTCAAAGATCAAGGAAGCAGGATTTAAAATAGCAATTTTAAAACCGTTAATTCGATACTGTTCCTTACGCAAAACCATCACATTATCATGCTTTTTTCTCTCTGTTACCAATTAATCCATATTTTTCTGCTCATTGTCTTCATTTTCCTCATTCTCTGAATTTTTATCCCTCACCATCCATAGTTTTGTGTCTTAGATACTCTAGGGTTTATAGCAAAAGTACCAAGTTCACACGCAGCTAAGGTTCTGCTGATTGATCATGCTAATAAAGAAATCCACTCAAGGTTTAATCACCAAGTGTAGCCCGAACTTCAGAGCATCAAGGATCACAAAGAAAGGAGTTCCAATCTTTTATTTAAAAGTTGAGGAGTCAGGATGAGATGACACCAAATCTGCCTGTCTGATCCGAAAGAGGCCAGGGGACTTTTCTCTAATTCATCTCATCTGTTTTGGTCCTCAGACATAGAGAGATCATTTACCCATCATAACTTCTGACTATCAAAAGTTAATTTTATTGAATGCCACAATCTATATCCTGGTGGTTGCGTCGGATAGATACCAGATTGGGGTAAGGATAAATTCTACAACATTGACCGAGTCATCAGTCTTTGTAAAAATAAAGGGAGAGGTAGGGAGGAAAATCAGTCACCCCTCTACCACTCCCAGAGAAAGAAAAAATAAAAATAAAAACAAGAGAGAGAAACACATGCAGTAAACACAGCCCACCTTTCATTGCAGAGCTCCTGCTTGGTATCCAAAGGCTTTGCAATTATTTGGCTATTACTTATCTTTAAACATCAGCTAAAGAGATCTAGCGTTTTGGAAAGGTAATTATACCGTAATGCAGATGGTAGTAATAACAATTACCCAAGATAAGCCCTTGCAATGATCTTTACAAAGCAAAGCAAAGCAGAGCAGAAGTAGTACTGACTCATGAAGGACCTCCAGTGGAGAAGGTTGCAATACAGGAGCCAGGCTCTAAGCACTTCCTAAGTTTAAACAATTCTTGATGGAGAGATAATTTCTGATAGCCGCTGTTTGCCATGAATCCTACCCATCTCAAATGGAAAAGGTTTCTTCCCCTGCCCCGTGCATGCCAAATTTGGCCCCGATTCCTATATCAGAAACTGCCTGCCACACACACTTCTGTGGGGAAAGAGTTATCCTACAACATGATAGTTGTTGAAACAGGGGGATCTAATTGCTTAGAAATCATTAATTGCTATAAATAGATGACTTCTGGGAGTCAATGAACTATAAGCAGAGGAGACAACGTGTTTGAATGTCACGCCTGTGCTCTGGATATTTTTATGACTTGTCAGTGGTTCCGTAAAGAACTCGCACAGCAAAAGGTGCCTAGTCAACCTGGACTGATTGAAATTGCCAGTTAGAAATAGATCGTCCCTCTTTTAAACCTTGACCACCCTTCTAACAAATCAGGATGTGCATTTATGATGCATTACTAAGGAAACTTAGCATCAGCCATCCAAGAAGGAAAAAAAGAACACAGAGGAGGCACTATCTGATCTTTGCTATTTTCCAGGGCATAAAATAACAACCCGTCATCTACCTTTTGCAGGTCATTTTTATCACATTACAGGCCAAAATGAAATTTGACCTCCATTTTCCAGCTACGCTGGTGAGGATAAATTTAATGCATGCAGAGCAAATGAACGGGAGGCCCAGAGAGAGTCAGATTAGTGGGATTATTCAATTCCGAGTTTCCACAAGGGAAAGGGGCATTTTTCCCCTTAGAACTTTTGTCATCTTCCTTCTTCTGGGTCCTCACTCGGTGCCCACATCTTGACCACTTGGCCTGAGTAATTCCACACAACAGCCCTTCTGCCTTCCTACACCACTAGGCCCTTTGCTCCTAAGACTTAAAGAGGAAGGGCCATCATTTCTCTGAGTCATCTCATTCTGTGATCTGATCAGGGGGCTCATTTTTTCAACAAAGCAGTAAATAAATCCCATAAACACCTCTTTCAGAAACCCAAGCACTGAAGCAGAAAGGTGCCGCCTTGAAGAGGAGAAACTACTATGGAACCCAACAATCCCGCATGGCTTCGCCGCAGGGAACGCAGAAGTAACTGAGCTGCCAGGTAGCAGTTTCTTACAAACCTGATGAATTAGCTAACATCCCCCTTAGCTGTAGAACTGGATTTTATGAAGGAAGCTTACCTTTACTTGCAGTTCACCTGCTAGAAAACATGGTCAAGCAGAGGGCATTCCGACTTAAAGCCACCCCCATCACAAAGCAACAAAGAGTCTGTGACCTCGAACATCATTTTCAAAACCCTCAGTGCCCAGGGGAATTCTAAGCGGCCTCAGATTCCTGTTGCTCCCTTCCTACTTTCTCCCTCCCGCACAGACTTACCAAAGCCAAGCAACTTTTGACCAGAGCTAACTTCAGCACTATCGAAGTGTGGAATCCAATTGGTCCTCACTAGAAGAGTTGGCTGTGACGCAATACTGTCTTGTGAAATACAATTGCCCTTCAGATCTGCATGAATTGGGATCTCTGAACAACCAAATTATTTGTGAGGTCTGTTTCGATCCTAAGTACACATGCATGCGTTCATTTAAAACCTCGGTTTTATCCTACCTCTCCTCTGTTCAAAGGCATCCAATTCATTCATTGAGAATGAATGATAAACCCCTTACCTTGGCTTACAGGGTCCCCGCTCCTACTCCGATATCATCTCCTGCTCCCTCCCCAACTCACATCTGCTCCAGCTGTTTCTCTTGGCTGTTCCTCAAAAAATGCCAAGCACACACCCACCTCAAGGTTAGGGTTGGGGTTAGACTTGCTGTTCCTTCCGCTGAGACACCTTTCCCCCAGGTGTCCACAGCGTACCCTCTTTACACTCGGGCCCCCCATTCACAGAGTCCTCTCCTAACTCCCCGTTATTGACTGGAAACCTCTCTAGCATTCTCTGTCTTAGTTTGGGTTCCTCCAGCCAGAGGCAAGGACTTGTGACCAGAATGTCTATCTGAAAGGCGATTCTAGGGGCTGGAGTGAAGGAGTGGCAGGAGAGAAAGCCAGTGCAGGGCGAAGACGATGATGGGGACCCCGGTGGGTAACTGGAGCTCAATCCTGCTGGAGCGAAGGCTGCTCCTCCCAGGACGTGCCAGCTCCTCAGCTTTGGAGAAAGTGTCGCAGGTGGGGGGCTGTCATCAGCAAAGGAATCTCGCTCAGTGGCAGCTGAGGTCAGAGGTGGGCTGAAGGGCCGTGATGCAAGGCAACATCAGCCTCTGCTCGCTCTCCCTCGCCTTACTTGGATTTCTTTCCCTGCAGTTTTCATCCCCTGACGTAGTATACATCGATTTGTTGATTTATTTATTGTCTATCCCTTTTCCATCCCTGCTCCCATCCCAACAAACACATCCATGTAAGCTCGAGGAGAACAGACAGTTCACAGGTTGGTCCTCTGCTACATCTCCAATGCCTAGACAAGTGCTTAGCAGATTTTGTTGGATGAATTAATTTATTAATTTATTTGTTCATGCAGTTATATAATACCCATTGACTGGGCTGTACCTGGGCTAAGTGTTAGTGTGTCAGAAGTGACAGGAGCTCAGTTCTACTACACAACTGGGGCCCTAACAGGATTCAAACAACACTCAGGAGGGAGAGACGATGCCAAGTATTTTTTCTGTTGTGGTTGTGGTTCTACGGAACCTAGCACAGGCCAGGCACAAGCAAGGTACTCAAGAGATGCTCAGGCTTCCCTGGTGGCGCAGTGGTTAAGAATCCGCCTGCCAATGCAGGGGACACGGGTTCGAGCCCTGGTCTGGGAAGATCTCACATGCCACAGAGCAACTAAGGCCATGAGCCACAACTACGGAACCTGTGCTCTAGAGCCCGCGAGCCACAACTACTGAGCCCGCGTGCTACAACTACTGAAGCCCGCATACCTGGAGCCTGTGCTCCACAACAAAGAGAAGCCACAGCAATGAGAAGCCTGCACACTGCAATGAAGAGTAGCTCCCACTCACCGCAACTAGAGAAAGGCCGCACACAGCAACAAACACCCAATGCAGCCAAAAATAAATAAATAATTTTTTTTAAAAAAAAAAGAGATGCTCATGAATCGAGTTGCCTGCCTATCATCCCTTCCCTGGAAAATCTCACAGTCCAGCCATGGAAACAGCCACAGAAAGTAATAATAATATAACATCGTAAGTGCAACAAGTGAGATCTATACAGAGAGCCATGAGAACAAAAAGAGGGCACAACAAAGAATCTGGGGGAATCAGAGAAAGTGTCCCAGGGGCAGGGATATTTTAATTGGGACTTGAAAAATCAGTAAGAGTTTGCTACTCAAAGGCAATAAATGCATTCCTGGCAAAGGGGGTGGCTTTTACGATGTTCAGATAGCATGTGACATTACACAAATCTGGAGCATGCAGCAGGTTGGCAGGGGTTGAACTTGTAACATAGCCTTCATCAGCCAGAAATAAATTCCCTTAAAAAATCAAAAGTGAAAGACTCTGATACCAAGTGTCAGTGAAAATGTGCAGAAGCAGGCATTTTCTTACACTGCTGGTGGGAATGTCAATTAGTACAACCTTTTTGGAGGACAATTTATTGATATCTAGCAAAGCTGAAAATACAATTCCCTCACCATTGAGCCATTTTACTTCCCGGTACTTGCCCAAGAGGGACGTGCTCACAAGCAAAAGGAGGAAGATCCGTGAGGATGTCATTAACAGCGCCATTGATAACTGTGAAAAACTGGGGCAAATCTAGGTCTCCATCTATAGGAGAACAGATATCTTACCTATGAATAAGCAATAAATACACCACAAAATTTGTGTATAGAGGAGTTAAATGAATGAACTAGATCTACATCATCAACATAGAGAAATCTCCGTTATAATATCGAGAAAAGAAAGCAAGTCAGAGAAGGATACATGCATCATAATACTATTACGTAGATTTTAAAATTCACAAAACTCTAGGCTGTTGGTGGAGTCTATGCTCACCTAAAAAATCAAAGGATAAAAACATGTATAGATCCTGTAGACTTAGTGGTTACCTCTGAGACGTGAGAGAGGCTAATGGGATTAGACAGGAGGCAAATGGAGCTTTAATGTATCTGAAATATGTTATTTCTTAAGAAAAATATATCCGATGCAAACGTGCCAAACTGTGAGCATTTGTTAAATATGGATTTTGGACACACGGATGTTTTTAGGCGTTTGTTACATTCATCTCTGTGCTTTTCTTACTGTTCAGAAAGATTTCATAGTTTTTAAAATGGCCAAAGGAATTTCAGTTGAAAGATAGACTTATTTTATATAGTTTTCATTCCTTGGCCTCATTTTTATTGCATTGACCCTGTTTTCTATATGAAA
Organism: Balaenoptera borealis; assembly: GCF_965194805.1. Taxonomy (NCBI): domain Eukaryota; kingdom Metazoa; phylum Chordata; class Mammalia; order Artiodactyla; family Balaenopteridae; genus Balaenoptera; species Balaenoptera borealis. Next base: position 99,741,369 of record NC_138861.1, on the reverse strand, counting down.
ACAAAAAGTCAGGAACTATTTACTCTATTCATAAATTCAACCATTCACTCCAACAACAAGCATTTATTCAGTGTCCATTATGTAAAAAGCTACCATTTTCCATAACTATAGGGGCTTCCTGTGAACCCAAAAGACAAAAATCCCCTACTTCAACATGTATATAATCTGTCTAGAGTCAAAAGACATATACATTCAAATAGCTCCCGAACACCTCAGTATATAGAAATTATATGCCAGAAAACTACATCACCATAATGCACTTTATTTTTTATTAGTATGTGGCTCGTATCAGGGTAAAACAAACTTGGAGCCATAAATACAATATCATGTCTCGGCAGTTGTCAAGATCTAAAAAAGCAATGGCAGAAAAGGACCTTACACACACATAAGGACTTATGCCATAAGGCATAAGGACCTTATGCCCTTCTTGAGGACAAGGAGTCAAAAGTTACATTGCCAGCCCTCACCCCCACTAGCACAAACATGCTGGCGAAGAGAAAAGGAAGACAAATCGTGCGTCCCCCCAACCTGCATTGTGTTCAGAAGCGGAGTCAGCCATTTTTAAAGTCATATAGATTATTGCGGCTACTTTCTAGGCCTGGTCCTGGGAAGAAGCAACTCCAGCCAGGCCCCTGGTCTTTTGCTCAAATAAGACCGCAGCTCAATATTCCACGGTCAAGAAGGAGAGGGCACTCACTCTGTCCCTGCTCTCTTCTGATCTCATATAATCTAGCACTTACTTCCTTATTAACTTTAAATTATATAAGTAATATATAAATACATTACCCTTATGAAACAGAAAAAAAAAGTCCACACGTAAATATCATGGAAGTCTCTCTTCAATGCATTTATCTACATCCACGAATATATACTTTTTAATATAAATGGCTTATAGGGAAAGTAAAATTTTTTTTCACTTGACAATAGTCTTGGCAATCTTTCAATGTCGTTGCCTATAGTTCCATTTACAGGCTTCCTTTAAACAGGTGCAGAATACTCTACGGTATGGTTATAGCATCATTGGTAAGTATTCCCATACTGATCGACATCAAGAGCGTTTCTAATTTCATTGCACTTTCAAATAACGCTGCAATTAATTTCCTTGTAAAGCTCAGTTCTACACAGCCAGGCACTGTTTTGTAGCCGCTTCATGTATCTCTGCCTCGGGCCCCAGTATGACTCAAACAACAGTCGGGAGGGAGAGACTATGTCACGTTTTTTTTGTTATGGTTCCGTTGAATGTAATGCAGAGCCAGGCATGTGCATGTACTCAAGAGGTGCTCGTGAACTGAGTACATTTGTGACCTTGGTGCCCTCACTGTCTCTAGTCCTCTGATAAGTAGAGTGCACCCAGGTGAAAGCTGACAACTGGCATCTTATGCAGAGAAGACACTTCAATAAATATTAAATGACCCCAACAACTTGAATAAACCAAAGGATGGTGCCAGAAAGTTGAAAACTGTCCATGTGGGTCAACTCTCTTCCTCTTTGGTCTTTTAGGAGCAGAGAGGACACAGCCCTCTCCGCCTTGGACAGAGAGTGGGCCCATTCATCATTCTGCCAGGCCCCTCCAAACAAGATGCCTGCCGGCTCCTCTCTCAAGTGGGTCCAGGCAAGGTCATTACCTGGCAACATGAACTCTCCTTATCTCCCTGGCCCTGTTTCAGAAAAGAGTCATTGACAGCAGGGATTCGATCTCTCTTCTAAAGCCCTTTCCCAGATAAACAAGCTTTAAAGAATCCACCGTGTGCACGACCTTTTGAGAAGTCATCAAACGGACAGGGAGGAGGCTGAGGAGATGACTGTCCCCCTCACCAGGGAAAGGTTCTCTCTCCAAAAAAGGTCTGCGGCCCAGGAAAGCACTTGCAAGACAGAATGCGGATCCACAACCGCAGAGGCGGCTCTGAAAATGAACCATTATCAATTTAACAGGGCACGGCTTTTAAAATCCAACCCGTGGTCCACACGCAGGAAGACTTTATGATGGAAGGGAGCAGATCGCCGGCCAGTGGAAGCACAGAAATCCCTCCCGGGACTGTTTTCCACTAAGAATGGACCATACTTGAGATTCATCCCTTCAATACAGAAGTAATGAACCATTCAAAGAAAGTGAAGGCAGAAATAACTAGAGAAAGATAGACAAGAGAAAGAAAAAGAAAACAGAGAAAGAATAAGGAAGTATTTACAAGTTGGGCTTTAAAATACAAAAGCATAAAACATCTTTGAATATGAAAATCTGTCTTTTTGCCTGCAGACTCACAGAGGGCGAGGCAATGATGAAACCCCGTCGTGAACGTCTGATGGATAATGTGAGGATCAAGGAGATAAAGCAGGCAAGTTGCTCTGAGCTCTTTGAAAGAAAGGGAATAAGCCAAAGTACTGACTTAGGAGTGGTTTAAATTCTGGATAACTTAAATATGGTAAGCTTGACTCTGTCTATGCTTATGGGTACTTCTGAAGTGTTCACTGGAATATGTATTGTTCATTGTTACTGTGAAATTAAGTTGCTGGAGTAGAGCATTACCTCTAAAAATAAATGCTTTAGGGATCTGCTTATTATAGATGTCGAACCAAAACCATCCTTGAGTCAACTCTTGCAGAGACTCTGCCTGGAAATGAGATAAGTCAAGGATGTAGGAAACTGAATTTTAAAAGGAAAAAAATGGCATATAATTAGGAAACTGGCAGAATCAGTCAAGTGCTGATCAACAAGCACATCATGAGGGCCTGCCATGAGCACAGCATGATGTGGATAAAACTCACACAGGGCCAGCAAAGAGTTAAAGGACTCAGGGAGCCAGCAGGAGCTTTTCTGTTAAGACAGCATATGGTTTGATAGCACCAGAAACATCTGCATATGGAGCACTGTAATTTGGTCCTTTAATCAGTGCCAATAGGCTGACCCACTGGAATATAAGCTTTTTGAGGGCAAGAATTTTGCCTATGTTCGTCATCACTGTATCTCCATGCTGGTAAATAGCAGCTGCTTAAGAAATATTTATTGAGTAAATTAAATAATAAATGACAGGAAGGAAGGAAGGAAGGGAGAGAGGGAGGAAGGAAGGACTCGAAGAAAAGAAGACACAGAAGGCTATATTCCTCGGTGAACAGCCTTCCTACGATAATTTTCCTGGAAACTATCCCTTCCTATATCCACATACCTCACAGCATCCTGAAAGACAGAAGCAGAGAATAAGAGCCAGCAGGAGAGCTGTGAACGTCAGTGTACGTATGAGCACCAAATTCATCACCCCTCTTTTGCAACGCCATAATGTTTTGTTCACAACTCCTCTCCGGCATTTAACCACCACTCTGCCTTATTTGTTTACGAGTTTGTTTACCTGATTCTGCCCATTGAGAAAATGGGCCTGACAGAGACATACACAGGGGCCTCTCAAGTTCAAAACTGAATATTGACCACAGAAAACTCCGTGCAGCAGACACCATGTTTTCTCTTATTTCTCGATGGGGTTAGCCATGTGTACACCTTAGTGATGATGATCCAAGGCGTCACCCAGCCCGCATATCCCACACTAAATTTTCTTGCTCATATTTCTAGTCCCTTAAAACATAGCAAGGGCTCAACATGTACCTTTTAAATGCATGAAAACTTCCTTTCAGACCAGACTAGCAGTGGTTATCACCAGTGTTATCAAGAGTTGACCAAACCAGATGGAAGACATAATTAGTGAGACCCTAAGCTGAAAACCTAGAATTACCAACCAAAAGGAGAGACTTCAAGTCTACAGATTTTTTTTTTTTAGCATCTTTATTGGAGTATAATTGCTTTACAATGGTGTGTTAGTTTCTGCTTTATAACAAAGTGAATCAGTTATACATATACATATGTTCCCGTATCTCTTCCCTCTTGCGTCTCCCTCCCTCCCACCCTCCCTATCCCACCCCTCTAGGTGGTCAAAAAGCACCGAGCTGATCTCCCTGTGCTATGCAGCTGCTTCCCACTAGCTATCTATTTTACATTTGCTAGTGTATATGTGTCCATGCCACTCTCTCACTTCGTCCCAGCTTACCCTTCCCCCTCCCCGTATGCTCAAGTCCATTCTCTAGTAGGTCTGTGTCTTTATTCCTGTCTTGCCCCTAGGTTCTTCATGACCATTTTTTTTTTTTTTTTAGGTTCCACATATATGTGTTAGCATATGGTATTTGTTTTTCTCTTTCTGGCTTACTTCACTCTGTATGACAGACTCTAGGTCCATCCACCTCACTAAAAATAACTCAATTTCGTTTCTTTTTATGGCTGAGTAATATTCCATTGTATATATGTGCCACATCTTCTTTATCCAGTCATCTGTCGATGGACACTTAGATTGCTTCCATGTCCCGGCTATTGTAAATAGAGCTGCAATGAACATTGTGGTACATAACTCTTTTTGAATTATAGTTTTCTCAGGGTATATGCCCAGTAGTGGGATTGCTGGGTCGTATGGCAGTTCTATTTTTAGTTTTTTAAGGAACCTCCATACTGTTCTCCATAGTGGATGTATCAATTTACATTCCCACCAACAGTGCAAAAGGGTTCCCTTTTCTCCACACCCTCTCCAGCATTTATTGTTTGTAGATATTTTGATGATGGCCATTCTGACCGGTGTGAGATGATAGCTCATTGTAGTTTTCATTTGCATTTCTCTAATGATTAATGATGTTGAGCATTCTTTCATGTGTTTGTTGGCAATCTGTATAACTTCTTTGGAGAAATGTCTATTTAGGTCTTCTGCCCATTATTGGATTGGGTTGTTTGTTTTTTTGATACTGAGCTGCATGAGCTGCTTGTAAATTTTGGAGGTTAATCCTTTGCCAGTTGCTTCATTTGCAAATATTTTCTCCCATTCTTACCATTGCAACAAAGAGAATAAAATATCTAGGAAAAAACCTACCTAAGGAGACAAAAGACCTATATGCAGAATATTATAAGACACTGATGAAAGATATTAAAGATGATATAAATAGATGGAGAGATATACCATGTTCCTGGATTGGAAGAATCAACATTGTGAAAATTACTCTACTACACAAACCAATCTACAGATTCAATGCAATCCCTATCAAACTGCCAATGGCATTTTTCACAGAACTAGATCAAAAAATTTCACAATTTGTATGGAAACACAAAAGACCCCGAATAGCCAAAGCAATCTTGAGAAAGAAAAACGGACCTGGAGGAATCAGGTTCCCTGACTTCAGACTATATTACAAAGCTACAGTAATCAAGACAGTATGGTACTGGCACAAAAACAGAAATATAGACCAGTGGAACAGGATAGAAAGCCCAGAGATAAACCCACGCACATATGGTCACCTTATCTTTGATAAAGGAGGCAAGAATATACAGTGGAGAAAAGACAGCCTCTTCAATAAGCGGTGCTGGGAAGACTGGACAGCTACATGTAAAAGTATGAAATTAGAACACTCCCTAACACTATACACAAAAATAAACTCAAAGTGGATTAAAGACCTAAATGTAAGGCCAGACACTATCAAACTCTTAGAGGAAAACATAGGCAGAACACTCTATGACATAAATCACAGCAAGATCCTTTTTGACCCACCTCCTAGAGAAACGGAAATAAAATCAAAAATAAACAAATGGGACCTAATGAAACCTAAAAGCTTTTGCACAGCAAAGGAAACTATAAACAAGACAGAGAGAGATTTAGTATAACCTACAGACATTTAGCAAATGATATCTGTCATGAAAATTATAATGTGAAATTAGCAAAAGAAGTAACTTGAAGCAGATGTTCAAAATGTTCACCCTTGACCTCTCCACATGGTAGATCAGCACACACATGTCCAGATTCTATGTTTCCAACACGAATAAGAGCAATCGAGGCTTTTCTTCACGGAAACATGATCAATGGATGGTACAGTTTTTGCTCTAAACACAATCCCCATGTAGAAAACACTGACGTCATAGTCAAGATATTTGGGAATCCTTCTGCTGCAGGTTCATATTGGAAAGTCTGTTACTATGGTTAATAAACCATGCATTTTTGGCATAAAGTAACCCATGTTCAATAAGAACAATGTATGGTTAAACACAAGAAACTTCTGACAATTAGAGATTTAAAGTAGGTTTTGGGGGAAGCTAACCTTGAATTATTAAAATTCAGTTTTAAAAGGCAAGGCCAAGTTCAGCCAAGTTTCTCTCTTGGCTGAAGGCAACTATAGCTCCATTCTTTGGGCTCAGGGCAATAACGTTTCCACACTGGAGGCAAGACTTGGAAGTCAATTACAGGAAATCACCTGGGTCCTTTATGCCTGAAACCATCCCCTGGTAAAGATGTGGAAATTTTATTAAAAAGATAGAAGGCCATTTGGCCTAGTAAAAAAGCCAAGTTAAGATACCACAGAAGGAGATATAAGCAAATCACAAAAGTATGAGAATGGGAATATATATCTGGGCCAGACCATTCTCGCCTAATTAATAGGTCCACAGTTTTGTGTAACAAAAATCATGGTAAGTTAAATATCTAATAATAGAAGAACAGTTGAGTCAAATATGGTTTACCCACCAATGAAGATATTAAACTGCTATAAATTTGCAATAACACAAAAGCATGGCCATAAGTTACATGAAAGAAAAATTAGGATACAAAAATGTATGTGCAACAGGGAACTATATTCCATATCCTGAGATAAACCATAATGGAAAAGAATATGAAAAAGAATACATATATGTATAACTGAATCACTTTGCTGTACAGCAGAAATTAACACGACATTGTAAATCAACTATATTTCAATAAGAGTTTTTTTTAATTTATGTGCAATATTATCTCAACTCTTTTATTTGAACCCGTCTATAGAGAAAAGCCTGAGACCATATTTTTAAAAATGCTAACAGTGGTTGCAATTAGATGACAGAACTTTATGTAACTTTTAAATATTTTCTTTTGACTTTTTAAAAATTTTTCTGCGTTTTTCACATATTTTCATAATTGGGGAGAAAAAAATTGAAACCCCCAGTTCCTCAGTTGTTTACTTCCTTTGAATCTCAACAGCCTTTCCTAGACGCAGTGGGAATAAAAAGGCTGGCTGCTCTTGCTTTCAATTTTTTTTTTAATATTTTGATGTGGCTAGGCAATTACATATAATTTAACATAAAATCAGCCTTTGAATGATACCAGACAAGGCAAAATGGAAGCTTCTATTCACTCATTCCATTAATACCTAAAGAGAGGTTACTCAATGAAGTTGAGAGGCAAGATGTTTTTGAATACATGCTTTTCGAACAAAAGGAACACTCCAATTGCATATCTCGTTTAGGTTAAACGAGAAAAGTCACATGCCTACTTACATACACACCTCTCTAACACACTCCCAATACCCATACTAACACAAAAACAAGCCTATACTGTTAATTTTGCTTTTATAAAACATATTCTGAAAATTATAGGTTTGAGGTGCTGAAAATTTGAAGAACATAAAACATCAACAAGTCAGAAAATGGTGGAAAATTTTCCCCTTTTTTAATGTTAAGATCCAGATCATCAACAGTCATTTGCTGAAAAGAAACTTGCTCATTTTTAAACAAGACAGAAATTAAAACTGATGTAGCTCCTGTGTTTGTGTGAGTAATGACGCAAGCAGGCATTAGTTTAAATCAGCTATCGCTGCTGCAATCAATTTTCTCTTAAATTTATCAAGCATTGTTATGCCTGGCTTATTGATGATTTTTGATGTATTCCCAACAACAAAAAAAACTTCCTCAACCTCATAAGTTATCTTTTTTTCATAAAGCCACAAAAGAATTCTAATTTTTCTAAAACTAGCCAGAGGAAACAAAGAATAAATCAAAAACCTGAAACCAGATAAGCAAACTTGCGTTATGAAATGGAATTCAGGAAAATATCATGACAGCAAGCATCTCAGTCAATTCCAAGGGAACAATTAGACAATCCTGATGATTAAGTTTCTGCATTTCCATTGACTAGATCAAATTATGATGAATTCCCTTTCCTTAACCTTCAGGTCGTTAAGAAGAGTTTGAGCTCCCTTTCCTCCCTTCTTTCCATGGTAGGGCCAAACATATGCAGTCACATTGAGCTGCACAAGGGGCCGGGGGCCGGAGAATTTCTGGGAGTGTTACCTGGCCAGGACCATTAGGTATGATTCTAAAGCAGACCAAAAAAGATAATGATCCCACATTTTTGATGGCTTAAAAGGAAGAACACATGCATTCACGGCTTCACAGCAAGCAATTATTGACCACCTATTACATGCCAGGCTGAACTAGGCAATGATGATCAAGTGATAAATAAGACAGGTCTTGTCCCTATTTCATGGAATCCCTAGTCAAACTCACCAAACATATACATATACATATACATACACAGAAATATCTATACTTACAATATACATTATGATAATATGTATCATTCATTGAGTGCTTACTATGTGCCAGGCAAGAGTCTGAATGTTTTATACAATCATCATCATAATCAAAATAACAGCTACTACTGTTTATTAAGAGCCAGGAACAGTCATTGTGCTAAATTCTTCATTCTTATGATACAAGAGTTCTCCTCCCTTGTATGTCTTATCATGATGAGGAAAGAGTGGCTTAGGGAGGTGGAAGGAATTGCTCAAGGTCACAGATAATAATGGCAGAAGACAGATTTGAACACAGGTCTACCTGATTCCACCCCACACTGGACCACCACGGTCTTCCACACTGGGCTTTGTCAAAGTCCATTGGCAGTGAAGCGCAAGACGTTAAAATTAGACGTGATATACCTGGGGACAGAAGACATCCCAAGGTGATAACATCACTGAACAGCTGGATCTCTGTTCTGGCTGGCCAATCTCAGGAGCTGCTGGACACAGGCTAGAACCAAGCCCAAGGGTCCTCTGGATGAATTTCAAAGGGCAAGAAAAAACATCTTCCAAACTGGTGCTGCCAGATGTCTTCTTCTTTGACATTAGCAAGGAGAACATTCCTAATGTTTACCCTAAAACGGTGTTTCTCAACTGGGACGGATTTTGCTCCCCCTTCCCCCAACAAGGGACATTTGGCAATGTCTGGAGACATTTTTCTTTGTCACTCTGGGGAGGGTGTGCTACTGGCATCTAGTGGATAAAGGCCAGGGATGCCACTAAATATCCATAAGGCACAGCCCCTCACAGCAAAGAATCACCTGGTCCAAAATGCCAACAGTGCCTCTGCTGAGGAACCCCACCCGAAAGTATCCCTATGCCGCCTAGTGGATTTTTCTAAGAAAATGAGCCATAGGAATGAACTTTGTGCTCCTAAATTGCCAAGAAAGGAGTATAGACTAGACGGCAGTCTTCAAAATGGAGTGTAGCAAGAAAATAGTACGTCTTCCATTCATCCGTATGCATCTTTATGTTTTTACTTCCTGTGTATGTTTTATAATGTTCCTAAAATAGTAGTACAATAGTACATGCAAATAATTTGTGTATAAACAAATACACATTTATTGGAGGTAAATGCGCAGAACAGTAAAAACACATAATCAACAAGGTTGGAAATGTAGAGAAAGAGCCATAGATTTGGAATCAAGGAGATCTGGGATCCAACTCAACCTCTAAATATTAAATGTATGACTTTGGTTTAACTGTCTGTAAAATAGGCATAAGAATACTCATCCCCCCACCCCAGGATTGTGTGATGAATTAAATTCAACTGTGTATTGAACACCTAGCACATAGTAGCTGCTTAATGAATATTCATTTCCTTTACCCTCTTTTTCCTCCCTTGTGTTTTAGGTATAAAAGCCTGGGACAGGTCACAAATTCCCTGTCCTGAGTGTCTTCATCTATAATCAAATTATGAATATTCCATCTACTTGACAGAGTTGGCACGAAGGATTAAATTAGAAAATTGGTATTAAAGTGCTACCAAAAATACAAAGGATTTATAAATATAAAGTTGTTTTCCTAAATTGTGATCGTACAACATTTTATCAAGAGTATTCCTGATAATTACTCCTTTGCCCAATTTGGAAACTCAAAGATCAACATTCAAAAAGGAAAGGGCTTGATTCTAATAACTCCATGTGGCTTTTTCTTTTCTGCTTACACTATTTCACCATCTCAGCTGAGAGAGTGCTTAAATATTGCAAAATCAGGAATTTCAACAGTGGTATATTCAGTTCAACAGCATGGTGTTTGTTGGTTTTTTGTTTTTTGTTTTTTTTTCTTCTTCTAGAGGGAATTGATTCACAGGCTGTGAAAGCACATTGCATCACAGACTGACCACGCAGAAGGGCCCAGAGGCTGTGTACCTCCCGGATGGTGCTGACGTCAAATTGCAGGGCACGTGGCCCTGTGCACTCCCAGCTCAGCACAATTCTCCCACACGCCTACAGCCTGGGATTCGTGCTCTATCACCTACAATTCCAAGTGCGCATTTTTAAACTTCTGAAGGTGAAGTGTGTTCATGCAAGCACTCTTCACAAAGGTCAAAAGCAGGCGGGAGCCATGGCGTCCTCACTGGAGGAGCCTGAGCTCTTGGATCCTCTCCCAGTGGGAGCCTCGGAGATGCTGGGAACTCAACCCCAACCTGGATCTCGCTGGCATTTTCTGACTTTCTCCCCCCACTCTCCCTAATAGAGTTAACAACAATAATAGCACACCATTTCAAAGCACTTTAGATTTTAAAAACCTGTAATGAATATTATCTCCTCGATTCTTTGAATTGCAACGGCTTATTTACTTACTTATCAGCCGCTAGACTCTGAACTCCTAAGAGCATGCCCTGTGACTTGCTTCCGTCTTGGTATCTCCAGGGCCTGCCTAGCATGTGCGTGGCTCATAGTAGGTGCTCAATATCCATTCCTTGAAAGCACAACTAGATGAATGAATATTATAATCCTTACCTTAACCGTAAGAAACCTGAAACCCAGGGACCATAAGTCGTGTGCTCAAAAACATGCTTTTCTAAGTTACAGAGACAGTCCTAAACCCAGGCCTTCTGACCTCAATTTCACCAGACTTCAATATAGAAGGCAATTCCTACCTAAGGGAGGTAAATAGAAAGAAAGCTGAATGTTGCTCTCCTGAGTACAGCCTTGAACGAGCTGCCAGGATATAGGAGGGGGCACAAACAGAATCATCGAACTCACTATGCCAATTCTCTTCCCATGTGCCCTACATGCATTTTGTCCTAGGGAGATAGGGGTATGTGGCCCTGGGTGCATGCATGGCTGGCACGTCTAGGAAATGATGAGTTGGACCCTAACACCCCATCTCAGTTCAAGGTCTGGCACCATGCTGGCCAGACCTCAAGCTCTGGAGCGAAAGGGGCTGAGATTGAATCCAGGCTCAGTCACTTACACATGGTGTCACCTTGAGCACTCTCTGTCTCTCCATCCCCTCATCTGTAAAACGGGGAAAGTAATATAACTTACTTCATAGGGATGTTCTAAGGATTAAATGAGTTCCATTTTTTTAAATGCTTAATACAACGAGAGGCACTCAGTCATAGGATAAGAAATACTAGCTATTGTTATGCTTGCACTGGCATATTCTACCTCTGTGATGCTCTTTCCTACTTGTTTCATCACCTATGCCAGCCTACACCTTGGCGTTACTCGATTGCCTGCCTACGGCCCCACCATTCCCTGAAGCATCTTCTTTCTAAGCTCTTTCTGAAAATCTCCTCTGATCATGTGACTCACTTGCCTGAACACCAATGGCTGAGATGCTGCCCAGATTCCTTCATATGACTGTCAAGACGTTTCCCAATCCAGCTCCAAGCCTGCATTCAAGCCACATCTTCCATGCCTATCTCATGTTCTACTTCCTTGATCCTTGAGCACAGCCTATGTAACATCAAGAACGTGCATTGTTTGACTATCCATGCACCTGATACCTGCACAGAACTATAAAAACATTCTAGGTGATTTAAACATATGTTCATGGAATTAACTTCATAAAATAACTGAATACTGAGTAGTGTCATGATTAAGAGCCTGGGCATTGGTGGCAGGCAGATTAGAGTTTCAATCTCAACTCTGGCACTTATTAGCTCTGTGACCTTAAACAAGTTACTTAACCTCTCTGAGCTTCCATCTCTTCTTTGGTGAACTACAGCTATTGTCTGTTGCATAGAATATTGTGAGAATTCAATGGAATAATGTAATTCAAATTAGTTCTCACAGTGCCTGGTGCATGGTACACTCTCAAAAAATGGCAGCTAAAACTGAAAGTTTCTAGTGTACATCAACAGTAAAAAGGCTTATGGTGATAATTGGACAACTTGTTGAGAATCCTGGAGCCTACTTGCATATCAAACTGAGCCCCCTAATGCGTAAGCCCCCGGCGAGAACCACAAGGCCTGCTTCTAGAAAAGCCAGTGAACATATGCTCTGAGACAGCTTTAAATAAGCACAAAGCACTCAGCAACCCACACACACATTCTCCAAGCCCGTTCTCACCCACGGAAAGCAGAGAAAACACTGGTCATCATCGTTTCCTATTCTCTTAGCAGAAATGACTACGGCCTTGGGCAGGTAAGAGTGTGGTCATTCCAAGTCTATGACAATGGCCTGTCCAGAGCCTCTCCAGGCCAGCGGTGATTCAGAGATGACAGCAGCTGAAGGTAGAGCCCTTGCTGGTGGCCCACTGCTAGCCTGACCTAGAGCAAAGATCTATCAGTGGTCCCCAGAGAGGCTCCATGTCACACTTACATCCTGCTCTGGGTGACACACAGCCTCTTCTCCATGGCCCAACCGTCTTCAGCTGACCAGAGCACAAATGAATATTTAACTCGAACTCCCATGACCTATTGTGTATATAACCTTGTATACATAACACTTATATAACTCCAGCCTACTTAAGAGCGACAACTCCTGATGCATAGCTGCACAGAGAGAAATGCATGACATTGCAGTCTTTCTCCTGAGAACTAGAGGTTGCAAAATGATCCCTTTTTTAATCAGGTAGCTTGAAAAAAATATGAGGCAACTAGACAAGAGCGTGTGCGTGTGTACACGTGCACGACTATGTGTGTATGACACAGAAGGAGAAAGAAAAAGGAAGAGATTCCTCTGTTTCCAAAAAATTCTTAATTGATTATCTAACATGGCATGTTGGCTCAGGTAATTTAGGAAATTGAAATTATATGTTTGTACAGAGATAATCTATGCTTAAAAATACCTGGCATGGTAGGAGGAACACTGATGAACAGTTTAAAAACTTGCTTCGTGCGGGCTTAATATGGGGCTAATTCAGAATTACAGAGTTGGAGGGTTATGGGACTCAACATAAAATGTACCAGTTCACTGAGCACTGTAGCGATCAAGAAAACACACATAAAAATTCCGATAAGAACGGAATGTGAGGCAAAAGCACAATTTCCTCCCAATCTGGAACATCAGCAGGATTTGCACTCGTTGTTTGTGGTTTTCGGGGGTAGATGGTACATTACAGTGGCGCATCAGCAGTAATGCTTCATGGCAGCTCCTCGAAATACCATCTGCTTCCCTGGGAACTGTTAGTATAGTTGTAATTATCTACTTCTAAGCACTTTATTGAGAATATCATTTGCAAATTAATCAACTACAGACCCGTAAAACAAATGACATGCCTCCCCGAAAACAACAGCATTATTTCACATTATTTTCCAAAGGATTTAGGAAAGCTGAAGGGGGTGTGTGGGGGGGGGGCGTTAAACATGCCTCTAAACCTCACCCTGTGTACATAAGTTGAGCTGAAAGAGTTACAGAATTGGGTGTTCTAGAAAGGTCTTTGGAGGATTTGGGCAACGGAGAAGAGGAGGAGAGCAGCAAAACCTAAGAGATGGGTCACATTACCACGTGAGACAAGAGGCGTGAGAGAGACTCCAGCTGACAGCTACACGATGGTGAAGACAAAGATTTCCAGACTCTTCTGCAATCGCTCCCTTGACTACAGTGTGTTGCCTTCTCAGTCTTGCCCTCCAAACCTTCCAGCTGTCCATAGCGTGTGGATGGCCCCTCCATCCCAGGCCTTTTTTTTTTTCTCTTTGTGAAAAATTAATTTTTATTTATTTTAAGCCAATATCTTTCTGAAATTTGAATTGTAACTAAATTTTAATAATGCAAAAAAATACTAGTTAAGTAATATAAATATGGCAGGAAATATATATCAGAAATTCAGCTAAGGCCATTTCTGTCGGCTACAGGACGAGAAGCAGCAGTACAGGAGGAGAAAGAGGAAGCACTGGATCTCTAATCCTTAATTCTCCTGCCACAACTGACCAAGAAGGTAAAGCTCTGAAAGCAGAAAAGCAAAGAGGGGAAAAGGCAAAGTCTCTAAATGGCAGAAATGACCCAGGAGTCAGGGTACTCAGGATTGAGACAAACCCCAGGCAGGCTGCGCCTCACTCTGGGTAAGCGGCATGCTTGAATGGGTCTGAACCATGAGTCTTCAAGTCTGTGGCTTCAACCCAGAGGCCCAGAGCAGAAAAAGAATCCCGGTCACCATCACAGAAAACTCGAAGTGCACCTTCTGTTAGCAGCAAATCCGAGAGCCGAGGGAGAAGGAAACATTCACTGCCCTGGCCCTCCCCCACAGAGGCACTGGCTCTAGTCTGGGAATAGAGGGGGTCGGTCTCCCCAGGACATGCCCAGGCTCTCAATAAACAAATGGCTTCAGACCCTCCTGTGATTTCCCCACCATCTTGTCAGTTCAGATGTCACACAGCAACAGAGAGCCAGAGCCACACCCAGAGAGAACGGCTTGTCCACACTTGCATGGCACATGGACGATGCCGGTACCTGATCAGAGGATGCTGGTATCTGGTCAGAGGATGCTGGTACCTGGGCAGTTTAAGAAGATCCAAGCTGAATTTCACTGATGGAAATAATGGTTTGAGGGCCTCATTAAACAATTTTTACAAGAATGCACTAGGGTCTCTCTTAAGAGGGAAAAAAAAGTGTTTAGAATCAGACAATCCTGGTAGTAAATCTTACCTTTGTTAATGACCAGTTACTTAATCTTGAGTAACTGGTCCTTGAGTTTACTTTTTTTATTCATGGGAGTTTGATGTCTTCTTGAAGGAGTTTATGTGCAACGTGAAAATAACGCTACATGTGCAGCGACATGGATGGACCTAGAGATTGTCATACTGAGTGAAGTAAGTCAGACAGAGAAAGACAAATATCATATGATATTGTTTATATGTGGAATCTTAAAAAGTGGTACAAATGAGTCTATTTACAAAACGGAAATTGAGTCACAGATGTAGAAAACAAACTTATGGTTACCAAGGGGGATGGGAGGGGCAGATAAATTGGGAGACTGTGATTGACATATACACACTACTATATATAAAATAGATAACTAATAAGAACCTACTGTATAGCACAGGGAACTCTATTCAATACTCTGTAATGACCTATATGGGAAAAGAATCTAAAAAAGAGTGGAAATATGTATATGTATAACTGACTCACTTTGCTGTACAGCAGAAACTAACACAACATTGTAAATCAACTATATGCAAATAAAAAGTAATTTAGAAAATGAAAAAAATTAAATAAACATATTTGGTTATGGGAGAGAAGGCGAGGCAGAAGGAGGAAAAAGAGTGAAATGATGCTAAATCATTAGACACTAATTTGGAGCTAAAATAGAATGGCAATAAAATATATGAATCTAAAAAATAAAAATCACACACTCCACAGTGAGCATGACTCTTTCCCTCCTCTCAAGTCTGTGTTGTATGAAACACCTTGGACCCTCCTAGGCACATACTCTCCTGCATTATTATATCTCAAATAAATAGCAAATAGAGGTATGGAGAAAATAACTGATTCACTTTGCTGTAGAGCAGAAACTAACACAACATTGTTAACCAACTACACTCCAGTTAAAAATTAATTTAAAAGAATAAAAAATAAAATAAAATAATGCTACACTTACTATGGAAGAAAAAGGAGACACAAATGAAGACTTTTCAAACAAACTTAGAGAGGTTTGTCAGGGAAGAGGTGGGAGAGAAAAATGAAATAACACCATGTGGCGGCCCATGGTTCTCCTGTAGGTCCAGAGGGAATGAGCAAGACGGCCATAGTAGGGAAGTGCCCACATCGAATTAATGTAAGAAACATGTATTGAGCATTTACTGGACTAAACAGATTGGATTGTCATACATTGGATATCTCTGTAAAAATGTGCTTTCCTATGGAAAGGACAAAGCCCATGTCCTGTTTGTTCTCATAGCCCATCCCAGACTAGACAGTGACATAAACAAATGTAGGCATGGGGTTAGGTGCTGTGGAGAGTACACCTCAATCAACTTTTTCCAGCTCCTGTTAAAATACCTCTGAGGCTGGTATTTTCACCAGTTATATTTCAGGTGGGTATCATTTATCCAATCTGACCAGACCTCCCTACTGTATGGAACCACCTCACACAGAAGGCTTATCCATTTTGCAGCTAACTTCTTATAAGATGGTACATCATGGGGCTGACTTACTCAAAATCAGCTCTTCTGATTTTTCTGAGGAGATAATGAGGTCCTTCAAGAGTTGAAAAGATCCACTGAGAATTATGTTGCCCTTCAGCTTCTTTTCTGGCCCAAATTATTTCTTCCATGAAACATAGCTTTAAATAAAAAACACTCAGAGGCCCCAGCCTCTCCATTATTCAAATATTTGAGTGGATTTAAAGGGACAGTTTCCAGAAGCTACAAATGAAACTTACTACCAAAAAAAGGGTAGAAAGAAAATCTTACCCAGGAAGGGATTATGTTAGGAGCACCCCTTGGACTTTCTGATCATCCAAGACTCTTCCCAATCCAGAGAGTTTGTCAGGCATCAAGACTTGGTTTTGAAACTGTGACCTTGGGTACATTAAGCTCTTTGTGTTTATTCCTCCTCTTTTTTTTTTAATTTAATTTTTATTTTATATTGGAGTATACTTGATTTACAACGTTGTGTTAGTTTCAGGTGTACAGCAAAGTGATTCAGTCATACATATACATATACCTATTCTTTTTCAGATTCTTTTCTCATGTAGGTTACTATAGAATATTGTGTAGAGTTTCCTGTGCTATACAGTAGGTCCTTATTGATTATCTATTTTATATGTAGTAGTGTGTATACGTTAATCCCAAACTCCTAATTTATACCTCCCCCCCACCTTTCCTCTTTTTATCCCTCATCTTAATACAGAACTAATATAACTACCACCGTTGTAAAGACTACATAAGAGATAATGCATGCAATGTGCCCAACACACAGTAGGTCCTCACATTAGGTCTCCATCCCACAGAGTCTGGGGCAACCCTTGGCAGACTCTGGAACGGAGGTAACGTGTGTGAATATATGCATATGATATTTTGAAGCTGGGAGAAACATAAGTTAGGGATCTGAGGGAATGAAGAATTTATTTGTCCCTTAGGTATTTCCTCCCAGAGATCTCAAGCAAAACTTCAACTGGCATGTAGCACATCCATGTTCATAAGAAATAGTAGATCATTAAATTGATTAAAGAACTGTAGTACTGCCTTAACTACCAGAGATGCAAAGGTAGCATTAACAGTTTGTTGATAAAATGTAGGAACCTAACCTTCATTCTTGATCATATTCTCTTCTCTAGACCATTCCACACCTTCACAGAAGTAGGCCTTGGGGATACTGAAATGTGTCGACCTAGAGAGACCTAGGGGGAGGCTATTGCCATTGTTCAGGTGTCAGAACTTGAGCCATGGAGGGTGTTCGATGGTGTTCATGGGGACAAGAGAAGGGGCCCCATATGAGGAAACAGGGAAAGACAGAAACATCAGAGCCTGGCAACTGATTTGAAATGGCGAGTAAATTTTTTTCCATTTTTAGCTAACGTGTGTTCTTCTAATGTTTCTACAAGGAATGTGTAACATTTATTTTAAAAAATTGTTAAAGTTAATGACATATTCAAAAAAAAGAAGGCATTAGTGATTACTAGAAGGCTTTAATCTTGAGTGCCTGGGAGAAAATGCTAGTGTCACTGATACAAACTTAGAAAATCACCATAAATAAGGTTTCCAGAGTATGGATTGGAGAATGGTGAGAAATTTATCCAGAGACATCTTGAATCTAAAATGTTGGTAGAGCATACAGCAGCAACTGACGTACAGCATATGCCCAATAAATGCTTCTCAAATGAATAAATAAATGACATAGACCATCTGCTCTGGGAATTAAGGAACAGCTAGAGCGGACTCTTACCAAGCCTGGTACACAAAAGACTAAGTCGTAATTGTTGTCACAGAAAAAAAGAGATTCCATGATGAGTTTGGAAAATCCTAGACATAACCATTCACACCAGTTTCTTCCCACTTTGTAGGGTACAGAGAAACTGGCAGTGCAAGGAAAGAAGGAGGTGGCCCCTGTCACCTCGGCCAGGATGCAGGGCTGAACCAAGTCATGTGGGTCCCCCAAGAAGCTGACAATGCGTCATATTTTCCGAAAGGCATTGAAGTGTTGGTTAAATATTTCTTTAGAAGAGTGGCAGAGAGCTTCAGACAGGAAGAGGGCAAGAGGTAGCAGTACTCAATCCTTTCTGTAATGTCCCCAGCAATTCAGCTCTGGCCCAAACTTCCCCATCCTACTCAGCACACCAGTTAACTGCTTCCATCCTCCTTGGAAGGCAGGTTACAGAACATCCACTGTTCCGCAATCTACCTCTTGAGATGATGAGCCCCAAGCAGCACAATCATGGCACTCTTTCCAATCACATTTTAATCTTTGTCCAGAGTGGAGTTCTGGCAGCTAGACATCATCTTCCCCTCACCCCCAGTGCTGTTTAAATGTCCCTTCGAGATTGGTGTCCCAATGACCTGCCCTGCTGCCCACCCTTGACTCCACTCTAAGGAGACACATATGCATAATCTCAGTCCTCTTCTAGGGCCATCACCAAGTCCAAGATGGGGAACACACAATCCTCTTCCAATTAAAACAACTACAGTGCTGTTTGGGTGGAGTGAGAGAGGGGTACTTAATTTCCCCTCAGAGCTCAAATTTCAGCTGATTCAGAAGTAGTGATGGCAGAAAGGTGAACAGACAGGGTGACTGGTACCAGTCCAAACGTCCTGGTGATGTTTCACAGCCCCGTGCCCCTTGGAAATGGAGGCAGGGAGACCGCTATGCTTTTCTGCAAGTGCCAGCACACTGCTGGGGGCAGTCACACCTGGGCCAGCATGCTCTGAACTCTTGTTATCTGGCAGCAACCATCCAGAGTCTCTCTACGACGCTGAGAGTAGCTGTCAGACCAACACCTGCAGGCTGGGATTGCTGCATTCCCAGGCAGAATCTCACAAACAACAGCAAACAGGTCATCTGCTCCATCATACCGGGATCTTGCTTCCCTTGAATTGTTCAGTGATGGAGTCAATTTTCTGTCTCCATCTGCATGGCTGCCTCTATCCCATGAGAGCAACCATCAAGATAAAGTCTCAGGGAAAGGGTCCTGCTCAGTTAGCAATCAATCAATCCATGAGTTGTCTCCATTATTCCCTTAACGCTTACCTATCTTCACTAAACACCTGCGGCCACTGGCTGGACTCCAGAGGCCCATCTCCCCTCCCCCAAATATGGGCATTCTGGAGACTAGTTAAAAATGTGTGGATAGGAATGGTGTTTGGATATTTGATGCTCTGTGAGTGGTGCCTTGGACCTGGTATTGGAGGCCATTCAGACATGAGCCAACATAAAGGCCACTGCCACACTCTGGGGCTAACCATCCACCATCCCATCCCTTCTGTTGAGAAGCCCCTTGGAGGGGCCCTTCCTAATGATAACATCAAGTAACAGGGTCCTACCTTTAAGAAGGAATTTCTCTCTTTGAACCGATTTTAGACAAGGAGTTTAAAATTTTCACTTCTTAGAAAGAAGTCCACTTACTTTACAGTTCCTTTGTAGAACTCCAGAAACTACCATAAGAAATAGCACATCCTATCCCCAGATGGGGAAAAGAAAATGAGGATGTCTCCAACGTTTACCAAAATACTGTGACATTATTTTTTTTAAGCCATAGACAAATTAAATCTTAATTTATTCTACTTTCCAAAGGAAAATTGTAGAGGGGAGAGATCACAAAATTACACAGTGAGAGAGGCTGGGAGTCATTGATTTGGAGAAAGAGAAACAGGAAGAAGATGGAACAAGTTCCCAAAAAACTTTCTGAGTTTGGACTTTACCTAAATGTTTATTACATTTTATGAAAATTTTATTACATATGTAGTACTAGTAGTAGCTAATTTATTGAACACTTAGTATGCACCAAGTACTGATGTGCATTTTATAAGCATTAGTTCATTAATTTTATTTAATCTGTACAGCAAATCTATGTGGTAGAGTGGTATTATCCTCATTTTGTACCTGAGGAAATCGGACAACCTGTCTAAGTGATAGCAGAGCTAGGATTTTATCCAGGTCTTTCTGACACTGAAACCTGTGCTCTCACTCACTGGGCAAAATTATCTTCCAAACAAGTGTAAAATTTCATATAAATAAAACATAATACTAATTCTTGACAACAAAACACAGAGGAGATATTTGCCTGTGATGTAGAAGCACAGAGGAAATACATAAAATGGTCAAGTTTGAGGAGCAATGGAACAAGTGTAATTAAATTAGCTAGTTGAAATGATTTGTTTGCTCCAATAACAGTAAGACCTTTCTTTGCTCAAAGTTCACCATTCTGGGCGGAAGAGAAACAAAATTTTCTAGAAACATCCCAGATGCTGCGGCATTTGGAACATTTGCATTAATTTTAGCAAGTCCCAGTGTTTCGAACATCTGCCTCACTGACAGACACCCACTGATAACACTGAGGAGATGGTAAAGGGTACTATCTCCAAGGACAATGATATCATGGGGGTGTTTGGCTCAGGACTTGAGTCAAAAGGCAGAGATGGCTGGAAAATGTGCTTTCAGTTGGCAAGAGAGTAAATCTCATCCTCCCATCCTAGATGTGGGAAGTGAACTCATTAGCATAGAGTAGAAAGTCCTCCAAGACCTAACATCTCCATCAACCTCTGCAACCTCCTGTACATTGCAGTGTGTTACACTGGTAGCAGGAAGTAACTTGAGGTAGTTAACAAAATATGCTCTAAGCCAGACTGCTTGGCTTGGTATCCCAGTGTTTTTACTTACTAGATACAACAGCTTCTCTGTGCCTCAATTTCCACATCCATCAGTGCGAATAATAATAATAATAATACCTATCTCATGGGGTCATTGTGAGAATTCAATGAATATACAAAGTGATTGGATCTTTTTCCAGCAAATGGTTAATGCTATACACGAATGTTTGTTGCTATTATTATCATGTGTTCAAAGTGATTAAACTGAATCCTTCCTAAAATATCTAGAGGCAGTAGATTAGTGATCGCCCGCAGCTGGAGGTGGCAGCAGGGATTTATTCAAATGGGCACAAGGGAACTGGTGCAGGAAATGTAAAAGTTCTAAAACTGGGTTATGGTGGTGGTTGCACAACTGTAGAAATTTACTAAAAAAAAAAAAAATCCTTGACTTGCACACTTACAAGGCTTGAATGTTATGGCATATAAATTATACTTCAATAAAACTGTTGGGGGGAGCTGGGGGAGGAGGGATAGATTGGGAGTTTGGGATTAGTAGATGCCAACTATTACATATAGAATGGATAAACAACAAAGTCCTACTGTGTAGCACAGGGAACTATATTCAATACCCTGTGATAAACTTTAATGGAAAAAAATATGACAAAGAATATATAGGTATAACTGAATCACATTGCTGTACAGTAGAAATTAACACATTGTAAATCAACTATACTTCAATAAAATAATTTTTAAAAATAAAAAATAAATAAAACTGTTTATCAAATTAAAAAAAAAAAATTCTTCCTTGCATAGTCTGTGACAGAGACAAGCAGTGTCAAAGTTCCCAACAGAAATTCTTAAAAATTTCAAGGTTAGACTGTAATACCTTTTTTAAAATCCGTGGGAAATGGCAAAAGTCTAATCAGATTTGACCTTAGAAACAAAAATTGATTTTCTTTTTCAATAATTGTGTTAACTGAATCTTCTCCTTCACACCAGCCAAAGACCAGAATTTGAAGAACAAACCAGTCTCTGTCACCTGAGTAAGATAATCTTACATCACTTTGTCAATAGCAACACGTTTTACTAGCAGTTTAGACACATCACTCAATTTGCTACTAATGTAATTTATACCACCTTCTAAATAATCAAAACAATGCAAATATAAACCTGTTATGCATATAAAATTAGCAAAACCCAAAACCAAACAAAAATTCATAAAACCTAATGCTGGAGAGTTGCAATTAAGCACAGATACTCAAGCATATATTTTGGGTAACAGTCTAAAATATTTTAATCCTTTTGAAAAACATAGCAATATGCTTCAAAAGCTTTTAAGTGTCTGTCTGTATCCCAATGAATTTATACCAAGGAAACAATTCAAAAGATAAAAGTTATAGGCACAAAGACGTTCACAGCAGGGTTATTTATAGTAAAGTAAATTATGTAAATATAAAAGTAAAGTAAACGTGTAAGTGTAAAATAAATATACATACTATGAACTGTTTTATTTTTCTCAATTTTAAGATACCTTTTTTGGTAAATTTTCAACATTTCTGAAATTAGACTGCATCTCACATTCATTGCATACATTTAAAGTGGTAATATTTCTTCTCTTCCTTGAAAAGCTGTTATGAAAGCAATGGTGCATCTTAAAATCAGTAGCATCTTATGATCAAGAAAATGCAGTAGCCTGCAGTCATTAAAAATAGTAACTATAGATGTTGTTTAAAAACATGAAAATATCGAATACAACCATATTAAATTTTGTATGATTGGGGGTTAGAGTAGAAAGCAAGTAGACAAATGCAGGTTGACTTACAAGTAATATTTTTCTTCCTTTCACTTAGATTTGCATGAATGTCACTATGATATTATGCATGTGTTAACATTTCTTCTTTTTTTTTTTTTTTTAAATTTCATTTATTAATTAATTTATTTTTGGCTGTGTTGGGTCCTCGCTTCTGTGCGAGGGCTTTCTCTAGCTGTGGCAAGCGGGGGCCACTCTTCATCGCGGTGCGCAGGCCTCTCACTATCGCGGCCTCTCTTCTTGCGGAGCACAGGCTCCAGTCACGCAGGCTCAGTAGTTGGCTCAGCGCAGGCCCGCAGGCTCACGGGCCTAGTCGCTCCGCAGCACGTGGGATCCTCCCAGACCAGGGCTCGAACCCGTGTCCCCTGCACTGGCAGGCAGACTCCCAACCACTGCGCCACCAGGGAAGCCCTTTCTTTGTTTTTTTTAAGAAAGAAACATGCCTTCACTGATATTCACTTCCCATGAAATCCTGGGCAGAAATATCCTGAACAAGATAGGAGTAAAAGCCACCTAAATGCCCTATTCATTGTAGAAACAGACACTTAAGAGTTTTTAGGGACTTCTCTGGTGGTGCAGTGGTTAAGAATCTGCCTGCCAATGCAAGGGACATGGGTTCGAGCCCTGGTCCAGAAAGATCCCACATGCCGCGGAGCAACTAAGCCCGTGAGCCACAACTACTGAAGCCCACGTGCCCATGCTCGGCAACAAGAGAAGCCACCACGATGAGAAGCCTGCGCGCTGCAATGAAGAGTAACCCCCACTCACCGCAACTAGAGAAAGCCTGCGCACAGCAACGAAGACCCAACGCAGCCAAAAATAAATAAATTAATTAATTTTTTAAAAAATCCTATTAAAAAAAAGAGTTTTTAATCCTTATCTCCTCCTTCCATTCCAGGAGGGGTTGTGTAGGAGCAGGCTGGGGAGAAGAGCGGGGTGATCCCTGAGGACATTTACCCCTGCAAGCTACAGTGGGTTGTCAGGAAGCCTAAAACAAAACCAAACCCCCTAAGGTAGATTATGGGACCTGTTCAGACTGCACACCTACTGCCACATTGGACCAACGAGAATTGGGCTCCATAGCTAGAGGAGGAGAATGAAGATAAGGTGGTAGGAACACAACTGTTATTGAAAAATGAGAAAGATGTCAGGAAGTTGATGTGGAGGCAGAAAAAAAGAGAGCCCTGGAAGGAGAAATAAGTTAGGAAGAAAAAAGAGAATGAACTAGAACATCCTCAAAGACACATGGTATAAGTCCTCACCAAGTATTTGTTAAAGGAATAAACAAGGGAATGAATGACTTCTATATGCCTAAATGCTAATGCCATGCCTGGCCCATAGTAGTTGCTCAATAATTCATTCAACCACTATTCATTCATTCATTTAACAAATATTTACTAAGCATCTGTTATGTGGCAGGCAATTATCTAGGCAAGGTAGACAAAGCACTGAACAAGACAGATAAAAATCCATACCCTCAGGGAGCTAACACTCTGGTGGGGATGGAGCAACGTAGAAAGGTGGGTAGAGAAGACTGACTATAACAAACAAGAATGTAAAACATACAAACCATTAGATCATGATATGTGCTGTGGAGGAAAGGCAAGAGTCCAGGTGGATGAGAGTGCCTGAGAGGGAGGGAGAAGCTTACAACTTTAAATAGAGTGTTCAGGGAAGACCTCACTGAGATGGTAACATTGGAGAAAAGACTTGAAGGAACTATAAGAGGAAGCCATGTGGATACCTGAGGGAGAGGAAATAGCACGTGCAAAGGCCCTGAGGTGGGAATGTGTAAAGCCTGTTCAATGATCAGCAAGGAGGTCAGTGTGGGTGGAGAAGAGTGATGAGCTCAGAGAAGGAATGAACAGGTTGGGGCCTCCGAGACCATCTTAAGACCAAAGCTTTTACTCTGAGTGAAGTGGATAGCCAGTGAAGATTCTGGACCAGAAGCGTGACATGATCTGACCAATTTTAACAGGATCTGTTGCTGTGCTGAGAATAGTCCGTAGGGGAAAGGAAAGAAGCAGGGAAGCCTATTTTAATAACCCAGCTAAGAGTCTTGGACCAAAATGATAATTGAAATGTACTAAAACGTGATTGGATCTGGGAATATTTTGAATATGGATCCCAAGAGGTTTGCAAATGGATTGGATGCGGTGTGTGATAGAAAGAGAGAGGTCAAGGGTGACCCCAGGTTTTTTGGTCTGAACAGATGGAAAATGGAACTTCTGTGTGCTGAGATGGGAAAAGTGGTGAGAGGAGTAGGTTTGGATGGAGAAGGCCAAGAGTCCACTTTGGGGACACTGTAAGTTTGCAAAATTATGAGATAGTCCAGCACAGTTGTCCTGTTGACTGGTGTTTAGGTTGAACCGATATCTGAACAAATGCTCAAAAAAACAGAAAAGTGAAAAATGAAAACAGAAAGAAAGGAGAGAGAAAGGTAAAAAATATAATGCTGTTAATAAAATAAAAGAACTTTGAAAACAAACTCATGGTGACGAAAGGGGAAATGCGGTGGGGGAAGGGATAAATGAGGAGTTTGGGATTAACATATACACGCTACTATATATAAAACAGATAATCAACAAGGACCTACTGGATAGCACAGGAAACTCTATTCAGTATTCGGTAATAACCTCTGTGGGGAAAGAATCTGAAAAAGAATGGATATATGCGTATGTATAACTGAAGCACTTTGCCGTATACCTGAAACTAACACAACATTGTAAATCAACTATACTCCAATATAAAATAAAAATTAAATTAAAATAAATAAATAAATAAAAATAAAAAACAAAATAATAAAACGAAAGAGAGGGACACAAAGAGAAGGAACAGCCTCTGAAACAGGGAAGAGAACAAGCGAGGAGAGGTGAGCGCTGGTGCTGAGCCCATGCTGACAGGGGTCTCTAACCCTCCATCTCCTGTCAGTGGAGGTCTGAGTTTCCTCCCAGCCCCACTTTCACCACTCCTGCTAAACTAAGAGCCTGCATCCTAATCTGCCATTGTCTGACACTGTAAACACCAGTGACAAGATGATTTCTCGCACGTTTGTCTAAAATGTGCTCATTCCGCCCGGGCTGTAGGATGGTTGGAAATTGGAAATCTGGGAGCAGGGCAGAGGCACCCGGCCCTCTGCATCACACGCTGTCAACCCTGCCTGGGTCTTCTTAATACTCGTTTGCCATGGAATAGGAATTGTTCCAGGCCCTTCCTCTGCACTCCTGACTTGGGCAGGCTGGGAAAGGCGGTTCACCGTGAATAAGGAGGATTAGGAAGACACGGGCAGAGGAAGGATGACGAGGCAGGAACTCACTGGCCAGCAGCTCTGTCTTCAGAGTCAAGGGGAAATGCTGATGTAAAACAAAGAATTAGCTCCTCTGGAATAATCCTGGGAAAACTGTCTCCTAGCCTTTCCTTCTGAGTTGATTTCTTTCGCTCTGTGTTTGGAGAGAGCTGAAGTCACCCCCAGAAGTCCTGGGGCCCAGGTCTCAGCTAACACTAACTGTGTCATCTTGGGCGAGTCACACAACTTCCCAGGACTCGGTAGCTCATTTGGAAAAATAAAGATAATTAGCGTTTGCCTGCCAGAAGGCAGGATGACGGGCCAGATGATCTGGCTCAGGCCCTTGCAGCTCTAAGGTCTATGATTGTGTGATGGTTATAGAAAGTGAAATGCACAAGGGCAGGAGTTTAGAGATGTGTGCAGGGAACAGATGTGCTCGGTCACCCTCCTTCTCACAGTAGAACGTCTTATGGCATCTTTAGCAGAAAGCAAAAACCCCTATCCTGGCTCTTTATTCTGTGAGAAAACCATGTATTTTGTATTCAACCAGAACTGTGTTTAAATTCTTGGTTCCAACACTTCTGGAATTATAACCTGGGGAAAAGTATTTAACCTTTGCACGTCTCTGTGGACTCATCTGTAAAATGAATATAGGAGAAGGCAAAGATTTCTGGGTTGCTGAGAGGATTAAATATGATGATAAATGTAAAACACTAACTCTATCAGTCATGGTCCAGTCATAACAACAGAGATCACTCTGGGTATTTTAAGGATTGAATACAGAGGAATGTTACTGCAGTGATGGAAGAAAGCCCAGTATGCCTTCACTTCCAACCTCAGCTCAGCTGCCAGACCTCCAAACCCCAGCCTTGATCCTACACTCCAGGGTCCCCTGTATCTGGAAGAGAAAACTGGGCAGGAATAAAAAAAAGCTAAGGGCAGATTCTAAAGAGGAAGGCAGTGAGCATCTAAACCGTGGAAGTACAAATGGAGGTGGGAGGCCAAAAATAATTTAGAGGGTTGCCTAATGAGAGAGAAGCAACTTTTCTTTTCTCTGTTTCCATGCAGGAAAGATTTCCCTAGGAAACAGCTGCCTTTCCCCGTCCCGTTACAATGGGGCAGTGGGATGATCCACTTAACTTGAATTTAGGGAAAACAATTGAGTACGCTGAGCTCAGCTCCACACTTCTCATCCTCAGCATGAGCTACCCTCAGGGAGCTGGCATATTCCAGCTGGTTATTCCACCAAGTGCCAGAGGCGAGGGGGGCCTATCCTTCAGTGACCAGGTAGATCAGTCTACTTCACCCTGAGTAATAGTGATGGGCCATTTGCCTCTCTTGGCCAAGCCTGGTATCAGCAGCAGTGGAAATGAAGATGGCCTCCATTTTGACTCCTTTATTTCTCAATTTGTTCAAAACCCAGGGAGGGAATAAAGGTAGGACTGCTCAGAAGCCCCCAACAGTGAAGATCAGCCCTGGTCTTTGATTTAATGCTCTAGCTGCACGCATCACTATTATCACTAACTAATTAAGGCTATAATTATTCATGTCATCAAACTTAGATATTTATCACCACAGTTCATTTCTTTGTTTGCCAGCGGATTTATCTTTCAACTCCTGTCATTGTCACGGTCACCTAGGAAATTTGTTTAAAATACAGATGCCCAGGCTCCAGCCTTTGGGATTCTGAGTCCAGTAACTGTGTCTTTTATAAGCACTCCCAAGGCATTCCCACACTTGGAGAAGCAAGGTGTATAACTAGGGGTCCTCAATCTTGGCTTCACTTTGAAATAACCTGAAAAGCTTTTTAAAATAATGATTACCTAAATCCCACTC
This sequence comes from Balaenoptera borealis, assembly GCF_965194805.1. Taxonomy (NCBI): domain Eukaryota; kingdom Metazoa; phylum Chordata; class Mammalia; order Artiodactyla; family Balaenopteridae; genus Balaenoptera; species Balaenoptera borealis. Next base: position 99,713,400 of record NC_138861.1, on the reverse strand, counting down.
CTAGAAATTCAGATTTAATTGGTTAGGGATGACACCTGGCTCTGTGGACTTCTAAAAGTTCTCTAGGTGATTCTAACATGCAACCTGGGTTAAGACCCACTGGTATAGCCCCTCAAAAGAAATCTTTCTTTAAGGTTGTTGTTGTTTTTAAAGATCTTTGCTGCTGTTGATGGGAGGAAAGGCTTTCTGTTCACTGAATGCCTCCTGGTGTCTGGAGTTCCTCTTCCTCTGCAGGACACAACATGGTAGCTGAATCCCCGAAGTCCCAGCACCAGCATCAAAGCGTAATACCGCTCCATGGCAGCCCAGCTCCTCATCCCATCTTGCTCCACTGTGGTTCTAACTTGCTTTCAGATGAAACGCGATTTCCATCTCTTTAACTAGATGTATTGGTGTTATTACCATTGCAGTCCTATTGATTGCAGGGCTGCTCTTAGCAACACATTCCAATTTTATCATCCTTAGTCATTCTTACATGAGTATATGTGTAGAAACAAGCTCTGGTATTTAAACCAGCACACAGTTGGGGATGAAAAGGATCAACTGCAAATCTCTAACCTGCCTGTGAAATGAACCCAAAACAATCAATGCCCCCACTTCAGGGACTTTTCTCTTGGTCCTCTAGATTTTCCTTCTGGGGAGAAGCATGGGTAGGACAAGGATCTGAGGCCAAGTTTAATGGGAGTCAGTTCCTATTTTATGAACTGTTTCATTTTATAGATGAAGGATGCAAGGACAAGAGATATAAATTAATTAACTTAAGGTCATCAGCTGGTTAACGGTGGAGCGGTGAGCAGCACATACTCTTTCTTAATCCCCATCTGGTACTCTTGGACCCAGCCCATATGGCACCTTTCTTTGCCTCAATATTGGGTCTGTAACTCCAGCCATGAGTCCTCCAAGAGAAGAGAGGAAATCTGGGAACCACAGGATGTGTTCCAGGGTAGAATGACTCTGGGCAGTGTGAGAAGAGAGAGGGAACTCAAGGTAGAAGTTAGGAAAGATCTAAAAGTAGAAGAAAGCAAAGAAGGCCACTTGCATCTTGCTGTCTTGAGACAAATGTGGGTAGGATGACAGAGATAACTGCCAACTGTACATGTCAAGTAAAATTAGCTCTACTAGTATGGATTTCAAGATATGATATAGAAACAAGGGTCCGGGGGAGGAGGGGTGACAATCAAAGGGCTATACCTCTTGGTGAGAGGCACAGGAGAGTAAGGAACCAGACAGATGATCAAATTTATAGAAAAGCAGAAAAGGTTTTATTGTTTGACAAGAGATGATGTCACTGCAACTTTATAACTGGAAAGCTCTCATCAGATATGGAAGAGGAACAGAGAACAAATAGCGAACTATCCAAAGCAAGATGTAGATGAGCAGTTGTAGGAAAAAAGGGCTCCGAAGCGCTTCCAAGAGAAAGTCCAAGTCCACAGCCTAAATCCCAAGTCCCTGTCTGACTCAACCACTGTCTGTGTCCTTAGTCTCAGGTGCTGACACTCCACAACCAAAGACCTCTCTGCAGCTGTGTGCTGTACTAGTAAAATAAGGCCAAGAGTCTGGAGTAAAAGCCCTGGGCTAAAAACCCAGTTCCACCATTCACTCATTTTGTGACACCAGGGTGGTGACTTTATTTCCCTACCCATCATATCTCTTGGGATATTGACCTATAAATTCCACTAAAAATTCTGGACCATTCAGAGCCCTGATAGCCAACATTTCAAAGAGATGTAAGGCCTTCTCCAGTCTGGTCCGGCCTCTCTCCTGAGGGTTCCCAGTACAAAGGATTTGCCATGCTCCCCAGAGTGGTCCACTCCAAAGGGCTCAGTCCCAGAAATCTTTGGAGATGGATCTCACATGGGGGGACGTTACCCAGGCTCAGAGGCTTCTGGAGAGGGAACTGTAATCCTCCCCAAATTAGCTGTCAAACGGCAATTTGTAAGGGAGTTCAAATACCTATTTCCAGAAACTTCCACTCAGGAAGAAATCATATTTCCATAAGGGAACACAAAGAATGAGGGTGCCACTAAACATTATTTGGGTATTTGGGACATGTGCTTTTTATTTTCTGCCAACTCAAAATCCAGTCCTTTTCTTGTCAAATATAATACTGCCAGAGCGAAAGTGACAAGACATACAATAAAGTTGAGGAAGAGAAACACAAAGACCTAGATAGTAACCTATTTATTTTCCAGAGGAAAAAAAAGTAACAACTATTCTGGCAAAGAAAATAGCCCTGCATTTAGTCTCTTTATTTTTTTTTCCTGTTTTCCCCTCAATTTAAGAGAAAAACTTTTCAAATTCACACAAAATGGTATACCCTGTCTGCTTTTCTGTGGCTATCTTCAAATAGATAACCTTTCAGGTCACCACAAAACACTTTTCTGAAATATGTCTCAATCTGTCTTTCGGTGTGACAATGAAATTACCAGTCAGTTCAGCATGTGACGTGACTGAATTAGGCTGTAGCTGACCAACTGCTATCAACATCATACTCCATTCTTTACTTCCTGGCAGGGGGATCGGGGGGGGGGGGGGGGGGGGGTGGGCAATCACTGAAAAATCCTGGAACAGAATCACAGCTGATTATTTGCACAAGGGAAGTGACCCTGTGGAATTACACTGTTCCCTTCTCCTAGAGATCTCGGGTCTGGAGAACTACTGATGCAGAAGCAGGTTTGCTTCAAGTCTTCTGTCACCACTTTGCCAGCCTCCAATTTGTGACTCCATTAGTTACATACCCATCCAACTCCCTTTGGACTGGTAGCGAACACCTTGGAATGTCTTCAGATGAACGTTATATAGAAGTACTTGACCTTTTTTAGGAAACACTGATCAAGTTTGCCTTGACTATGTCACTGCATCACGGGAACAATCATAAATGGCATAGAAAAATTCAACAGCTGCTGGGATCAATAAGCTGTTCACTCAGAAAAAAAAAATATACATATATATATATATTACATATATAATACATAAATGCACTTTAAAAAAAAAATTCACAAAGACTTGCTGCTACTCCAAGTAGAATTGGTTTTGTTCTTATGCTTGTACAGAGAAGCTGGCTTCCAGCCGGGCCTGACTGAGGAATACCCACAGGATCAAATGAAATTCCTACCATGTACACCATCTTTTTGACTTAGGGCATTGTCTCTAGAAATATTCTGTTAAAATATAACTATTTGGTCTAGAAGGGATAACACACTGAGTAATTAACAGGTTCTAACACATTTGCATGGATGTGTTTATTAACATAGATGGCAGAAAGCAAATCCCTAAGGACAGGGATCAAAGGCAGACAAGTGTGATGAAGAGATGGGTGGAGCAAGAACCCAGGGCATGACTGAGAATGTCCAGTAGTGGCTAGACTAGCCACAAAATGTGCCCCAAGGCTGCATCAGGGCCCTGGTGCTGGAGAGTGGCAGCATTGTCTGCTTTTTCATATGGCCCTGGGCCCCCTTTCTTCTTGAGGAAAGCCTAGAAACAATGTATCTTCAGTGTATCTTTGGAATTTGTAGGAAGAGCTCAAAAGGTCTCACTTAGAGGTATGTGCAAATAAGATGCGATTGGAGAATTTCCTCTCCAAGGCAAAACAAAGAAACAAAAATATTCTGACAAGTCACCCAATAACCAAGCAAATATGATATGTTGGCCTGTTCATGTGTCATAAGCCTTTCACATACACATTGTACTAAAGAGCACCTCCCGCCCCCCTTCTCCCTCTCTCTCTCATTCCCCACCCCCCCCCCCCACACACACACACACAACCCCTTCCTCTCTCCTTCTTTCTCTCAGCTGGATTCAGAGGAAACTAACACATTGTCCCAATGGTCCCAGTGAAATTCCAACCCAAAGAAGTGGCTGGAGGAAATGCGTAGATGGAGAATACCCTACATGTGCCAACTCAAGAGGCTCTAATAGCTGGAGACTCCCTCAGTGACCTGCAGTGAGGACACACACACACACACACACACACACACACACACAGTTTGGCAAATACACCCATTTGAAGACCTTCCAAACATTTCTCTTCTCTCTCCCGAATGAAGCTACCTCGTTGTCAATGAGATTTTAAATAAAATTGAAGCATAAATTTGCTTCAACGGTCATATAGGTTAAAAAAAAAAAAAAAAGAATTAATAGCCTAAGAAGCTGGGGCAAAAGACCAAAAAGTTAAAGCGCTTACAAGGCAAATAATTTGAAGAGGCAGGATAAAATCAAAAACAGAATTTAAATGATCCCAGCCTAAGAATTTATAAAAGACCAAGTCCTGACCTATGACAGAAATGAGAACTTTATTGGGCACGTAATTCAGAAAGGCAGGAAAGGCTGATACACAGAACACAATGAATGTCAGGTTAAGGATTTAAATCTCAGTCTGACAGGGTCGGGAAAACCAATACAATAATGCCAACGAGAAGAAGAGGCGAAGGAGAGACGTGCTGTGCAAATCTAGTGCGGTTTAGAACTTGGACGGCATAATTAGCCCACGTTGTAATTAAGAATCTAGAGGGCCTATTGAAATGAAAGCACAATGGGCAGATTTGGATTTTGCTGCATGGAGCCAGAATACTTAACGCAGTAAGAGTTTTCCCCGATTTTGGCTAGATCCTTTCATAGCCGACAGCCAGCAAGGCTTATAAACATCCTTGTGCTACCTGTTTCATAACAATCGCGACTGACAGAAGGGAAATATTTTAAAAGTCCTTACATGATGGTTTCATCTTTGAGTTTTCTATCTCACTTCAGGAAAACACTTTTTTGGGTTATGATTTCACCATCTGATCACAGGAAACTGAGTTCATTACAGGCATGAGGTCAAGGCTGAGTTGATCTCTAAGCCAATGATAAACTGGCATTACAGGCTCGTTTTATTTATAGAGACCCGTGATATCAAATTAGATGGAAAGGAGGAGAGGGAAGAATTTAGCTTTATTTAGAATAAGTGTCTCTGGAAGGCATCCACAACCAGTTTTCTAAAGACATAAGACAATGCCATGGGTTCTGCCTTTGCCTTTAGGAAAATCGGAAGAGGAAAGTAAAACGCTTACACACTACTGTGATTATGAGCTAATTCAAAGGACCCATCTTCATATGAAAGTAAAGTAACCTGAGGAAAATAATTCATTTTGTCCATTTCTACTGCTCTTTCATACAATCCAATAAATAGACCCTAGGGGTCACTGACTCAGCTTGCCATACTAATTGGGGAAAATGAAACAAAGAAGGATAGGATTTTTTTCCTTTTTTTTTTTTTTTTTTTTTTTAAGGATAGGCCTTTATTACAACTAGTTGCAACGTGAAAATAAAACATCACATGCTAGAGAACTCATAAAGAAATGTAAGCCTTCACAAGAGCCCCACAGCACAAATTCTTGGTTCCTGCAGTTTCTGCAATGCTCATTAGGGAAGATTTTTTTAAGACAATATAAGAGCCCTTCAATAATCTCATTAGGAAATGAGGAATCTCCATCAAGAAAAACTCCACTGGCTACTTGACACCCATCAAGGTACCCAGAATAAAAAGAAAGGATGTCAGAAAAGCATCCACTTTTGAGTTCAGAGTTCTTAATCCAAGGGAGGCGGTGACTTTAAGAAACTCTTTGGTGAAACTGACATTTATAAGAATCAAGAAAGGAAGCCTTCAGTAAAATGTGGTAAGCAGAAGCTCTTGGGCCCTTAATATAGTTTATCTTTCACATAAAGGTATCTTGAAAACCTTTACACAAGTCCTTTATGAGGGAATAATTTCTGAGCTAGGGCAGACAATGGTCTTTCAAATCCATTCTCAGTTTAGAAAGCATTTGTAAGGAGGATTTTTTTTCCCAGCCACCGCATGAGAAGTGTGTGATGCCCTTGGAAATCTCTGTAATTAACAATAAGCCTCTTTCACAATTGAAAGTGGACCCTCATACCCTAAAGTAGCACTGATGCTTCTATTTCTGACCTACACCCTTCATTTTATGCAGTGTCTTTGTAAAAACCAAGGGCAAGAACAACCTGGAGAGAAATTTTCAAATTTTGGACTAGAGCCACCAAATCAATAATGGTGGAACAAAATGAATTATCAACCTCCACTGCTTCAATCACAGGGAAAGGCAAGGAGTTAGCCAAAAGAGAAACTGCGGTCAATGTTAAGAAACAGAATGAATTGACTTTGAGGTAAGCTTATATCTAATTAAATGAGACTGGGGGCAAAGTCAAGGTAGACTCATCCGCAGCTGATAAGGAAGTGATCAGAGGCAGGTGACTCAGCTCAATTGAACTGCGTTTTCCAAACTGGAAAGGAGAGCAGAAAGTGTGATGGGAGGAGGTGGGGAGCCCAGGGAGGAAACTGCAAGTTTATCAGAAGGTATTTTCCCTCATCCTGGTACTGTATGTAGTAAATATCTCAAACTCTCACCACTAGCAATTAATGTCCAAAGGTTCAACAGGAGTAAAAATGAGCAAAACCATTGCTGTGTGGGGCTGGCATATCAACTGAATGCAGCAGGCAAAGAGAACCAGTGAGGTATACCTACCATTGATTTCTAGTAGTGAACCTAGGTTTTAGTGGTGAACACTTTGTCATGCTCGTGGAAGCTTGTCATGAAACTACGGTTCCCAGACTCTTGGATTATACCATCACCAGCCACCCACGTGGTGCCACGTGAGTCTGGGAGAAAAAGAACAAAATAATGCCATTTGTATCAACACGGCTGCAACTAGAGGTGATCATACCAAGTGAAGTAAGTCTGAGAGAGAAAGACAAATACCATACGATATCACGTATATATGGAATCTAAAATAGGACACAAACGAACCTATCTACAAAACAGAAACAGACTCAAGGACATAGAGAACGGATTGTGATTTTCAGGGGGAGGGGGTGGGGGAGGGATGGAGTGGGAGGTCTGGGTTAGCAGATGTGAGCTTTTATATATAGGACGGATAAACAACAAGGTCCTACAGTACAGCACAGAGAACTATATTCAGTATCCTATGATAAGCCATAATGGAAAAGACTATACTAAAAAACGAATGCATATATATGTATAACTGAATCACTTTGCTGTACAGCAGAAATTAACACAACATCGCAAATCAACTATACTTCCATTAAAACTAAATAAATAAATAAATAATAAAGGATGAAGACACTCCTGGTGGTTTCTTCACGTATTCTCTGTGGACTTGGCACTAGTAGAGTCATAAAATGGGATCCAACTGCCCACCAATGATGACATCCCTTTTTTTTAGAAGAAAGGGCGTTTCCCGGGATTCCATGCAAAACCCTGAGTTGTACATGGAGATGCTGTGTCTGACAGCCCAATCAACATCTGCTTTTAGCCTAGAGGCCTTGCCAGGACCAAGAGCCTGAGCAAAGAAATGAGATCCCATCTTTCTTACCCCACTCACCACGTCCACACCGACCTCTAGTGACCCCTGTAACTTGCGCTAAGGAAAACTGCACTCAACTTTCACGCAGACACTCAGATCAGAAAAGCTACAGGCTTTTTCCACTGTGCCCTGAGCTTTACCAACATATATTAACACTTCCTGATCCACTTGCAAACACACAGTGTTCTTTAAATGTGTATAAGTGACACTCAGTGCTTTTGAAACACTGTTAAATAAGCCCAGGATGACTCACCAGTTTCTGGTCCTATACTGCTAATTATATGTTCAAAAATCCCTTTAAAAGTCACAAAATCTATCTTGGTACTCTCAATGCTTTTAAATGGCAGGAGGGTTGGCCATGAAGGAGTAGGCCTAGCAAGGCCAGTAAGAAATTAACATGAACACTGAGACAGACTTGGGCCCTTCTATAGACCTAAATTCACAAGAGTGGTGCACGCCCTTATCAGGAAATTATAGATCTTATTATTGGGGAACTGGGTGGCAGGTGCCAAAAACATTTAAATTCGCTCCATTTCTAATTCATGAAGCCCATTGTAGCTTGGTATTGTGGTTTTATTAGATTTGTGCATTTAGCCGGGAACCTATTATTATAATAAAATACAAAATACAATTATTGTTTTCTTGCAGTGAGAACCTCAGAATTATCTACCAGTTTATTGTTTCCCCATCAAAAGAAATCCCGAGTTTAGATTTTTTTTAGACTTTTAAAGAAGCGTTGCTTCCTCTATCTATTTCCATTATAGTTCTTGCTTTGTGCTGCTTAACAGGAAAAGAAAGAAAAAGGAATTGAGATGGAGGCCATAAGTCACAACGGTTTTCCTTTAATTACAGTATTATACTTATATTTCTCATATTTTCTACCGTTATCTCTGCCCAGCCAGATCTCCATTCCTCATTCAGTGCTCATTAATTGAGATGGTGTTTGGGGAAAGCTGATATATAGATGCGAGTTTCATATGGCCAAGTGCTCACCTACTATTACACACCAAATGGAGTTCAATACCCGTAATGGTCAATTTAGCTACTTGTCATACGATACCCACTCTTCATCCATCCCTCACCGATGCTCTTACAATTCCTCTTTTCTCCTCTCTCTTTCCACTTCACATTATTATTTTCTCTCTTCATCAGAGAATGAAAACATTTTAGAAATACTGAAGGGAATCACATCAGATGTGAGACACCACAAAATTATGCTCAGATCACTGATTTTAGAGTTGGAAGGGGCCTTATAAATCGTGTCGTCCGAACTCTCATTTTCCAGATGAGGATAGCGTGACCCAGGAAGATCACACTGCAGTTAGTTAGGGACAGAAGTCAGGACCTGTCTCCTACTTCTTAGGTCGCTACCAGTGAGTCCTGACTCTGTGCCCAATAGCCAGGGAATCATCTCCCATAATCTTCAAGACAACCTCATGAAGTAGATGTTAATACCGCTTCCATTTTGGAGATGAGGAAACCGATGCACAGAAAGGTTAGGTATTTGCTCAAAGACACACAGAGAATAAGTGGCAGACTCAAGATTCGAACCCAAATTTGTCTAATTATAGAGACTTACCTCTAAACACTACACAGGACTATCTTCTCAATATTACCATGAACTGCCCTTATCCTTAGTTATTATATATCCGCATAAATAAAAACATCGTTCGTGGTGCTATCTTACAGTAAATAAAATAAAGCACAGACTTTGGAATGAAAAGGTGTGGGTTTGACTCTTGGCTCTGTCATTGATTAGCTAGGGAACTTTCATCAGGATCATCAACCTCCTGACAGTAAGTACTTCATTGGCCAAATAGAGATAATAATAATAACCTCCTCGAAGGGTTATGCTGAAAGCCAAATAAGGTCGTTCAGCCACTCAGCAAATATATACTGAGCGCCAGCTATACGTCAGGCACTGTTAGAGTGCTGGGCATGCAGCAGCACCACTCCTGGGCCCCATCTCCAACCCAAACCCAAAGCAGCAGAATAGGTGCTTGACAGCAACGGAGGAGTGGAAGGGACCAAATGGTCAGTCTGCGTTAGCTAGAGAGAGAGGTGGTCTCGTCTGTCTTGCTTTTTTCTCTCTGACTCTCCATGTCTCTGTTTCTCTGCATTATGTGAAATACAAGAGCTTTACAAACGTTAAGTCATTATATTAGTCACTGGAGTGATTATATAGTACAAGAAGCTCTCCATTTCTTAGGAACCTTCTACCTGTGCACCACTGGGCATTTTCCCTCTTCAGAAGATCTCTTAAGTGAATCCAGTCAGACCAAGGGTGTGTGTGTGTGTGTGTGTGTGTGTCTCTGATTACTGATTCCCCCTACTTTTAGATTTAGATACTCTTTGGAAAATTTTATTGTACTTTCTATAGATACTTTTCCCCTAATTTACTAAAGTTGAGGAAATACTAATAGTTAACATTTGAGCCCTGACTATGTTTCAGGCACTGTACCGACACAGCACATGTAGTATTTGTAGTATACAACTACTAGTAAAAGGAGTTGAATATCAAGCACTTCATCAGAAATTGAGACTCCTGACTCTAAAGAAGTTTGCACTGGAAAGTCAGATTCCACTTACACAATTGTTTTACCCACACAGTCATTTTTTTATTGAGCATCTACCATGGACCAGGCACCTAACTGTCTCAAAGACATTCTGCTTTCACGGAGCTCACAGTCTGGGAAGGGGAACAAACATGCAAATGAACCATGATGAGAAAACTGGGCTTGTGCTATCATCGAGGTGAGGTGTTGTAGGGCGCACAGAAAAAAGACTGGTGAGCTCTCTCTTAGAATATAAGGGGAGGCTTCCCAAGCCTCCTCTATGAAAGCAGACCTCAGACATTTAAGGGCTGGATGTGATCCTAGTTGCCTCTTCACCACTAACTTTCTGTGTGATCTTGGGCAAGTCACCTGACTTTCTTGCCCTTAGTGTCCCTACATCTAAAGCAAGGTTAGGGATAGAAAAGAAGGCTAAGGCTACCCACACTCGTACAATTATGAGGATGACCCTCTTCTGAAGCAGTTACAAAATCTACACACGTAAGGGGGAAAGCATTCTATAGGCAGAATTCAGGCTCCATGGTAAGTAGTTGCCTTGCCTTTGGGAGTAAAAAATGTGGTGCAAAAAACAAACCACTTTTCTTTGAACTCTGGACTCTCCCTCAGGGTGGCCATTGGCTGCACACCCTGAAACGGGGCACCAGGGGGATGCTTGAGTCTGCTGGCCCCTTACTACATCTCCATTTCCACCATCCCCTCCACGTGCAGCCTTCTCGCGGCTCCTGTGCCCCGCCCTCTAACCCAAACCCAAAGCAGCAAAAGAGGTGCTGGTTGACGATGGAGGCGTGGAAGGGAGCAGATTGCGAGTCTGGGTAGGATGTTTAGGGAAAGGTTGTCTGTCTGTCTTGCTTTTTCTCCCTCTGACTCTCAATGTCTTCGTTTCTCTGCATCATCTCCCCAGACTCTCTCCCTCATCCCCTGCACCCCACCCTCCCCAGTTTTATACTTGAATCCCAGTAAGTTCAACGAATGGAAGGTGAACGTCACTCTATGTTAAAATGCTTTGCATCAGTGGAAAGTGGAGTCCAAATGCTGGTGACTATTATTAGTTCACGTTAATGCCGTTAAAAGCCTCCCGGTAATTTTCCAGAAAGGTATGTCTTATGCTGAGGTCCACAGGAAGATATAATAGACTTTAGAAGAACTAGAAGCCAAAGAGAAGGAGTCTTAAATCAGAGGCTTAGAGACACACAAGTCCTTAGGAAGTTCTGTGTGTCAGGTGAGAGGAGGACTTGAAAGCTTACTTCTCTTTTAATTATCTGATGCTCACACCCCCCTCCTTTGTTGCCTTCAGCCTGAGCTGATAAGGAAAGACACCAATAAATATCCTGCGGTCTGAAGGGAGAAGCTATGTTTCATGGGACTCCCTGCTTCTACAGCTGTTGTTAAAATATTACTGCTAATTAGCTGGCTAGTTATATATAAACCCTTACAAAGGAGTATTTTTACACAATCATAAAATAAATTAAACTACCAAAAATTCATGCTGTTAATTAAAATAACCCCTGTAGGAGGGGGAAAAAATCGCTACAAGGCTGAGGTAAACAGGAGGCAATTTCACAAGCACAAACTGATTAATTTTATTTCCCATTGCATGTATTTGCTAATATCATCAAAATTAGAAAATAAAGCAATTTTGCCTTGACAGTAGTTCAAAAGGAGGCAGTGCCTAGCAGAGGAATGTAGCTATTCAGATACACCCTTGGCCGGAGGGCAGCTCTCAAAGACACCTCTCCGGACAGACACACACCAGGTAGGGTGAGCGAGAAAGGGGGCACCTCCCCAATCCCCAGAAGCAGCCTCATCCAGCTCATGGAACATTCATGGCATGACCTGTCATAGTCACATCCCCCTCCCAACCAAAGAAAAAAACATGAGGATACAGGAGAAACTAGGATGCTGAGGGGTGGCGGGAGGAGGATGTAGAAAATGACCTCATCTACCCCTAGTTCCAGAATGGCCAAGATAGTTTATTCACAATTTATTAATACTGTTTGTGTATTCTCTCTTGCATGTTTCTCCTGCCCCAGATATTGTAATGGGGTTGCACTATTCTAAAGTTTGTGTATAATTCCTATATATAAGTAATTGCCCAAACCTTTTGTGGATCATTCTTTTATAAAAGATTACAAGAGGTTAATCAAAAAGTCTAGAAAATACTTTTGTACCCCCCCAAAAAAAATGCTATTTAGGAAAGAATGAACTCAACCTTCAAGTTCTTGACTCTTTGTCTGCCAGCCAAGTTAAATGATAGACTTTAATTCAGCTGGGGAACACCTCCAGACACATAACATTTTAATCACCCTGATCTCTCCACCCCAAGTTGTTTAAAGCAAACATTCACCTGAAAATATATTCCGAAAAAGCCTAGATACACTACTTTATATCCCTTTTCGTCAACCAGAAATATTCTCACTTCCCTTGGACATGTAATTTGTTTGGTTATTTTATAGCACCTTGAAGCAGGGTTTATTCACTCTTATACCCCTTAAAATTCATCTACAAGCTCAAGCCTTGGGTAGTACCTAGTTTTATGGATGGCTCTTCACAAAGACTCCCAGGCTTTGTCAACAGGACACCAAACAGCTGGAAGGAGAGGTAAAACTTCAGGCCTAACTCCAGATGTTTCATCTGTGCAGTTCCAAGTATCCAGATGTTTAGAGGGAAAAAAGAACAGCATTATATAAACGCTGCCTTTGACAAAGAAAATGAACAGGTGCATGAACAATCCAAAAGAGCAGATAAAATGGGAACTCATGGTTGCCTCTGTACGTGTTGGAATATTTTATTCCTGTCCTTTTGTTCTGCTGTAAGGTTTTCTTCTAAGCAGCATTTTGTATAGATTCACGATACCATTAGCCAGTATTTCCCCAGCTATTAAGGAAGCAATAGTCAGGGTGTCTGAAATGCCAAAGCCCCAACACAACATCCTGTTGATGCTCTCTCCTTAAAAGCTCCAGCTCACCACTGCTGCCCTGATGAAAGATCTCTTTATTCCTCATCCTGACCAGCGCACAGCCCTTCAGTCAGATGTTCTGGCTTCCGATCTTCACCTCCACACAGCAGCCAAGTGACTGTTCTAAAACTGCAGCTGAGATTCTCTGTCTTCCCCAAGGCCTCAGTTCAGGATGAAGCCCAGCACCTCTGCAGAGTCTATAGGGCTCTTGGCCGGTGACGCTCACCATTGACACCAGCCCTGTGCTCCAGCCCACGAAGGATAACTTGCTGTGTTTTGGAAGATTCCTGCAAATCTTCATACCTGCCTGTCTGTGTAGTTGTAGTTGTCCTACCCGGAACACCAGCTTGGAAGACGGCCACTCTTATTTCATAAGGATTCAGAAGTTGCCTTCTCCATAAAGCTTGCTATGGCCTCACCAGCAGGGTCGCTCGCTCCATCCTCAGCACTTAAGCAGCATTTATCTCAGTGTGTTCTCTCCATCCACTGATCTGATCTGGTCCATATCTAACCATGGCCAAGTCTGTCCATTTACCCCCTAAATAGCTCTTTAACATCCCTTCAACAGCCTTGATCTTAAGACAAAGACCAAAATCGATAGCCCCTGAAGCCCTATTGATCGCATCCACACCTGCTGTCTGGACTCCAGTCCTGCTGGCCTTCATCACTCCCTGGGTCCCCATGTTTCCTCCTGTTTCAACACTTGCCATTCCCCTGATTGGGATACTAACCCTACGCCTCCCCTTCCAACCTCAGAACATTTAATTCCCACTCATCCTTCACAGCTCAGAGAAAACAGTCTGTTTCATGTAGAAACACTTTCCGATCCCCCTTTTCCACCCAATTTGAGTCAGCTTTTGTGGTTATATACACACAAAACCATGTCCCTTTCCATCAGTACACTTAAGTTAGTGCAATCGTCTTATATATTTGTTAAGGTGAAATTTTGATTAATGTCTTTCTCTTCCATCAGGCTGCAAGCTCCATTGAGAGCAGAGATGGTATTCTTGCTCCACTGTATCCCCAGCTCCTGGCAAGGTACCTGGTTCATCATGACTGCTCATGTTTGTTGAATGAATAAATGAATGGTTTACATCCATGAAACATATTGCTATGACCATAATTCGTTCCTTGAGGGCAGAAGCTATACTTTATTCATATTTGGGTCCCAGCACAGGTGGATCCTCAGAATGCACTTGCTGAAGGAATACTGGGTGAAGATACAGAGAGGCAGATTCTATGCCCCTAACAAGCAGAGAGAGCGGACCAGCAGTTAAGCATCTTCCTTCACTTAACCATGAACTCCCCGTCTCTAGAATCATTCAAGGACAGGACAGATGGACCACGTCAGAAATGGTCTAGAAGCAATTCAACCAATGGACTTGATGATCTCTCAAATCCTTTCCAACCCTCATGTTCTACGGTGCAACTAGAAAGAACTAGAAAGAGGGTAGGTGTAAGGAAGAGAGATCCGCAGAACATGAGTGAAATTGCAACTCCCTCCCTCCCAGAAAAGAGAGTTTCAGGACAAATGGGAAGGGCAGGTTTTCGCCAAGGTTTTCTTAATTGCTGGCAGGTAGCAGATTTGAGAGGCTCTGTTAAAATATGCGTGTGATGGCTGGAAGGGAGATGTCAAAGATTACTGTCTCAACTCCCTGTCTGATGTCTACTCCTTCATTCTTAACCCGGCCCTTATTTCTAGATTTAGATATAGCTCAAAAGAGACTCAGACTTTGAAGACCCAGGCAGAAAATTGTGCTAGTCACATGGAATCATTTTGACTGTTTTCTCAGCTGTTCCCTAAGAAAACAGATTTAACATTTGTCACCTTCATTCCGGAATAAGGAAAGAGATTTCACTTCCTCCTGAAGCAAAAACCACAAGGTGGATTTGGCATTTGTTGAGTGTGGAGTGGGGTTCAGATTAATGGTGTGTTGAAGGTTTCTTTGTTTTTACAATCTTTCTATATTTTCACATTCAAGAAGCGAAATGAATTGCCCACGCCTTTTCATGGGGCTCCCTAATAGAAAGATCCCACCGGGAAACTGTTCTCCTCCATCCCCCTCACCACTTCTCTTTCCATTCTCCCTGTTTCACATCTTTGGCCATAATTAGTCAGTTTCTGGAATATAAGAATGGCTGGGGGATGGAAGGGGAGAGGAAAATAAAAGGATGAAACCAGAATTGAGCAGCACATGATGAAAGGGGGCCCACAGGACTGCCTTTTATTTCTCTGCACGTCTAAATTGACAGTCATAATATTTCCTATGTCAGGTCATATAATCAGATCATCAGTTTTTGAGCATGTATATATGCCATATTCTTTATACATATTAGTTCACTGATTTTCAATTACCTTATAAGTTAAGTGGTATTATTGTTATTTAACAGGTGGAGAATTTTAGTCTTCAGTAAGCTAAATATCTTGCCCAGAGTCACATTAATTAGTAACAGTTAGGGTTGGAGCCAGGATTCAAACCCAGGTTTTCTGCCTCCAAATCCAGGTCTGATACCTATATCCGTACATCTCAGAGAGAGTCAGTGAAATTTTTCATTAACAAAGACCAAGTTAGCTGTCATACTAGATCAACCAGGGGTAGTTTTGCTCCTGAGGGGACATTCAGGAATGTCTTGAGACATTTTTGGCTGTCACAATGGGTAGGTGCTGCTGGCATCTAGTGAACAGAGGCTAGAAATGCTCCCAATGTTTTACAATCCACAGGACAGCCGCCCACCACAAAAAAAATGATCAGGTCTGAAATATTAATAGCACCAAAGCTGAGAAACTCTGTGCTAGATGCTCCCATTATTATGTAAAATGGTTCTCTGCCACCAACTCATGACTTTCTGTGTTAAACAGGGGAACAGTTCGTAACTTCTTGATATACATGTTTAACGATGTCTGGAATTGGCCAAGGTTCTTTTTAAGAATGTTAAAAAAAAAAAAAAAATGAGGAAGAAGTAACAAAAAGAAAGAGAAAAAGAAAATGAACAAGAGAAAGAGAAGGAGACAAGTAACATTAGACACCTACACTGCAGCATTCAACAGCTGGATCACATTACATGGAAATCTGCCGCAGCAACAGCACAACAGGCTGCTTTTGTGTCTTCATGAATAACGCAATGTGCTGGGTAAATGCTTTTCCTCATTTAGAAACAGGTAGTTAATGGGAATTGAAGTGATCAAATGCTGTGTACCCCAAGGTTACTTACATCTCAGGCCTGGGTGGCCCAGAGCTCATAAATAAAGCATTGGAGCATCTTATTTTAGGCCCCAGTCAGATAAGCAAAAGCTTGCATCATGTGAGCTGAGCCCACAGCGCGATATGACACTGAGCCTGCTAATTCCAGGACCTCTTGGAATGTGACATTTCGAGCACAGTACACCAAGTTCATGCCCTGCAGAAGCTCCATGGCCCACCAGGCCTTAACTTTCCATCATCTTCTTGATTCAGCTGCCGCGAGACAGTCTGCCACCGAGCTGGATTTTCAGTGATGCCAAGCTCCTTCCCTACTATGCAGAAGTTAACATGAGGCATATTTGCAACTTATAACTCTGATTTACTCACTTGCTGGGACGAGGACCACAGACGGCTTAACAGCCCGCCAGCTCGCACAGACCATTCCCTCGGAAAAGGTTTGGCCCAACTCATGACACAGCTTGGCAGCTCAAAAAAACAGCTGCCGGACCATGGCGGAATGGGGAGTTGAATATAAGAAAAGAAAAATGTCTATTCTTTCCCTCAAATTTTTACATGTAATTATGTAATCATATCCCTATTCAGATACTTTGACATAAATTGTGCTTAACTGAATTGTTGCTAATTTGTTGTTTTATTATTAGTTCATGGCTTGTTTGTCGACATCTACCCACAAGCCGTGTGCAACACACACACACACACACTCACAGTGACGCTCAGCCATACTATTGTTGTTGCTTTGAAAATAATGAAAATGTTCTCTGTGAATAATTCCTCTATTTGACAGAATCACAAAATTTTTCCAAGAGTGCCTATTCACATGGTATACAAATGGCTGTATGAATAACTCTAATGTGATAATTTGCTGGTGTTACTGTTTCTTTTCTCACAGACTTCCTATAATCTGATCCTATCAATCAAATAATATATTCTCTGCATGAAATAAATTCTCCCTACTATAAAAAACCAGCTCCTGGAATAAATATATTTCCCAGTGATCAGTATTAACACTGTTTCTCATTCAGATCCTGGCCCCAAGAAATTATCTTCAATATATGTTTGTACACTTGAATCTGGGGTAAGATACATGCTCTGAATTTCCTACAAGGTTGTATAATTAGTCATTGACTAAAAGCCACCACCCAACTACCATGAAACCATCTTCTGGGAGAAGGGACACTTCCGTCCAGCACACATCACCTCTCCCATTCCACTTGGAATCTGTCTAGGTACCAACTTCTCTGCCTCTAACACTGTTTCTCAAAGTGTGGGCCTCAGAACACCTGCCTGTTTGAAGTAAAGACTGTTATCAGCTTTTTAGGGTGCGTTTTAGAAACGGTGATTCCTAGATGTCATGCCAAACCGATTAGATCTGACCCTCTAGGGGAATCTGGATTTTCAACAATATGTGCAGGTGAAATTGGCTTTCTGCTTTGAGTCTTGAGGAATATGGACTGAGGGGTAGAGGAGAGAAAGCAAAAGCATATTACTAAACAATTTTCCCTGGAACAAGGGATGCAAATGAGATTGTGGAAAATGTGCTCATTAACTCACTGCATTTGAAGTAAACGAATGTCAAAGATTTCATAGTAAAAATCATCAGTTGGCTAATGCCCTACATCCTCTCAACCTATCAAAAAAAAAAAAAAAAATCTGGTCTTCAGAAAGATAACCCTGAGGTTCCACAAGAAGAAAGAGGCATGAAAACAGAGATATAAACACTTTTCCATGATATCCTTTAGAATGAATTTTCAACTGCAAAGGTTTAAAAAAAAGTTTTCCTAGCTAAAACTCCACTTACCCCCCAAGGCTTCTAGTTCTAGTTCTATATTTTGCCAGATAATCAATCATCTCTTTGGTTTTCTATCCCAGCTCATCATCATTGTGATGACAGAGTAAAGTGACTTTAATTCAAAGTTCCAGAAGAGGCTCAAAAGTAAGACAATAACCTAATTTACACCAAAGAGATCAGCTCTACCTTCGGAATTAGACCTGCACCCACACAGCACACCCAGGGGTTGCTGACTTCAAACACCTTTGTTAACTTTATTCCACGTAGTTGCTGAGACTGGCTGAGTAAGTGTATGCAAAGTGTTCACGTAGCAACAGTGCAATCACTGCAATCATTATTAATATCACTTATTAATATTGTGCTGTGGTCCTGTGAGTGGAGTCACAGGGCCTGTTTCACCCACCAGCCCACAAATGAAGGTATCTGAGGATACAAACTGGCATTCAACCATTCTCATCAACTCAAAAGTACACACTTGGGGGGAAGAACTGTGTTTTCTGTTTCTCTGTCCCCCTAAATCACCTAAAAACTAGTTGGGCATATAGCTGCCCCTGAAAGATACATGTGTCATGATAAGAACCATCGCATGAGGATTGTCATCCAACCTTGGTCTGTGGTTACAAAGACCAAATAAAGCATATTTTGAACCTTCTGCTTCCAACACAGGGACCTGGATTTCTTCCCCAAAAGACTCAGAGATAAGATGGCAGCCTCACTACACCTGGGCAGAAAGTATATCACGGGCAAGCTCCTTGCAAATTCAGATCCTTTTACTCCAGAAGAACAGAAAAGGAAAGTGTCCTACCCTCTCCCAGGAACCATGACACCTCTGCCTGGATCCCAGCTGTATTCGAGATTTACTGTGTGGCCTTGGGCAGCTCATTTAACCACTCAGTGTCTTAATTTCTTCATCTGGAAAATGAAAATGCTACCTACAGTATAGGCACAGCGTTTCAAGGTTAATGCGTGAGGCTGACATTGAAACACAACCTTGCAGGGCAATGTCTAATTTGGGGGAAGAAGTCAGGCACAGCAGTGCTCTCCTGGTGGTTATAACATATGCAGGATCGCAAAACTGGGCCCTAAGGTTAGCAGCGCACATGACGAGTGCAATAAGCCATTCACAACACACCACCTGGAGTCTTTTATTGTTATTGCCAAGTGCAGTTGATAAGCAAACAAAGCAAAGGGGCGGGAGCCCTTCTTTATCAAATGTGTTGATGCAGATCTGATATTGACAGGCAACGGGCCACTTTTACATTCAGATCAATAAATCCATTTCATAATACAGTACAATCCCAACACTTCGTTCCCAAATCCATCCATCTCGATATTAGAAATCCATCCTGCTTTGCCTGCAGTCTGTCAAATGTCACCACGGAGTGCAGAAGCCACCCTGCCAAGTCTATATCCTGAACTAAATCCCAATGGAAACTTCCCAGATATAAATAACCACTATGAACATACAGGGAAGAAAAATAGCTATGAAGTTTCACTCTTACTTTTTTTTTTTCCTTTTAGCCTGTGACAAGTAAAAAATCATAGAGTTACTCACTCTCCAAAAACAATCTAAAACCAGAAGGTTTAACCAATTCAATGTTCTAGTCACTGTGACAACTATTTTCATCCGTGGAACAGCGTCTGGGGCACGTATACAGGACTAATCCCATGGTGCTTTCACGGGCAGGCCCCACTGGAAACTCTGAGGGAAGCTTCCGTTCCTGGACGCACTGTGGGCAGTGGCATTTGATGACACTCAGAGTCTCATGCCATGAAGACAGATTCTTTATTTACAGTCAGAGAGGGAGAAACCTTCCTTCTATTTGGGAGTTGATTATTGAGATCCTGGGGAGTCAGTTGTGAGGAGAGTCCAGTTTAATAGGGAGTGGGGAAACCCACTCAACGCTTGCAAGGCCCAGGAGAGTAGCATAAAGAAAATAGAAAACTGAGCTTGAAAATCGGAATATCCAGCCTTGAATCGTGCAGAGCTAAGAATGTGTGGTCTTGGTTAAATCATTTGGCCTCCCTGAGCCTCGATCTCCCATTGTCAACAGGTGAAGGGGGCTGTGAGAGAATCAAAGGGTACGAAAGCCCCTGGCACAATGTCTACCACATAGTAAGTGCTCAGTAAATATGTGCTGAAACACAATCTGAAACAAGAAATACTGGATTACTGATATCACTCCTTAACCAATGGGCATAAGCTTAATGTACTGAATGCACACCATATGCCAAGCACTAAATGGTGGGAATAGAGAGGTAAGACGACCAGATTATGATGTTTGTCCTCAGGGTAAGACAGAGAAAGTACACAGGCCTGGATTAGGAGACCAGTCATCTCTAAATATGAGACCCAGATCCAGAGCCTGAGGAGCAGCCATCCTACCCACACCCAGGTTTGGGGGGCTGTGAATTATCCAAAAATGCATTGCCTAAAAATAACTGGTTACACTCTGGTTTCTTGCAACTTACAGACTTAACTCCTGTGCTCATTTGCCCAGGATATGCAAACTCATTTTAATATTAGCCTCACACAGGTTGTTAGGAAGATGACTCTGCTGCAAATATAAACACCTAGGCATGGACTGGTTTAGGATTATCTAAATATCCAACGGAAAGAAAGATTCAGGGGCAGACACAAGTGCCATCATGGAAAGCTGAAGGTAAATTAAAATGCCATATAGAGATAGCACAGGGAGATCAGCTCAGCGCTTTGTGACCACCTAGAGGGGTGGGATAGGGAGGGTGGGAGGGAGACGCAAGAGGGAGGGGCTATGGGGATAGATGTATACCTATAGCTGATTCACTTTGTTAAACAGCAGAAACTCACACAGCATTGTAAAGCAATTATACTCCAATAAAGATGATTTTTTAAAAAGCCATATAGAGGATTCAACTCTTTTTCTATTGAATTGCATTACGCATTTGCATTCTTGGGGCACGGCCTCTTTGAAATGTGTCTCATGCACAATAAAAAGAAGAAGTGGAAGAGGTAGAAAGAGAAGAAAAGAAGAAGGAAGAGGAAGAAGGGGGGCAGTGGAAGAAGAGGAGGAAAAACTAAAAATCTCCCAAACAGCCCAGATCTCAGTCCGGCCACTCCACAGACATTTGGTGGCGGGGGTTGGAGGGGGGGAGCAGATTTTTTCCCCTTCCCAAAGGAGCTGCCAGAAATGGGAGTGAACTCAGCAAGCTACAAGGACTTCCTTCTCCACGCTTCCTTTCCGAGGGTAAAGAGACTTGCTTCTTCCCCAGAACTTAATTGTTGTTGTTTTACACAAGAATGATTTAGAGGCAACAGTCTCCTGTCGTAGCCCCAATCTCCCCTTGCCCCAGAATTTCCCAGGCCAAAATCATCTGGGAACCAGACACAGGATTTTCGTCATATTAGATGTCACCCCTACTATTATTTGTTTCATATGACTCATTTAAATCAAGTTACTTTTAAAAATTTTACTATTGTTGTAGGCAGTAATATCTATAAAACCATGGTTTTTATTGTGCTAGTTATATTTTCCTCATACACATTGAGATAAATCATTATTGTTAAAATAGTATAGCATAGTGGTTAGAAGTACAGATGCTGACTGCATTCAAATCCTGGCTCTGCCACTACTAGTTGTGTGGTCCTGGGCAAGTGACTTGACCTCTCTGTGCCTCAGCTTTATGGTCTGTTAACTAATAATACCTACTTCATAGGTATTATTATTCTATACTATACTATAGTATAGTCTATATAGGTCTAATAGTAGTATACTATACTACTATTCTACTATTCTAGAGTATTCTATACTCTATACTTCATAGAGTCACTCTGAGGATTCAATTAGTTAATATTTGTAAAATACTGGTATTGTCTAGAATCTTCTACATGAAGAACACTATTGGGAACCCTGAAGGCATTCAGGTATACGCCATCTCTTACCTCAGGATTTGCCTATGTTTTTCCTCTTCTTGAGGATATTCTATTGCTTCTTCTCCCCATCCCATCCAAAAGCCAAAAACAAAAGCAGTAGACAACACACCCTCATTCCTGCCTTCTCAAAAGCCTACCTATTTTAAGGTCCATTTTGAATAGACACAATAGTAATTACAAACACTTACTGAGCATCTATTACTTTGCAAGCCCTGTGCTCAGTCCTTTGAACATATCATCTAATTTAATTTTCATTTTTTACCCTATGAGGAGGGCCCAAGCTTAAAGAGCTTAGGTAAGTTTTCCTAAGGTCCTACACCCGGTGAATAGAAGAGTCAGGATTCAAACCCAGGTCCATCTGACTCCACAGCCTACGCTTATCCCATTACGCCATGAGGCTCCACCATGAAGTTCTCTCTTCCAATAACCCACCACAGCGTTCAGACAGACATGAACTTTCTTTCCTCTCCCACTGGACTTAGTAAAGTCCACTTTACAGGATAATTATTTACTTGTTTGTCTTTCCCCCTCTGTTATTCAAGATAATCTTTTCTATTTTAAGCATTTTGGAAAGAAATCATCCTAAAATTTCCCTGAATTTGAAAAAGGGCTACATTATACTGGGCTGAATATAACATTTTCTTGACAACTCCAGTCATCTTCATCAATGACAAGCCCTATGATATCCTATGCTATAGACGTGACTTTAGGGCAATTTTTATCTGTGTGGTACAGGGTGACTGTTAAAAAAAATCAGACTCATGAGCCCCTCCCTGGATCTATTGTATCAAAATCTCTGGGTTAAGGACCAGGAGTCACTCAAGTTTCAGAATCACTGCCTTAGGCTATGTATGGGCATTTGACCCTCCTTTATACCCCTAGACACCAACTGTATCTTAGATCTTGTGTCTGTTTTTCATGGCTTTTCCGACCTCTTCCACCCTGCAAGTTGACAGCTATCGTTTCTCACTGCCAACCAACATTGCAGCATAAATTTTTCCTATTTTATCTTCTAGCTGCCAGTGCTATGGTTTCCAAGCTCTTTCTTTTTACTTTTAGCACACTTTCCTGAAAACTGATTCTTAGGCAGATGCCAGTGTAAAGCACATAATATCAGAGCTATTCTGATGCAACAGGGGTGAGTGGCTTGGATTCCAATGCTGGTCGCACTCCCTTTCCTCTGCCCTCCCCCTTTGCCACCATCCATGGTGGTCCTGGGTCCCTTGCCCAGATTCCCTATGCTTCACAGAAAGTACTTCCAAAACCACTGAAATAATGCAACCTTCTGGGGAATCCTGCCACACACTTATACTGACGGATACCTTATTTTTTATAAATATTCAAGATTATCAGAAAAGGGTTTTTTTCATGAAAGTTTGTCAGTATAATCTAAAGTCAAGTGTGTATTCTTTTTTACTTGAGATCATATCACCAAATTTATAAATAGCCTCTATATTACATTTACAAAGTCACCCCTTACAGTGAATATTCTTAACGTGGGAAACGATGATCGCATTGTATTAGTATTTGGACTATCGTCTACTTTTGAAAGGCTCTCAGAACAATAATGGTCAAGGAAATTTGCCTTTTCAAGAAAATCTCTCCTCTGTGAAAGAGAACGTAAGAGCATCCAGAAAAACTTTCTAATCTTTTAAAATTTTAGGCATCTTATATTGGCAGTGTCCTAAATAAGTTAGTAGTATAAACAGTCTAAAAATAAGTTTCAAGCAGCAGTTTATAAACTTGAAAAAATATTTAGGCGAAGTTCTCTTATGCTCTTTTTGGATTTTTCTTCCAAAATTTATAATGTTAGATGCAGAATTTAGGAAGCAAATTTAACATTATGTGCATTATAAGCAGGGGCACATGGAGGGTACATGATTCCTCTGGTGAATTAGCATGAGGTTCAAAGACACGTCTAGAGAGAGAGATATTATCACTGTGGCCAAAGTTTGACACTTAATGAATACAGGTAAAAGGTGTACAGAGTGTTCCTTTCACTATTCTTTCAACTTTTCTGTAGCTTTGAAATTTTTCAAAATAAAATTGGGGGGAAATGTTCAAACACACGTACAAATGAAGCACAGTCATCGGGGCCTGGACTAGGGTGGAAATTGAGGCATCTAAGGAAGCACCTGCAGGACTCGGAGGGTGAATGCCTCCTTGGCACTGGTACAACTCCGAGAGTGAGTACCTCCTTCAGTTTTGTACCATAGGTGCTCACTTGTGTCACCCTAGCGTTGGCCCTAGTACTCAACCTTAGCAAATACACCTGCTTTCTCAAACCGACTGTAGTAATCCTAAAGAGAAGCAGCTTACAGTCAATGTTATCCATGCATTGATTCCTTCATTTATTCACCAAGCATGTATCGCACCCCAGCTATATGCTAAGTGACCACTCAGCTAGGAACCTATTCTGTGCTAGTAAACCATTCTGACACTCGAACAAAAGAATCTTAAACCAAATTCCTGCCACTCATTTATTCATCCATGTGTTAGGTGCCAGAGACACTGTGATGACAGATCAGTCCCTACTAAAATGTCTTACTATCTGCCAGACACTGTTTTAATGTTATTATTTTCATCATCATCATCATCTATTGGCATGTCTATTTTCCCAATTCCATGGAACTATTTCAAGGTAGGGAATGAATATTATTCATCTTTGTTTTTTTGACACCCAGGATGGTGATAGATAAAGTATTCAGTAAATATTTCTTGAATGGATGAAACCATAAATCTACTTATTTGTTCTTCCTCAAAGATTTGCCACATTTAGATGACTATGAAACTTCTTCCCAGATTGCCTGACATTGTAATACTAGCTAACATGTACTGGGTGCTTACAACCTGCCTGGTATTTCCTAAGCTCTTTCCATATATTAACTCAATTAAGCCTTGCAACAAGGCTAAGAGTCTCCTTTTACCAATAAGCACACAGGAGAGACTTTGTATGCTTCCAAGGGCCGCACAGCAGGTAAGAGGCTGTACCAGGGTTTGAACCCAGGACCCCAGCTCTGGAGCCTGCCCACTCAGTGACTCTTTTAAGTCATCTCACAATTCTGACCCAAAGAGGTGCTCCCCTACCCCAAACAGCACTCATCTTCAGCTTACTTTTCATCAACTATTTCCTAGGAAGATCTAGAGGGCACCAGGGACCCTTTTAGTGAAATGATCCTCAACTCCCATGGCCAAGTCAGACTTTGGGGGACTTCCTGCTTAATTTCACCTTGTCTAAATATAACCAGCTAAAAATAACCCGAAAGGGAAGTGTCTCAGAACCGCCAGAGGAGCCGCAGTACACTGCAGAGGACGTGATGTGAAAGAATGATCCAGCCTCCCTAAAACACTGAGATGCTTCCCAACCCCAGCCAGTGGCATATTGGGATGAAAAAACAGTCTCCAATTATTGAAATACCACAGTGTATTTAATTATGCAATTGTCTTATTGTATTAACAAGAGCTAAGGCACAAAAGCAATTGCTGAGATTTTTGCAAATTTGGAACTGCAGGATTTAGTCTTCCCCTCAGCTGACTACTTCTCATGAGTCTGTCCATTTTTCTGGGATTATGGAAATGATCTTATTTTTGAACTGCTTCATTCAGAAATCGAAAGTAAATCAGACCCCCATTTTTGCCACTCCTTAAACTATGACCCCGCTACTGACTGAGCATATTTCAAGGGAAAAGATCTGCAAATTCACATCATTTTTGTTTTCACCAATCACTTCAGGCTCTTTCCTCCCTTGAAATTCAAGTAAATATAATGTAAAATATAAATTAAATAGCAGTTATACAAATTACATATTTTCAATGATGCGAATACATTCACAAATACATTCCTATTCATCTGCTTAATAAGGACCTATCCCAAAGGGTTCCTGTATCAGACCGTAAAACCCAGAGTATTTCATCAAAACATCTAATATAGGTATGCTGTGATATTATCATGCACTTCTATTTGCCACCATCACCTCAGCAAATATGAAATATAATCATGCAAAATTAAACATTCCATACATTTTCTATTCATTCTCTAACACTCTCCCTATACTCCAAAATAGGCTATCACACTTTCAAGTTTACAGGGACAAAAGGTAAATCAAATTTCTTGTTTCTGAAAGCATTCCAAGTAATAGGTCTTTTCACTTTAGGCTTTTCATCTAAGTATCACCAGGCTCTTTACACATAAAATATAATTAATCCATACCGTTGGCTACATCCCTATCCAATGGGAATCCTCCTTGCTGATATTCACTCATGGAGAAGCATACCTGCATTTTCTCAAGCTAAATTTGGTCCAGGCTATTAGGAATGATGCTTCATTTACTTGAGCATGACTGGGAGGCATAATCTTATGTAGGAAAACCTGGCCCCTTCTCCCAAATAAGTGATGGCTGAGAACACAAACGCGGGCCCCCAGGTGCCTGGTGTTTGAATCCCAATTTGCAATCATTTAGCTGTGAGATGATGGAGCAAGTCCCCTTTGCTTTCCTGAGCTTCATTTTTTGCAGTAGTAAAATTGGGATAATCACAGTACCTTTCCCATAGCTTTGTCAGGCAGATGAAATGAGCCATTCTATATAAGTCACCTAAAACATAGCCTTGTCCTACCCAGATATGACACCTGATACCTTTCAAAGCCATTTCCCAACGATGACATCACTGGGGTCTCACCGTCTTCCTGGGAAACAGTGGGAGCAGATGCTATGATGCCCATTCTACAGGGGAAGAAAGTGAGTTTCAGGCAGAGCTCCTGGTGGTCAGGACTAGAACCCCTGAACCTAGCCTAGGATTCTTCCACTATTTCTCTTTACATTCAGAACACACTGACTCAGTGTCCCAGACAGATCCCTGCTTATGTTTCTTTGGGGTGGTGGCAGGGCTGGGGAGAGCGTCTTGTTTCAAACCCCTGTTTCTGTTGCCAGGCTTGTCTTGCATAGCAAAAGAGCCCCCGATCGGCAGAAGACACACCAACAAGACTGCCTTAATCATGCTTTCTGCTAACTACGAAATGAAAGTTAATTTCATGCCTTTCATTCACAGACAAAAAGGTTCAGAGCTGTTTAAATTCTCTTCAGCCCAATGACAGTTAGTAAACAGGAGGCTTCGTGTTCTAATGCTTGAAATCACCCTTCTTATCTCAATATATTATTTATGCACTCGGCTTAAAATAAACAGCAACTTGCAAGTAGGTGAGTGGTCTCATCCAGGATGAACCTTTTCTTTTTTTTCACTCTGACAGTTAACTTTAAAACATCAGTAAACAACCTTAATTCACTTCTAACGAATTAGTAGGCGACTGCTGCATATCCAGGAGGCAAACAGATTGTATTATTAACCAGAACAACGTTCTCCCTGTCAGTCATCTGCACCTCACAGAGGGACGTGGGTTTTGCCGTGTCCTTACTCAAACCAATCCATGGGCACATGGGATTCCAGACGATTCCTTTGAGGTCATTCTCTTCCAGACCTCTGATTAGATCTCTTGACTCTGAGATGCAGAATGGGGCCTGCAGAAGGGAGATTCTCAGTGCTGCTTGTTAAGAAAGATGTAGACAATGAGAACCATCCAGAGGGGTAAAGAGTCGGGAAGTCAAAGCAGACAAGCTCTGCTTGTGGAGGAAACTGATGCAGGGGGACCCGATAAGTACCACCAAATACTTGAAAAAGGGTGTCACTTTGGAGGAGGAAGACTGGTTCTTTGTAGGGATGGATAGTAAAATTAGGACCTGAGCGTGGAAGATACACAGAAGGGGGATTTGGGTTCAACTCAAGAAGGAATGCTCTAACAGAAAAGAGTTGCCTCTCGTGGCAGTAGGTCAGCCTCTGGGGGTGCTCGGGCACCCATCAGATGGAATCCTTAGAATTGGCCAAGAAATAGGACTAGAGATGAGACATGCATGGACCCTTCCAGATATAAGATCTTACAGCCTTGGAAATCGCAGGGGGACTCACTAAAATGGGCCTCGCTAAGCAGTCACAACCCTTTTAAAATTTCTCTCTGTTTGGAGTTTTTAAAGGGTGATAGCCACCGTTTAAAAAAATATATACCATGAGTTAAGCTGGGCATGTCTTTGGCCAATCTACAGTTGTTCACATGATACCAGAGCACTGGTTGACCTAACAAGATAAAAATATGTCCCATTCAGCAGGGAAAATCAGTTGAAGCAGCTGCTGTAGGATTATACAGTTTCTGCCTGCTCTTGGGTTTTGTGGCTTGTGGGCCTCGGCCATTCCATGGACAGGAGTCCACTCCCAAGTCACCTGGGCTGTCACAAGGTCACAAAGGGGTGATCCACACTTAGCTCACCGCTGTAGCCTCCCCCCCCAAACCCAAGTCTGAAAATGCAATACTTAGCAACTTATCTAAGGAATGTCTTGTTCAGTCTCATCATTAACAAAACATCGCTGACCTCAGTGAAACAGGCAGTGTCTCCCTGAAACCAGTCATTTCTTTGAGACACAAATGGACTGATCAAAACACAGAGTTAAACGCAAATCAAAAAGAAAGGGAGAGAGAGGTGAGGGAAGATAAATACAGATACCTTACATTCATATCCAGGGTTGATATCAACATTTTTACACAATATGCAGACATGTATTCTTCCAAATTGTCTAGTAAACATTAACCAAATATTTTGAGGGGTGGGTCAGGCTCTTCTACATCCAACATATTGACAAACCATTAGAGAGTTCAGAAATGTTAAAGTCTTCAAAAGAAGTCAGATTCTCAATATGTGGGTGTGAAACTTGGTGTTACTGATTCCCTAAATGTGGCAAAAAAACAGACATCTGATATTTGCACTTTGGAGTAACAGAACATAACATGACAATAATGTGGTTATACTTACAAAGTACCCTTCATCCATGGGGCTCCAATTTTACCAATATTAGTTCACTGATTTTCGCAAAAAACCTGAAAGGCAGAGGGTAAGTTTGTGTTACCCCCACTTTGCAGATGGGGATATAGAAATGCAATAGGAGAATAAATTATTGGTCTGTTATAGTGAGAGAATTCAGTAACAGGAGGACAAGAATTACAACTTTCATCTTCCGTGTCAGAAGGCAATTTGACCACCCATCTTTTCCTTGGGGACTGATATTTCCCATGCAATTTCCACCACGATCTCAAAGTATTAAACACATTCTACCCAGAGTAAGACAGTGCTTAACGGCACTAGGTCCAAAGAGCCCAGAAACCAATATTCCTTTAATACCAGAGAAAAGGTTAAAAAACCTCCCATATCCGTCTGAACAGGAGGAAAAATTAGATTGACAAAATACAATCATCCAAGTAAAATTTGGCCTGAAAATAATGTTACTACTGTTCAGTTTGTTACATACATACTTATGTTCACATGTCAGCATATGGACCTGTCTTTAAAAATTATTCCAAGGAAGTCAGAAGCTTCAGAAGTAATCTCACTAACAACATTTTTAGAAGGGTGTATTTTTAACAACGCTTTCTAGGACACCCCATCCTTTCTACCACTCTCAGGCCATTTATTCACACATTGACCAAATAATCAGTATTTACTGAGTTCTATATTTAAGTTTAGCACTCCATGTGATTTCTTGGAGGACACAAAAATGTGTATGACACAGGTCCCGTCATCAAGATACTTATAATCTTATGGTTCAATGATTCGAATACAGTAACAATCTCTCTGATCTAAAACACTCTGGAAAGATTTGATGGTTTCTGGACACTCCTGGTGAGTCATGGACACCAGTCCCAGAAGGATGGTTCCTCTTGAGAATGTGCTCCAACAAGATAAGTTTGGCCTCTGTTTATGAGCCATACTACTTGGGATTACAGAAATGCTAAAAACTGTGTCTCCTTAAAAACGTCTGACCCAGAGTCTTCCCAAAGCCCATGATTTGAGGGTCATGATCTCTCCTACTATCTTCACGTCCGAGCCACACTGACCTCTTTGCCTGTCCCCAAATACCTAATCACAGGTCTTTTGCCCCTCCAATTGTTCCCTTCTCTTGGGAAAAGCTTCCTGCAGCTATTTCCATGATCTCTGTTCGTATCCCTGCTCAGTGATTTCTCCCCTGAACACTCATCTAAAATAGCTGCATTGCTATCAAAAAGTCTGCTAATAAAGACTGTTTTATTTCTTCTTTTCCAGTCTAGTCTAGTGCCTTTAAATTCTTTTTCTCACCTCCAGTACTCTGTTGAAGAGAAATGGTGAGAGCAGATATCCTTGTCTTATTCCAAAACTTAGAGGGAAACATTCTTTCACCATAAAGCTAAACTTACCACCCGACAATTCCACTGTTACCATTTATTTCTATGAAATTTCCCGAAAAGGCACATCCATAGAGACGGAAAGCAGATCAGTGGTTGTTTGGCCCTAAGGGAGAGAGCCAAGATTGACTGCAAATGGATTGTGGTGATCGTGGCTGAACTCTGTACATTGACTAAAAAATCATGGAACTGTACACTTACAATGAATGAATTTTCTTTCATGTTAATCATAATAAAGCTGTTATGAAATGCTAAAACAAAAAACCAAAAATAAAATAAAACAGCTGCAACTCACCAGGCTCCATCCCCTTACTGTTCTTTCTCTTTCTCCACGAGGCTCCCCACAGCCTAACATTATTGGTCTTTACCTGTTTTTGTTACCCTACGCCTCACCCACTAGGAATATAAGCTCCATGAGAGTGGGGACTTTTTTGTTCACCACTAAATCAATCCTAAGGTCAAGGCACCCCATAAATACTGGTTGAATGAATGAATCACAGTGCTGAACTGGGTGCTCTGCCTTTCTCCTGCATCTTGTTTTATTCTCACTGGGATACTATTATGATTACTAACAAATACATCTCAAAATTGGCTCATAATAGGCTTTTCCACCTAAAGGGGAAAAAATTCACAAATAGTCAATGAAATGTTTCTGAAAAATATAATAAACACCCATTTTTAGCATTTTCCCTTCACTTGATTGTTCGAGCACCGGGCCAAGAGTCAGGTAACCCTGCTCTCCAGCCAGCATCACTGTGGGCTGCTCTGTGGCCCTGAGCTCTTCACCCTCCAGGGTCTTTGTTTCCCAATGGTAAAATAAGAAAGCTTAAGAAGCTTATTTCCAGGCTGCCTTCCGGTTTGGAAACTATGGAGATCAACATACAGGTGATGGGCCAAATTATATTTTTACATCTTCTGATTTCATACCACTTTCTAAGCAGAAGCTTATCTCAAAGGTAGCGAGGTCATTTCAACAAAGCAAGACGAAATCCTGGAGGGAAGGAGTTGATTATCTAACCATATCGACAAGCATGCCAATTTTGGAGAAACACCACAAATATCACCAAAAGCTTGTTCCCCACCACCATGCATGATCACACCACCAACATACAACGGACATGCAAAGAAAGATGCCACATCAGCTGATTATGACATCTTGAGTTACAGACACTTCAGTGGGGCCTCTAAACAGATTTCTCATTTACTTGCACATTAATAAAACTCGTACCTTTGCCAGTCAGAATTTTTTCCCCAAGCATCTGAACATCCAAAGAGATTTAGAAGCAATTAACGTTCACGAGTAACAGAGCAATCAACAAGGGAATCGCTAATGGGACTGGACAGAATCCAAAAGCAGATATTAGGATAATAGTGAGTCCCTGACATAGGTTATAGTGTTAATTCTGGAGGGCAGACTCGTGGTATGTTTTCAATAGCTTTGTGGGGCCTGCTGTCAGAGCCACATATGCCTCCCCTATATATGGTTGCTAGCCCCCCCCACGACATACTTTTTTTTTAAACTGCTATCGAAAAGAAGGCATTTTTGCATTGTTATAACACAACCTCTAGCATTAATGGTATATATTGAATTCAAGTTTATTTTTAAATTGCCTACCTGACAAAAATGTTAAAATGTCATTTTTTCCCACTTTGGGTCTCTAGACTAGCTTCACCTGTTAGCTCTTGTAGCTAGAGGCCACAAAAATAATAGCTATGAATTTCCACCTAGACGCTTCCCCAATAAATTTTGCCACTTACTTGCGTGCACACGGGTTGATACATCCCAAGTACACAGAAAGACATGGGCACTCCCATTCCAACGAGCTCTACGCCTGCCTCCCTGTCAGTTTTTCTGACCTGTTTTCATAAATATCACTCCAAAATCAGCACACACACCCCCCTTTATCTTACCCTACCAGGAGAGTCTCTGGGTAATAGAGAATGTTTCCATTGCTACTCTTCCTGCTTCCGTTTCCTTCATCTCTCATCACTACCATCCATCTAAAATGCCAATGCCGGGCAAATCGATCTTTACCTCCCTTTGGACCACATTCCTGAATCCTTGCCCTGGCGCTCCTTCTCCCTCAGCCTAAAGTGCGAACGGCTCTACCTTCAGAGGCTGGACCTCTCCAGACCCACACATGCCTCTCAGTCCTCAACTCCCCTGCTAGCCTTCCTGCGGGGTCATCTTGTCACTCTCATGACCATGACATTCATGTCTAGTCATGGGACATCTTCCCTTACGTATGGACTCTGGAGCCCAGGTGGGCAGAAAACCTGGTTTATTCTCATTTTTCAGTTTGGGTATAATTCATCACTGCTTATTATGGTTTGCTTTATTCTGTGTGGCCTAAGAAAATAAATTCCTTCCAAGGTTGGGCTTTTAAATTTTTTCAAATACTTTAACGTTAGATACGAGTATGTAATTGGATAAACACCATTCATTTGGACAGTAGTAATATTTTTCTGGTGGTTCTACAGCATTCATGCTCTATTCCATTTCTTTCTCCTTCTACTTCGCTGTTTCTAGCTATGAAAGGATCCCTTCTTAACAATTCAGCTTTTTTTTTCCTTCACCTCCCCATCCCAGCACACACCCATTATGAAAATGTATCCCTATTTAAAGCTTTGGTTTATTCCCTGAATACAATCAGCCACTGATACACAATCTGCCACCACCAGGCTGTGCGTGCTAAAAGCCTGTTTTGACAAAGATTTTATACAACAGAATCCAAATTAAAGGGAAGTTATCAACAGACCCATACTTAAGAATCCCTCACTTTATCTCTGTGGCAAGTAGTTTCATATTCCCAGCACCAGCCCCAAGGCTGGGAGACTCAAGCTTCTGAGGGCCTCCATGGCACACACACACATCTCAATCACCCAATCGTCACCTCACCTCCCCCAGCTCCCTCCCCACCCCAACTAGCAGCAGTTGAGATTAAGTGCTTCTGGGGCTGCGGTAATCCAGTCAGGGCTGGGCGTGCTTCAATCTCTACCATTCCATTCGGCTGGAAAACATTTTGGCAGGATGCCTTTCAGCTTCACTCTGCATCCCGCGCTGGTCCCGTGTTTATTTTTGACTGCTCCGCAGAAGTGAAGGTAGCCAAGGGCCATCCTGCCCCGGGAACAGGGCTTCACCTGCCTTCTTAAACCACAGGATATCAGAAGCACTCCTGGCATCAAGGAGTGGAGTGAGTGTGTGTGTGTGTGTGTGTGTGTGTGTGTGAGAGAGAGAGAGAGAGAGAAAGAGAGAGAGAGAAAGAGAGAGAGATTCTGATGCACCCACCTACAGCTGGGGAGCAGGGAGAGCAGGGGCAAATACTGCACAAACACATAGTTTTTTTTAACTTTAAAGATGAAAGGAAACCCATTTTTCAACACTTTGCCTTACCTAAGCACTAACCAAAAATATTCCCCCCATTCTATATTAGTCAAGGCTTTTCAGGGGTCCTTATCCTTTCTAGATCCCTTTGGCTATCAGATGTAATCTATGGACCCCTTCTAAGAAGAACGGTTTTCAAAGGATTACAAAGGAGATTAATTACATTGAAACATTTTCCATCCTGAGTTAAGAAGCCCAGCGGGGTGTGGTTTTAGTGGATGGGAAGTAGAGATGCTGTCTGGATTTTTATTTTTTGAACTTGGGACTTCTGCCCTGGAGACTTGTGCTGGGAGAGTGATGGGTGTTGGCAGAAAGCAGAAAGTGGCCTTTGCATACTGTCCCCGTGACTGTACACCTTCCTGTACACAGGCTTTGCAGCTGCTTCTGTCTTGCAAACAACCCAGGCCCATGAACCCAGAGCCCTCCAGTATTTGATCCACTGAAATAGCTGAGAATGTAGACTTCCTTTATTTACAGCCCTAAGTAGGTTTTAACTACTCGTGAGAAAGAAGCAGAGGAATAAAGAAAGCAATTTGAGAAATTTTGGAAAAGTAGAACTAATGGTAAAAATACCCTCTATTCAACCATTTATTCTTTCACCAAATATTTACTGAGCACCTTCCTTAGATTCACAGTGAATAAATGACCTATAGAACTTTCCAAGGAATTTACATCCAAATGTAGGGAGACACCCTGTAAGTAAATACATAAGTAAATGTAAAACAAGTAAACATATGTCTAGTGGTGATGAATGCTTCAGAGAAAAACAAAGCAGAGGAGGTTAGGGAGTGTAAGGACATGAACTCATACTTCATTATAGCATTTATTTCCCCATTTCATGTCACTAAATATTTGTTGCCAAGCTCCTACTATGTTTCAGGCCCGGTAATGGGCTCTGGGGAAGCCATATATATGTGTGTGTGTGTGTGTGTGTGTGTGTGTGTGTGTGTGTGTGTGTGTGTGTAGATGGATGGATGGAT
The DNA here is from genome assembly GCF_965194805.1 of Balaenoptera borealis. Lineage (NCBI taxonomy): Eukaryota > Metazoa > Chordata > Mammalia > Artiodactyla > Balaenopteridae > Balaenoptera > Balaenoptera borealis. Next base: position 99,678,967 of record NC_138861.1, on the reverse strand, counting down.
GGTTGGATGGATAAATAGATATGGATATGGATATATACACATCACACACTTAATTTCCAGTTATTTGCATGTGGAGGGTACACAGTCTTCACCAAGAGGGGTCTGTGTGTAATGGTGCAATCTGACTGCAGTTTCTTTTAAAGGGCAACTGATGAATGCCTCTAAAGGGTCCCCGAAGAGGGAAAGGTGCACTGGGGTCTGTGTCTGCTGTGCTGAAGGACATGGGTGTTGGAACCACTGAGAGCCCTGCTTCGGGGTCCACAACCATGATCCTCCCTCAGCTCCACCACCTGCCTCACTGAGTGGCTGTAAGCAAGTTACATCACCGCTTTGGGCTTTAGGGTCCTCATCTACCAAGTGAGGATCCCAGGTGCTGTGGAGTTCAAATGCAGTCAGGCAAGGAGAGTGGCCAGCACAGTGCCTGGCACGAGGAAACTGACAGACGAGTCCGTGCCCCCCTCATCTTCTCATCCAGGAAAAACACGCACACCAGAAATGCAAAAGCCCCCAACAAAGGGCTGCGCACCCAGAGTAAGGATACAGTAAACGCTTTTGCTTATTTGTTTTCTTTGTTTTTTGACCCAAGTAGTTCTATGGAATATCAGATGGTACTTTTTAAAAAAAGGCCACAATCAAATAAGTTTTAGAAACAACAAATGAAATGAAGCAACATGGGTCTTTACTTCAGGTTTTCCTGTTCTGTAATACGTCGATGTGAATCACATAGCTCCAAGAAATGTGAACAATGGCGTGAGTGTTTCCCACCTTATATGACCCTGGAACCCTTTGGCAAATCCTATACGACAGTCATTCAATGGAACCGACTTCGGGAAATATAGATTTGCTCTAAGAATAAATGAACCAGAAGATAAGGAATCTATACCATCTTTGGTTCTGATGGCTTTCTTTGAAAAGGCAGACTGGGGCATATTTTCTGCAAACCAAGAAAGCCTGGTGGCAGTGTTTCCTATCCACTGGACCACAGCAACTTCTTTTCCTAGAAAAGAAGTCGTTATGCTGGAACCACCCCGCATTTGGGGGAGGTGTCGGCAACATCTGAACACTTCTCATTCCCCAGGACAGGTAATTCCCCTATTTTCTTCAATAAATGGGCTCAGACTGTCATACAGAGTGAAGTAAGTCAGGAAGAGAAAAACAAATATTGTATATTAACGCATATATGTGGAAACTAGAAAAATGGTACAGATGAACCGGTTTGCAGGGCAGAAATTGAGACACAGATGTAGAGACCAAATGTATGGATACCAAGAGGGGAAAGTGGCGGGGCGGGGGTGTGTGTGTGATGAATTGGGAGATTGGGATTGACATGTATATACTGATGTGTATAAAATTGATGACTAATAAGAACCTGGTATATAAAAAAATAAATAAAATTAAATTAAAAAATTAAAAAAAAAAAAACGAGTTTTGTTAATTATTCTCTTGAAAGCCAAATCCTCTTCTGGCTACATGGGGAATCCTGCTACTTAAAGTCACCCCGGGTTTTCTTTATCATCTGAATGCTTCACAGTGAGCGTGCATTACTTTCATAAACAGAAGATCAATGCTGGGGAAAAAAAGAAAAGAAATTCTGTAGAGATGTGTTGATACACCAGTGATTAGTCCAAAAATTACCTACCTGCACATGAAGATTTTTATATATGGGGTTTTCCTGAAGATCTTAATTAATATTAGTACACTTGATAAAACTGAAGCAGAAGGGGTAGGCAAGGAGAAAACTGGGCCAAGATTGTTCCTCACATGCTTAGAATTCAATCTCAGGAGGAAGGAATCACCCACATTCTCCCATTCTCCAAGGCAAAGATAGAGAGAGAGAGGGAAGGAGGGAGGGAGACAAGGCAGGAGGAAGGCAGGAAGGGAGGGAGGGATGGAGAGAGAGAGAGAGAGAGGGAGGAAGGTGGGGGAGGGAGGAAGGGAGGGAGAGAGAGAGAGAAAGAAAGAAAAGAAAGAAAAAGAAAGAGAGAAAGAGAGAGACAGGGAGGGAGGGAGGGGAGGAAGAAAGAAATAGAGAGAGAGAGAGAGAGAGAGCAAATGAGAGAAAAAAAGCAAGAGTTGTTGAGAAGCCTAAAGTGGGGGGAGGGGAACACAAACCCACAGATGAAGTTGACCCAAGTCAATACAGAAGGCTTTGTGTAAGGGCTCTGGCATTAATGGGATTTGGACCGCTAAAGACCTGCGAATCAAGTACAGAACATAACCAAGATGCAGGAGTTATTTGTGAAATTAATGTCTTAAGTAACATGAAGCGTGGACTTCCGGGGTGGCGCGGTGGTTAAGAATCCGCCTGCCAATGCAGGGCACACGGGTTCGAGCCCGGGTCCGGGAAGATCCCACATGCCGCGGAGCAAATAAGCCCGTGCGCCACAACTACAGAGCCTGCGCTCTGGAGCCCGCGAGCCACAACTACTGAAGCCCACGCACCTAGAGCCCGTGCTTGGCAACAAGAGAAGCCACGGCAATGAGAAGCCTGCACACCGCAACGAAGAGTAGCCCCCGCTCATTGCAACTAGAGAAAGCCAGCACGCAGCAACGAAGACCCAACGCGCCAAAAATTAATTAATTAATTTAAGTCTTAAAAAAAAAAAATGTAACATGAAGCTTTACTCGCAGGGACAGTCGCAGCATTTTGGCGTGACTGCTGCCGGCTGGTGGCCCGGCTGGGAACCGGAGCTGCCCAATCAGCAGCAGCCTCCCGCCTGGGGCAGGACCAACTAGGTGAGCCTTAACCCAGAGGTGGGCTCAGGAAAAGCTGGTGTGTGTGTTGGCAGGGAGACTGCTGCTCCCTGAATCCATCAGTAATGCAAATGGTATACCTGGTGGGGGGGACCTTCTGAGCCTGAATCCTGGGGCCCTGGGCTTAGAATGGAGCTTTCACTCTTTCAGTCTTGCATCAATGTCTCCAGGGTGTCTGCAGCCATTTGGGGTCTTGAAGATACTGGGATGGACCACACAAAGCCCCTGCTCTCAAGGAGCTTACATTCTCCTGGAAGAGGGAAAGCCAACAAGTAAATAAGAATTTCTATTGGTTATAAGACACATGAAGAAAATCAAAAATAAAAGAGGAAGAGAGAGGGCTCCCGGGGGCGGGGAAATGTGCTCAGAGAAGACAGCTCCGAAGAAGAAACATTTAAGTGAAGACTCGAATAACAAGGTAGACCCCACCCTGCCAAGACCCCGGAAAGCACAGTGGAGGAGGGAGCGGGCAAATCCTCCCTCAGACTAAGCGGAGGCCACCATCGCCCCTCACTTCCAACCAACTCAGCTTTCGGCAATACTAAATTCAAAAGCTCACAGACGTGTTTAATTTTAAAATCTTAAATTGCGTACCACGCCTGCTAGGAAAATCTCTCCTGAATCGGGATATTTTTAGAACGGTCCACTTCAGTTTCTTGAAGTACTTTTTTCCCTGTTCAACCAGAGACCCAAATAGTCCAGGTAACATCAGCCTCCGCTAAATACCTGAAACTGCATTCATCAGACACTTTTTAAAAATTGGATCTTACTTCCAAGCTGAGTGACTTGATTACTCCCATAACAGCATATATTACACTGATTACGGGATTATTCACATGCCATTTCGAAGAGGTTGGGCAACATTTCTCAACATCGCACCCACCAACAAACGGCGTGGTAAACGTGATAAATGGGATGCCAAGATTCAAATGCCTTCCATGTCCTGATACCATGATAAAATGCCTCTGCACTCTTTTTCTTTTAACTGATGTTTTTTAAAAAGAGGGAGAGAGGAGTAATTATTTTTGGTACAATACAGCTCAGAGAGAAGAAAAGAAAAAAGCACCAACAGGGTCCCAAATATGAGGCTGTTTCTAGGATCTGACACACCCCAGGCACTCAGTAAACATAGGTTCCCCTCCCCATACTCCTTGCCTGAGTATACCCTGAGCATTTATTTTTATATCAATAATTTGCCAACAGCATATTCATTGGCTCATTTTTTTCTAACTGCCAGTCTAGTGCCGCGTTTTCAACATGCTGGCAATTGGTTCAGCTTCATCAATTCATAAGAATGGCTTAGGGTGAGAACGGGGGTGAGGAGGTGGAAGCTTTATAGACATGATTCACTGCTAATCGATGATTAGCATTTTATGCTCAAGACAATCAAATTCATATTATTTTACACTTTAAAAGTTTTTAAAGGAACACTTATTAAAAGCCAAAATGAAAACAGGGCATCACAAGTTCAAATAAACCATAAATTAGACAAAGAAGCATAATTCTACTGAAAACCATTTTATTAGCTAATCAACGTGTCATTTTTTTTTCTATTGGCATCTACTTACTGTCATACAATTTCCATAAGGGCACCATCTGTATCTATAAAAAGAATTATCTTTGTGGTGATCTAGCAATCTACAAAAAATGGTGATATTTAACTTTTCTTAAGGGATCAATTTTAGAATTGGGTTAAAGGATTTATAAGACTCTTTTTCATGATGAACCTTAAAAGGACTTACCCATACATTTTTGTGATGTTAGAAGCACTTGAAATAAAGAAACAAACAAAAAAACAACAAAATGTAATTTTGATTTATTAAAATGTAAAGTTCTGGATATTGACATGTACGTATTTTTAATCAAGCATAATGGGTCCCTACTATAAAGTCCAGTAAAACAATCATAAACAAAATATTTTATTTTTTCCATTTTGGCTGAAAGGGCAGGTAAATTTTCAATGTGATCTGATTTGATGCCGCATGCTAAGACAGAACCCAGTATTTGCCAAGGTCGCTGCTTTGAGTTGAATCAGCATCCGGCTAGTTCACTTATTTATGACACATGATCAAACCATGCCTTGTCCAGTTCTTAACGCCAGCCTTGCAAGGTCAAGGCACTGGCCTAATGATGGCTAGTCAAGCTGGTGGGAATGAGCCAGCAAACCCCTTACCACTAATGGAATAGAAACTCATAATAGAAGCCCTTCTGTTGGACACAGACTTCATACATAGATGACAAAACATGGGTGCAGGGAGAGATTTGTTTAAAGAGTTTTTATGGCTACCAAGTAGGACCTCAGAGAGAAGAGTTTTTGGTTTTACAAAGGTACATTAACTTCAGCTTTGAGTCAATCCAAAGAGCAAGATACAGTTTGAGAGAATCAACAGAAGACAAAAGGCTCACTCTTGGTTAGGATGCAAATTTCTCCACTAGTAATCAATTACTTTGTAAATTTAATTTTAAACAAGATTCAGAAGGATTATGATTAAAAATCTATATGACATACTAACCAACAAAATAAAAAGGCAAAAAACAAACTAATATTTATACTTCATTGATTGATTCCTTTATTTGTATGGGTTCATGGATTTCTATCAAGTATCAATGACCGTATTAAGGATCAGGCACAGTGAACAAAACAGGCACAGTCTTTGCCCTCTTGGAGCTTAGTGTCTTTAAAAAAAAAGTATGTGTGAATGAGCAATTGAGTGGAAATTCACCAAATCATATTCGTGATTTAATTAAGATATGTAACTACTCTGTTTCCTCTCTGGAATATAGTTGTATTGCTTTTAAAATCTGAAACATTTATTTTAAGTAATTTGATTATGTACTGGGACCAGGAAGTAATCTTTCTGGACTTGTTTTTTGTTTGTTTTTTGAAATGTTATTCATTGAAATGTTAACTTTTGAAGAAACTTTGACCATTGAATATTTGAAATATGTTACTAAAATAGAGAATGTTTAGGGAAACGTAACAAAAAACATATTCAGGAGTGGAAAATGGGTCTTCTTGGGGAAGGATAAGGAATTAGGCTCATTTCTCCCAAGAAATAACTTGATTATTATCTCTGTGGGGAATGAACACATAAGAGAATGAACTCTGGGATCAAACAAGTTCTCTCTTCAAATCCTGGCTCTCCCACTATGTAGGAGAAGCTCTCCACATCTCAGTTTCCTTATCCATAAAAGGGGCATATCACAAGAACTACGTGAGTATAATAAATGTAAACAGCTTAGCAGGTAATCCTTAGCTGCCTTCATCATAACACATCACCATCATCATCATCATCATCACAAAAGAACTCAAGATCTGTTGTAATAAAGAGCAGCTTTAGACTATCCTGGTGGTAACCACAAAGGAAGCAGGTAACAATCTATCCCGAGAAAACACTAGAACTTAAATCACAAGTCCCTGGCTCAAATCCTAGCTCTTCTCATGCTAACTTTGCAAACTTGGATAAAACTCTTAAACTTCTGAGTCTCAGTTTCCCCAGCCCTAAAATGGACCTAATAGAACTTATTTAATGAGATAATGTATAAGGAAGGATCGCATACATCATCTCATTATATACAGGACACTACTAATTTTACAGGAAATCACATTCTGACAATAACATATCATAAAATGATCTCTTTTTTAACCACCCAGGTTAAAAATTCCCAGAAAGATCATGAACTTGAATTTCAGCTGCACTATTCACTAGATGAATAACATCTCTTAAATTCTCTGGGCACTGGTTTCTGGTTAGGAAAATAGCATACTCATTGTGAGGATTAGAAATTACACGTGCAAAGTGCCCAGGAGGGTCTGGCACACCACACATATTCACTGATAGGTAACTTCCATCCCTCTCTGTTAAACCGTGATTCATTTCATTTTTAATATGTATATTCCCACACTCTAAAACTCCTTAAATGAAAAGCATTATAAATAACCTTGGATGATCTTTAAATAATTCTTTATGGTTTAGAGGGGGGAAAAAAATCTGTAGAAACATCAGATATCCAGGGTGTCAAATACACAGTATAATCATTTTGTATGATCACTGCTAATACAGTTCAATCTAAATTGCAGTCTCATATTTGACATAATTATACATAACCAAACACTAATAAAAATTGCTGCCTTATATTTCAAATTAGTAATTATGGTAGTAAACATTAACAACATGTCAGATATAAGATGGTGATTTGTTCTGAAATGTATTAGAAATCATTATACTGTATGATAATTTTAATTACAGCTGGGTAGCAAGAGAGCAGGCAGCGGTTAGGGCTCTAAGTGCATTATGGGAACCAGCAGCTCTTCAATTCAGCCCTAACTCTGACTCCCTTGGTTTGAGTTCAGGAAATGCACAGTTCTTTCTCCACCTTTAAATAGTGAACACAATTCCCTCTGCAGAATCAGTACTATCACGAGGTTTGAAGCCATTTTTCCAGGGTTTTAGAATCCTTTTTCTATCACTTTCCAGCCATACAAATTTGACTGACAGGAATTTCTCTGTGCCTCTGTTTTCTCATCTTAAAAGTGGAAAACATAGCAGTACCTAACTCAGAGAGTGATAATAGCAGCTAAATTAGATCATTCTGTGGGCAATGCTTAGGCTGGCACCTGGAACATAGTAAGTCTTCAATATATAATAGTGGTTGTTATTATCATTTTATATTAATATCCAGATCAATCATTTTCCTAAACTTAATCATAGTGACCAAAGGTCCTATGTAGAGTAGAAATGTGCTGAATGTTAGCTTCTTTCTCTCAGGACACTGCAGTCTTCAAAATTTAGTCGGTCTCCTTTCCTCTCTCGTTCCATGTTTTCTCCATTTCTTTTTACTCACTCTGTTTTGTGAGTCAATGGGAAGACCCCATTCTTTATATTTTCACCTCTCAGGAATGTCTGGCTTTGGCTTATCCTTTCATGGCATCTGTTTCCATGTTGTCCTTAACATTGACCTCTAAACAAAGCCATGGCCTCTAAGCATGGTCCAGTGTCCAGACTCCACGCTCCATTAATGATGACGGTGGAGAGACTGAGAAACTCCACCGCCTGCCACGAGACGGGCAAGTATATGAGCCACGAGACTCACAACCCCACTCATATTACAGGTTGCCACACCTGACATCTGATCACTAGGCTCTAATTTAGGAACTTAATGCCCCTCCCACCCTGCCTATGCACCCCCCCCCCAAAATAAGTGAAATTCATTATTCTAACATTAAAACCATTTGTTTATTCAGAGTTAGGGATTTCTACCACTTTTAAAGATCCGTGGATTTATCCAATTTAAGAAAAAAAAAAAGATCTCGGGGCCTTGCCACATCTGTGCAGACTCACCCGCCTCCAAAATCTCGATGCATTTACATGGTTTCCTACAAAGTCGGGGAGAGCTCCCAGCATTATGATAAAGCACCTTTCCTGTCTACATTTCCATACTGTTTCAGGGAAAATATTCAGGGGAACAGACTGGACTGCTAATTAGAGAACTGTCTGAAACCACCATGAACCACATTTCCATAGGTGCAATAAGCAAAGACTCTTCATTAAAATCACTATCCTCTGCAAGGGAAAGCTGTTTCAAGCACAATAGATCTAATTCACAGGAGTGATCATGCAGACCCAGGTACAGTATTCATTATTAACTTAAAAAGTATGCCAAATCAATTAAAAACCATTTTAAAGGGAAGGAATAAAATTTAGTTCTAACTAACCGCAGCTCAGCTCTAATTTATCTTCCAGCCACTTTCAAGGATTTTACTTGGTCCTTAATCTAACATTCACTGGAAAGGGTAATTCTCATGAAATTACAATGGCATCTCTTGCATCATTTAATGCAAATGTTCCCATTCTTCGGAAATGGAGAGCACCTCCTCCAATAAAGACCTCCTTCAAGGTGTAAAGTGGAAGAACTCCGGGATCTGCTTGAGAAGAATAAAACATCCCGTTTCAGAAGCTACTCAAATTTAAAACTCTGCTTGCACCCTTATGACAAATTGTATTCCAAATATAAGTTATTCACAACATGTTTGTTATAAGGCGAGGCATATGAATTCCTGCTGTGTCTTTCTTTACAAACATGTCAAGACTTGTGAACCCTTAATGAAATGCAGCATTTTAGAGGCACAGAGGAAGCTACAAAGATGCCAGAAAGAAGAAGCTCCTTTCCTGGGACTGGGGCTTTCTTATGCTAGTGATAGTTCTCATTATCAGAGATATTATATCATCTCAAAACCTATTATATCATCTCAAAACCAAATGGGGCTTTAGAGGTCATTGAGATGAGCCACTTCTGCTCACAGATGAAGAAACTGAAGCCTGAGAGAAAACAAGATTCATCCAAAGTGTTAGGGCTAGTGAGGGGCAGAGACAACTGGGTCCAGGTCTGGCCTGCCCACCCCACGGCTGCCTTCCACTAGTGCCATAGGGTTGACAAGACTCTAAAATAGACCTTGCCCTCCTGGGGCACTTTCGTAAGTCCCATGGGGTTCCAACCTCCTGGTGTTCAGATAAAAGTTCCGAAAACTTGGAAGTGAGCTTATCCCAGTAGGATATTTTTAGTCATGCTATTGAAACCGAGTCCCCCTAAAATTGATTTCCCCTGCCGAATTCATCATTAACTTCTCTATCCAAAACTTTATTCTCTTTCTTGTACCACCCCCTGCTCCCCTTGGGATTATGGAGTAGCAGAGAAAAGGGGGGATTAAAATAGAACAGGACCATGTGGTAAAAAAAGCCCCTCTATATCTCCCATTTCTTATTTGTAGAAAAATGCTTTAGTCTCCCAGTCTTCCCTGAGCTCCAAAGAGCAGATTCAAGAAGTTACTACTTAGGGAAGTGAAGGATGCAGGAACAAAGGAAAAAGAGTCAAGAAACAATAGTTCAGTGATAAAACAGAGTCCTAGCTCCTCTTCAAGGGATATACTTAATAGTCTGAAGCATATTCTTGAGTTCTTCTGCAGGAACGAAGACTCGCACCCAGGTGGAGGATGGTGACTACAAGGACGTAGACCTCAAACTGGTTGGAACCAGAAGGTTGATGATTAAGATACCTGAAGCACCACCCTGTTACCTCATCACCAACCAATCAGAAGAAAGTCATGCCCCCTGCAACCCTCAACCCAAATGTTGCCTTTAAAAGCCCTTCCCTGAAAGCCATCGGGGATTTCGCATCTTTTGAGCATGAGCTGCCCATTCTCCTTGCTTGGAACCTGCAACAAATGCTGTACTTTCCTTCGCCGCAACCTGGTGTCAGTAACTTGGTTTTGCTGCACAGCAGGCAAGCAGATCCAAGTTCGGTCTGGTAACCCTACAGAAGTTAGTTGGATTGATTTTACATTTGGCATTTTTTTAACTAAGGCCCAGGAGTACAATCTTTCTCATTTGTTAACTCCTTTTCTCCCTTACACCACTGTTCACTAGTAACCAGAGGTCCCAAGCAGAAGATATCCACTTCCTACTCAATCCCCAGTCTGGGGCTTTCTGAGTTGGTGAGAACACAGTCATCTACCCTGGTTTAGTTTAAAGCAGGGCTCAGCAAACTTTCCTGTAAAGGGCCAGATAGTGACTATTTTAGTCTTTGCAGGCCATTTGGTCTTTGTCTGAACTACTCAAGTCAGACACTGTAGTGCAAAAGCAGTCACAGACATTATGTAAGCAAATGAGCATGGCTGTGTTCTGATGAAACTTTATTTATCTATGTTGAAATTGAATTTCATATAACTTTCACGTATCATGAAGCATTATTCATCTTTTTGATTTTTATTCAACCATTTAAAAATGTAAAAACCATCCTTAGCTCGTGAGCTGTACAAAAACAGGCAGCAGACCAGCTTTGCCTCGTCCCTGCTATAGTTTGCCAACCCCTGGTTTAGAGTTATGAAAGTACCCGCTGCAAAGAAAACATCCTTTTCCTACCCAGATGCTCTCTTTATAATTTGCTATCAGCACTCACCTGGCTCATCCACATTTTCTATTAAATGTGCACGTTCTTCCATTGGTGTGTGATAGGTATGATTTCAGTGAGGTTTTATCCCACTTGCTAGTAACTTCAGTTATCACACAGTGCTCCTGAGTGGGGTATCTTCCTTGATGGGAAATACAACTGAAAAGACTAACTTGGTCACCAAGAAACAGTTGTGAAATTATGTCACTATGATACCAATCAGATGAAAGAGAAACATCCAGCCATGGGACAGTTGATATATATTCTACTACTGGATTTTTAGCCTTCATACATAAATATTGCTTTAATTTCAGAAAGAAATATTTTAGTTTCACCTATGGCCAATATTAGCACCAACAAATCAATCACTGAAATCATTATCAATCTTTTGTCTGTTCAAAGAAGTAAGTAGGAACCTTCCATTTAAATACCTTTACACACAGCACAGCTCTACTGGCATCAGCATATTACAAAAACCAATTTTCTTACATCAACTTCTATCTACTTCTAATTCTGTAGCATAGCTCTGGGGAGTTGCTACAAGGTCTGTGTAAACTGAAAATCTAAATAACATTATGACGCCTATTACAGAACTAATTTATAATCTAATACCCCAGTTGAATTTAATATCCTATTTATTTATTCAAGCAAAATATCTGGAAAAAATATGTCACATCACAATGTAGTTGTTATGAAAATGGAAAAATAAAACAGAATTTTAGAGAAGGCATGATAATTGCTAGGGGCAGGTATGAGCAAGAATTTCCAAGCCCCTCACACAAAGGAGAGGCAGTGACGGGAGCCCTTTAATAAATAGAATTTTTGCTTTATAACGCAATTATTGTCAAATTTAGTATTTTACATCAAATTTACAACTTTCAAATGTGATTCCTATTAATGTTATCCGCTCAGAGCTACTGCAGCATAAAACTGTTGGCCAACAGATGCCACCTCATCAACTGTCTTTAACAACTCCTTTCCCATCCTGGATGGAAGAACCAAGTTTATGACAGCGTTTATAAGCACGCCCTGCCAATACAAATGCACAAGTGATGCCCGTATATATTATAATACATACGGGCTGATGGAAATAACTCTACAGAGGCTTCTAAGAACATTAAGTTTCGTGCTGATTTTTTTATCTTAAGATAAATGGAAGGAAGGAATCAAGGAAGGAAGGAAAAGAAGCAGGGAGGGAGGAAGGAAGAAAAGGAAATAAGGGAAGAAAAGGAAATAGGAGAAGGATGAAGAACAAAAGGAAAGAAGAGAAGGAGGGTATTATGACATTAGAATAAGAAAAGCTATGGAAAGCATAAGTATAAAAACACTGGGTGGTGATAATGACATCCTACCACGGGTGCTCCTAGCCATCAGGAAGCTGGGGGTGATTTGATGAAAGTTTAGTGGGGCGCCACAGTACATTTACAGGGGAGTTGCTAAGACTCAGAGAAAGGGCAGCAGTACTGGAATCACAGTCAATAAGGAAAATGCCTACTGCTTGTTTTTTCTTGAGATAGGAGCCGTGTTTTTAGTAAGTAGCAGCCCCAAGTTACGCCGGTCTAGGTCCCGAAGGAGGCACGCACCCAGGCGCACCCCATACTCACACTGATGACTTCCAATCCTCACAAAAAGGCAGAAGCACCAGCCAGCTACATTGCAGGCTCTCAAACCCTGAGGTCCTTGAGTCCTGTTCCAAACCTGCATGTCTGGATTACGAGCCCTACACTAGACCGCCTAGTGATTCTGATGCACTTCAAAGTTTAAGAACAAGTGGCCTCTGTGATCATACTTGAAAGGCATCTGGGAAGAACACTTTGGCCTGGAAATTATAACACTGCTCTCTCAATATCCTCAAATTCCATAATTAGCAATTCATTCTTTTGCCTTTTAAAGATTTTTCTGGTCTCCACGGGTACTGAAACTGAACTCAAATATAACAATACCTAGAAAAAAGAGCTTAAGTCCTCGTACCAGATGATGCCTTGTTGGATACTTAGGCCCTGCAGAAATTAAACAAGGCATCACAAACAGGCAAGAAAATGCCACATAAAAGGAGGATATCAACGATACAGGATTAGACTCAGTTCTGCACACAGAAACACACATGGGTTGTGTGATCACATATAACCTCTGAGCAAAATGCGTGGGTGTCAAGGGTCAGGCATCCCAGCTTCATCTAGTTCTGCTGTATACAGTCTGACATCAAAAGCAATTCACATTCAGGTCCCTCATGTGTTCCAGAATGTACCCACGTCCAAACGGGCCTGCCTTCATGGGTATCCATTTTCAACAACATACACATGGAGATTCTGGTGTGAGAGTTACGCTCTCTCCTGACAGATGGGCCTCCTCTGATGGTTTGCCTTCTCCAGATATGGAGCTGGCCCCCCACTATTTCCCAAGCATCCCTCCTAGGGTGGATTCTGTCTCCCTCCTCCCCCTGCCATTAGTGTCAGCTCAGTGAGGCTGACAAAGAATCAAAACAAAGAATGCACCAGAACTATGAAGACCACCACCTCTTCCCTGAACAATCCTACCTGCTCTTTGTGGAAGGTACACACATGCAACAGAAACCCAGCTCAGCATTCTATTGATTTTTACCTATAAATCTCACTACTCGTAAAAAGGCTCCATGAAATACAATCCAGGGACATAAATCTCTCCGAGAGAGATGAAATCTGATGGGAAATAAAATTCCCTCATTTCATTTATTCCCTTGTTTAAAAGACTGACTTTCCAATCAGCTGGGAACATTAACATGAGATGGTTGGGGGACGGCGACAAAGCACAGGTAGGGGGCTCAGACCAACAGGAGAGCAAACACTCCCTGTGCCAGCCCCTCAGTGTGTGTCACCAGCAAGTGACATTCTCTCTGAGCCTCAGTTTTGTCACTCTACAATAAGTGGGATAAACTCCCTTGCACGGCTGCCATGAGATCAAATTCGATAGACTATAATGTACCATGCATACATTAGGCACTCAAGATGGTAGCTGTTACACACAGCACATCTCCACTTTTAAAATTCTTTTTAATACAAAAAAGAGAAAGAAAATAATTAGCTACCCCCCCAAAATCCATACTTTCTTCCCACAAGACCAAGTGATGGCCCATAAGACGGTTTTATTCATTTAACAGACATTAAATAAGCATCAACTATGTATCAGGCTTTGTCCTAGATCCTGGGAGTTGTTCAGGCTTGCCCTCCAATTTTAAAAGGTGACAGGACCAACAATTAAGGTGACACACAAGAAAAAAACAGGTGGTGGGAAAATCATAATTTTTGGCAAAAATTCTTATACTGCACACAGGCCCGGTCCCCTGTGTCCCTCGTGAATCTTGAAGAGAGCGTCTGCCCTTTCAGAAGCCTTCAGAGACCTCCAGCCCAGTTCCTCCCCCTGGGTTCTCTTAGCTCCTGAGCGAAGGTCAGTCTCTGAATTTCCACATCGTGTTGCCACTGTGATTCAACAAAGTGACAAACCCCCACATTGTGAGCTTTATAAGGACAGGGACAATGGTTGTGTTAACGTCTTATTTCCTCCCTCATCAGAAGAGTGTCTGCACATAGTACTCAACTTGCACCTCTGAGCTTCTGCTTCCAGAACAGAAAGCCTCACCATCAACATCCTTCCCTCCATCACTCCTAGTGACCAGAAAGTCAGTCCCTGAGTTTAAGTGGCTGCGTTCCAGATACATTTCCCCACAACAACAAAGAATGACAAATAGAAACCGTTTGTTTCCAGAAGAAGAAGAAAAGCTTACAAGGCTGAGAAAAATGTTGGCATTAGCACTCACTTCAACTGTCCAGCAAAATTTGCCATGGCTTTTTCCCATCTGATCTTCTGGGCCTTCTAATCCTATATTTCCGTGATTCCCGTGAGGGAATTTTATTTCCCAAAGAGCACATTCTGCTCTTTTCCACTTTGCTTCAACAATAAAATGGTCTTTGGTTTGAGTGAGTCAAGAGCCTGTTGGTTTCACTTTTTTCTCTATAAATACAGTATATGGTGCAAATGAACAAGAAGTCTTGAATCGACCAAATGCTGGGCAAAGATCAAAGCAAGGTTGAGTGATTTCACAGGCATCTTGAGAAAGAAAGAATATGAATCTATTGAGTGGTCCTTGTAATCCCATTCTTAGGTCACACTGAGGGAAGTTTGGAGCTGGAGAAAGAACATGGAAGAACAAGATGATGGGGAAAGAGGTAACGGGGAGAAAAAAAAAAAACTCCTTCTATCCTGTAGAGTCAGGCCAAGCATTCGCTACCGTTGTGTCTAGCTCTCTAAACCAAAAAAAGTAAAATCAAAACAAAGAATGCACCAGCCAGAGCCAGGCAGACTCTCCCGCCTTGATTCACACATGGTCTCCTCGCTCCACACTCCCACCACAGATGGTGACAAAGCTCTGACACATGCGGCGCCCTCAGGCACTGAAACTTCCTCTGAGTCCCTCTGCAAGGGTGGCTGGCGGGTCCAGCTCTCCACTGCCGTGGGGCAATCTCTGCCCCCCATTCTCTCTGCATCCCATCAAAATGGCACACCGTTAGAAATGTGCTCGGGGTGTGTGATTTGGGGCAGATAGTTGTTGGAGCCCCATATGCTTAAGGTACAAAACTGGGCCACTGAGAAAAAGGAATCTAAGCATTCTAGAAAACAGCAGGAGAGCAAATTGGCCTTTCCCTCTGAGAGCTATTATTAGAGAGGCCCAGCCCAATTCAACCAGAAAGCCAATATCTAGCCCATCCATTCTTCCCCTGCAACAATGCCCCCAACATCCCACCCCCTTTCAAATAGGCCTGTCCTGATGCATCCCAGCTAGACACACAAGTCATCTTTAATGCTGACCACTGGCTGGCAGAGATCAGTGGAAGCGTCCCTTCTCATATAGCAACTTCACGGTCCAGAGTTTAATTTCACATAATACCGAGAACTCCTGGAATGTGGCAGTACATTTGATGTGTACTCGTGGAATTTGGCAACCAGCTTGCTCTTCTCTTTGTGTACCTCCTGAAGTCGCAGCTGCTGCCTAAACTTTGTAAATAAATGCTAAACAAATGCCAAATAAAGAAACCAACTTCCCAGGAAGCAGAAAGGGCAGGAGATCACAGTTTCTGTTCTCAGAAATATGCTGTGACCTGCTTCAGAGCTGCATCTTGGCAGCCTGGGTGTGTCTCTGTTCTCCTGTGTCTTGAATGCTGTTTTACCTCAGAGAGAGAGAGAGAGAGAGAGAGAGAGAGAGAGAGGGAGAGAGAGAGAGAGGGAAGGCGTGGAGAAGGAAAGAAGATTTGAGGGAGGATGGGACAGAGAAAGGAAAGGAATAAGAGAGGGGAAAAAAGCCTTTTTATTATTCATCCCCAATTAATGAGTAGAGAATGTTGGCTGGGAAGACAAAACACAGCTTACTATTTCTTATAACACATATTTCTATGGAAATTAGAGATTTTAGAGTAAATTTTTTCAAAGGAATTCATCTCCAATCATGCAATGAGAAAACAGGTTTCATTTCACTTGACTCTCAACTTTTCAGGCATGGACCCATTGCACGTATGAAGACACTGCTGGGTGGGCCTTCTTATTGCTCCTGGTCCTTTGGCCTCATGGGACACGTTTCTCAACATCAACTCCTTGCCAAAGCGGGTGGAGTTAATCACTCAACATACTCTGGTATGTCCCAGTCTGCGTTCTCTTGGGCACAGGTAATGCACAACGGAATCAACCAACCAAAGATGGAGAAGCCCAACATTTCTCATCACGGAGGAAAATATACTTTACAAGTGGGCTGTCAGGCAGCCATCTCTATTTCCCTGCCTATCTCAAAGGATACATCCATCCCAGATGCAAGCTGAGAAACCAGAAGGAGGTGCAGGCCTGATGTATAGACTAGATGTGACTTACAGCTCCTCTCTGCCTTTCAGATTCTGGCTGCTAGTGACTCAGGCCAAGTAATTTGGGTAACAATGATGTTACTTATAGCTACTATCTACTGAACACTTAAATGCCAGGCT
Organism: Balaenoptera borealis; assembly: GCF_965194805.1. Classification (NCBI taxonomy): domain Eukaryota; kingdom Metazoa; phylum Chordata; class Mammalia; order Artiodactyla; family Balaenopteridae; genus Balaenoptera; species Balaenoptera borealis. The sequence continues at coordinate 99,662,264 of NC_138861.1, read as the reverse complement.
CTGTGCTATAGCACTTTATGTGTCTTGTCTTCTCCCAATAGACCTGGAGTTCTATAAATGGCAAAGATCTTGTCTCTCTTGCTTTTCTTTTTCTTTTTGTTTTTCTTTTGGTTTGCCATTGTCCCCACCACATAGTAATGACTAACATTTACAGAGTGCTGAGTAGGTGCCAGCCACTGTTCTAAGGGTGGTAAATATAGAAACTCATCAAATCCTCACAACAACCCTATGAGGTAGATACTCTTGTTATCCTCATTTTTTACAGATGCTCAGAGAACTTCAGTACCTCGTCTAAGTAAGTGGTGAAAACCAGAATTCAAACATAGATATTCTGCTTTTAATCTTTATGCTATTGCAGGATGTCTACTGTACCAATAAATAATTTTTAAATGAATGAAGGCTCTAAGGTAAGCATTACAACAATCTTAAGGGGAAAACATGACTACCCTTATCTACAAAGTTGGCAGCTGAGACTCAGAGTGGTTAAGTAACTTGCCCAAGGTCACACAGCTATGTGTGCAGAATGAGGACTCAACTTGGGTCTTTCTGACATGGAGGCCCATGGTCTTGAAACAACGGTAGTATTTTAAACCATGCAACCAAACAACTCCCTCTTCAGTGCTTCCATTCAGTGACCCCATTTCCCCCATCTGATCAATAAGAGTATCTGTATTTGCAACCAAAAAAAAGAGTTGTTTATGATAAAGCAGATACATCTCTTTATGGGTCTGCGTCTGTTTTTTGCTTTCCCCCATAAGTTGTATAACAAAACAAAGGCTGATATTATAGGTGACAAATGAGAAGTGGGTCAGGCAGCTCTTTGATTTCAAAGGAGCCTGTCCATCAGAATTTGTCACTGATGAGGACCTTCTCTGTGTGGCTGCTTCTGTAAGGAATGTCTCCACGTCAGGCTCTGTACACTGCTTACTCAGTATTGGAAAGACTTGATGTCAGGAAGACAGAACCAAATGGTGCTGATGACACACCGTGGCTAAGCAAGGACCTCAACCCTCTCTCTCATCCAGGCTCAGGTCTGGGAGGCAGGGAGGTCTTCCTGAGCCGTGGAAAACCTCTGCCTTCGTCCAGCACTTGCTCCAACTGCTTGCTCCTAAATGACTGCTCTTCCATCTGATTATTTTTCTTCCATACACACCTGTCATCGAACTTTTCATTTTTTAAAAAGTTTTAAAAATTTATTACTCCTGAAGCGAGAACCTGAGAATGAGCCGGTGATTAACGGAATCATTTGACTGACCTTCAGGAGACCCAACCAGTGGGTGATTGATGAAATGGCTACAGGTTTAAGCAGAAGGTCAGCTTCAATAATATGGCTGTTACTTCCCGTGGTCCTTACAAACCAGCTCAGTCGATGGCCTTCACTTCTCCTTCGCAACAATTTTAAGGCCAAGGCATTTGACTGACTCCACCACATTCCTCCCTCTTGTGAGGCTTGTTATGTAGTGACAAAGACGCAGTGTTGGTATCGCATCCAAAACACTCATGATCTAACATCAGATAAGATTGTTCTCAACCACTGAGGGCCCCTGTTAGTTGTTTTCCCACCACATCCAATTGATCTCCCACGGAGGCCCGGCAGGAAGTTACCTGGACGGCCGTCCTTGCTGCATCATCTAACGAGCCCTGCCGTCCATAACTGCTTCCCCTTTCTTAAAACGGGGGTCAAAAAACCTACCTGCCCATCATCATATAATTAAAACATTAAAGTTTTCCTTCTAGCTGGTAGCATTTGAACTTGAAAGAGGGGACAAAAGAAGGGAAAAGACTTCATTAAAATCTTTTTCTGGAAACTTCTAAGGGTTAGATAAATCTTTAACCTCATCAACATTTAAGAATGCACTTCAGATTTTCTCTGCAAAGTAACCCAATAAATAGGAAATAACAACAGCAGGAACCAAGAGACCACTGCATCACTTTGCCTGCAACATCTCAAGGAGTCCTCAAAGGTTTCCTAGGAAATCAGGTTAGGAACAGAGGCTCTGGTCCCATACTACTCAGGATGAAATCCTGGTTCTTCCACTGACTATCTGTGTGACCACGGGCAAGTCACTTAACCTTACCCTGCCTCAGCCCGGTACACACAGAATGGGGATAATGATACTCAGTTCTTAAGACTGCTGTAAGGATTAAATGAGTCAATGCATATAAAGTGTTAGACCAGGTCTGGGCATGTGGTACGTGCTCAGGTAAGCACTGTATATTATTACTATCATTAATCCAGTTTTATAGATGAGGAAACCAAGGCTTTGGGAGATTAATTAAATGACGTGCTCAAGGTCGTGACTACCGAGTGGAAGCATGGGATTTGAACCAGGCAGTCTAACTCCAAAGCCCGAGTTCTTAATCACTCCCTTAGTTTCTTCATGGGGACAGTTTTTAGCTGTGAGTTTCTGGGTCCATAGCCTTCCTTATTAGCCTTGTGATATCAATTGAAGATGGATATTTAAAGGGGAAACGATCACAAGGGCAGCCCGCGGTCACGACCAGAATGGAGGGAGGTACTTCCCGGCGTCTTGGTCAGCAGTGCAGGGCTGCCCCCAAAAGCTACAGACTTAGGCACAGCTCTGTAGCTCTGCTCTGTAGCTCTAGCTCCATCTCCTCCAACCCTCGACAAAGAAGGAGTGAACCCTCCCGGTCTGTCCGTGCCTTGAACCAGGAATGTGTCAGAATGGTTTTCACCCGTTAGAAAGGAAAGAAGAAAGTAACAGATCATCCACTGAGGTGAAGAGGGCATAATCGGTATAGTATGCAGCCCTTTCTATTAACAGGAACTTGCATTTGTAAGGTCAGTCTTAGGCAGAGGAGGAGAGTCTGATGCCTAAATAGGGTGGCTTAGATGTCATAGAAAGACATCTAAGGCATCTTCCCCAAAGAAATGTTTACCCACTGATGTCCTGCTATCCATGATTTATGCTTTCGCATTTAGCCTGTACCCATTCAGTCCTCCTCTTTCAAAATGCAAATATGCCTGTGATGGGTAAGAAATTAAATTCCTGCCCGCAGTGGTGCCTATGTTCCTCGGATCCCCTTTCCACGTGGCAAAATACACAAGCACATGGATGTCCTCAGGGAGGAATGAGGAATAAAATAGTGACAGGGGGCTCTGAAAAAGAGGCTTGGAGAAGGGAAACAAAAACCAACATCAAGATTCTACCCAACAGAGACAACCTGATTTGACTTTCCATAAAAGAGAAGGAAATACAGGGCTTACTATATTGGGTGCTTTCATGTACCACAGATTACAGCATTGAGCCTGAGAGAGGTTAAATGACTTGGCCAAGATCACACAGCTAATAAGGGGCAGAGCTGAGATTTGAACATGTTTATCTCCAAATCCCATGATCCTACCCCTGTCCTCTCTGCCTCTCTATATTAAACTACCTGCTCGCGCAACTCAGAAATGGCTGTGGGTCTCTATTTCTAAACCAGAATTTGTGTTCAATCATTCCTTTGCAGGTCATCGTGTTTACAAACTTGTCCCTCATCGTATGTATTCTTCATCTCTCCACCACTTCCAATGCAGTCATGAGGATAAAATATGTGATTTTGTTCCTCTCCATAATTTCTCCTCCAGAAGGCTATGGTCATAGTATGAAGCAGCAGGGATTGCACTGAAGCTTAAGGAAAAGCAAAACTATTAAACCACAGCCCATCCCTCTTCAAGAACTCTGCCCAAACTTTTGGAGGAAACAATGATTCCTACTACAGCAGCAGCAGTCCGCTGAGAGTCAACCAGAAGCCAAGAGCAAAATACCTGAGCCAACCATGTCTTCTCACCCTCTTTACCAATCCCCTGCATGCAAGGGTATCTCAGAGGGAAAACATCTGCTACAGAAAGGATAGAGGTGAATGGGACATGTAATTGCCCAAGCAGTCAGTACCTGAAGACCTAACTAGAGTCTCAGGCTCACTGCCTCCACAGGAAAGTTACCCAAAGCTACAGGCTTCTACTCACAGAGGGAAAGATGCGGAATTGTCTCTTCTTCAGCCTTGCTCTTCTTTTTTTGTTGATAGAGACCATTTCCCATCACAGAGGCAAGAAGGCCTAATATTTACTTTCCTAACCTGCCTTACAACTAGGACATCAGTATACATCCTAATCATGTCCACGGGGATGTAAGGGGAAAGTCTTATAAGTGGCTCCTGAGAAAAGTTTTCAATTCTAATAAAAAGAGATGCCCAAGAAGAAACTCTCTTTCTTGCTTTTGGAATTGAGTGTATGATACCTAGGGCATCCATCTTAGGATCATAAAGGGAAAGCCCAGGGACCAGCAAGTGCACAGAAGATGGCTAAGTGAAGGCACAAAGATAACCTGGGCCTGGATGATATTACTGAATCTCTGATCCAATTCTGGAACCACCTCGCCTCCAGACTTCTTATGTACTGGTTATCAATTGCTGTGTAACAAACAGCCCTAAAGTTTAGCAGCTTAAAATAACAAACATTATCTCACAACTTCAGTGGATCAGGAATCCAAGAGTGGCATAGCTGAGTGATACTGACTTGGGGTCTTCCACAGGCTACAGTAAAGTTGCTGGTCAGGGCCGCAGTCATCTCAAGGCTCAAGTGGAGGAGGATTTGCTTCCAAACTCATTCATATGGCAGTTGGCAGGCCTCAGAAGATCCATTTCCAAGCTCATTCACACAGGCCACACCACACAGCTGCCTCACACCATGGCAACTGGCTTCTCCCAGAAGAAGCAATGAAAGAGAAAATGAGGGAGAGTACCCAATATGGAAGCCATGGTCTTTTTTATAACCTATTATTAGAAGTAGCATCCTAGGGCTTCCCTGGTGGCATAATGGTTAAGAATCCGCCTGCCAATGCAGAGGACACAGGTTCAAGCCCTGGTCCAGGAAGATCCCACATGCCGTGGAGCAGCTAAGCCCATGCACCACAACTACTGAGCCTGCGCTCTAGAGCCCACAAGCCACAACTACTGAGCCCAAGTGCCACAACCACTGAAGCCTGCACACCTAGAGTCCGTGCTCTGCGACAAGAGAAGCCACCTCAATGAGAAGTCCGCACACCGCAATGAAGAGTAGCCCCCACTCGCCACAACTAGAGAAAGCCTGTGCACAGCAATGAAGACCCAACACAGCCAAAAATAAAATAAATTGAAAAATAAAAAGAATAATAAATTTTAAAAAAGAAAGAAAGAAGTAGCATCCTATTACTCCATGCTATATTCTATTCTTTTAATGCAGAGGTTCTCAACCTTGGCACCACTGACATTTTGGGTTGGATAAGTCTTTGCTCGGGAGGTCGTCCTGTGCTTTGTAGGACGTTGAGCAGCATCCCTGGTCTCTACTAGATGCCAGTGTCACCATCACCACCCCCAGTTATAACAAAAAAAGCCACCAGACATTGTCAAATGTCCCATGGGAAACAATCACCCCCAGATGAGAACCACTGATTTATAATGAGTCACAAAATCAAAGGGAGAGGATTACACAAGAGCATGAAGGACCAGAAGCCAGGAACCACTCACTGGAAGCCATTTGGGTCCTGCATACCACATCTTGCTTTATAAGATAATCAACTTCTTGAATGTTTAAGCCACTTAATGTTGACTCTTTGGTTATTTGAAGCCAAGAGCTCCCTAACCTATACAGAGGGACTAGCCACTTATTTTCTCTATTAATAATGCTATTATTTAGTGCTGGAGAGGGTGTGGAGAAAAGGGAATTCTCCTACACTGTTGGTTGGAATGTAAATTGGTGCAGCCACTATGGAAAACAGTATGGCAGTTCCTCACAAAACTGAAAATAGAGTTGCCATATGATCCAGCAATCCCACTCCTGGGCATATATCCAGAGAAAACTATAATTCAAAAAGATACATGCACCCCAATGTTCATAGCAGCACTATTTACAGTAGCCAAGACATGGAAGCAACCTAAATGGCCATCGACAGATGAATGGATAAAGAAGATGTGGTATACATTCACAAGGGAATATTACTCAGCCATAAAAAAATGAAATAATGCCATTTGCAGCAACATGGATGGACTTAGAGATTATCATACCAAGTGAAATAAATTGGAAACAGAAAGACAAATACCATATGATACCATTTATATGTGGAATCTAAAACATGACACAAATGAACTTATTTACGAAACAGAAACAGATTCACAGACATAGAAAACAAACTCATGGTTACCAAAGGAGAAAGGGGGCAGGGAGGGGATAAATAAGGAGTTTGGGATTAGCAGATACAAATTACTATATATAAAATAGATAAACAACGAGGTCCTACTGTATAGCACATATTCAATATCCTGTAATAAACCATAATGGAAAAGAATATGAAAAAGAACATGTATACATATAAATATGTATGTATGTATAACTGAATCACTTTGCTGTATGCCAGAAACTAACACAACATTGTAAATCAACTATATTTCAATAAAAAAATAATAATAATACTGTTATTTTTCCCATCTTTCAAGAGTCTAAGTAAAATATCCGGCAAAGCATCATGCTTACCAATGAAGTGACTCAGCACTAGTGTCCTAGGAAAGAACCATTATCTTCCATTTCAGACCAATAAAATGTTCAACACCATACACACATGCACACACACATGCACACACAAGTTTCTAAAGGAAAGACATCAACTGCCCCCATCTTATGCATTTTCACTACATGAAGAAGACCTGAAAGTCAGAATACAAAGGACAACAATTGTTTTAAATGGTACCTCTTCAAAAAAGGAATGACCCATATCATACCAATTGGGTTTTTTTTTAAAGCATTTAGTAAATGCCACGCACTTAGCAAAAGACTACTCCTGATTTGCCTGGGTATAGAGTTGAAATGCACAATGACCTACCATTCAGAAGACATAGGCATGGACTATATAGCAAAAGAGAATGACAGCTAGCTGATCCTGCAGCACCTTCTCTCATATTTGTGTCCTTTCACCACATTCCCGCATCTTTTTGGGTGCCCTTCAAGTTAAATCCTCTTTAGGGACCTAGCAACTCTCGGATGCTTCCTCGACCCATTCCAGTTCTTTGGCTAACCTCACTGTTACACCCTCAAACATGTACTATATTCAATTTACCAACAACCCTGGTTTTCATCCTATAGATCCTTCAGGAGCTGTCCACTCTTTACAGTCTCCCAGGAGCAAAGAGCTCCTTTCTACCTTATGATGACCCTGGCGGGGTTTCTTAAGCCCCAGGCTGTGAACAAATGGTCCTAAGGAAAGACCATATGGTGATTTTTATTTAAAAACTAAGGGTCTTTTTTATTGGTCTAACCCATCCCTTTCCAGAGCTCCCTCCGGAGATTACAAAGTCTGTAACAGACATCCGAAACCAATTATCAACTAAGGGGCAGTAGTCCCAGGAATAACTATGGAGTTCAAGATGAAAGGCTCAAAATGAAACCTATTTCCAACACAAATGTCTCTCAGAATGGTAGAAATCAACCTGGGGGGTGAAATAACATTATTGTAAAATATGTTCTATGACACTGTAATGATTAACGGCATTTCACACTAATAAAGCTGACAGGAAGAGGATGTGAAAGACTAACGAAAGTGCAAATACAAATTTCCTTTTAATATCGCCAGCATTTTTCTACAAGAACAAGACATGCACCAACAGGATAAGAGGAAGAGCTGTTTTAAAAATCCAAAATAAATAAATAAACAGCAGTAGACATCAACGGTACAACCAACTGAATAGCAAGTCCCGTTTGATAAATTCCCCAGAGAGATACTGAAAATATGGAAAATATTCCTTCCTCCTTTTAGTCGTCAGTCCTTTCTGCTGACCAAGACTTTACCTGATAACATGGAATCTTACTGTTTGCAGAAAAAGCTGTCTGAATCAAGAGTCCCACCTGTCTGTTACATTGGTCCATTTCAGCAAATCCACACCCTACATCTCCTTTCTCATCCTTGCCGGCATCCTTTAAGAGCTGAGCCCTCCCCTCCACCACGGCTCCCATCTCCTCCAGCCACCTGGACCCTTCCTTTTCTTGACCTCGCCTACCCTCCCCTCTGCACCTTCTGTACCTTCCCCACATAGAAAATAACTTTACGTGGTTGTGTTTGTTAACTGCTATTTTATTTCACTTCTTTCTCTCTCTAACTCCTGGGATGAGTGATCTATGCCCATCTTCTCACCAGACATTCCTCAATCTGGGGAGGCATCTGATATGCATCATCTACTTATACTTACTACTTGGGGAGATTGACCAATGGGAAGTCATCAATAGCATCTTTCCAGCCAAATCCCTGAAGTCTTTTCTCATTTCTTATTCTGCTTAACTTCCCAGGACATTTGACATTGATCACTGCCACCAGCCGCTTCTGATTTCTCTCCCACTTCTCTGAGCCCTTCTTCACCTTCTTCCTTACTTCTCCTTTCTCCCTCCCAGCTTGACTGGTCGACAGCCTGCAAAGCTCAGTCTTAACTCTTCTGTTTCTCCTCCTGAATTAGCCTCCCTAAGCCTCCATTTCTTTATCTATACAATGGAGATAATAGTCATATCTATCTCACTGAGTTGACCTGAGAAAAAAATAACATAATTAAACCAAGTAAAGTGCTGAGAATGGTGCCATCCCAAAGTCAATGTGATTTACCATCAGGATTTCCTCGAATCCCCATTCTGTTCTCACACTGGCATGGAAGCTCTAGGAGGGCAGGGACTTGGTTTGGCTTACTCCTATATCTCTGGCTCATAGAATCATGCCTGCACATAGTAGGTACTTAATAACTATGTACTGAAATAATGAAGTGAAAGAACATTTCAAGTAATGACTCAATGCTGGTGACTCCCACATACAGCCCCTTATTTCTGACTCTATTTGATTCCAATTTTGAGACACATTTGATATGACACTAGAGCCACAATCTGCCTAAAATTTAACTCGACATCTTTTTTCCATCTGATTCCTCTTTGCAAAGTCCTCATTTTTATTAATTTGAAAAAACTATTTTCACCATATCCTACAGACAAAATTTTGGTTCACGTGTTACCCTCTCCTCCCCTCCATTGCACCCTCACTGTTTCATGGACCCCATTCATCCTTCTCTGCTGTCACTTTAATCTGGGTCTTTACCCCCCTTTCTGCCTCTCAAATCATCACTGTGACCTCCTACATGGTTTACGTACCTCCAGTCTCCCTAAAGTAGCCCACCCATTTGCTAGATAAATCCCCTGGAAACGGGTGCCCAGAATCACTCTTTTGTTTAAGAAGTTTGTCTCCTTTGCTTTTTCTAACAGGTCCAAACCCTTGAGCCTGACAAAACTGCCTACTTAAAATTCTCTCTCTCTCTCTCAATATCTCTTAATGATATAATAAATTAACTTCTTCCCACCATTTCCCCCATCTCGGTTTTGTAGTGGACAAGAGGTCATGTGCAGCCATTCTATGTCAACGTGTGTATGATGTAAATGTTAAAGAGTAGTCCTTGAACTTGAACTAGGATGGCTTTAAACAGTGAATGACAGCTGTGGCTGCTAGTCATTGGGCTCCCGCTCCCTGCCAGGCATGACGATGAGCCTCACACACAGCCTGCAGTATTGCGTTTACTCCTCACAAAACCCTAGGAGGCAGGGAGTTTTATCCCCAGGTACAAGAATCCTTAGGCTCAGAAAGCTCACAACTTGTCTCCAAACACGCAGCGACTGAGGCAGTAGAACTGGCTTCTGTCCCAAGGCCAGCTGATCACAAGACCCATGCACTTGAACAGCCTGAACGTTTAAGCTGAACTCAGGGGCCAGGGTGCCTGGGGTGGAGATCAGCAGAAGTGAAGAATAAATAAATTAATTAAAAGAGAAAAGGAGCAGGAAGCAAGTAGTAAGTCAGAGAGAAACATCTGGCATGAAATCAGTGAAGAGGGGAAGAGTTGGAGAGAATTCTTCGGAGAACGTGAGAAATGAAGACATAAGTGAATCTGAGGAGGAAACGGCTAGAGCAGCTGGAAGACCCTAAGCAGGGCTCCTGCAGAGACAGAACAAAAAGGGGTATCACTTTGGATGCTGGGCCACAGCAGCACGGAAGTCTGGTGAGAGGGCCTGGCTTCCTCAGAGATGGAAAAAAGTGGGTGAAGAAGAAGGAGAGAGAGAAGGCAGGGAGACAGACCAAAAGGAGGACACAGGCCGAGATGGCTAGACAGCTACGTCACCACACAGGCTTCTCTGAGACTTACCTCCTACGCAGGGATGCTCTCAAGGGTTTGACCTCTATTCTCACCCCTGCCTTGAGATGAAGCCCAGGAGGACACATATAAATCTCCAAGTACAAAATAGCCACTCAAAAAATACTTCCTGCCCTGAAAGAGGGAACTGTTATGAGTTGCTTTGAATGCCCTGATTATGTCCATACTGGTTACTTTCGAGAACGGAGGCGTTAAGAAGAGATAAGAGGTCAGGACTGCTGTCCACTATTCTACGGAAAATGTCAAGTACAAATAAGCAGGTGGCCAAGACCTGATGTTCCATCTCCCAGACATGCCCTTTCCCCGAGAAGCTGCAGAAATGTCACCCAGCCATGCCTGCCTTGCTTCCTCACCAAGTCGCCCTCTGCCACCTCCACCCCCTCCCTGTCTACCCGGTGCCCGTGCTCCTCCTGTATCCTTGCTACCACTTCAAAGCCCAACCTTTCTTCAAGGCCTAACTCAGGGATTATAGTTTTCCTTCAGGCTTTCTAGAACGCTCTTGTTCCCCAAGTACCTACCTCTTGCTCTGAACTCAGGTACTACGAACCACCCTAAATTGTTTTCTGATTGTTACAGGTACCATGCCTTCTCTTTTGAACTTAAACCCAGATCTCTGAGTACAGAAATTGTATTTTCTCTTATTTCTTCCCTACTGCATTTTCTTAGAGAAGGCCTGGGCCAAAACTGAGGCTCCTTTTATAGTATGAATGAGGAGATAAATATATAAATGCATGAAACTTTTAGAAAAAACTTGGCAGGTACAAAACCCATATAAGCACTAATTGTTGTTGTTGTTGTTATTATTATTATTATTATTATTATTATTATTATTATTATTATTATGGCTACAGTGCCATGCCTTGTACACAGTTGATGCTCAGAAAATATGACTTGAATGATGCCTCAGTGTCCATTAATATACGGTCTCTAAAATGTATACTTTATCTTCTCTGTGGAAGGCTTAATTTTTATGAGCTTTTATCTCTAAAGTCACTCTTTGGGAATAAATATTGCATATCGACTGCTACAAATTTTCTTTTCTAAAATAAATAGAAAGCAATTCAGAGGTATAGTTAGATCACAAGTTAAAGAATAAGTGACAGTGAGCATAAACCAGCTGAGTTGCCACCAAGAAAGCCCACTGAGGTCTAAACCTTCCCCCACCACCCCCAGACAAGCTTTCTGTGGATAGATCCTCATTGGCCTTTGGAGATTTCTAACAAGAGTCAGCATTCCCATGGGTCTCTTCATCCATGGATGCCAAATCACTACGTTGTCAAAGTTTAATCTCTCTCTGTGAAAGATAAGAAACCAAGCATGGGATTTCCTTTTATTCTTTTTCCCCGTGATCCCACAAAGATGCAATGACAAGGCAATAGGAGCTCCCAGTTCTCTGGCACCAGTCACATCTGTAACTCTGGGATGACTACCATCAGGTTTTTTGAAGGTGGCAGCTCTAGCTACAAAGGCTATGCAGAAACACAGCACAATCCCAGGCCCCTTGCCCTTCCTGGGCCCCGCCTGCTCCAGCAATACCCTGGGAAGGCTTCTGAGGAGGCAGTTTCATGGGCGACTGGCCATGCCGTGGTCCATCAGAGTCATCAATCACTGCTTTCAACCCAGCTGCCTCTCCAATTAATGCAAAGCTGTTTAGTTAGTGCCTTGAGAGTTGGGACTGAGAAGCAGCCTCAAAGAATATTCTTTAAGGATAAAAGCAAAACCTCTTTCTATTCCTTATCATGAGATGTTTTTGTGTATTTGTTTTCATTTTTTAAGTTTATCCAAAAAGGAAGAGGATTGTAATAATCTCCTTCCCTCCATTACAACTTTTAGAGATGTTTACCAAAGCCAAACCTCTCTTGACGTTTGCCAGTTGCTAAATAGAAGTTGTTTCTCCTGCCAAATATACCCTCTTTTTTTAGTGCTTATAAATAGATTATATATAAATAGGATGAGTTAATGCTGTTCATCTGATGAAACAGATTAAAATAGATGAACACAAAATTAAGGTAAAACAGGGTTCTATTGGAGTTTGTGGGAAAAGCATCAGAGAGAGCCTCGTGCTAAAGGCACCAGAAAGTGGAGAGAGAAACCCAAATTTATCCTGAAAGGACTATTCTTGACTTTACCAGCAAGATTCATAGGAGTGGTTGCTATACAGTCCCACATAGGGTGGCCAGCTTTAGAAAATAAAAATATAGAATGTCCAGTTGAATTTGAATGCCAAATAAATGACAAATAATTTCTTAGTATAAGTAGGTCCCATATATTGCATGGGACCTTCTTATACTAAAAATTATTCATTGTTTATCTGAAATTTCATTTAACTGATTGTCCTGTATTTCATCTGTCAACCCTCACCCCAAAGAATTTAAGTTGATCCTCAGAAGCCAAGGAGTTAATCCTTTTGGCAAATTCATTCAAAGGTCAGAAGCTTTTGTCTAAATCAGTTAGGTTGGCAGAAAATTTGCTTGAATGATTCACAAATTCAGGACCTAGCGGCCTTCATGGCAACATGGTCGGTGGCCATCACCATTATGAATTTTACCACTTCAGCAGTCCTAGCTGTGTGTACCTGTGATACATGCTTTAAAGTAGTAACCCATTCATATTTCAAACAGCAAATAATGTTATCATCAAAAGCATCTTCATGGTTGTGCCCAGGCTCTATGCTAGGTGTTTATAGCTCTAGCTCATTTAATCCTCACAACTCTGTGAAGTTGGTATTATTCATTACTTGGCAAGTTGCAGAAACCTGTCCAGGGTCACACAGCTGGTAAATGGAGATTCCAGGATGGACATCAAGATCTATCCCACCCACAAGCATATGTTCTCCTATCTCACCAATCAAATCAACACATTATTTTTTTTTTCAATTGCAAATGTGCAATGCGTGGAGGACTGTCTTAAATACTAGGGATTGATTCTGGTTGATGGCAGGGGGAAAAGACAGAAGACAAGGGACTGGAGTATTGTTAAGAAGACAAGACAAATGCATTGAAGTACAGTTAATGAAAGACAGTAAAGAACTGTCAAAGTGACTCTCACTTGAAACTAGAAGGTCCTGGGGATCAAATCAATATTACTAATAATAAGCATCATTTAATAAACACCTGTTAAATACCAGGCACAGGTAGGCATTACAACCTTACCAGTATAAATGGGAAAGTGAGGCAAAGGCTGCATAACTTTCCCAGAGATGTCAAGTAGTAGAGCTAAAAGAATTAAACCCACATCCCTGTGATCACTCTCCCACAAAGCCCATACTCTAAACCACTAGGCTGTGATGCTTTGATATAATTCTTCTCAGAAATGTACTTTTTTTTTTTTTTATAAATTTATTTATTTATTTATGGCTGTGTTGGGTCTTCGTTTCTGTGCAAGGGCCCTCCCCAGCTGCGGCGAGCCGGGGCCACCCCTCATCGCAGTGCGCGGGCCTCTCACCGTCGCAGCCTCTCCCATTGCGGAGCTCAGGCTCAGTAGTTGTGGCTCACGGGCCCAGTCTCTCCGTGGCATGTGGGATCCTCCCAGACCAGGGCTCGAACCTGCGTCCCCTGCACTGGCAGGCAGACCCCCAACCACTGCGCCACCAAGGAAGCCCCAGAAATGTACTTTTAAAAAAGCCTCTCCTTTCTTTCCATGAGCTTCTCACAGCTTTCAGCTCACTGCAAAACACAAACATACAATTTACCCTCATGGGCCATCAAGGGGATGTAAATACTCCATAAAAGCCAATGAACAGATTTCAATCATCCATATGTAATCTTTGTATCTAGAAGAAAAGGGTCACTGCAAAAAGAAGATTCATTACTATAAGGTCAACAAAAGCCAGCCTCAAGCGTTTGTTTCCGTCTCAGGAATCATAAAATAACTAACACCTGGAGCTCATCATGAGCTTTGAGGGTAGTAAAGGAAGTGAGCCCCCCCCCCCTCATATCTTGATTCCATTCAGTCACCATCAAATGAGTATCCCATTTGTACACAGGAAAAAAAGTGGCCAAAACAGCCTAGTTTGCCTGCATCCAAAGCCTCTACCTCTCCATGCCAAGAGACATGGAGATAAAAGAGAAATGTGTCACTAAGATGTAACCACTCTACTGTCAGCTATGTTCTGGGTCAATCAGGGTCCTTTGGTTGTAAGCAACAGAAACCAGCTTTGGCTAATTTAAGCGCAAATAATTTTTTACAAAGAGAGAATAAGAGGACGTATGATAACCCACAGGACCAACTGAAAGACTACAGAGTCAGGCTTCAGAATGAACACAGACCTAGATAACAGGGGACCCAGAGAGCAGAGAGCCACCTCCATGGAGACATATTTTAGGCCCAATTATAGTCAATATTCCAATTCCTGGGAGAGAAAAAAGCAAAATCCATGTGCTACTACCAAAAAGAAAAGGAGAGGTGGTCAGGGAAAACATAATGTTTTTGCTTTGGAAGGCAAAAACATCAAATGGTTACAAAAATATTGTGTAGCGGTTACAGGTGCAGACAATGAAATCAGACTTCCCAAAGTAAGAATCCTGGCTCCGAGACTTACTGTGTAACCTTGGATAAGTTGTTTAACCACACTGTGCCTCTGTCTTCTTGACTATAAAATGCTAATGATAGGGCCTCCCTGGTGGCGCAGTGGTTGAGAATCCTCCTGCCAATACAGGGGACACGGGTTCGAGGCCTGGTCTGGGAGGATCCCACATGCCGCAGAGCAACTGGGCCCGTGAGCTACAATTACTGAGCCTGCGCATCTGGAGCCTGTGCTCCGCAACAAGAGAGGCCGCGATAGTGAGAGGCCCACGCACCACGAGGAAGAGTGGCCCCTGCTCGCCGCAACTAGAGAAAGCCCTCGCACAGAAACAAAGACCCAACACAGCCATAAATAAATAAATAAAATTTTTTTAAAAAATGCTAATGATAATAGAACATATCCCATTTAGTTGTGAGGATTCAGAGTTAATCCAGGTAAACTATTTGGAATAGTGTTTACTATGTTGTAACTACTCAATAAATGTTGGTCATCATTCTTATCATTGATCTACGCGACTGCTCTTGACCACCCTGATTTGAGGATTGTTTGTTAATGCAGCTTCACCTACCTTATCCTGACTAATATGGGATTCCACCTTCATAACGGTTTAATCCATTTCAACCAACAACTACTAAGCACCTACACATATCAGATTCTTAGTTTGGCATTGAACACTCAGAAAAAGGCACTGTCTGAGCTTAAAAATGTAGCAGGAAATGTATAGTGTCTCTATAAAACATGGCTTTTACTATGCTCAATTCCATACCAAAAACAAAACCTAGAAACAGATGTCCAAGAGACACAGTTCCTATAAAGTTCTGGGTTTTACTGGTATCTCGCATACAAATTTACTCTTCTCAAAATGTAAACATCTAGAAGCACCCATGCCTCCCTTCTGTGAAACAGCATTTATACTACATATGTGTTTAATAAATGTGCTTATTAAATGTTTAATGATAAGAACTAAAAAACTCCTCTCGCTGCAGTAATAGAACAGCTAATAGGCCACTGGTGGACTGAGCAGTAAAAAGAAGTACAGAATTGAGTCAACTAAATCCATAGGTCTCATTACCAAGAAGGGGATAAAATATTCTATACCAAAACCAATGCACAAATGCTGCCAAAAGTCACAGCCAAATATACAGACCGAACACAAAGAACAGCTGTGGTGAAAATTTTATGCTCTTTATTACACAACTTCTCCAGGGACCTGATTTTAAATTCAGTCACTGATTTCCTCATTTGTCAGCATGGATTGCCACAGCCGACCACAGAACCTAGTTGACAAATGGGACTTCTGCTATTAAAAATTATTCACTCAAGCCATAATTTCCAATGGAAAAAAAAATATATGGACATTACAATGTTAAAAGTCTATGTCTTGTGCATGAGCATTATTGCCTAAGCAGTTGTAACAGAAGGGACTTAGCTCTATCTGGGGTGTAGGCTTGTTCACAGAAGTAAGTATATGGGATTTGTTAAGGTTCCACAGTGGCCTGGAGCAGTATTTTACTAAATAAAGCCCCTTCAGGGGGCCAAGATGGTTAACCACCTTGCTCAACCCTGGTGAGGTTAAAGAGCTAGCTCACTGTTTGGAAAATGTGGGCTACAATTTGGTCTTCCTTCTCCAAATAAGTCTGAATATGACTCTTATTTATGATCATGAATATGGACTGCCAATCAAGTCTCTGTGGCACAGAGCAAGACAAACAAAGGACATCCCAACCCAACACATAAGTAATTTCAGTCCTAGGGACTATCACAAGCCTATTTAACTAGGGTGTTTTCATCCTTCAGGAAAGACACATCTTACACTAGAATACGAATAGCATCACTAGAGGCAAGATCCAGGCCAGAAATTCCTTTTTGAGAAATATAAAATCGTTGTAGGTTAATTGTGTATCAGTTAACCTCCTCTATAAGAACCATGTGTGTTGAAATTAGAGTCTGCATCAAAAATCATGTGGCTTTTTATTTGTGATGTGCAAATTAAACATTTTCATATTTGCAATTTAAGCTTTTACTTAATTCATCATTTCCAATCTGATGAGGGTCCCACGCATCAAGGCCTTCTAAAGGTCAGGTCTGATTAGGTGGGAGCAGCACGAAATAAATGTGAGGACTCTGGAGTTCCTGCCTTCAGTATCTACCCCCATCTCCTTCTTCAGGAACAGTTTGCATCAGTTATTTGAATCTTCCTCACATGTTTATACCATTGTTTAATTTGCCACATTTTGCTATATAGGACCTCATTATCTAGAAATAAGGCAAAACTGCCTTACTACTGTTTTTATGGTTTTTTTCTCCTTTAAGCAATGGTAGTTTTCTAAACAATAGCATTTTTTGCATAAGTTAAAAACACAGGATATAGGCATATTGGCATATATACGTACTCGTGTGAAACATGACATAAGCATATATCAAAATACATGATTGTATAAAAATAAGTATGTATATACACACAAACACATAACTACAAGTGCACAATATAAATTTCCAGCTAGATAAATTTATTTACCTTTGGCATCTGGCAGTAACCTGACATCTGCAATAAACTGGTTATTAAATGGACCCATCAGCTTATAAACTGGTATATGTATGCCACAGAGAATGTCTACCTAACATCTGTTAGGGAGGCTGCCTAACCTAAAATTCATTCTCCCATCCTGCTTAATAATAAAGCCCCAGTTTCATTTGGAGCACCAAGGTGCCCAGTTGAGTCTACATTTCATAGCTTCCCTTGTAGCTACGTGTGGAGAGGTAAGTTCTGGCCAAAGAAACACAAGCAGAGGTTATTGACTGAGATGTCCAAGAAACTCCTTAAAAGAAGTTTAAGGAGTTTTAAACTGGAACACACCCCTTTTTTGCCCTTGCCCTTGCCCTTGCCCTTGCTTTTCTGTCTGAAACATGGAAGTAATCATCATCATCATCATCATCATGGAATTATAATTCAGCCACTGTCTTTCATCTTGAAGATGAAAACCCATGCACTACTAATGAAAGAACAGAAAGACAGAAAGACCTGGGTCCCTAATACATTTTTGGAGCTACCATGTCAGTGTTAAAGGGCCTATTTCTGGTCTTCATTCATAAAGAGAAAAATACCACCCTTAATTTGTTTATTTATGACTTAATTCAGTACGTATAAAGGATACCACACTAAAAGTCAAAATAATAATTTATGAGCCCATTAATGGCAAATAAATGAATACAATTCAGATTTTACCTTAATAAAAGCTGGTTTATTTTTCAATATTTATCATTAAAAAGAAGCATAAGATCTTTCAGACCCCATAATTTGGAAGGATCTTATCTGGCAAAACCATCCAAGTCCAGGGTTAATGAGGTTCATGTTGATGAGAACTGAACTCTAGCTGTTAAGTAAATAATAACACCAGTAGTGATTTAGAGCTTTTCATCCCTAAAATTTGTAGCAAATTGCAAATAGCCCTATGGGGTAGGTAAAATTACTGACATAATTTTATTGACAGAGAAACTGAGTCATCAAGCCATAAAATAGCCTGGGGTCTATTTAGTAAATAAGCAACGTCAGTTGAGAGAGACTGCAGTTAGTTTCTAAGGCCATCAAAGAGGATTCTTTAAGGGTCAGCATTTAATGAAACATTGAAAATGCACCCTCCCCATACCCATCATTATCCAAAAAAAAAAGTATGTGCATGTGTTCAAAGCAGGCAGCCAAGGTTTCTTGGTTCTTAGAACCAGTGACTGCCTCAAATGCAAAGATCCTGAAGTCTTTTTATCGTTTCTTGTCCCCTTAACCTAGCAAAGGGCTGGGCACGTGATCGGTGCCCAAAAAATGCTTACTGAATGAACTGCCATTTTCTAAAATCATCCTATGGGCCATGCTACTTGTGAAATTCAACCTTCACTTTGAATCAACACTATTCCTACATTAGGGGCAGCCCTCCCTATTCTCTTCATGCCCCCTGCCCCCAAGTTGTCCCTCTCGAGGCAGACACGGCATTCTCATGGGTCCCTCACCACTCTAAATTCAGGCCACCTCCGAAAATCCATCTTCCTTCTTGATTCATTCTTCAGCATGAACAATGAAATGGTTTGATTATAGAGTAATAATTGATGGTTATGATATCTGATGTTGTATAAAAGGTTTGATTTCACGGCTGCATAACTTTTTATAAAACATCGTATACAAAAAAATCTATATATATATATGTCCTGAGTAATATCCTTGCTGGAATACTTTATTTCTAGAGGAGAGCTGCACTGCCCACAGAGACTGATGGGCCACTTTTAAATTAGCAGGAGCTGAAACATCTGTTCTCCCCTTCCAGGCCGTTGTTATGAACGGTCAGCATCTGGTCAATCTCTTCTTTGCCCCTGCCCTCCGGGCCATCTTGGCTACTTGTCTTAAACTTGAGCAATTTGACAGGGTGTTTGATGGAGGTGGCCCTGAGGCAGAAGGCTGGTTTTATTGAATCAAAATGCTGTAGCTTCGCTGAAGACCTTTCATCCAACCACTGTTGAAGGCCTTTGAGGCCCTCATTTACAGCAGGTGGATGAAGTGAACTTCCCATGGTCACTTAACAAGTCAAGGGCCAGGCAGGGCATTCCATAATCAAGTCCAGCGGCTGTGAAACCTCTACTTCTGCCATTTGTCATGCACACTCAGTGTTTCTTAAACAGCAGTCAGGAATTATCTATCCAAAGGGGTTTCTGGGAAAACAGGGGGTTGGAGGAATACAGTTATGGCGAGAGAAATGTATCTCTGCCTGGGGACACAGGCTCATGATCAGATTCCAACTTCTCCAAATGAAGAAAAAAACCATCTTAATAAACATTATTTCCCATTTTCAGTCTACTTCAGAAGTCATTATATTCTTGTACCTCTCGGTCTAGACTCAGATCAAGAAAAAGAGTAATAACATCAAGTCAAAGGAAGCTTCCCTTTCCCTGCCATGAAAAACCCAGACCCCTGGGTTGAACTCCCGCCACATTCAAAAGTCACCCTTCCTCCACAACTTCCATCTCCCATCCACCAGACACCCAGAAATGTCAGCTAGATGGAGCGGTTGCAATCCTCTTGGAGAATCGTCACTCTATTTCTAAGACAGAAGTTATTTTTGCACAAAAGGGAGGGGGAGAAGACAGAGAAGAGGTTATTTACAGAAATTAGTTGCAGAGAAAAAAAAAATGGGACTCTAAATGGAGAGATGATCAACATAGAAATATGTGTTAGAGCCTAATAAGAAACACATGCTTCACGCAGTACATCTGAATATAACCATTAGCAGCCTGGAAGAGAGGCTGTTTACTGTATTAAAGCTACCTTTACTGGTTGTATAAAAACAAAAAAGGATTGTATTGGGTCCATCACACTCCCATCTTTTCAATTACAGAGATAGAACAATCTCAGATTCCGAAGCTAACTACAAATCAAAACTGTGTTATGTTATCTGCTGAGACACAAATGGAAAATAAATACTGTTAACCGTCACTTTCCATTAGGTAACAGAAATTCAATTACATTTCAAACAAGCCTCCATGTCAACGGAATAAATCTGTTTCATAAATGAGCAGGTAACCATTTTTGATTCCAACTTCCCAAAGGGAAAAAATCAATTTTAATCACAATTCTTCAATTTTTTTCCATATGAACGTTTTGGAGTCGAGTACATCATCTGGTCTAATAAACAGTGTTGTACAGAAGAAGGGAAAAAAGCTGAAATTGGTTGTTGTTTGTTTCTGGTGCCTTTTAAACCAGAGACTCTTTATGTCCAGCTTAATTGAACTCTGTATTGTTCTGATGCTTTCACTTTAAAAGCAAATGTCAGAAAGCGGGGAAATGCACAAGCGAGATGCTGTCTGCGGTGGCGTTAGTTCCAATAAGAAAGGTACATAGGGAATATGAATCAGTTTTAGTGGCAGACCTTGAGAGGGGACACCCTTCCACAAGCCCCACCCCAACTCCCCTTGAAATGTAAGGAGAATCAGGAAAGACAAGTTTCTGTTCTGGAAGATTCAGTCAACCAGAGGACGAGCTGACAAATCTGGGATGACTGAGAGAGCTTGAAGTAAATTGCTCACTCAGTACAAGGGTATTTTGATCTATAAACGCTTGCTGGTTACCGGCTTGTGTTGCAATGGGACAGCCTTTTGGAGGGGAGCTTTTTACATTTTACTCGGCTCCTAATAAATGCCGAAGGGTAGTGATTCCCAATAATGGACCCCCAAACTTATTATAGCTTGTTACAGGACAAAGTACTCCCAACAGCTACTACTTAGAGTCCGAACTATGACGCAGGCACTGCTGCAAGTACTCTGTGTAATTATTTCATTTAATCCTCACCAGCAACCCTGTAAGATAGCTCTCAGTCTTATCTCTATAAGTGGATGGAGGCACCGAGAGGTTAAGTACCTGTCCGACTTGCACAGCAAGAATATCGCTGGGTTGGGATTCAAGCCCAGGTAGTCTGACTCCAGAGTCAGTCCTTGCAGCCGTCTCCCCGCCAGACTTCCAAATTCAACCCTCCTGGGCTCAGCAATGTTTTAAGTGTTCTAAGTGGATGACCATATGATTCATCGACCAAATCAGAACACTTTTAAAAGCGAAAAGGGATTCTATTAATAATTGTGCCAAAACAGAAGCAAGCTGGAACTGTCCTTGGCAAATAGGTGAACACGGCCCCCTTAATTATGAAGAAGGTATACATGTTATAAAGAGAGTTTGAATGATAAAGGAAGACCTTAGCAAAAGTCATGTGTTACTGGCTTTTAAGAAAGGGTAGAGGGGGATAATGAGCTGACCCACTCATTCTAGAAACTATTAAGCCCCTGCTCCATGTCAAGCACTGTGCCAGGTGCTAAGATTATGGCTGAGAGTAAGTCAGACAAGGTCATTGTCCCCTTGAAGTTTACATTCTAGTAGGATGTTGTGAGGTTCAAAATCAATTAAATGAGATAATATGCACAAGAACAGTGGTTTGAAGGCACACTAAAGTGGAATATACAGTAGACCCTTGAACAACATGGGTTTGAACTGGGCAGGTCCACTTATACGTGGATTGTTTTCAATAAATACATACTACAGTTCTACACTATCTGCAGTTGGTTGAATCCACGGATGCAGAACTGAGGATACAGAGGGCCACCTGTAAAGTTATACTCGGATTTTCAACTGCCCAGGAAAGGGGGAGGGAGTCAGAGCCCCTAACTTCTATGTTGTTCAAGGATCAACTGGACACCCAGCTATCACTAAGAAGCAGGGCATTAAGGTGGAAAGAATAAGAACTGGGGAGTAAAATAGACCTGGATTCTAATTTGGCCTTTACCACTTAACTGTCTGTGTGACCTTGGGCACATTAACGAACCACTATGAGTCTCTATTTCTCTATCTATAAAATGTAAATAACAATATCTTCATCGCAAAGTGGCAGTAAGAACTGTATTTAATGTATGTTACATGACTTCCACAATGTTTGCCACCACTTAAAACATGGTAGCCATCATCATTACTGGGATGTCTTCTGGGTCCTTGTACACTGGAGTAGATTCAAAATGCAACAAGCATATAGAATTTAAAGGATATTTAGCTGGCTGAATTTGTACAACATTTGAAGGACTTAAAGGAGATAAGCATGGTGAAATCAGGGATATGTCTTCAACCTATGGAAGAAATCCGAATGACACAAAAATGGAAGAGGTGAAGAATAATCAGTACCCATAAGTTAAGAGAACTCCTGTCATCACAGGAGCAGATGACCAAAAAGGGAACAAGGGCAGTATGCTCGTTGGGTTCTTGACTGGGTCACAGATTTACCCCACGACCTTGGTCAAAATAGTGAACATCCATATTCTAGATCCCTTATCTGCAACTTCTGAGTGATAATCTAGGCCAGAGGATGGCAAACTTCTTCTAAAAAGGGCTTGAGAGTAAACAGTTTAGGCTTTACAGGCTACACAGTCTCTGCTGCAACTACTCAAATCTGTCATTGTAGCGGAAAAGCAGTCAAAGACAATACATTTAAAATCTGGCTGCAGGATCTCTGAAAACTAGGACTATGTCTTATCATCATTATCTCCCCAACATCTCACTCAGTGCTTAATAAAACTCATTGAATGAATGAATAAGTGAGTGAATAAATGAATCATAAAGCAAAGTTGAAGCTCTCAGTAACACTATTTTGAGTAGTGTTGGTATTTTCAGGTTAATGATGGAGAAAAGAGAAAGAGAGAAGAGTCAGCAGGACTTAGCACTAGCAATAAAAAGCTAAGTATGAGCCAAATAGGGAGTCGAAGCTAGCAAATGCTTTTGAGGAGGGGTGTGATACGATCAGGTCAATATTAAGGAAAGAATATTCTTAGGTATTGATATATTACAAGAGGGAAGCACGCTTAAAGACAGGGAGACTATTTATCCAGGCAAAAAGGAACCAGGGCCTACACTAGGGTCGTGGCAGTGATGTTGAAGAGTACAAAGTAAAAACATTTTAGAAATAGAATCGACAGGATTGAACACAGACAATAAGAAGGCAGTTTACATTAAAGATACCCTGTGGTGTTACGTGTTAGCATCTTGAAGGACAATGATGATAGTGACAAGAGAAGGCTTATGGGGTGGGAGTGATAACATGGTGACCATGTTAAATTTGACATGTCAAAATCTGGAACATAGGAGAATTTATCGCTGATCAACAACTAAGTGTCACCCTCCCCACCCCCACCCAGTTCCCCAGCTTAGCTACCATCTCCCAACAGAAGAAAAATAACCTTCAGAGTCTTAATCAAACACACTGATGAAATCAGTATTCACACCATCTACACATGGGCTGATTTATTAGTCTAATAGTCCACCAGAAAAGAGGTTAGCTTGGCTTCTTTTTCATTGACTTTAGTGATCTTTCTTTTTTCTCTATGTTCAATAACCAGCTATTTACTTCTCTCGAACCGGACTAGAATTTCTCTGAAGATTGGTGGTCACTGGCTTGTAGGATGTCTAAAATCCATCTAATTCTTCCTTAAAAATTAAGTCATCTATAACTTTCCAATCCTCTGGCCTGGCTCCCTTTCTGTCGGATATGTATACAACCACCAACAGTGGTCCTGTGATATATACCCAAGTCCCTGCAGTACTGCGGGTGGCTGAGGGCTGGGTCACCCCTTTGACTCACCCCAACTTTGAAACCACTGAGCACCCAGTTTCAGTTTGAAGGTCATTGCCTTTGACGGCAAAATAAATAAATAAATAGAAGTGAGGGGATTGGCTTCCTCTTTGCCCATACCTGCCCCAAGCAGTAAGTTTATCTTTTCATCATCATCCAGAGGCAAATCAGGAAGTTGGCCCAGAGTTCAACTTCTCTTGCTTTTCCCTTTAAGAACAACCTCCTTCCCCTAACTGAGGCTCACTGGTCATAGCATGCTGTAGCTTCTGGTTGTTGTAGCATCCAAGCTACGTGCCTCAGAGTCTTGCTCAACAGCTGTGACTATGGCTGTGGTGGCAGAAAAGTGGTCCCCCAAAGATGTCAACATCCTAATGCCCAGAACATGTGAATATGCGAGGTTACACAGCAGAGGGAAATGAAGGCTTCAGAGGGAATTCAGAGTGCTAATCAGCTAACCTTAAAATAGAGAGATTATATTGGTTATATATAACGGTTATATATATATATGGTTGTGGTTAATCACTCATCACAGTGGAAGAGGTATTCAGAAGAGAGAACCAGAGAAATGGCAGCGTGAGAAGATCTCAGCTGGATTTCACTGGATTTAAAGACAGAAGGAGGTCACAAACCAAGGAATGCAGACAGCCTCCAGAAACTTGAAAAGGCAAGGGAAGAGATTCTGATCTACAGCCTTCAAAAGGAACACAGTCCCACCAAAACCTCGATTTTAGCCCCATGAGACCCATCTCAGACTTCTGACCTACACAACTGTAAGATAATACATGTGTGTTGTCCTAAGCCATCCAGTTTATGGTAATTTGCACAACAGCAATAGGAAACTAATAGAGTAGCACACGCTGAATGATTTTCAGGCTTATGCCATCATTTTTTCTACCCAGTTATACATCTTATCAAATCAAAAGCTGCTTTCAAGCACTGCCTTATTCATTTTTCCATATTGTAAAACAAATATGATGCACACATGGTAGGTGCTTAAAATTTTTGTTGCTTTTACTTAACAAAAAAAAAAGTTATAAAAGAAGGACTAAAAAAGATCTACGCCAAAATGTTAGTGGCTATTCAAGTGGTGATACTCTGTGAGGGTTTTATTTTCTTCTGTAGCAAGGTAGAAATAAATACTTTCAAGATTCCTTTTAGAAAGAGTCCTGTTTTCATTTGGGACTATTTCTAGATAAGTCTCTTGGGGTGGAGAGGAGACATGGAGGGTTTGCACAAGCAAGACCCCAAAAATCAAAAGGACCAGTTAATAACAGCTCTGTTGCGGCTAGCCTCGGGTCCAACATTCATGGCTTCCCTCTTCCCACCTTTGTAAATAGTCTCTCTCTTAAACCTTGCTCAAATTAGTCTAACTCAAGTGTGACTTCTGTTTCCTCTTGGGAGTCTGACTGGTACAGTGACCTAGTACACACACACACACACACACACACACCCCTGAAAGCTGTTTCTTGAAAGTTTCAAGAAAACTTTTATCTGGCCATGCCTTATGCTGCCTCACCAAATAATTAAAATTTATTTCATGACCCTCATTTTGAAAGACCCCTTTTAGACTACATCCATGGTAGGAAACACAGGGGGAAAAAGCCTAGTTAAGTGTGCTCTGTATTGGAAAAAAAAAAGAGAGAAATTTGGGACATAGGAAAGAAAAAAGGGGTGGCGGTAGAGAAGAATAAAGAAAATGGCCAAGTAATATGGCAAGGCTGTCAAATGGCTGATAAGAATAGGCATTTCTATCTTCAATTTGAGGTGATTTGTTTTGCTCTAACTTAAGCATCTTCCACCTCCCAAACCCTTAAGTAAAGTTTTCTATATATACAAATGCCTTGCATGCATGGATGTGGGTTTGTTTGTTTGTTTGTTTATTGAAAAGGGGAGAGAAAATTGAGTCAAGGAACAAAAGG
Source organism: Balaenoptera borealis (assembly GCF_965194805.1). Taxonomy (NCBI): domain Eukaryota; kingdom Metazoa; phylum Chordata; class Mammalia; order Artiodactyla; family Balaenopteridae; genus Balaenoptera; species Balaenoptera borealis. The sequence continues at coordinate 99,636,474 of NC_138861.1, read as the reverse complement.
TTCTCTTCCAGGTCTATAGAGTTAAAGTAGGAAGACACCCATGAGGCATCTCCATGGTCCAGAGGCAGTGGTACCATGAAAAGGGTGTCAAGTTCCCACAAGTTGTATAGTGGGGTTTCACCCAATCTGTCAAGACACTGGAGGCAGCTCTCCCCATGTGACACTTGGATACAGTTCTTTCTTTCTGCTTATATTAAATTTTCTACAATAAATATATATTACTTTCATAAAGAGGAAAAAAGTCTTCTCCAAACATTTGTTTGAACTGAATGATGTCAAAGGCACATGCTATATGCCTGGCATTGTGGTAGGCACTCTTGTGAATTTGAGGCAATTAATTCTAATACTTGTCCTTGGTCTCAAGAAGCTTATACTCTCTCCCAAATAAGGGGAAGCAAGGAAGAAGCTGAAAACAATTCTATTTTGCTACTGGACATGGTTCAAAAAAAAAAAATCAGGAGAGTTAAGAGTCATTGAGAAACACAAGACTAAAAGGAGCACGAGTTGATAAAGGCAGATTCTCTCAGGAGCCCAGGTATAGAAGAGGAAAAGGAAGTCTTGATTTAATACCAGCAGAGGAGTTGGTCCAGAAGATGAAGTTGTTGGAGCCATTAATTAACAGTGACCAGAGCCCAGCTGACTCATGAGCCCACCCTCATTTCCAGTGCTGGCTTTTTTCACTAGCCTGCCCTGCCTGTTTTAACAAATAGCCAAGATAGTACTATAGCAGTGCAATACCCTGCCTCATCCTTTAGAGAGTGGATAGGACACAGACCCTGGTTCCAGAGCTCCAATGCCCAAATTCCCTGCCTTTCCCAACTAACAGGGAGTACAGCTATTCCCTCAGGAAAAAAGAAAAAGAAAAGTAACTTTGAAAGCATGTCTTCTCTAAGGTACATTTAAATCAGGTTAACTAAACACACGAAAGGATGCTCAACATAACTAATCATTAGAGAAATGAAAATCAAAACTACAATGAGGCATCACCTCACACCAGTCAGAATGGGCATCATCAAAAAATCTACAAACAATAAATGCTGGAGAGGGTGTGGAGAAAAGGGAACCCTTTTGCACTGTGGGTGGGAATGTAAATTGATACAGCCTCTATGGAGAACAGTATGGAGGTTCCTTAAAAAACTAAAAATAGAATTACCATATGACCCAGCAATCCCTCTACTGGGCATATACCCTGAGAAAACCACAGTTCAAAAAGAGTCATGTACCACAATGTTCATTGCAGCTCTATTTACAATAGCCAGGACATGGAAGCAACCTAAGTGTCCATTGACAGATGAATGGATAAAGAAGATGTGACACATATATACAGTGGAATATTACTCAGCCATAAAAAGAAACGAAATTGAGTTATTTGTAGTGAGGTGGATGGACCAAGAATCTGTCATACAGAGTGAAGTAAGTCAGAAAGAGAAAAACAAATACCATATGCTAACACATATATATGGAATCTAAAAAAAAAAAAAAAATGGTTCCGAAGAACCTAGGGGCAGGACAGGAATAAAGACACAGATGTAGAGAATGGACTTGAGGACATGGGAAGGGGGAAGGGTAAGCTGAGATGAAGTGAGAGAGTGGCATTGACGTATACACACTACCAAATGTAAAACAGATAGCTAGTGGGAAGCAGCCACATAGCACAGGGAGATCAGCTCAGTGCTTTGTGTCCACCTAGAGGGGTGGGGTAGGGAGGGTGGGAGGGAGGGAGGGAGATGCAAGAGGGAGGAGTTATGGGGATATATGTATATGTATAGCTGATTCACTTTGTTATAAAGCAGAAACTAACACACCATTGTAAAGCAATTATACTCCAATAAAGATGTTAAAAATAAAATAAAATAAATCAGGTTAACTTTTTTCAATTTGCTAGGTTTAGGGTCATATTCTCTTGCCTTAATTTTTTAACAAGCACAAATGTTTTTTGATTTATGTAGTACGGAGGGATTAACTATACTCTTTACCACATGGACAGTATGGGATTTGTCTGCCATCTATTTGCCTTGGAGTTCATCTCAGAAAAACTGACTGTGTTAGTAAAAGGCTGCTTGAGCTGAACAGACAATGGCTTGCAAGCTGCATCCAAAGACCTCGGGTTCTACCAAGGTGTCTCAGGGGTCAAGTGTGAGAGCGAGAGGGAGGGCTGTAGACCATCTCACTTCAAATAGAGTTATTTGAGGTTCTGCATAATATTTCATTGGAAATAAAAGAGGGGAAGGTTTCCTGTAGCTTAAAAAAAATTGTAAATCACTGATTCTCGTTCTATTTGCTCATTTCACAGATGCAATAAAAGGGGTCCCAAGAAAATGGGAGACTTACCCAGGATCACCCAGCTAACTGGTAACGGAATGAAGGTGAAATCTCTAAGAGGACTGATACAAACAGAGAAAATCACAGTCATATCAGTGATTTCTTTCAACCTTTCAGCATGAGGTATCAGAAAATGGAAAAGACTTGAGGAGTTAGTATATTAAAGAAGAAAAAGGCCCAGTACTCCTGGTTTCATTCATTTATTCAACAAATATTATTGAGTACCTTCTATATATCAGATACTGTGCCAAGCACTGAGGAAGAACAACATTCAAGATAGAAAAGGATGTCTTCTAGGAGCTCACAATCCAGTGTGAAAGAAAAAGAAAAGATTACAAACAAATAAATAAACAAAATAATTACAGATGTGATACATGCCAAAAGGGAAATAAACAAGACGAGGTAGTAGGTAAGTCTACAGATTGGTTAGGAAAGGTCACTTTAAGGAGCTGATAACCTGAATTTAAGCAGAAGGAAAAGAAGGAGCCAGTAATGCAAAAGGGTTAGAGAGAACATTCCAGATATAAAGAACTCTAAGTGAAAAATCCCGGAAGTGAGGAAGACTGGGACTCATTCAAGAAACAGATAAGGGGACAGTGTGGCTGGAACCTGGTGGAGACAGTGGCCAACATGAGGTTGGAGAGGTGAACAGAAACCAGATCACATATGACCAGGCGGACCATGGTGAAATACTTGGATTTTATGCTAAGAGCAAAGAATCTAAATCACTGAAGAGTTTTTAGACAGAGAGTCATATAATCTGACTTATATCTGAAGAATACTCTGGCTGGTGTGTGATGCCTAGTTTGTGGGGGATATAGGGTAAATGCAAGGAAGACTAACATTGAGAGCCTATTGCATTAGTCAAGGAAAGAGATAATGGTGGTAAAGGTGGTAATATTAAAGACAGAGAGAAGTGTATGAATTCAAAGGATATGTTCCATATAAAGCCAATAGGATTTGCTGATGAACTGAATGGGGAGGAGGAGCGAGGAAAAGTGTGCTGAGTGGCTCCCAGCTGAACATCAGGGGGGATGGTATTTCCATTTATTGAGATTGAGGGGAGGGATATTTTGCATAGAGAAGTCAAAGTATTCATTTCAGGTATATTGTATTTGAGATGTATACTGGATATCCAAATGGAGATGATGAGTAGGACTTTGGATATACACATATAGAGCTCAAGAGAGTGTTGAGGGATGAAGTTGAAAATGTGGCATCTGTAACTTGGAGATGGTATTTAAAAACTTGAAGTTGGGGAGATTCACCTCCAGTATGGCTGAAAATGCTCCTGTCAGACTGACCATTCCACAGATAAGAGCTATAAACTCCAGACGAAATACCAAAAACAACTACATAAGGCTCTGCAAAGTAAACAAAAGTAGACAGATTCTAGAAAGGAACTGTTAGATTTTAGAAAGGAATTGATATTTGGAAAAAGATATTGTCATAGATGAGTTTCCCATTTTTATGGTTTTTAGCTTATTTGGGGTGTGTGTGTGTGGTGGGGGTGGGGGGAACCTGTCTTTCTGGCCTGAAGAATCAGAGGACAGCAAATCTCGGTGACCCTGAATCACAACGGATGAGGCCAACTGAAAGCTCCTCAGCTAAAGATAAAAAACGTGAACTGAGATTTCAGCTGCTGCTATCCAAGAAATAGAGTTTTCTGAGTTCAAACAAATTAACTGCCTACTAAAACAAAACAAAAAAATCAACTCTTTGAAAACTATAACAGAATCCAGAATCTCCATGACAAAATCTGCAATATCTGGGATACAATCTAAAATTACTCAACAGATGCAAGAGGGAAGAGATATGGGGACATATGTAAATGTATAACTGATTCACTTTGTTATAAAGCAGAAACTGATACACCATTGTAAAGCAATTATACTATAATAAAGATGTTTAAAAAAATAAAAATAAAAAAATAATAAAATTATTCAACATACCAAAATCTAGGCAACTGTGACCAGTATTAAAAGAAAAACAATCAATGGAGAATAACCACAAGATAACCCAGATGTTAGAATTAGCAGACTATGCTTTTGGAACAACTACTAGAAATTTGAAGTGGATAATGTGTGGAGGGATAAATTGGGAGACTGGGATTGACATATACACACTACTATATATAAAATAGATAACTAATAACAACCTGCTGTATAGCACAGGGAACTCTACTCAATACTCTGTAATGGCCTTTATGGGAAAAGAATGTAGAAAAAAAAAAAAGAGTGGCTATATGTATTTGTACAACTGATTCACATTGCTGTACACCTGAAATTAACACAACACTGTAAATCAACTATACTCCAATAAAAATGTTAAAAGACAAAGAAATTTGACCAATGATGTAAAAGAAAGCATATTTGTAACGAATGAGTAGATAGGAATCTCACAAAGAAAAATAAATACTACCCAAAAAAACTCAAATGGAGTTTAGGAACCAAGATGACGGAGTAGAAGGACATGCTCTCACTCCCTCTTGTGAGAACACCAGAATCACAACTAGCTGCTGGACAATCATCGACAGGAAGACACTGGAACTCACCAGAAAGGATACCTCACATCCAAAGACAAAGGAGAAGCCACAATGAGACGGTAGGAAGGGCACAATCACAGTAAAATCAAATCACATAACTGCTGGGTGGGTGACTCACAGACTGGAGAACACTTACACCACAGAAGTCCACCCACTGGAGTGAAGATTCTGAGCCCCAAGTCAGGTTCCCAACCTGGGGGTCTGGAAACAGGAGGAGGAATTCCTAGAGAATCAGACTTTGAAGGCTAGTGGGATTTGATTGCAGGACTTCGATAGGACTGGGGAAAACAGAGACTCCACTCTTGGAGGGCACACACAAAGTAATGTGCACATAAGGACCCAGGGGGAAGGAGCAGTGACCCCATAGGAGACTGAACCAGACCTACCTGCTAGTGCTGAAGGGTTTCCTGCACAGGCGGGCGGTGACTGTGTCTCACCGTGGGGATAAGGACACTGGCAACAGAAGTTCTGGGAAGTATTCCGTGGCATGAGCCCTCCCAGAGTCTGCCATTAGCCCCACCAAAGAGCCCAGGTAGGCTCCAGTGTTGGGTTGCCTCAGGCCAAACAACCAACAGGGAGGGAACCCAGCCCCACCCATCAACAGTCAAGAGGATTAAAGTTTTACTGAGCTCTGCCCACCAGAGCAACAGTCAGCTCTACCCACCACCAGTCCCTCCCATCAGGAAACTTGCACAAGCCTCTTAGATAGCCTCATCCACCAGAGGGCAGACAGCAGAAGCAAGAAGAACTACAATCCTGCAGCCTGTGGAACAAAGACCACATTCACAGAAAGATAGACAAGATGAAAAGGCACAGGGCTATGTACCAGATGAAGGAACAAGATAAAACCTCAGAAAAACAATTAAATGAAGTGGAGATAGGCAACCTTCCAGAAAAAGAATTCAGAATAATGATAGTGAAGATAATCCAGGACCTCGGAAAAATAATGGAGGCAAAGATCGAGAAGATGCAAGAAATGTTTAACAAAGACCTAGAAGAATTAAAGAACAAACAAACAGAAAGGAACAATACAATAACTGAAATGAAAACTACACTAGAAGGAATCAATAGCAGAATAAGTGAGGCAGAAGAATGGATAAGTGACCTGGAAGACAGAATGGTGGAATTCACTGCTGTGGAACAGAATAAAGAAAAAAGCATGAAAAGAAAGGAAGACAGCCTAAGAGAGCTCTGAGACAACATTAAACACAACAACATTCGCATTATAGGGGTCACAGAAGGAGAAGAGAGACAGAAAGGACCTGAGAAAATATTTGAAGAGATTATAGTCGAAAACTTCCCTAACATGGGAAAGGAAACAGCCACCCAAGTCCAGGAAGCGCAGCGAGTCCCATACAGGATAAACCCAAGGAGAAACATGCTGAGACACACAGTAATCAAACTGGCAAAAATTAAAGACAAAGAAAAATTATTGAAAGCAGCAAGGGAAAAACGACAAATAACATACAAGGGAGCTCCCATAAGGTTAACAGCTGATTTCTCAGCAGAAACTCTGCAAGCCAGAAGGGAGTGGCATGATATACTTAAAGTGATGAAAGGGAAGAACCTACAACCAAGATTACTCTACCCGGCAAGGATCTCATTCAGATTCGATGGAGAAATCAAAAGCTTTACAGACAAGCAAAAGCTAAGAGAATTCAGCACCACCAAACCAGCTCTACAACAAATGTTAAAGGAACTACTCTAAGTGGGAAACACAAGAGAAGAAAAGGACCTACAAAAACAAACCCAAAACAATTAAGAAAATGGTCATAGGAACATACATAGCGATACCTACCTTAAACGTGAATGGACTAAATGCTCCAACCAAAAGACACAGGCTTGCTGAATGGATACAAAAACAAGACCCATCTATATGCTGTCTACGAGAGACCCACTTCAGACCTAGGGACACATACAGACTGAAAGTGAGGGGATGGAAAAAGATATTCCATGCAATGGAAATCAAAAGAAAGCTGGAGTAGCAATACTCATATCAGATAAAATAGACTTTAAAATAAAGAATGTTACAAGAGACAAGGAATGACACTACATAATGACCAAGGGATCAATCCAAGAAGAAGATATAACAATTATAAATATATATGCACCCAACACAGGAGCACCTCAATACATAAGGCAACTGCTAACAGCTATAAAAGAGGAAATCGACAGTAACACATTAACAGTGCGGGACTTTAACACCTCACTTACACCAATGGACAAATCATCCAAAATGAAAATAAATAAGGAAACAGAAGCTTTAAATGACACAATAGACCTGATAGATTTAATTGATATTTATAGGACATTCCATCCCAAAACAGTGATTACACTTTCTTCTCAAGTGCGCATGGAACATTCTCCAGGATAGATCACATCTTGGGTCACAAATCAAGCCTCAGTAAGTTTAAGAAAATTGAAATCATATCAAGCATCTTTTCTGACCACAATGCTATGAGACTAGAAATGAATTACAGGGAAAAAAACGTAAAAAACACAAACACATGGAGGCTAAACAATACATTACTAAATAACCAAGAGATCACTGAAGAACTCAAAGAGGAAATCAAAAATACCTAGAGACAAAGGACAATGAAAACACAATGATCCAAAACCTATGGGCTGCAGCAAAAGCAGTTCTAAGAGGGAAGTTTATAGCTATACAAGCCTACCTCAAGAAACAAGAAAACTCTCAAATAAACAATCTAACCTTACACCTAAAGGAACTGGAGAAAGAAGAACAAACAAAACCCAAAGTTAGCAGTAGGAAAGAAACCATAAAGATCAGAGCAGAAATAAATGAAATAGAAACAAAGAAAACAATAGCAAAGATCAATAAAACTAAAAGCCGGTTATTTGAAAAGATAAAAAAAATTGATAAACCATTAGCCAGACTCATCAAGAAAAAGAGGAAGAGGACTCAAATCAATAAAATTAGAAATGAAAAAGGAGAAGTTACAACAGACACTGCAGAAATACAAAGCATCCTAAAAGACTACTACAAGCAACTGTATGCCAATAAAATGGACAACCTGGAAGAAATGGACAAATTCTTAGAAAGCTATAACCTTCCAAGACTGAACCAGCAAGAAATAGAAAATATGAACAGACCAATCACAAGTAATGAAATTGAAACTGTGATTAAAAATCTTCCAACAAACAAAAGTCCAGGACCAGATGGCTTCACAGGTGAATTCTATCAAACATTTAGAGAAGAGCTAACACCCATCCTTCTCAAACTCTTCCAAAAAATTGCACAGGAAGGAACGCTCCCAAACTCATTCTATGAGGCCACCATCATCCTGATACCAAAACCAGACAAAGATACTACAAAAAAAGAAAATTACAGACCAATATCACTGATGAATATAGATGCAAAAATCCTCAACAAAATACCGGCAAACAGAATCCAACAACACATTAAAAGGATCATACACCATGATCAAGTGGGATTTATCCCAGGGATGCAAGGATTCTTCAGTATACGTAAATCAATCAATGTGATAAACCATATTAACATATTGAAGAATAAAAACCATATGATCATCTCAATAGATGCAGAAAAAGCTTTTGACAAAATTCAACACCCATTTATGATAAAAACTCTCCAGAAAGTGGGACAGAGGGAACCTATCTCAACATAATAAAGTCCATATACGACAAACCCACAGCAAACATCATTCTCAATGGTGAAAAACTGAAAGCATTTCCTCTAAGATCAGGAACAAGACAAGGATGTCCACCTTCACCACTATTATTCAACATAGTTTTGGAAGTCCTAGCCATGGCAATCAGAGAAGAAAAAGAAATAAAAGGAATACAGATTGGAAAAGAAGGAGTAAAACGGTCACTGTTTGCAGATGACATGATACTATACATTGAGAATCCTAAAGATGCCACCAGAAAACTACTAGAGCTAATTAATGAATTTGGTAAAGTTGCAGGATACAAAATTAATGCACAGAAATCTCTTGCATTCCTATACACTAATGATGAAAAATCTGAATGAGAAATTAAGGAAACACTCCCATTTACCACTGCAACAAGAAAAATAAAATACCTAGGAATAAACCTACCTAGGGAGACAAAAGACCTGTATGCAGAAAACTATAAGACACTGATGAAAGAAATTAAAGATGATACAAACAGGTGGAGAGATATACCATGTTCTTGGATTGGAAGAATCAAGATTGTGAAAATGACTCTACTACCCAAAGCAATCTACAGATTCAATGCAATTCCTATCAAATTACCAATGGTGTTTTTTACGGAACTAGAATAAAAAATCTTAAAATTTGTATGGAGACTCAAAAGACCCTGAATAGCCAAAGCAATCCTGAGGGAAAAAAACGGAGCTGGAGGAACCAGACTCCCTGACTTCAGACTATACTACAAAGCTACAGTAATCAAGACAATATGGTACTGGCACAAAAACAGAAACATAGATCAATGGAACAAGATAGAAAGCCCAGAGATAAACCCACGCCCCTATGGTCAACTAATCTATGACAAAGGCGGCAAGGATATACAATGGAGAAAAGACAGTCTCTTCAATAAGTGGTGCTGGGAAAACTGGACAGCTACATGTAAAAGAATGAAATTAGAATACTCCCTAACACCATACACAAAAATAAACTCAAAATGGATTAGAGACCTAAATGTAAGACCGGACACTATAAAACTCTTAGAGGAAAACATAGGAAGAACACTCTTTGACATAAATCACAGCAAGATCTTTTTTGATCCACCTCCTAGAGTAATGGAAACAAAAACAAAAATAAACAAATGGGACCTAATGAAACTTAAAAGCTTTTGCACAACAAAGGAAACCATAAACAAGGCAAAAAGACAACCCTCAGAATGGGAGAAACTATTTGCTAACGAATCAACGGACAAAGGATTAATCTCCAAAATATATAAACAACTCATGCAGCTCAATATTAAAGAAACAAACAACACAATCCAAAAATAGGCGAAGACCTAAATAGACATTTCTCCAAAGAAGACATACAGATGGCCAAGAAGCACATGAAAAGCTGCTCAACATCACTAATTATTAGAGAAATGCAAATCAAAACTACAGTGAGGTGTCACCTCACACCAGTTAGAATGGGCATCATCAGAAAATCTACAAACAACAAATGCTGGAGAGGGTGTGGAGAAAAGGGAACCCTCCTGCACTGTTGGTGGGAATGTAAATTGATACAGCCACTATGGATAACAGTATGGAGGTTCCTTAAAAAACTAAAAATAGAGTTACCATATGATCCAGCAATCCCACTACTGGGCATATACCCAGAGAAAACCATGATTCAAAATGACACATGCACCCGAATGTTCATTGCAGCACTATTTACAATAGCCAGGTCATGGAAGCAACCTAAATGCCCATTGACAGACGAATGGGTAAAGAAGATTTGATACATATATACAATGGAATATTACTCAGCCATAAAAAGGAACGAAATTGGGTCATTTGTAGAAATGTGGATGGATCTAGAGACTGTCATACAGAGTGAAGTAATTCAGAAAGAGAAAAACAAATATTGTATATTAATGCTATATGTGGAACCTAGAAAAATGGTACAGATGAACGGGTTTGCAGGTCAGAAATAGAGACACAGATATAGAGAACAAACGTATGGACACCAAGGGGGAAAGTGGCGGGGGTGGGGGTGTGTGTGTGATGAATTGGGAGATTGGGATTGACATGTATACACTGATGTGTATAAAATGGATGACTAATAAGAACCTGCTGTATAAAAAAATAAATTAAATTTTTAAAAAATCAAATGGAATTTCTAGAACTAAAAATGAATATCTGAAATTCTTTTTAAAAAAATCATTAGATGGGCTTAACAAACCAGACAAATGATTCAATGAACTTGAATATAGATAAATAGGTACTACACAATCTGAAGAACAGAGGGGGAAAAATTTTTTTTTAATGAACAGAGCCTCAATGGGGTAATATCAAAAGGTCTAACATATGTATAAATAGAAATGTTAAATAATATCACCTAGGAGTACAGAGAAGAGGAGGGGTCCAAGGAATATGCCCTGAGGGGGTTCCATCGTAGAAAGAATCAACAAAGAAGATGGAGAAGAAATGCTTTAATTTTCTTATCCATCAGAAAATCCACTTTGATGTTTTGCTTTTCTCTTTGTCTTATATCTACAAATATAGCCGCCAAAACAAGTCAGATGCGGGAACGGACTTTCATCTACTAAAGTTGCAACTTACTGACACTACCAATACCTCTGCCTCTACTCTGTTACTAAGACCTAACCAGTAGTGTGAACTACAGTGATTTGTTAAAGCACAAAGGAATTTACTTTCCTAGAAGTTTTTTTTTTTAGTTTGTTTACTGCTTCATCTCACAATAAAACTGTGAATAACATTCATCCAGGAATTCTACCATGAAAAATCCCCTGAAAAAGAGATTCCAAATTTTAATCCATAATCAGAACAAAATTCACACCAGACAAAAATTAAAACAGTGACCAAAAAAAAAAAAAAAAAAAAAAAAAATCAGAAAACCAGCAAGGTTCAGAAGCTTATTGAGACCAAAGAAAAAGGATATTTCAAGAAATTGAAATCCATTCCAGTGTGAGGCTTACAGAAGAACAAACTTTAGCAGGTGAGATGTAAAGTGAAGATTAGAGAGGCTTAAAAATGGTGTTTGAAAACAAACAGCCAATGATAACAACAAATAATATTAAATTCTTTAAGTACATCAGAAATAAGACTGCTGCAAAGGGATCAGTGAATTGGCTAGACAAGCAGTGCACAAAAGAGATATTCAAAAGGATAAGGAGATTGCAGGGAAACTAAATAATGAATTTGCATCCGTTTTCACACTGGAGAATAAAGCAATAGAGGAAAGGGAGGAAAAACCTTATTATGTGAAAGAGAGGCCCAGCTTAGATTGAGACATTAAAGAGAACCATGAGTCAATGAAACGGTAAAAGAAGGTATTGCCATGTTCCAGCCAAAGCAGGAGGCATTCACCAGAGAATCCAGAAGTGCAAAATGTTTGTAATCTCTGATTCCTTATAGCTTTATCATTTAACATTTAAAAGGCTTCATACTGCAGTGAACTGCAAGGCAAGTTACACTCTACCATGGTTGGAAAATATACTTGATTTCTATGGCAGAGTGATCTCCAAACAGCAAAATACCCAGCCAGTATATTATAACTCAACTGGCTGGTTGATCAGAAGTTAAACAAGATTCTGGAGCTTTAATCCAGCTCATCTCAGAATGTATGGAAATGGAAATTGTCATATATGTCTAGTAGGAGGATAAACTGGTACCACCAGCTTTGGAGAACATTTGTAATATCTAATAAAGTTTAAAATGTATATGTGAAATGAAGCACCAATTTCACATTAGGTGCAAATGCTAAAGAAACTCTAGGAGAAATTACAAGATTACTCATTGCAAGATTATTTCCAGAGGCGAAAAATTGGTAACAATATAAATGTTCATAAATGGAAGAATGGATAAACAAAGTATATTCATACAATGAAATACAAAAGGAAGTTTTCAACTCCTAATTAACTAGATCTATATGTATCTGCTTACATACACTTCAAAATCACAACACTGAGTGAAAAAAGCAAGTCAATAACACCTAAAATTCTGGGTGGTGGTAACAGAATTTTTGTTATAGTACTTCTTTTCTTTTCTTTCTTTCTTTTTAATTTTCAAGGAAAATAAAAGTGTTCTGTCTATCACCTGGGTGCAAAGCTTAACTTTATTAAATTGCTTACTACTGAATGTACTGAGAGCTCTTACTAACCCAAACTCAAAATTTGCCTTGGGAATCTAAGGTGAAGGCAGAAACATTCTCTTCTGCTAACTTAGATCATGATACTATAGTCAGCGTCTCTTCAGTCCCCAAGGCTGCCTGCTTTCCACCATCCAGAATTCATGAAGAATAGTTAACAGCTCTATGGCATTCCATTTTTGCCAGAAAGTTTGACTCCATTTTACAGAATAATCAACAGAGGCCTTAGGTGTTAAGGAAAGAAAAGAAATCAAAACAAACTAGAACTCAGGGGTCCAGACCCCCTTATGTCCAAAAGACTTTCTTCCCACCACTGTGTTTAATACTTGGCAGTTCTCTTTGGATTGAGTTCATAGAGTCAAGCCCAGAGATGACAAACAGCTGACATCTTGCGTACTACTTCTGCACAATGATAGGTTCCTGGAGCCTATGTTGAAAGGATGCTGATGCCACTAAGGTCAGTAGGAAAGTGTCACGATGGATTTGCAATGTCTGCATGAGCACAGGAGTGGGGGAAGAGGGGTTGTAAACCAAGCATCTGCTCTCCCAGGTTTAGCCACTTGAAGAAAATAGCCTTGGATAGGCTAAAACTGAAAATGCACGGTGTTTTTTTTATGGTATTAGGCCCCAAACATCTTACAGAATTCCATCCAAGAGTGCATAAGCTGCTGAACATTCAAAAGTACACCTGGGATACAAGATACATGAATAAACCAAGCCTTTCTTCACTGACCAGCTGGGCTCAGGCCAAGCCTTCACATGCCAATGACCCTGCAGCAGTGGTTCTCAACCAGGGCCAATTTTACTGCACTCCCCGGGGACATTTAGCAACGTCTGGAGACACTGTGGTTGTCACAACTAGGACGATGCAACTGGCATCTAGTGGGTAGAGGTTAAGGATTCTGGAAAACATCATACAGTGCAATGCCCAGGACAGCCCCCAAAGGAATTATCCAGCCCAAACTGTCAATAGTGCCACAGTTGAGAAACTCTTCCCTGAAGGTCAGAACATTTGCAGGTTACACTGCCAGGGTCTTGCTGGGCATTCAAAGCCAGACAAAACTGGGGCATTCTAAAGGTTCCATCCTGGACCTGCTCTTCAGAAAGGACACTTCATATCTAAGGGCTCTGGCCTGCATGAAGAGCCATAGGCCGGCACGCACCCAATGCCCCAGAGGCCAGGCCAAGGGAGCAGCTTCTGAAGCCAGCGCTTTTCATTCCGACCCTTGAGGTTGGGGGCTCTGCTCCATCTGTCTCTTCTGTTGGATCCAGAATGATTTTCAGGATCATTAATGCTCTCATCTGTCTTGGTCTAGCTCGAAGACCACAGTTTCTTCCGAAGCAAGGGGTCAACCAAGGTGATGCTGCCTTTGTCAAGACCAAATGTTTCTGCCACAGCGGGTTCCATCTTGGATGGGCAGAGACACCTACAGCAGGGCTAAGGAGAGGCAGATACCAGGGCCAAATGAACCAACCACATCTCTGTAGCTGCTGAGTCAGCTGAGCAACCATGTCAAGACTCTAAACCAGTTAGCACAAAGTCCCAGTGCTTTACTTTCAATGGTTATTTAGTGGGCTATAATTCAATGACCTGTAGTCCTGTCACCCTCTTGAAGCAAAAGGAAAGAGGCATGATTATGCTGCTGAGGGGCCTTCACTGCAAATGAGCGTGTTCCTCAAACACCAATCTAAGAATACTTTTCAGAAACCTTCCATGTCAGTTTCTGTAACGGTGTCTTCCCACAGGGGCAGCGGCAAGACCCAAAGTCCACACTTGGCTCTGCCATTTACCCATGCAAGATCTTGCCTTTGACGTCTCTGAGCTTCCATTTCATCTTCTGCAAAATGGGAATAACAGTGCCTACCTTTAAGGACTGGCTTTGAGAGTGAAATGAGACCACATGAGATCACATATATACCTTGCCTGACACACTGTAAGAACTCTGAAAATGGAAATTAATTCTTTTTTTTTTTTTTTTTTTAATTTATGGCTGTGTTGGGTCTTCGTTTCTGTGCGAGGGCTTTCTCCAGTTGCGGCGAGCGGGGTCCACTCTTCATCGCGGTGCACAGGCCTTTCACTAACGCGGCCTCTCTTGTTGCAGAGCACAGGCTCCAGACACGCAGGCTCAGTAGTTGTGGCTCACGGGCCCAGTTGCTCCGCGGCATGTGGGATCTTCCCAGACCAGGGCTCGAACCCGTGTCCCCTGCATTGGCAGGCAGATTCTCAACCACTGTGCCACCAGGGAAGCCCGGAAATTAATTCTTGAAAGTCTTCTGGAAAGGTAGGCATTCATTAAGCTACCATGTCTTGGGCTAATTCAGTACAGTTATGACTGCAAACATTCCTACCATTTCCATAACCCTCCAGCAGAACCCACATTCATTTCTGCTATGTGTGCACGTGGGCGGAGCAGAAAGTTACTTTATTTTGATTCAGAAAAAAAAAAAGAAATAGAGGTATCAAGCTGTAACTGAGGACTGTTCCAAGCACTTTGTGGCTTAATCCTCACCATCATCCTACAGATAAGTAATATTATCCCCATTTTACAGATGAGGAAGATGTGGCTTAAAAAGTTTTTGTAAGTAGCTCACCCGTGGTCACTCAGCTAGTTGGGTAGCCTTTAACCACAGCTGCTCACCTCTATTCATTCATTTATTTGTTGATTAATAAGCATGTACTGAATCTAGCTATAGTCCAACCCTATGCTAGGCTCTGGGGATACGTAAGTCATTCATTCAGTGGGTATTGATTGAGCAAGGCCCTGACTGACATTCAGCAGGAAAGTATGGCCAGTCTGGTGGAGTGAAATCAAATGTCCACAAGTGCTGTGGCCCCATGATAGAAGGCTGTAGAGGGAACCAGAGACCCCCAAGGTAGAAGAGGTCTTACTTTCTTTGAGGACTAAAGCAGGGAAAGGGATGAAAGAATAGTGGTCCAGAAAGGCTTCATAGCAGAGGGGACTTTGAGAAGTCCAGTTTGGCAGGACTTAAGCAAGAAGAGGAGACAACAAACACCAAAAGAATTATCCCTGAAAAACCTGCAGGTAGATGGCTACTTGGCACCCTGTAGACAGAGAAACCAGTTGTTTGGCTGGACTTTTCCCTTCAGAGCTGGCTGCCACACTCCACAGCCCCCAGCCCAGCCCCGGACAAGCATCCATCTTTACCCAAGTACAAGAAAAGAATAAATTCCACAGAAAGGCATTTCAAAGCACCTACCAAGACGAACGTGCACTCTGGCCTGGTTTTTTGTTTGGGAAAATTGTGTGCTAAAAACAGCAGATAAAAAGGAATCTGTGGGCATAATTTATTTAGACTTTCTAAAGACTGTGAAGAAGGTCTCTCTCATAGGAGGCGATTAAGGCCAGGCAGGCAAGTCGGTAACTATAGGGTGAAAGGTAAAGTTCTGTTGTGATTAAAGGCTTCTTAAGCTAGGGGAAACAAAGAGCGGGAATAAATAGCCAATTCTCCACATGGAATGCTAAAAATAACGGGGCTGCTCAAAGATGAGTCCTGGGGCCAGCGTCGTGCTATCTATTTTTAATGATTTGTCAAATGAAGTACGGTAAATAGAAAAATGCAGGTAGCTAATAACAGGAGAGTG
Organism: Balaenoptera borealis; assembly: GCF_965194805.1. Taxonomy (NCBI): domain Eukaryota; kingdom Metazoa; phylum Chordata; class Mammalia; order Artiodactyla; family Balaenopteridae; genus Balaenoptera; species Balaenoptera borealis. The sequence continues at coordinate 99,620,207 of NC_138861.1, read as the reverse complement.
CACGGTAGATTGGAGAAAGCACCCAGCTGGTAGAGTATTAGGGCGCCTGGCCCAGCCTGGACCTCTTAGTACTATTCTCTGGGCCTCAATTTCTTTACCTGTGAAATGATGGGATTACACATGATATGGCCTAAGGGCTCTTAGACCTGTGAAAATAGTTAAAACCCTTCAACTTGATGTTAAGGTCGAACCAGAAGGAAAAAAGAGAATTAAAAAAATTGAGCAATCCATGATCAAAAGGAGCATCAGAAAAGGCAAAGGAAACATTTTCGCCCTGCTATTTTTGTGTCTTGATTGGTCCAGAATAAGTGATAACTTCTTCACAGAAGGCTATGCGCATCCCAGTGGACAGCTTCATGAGAATGCCTATTCTTAGTCTGGCATCATCAAAAGTGCCAATAAACTGTATGCAGCATTTTTTTTAAAGCACTGAGAGATACACAGAAAAGTATTATTAGGCTATGGCCTAAATCAGCCCAAACAACAATTACTGGTTAAACCGAGGCTGTGTAATTTGGAGAGCCTCTGAATCCCTTCTCTCCAGAAACTGCAATCTGGTTGATGAATTTACAAACACAAAAGAGATGACTCAGAAATTATCACTAGCTGTGTCACGTTGATAATCCAGCCAATAAAGTTTGAAGAACTTCCCAGATAAGGTAGGATGTGAGCATCACCTTCGAGGATAAATACTATTTCTGAGAATGGAGAGGAACGGGGAGATCATTCCAGATTTAAAAAAAAAAAAAAAAAATCTGGAGCAGAGAAGTAAAAAGAAGAGATCAGAAATGAAGTCATTGATTTGAGAAAAGACTTAGTTTGTCCTGAGATAAGAGTTAACATCGTTGTGAAAATAGAGAAGTGTCAGGAAAGATAAAAAGTACAAATGAAGGGACTTACCTGGTGGCACAGTGGTTAAGAATCCACCTGCCAATGCAGGGGACATGGGTTCGATCCCTGGTCTGGGAAGATCCCACATGCCGCGGAGCAACAAAGCCCATGCACCTCAACTACTGAGCCTGCGCTCTAGAGCCCGCAAACCACAACTACTGAGCCCACACGCCACAACTACTGAAGCCCACGTGCCTAGAGCCCATGCTCCACAACAAGGGAAGCCACGGCAATGAGAAGCCCACGCACCACAACGAAGAGTAGGCCCCGCTCGCCACAACTAGAGAAAGCCCGCGCACAGCAACGAAGACTGAATGCAGCCAAGAATTAAAAAAAAAAAAGTACAAATGAAGTAATTAATAGATGAGGGTTCATGAATATGCCAGATGGACATTCTTAGTTACCTTGTGCCACAATGCAAGACCAAGGAAACACTCCATGAAATTAAAGAGAAAAAAAAATTAATGGGTTGAGGAAGCGCTTTTAACATCACACAATTAGTTTTGGGGATTCACTGCTATAGGAACTTTCTTCCCAAGTAGCTTAGTGAGCTTTATTTTTAATAGAATTATATGTTCATACCAGTAAGAGTTCTATCTCCAGTTATGGCTAATGATATTAATACTCATAACTCAAGGCAGACATTTGGGGTCAAGAAGAAATCTTTCCCTCCCATTAAATTGTTGCCGAATGAGTTGAATGCACTCCAAGAAGGATATGTTATTTTTCTCTAAAATACCTGTTTCTATCCACAGGGCTATCTCTGATTTCATAGCAATTCTTTTTTTTTTTTTCTTTTCTCGGTTACTTTTTCATGTTTGTTGCCCAAAACGCTGGATCATCAAAAAGAGAGACAATTGCTCTCTAAGAGTCATTCTGGACCCGGCTGTGTCTCACCTGTAAGACAAGGACTCCAGAAAATACCAACACAAGACACCTGGAATGATTAACGCTGAACGGCAGGAGGACCAGGAGAAGGCATCAGAACACTAGAGCGGACTTCTTTTCATTTAGTTGGTAAACTTAAATTTCTAAACGATGGCTTTCCTTAGAAAATGTTTACTTGCTGTGAACCACTGCCACTAGCTCTCTCCAGCCTTCTTGAGACATCTTGTTTCTGGCAGGTTTAAGCAATGTTCTCTAAAATTATCCTCTATCTTCAACATCATAAAAAGGAAGAAAACATTGCATTTTTTTGACATTCTAAAATGAATAATATAGTTTTCACAAAAAATAAATACAGCACCATAACTAATATGCCTCATAGATTCTATTCTACTCGATTTACATTTCCTTAGTTCTGACGGAAAGTAGACAACCTTAGCATTCAATATTAGTCACAATATATACACTCCTTCCCTTTCTCCCTTTCTTTTCACCATAAAGCAATGCATTTAAAATGAAGACTTGGTTTTCACTCTTTTTGACATTCCTGAAGTATATTTAAGCATTAGGAACTTGAAAACATTTTGCCGGGTAATGAACATCCTTTGAAAGTTATAGGCCTTCTCATATAAAAACAGAGATGGGGTTTGATGCTCAAGCTGGTAAACATGTGTCTCCATTGCAAAAAGCTCAGAGAAGCTCCTGGGAATATGTGTAAAGGCTTTACATAAGAATGTGTCTCAGCGTGTAGTGGAGATCATCCAGATTTTACAGATTGCAGCCAAGAGAAACATGCATAGACAACTATAGAAGCTAGGTAATAAACTTCTGAATACCTGTTTGTTATTTTGACAAAAATTACACTTGGGCAAACAATATCAGTAGCCAGAAAATGACTTCCAGTAAGCCAACCCTAACAGTCCTCTAAAATTACAACGCTATTCCAGCAGTTTCCAGAAATCAGCCTTACAAGGCCACCAAGACATCCGGGCCCCCATTTTCTCTCCCCTAGTCCCAGCTGTACCAACAAAGAGTTGCCAAATGTAGGGCCTGACTCCTCTTTGTGCAAGCCTGAATTATCTAAGCAAGCTCTGAAGAAGAGGAAATTCATTTCTCTGCTAAGTCATCATGTAAAGCTTCCAAAATAGAGGTGCCCTTCGAAATAAATTTGCTGGTGTCGATTCCCTCATCCTAAACGATACTGTGTAAGAAGGATCAAGTGATTAAAATGAAGCAAAAAGAAACAGAGGTCACCCAACACCTGGCTTTTAAAAACTGGGGAGATTCCAGGCCTCAGAATGCTTGGAAAACTAAAATGTGTGTGATGCAACCATCAAACCCAAAGGCCTTCTTCGAACTTGTGTCCAATTAAAATGCATAATCCTATAATGACGAAGCTGGCAGCCCCTCTGTAGTTTGACTCATGTTCCTGCTAAATATAACTGAAGATAGGTTTTCCACTAGGAACTACTGTATTATTTTCTCCCAAGTGGGAATCAGAAACTAATCTCAATATATAAAGAAGTCAAAGCAAAAAGGATGACACAAGTACATCTCTGACTTTACTTTTTTCACAGCAGTACCCTGCTGGAACCACTATTCCAGAACCCAGAGAGGCACCAATAAAGATGTTTATGGACGGATAGGGAAATATTTGTCAGAAGCTGTACAATGTAAAAATCACCTCTATCTGCTACATACAACTTGACTGAAATGATTTAGTCTTAATGTATGATGATGGACGTTGGTTTATATTGTTTAGCTCTGCAAAGGCCACTGCCAAAGAGACCAGTATTTCAACTGACTGCTATTTCTCTCCAATTCAAATGAAAAGAGACTTCAGAACAGACAACACTCAGCAGGAAGCCTATTAGAATTCTTTGTAAGGGCTACACTTGTAAGGAGCAACTCTGGACTTGTCCATAAAAGAAAGAGCAACAAAGTGCTCAAATCAAACATTTCACTGCCTGCACTGGGATTGTTTTTGCTTCTAAAATAGATGGTGGATTAATGGAGAACAATGACCTAATAGGAGCATCAACCATTTTTAGAACATAGCTGCCCCAAGAAGTCTTACAAGGAATTATTCCAACGATAATGCTGTAGAACTCGTTACCCACTGAGTTAAAATCAGCTCAAATCCATTTGCTCTTAATGCAGAATTTCCTGATTATAGCCTCCGCTTATTTTGTCCACATACCAAATCTGCAAATGGTTCTTTAAATTGGTGACTTTGGAGCTTGCTTCGCCGGTGGCCGGGGTACAAATTTATTTTCTCCCCTCAGATGAAGCGTATTAGAAAAAAAAAAAACATTTGGTGAGAAATGCATTTTGAAAACGAAGCTTGAGTGGTAGCTTCACTACAATGGAGAAGCAGAAAATAATCAAACTGCAGCTTTCCTCTTGACAACCCTGATGGCTCATCTGGTGACACTTCAGACACTTTATTCCCAGCTGACTTGTTCTTATATGTCATTTTTAACTTCACATTTTTTTGGAGGGAGGAAAGGATCTCTTGGATGCATGTGTAACTGTGTGTGTGCGTGGGTGAGTGTGTGTGTGCACACGCGTGTGCAGAGATGATATTAAACTGGCATGTACTTGCTTCAGACTGTGGTATATTGGCTTATGTTCGCTTTTGCAAGAGCAGATTGTTAAATTTGCAGGAATTCTGCAAGTCCATTGACATCATAAGGGTGGCTTGAAATTGACTGTGGTGGGAGTATTTACACTACAGAAATCGACATGCACTATGAGTCAGCACTTAGTCAGGGCTCCCTCCAAAAACTTCCAAAAACCTGGGAGTTTTTGGAGGGACAGTCAGTTGTTAAATATGCACCAGCCCACCTCTGACCACTGCTATGCCAGTTGTTTACATAGGCGTCCATCCTGATCCGCTAGAGTGTCCACTTTGGTCACACCCAGCATTTTTAATATCACCCTCATACACGTGTAACCAAATAATGTAGTTGCAATGACTACTTTTTCTTTGGATGTAATCATTGAAAAGCAGCTCATACTATCACAGCATCCATTATCAGAAATATATACATATATATATATATATTTGAGCATGGGGTTGGACCTCAGGTAATCTGTGGAATAAATTCTGAACAGCTTAACTGCTGTTAGATCCCAAACAGATCATTTGAGAAGGAAGAAACCATGCTGGGCCTTAGAGAAAAACAAAATGAGTCAGTTCTTGCTGCTGCCTTTGGCCAGCCCAAACCCTGAAGTCATCCAGCATGGGGGAGATTTTCTAGTCAACCAATGCAGTGCTCATCTGCTCAAGCACATCCAAAGATAAATGATGGGAGGTTACTCACAACACTGAAGACTCCCCCTCCCCACAAAATGGAAATTAGCAGGCCCCCAAATCAGAGCATTAAAACAAAGATCCGCCAACATGTGATTTTAGTAAACAGAGTAATTTGGGCTTTTGGAGAGCATGAAAATTCTGTCAGGGTTACAATGTCTTCTACCACAGACCTTAATTTCCTCTGTCATGGAGAATATGATTAGGCTCAGTCCCATTTGATTGTAGGAAATGTCAGTTCCCATTAACAAAAGAGGCACAAGGAAACATGGTGCACAATTTTAACCCCTTTGGGCAAGGAGGATTTTTTTCAGCCCAAACTTCTCATTAGCAATATTCAAAGCTTTTAAACCCTAGCTAGGAGTTTACAGGAGTTCACCTACTAGAATCACCTCCCTTCCCAGGGGAGGCTATTTTTGTTTCAGTGTTGACAGAAGAAAAAGTGAAGGTCATGTATAGGTTCTTTTGTTTTGTTTTATTTTGTAATTCGAGGGATTTTTTTTCCATACCACCCACCCCAATCTATGAGAAATCCCACTCCTTGCATGAATGGAGCTTATTTTAAATGGTCTGATTCTTTGAGGGCAGTCAGGGGGGAGGAATATCCTTTTGGCTACCTGCATTGCTTGGCCATTCGGCCCATGAACTGGTTAGAGCAGGTGGTTTTCACGGGTACCGGGAAATTACAGTCCCAGACCCAAACCTGTATCAGTAAACACCACCACCTCGGGCTGTTCGCTACAATTCCACTGGACCCTCGGCAGTTCAAACAGGGCACCTGAGTCAGGCTGCGAGCTTAGCAGGCACAGCTAACCCTGGCTGCCCAGCAAACAGTTTACGTTGGGGAGCAATCTAGAGATTTCCTAAGATAAGGATGCTATTACAGGCTGACAAATGTGGAAAGGAGCAGAGTGGGCAGCTTTTGTCCAGACTGACCCCGGGTGAGCATGCTAGGATTACTGCTGATTGGGGATAAATGGCAACCGGTGATTTATTTGTTCAAGTGAAACCAGCCAAGTTCATCCTTCAACACCATCTCCCATCTCTCTTTAAGATTTTTTTTCCTTCTTCTAAGGCAAAAAGACTTTGCAATTTTGGGAACTCTTCAAATACCATCATTCCAGTGAACCCCATTACCCTTAGGATAAAATCTGCAGTCCTTAACCAGACTTTGACGCCCTGCACGATGGGGTCCTCCCCACCTCGCCAGCTCCAACTCCTGCCACTGGTCCCCGCAACCTACTGCATCAACCACAAGGGCCGCCACTCAGGTTTCTGAGAGACCCGAGCTCCGCTCCACTTCCTGCCTTAGCTAATGCTGGGCCTTCCTCCTGGGGCTCTTACCTGGCAATTTCTCCTTATCCTTCTTGTTCCAGATTGAATGTTATCTGCAGAGACTTGGCTAGGTCCCCCATTATGATCTCCTGGGGCCCTTAGCACAATCACAAATAATTAATTATTGGTGACTATCGGTTTGAAATTTTGCTCCTCCATTGGAAAGGACTGTGTCCTATTCACTTAGCACTCGGTGCAACACAGAAATTTGAATGCTCAAGTTTTGAATGCTCGCCAAAGTCAAATGAATGAATGAATGAAGTAGTTGCTCAAGAGCTACTGATTGCCTATGAGAGAACCTAGCAAAAAAAACAGCCAAACAAAATCTTCATTTTAAGTGTGCACAAGCTACGGAGTGAGTTTTCTCTCCAACCCCTCCTCTCCCACCATTTCAACACAAGGATTTCAGATGACCCCGCCATTCCATCAGGGTTGTCCTATCAAATCTCCTGCCTGGCTTTCAAGACCCTCCTTTGTCACCATCACCACAATAGTTAACATTGTGTGTGTTCTACGTGCCATGTGCATTGATAAGTGCTCTCTCCTAACCTAGTCACTCCTCAACAAAGTCCATAAAGTAGGGTGGCAGATGAAAGATGACTCCAGATGGCTACAGACTCTTTAACATTCCTCCCATTGAGAGGTGAGGTCTTTATCCCCTTACAGCTGAGCTGGCATGTGACTGTTTTGACCAATAGAGTGCACTGGAAGTGACGTCATGCATCTTTCCAGTTCCTGTCTTGGAATGCTCACTCTGGGGGTAGCTAGCTGTCATGTGAGAAGTTTGAGTCCCCTGAGAATTGTCAGGCAGGGAGGAAACCCTAGCTGGTCACAGGAAGAGGTCCTGGGGAGAGAATGCCCAGCCAGCCATCAGCTGTTGCATTCATCCCAGTACAGGTGCCAGACATCCAAATGAAGATGACATCTTGCACACTCAACTCAGTGGAGCCTTCACTTGACTCCTGCCCCAGCAGATCCCACTGAACCCACAAAATTGTGAGAAGGAATAATTATTTGATGTTTTAAGCCACCACGTTTAGGGGAAGACTGCCATACAGAAATAGATAACCAGAACACATGAATACTATTATGACCCTTACTTGACAAATGAGGACAGTGAGACACACAAAGCCCACAACCACACCGTTGGTAAGGAGTGGGGCTGGGAGTCCAAGCCGGGTAGCCTGGCTTCAGACCCTGGGTGCTCTCCCATGATGCCACACCACTCCACGGCGATCCACCTTCTCCACTTGACTCCTAGAGATAGTCTCCAGCTGCCCTCCCCTCTATAAGGGTCCCCTTCCCTTTTCTTCTGCCCACCTATCTCATCCCCTTCCTCTGTCTTGATCCCCTCTCTGAATCCCCCACTGATGTTCGCTTCCTCCAAGCTCTTTGGCACATTTAAAGACAGCACGTAGCCTCATCTTTCATTGCTCTGGTACTACACTTCATGCTACATACTCTCCTTGAAGGCCGAGACCAAATCTTTTGTTTTTGCCCATCTTTCAACAGAACCTTGCCCATCCTTACACTGCCCAGCACAATGTACATACGATAGGACATTCTTCAGCCACACTGCCCAAGCCCATTGCCTTCTGGTAGCCTCTGCATTTACAATTCTCTTTACTTGGAAGGTTCTTTCTTAGCTGTCAGCCTGAGCTGCTCCTTTACAGCATTCCCATCTTGGCGCCTATCTCCCCTCCTCCAAGAGGCCTCCCCTGACACCCCCATCTAAACGAGCCACCCTTCCCCACTCCTAGACGGTCACGCGCCATCTCCTAACCCTGCAGTGTATTATTTAGTTATGTATTCCTTTTCTTATGTAGAAAACAAGTTCCAGAAGGACAGTGAACCTGCCCATCTTGCTCGTTGCTGTAGTCCCGACACTAGGACAGCATCTCAAAAAAATATTTGCTGAATAAATGAATAAATATTTGTTTACTGAATCTTCATTTCTTAGGAAGTTCCATCAGGAAGCAGGCTTCCTAATGTATATAAAGCATCTTCCCCTAACATTTCAGTTGCATCTCTACTATAACATACATCCTTCCACTTCTCATTTAAGAAACACCTCCATGTGGCCCTAAGGTAAACTCCACGTTTAGCCAGATGTTGAGTTTGGGCAGTAGCTCACGTGATGCTTTGTTATCCAAGCCACCACTGACCATCCTGTATGACTGAGGCTCTCTGGGGATCAGTGGCTTTAAAGCCGGTCTTCAGAGGTGTCTCTAGGATGATTCCAAGGAGAGAGCGAGGCTGAGCAGACCTACTTCACAGCACTTCATGCATTTAAGGCCACATAACTGGAGATGATGACATGACAGTATCAAATCCAATGGAGGTTGGCTGTGCTTACGACTGTAAACACAGAGATTCAACCCAGTATCGGGAGCAGAGTAAACTCTCAGTAAACATTTGCTGAATGAATGAATGAATGAATGAAATATTTTTGCCTTGTATTTTATCGCTTACCACTTATTATTTCAATCTGTACAAGAACCCAGAGCGCGTCTCTTATTTTGTGTATGTGAAACCTACCAAAGAATAGTAGCTAAAGAGTTGTAAAATTATTTACACTAATTGGCACAAAGCAAAACTGAAATATAAATTATCATCTGTACTACCCAAAAGACATGATATGCAGACGGTGAAGTCTATAGAGGACGGGCTGTAGCCTGGGGGGCTAGTAGATGTGACATTCTGTTAACATCAATTAATTTTCTCAAGTGTAAAGTTCAGAAATTAGCCTAGTTTCACTGAGCCTCAGTTTCCTCATCTGTACACTGAAGACAATCTCTTGCCTATCTACCAACCTGAAATATTCATAATGAGTCTAACATAAAATAATAGATACGCAAATACTTTGCAGAGTTAAAAGCGTGGTAGGGATATGAGCTTATGACGTGTCCTGTCTCCCCATCTTCCTGACTTTTCAAAGACTTCAAATACCGTTGAAATATTAAAAATCAATTTAATGTATTATTTGCTTTCTCTAAGTTTCACGAACCATTCACAAATGACAATTACACGTTTGTTCCAAATGTTCCGTCAGCAAAATATTTCCTAACCCTTTTATAAGTCTTCACAAATACTTTGATTTTGTTTTCCCCATTTTTCTGCAAAGGATCCTATGATATAGAGAGCTTCTCAATCTTACCAGAGGCTGAGGATAAGTGAGAATAGCAAAACAAAAGTCAAAACTCTTGAGTATCTAGTCTGTGGATTGCATTATAGAGCCAAAAGCCACTGGGCCTACCAAACAGTCACCAGGAGAGACGTCAGCACAAAAGAAACTGGCCTAATGGTCCTCAAGACAGTGGTGGGGGGAGGTGCAGGGGGAATCAAAATCACCTGGAGGACTTGTTAAAACACAGATCACTGCACTTCACCCCCAGAGTCTCTGATTCACGATGTCTGGGATGAGGTCCAGGATTTTGCATCACTAACAAGTTCCCAGATGATGCTGGTGCTGCTGGTCCAAGCTAAATGTAATTATACCCATTTTCTGTATTAGGAAACTGAGGCCCCAAGTATAAGCTTGGCTCTAATTCCAGCTTGTAGATTAACCAAATCAGTATAGCCTTCAGAAGGTCAATTAACCTCTCCATGGCCCATTTTTTTCAATTACTGAAAATATATTACCTGAGATCTTGTGAAGATTAAAAAGACATGATGTCTAAGAATTGTTTAGCAAAGTCAAAAACAGGTGCAGTTCCCGAAAGCTCCTCTATCACAGGATTCGACCTGCTGCAGAATAACTAAGGTAGAATTCCAGGAATCTCAGCGAATACTCATCTTTTTGTCCTTTTTCTATTTGCGTGGGAAATGTTTAACCACCAGCTTGGCAAAGTACTCCACCATCCAAGCATTACCATCCACAGGGTTTGGTTTTTTTTTTTTAATTACTGAATTTGTTTTTCCAAGAAATTTCTTTATCTGCTGTAATGGGTGTTGGGGTGGGGGGCCATGGATGGGGGGTTAGTTATTATATATTATATATACATTATATATTATATAATATAATTTCTATATATTATATATACAAATCGGACACTTCCCCAAGACACTTCTTAACTGAACAGCCAATGTTTCCTGGGTTGTGACACGCAGTTATGTTGAAGAATAGTATGAGCATATCCTCCTTTTGTATAAGGTTTTCTGATTTGGCTTTCAGAGGATTCAAGGTATTTGATTTCTATATTTAGAAATCCAGGGCTTTTTGGTATGCTGCAAATCACGCTGAGGCAAGATTAATTGTAAGCACTTGTACTTAAAAATTAGTTTCAAGAATAAGAACCTTCAGAGATTTCCATATTGTATTCCACTAGAGTATCATTAAGGGAAGCAATTACTTATCAGGATATACTCAAAACAACTTTATTGCGTTCGGAGGAAATAATGGGAGCTGTCTGTCTAAATTACTAGACAGGGGCCCTGGAAATCACTTAGCATAATTCTTGGCATAAGGTAGGCAGTCAATAAATGGAACAGGAGTCACGTAAGTGACCACCTAGTATGTGTTAGGTGTTTGTACATGTTATGTCGTGTGGTCTTCATCATGGCCCCTGAATTTGGTATGACTATGTTCATTTGTAGATGAGGAAACTGAGACTCATAAAAGTTAACTGATTTCACCAGTTCATTAGGTAAGTAGGTGAGTTAAGCTTGCCAGCCCACAGGTGCTTGAAGCCAAAAGAAATTTTCTTTCCACTACACTCAGCCATTTCCTTCCTTGCTTCTATCCTTCTTTCCTTTTTGTCTCCTGCCCTCTACCAAGTTCCTCTCACAGAGACCAGAAGTTTTTGTCAATGCCAGCCAGTGACAAATGCTAGCAAGCCATTCCCATTTCATGGATTGGTTCATAGTAGGAAAAAGTGATCCCTCAAAGCCATCCCTGAAAGGTCTCAGAATAAAATATGGAATGCATTTCTGAATCCTATCCCTCAGTGCTCAGCCATAAGCACTAGGGTAACTTTCAGAGGATCCTGTATTTAGGAAAACAAAGTGTTTGTGTATAGACAACAGTCACACGACAGTCCATCACCCAGGGCTGAGATTCCCAGCTCAGTATGAACAAGCTGCTCAAGGTGACAGAGATGCATGGGAGGAAAAACTGGTCTTGTTTCCAATTTGAATCACAAATGCTTCCTGGAGAAAGAAGTCAGGTGGATATGCCCATTTATTTATTGCCTAATGATACCACGCTATATAAAAATAAGTAAATAAAGAAAAGTAAAGCACCTACGGATTTATTAGTTGATCAGAATACATGTAGGTCCAGAGCAATACAGGGACTAATTGAGGACTTTCTCTATATTCCCCCCAAAACACCAGTTGTCTTTCTCTTCTATTTTTTCCCATTTTTTTCCATTCCTGTACCACCATCCCTCTTGCCTCTTAATGGTTTCTGTTTTTCACAATCTTTCTTTCTCTCAATCTGTCTTTTTGGCCCTCTCTTCGAGGACTCTTTTGTCCTCATCTCCTGAGTGCCTTTTCCCTGGTATTTTGTGTCTGGTTCCAAGAGGAGATATCCGAGTGGCAGCATTTCCACCCCCTGTTGGCAAGAGCTTTGTGTCACTGTGTCATTTCAGACGCATTGATCTATCGGCACCCCCTGCTCCCAGGAGAAGGGGGTGGTCCAGGTGTAGGCTATTTCCTCCTGAAAATCACGCTGAAAATTGTGCCCAGTGTCTCTCTTTAAATGGATTATGGAAACTAGCTTTTTAAGGGGTTCTGTCTTTCTAATTACAAAATTAATAAACATTTATTCAAAGTACAGAAAAGTATGGAGAAAGTAATCACTCAGCATTATTGCAGTATGGAAGCAATTATTGTTAAACGTGCATATATTTTATTCCTGCATTTCAATACATATCATAAATTTGCATATATCACTAATTTTACTTATATACCTACATTGTCCATGCTATTACAATTCTCAACATTATTTTTAATGGCTACATCTTATTCCAATATATGCTTATACCAAAATATACTGAATCATACTCCTTTGATGACTAAATAACTTAATCATCAAAGAAAAATAGTTGGCTTTTTTTTTTCAGTTTTCTGCTGTTCTAAATAAATGCTCCCATGGACAACTCTGTGCAAAAAGTTCTTTCTGAACATTTCAATTATTACCTTAGGAAATAATTTTAAAAGTAAAATTGTTGGATCAAAGGTTATGAGCATTTTTAAGGTTCTTTATATTGTTTAACTGCAGTCCAAAAAATGTGTGCTCTCTCCAAATTCCTTTTTATATATTTTAGAAAGAAGTTTTACAAAGAAAATAATCACCTCCTGATCTGTCATCTGGGAGAAGGACCAAAAATTCGAGGTCCGTCTTCACTCTGACTCACCAGCTGCTCTCCACACACCACCTACAGAGGGTCAATAGCTTCTGCCCTCTAGGTTTTTTGCAAGACAAGTCAAATGAAGCCATTCTCTTATTCATTCATCCGACCAACAGTTGAACAGTAGTTGAGCTGTTATTTGCCAGACCCTGTGCCAGGTGCTGAGGACATAAAGAGGAACAGAACTTCATCCCTAACCTATAGGAACAGTGGTGTTTGGGAGCAGACAGACATGTAAATGAATGACAGCACCACGAGACAAGGGCTCCACAGAGGTGGGCCTGGGTGCCCCAGTGCTCCCACAAGGGCATCTGTAGGGGGCGGGGGAGAGGGGGAGTCAGAAAGACCTCCTGGTGGGGATGACACCTGACCATTCCCCCAACAACGTAATAATAGTTACTCTTTCTGAGCACTTCCTTTTGTATTTACAAGCATTTCCTCATTTATCCTCAGATCACCTCCATTAAAGAGATACTATTGCTCTTTCACAAATTTCACAAATGTGATCTTGGACAAATAACTTGTCCAAGATCACAGAGCTAATAAAGGGTGAAGTCAAATGTGACCCCAGATATAACTTCAAAGCTTTACATCAAATGCAAACTATTACATATAGAATGGATAAACAACAAGGTCCTACTGTATAGCACAGGGAACTATATTCAATCTCTTGTGATAAATCATAATGGAAAAGAATATGTAAAGAATATATATATGTATAACTGAATCATTTTGCTGTACAACAGAAATTAACACAACATTGTAAATCAACTATACTTCAGTTTTTAAAAAGAAATGAAAGTTGTACTCAAAGTTAACGTAAAAAAGTAAACAAGTTAAAATAAATTTGGAGTGATCAAAAATAAAAAAAAAAAAAAGCTCTACATCAAGCTGATCCATGGCTCACTACAAAGTCTCCATCAGCCCAAATAAAGCTCCTGAGACGTGAGCTCCAACTCCGTGGTTCCATCTGTGAAAACACATTGAGGTTCCTTCCCCCCAACTTGCCTTCTCCCAGGCAACCTCCCTTGCTCTGTCCTCTCCTTAGCTCTCTTATCACCCAGGAGGACTTTCGTTTTCTTTTAAGCTGGATGCAACTGACATTCCTCTCTTTGCCCAGCCTGGCCATTAGGGTATAAATTTGTTCTAACTGCAGAAAACTGATGGAATGAGAAAAGGATCAGTGATGACCCTCTGGACCCCAGCTTCTCTGTCTCTAAAGCAAGGAGATCAAAAATGATGATGTGATCACAAGCACTGAAATTGAGACTGTGATTAAAAACCTTCCAACGAAAAAAAGCCCAGGACCAGATGGCTTCACAGGCGAATTCCATCAAACATTTAGAGAAGAGCCAACACCTATCCTTCTCAAATTCTTCCAAAATATAGCAGAGGGAGGAACACTCCCAAACTCATTCTATGAGGCCACCATCACCCTGATACCAAAACCAGAAAATTATGTCACAAAGAAAGAAAACTATAGGCCAATATCACTGATGAACATAGATGCAAAAATTCTCAACAAAATACTAGCAAACAGAACCCAACAGCACATGAAAAGGATCATAAACCATGATCAAGTGGGGTTTATCCCAGGAATGCAAGGATTCTTAAATATATGCAAATCAATCAATGTGATACAACATATTAACAAACTGAAGGAGAAAAACAATATGATTATCTCAATAGATGCAGAAAAAGCTTTTGACAAAACTCAACACTCATTTATGATAAAAACCCTCCAGAAAGTAGGCCTAGAGGGAACCTACCTCAACATAATAAAGGCCATATATGACAAACTCACAGCCAACATTGTTCTCAATGGTGAAAAACTGAAACCATTTCCTCTAAGATCAGGAACAAGACAAGGCTGTCCACTGTCACCACTATTATGCAAATTGTTTTGGAAGTTTTAGCCACAGCAATCAGACAAGAAAAAGAAATAAAAGGAATCTAAATTGGAAAAGAAGTAAAGCTGTCACTGTTTGCAGATGACGTGATACTATACATAGAGAATCCTAAAGACGCAACCAGAAAACTACTAGAGCTAATCAATGAACTTGGTAAAGTAGCAGGATACAAAATTAATGCACAGAAATCTCTTGCATTCCTATACACTAATGATGAAAACTCTGAAGGAGAAATTAAGGAAACCCTCTCATTTACCACTGCAACAAAAAGAATAAAATACCTAGGAATGGGGGGGGTGGGGGTGGTGGTGCGATGAATTGGGCGATTGGGATTGACATGTATACACTGATGTGTATAAAATTGATGACTAATAAGAACCTGCTGCATAAAAAAATTTTTTAAATAAAAATAAAACAAAAAAAAAAACACCTAGGAATAAACCTACTTAAGGAGACAAAAGACCTGTATGCAGAAAACTACAAGACACTGATGAAAGAAATTAAAGATGATACAAACAGATGAAGAGATATACCATGTTCTTGGACTGGAAGAATCAACATTGTGAAAATGACTCTACTACCCAAAGCAATCTACAGATTCAGTGCAATCCCTATCAAACTACCAATGGCATTTTTCACAGAACTAGAACAAAAAATTTCACAATTTGTATGGAAACACAAAAGACCCCGAATAGCCAAAGCAATCTTGAGAAAGAAAAATGGAGCTGGAGGAATCAGACTCCCTGACTTCAAACTATACTATAAAGCTGCAGTAATCAAGACAGTATGGTACTGGCACAAAAACAGAAATATAGATCAATGGAACAGGATAGAAAACGCAGAGATAAACCCACACACATATGGTCACCTTATTTTTGATAAAGGTGGCAAGATTATACAATGGAGAAAAGACAGCCTCTTCAACAAGTGGTGCTGGGAAAACTGGACAGCCACATGTAAAAGAATGAAATTAGAACGCTCCCTAACACCATACACAAAAATAAACTCAAAATGGATTAAAGACTTAAATGTAAGGCCAGACACTATAAACCTCTCAGAGGAAAACATAGGCAGAACACTCTATGACATAAATCACAGCAAGATCCTTTTTGACCCACCTCCTAGAGAAAGGAAATAAAAACAAAAATAAACAAATGGGACCTAATGAAACTTAAAAGCTTTTGCACAACAAAGGAAACCATAAACAAGACAAAAAGACAACCCTCAGAATGGGAGAAAATATTTGCAAATGAAGCAAGTGACAAAGGATTAATCTCCAATCCACAAGCAGCTCATACAGCTCAATATCAAAAAAACAAACAACCCAATCCAAAAATGGGCAGAAGGCTTAGACAGACATTTCTCCAAAGAAGATATACAGATTGGCAACAAACACATGAAAGGATGCTCAACATCACTAATCATTAGAGAAATGAAAATCAAAACTACAACGAGGTATCACCTCACACCAGTCAGAATGGCCATCATCAAAAAACCTAGAAACAATAAATGCTGGAGAAGGTGTGGAGAAAAGGGAACCCTCTTGCACTGTTGGTGGGAATGTAAACTGGTACAGCCACTATAGAGAATGGTATGGAGGTTCCTTTAAAAACTAAAAATAGAACTACCGTATGATCTAGCAATCCCACTACTGGGCTTATACCCTGAGAAAACCATAATTCAAAAAGGGTCATGTAGCTAGTCGGAAGCAGCTGCATAGCACAGGGAGATCAGCTCAGTGCTTTGCGACCACCTAGAGGGGTGGGATAGGGAGTGTGGGAGGGAGACGCAGGAGCGAGGAGATATGGGGATATATGTATATGTATAGCTGATTCACTTTGTTATACAGCAGAAACTAACGCACCATTGTAAAGCAATTATACTCCAATAAAGATGTTAAAATATTTAAAAAAAAACACAAGAGTCATGTATCACAATGTTCATTGCAGTTCTATTTACAATATCCAGGACATGGAAGCAACCTAAGTGTCCAATGACAGATGAATGGATAAAGAAGATGTGGCACATATATACAATGGAATATTACTCAGCCATAAAAGGAAACGAAATTGAGTTATTTGTATTGAGGTGGATGGACCTAGAGTCTGTCATACAGAGTAAAGTAAGTCAGAAAGAGAAAAACAAATACTGTACGCTAACACATATATATGGAATCTAAAAAAAAAAAAAAAAAAATGGTTCTGAAAAACCTAGGGGCAGGACAGGAATAAAGACGCAGACATAGAGAATGGACTTGAGGACACAGGGAGTGGGAAGGGTAAGCTGGGAAGAAGTGAGAGATTGGCATATACATATATCCACTACCAAATGTAAAATACATAGCTAGTGGGAAGCAGCCACATAGCACAGGGAGGTCAGCTTAGTGCTTTGTGTCCACCTAGAGGGGTGGGATAGGGAGGGTGGGAGGGAGAGAGGCGCAAGAGGGAGGAGATATGGGGATATATGTATATGTATAGCTGATACACTTTGTTATAAAGCAGAAACTAACACACCATTGTAAAGCAATTATACTCCAATAAGATGTTTTTAAAAAATGATGGTGCTTCCCTGGTGGCACAGTGGTTGAGAATCCGCCTGCCAATGCAGGGGACACGGGTTCGAGCCCTGGTCTGGGAAGATCCCACATGCCGCGGAACAACTAGGTCCGTGAGCCACAATTACTGAGCCTGCGCGTCTGGAGCCTGTGCTCCGCAACAAGAGAGGCCACGATAATGAGAGGCCCGCGCACCGCAATGAAGAGTGGCCCCCGCTTGCCACAACTAGAGAAAGCCCTTGCACAGAAACGAAGACCCAACACAGCCATAAATAAATAAATAAATAAATAAATAAATAAATAAATAAATAAACCCAAAGTTTAAAAAAAAAACACTTATTAAAAACAAACAAACAAACAAACAAAAACACAAAAAAACCTTTCCCTGAAAGCGTTGGGGAGTGCCGGTCTTTAAAAAAAAAAAAAAAATGATGATGTGTGTGGCTTCCCTGGTGGCGCAGTGTTTAACAATCCACCTGCAAATGCAGGGGACAGGGGTTCGAGCCCTGGTCCGGGAAGATCCCACATGGCGTGGAGCAACTAAGCCCATGAGCCACAACTACGGAGCCTGCGCTCTATAGCCTGTGAGCTACAACTACTGAAGCCTGCGCGCCTAGAGCCCGTGCTCCGCAACAAGAGAAGCCACCGCAGTGAGAAGCCCACGCACCACAACGAAGAGTAGCCCCCACTCACCGCAACTAGAGAAAGCCCACGCTCAGCAACGAAGACCCAACGCAGCCAAAACAAAAATGATAATAAATAAAATAAATTTTTAAAAAATCTTATCTATAAAAAAATAAAAAATGATGATGTGTGAGCCCCTTTGCTAGTCTCATGGTGTAAAATTCCACGAGCCACTGAACCACACCATCAGCATTTAGAGCCACTACTAGAATGCAAAAGCGAGGGTTTGGTTCAAATTGAAAAGGCAGACACTTGTGGCCTCTTCCAATGAAGAAGAAAGGAAGAGAAGTGTTTTAATGATGTGTTTTAATCATTTCCTCCCAAGCACAACAACGAGAATATATTTGCCGGAGAATGAAAAGAACACAACATTAATTTAGTGCACAAAACTACTCTCAAACCTAAGGGCTGGTCTCACATTTTTCATTAATTCCAGGCTGATAACTTTCAGCATTAGGCCCCAGTGCTTCATCCAACTCAAGCTTCCTAGAAGCACACAGGCAAATCAAAATTTCTTTGGGTTTGCCAAGAAGTCTTTCAAATATGGAGTACAACTCCGGCTGCAAGTCATTTATTGCTGCCTTAATCTCACTGTCAACCATACATTCTCCATTAGAAACTTCCATCCATCAACCCTGTTAGTTTTCTCCTGAAATTATAGAGACTGAATATTCATCTTCCTATGTGATGGCAATAAAAATGGTCTCAAACATAGCTTGTCAACAAAAGTACAAAGCTTAAAAAAAAAAAAGAGCCAATAGCTTAATTCCAAAGATGCCACTTGGATCATATCCTCCCATCCACAAGAACCTTCAATGCCTCCCATTGTTTACAGAAATCAATCCAGTACTTCTAAATTTTTTCTTATTATAGTAAAACATATATAGAAATAATATACATAACATAAAATTTACCATTTTTACCATTTTTAAGTGTGCAGCTCAGTGGCATTAAATGCATCCACATTGCTGTGCACCCACCACCACTATCCTGCACCCACGAGAAAATAACTCCTCATTCCCCCTCCTCCCAGCCCCTGGAAACTTCCATTCTCCTTTCTGTCTCCAGGCATTTGACTATTCCAGGTCCCTCATATAAGTGGAACCACACAATATTTATCCTTCTGGGTCTGGCTTATTCCCTTAGCTTAATATCTTCAAGGTTTATCCATGCTATGTATGTATCAGAATTTCATTCCTTTTTAAGGCTAAATAATATACCATGTATTCAGTCCAGTATTTTTTGCATGCCATTTTAAGCCTCCACAAAATCATTCTGGCCTGATTTTTTTTTTTTTCTTTTTCTTCTTCGTACTTACTTTCCATTACATAGCTCTGTGCGCTCTGGGGTAGAAAAGATTAGTCAGGAGTTCCTTGCCTCTTCCCCAGGAATTTCAAGCCTCTTCCCCTTTGCTCACACTGGTTCCCCATCCCAGCACACCCCACACCCTGCCTTCTCTAATCTAAATCCTGGTGGTTGCATGAGCTCGATTCAACACCGGCTCCACCACAAAGATCCACAGGAGCACAGATCAAGAGAGATCTATTAAGCACCCACTAAGCTCAAGGACCCTTCAATTACAGTCAGACCAGCTGTAAAATGTGTGCTTTCATAACAGCAAATGGAAGTTCAAGTACCTTCCTGAAAGCAAGAGAGTTCAGAATACATGTGTCAATTCTTTGGTAGTCCCTCTTTTTGTTAAAAAAATTTTTTAATGTTTCTTATTTATGCCAGGTAATAATATGGCTAATGTGTACTGAATACACATATACAATAAAATATATTGCATGTATAGTCTCAGTTTTTCAATGTAGTCCTGAATAGCCTTTGGGGGCAGTAGACTATTTCTAATGTAACCGGTTTGAACTGAAGACAGATACCACTTTTGTTCGAAGAATAGTACAAATATTTTCTCCTCTTGATTTCCCTTCCAAGTTATAGATTAAAATATATTAAGTGGTATCAATAAATTTACAGAAAAAGAAGTCACAACTGCACCTCTTTTTTTTTTAACAACTGCACCTCTATTATTTAAACTGCTTCCTGAAAATTCTGACAGGATATTTCTCTTTAAGATTTACAATGGTGCAGATTTTATATATCTTTTTTTTGTGGTTAAATTAGTAATAACAGCATTAAAATCTTAAGAACTGTACAGTACTATATTTAATTATCTTCTGCCATAATTACACTGATTAAACACAGCATAAGAGACCATAAAGATAGATAAAACATTATGGCTACAAAACTGTTTTTTAATGTCCATAAAATGACTATTAAGCCCTAGGTGACTAAATTAATATCACCCATACAATTTTATGGGATTTCTGTCCACATCCAACAGTATCATTTGCTGTGATGGCAGATTTTTTTTTTTTTTCGTAGTAGTATTGAAACTTGAACTAACACTTTTCAAATAGATGAGAACACGGTGGGCTGACTTAGTCAACTTTACCAGAAGAAGAGGATTCTGTCTGGCCAACGCTTCAGGCTAATATCAACTGTAGACATTTAAACCCAGCGACCACCCCACTTCCTTTCCCATTTACTCCTCACCCCAGCAGGCAAACAAAGAGGTAACATTTGTTTGATGCATTATCCATTTCTTCATTTCCTTCTAAACATTATCTCCAGAGATTTGGGCTTACACTGACAGCACAGGCAATCAAGGGAGCAGATTTACATTTTCCATCTGAAGAATGAGCCTCTGAAACACCCAAGGATGTCCATACTGAGTGACCCGTGCTATTATAGAGATTAAAGAACATGACAAAATCCCAAGAAAAATTCACTCTAAAAGCTAATCCTGTGGGGAGGAAAAGAAAACTATTTGAAAGCTTTTCAAATATAAAGAGTAGCTCCCCAGGATCATAATTTAGCAATTAAAAAATTATATATACATATATACATACAATCAGCAGAACTAAAATAAGCCTACTGATCTAAATGCATTATCACCACTAAAAATGTACACAGATTTTTCTATCGGTGCTTGAAAAATGAAAATAGAGTTTAATAGTAAGATGATTCTTTTATTAAATCAACAAATATATTTTAAGAACCTATTGTGAACCAGCTAAGTCCTAGATGTGGTAGATAAAACAGTAAGTAAACAAAATCAACACAGACTATAGAGACAGACTTGTGCTTGCCAAGGGGGAGGAGGGAGGAGGGGGAGGAAAGGATTGGGAGTTTGGGATTAGCAGATGCAAACTATTATATACAGGATTGATAAACAACAAGGTCCTACTGTATAGCACAGGGAACTATATTCAATATCCTGTGATAAACCACAATGGAAAAGATTATGAAAAAGAATATATATATATATGTATAACAGAATCACTATGCAGTACAGCAGAAATTAACACAACTTTGTAAATCAACTATACTTCAATAAAATTTTTTTAAAAATCAACACAGTCTCTGGGACCTTATGAAGCTTACAGTCCAGTGGATGAGGCAGTAAACAAACAGTGATACAAGTAAACTGTGATAAGTGTTTTGAAACAAAAGTTAAGAGTACGTTGAGAAAAAATAACAGCAGTATAGAATTTAGATTGTATTGGAGGCAGGAGATCAGCTTGTCTAAGGAAGCGAAATTGAAGACATGAGGACGTATAGACGTTAGGTTGAGGAAGGCATCAAAGAAACAACATTCTAGGTAGAAGAGACACGTGATTAAAGGCCGTGAGGTGAGAAAGAGCTTAGTGTGTTTGACACACTGGCAGCACACATGTACCGGGAAAGCAGGGTTCAGATCCGTTTTAGTTGCCATTTGCTCACAGAAGTGTCTTGTTCATAGAAGGCGCTCACGAACTATCTACTAAACGGTTGTTAAGTGCGTAGATGTGGCCAGTGTTCCTGGAGTTCAGTGAGCAAGAAGGGGAGCAGCCTGAGATAAGGCTGTTCACGCAGGCAGAAGCCACACCATGGAGGGCCCTGCCGCCGTTGTGAAGACAGTTCCACTGCCTCACCACAACACCCAACAAACCCACAGCCAACCTCTTTCCTCCTTTACTGACTAAACCCACAGACTTCCTATGCCTTGTAATAGTCACTTACTGCGTGGTTTTCAAAGGCAGAGGCCATTTCTTACTCATTTTTGTGGCCCCTGTGACTTGCATGGAATAAAACGCGTGGAATAATAGGCACCTGAGTACTTACTGACTGAACGTCCATGCATGGGGTCCTTGGTAGGGACCAGGTCGTGTCCTAAGCACTTTGTATGCACTAGCTCACTCAAGTTTCAAAAATATCTGCAATAAGTGTGTGTGTGTGTGTGTGTGTGTGTGTGTGTGTGCGCACGTGCATAAAAGAGAGAGAGGTTTTCCTTATTTTTGTTTCCAATTGCAAGTGAGAAAACTAAGGCTTAACAGAAGGTTAGGGAACTTGCCCGGGATCACGTTGCTGATGATCACCAGATCTTTCACCTCTAGAATCTGTTCTCTTATCTATTACCCTATGCTGCCTCCCTCAACCAAACTCTAACGATACGAACCCCACTGATTTCTCCTTCAAAGAGAAATATACATAATGGCTACCAGATGATACATAAGGGAGTCTTTCCTTTATTATATTACCAAGATTTAAATTCATGACGCAAAATGTATTTTCTTCATCTGGGCACGGTAAAATAAAGAGGATTGTTCTTTAAAGTAAATGGGTGAAGTAGATTTCTTCCAATTAAACTAGGTTTGGGAACAATTCAAAAACTTTACAGACTCCGTGACTCAGAGCCTTGACTTCTTTGGGTTTCCTCATGGGCATCCAACCCAGTTTGATCCACTGGGACGCCTTGCTTTGCTGGCTGCTAGAGTAAACCCCTGACTTCCTGAAGATCATTTTGTGGTAGAACTCTGACATGCTTTCCTAAAAAACAACAATTTCCCCCCATATTGGTGACAGAAAACTGGGCTAGAGAGACTCGGACTCTGACCCACTGTGGCATTCTCATTTTCTGATGTTGTCAATGAACTTCAAACTAAGCTCTGAAGGTCAACTGGCTCCTGGGATTCATTTGGAGGAAGGGGGGCCAGGGAACCAGAATAGAAAGTTTCAAAATAGCAAAAACCACCATGAAAACACTCTGCTTCTAGAGTCTCCTGATTCAAACCAAACCTTTCTTCACAGATGAATTATCCTGTACCTTTAACTCCCATGCAAGTTTCAATGATATGGCAGCAAACACAGAAAAAGTGATGCAAACCTAAAAGTTATTTGACTGCCTGGATTAAAGATAACACCTTGTATGCATATGCAAATAGTTAGGGCTGAGGGTAGAGATTCGATGCTACTTTTTAGGAAAACTATTTAGTCTGTACATTCTGAACAAGCAAAGCTGTCCTGAAATCTGCCCTGTCTCTGAAAAAATAAAGAAAAAATAATAATAATGAAATGTTCCAAATGATTAAAACACCAATTTCAGGTTAAACCAAGAGCAAGGATATCTACACCTGAGATGTAAGGAAAAAAGGAGGAATGAGACAAAAACAGTTCCCTTATCTAAATCACCAGTTCCCTCATGAGAAGGTGTAAAATAATAGCTCACACTTAGTAAGCACTTACTGAGTGCTGGAAAACATGCTTTCATGAGAACATATTTAATCTTCCTATCAATCCTATAGGCAGGTCATATTATTATCCCATTTTACAGAGGAGGAAACTGAAACAGGCAAGTTAGGCAACTTGCCAAAGTTTCACAGCTAATAGATATGACTTGAACCCAGAAACCCTGGCTTCAGGGCCTTTGTCACCAAATACAACACAGCCTCTAGTTCATTATGAGCAGAACATGGAGAAAGGACAACAAAAAGAGCTGTTAGAAAAGAACAGATCAGGTGGGGTCAGGAGCGAGTAGACCTGGAGACTCAGACGCTCAAATTTAGGTTAGAGGACAAAGAGTTTAGGAAAAAAAACAGAATTTCTGAGCAGAGTTGTGATGTGCTGAAAGCAGTATTTAAGGCAAATTATTCTGACTACAGATGTTTTGCTTGATATGGAGTGTTTATAAAAAGCCATCACAATGCACATTAAATAATTCAATATAAAAAATTAGTTAAAAGAAATAAGCCCAGATATAATCCAAAACTCCTTCCAAAAAAAGACACTAACTACCCAATGTAAGAAGTGTTCAGTCTTAAGTATTTAAAATTATTTTATTGGAAGAATTGAGCTGAGAGAGGCAAAAAAAAAAAGCTTTCATGGTACAGAAAACATACAGCATCCTGATTTAGGGCATAGTGTACTCTGAGACTATTTTCTAACCAAAAAATCACAGTTGTTTTTTTCTTTTTTTAATATGGTCTTCTAAAAAAAAAGGCCTCCTGTAGTCAACAAAGAAGAAAGAGGTTTGCAATTTTTTTTATTTCAGTAAGGATTTTATTCTATCCTGGGAAGCAGCTTCTGTGCAGAGCTGCAGAGCTGGGTACTGTATTGGTTGGGCTCTAGGGTCGAAGTCAAAGCCTCGAAGGGTGTTATAAATTTGATGGGCATAAATCAAGGAGGCCCCAGAGGGATGAATTTGGGGTCCATTGTGTTGCTATTCCAACTCCCAAATGAGGCACTCTGGGACTTTAACAATACAGAGTCACCAGAGAGTGGAGGGCAGAGGCCAGGAGAAGCCTGGGATATGAGGGACGGGGAGAATGGAAGCTGACCCAGAGGCAGAAGTGGGTACGGGGAGAGAGCCTGGCATCTGCAGAGCAAGTTACAAGCTGGGGAAAATAACACAAAGACAACAATCCGACAGAAAGCAGAGAGATATCGGGCACTGGCCCCAACCTGGAACTAGGTGAGGGGGCAGCTAGGATAGGAATGGCCAACACAAGTGGACAGAACTCCAGCAGGTGACAGAAGAGAAAGTTCTAGAAGCAAGCTCTAGGGAGGGGAATTCAGAAGAGCTAATGGACTAGGATTCTACATCCTGTGGGCAGGGGTGGTCAGAGGTGCCAGTTTCAGCCCCCAGATCTCAGCGGCGGGTCTAGCCAGGCACACACACTGAGCTCTGGCCCTCAAGGTCTAAGGACTTGATTCTCAAGCCGCAAAGGGTGCTGGGTATTCTCCCCAACCAACCCATCAGCAAATACATGTCACCAACATCCGACTGCCAGCCCCAAACCTGGGCATGTGCTCGGTGACCTTGGAGTTTCCTCCTACCTGCGGAGCACGGAACTCCTTGTTTACCAAAACCTCTTGGTCCTTTTAAACAGCTTCCTTACTCCCTCTAGACCGGATGGTCCTCAGAAGCAGGCAGCACTTTGTATGCTTCTTTCCTACTCTTGTGGAACTTAATGCTGCAGAGTGAGCGCTTTAAAACCACCCATTAAACAAATCCTGTCTGGAGGTCTCCACCAGCCTTAAGGCTGAATTGAAAGAAGCCGTCTCCCAGCACAGGTGGGGCAGGGGTTCACTAGCTGATAGTCAGTGTTCTCTCTGGACAACATGCAGGGCTGTTCAAAGGCTGGCAGAGGATCTTGGGATTTCAGGGCCATGTGGCACACGTCTAATCCAACCGGCATTGCCAGCAGTAGAACCAAAATCTGGCTTACTGCGGTAGGATCTGCAAAGCCAAGTGACCCTTTAAAATAATCAATCATTTTTTCAAATCCTCTTTCGTCTTAAATACCAACCTGATTCCTTGGCTAAGAAACTAGGTGTGTATTCTGCAAGCCACAAAGCATTGCCGATTACTAATCAGAGAAGCCAAGTATACAGACGGGAACCTGAGTGGAGATTGAGAGATGAGCCATTCGGTCTGGGTCCCCACCCCGTCCCACTGTGGGGTTTTTTTAAAAAGTCAGGGACGATGTCCTCCATCTTCATCAATATTGTATCAACCAAAGAAACAAGTGGTTCTATTCTCTTGTTTTCTAGAGCAGAAACTGGCCAAGTGATTCTATTCTCTCGTTCACTGGGGTAGAGGACTCGGTCACCACAATTTTGATTTCCTGACTCGTGAGGCTTGCTAAGGACAATGCAAGAGTGGGGCAGAAGATGAAAAAAACATATTTTTTGGCGGTTCAGAACCTCACTATGTCACTTACTACTGCTTTAAGCTCAGAAAAGTTGTTGAACCTCTCAGAAACAGTTTCTTATCTGTACAATATGATACTACCTACCGCACAGATTGAAATAAGGTTAAGTAGGATAATCAATATCCCTGGAGCATTGGGGATGCTCCATTAACCTTCATTCACGTCCTCTTGGCTCTCCATCACCCAAGTCTTCTGACATTCTAGAAACCCAGGACCACAGGTGGGAATTTGTTGAAACACTGGAGCTAGAGCATTTGATTTTGAAAAGAAATGATACGGCCCTTCCTGACTGGGTTCAGAAAGCACCTTATCAGTAGGAAAACTCTAGACCAGAGAAACTGAGATGTATTGGTCTGCTATTGCTGCTACAACAAATTACCTCAAACTCTGTGATTTAAAGTGATACAAATGTATTACCTTACAGTTCTGTCCATCAGAATTCTGGTCTCGCCAGGCTAAAATCAAGGCACTGGCATGTCTGACTTCCTTTCTGGAGGCTCTGGGGAGGACCGTTTCCTCATGCAGTGGGGCTGCTGGCAGAATTTAGTTCCTGGCACACAGTCCCTGCACCTCAGGACCAGCACCGGGGCATCATATCCTTCTCATGCTGCCGTTTCTTTCCCTCTCACCACGGCCAGGAAAAGTTCTCCGATTTTAAAGACTCACATGATTAGATTGGGTCCACTTGGATAATCCAACAGAATCTCTCCATCTCAAGGTCTGTAACCTTAATCATATCTGCAAAGTGCCTCTGGCCATGTCAGGTAACATTCACAGACTCTGGCGGGTCGGCACGTGAACATTTGGAGGGACGGGAGCCTTATTTAGCCTCCCAGACTACTTGCTGAACATAATTCATTAAAGTGTGCACCAGTTTACACCTAGAATGCTGGGACCTGGGTCAGGGAAGGTTATTGGTGGGGTATTTCTACCACTTAGTTCTCTTCTAATTAGCTAAAATTACGTTTCCCCAGATAGTGTTAAGAAAAAACAACAGTGACATATCATTTAGAAGCGTCCCTTTGTTGTTGACTTGGACTTTTCACAGTAGGCAGGTTCAGCTTAAACCAAAATGGGAAAAAGTGTTCAGGGAATCTTCCCCCAGCAAAGAAAAGCCAGAAACTGTTTTCGTCACCCAGGATCAGCTTCCCTCAGAAAGCTGCAGTGACTTACCAAAGCTACATTTGTCATGACCTCATCTCTGCTCCTATTTACAACAAACAGAAACAACTCACAATTCATGACTGATGGCACGGGAAACAGGAGCCAAACAGATTTTAAAAGCCTTGTCCATCATCCTTTCTATAGCTTCTGAGGCATGGCCAAGCCTCCACCTTATTAGTCAAGGGACATTCTAAGTAACTTTCCAACCAAGCTAAATAGGCGCGGGTGCCAGAAAAAGGCAAGAAGGGTCGAGTGAGAAGACAAAACGGACACGATGAACCCCGTGCCTTTTATTGGCAAAAAAAGAGGAGCTGCCTGCCACTCATGTCTTCATCCATGGCAAGATGCCCCTTCAATCCATGCCCTCTCCCCTTCTCCAAATTGGATTTATAATCTCCAGCCCCTTATACAGAATCCCCGGTATGGGTCAATGGCTGTCATTGTGAAAAACAAGAAAGAGAAAAGCTTACCACTTCCTAATGCTTTTTAGCCCCAAAGCACAATAGTACCTTTTATATTTTTTTCAACAAATGCCTCATATGAAATGATAATGTTAATTTATCTGAGCTTATTGGCTAGAAAAGAGCAAGCGCCAGCACCCAGCAGTCACGCAGCAGCAAAGCAGCACTTGAACAGCATGGGTGGGGTGGGGACGAACTGATATTCCTATTGTTATATCAGAATCTTATTTATATTTTGGCCATCAACTTAAGGCCAGCTGAAGCGAGCCATCCTAAACTTACTGTAATCCTCACTACTATCTCTGTAAGAGATAATGAGTTTCCTGAGCATGTGTGAATTGTACTAGGCAAGCTACAGGGAGTCCCTCTCAGTCAATATTTTCATAGAAAGTCACTTCACGGGAAGGCCCAGGGTCTGACCTAAGCTAATAAATGATTATCCTTTGCTACTAAAATCAGGACCCTAATTAAGTTGCTAATTGTTGGTCTCTGTTCACAGACATTAACCTGAGTTATCCCACCATATACACCTGTAAGTAAATTACAGGCTCTATGCTCAAGATGAACCTTCTGTCCAAGAGGATAAATGTGACTTCAGTGTGTCAGCCACACATAATTCTTTTAAGTGACCAAGTGTAAAAGATTCTATTAGGGGCATTTCTCCAAGCAAATTAAATGGACACAAACTCCCTCTAATAATTTATTTCCTCAGTAGAGTCTACGGGCACCACTCTTTGAAAGGCACAGTCTCCCTGTTCATACATTTCTCCTTTATAACAGTAACAGCTACCCTTGCTGGCTTTCCAAGCAGTCTAAGCTAAACATTGTGTGTTCATGATCACCCTGAATCCCCACAAAGAACTATGAGGTATACGTTATTATTATGCCCATTTTATAGAGGAAGAAAGGAGGTTTAGGGAGTTCAAGTGACTTGTCTTAGCCTATACCGTTAGTGTCCATCCATATCCGCTCTGCGATGGACTGAATAATTGTGTCGTCCCCCCCCCCGCAAATACATATGTTGAAATCCTAACCTCCAAGGTAATGGTACTAGCAGGTGGGAGGGTGGTGCCCACATGAGTGGGATTAGTGCCCTTATAAAAGGGACCCTAGAGAGCTCTCCTGGCCTCTTTCTACCATGTGAGGATACAAGAAGTCAGCAAGCGAGAAGAGGGCCCTCACCAGATCCTGACCATGCTGGCACCCTGATCTTGGACTTCCAGACTCCAGACCTGTGAGAAATAAATTTCTGTTGTTTATAAGCCACCCAGTCTATGGTACTTTGTTATAGCAGCCGAGCTGACTAAGACACCCTCCATACTCACAGGTTAGCATCCTTAGCTTCTTCCTAAAGCCCAGACTCTGCCCCAGGGCTTTCTCTATTTACAGGAACACCTGGGCTTATGAGTAGGGCAGTATGCAAGTGCCAAGGAGTTGATGTTCCCTGTCCCAGGAGCATCCCTCAAATAAAGACAAATGGGAGTTGGTGGGTAATACTCGAGCTTCCTCGCCCCTTGGGTGGGACAGGCTGAGGAAGGTCTGCATGGTTATCCAGAGGTCCCAGCAGAACTGGGTTTCTGGTGTCCCCAGATGTCTCCTGGTCATTAACACACCTTGCACTGGCTTCCTGACCCTCTCCCCCAAGACAGTCGAGGGCCTCCAAATAAATGTGCACCCAGATAAGTAACTGCAACTCAAGTCTAAGACTTGGGGTCAGCTTCTGGGAGAAGTCAACCTACAATATTTGTCCAAGGCCATATCACCAGCAAATGGTGTGGCTGAAACCAAACCCAGGCTAGCTGATGCCAAAGTCCAGACTCCTTCCCCCTAAATTATATCATCTCCTTTCATCACAGATGCCTGGTGTCTTTACAAAAATTCGCCATCCCATATTTGGCATCATATTTAATCAACGTATTCAAGTAATGAATTGAAATTAGACTTTTCCACATTTTTGTTATATATTTGTTCCTGCCCTTATTTCTACCAGCAGCCCTGCTTGCTAAATTAAATAGTCTGTGCTGAAGGCTGTAAAAGGCATTAACTCTGACCTCCCTTCTGATGCGACCATTTCATCTCTACATCCCTGACCTGATATATGGCCACCCTACCTGTCATCTGAGCTATCTCTAGAAATGGTTGAGTCCTTCCTGTTAGTAGAGGGCTAACATTTATGTGTACTCATGATATTTCAGTGGTGTCACACATGTTATCTCACTAATCCTCACAACAGCCCTTTCAAGCAAGTGTTATTATTTCCATTTTACAGATGAGTAAATTGAGGCTGGTAACCTGCTAAGGTCATGCAGTTAGTATGTGGCAGAGTCAGAAGTGAAATCCAGGTCTCTCTGACCCTAAAGCCCAAGCTCTTTTTGTATAACAAATAGTGTTTCCATGTGCCAGGTACTGCTCCAAGGTCTTAAAGTACTAACTTATTTAAAATAACCCTATGGAATAGATCCTATCATTATCCCCATTTTATAGTTGTGATAACTAAGGCACAGAGAGGTTAAGTAACTTGCAAAGGTCACACAGTAAATGGCAGAGGCCATATTCCAACCCAGGCACTCTGGCTTCTAGCCCATGTTCTTAAACACTACTTTTTGTTAACTCTCTTAACCATGACTCTCTTTATTGACACAAATCCTTATACTGCATTTAAATGTCCTCAGTGTCACTTCTGCCCAACGTTCTTAGTTTTGCCTTCCAGAATACAAAACTAGTCTCATCCCTTTCCCCTTGATAAAACTATAAATGTTCAAAGATGGCGATCCCGTTTCTTCTCACAAGGTCTCCATTCCCTAACAATGCCTTGACTTCGAAACCCTTCACCGTACCATCCAGGCCCTATGGAAACTCTATCCCTGTTGCCAACTTCTCAGAGCTGAGTTCCCCCAGGTGTGGCTGGACCACTTCACAGACCAATATGAAGATGACTTCCCATGCCCCAGTGCAGGACTCGGATTAGTGACGCCTCAGGGTGGCTTGGCCTTTTTTAGCATCTGGTTCCCATAAAGAATCTCAGCAAAGAAGACGTGTGCTCATCCTTTTCCACCCCCATTTTCACACACCCATCCTTCTACTATACCAGGCAGGCAGCACGGAAGAGAGGGGCCATCGCAAACATATTGAGTTGGCTACAGACAGGCCAACACCCTCACTTCCTTTGGCATTATTTTTTCACTGATGTTGTGCATTTGTTTAAGGTTTAAAAACAGAGATTTCCCTGCCCAGTTATGTAGCAAACATTTATGGAGAGCCTCTCTATGTCAACGCCAGTGCCAGGAACTGGGAATATAACAATAGTTGCTGCTCTCCACAAGCTCAAACCTTGTAAGAAAGATAGGCATGACCAAATAAGCTTCATCCAGATTCCCCCTCCCCCTCTCCTCACCTCTAAACACTTCTTGAGTGTTTTAGGCTCAGTCCTTACACCTTGTCCCTTCAGAACAAACACTCTTCTCCAGAGATCCTATCCGGTCCTGTAGCTTGACTACCACCTGCATGCAGATGCCACCCATTCTGTGCACCTCCAGCCCAGACTCTGCCCTAACTCCACACCCCTGTGTCCATCTGCCCACACACCACCTCACCTTGGATATCAAAAGGCATCTTAAGTTCAACCTGACTAAAACCACATTTTTGATCCCCACTGTTATGAGTTGAATTGTACAACCTCCAAAATGGTATGTTCAAGTCCTAACCCCCAATACTTGGAAATGTGACCTTATTTGGAAATAAGATCTTTGCAGATGTGATCAAGTTAAGATGAGGTCATACTGGATAAGGATGGGCCTTACTCCAATGACTGGTGTCCTTATAAGAAGAGGGAAATTGGACACAGACACAGGGAGAATGCCATGTGACGACGGAGGCCAAAATTCGAGGGATGTATCTACAAGTCAAGAAATGCCAAGGAATGTAACCACTAGAAGCTAGAAGAGGCAAGGGAGGGTCCTTCCTTAGAGCCTCAGAGAAAGGACGACCTTGCTGACACCTTAATTTTGGACTGTAAGCCTCCAGAACTGGGAGACGATACACTTTTATTGTCTCAAGACATCCAAGTCTGTGGCAAATTGTTACAGTAGCCCTAGGAAATGAATACACGCCCCCAAAACCCACACCTTCCATCTGAGTGGAAGGTAAATCCATTCCTCCCATTGATCAGGCCAATTCTCCACTTCTTTCACTCTCACAGCTCACGTTCAATCCATCAGGAATGTCAACATTCAAATACATCCAGAATCTGACATCTCACTACCCACACAGCTGCCACTCATCCAGACCACCATCAACTCTCCCCTGGATCGGAGCAAAGACCACCTAACTGGCCTCCCCGCTGCCACCCTGAGGCAGCCACAGTGCGTTCTCCACACTGGAATGTGTGCTGCTGGAATGCATTTCTAGAAATGTAGATCAGATTATTTCACTCCTTGCTCAACCATCCTATGACTCCAGAATAAAATCCAAGCTCCATTCTATAGCTCACAAGCCCTCCTTGTGGTCCCATCAGCCCCTCCTGGAACACATCCCCACCTCTATCCATCCCTTGCTCTGCTCCGGCCACACTGATGTCCTGTCTGATCAGAGGCCATCCATATGGCACCCCCCTCACTCTCTGTTCCCGCTTATTTGTCTTCTGAGCGCTGACCACCATTACCATCACCTGGCTGTTATGTTATGTGCCTGGGTATTGTCTAGCTCCCTCCCTAGAAGAGGGGCGTGGTGTTCCAGCACCGCTCTTTTCCAGGCACTGGAACAGTACCCTGTGCATCAAAGACCTTCAGTACATCTGTCGGAGAGGGCATAGACCCAGCAGCTGTGGTGTCAAAGGGGCAGGACCTAGTTCCACCCTAGAGCTCAGTTTTTCTTTTCACTTCTAAAAGGGCAATAATACTAATATCTATCCCCTGGGATAATGCAATGCTTATATATAGCATAAGCCACAGCATAGTTGAAATCAGCTATATTACATAGCTTAAATATGGATATATAAATACATATCTTATATAGAACTTAAATACAGATAAGGAGTGTCTAGTGGGCAGTGTCTAGTGCAGGATAAGAATTCAACAGAATGCAAGGGCTTCACAAAGGAGGTAGCCCTCGAACTAGCTCTTGGTGGGTGAGAAGTGCGGGAATTGCGGGCAATGAGGCGGGGACCTGCGTGAAGTGTGCAGGCAACCACCTGCCAGTGGTAAGTGTGGCTGGAACACAAGTGAAGCACGGCAGGCAGCTAGGGAGGGACAGAAAGAGAAGGAGGTGGGGGGCAGGCGGCAGCCGATGAGAGATGTAGCCGGCGCCAGAGCCCAAAAGGCTTTCTAGGGGACAGGGAAAGACAAAATCTGATTTAAATGACAAACGGGAAAACAGTTTATAAGAAATACATCAGGGATTCAGAGACCCTAAAACTCCCCAGTTTACCTCTGAGAGTCGAACTGCTAAGTTTCCACAGCAATATAGTCAATAAGGCCTGAAAGGGAGACTTTTTTTTTCCTTTCACAACCAGTATCAGCAAGAATCTCATGAACTGTCCCCAAAGGAGATTAATTCATTCTGTCTCTGTCTCTCTGGCTCTCTCTTTCTCTCTCTCTCTCTATCTCTCTGTCTCTCTCTCTCTGTCTCAATATACTATTCTATAGATGGGTTGTGCATGTGACACCCTGAGTTTGATCATTTCCTGTTTGAATGCCTCTGTTTTAACTTTTAGGCTTAAAAGATCAAAGAGAAAAATCTAGTATTTTTTAGTGCAAGAAACCCAGGTGAAGGCTAGAGAAATGTATACCCAGGGCTCCAACAAAAAGAAAGAAGCAGAATCCAATCCCATGTAACAACGTCCCCCTCCTGTTGTTAAGCGGGCAAAGACCACACCATCAGCTAGAGAAACCCTGTTCTGACCTGTTAGAAAGTCAAGACAGCAGAAGAGGGAAAGGGGCAGCAGGCTCGCGGCAAGAACATAAAGCATGTCCCTCCCCTTGGACCAGTCTCCTCAAACACAAATGCGTTGTCCAGAAGAATTTCCCATGTGGGAATAAAGACAAAACAATAACCTGGACTTCAGCCCAACCCTGACATTCTGAAGGAGTTTTTCTGTCATAATAAAACTTTAAGACTAATAAGACCAAGTCCCATGTGAAACTCACATTCCTTCAGGGTTGCAATTTACCCAGAATATTCTTCACAGACCTGTCCCTGGTATCGTATTCTGAAGAGACTCCAGTCATGGGTCCCCACCCACCAGTGTCTACCTTTGAGCTCACCCACTTCAGATACTGGATATGCTCATCTTCCTTTTTCCTTTTTAATATATATCTCCTACCATCTCATTTGGCTGCTCCAGACTCCTATGCCAAGTCCAGCTCGAGCACAATCCCTGAGACCTAGCAGGCAATCAATAAAAGTGTGCTGAACTGGTGAATGAATGAATGGATTCATTCATGATCAAAAGATCAAAGATCTGCTGTTCTTGGGGTAAAGAAGTAAAGAAGTAAATTCACTGAGCGTTGTTTTTTTTTTTTTTTTTTGTTAAGCAGGGTGCAGAGGAAGATGAAATGATTAGGTTTTTTCCCTCCACAAATTAAAGTCCACAGCCAAGAGGTAGCCAATTACAAGCTGCATTGCCTTAAAGTAAAGAGAAGTATTTATTGGTCCCTTTCTCACTTCCAGAAAAGGAGTGAGATCCTTGCTTCTAACTTTCCAAGAAATGTCTAGAGGTGGTTTGCAAGTCTCTTCATCCAAACAGTTACACTCATCTCCCTTAGCTGACATAGTCAGGCACAGTCTGTTCCCAAGAATCCTGGTTAAGCAACTACCGCTCACTTCCACACTTGGATTTCAGTAGAACGATACCCAGCACGTGATGACCTTCCTTTTATGAGACAAAGTGAGGCACTGGAGAGCACACACAGAGGCCCCTTTGAAATATCAAGCCTGCAAAAAAAACCCTCAAGATGTCCTAAAGCTCACTGAAAAAGAATCAATAGAGGACCTTATTTCAAAAGACCCCAATAATCATTAGGAATTTCTATTCAGCCAACTGCCAAGTACAGATCCTAGGGCATCTCCTCACCTGGACGTCATTCTTTCCCACTCTCACTTCAAGCTTTTCTGAAACACCGGATTCTTTTCAGGAAATGTGCCCAGAGACAATGCCTTTATTTCCCACAGGAAACCCCTTCATAGAGTCTGAATGTCTTTTTGGTGAAAAGTGTGAAAGTCAATCTCATTCACGTACTCAGAGCATTTATAAACCTTTTGTACGTTCCAATTATATAACACTTTTTGCCAAAGAAAAATTGGGTTGACTTATCTCGGCCCCAATCTTTTATTCAGAGGCTGGGCTCCTGTATATGTTGAGACCTAACATTCATGGTGGTTCAGTATAAATATTTGGTGCCAGCTTGAAGTAACTGTATCACTAATTACTATTGAATTATAGTGGAAATCATATAGAAGTCCTTATAACATTCAGACTAGGACAAGAATGAGTCCATGTGATTAATGTTATTAACACAGCATTCAGTTCAGTAATATACCATAATGATCCGGCTATTATATTAAAGTGTTACTAAATATTCACTTAGCTCCAAAAAAACACAGTGGGTGTGAGGTTTCTTGGTCAGATTTGGAATTTAAACAGTGCCCTTTGTCGGATTTGAGCCTGGTCTGAAGCCCCAACAAACAAAGTCTGCCTACTAAAGGAATGTTTACAAAGACACAGAAAACACCCACAGAAGGAAGCAGTTTATCATAAACAATACAAATATTTACTTGATTATTTAATGGGTGCCCAGCATGTCTGTCCTTAATGTAGCATTAGCTGACATCAGGAACACACCATATGTGCGAATAATTAATTCAAATTATGCTTTCCTTCCAGTGAGTTCTCTTATAAAGGAGGGGAATTAATGTGGAGGCATATTCAGGAGCAGGGAATTAGAGGCACTCACTCCATGTCTGCCTTTATGGGTACCTAGTTTTTAATACTTCATCCTCATTGTCATCCTGCTGCCAAGAGCTGATGGCATTTGAAATGCTCCTACCGTGTTCCTTATGTAATCAGTAGGATGACTAACACAGCGATTAAAAACCTGACTTGGCTGAAGATTTTCTTATAAGATTGAGCTTTAGAGGCCCGAGATCGCCAGAAGAAGTCCACCTCTTTTAACAACCACCACAACTGCAAAATAATCGGCTTGCAAATATCAACAGTGGATGATCCATCATTCCTAGCTCTCAGGAATGGAAAGGGAAGAAGGCCATTCAGATGAATATAAAGTGTTCCTAGTGAAGGTGCTTGAGGCTTATTTATAATAAAGACATTCATACTCTACGAAGGGGTTTCCTGTGGGCAATTACACCATCCCTTTTCTCTATGAATTAACACATGGCAAACCTTGGTTTGCATAACATTTCAAATGGCAAAACCCTGAGCAGAAGGGATGTTCAGACACAAAGTGCAACATTAAAAGTTGCAAGCACTTAGGGCTTCCCTGGTGGCGCAGTGGTTGAGAATCTGCCTGCCAATGCAGGGGACACGGGTTCGAGCTCTGGTCTGGGAGGATCCCACACGCCGCGGAGCAACTGGGCCCGTGAGCCACAATTACTGAGCCTGCGCGTCTGGAGCCTGTGCTCCGCAACAAGAGAGGCCACGATAGTGAGAGGCCCGCGCACCGCGATTAAGAGTGGCCCCCACTTGCCGCAACTAGAGAAAGCCCTCACACAGAAACGAAGACTCAACACAGTCATAAATAAATAAATAAAAGAACGTGAATTTCTTTTAAAAAAAAAAAAAAAAGTTGCAAGCACTTAAACCATATATTCTTGTGATGTTGCTTCCAGGGAGGTTAGGTTGCCTCAAGGGCCGCCCCCCGCCACCGTCCTCCAATTCTGCAAGAGGTGAAGGTCTCTGGCTTCTCCCCGACTCTTATGACATCATGTTCTTACATATTTTTTCTCTAATTGTTCAGGTGAGTAATATTTGAGAGTTTTTTCTTTATAAGAATAATAAGAGGGGCTTCCCTGGTGGCGCAGTGGTTGAGAATCTGCCTGCCAATGCAGGGGACACGGGTTCGAGCCCTGGTCTGGGAGGATCCCACATGCTGCGGAGCAACTGGGCCCGTGAGCCACAATTACTGAGCTTGCGCGTCTGGAGCCTGTGCTCCGCAACAAGAGAGGCCGCGATAGTGAGAGGCCCGCGCACCGCGATGAAGAGTGGCCCCCGCTTGCCACAACTGGAGAAAGCCCTCGCACAGAAACGAAGACCCAACTCAGCCATAAATAAATTTAAAAAAAAAAAAAAAAAAAGAATAATAAGAAAAGAAGACAGAAAAATCAAAGAAGAATTTTGAACATCCCTCTGATAAGGAAACTGATCCTTCCTGAGAGCAAAGCATTCCAGGCCTATTATGTAATTATTTACTTATATATTTTGTATATATGTGTGTATGTATGTACCTATATACACGCACGTATTATAGAGTTGCTGTGAGGATTAGATAGTATACATGAAATAATTACCACAATATCCAATACATAAGCTCTCAATAAATGTTAGCCACAATTACAATCCTTGGATTATATCCAGAGCACAATGCTTGGTACACTGTTAGTCCTCAGATACAGCAGATGAATGAATAATTACTAGTCCTCATAATATGCCTCTACATAACAGACGCCTAAGGCTCACAGAAGTTATGTAGCTTGCGCAGGGTCACACCTCTGACAGACACTAAATCTAGGATTTGAATCAGATTTGTTTGAGTCTAAAACCCTGGCCCTTTTCACTACAACCTGCTGATTCTCAAATACCTACAATAACAAACTAATGCAGAGATGGCATTGAAAAATTGAAAAGTTCGTTGATCTATTTCAGATTTCAATGGGACTTCAAACAAAATAAGCCCTCCCACCAAAATAAAGAAAAGGGATCTTCCAATTTATTTTGAAATATTTCGCAAGATTTCTCAATGTTATACAGATGACTACGAAAAATTTAACACTCAAAATCATAAACTTATTCCCTGCCCAGTGACATTTTCTTCTTTCTAATGAATCTGTATTTAAGAGGAAAATTCCAAAAGTGAAACAATGGCAATGACTCAGTAATTCATAGCTCAGTGCTATATTAGCAATTAATTAAATCTCTCCAGCAATACAGAGAAACCAGTCATCTGCCCTGTATTTATTTTATTTCATTTCATTTCCTGTATCTTGTATATTCCCCAAAGCAATTCTTTGCAGTCATTTTACCTCCCATGCACAAATCTAATAATCCCTCTTGTTCTTAAGCATTGCGGGTACACAGCATTGTTATTATATTATTAAATGTACATCAGATAAATTCA
The DNA here is from genome assembly GCF_965194805.1 of Balaenoptera borealis. Lineage (NCBI taxonomy): Eukaryota > Metazoa > Chordata > Mammalia > Artiodactyla > Balaenopteridae > Balaenoptera > Balaenoptera borealis. The sequence continues at coordinate 99,582,272 of NC_138861.1, read as the reverse complement.
GTTGTGCTGCATTCTCCAATATACTTTTTTTTCCCCGATCACTTATTTTCTATTTCTCATAAGTAAACACTGAGGTCTTTATTAGCGATAGTTTTTTTTATTTTTTTAACCTATGCTTCAACTTTTTTTCTTATAAGTTTTATTGCTAATCACAGGATTTAGTCAGTCTCCTATGCACATTCACGACTCTGTAATCTTAACAAGCTATACGCAGATGATTGACAGATAATACTTGACAGGTTCAAAATTAGAGAATATATAATGAAAAATTCAGAACAGCCAGATCACTTAGTATGCTACCCTTTTCCAATTTGGCTTCTCTCATAATCATCAACTTGGGAGGGAGAAGGGGAAGGGAGAGAACAGGTCTGAACATTTCCTCACTCTCTGATCTACTGGATGAAAACCACTGGGTTTGAACCAGTCTGAAAAAGCCATCAGTCAGAAATTACCTAACCAAGAGTTGAAATTCACACCATCAAAATATGAAGTTGAAAATATGATTCTTTGGCATTTAAACCAAAACACCAGCCTCTCCTTTCTAGAGCCAGCCAAAATATTCTTTTCCATATTTTATTCAGTTTCATTCATTGAAGAGAGTTATCATTTATGTAGCATTATTCCTTAAATCTTTAATGAGAAAAGAAATCATGTCATGTTTATCGAAATGATTAGCCCAATTTTTATTGACTCTGCACAATTTATGTGACAGTTGATATTTACCTGAAGGCTTTCTATCCCGGAAAGGATTGATTGATGAGTTCCCACTATAACATTAGACTCAACTACTAGAGATCTAGTTAAGAAAAGGAGTTTGTTTGTTCTATTTTGTTTTACTGCCCTTAACCTCTTTTTTAAGCCTCCTCACACCACAACCAACAGCACACATCTTTCTCCTGTTTTCAGGAAAACTGGGTGACACAAAACTCATATCAATTAAACCAGCAGCATTAAATGTTTGGGAAGTGCCAATGGCCATGCTTACTCAAGCAGATGCTACTCCAAAGACTTTGACCCTGATTCAAGGCAGTCTACTCTGCCCTCCCCCAGATCTAGTTTCAGTCAACATCCCATTGTGATGAATTAGGAGCCAGCAAAACCTAACTCGGGCAGGCCTTTCTTAGAGGTCATTCACAGGAGAATTCCACTGGCACCAGCCATGGGTAGGCCTTTCTGTCCTCTGAAATAAAAGTAAGTATTTTCCTCCCTTTTCTGTTACCTTCCAACTCTGATCATGCTCACAAGATGACAGCTATGTTGGGATTCCATCCAGGAACATTTTAGGAGGGGAGAAATCAGTGCCTGAGGGATCATTAGTTGATGTGCACACTCGTGGAGAAGCAACAGGGTTGTAGGTGTTAGATCTCTGCTCTCTTCTGGTGTGGCCATTCAAAATAGGTCATAATGGATAAAACTGTTGAAATGTGGCTTTAGTCCTTTTAGAAAGCAATTGCTGTCCAGAGAAGCATTTGGGTTAATGGTTGGTAATCACTGGTAAGAGCCCAAGGGTTAGTAACTACTCCTGTGGAAGGAAAAGTGGGCACCTGAGGAAGAAATGGGGAGTCCTCAGGAAAATCACAAGGAAAGAGGAGATCCCTGAATTTCCATCAATAGAGAAATGTACACTGAATAATCAGGCCAACTTCGACTCAGCAATCTGTTAAAGGGACAATTTGAAGTTCTGCGCAATTTGAGGGTAGCAATCCTGAAATATCGCTATGGATGGGACAGCCACAGAAGGTTAACAGATACTTCCAATAAGTGATAAAGATATTTTGTAGTCATGGTAACCTGCATGCAAATTTAGAACATGTACTTTAAAAGACTTCTCTCCCCTTTCTCCCAATATCACTTCTAGTTTTCTTTTTTCTATATTCTTATCTGAAGCTGGGTAACTAAGATTCCAACAATAATGGAATCTAATTTTTGAGTTTCTCTCTTCAAGATGGAACTTAGTAATTTTAAGGCAGATCCTCTGAACAAGGGCGTTTAAAATATCCATATATTACTCTATGCATTCGTATCATATAATTTACACCACACAAAATGTGAAAAAGACCTTTAAGTGTCCTGTTCCCAATAGGCTGTGCAATAAACTGATTCATATTATAATGAATTTCTTAAACATTAAGCTAAAGGGAGGCAGTTGAAACTTAATATGTATGAAAGGGAGAACTTTTCCTGGAACAAAAATGAGAAGGAAGCATATCCACCAGGAGATGCACAAGAAACAGAAAGGGAACAGTCAGGAGATGGCAATTTTCTCGTGGCCTGTTAACTCGGTTTCTTTCAAACAGTTTTATTCTTTCCTTTGAAATGAGAAGCCGGGCAAACTCTCCAACGATGGACTGGAGATGAGCCTTTATTCCTGGTCTTCACTCTGCCATATCTTCAGCCTCCCGCTAGCACCCCAGCTGGCTCTGACAAGCACAATTTCAGAAGAGGACTGAAGCCAGGCCAAGCTTATTACCTCTTCCTGAGGCCACTGAGTTTAAAGATATATGGTAATTTGATATCAGCATCGATGGAGAAAAAAGTCCGAAAGGGCATGGTCAGAGCACAGATAATCGTCACTTCCTTCTTTTTGCGTATTTCTATTCTGTAAATCTTTTAATTGATCACACACATCCCTTTTACACTCAGACAAAAAGCCATCAAACTTATTTTTAAAAAACAGAATGAAAATCTAACAGCACCCTACCTCCTGTTCAAACCCTGAGATAGGGATGGAGGAAACAGTTTCCCTCTAACAGTTCCTTTTCACTGATAGGGGCAGGCGGTGGGGGGAATATTGTCAGTGACATGAAAGTTACAAGTAAATTAATTTGAGTTAGATAATGCCAATACCTTACATCTTAGATGCACTTTTTTTTTTTTTTTTTTTTTTTTTTATTTATTTATGGCTGTGTTGGGTCTTTGTTTCTGTGCGAGGGCTTTCTCTAGTTGTGGCAAGCGGGGGCCACTCTTCATTGCGGTGCGCGGGCCTCTCACTATCGCGGCCTCTCTTGTTGTGGAGCACAGGCTCCAGACGCGCAGGCTCAGTAGTTGTGGCTCACGGGCCCAGTTGCTCCGCGGCATGTGGGATCTTCCCAGACCAGGGCTCGAACCCGTGTCCCCTGCATTGGCAGGCAGATTCTCAACCACTGCGCCACCAGGGAAGCCTTAGATGCACTTTTTAATCACTATTCCATTTGTCCGAATTATAATCCTAGGAAGTAGTTAAGAGAAGTCGTATCAGCCCCAAGTCATACAGGAGAAAACTGAAGCTCAGAGGAAACAGAAAAACTGCTCAGGGTCACACAGAGAAAGAAATATAAAACATCCAACTGATTCACTTTTTAAAAACACCATAGCTGGTAGCACGCCATGCTTTTTTAACACCCTGCAAAGCTGTAGCTATAAATGCAGCAAGAATAATTTTGGCATATTTGCTGTCGCATAATTATTCAAGAAGGTACAAGTGCCCTGTCAACACCTTCGATTCAGTCACAATGAAGAAAGGCAGTCAAGACTTTGTCTTTTGTGCCCGCCCACCCACCAAATCAGCAGGGGCTTAGCGAGGCACGACTGTGTGCTATGGCTCAAGGTACCCACTGTGTGAGACGGCTGATGTTGTTAGTTGGGCAAGCGCAGCATTAAACTATGTGCTAGTTCTTTTTCAATCCTGTTTTCAATCACTGTGATTCCATCAAAGAGAAAGTCTTGGCTTGGAGATAATAAACCTTTACCACCTTCCTCAGCCCTCCCAGACTACTACCGCTTTTTAACAAAAGAAAAACAGGTTTCAGGCTCATAACCTTCATCGGGCAACAGTGTCTAGCTAAATATATTAACTTTCTGGTGTTCTCTTAACCTTTATTAGGTATCCTTCTATTTATAGCAAGTGATACTGGTTTTGCATTTAAATGGTAACATAAAATTTCTTCTAGGAATAAATTTCTGGAGGTAAACAAAAAAAGTGAGATAAACATATTAGGTTAAACCATGTGAAACCACTGGTGGCATTTTTTTAGATCAAAAATGGTCAAAATTTGGCCCTTTCATATGATTTGGCCTAATGGATAGAATATGATAGATGGGTAGTAAATGATAGTGATTGTTTATAGATATGACAAATATATAGATACACTTAGAGAGAGATGACATATATATAGACATATTTAGATATGACTCCGAAAATTATAGTAGATGAATGACTTCAATTTGAGAAGCCTTGGTATTAGGACCATCATCGTATTAGGTTGGAATCTCATTTTTTAATAGCAATACCCTTAATCCATGACAATGTGGCCTTTGATCCAATCAAAGGCCTTCTGGTTTCACTTAGACTGGACCTCACTGTGGCCCAGGGCCAGCCACAGTGGAGAGCCATGTGCTGCAGATGAGCCAATGAGCAGAAACAAGACTACAGGACATCCCGGCCCACTCTTTCTCATCACCTTCCTCTTGCCTTCCCTCATCTCCAATATGGAAATTATGTTAAACCACCATGAAATAGACAGACCACCTTTCATCTATCAGAAACAATTTCATCCTGCCTCCACGCCTTACACACCCTTCTGTCCCTACTATGCTTCCTCCAGAATAATCGAGTTGCTTAGAGTCCTGAAAAGAGTTTTGAGTGATGGTACCTACCCTTACCTGCACTGTCCCCAACCCCCATCCACTGCCTTCTCCAAAGGAGAAGCTATGGAACATCTCTGGAAGAAGGAATCTCAAAAGTTCATGAGGAAGAGGAAAAGGAAGGGTCAGGGGGAGAATCCATGAGTCAGGGGTGAACACAGGAGCCTGCACCTTTCATACGGAGACCACGGAAAGTCAGTAGGATGGGCTCATTTTTACGAACGGCTGCCTCTCTTCAGAAACTCACTGGTGCTACTTATGAAACCTAAGAAAGATACATCTCTCTTTCAGCCTACAGAGTTTGGGAGGAGCACATTTTCATGCAAAGCTCCAAGCTTGTTCCACTCACTCTGAGGCAGCAGCTACACTAAGGACACAAGCTACAGTCTCCTTCCCAGTCTTTTCCCAACCAACTTTGTGACCTTGGCCATGTCACCTTTGGCACTTAAGTAAACCCAAAGCCGACAGGTTCAGTGACGTGGCCAAGGTCACAAAGTAGGTTGGGAAAAGACTGGGAAGGAGACTGTAGCTTGTGTCCTTAGTGTAGCTGCTGCCTCAGAGTGAGTGGAACAAGCTTGGCACTTAAATCATTGGTTCTCAAAGCTGGCTCCACGTTAGAATCGAACCACCTGCAGAGCTTCATAAACAATGCGCAATCTGGCCCACACCTGGAAAGTGTTTAATGGGTTAGCACTGAGCCATGCATTTGCATTTGTAAAGCTGCCCTGGTGGTTCTATTATACGGCCAGCTCCTGGGATGGGCCCTCAGGAGCTTCCCTGAGGGCCCATCCCAGCTCTGACATTCTTGGAGTCCCTGAACCTCACTTAGGGGCTGGCGGTCTTTTCTGGTTTCCATTGGCACTACCTAGCCTTTATCTATAAACACTTTTGCCTTTGCTGTAATTGCAGTTCTTAACCTTATCGGGAAAACTGCCAACACCAAAGAGGTGAAGTTTATTCTTCTACCAAAAGGGACTTTGTACTTTGGTGGAAAACTGGCTTTGCAGCTATGCAGACTTGATTTTGAGTCCTACTGTGGTGTCCTTAAGCAAGCTTCTTAATCTCACTAAGCCCCAGCTTTCTCATCTCCAAAACGGGGATGATAATACCTCTTTCATGGACGGTTGTGAGGAGAGAATGTATATATAAAGTACACAAGATGTAAACACTGAATAAGTGTCAGTTACCCCTCCTTCCCTCAGATTTGGAGATGACAGGGTTCTGTGCTCACAGAGGAAAGAGCTGGATGGATGAAGGCCAGTCTGAATTTCCAGAACCCCAAGAGCAGTCTTTGGCTGAGCAGATCAACACCTGCCAGAGAGACACTTAGAGCTTCAAAGCCCGGCCTCCCACCATGAGCTGCAATGTCCTCCATCCCGTCGGCTGCAGAGAAGCAGAAACAATCCGGTTCATCACCCTGGAAGAGGGAAGCTACAAGTGTGAACTAACAGAACTGCAGGCCACAAGATAAGTAGGCCAGTCCTGGACTCCTGCCGCCAACAGCGCAGGAAGAGAGAGGCAACCGGTCAAAGGAATGTAATGAGGAAACAGTGGAGTCTAGTGATACTGGGGCAAAGAGCCGTCCGCAACAGATGGAAGAGGGAAAAGATGAGAAAAAGAAAAGATAGTTGCCCTTTGCAGCATTGGCAGGGCCAGGGAATACATTTCCCAGACCCCTGAGAATAAACGGCTAGGGAAATGTTTGGCGCTGCTGTAAGTAAGGTTGCTGTGAAAAATTAGCTTTACCCTCCCCATGCGTACATGACAGAGGAAAAAGACTGGAAGGAAACACAAAAATGTTAGTAGGGTTTGTCTCGAAGTAGTAAACTTGTTGGTCATTTCTAGTCTCTTCCATATACATGTCTGCAGATTGCAAATCTGTAATGAATAGGAATGTCTTTTATTTTCAGGAAAACAAACGGAAGGAATAAATGAAGCGTGTCATACAAGTTTATAATGACAGAGAGGGACAAAAAAGTAAAGAGGCATGGGGTAGGGGTGGGGGAGGACATGAGATTATCAAAAAAGAGAGCTGTGTTTTTAACTAGCAAATATGACAGAAAAGAAGTGGACTCACAGATACAGAAAACTAACTAGTGGTTACCAGTGAGGAGGGGGGAGGGGCAATATAAGGGCTGGGGAGTGAGAGGTACCAACTTTGGGGTGTAAGATAGGCTCAAGGATGTATGGTACGACACGGGAATATAGCCAATAATTTGTAATAACTGTAAATGGAAAGTAACCTTTAAAAATTGTATAATTTTTTTTTTTAATTTTTTAAAAGAGAGCTGTGTTTTTAAGAAGAGAGCAAATGAAAATTTGGTGGGTTAACCATTCATGAGACCCTATTTCCTGGGAGGCTGGGGTCAGAATTTGCCACTGCAAATAGCAAACAAGGCTGCAGTCTATATTTTAACCTTTTTTTCTTGCAGTGTTGACACTGGCTTTTCCAGTGTTTTGGAACCTGGGAATTGCTATGTGATAGCAAACACAAATAAATCACTAAGGAATGTTGATGCAAATGCTCTAGCAAAAGAACCTAGCGTTGAGCACAGACCTACAGAAACCAAAACAAAACCAAGGAGGTGCTTATATTTCATAAAACATCACTTGTCAGTATTTTTCCAATCTAAAAATACATGCAACCTCATACTGGATGTCATGGATTTCGAAGAGGCGATCCCAGATGTCAGAGTTAAAATTTTCCTACAACGTTCAAAATGCTTCCTATGGCAAAACTATGACAGTTAACACCCCTGGGGAAGGACAGGCTTTCCATGCGGGAAAACCTCCTCTTTCACTAGGCCAAGGTCAGTGCTTCTTTCCTTCTATCTGCCTCTACCTCTGGTCTGCTGGCATAGACCCACTCAGGGAACACAGAATAGCAATCGCACCCTGTTGCTTTATCCTTAGAGGTCTTCCCATGGGGCCTGGCTGCCACAGGAAAACTGTCATGAAGAAATCTATCATCAACCCTGTCCAGATAGAGGATGTGGAACTTTTAGAGAAAACAGCTAAAGAGCTACCATTAAAACTCCTTGTGAATATAGCCAATATTTTACAATAACTATAAATGGAGTATAACCTTTCAAAATTGTGAACTACATTGTACACCCGTAACTTATACAGAACTGTACAGCAAATGTACTTCAACAAAAAACTGTTAAGAGGTTAGATCTCGTGTTAAGTATTCTATTTTTTTTAAACAGTAACAAAATAAATAAATAAATGTGTATATATATATTTCTTTTTGGCAGCATATAGTTGGGTCTTGCTTTTTAATCCAGTCTTACCATCTCTGTTTAGATCATTTACTTTTTAAAATTTTCCCATAAATATGGTTTTTTTTTCTTATTAGTCATCCATTTTATACACATCAGTGTATACATGTCAATCCCAATCGCCCAATTCATCACACCACCACCCCCACCCCCTGCTGCTTTCCCCCCTTGGTGTCCATACGTTTGTTCTCTACATCTGTGTCCCTATTTCTGCCTTGCACACTGGTTCATCTGTATCATTTTTCTACATTCCACATATATGCGTTAATATACGATATTTGTTTTTCTCTTTCTGACTCCTTTCACTCTGCATGACAGTCTCTAGATCCATCCACGTCTCTACAAATGACCAAATTTTGTTCCTTTTTATGGCTGCGTAATACTCCATTGTATATATGTACCACATTTCTTTATCCATTTGTCTGTCGATGGGCATTTAGGTTGCTTCCATGACCTGGCTATTGTAAACAGTGCTGCAATGAACATTAGGGTGCACGTGTCTTTTTGAATCATGGTTTTCTCTGGGTACATGCCCAGGAGTGGGACTGCTGGGTCAGATGGTAATTCTATTTTTAGTTTTTTAAGGAACCTCCATACTGTTCTCCATAGTGGCTGTATCAATTTACATTCCCACCAACAGTGCAAGAGGGTTCCCTTTTCTCCACACCCTCTCCAGCATTTGTTGTTTGTAGATTTTCTGATGATGCCCATTCTAACAGGAGTGAGGTGATACCTCACTGTAGTTTTGATTTGCATTTCTCTAATAATTAGTGATGTTGAGCAGCTTTTCATGTGCCTCTTGGCCATCTGTATGTCTTCTTTGGAGAAATATCTATTTAGGTCTTCTGCCCATTTTTTGACTGCGTTGTTTGTTTTCTTAATATTGAGCTGCATGAGCTGTTTATATATTTTGGAGATTAATCCTTTGTCTGTGGATTCATCTGCAAATATTTTCTCCCATTCTGAGGGTTCTCTTTTCGTCTTGTTTATAGTTTCCTTTGTGGTGCAGAAGCTTTTTAAGTTTCATTAGGTCCTATTTGTTTATTTTTGTTTTTATTTCCATTACTCTAGGAGGTGGGTCAAAAAAGATCTTGGTGTGATTTATGTCAAAGAGTGTTCTTCCTATGTTTTCCTCTAAGAGTTTTATAGTGTCCAGTCTTACATTTAGGTCTTTAATCCATTTTGAGTTTATTTTTGCGTATGGTGTTAGGGAGTGTTCTAATTTCATTCTTTTACATGTAGCTGTCCAGTTTTCCCAGCACCACTTTTTGAAGAGACTGTCTTTTCTCCATTGCATATCCTTGCCTCCTTTGTCATAGATTAGTTGACCATAGGGGCGTGGGTTTATCTCTGGGCTTTCTATCCTATTCCATTGATCTATATTTCTGGTTTTGTGCCAGTACCATATTGTCTTGATTACTGTAGCTTTGTAGTATAGTCTGAGATCAGAGAGTCTGATTCCTCCAGCTCCGTTTTTTTCCGTCAAGATTGCTGTGGCTGTTCGGGGTCTTTTGTGTCTCCATACAAATTTTAAGATTTTTTGTTCTAGTTCTGTAAAAAATGCCATGGGTAATCTGATAGGGATTGCATTGGATCTGTAGATTGCTTTGTGTAGTATAGTCATTTTCAGAATATTGATTCTTCCAATCCAAGAACATGGTATTTCTCTCCATCTGTTTGTGTCATCTTTGATTTCTTTCATCAGTGTCTTATAGTTTTCTGAGTACAGGTCTTTTACCTCCTTAGGTAAGTTTATTCCTAGGCATTTTATTCTTTTTGTTGCAGTGGTGAATGGGATTGTTTCCTTAAATTCTCATTCTGATCTTTCATTGTTACTGTATAGGAATGCAAGAGATTTCTGTGCATTAATTTTGTATCTTGCAACTTTACCAAATTCATTGATTAGCTCTAGTAGTTTTCTGGTGGCATCTTTAGGATTCTCTATGTATAGTATCATGTCATCTGCAAACAGTGACAGTTTTACTTCTTCTTTTCCAATTTGTATTCCTTTTATTTCTTTTTCTTCTCTGGTTGCTGTGGCTAGGACTTCCAAAACTATGTTGAATAAGAGTGATGAGAGTGGACATCCTTGTCTTATTCCTAATCTTAGAGGAAATGCTTTCAGTTTTTCACCATTGAGAATGATGTTTGCTGTGGGTTTGTCGTATATGGCCTTTATTATGTTGAGGTAGGTTCCCTCTGTCCCACTTTCTGGAGAGTTTTTTTCATAAATGGGTGTTGAATTTTGTCAAAAACTTTTTCTGCATCTATTGAGATGGTCATATGGTTTTTATTCTTCAGTTTGTTAATATGGTGTATCACATTGATTGATTTGACTATATTGAAGAATCTTTGCATCCCTGGGATAAATCTCACTTGATCATGGTGTATGATCCTTTTAATGTGTTGCTGGATTCTGTTTGCCGGTATTTTGTTGAGGATTTTTGCATCTATGTTCATCAGTGATATTGGTCTATAATTTTCTTTCTTTGTAGGATCTTTGTCTGGTTTTGGTATCAGGGTGATGGTGGCCTCTTAGAATGAGTTTGGGAGTGTTCCTTCCTCTGCAATTTTTTGGAAGAGTTTCAGAAGGATGGGTATTAGCTCTTCTCTAAATATTTGATAGAATTCACCTGTGAAGCCATCTGGTCCTGGACTTTTGTTTTTTGGAAGATTTTTAATCATAGTTTCAATTTCATTACTTGTGATTGGTCTGTTCATATTTTCTATTTCTTGCTGGTTCAGTCTTGGAAGGTTATACCTTTCTAAGAATTTGTCCATTTCTTCCAGGTTGTCCATTTTATTGGTATACAGTTGCTTGTAGTAGTCCCTTATGATGCTTTGTATTTCTGCGGTGTCTATTGTAACTTCTCCTTTTTCATTTCTAATTTTACTGATTTGAGTCCTCTCTTTTTCTTGATGAGTATGGCTAAAGGTTTATCAATTTTGTTTATCTTCTCAAAGAACCAGCTTTTAGCTGTATTGATCTTTGCTATTGTTTTGTTTCTATTTCATTTATTTCTGCTCTGATCTTTATGATTTCTTTCCTTCTACTAACTTTGGGTTTTGTTTGTTCTTTCTCTCCTTCCTTTAGGTGCAAGGTTAGATTGTTTATTTGAGATTTTTCTTGTTTCTTCAGGTAGGATTGTATTGCTATAAACTTCCCTCTTAGAACTGCTTTTGCTGCATCCCATACGTTTTGGATCGTCATGCTTTCATTGCCATTTGTCTCTAGGTATTTTTTGATTTCTTCTTTGATTTCTTCAGTGATCTCTTGGCTATTTAGTAACGTATTGTTTAGCTTCCATGTGTTTGTGTTTTTTACATTTTTTTCCCTGTAATTGATTTCTAATCTCATAGCATTGTGGTCAGAAAAGATGCTTGATATGATTTCAGTTTTCCTAAATTTGCCAAGGCTTGATTTGTGACCCAAGATGTGATCTATTCTGGAGACTGTTCCATGCGCACTTGAGAAGAAAGTGTAGTCTGTTGTTTTCGCATGGAATGTCCTATAAATATCAATTAAATCTATCTGTTCTATTGTGTCATTTAAGGCTTGTGTTTCCTTATTAATTTTCTGTCTGGATGATCTGTCCATTGGTGTAAGTGAGGTGTTAAAATCTCGCATTATTATTGTGTTACTGTCGATTTCCTCTTTTACAGCTGTTAGCACTTGCCTTATGTATTGAGGTGCTCCTATGTTGGCTGCATATAATTGTTATATCTTCTTCTTGGATTGATCCCTTGATCATTATGTAGTGTCCTTCCTTGTCTCTTGTAACATTCTTTATTTTAAAGTCTATTTTAACTGTTATGAATATTGCTACCCCAATTTTCTTTTGACTTCCATTTGCATGGAAAATCTTTTTCCATGCCCTCACTTTCAGGCTGTATGTGTCCCTAGGTCTGAAGTGGGTCTCTTGTAGACAGCATATATATGGGTCTTGTTTTTGTATCCATTCTGTGAGCCTCTGTCTTTTTCGTTGGAGCATTTAATCCATTCACATTTAAGGTAATTATAGATTAAGTATGCTCTTATTACCATTTTCTTAATTGTTTGGGGTTTGTTTTTGCAGGTTGTCTTCTTCTCTTGTGTTTCCCACTTAGAGAAGTTCCTTTAGCATTTGTTGTAGACCTGGTTTGGTGGTGCTGAATTCTCTTAGCTTTTGCTTGTCCGTAAAGCTTTCGATTTCTCTGTTGAATCTGAATGAGATCCTTGCCAGGTAGAGTCATCTTGGTTGTAGTTTCTTCCCTTTCATCACTTTAAATATATTATGCCATTCCCTTCTGGCATATAGAGTTTCTGCTGAGAAATCAGCTGTTAACCTTATGGGAGTTCCCTTGTATGTTATCTGTCATTTTTCTCTTGTTGCTTTTAATAATTTTTCTTTGTCTTCAATTTCTGTCAATGATTCCTACATGTCTTGGGGTGATTCTCCTTGGGTTTATCCTGCCTGGGACTCTCTGTGCTTCCTGGACTTCGTGGCTATTTCCTTTCCCATGTTACGGAAGTTTTCAACTATAATCTCTTCAAATATTTTCTGGGGTCCTTTCTCTCTCTCTCTTCTGCTTCTGGAACCCCTATAATGCAAATGTTGGTGCACTTACTATTGTCCCAGAGGTCTCTTAGGCTGTCTTCATTTCTTTTCATTCTTTTTTCTTTATTCTGTCCCACAGCAGTGAATTCCACCATTCTGTCCTGCAGGTCACTTATCCGTTCTTCTGCCTCAGTTATTCTGCTATTGATTCCTTCTAGTGTATTTTTCATTTCAGTTATTGAATTGTTCATCTCTGGTTTTTTTGTTCTTTAATTCTCCGCCTCTGCAGGAGACCCTCCAACACTAGCAGGTAGGTCTGGTTCAGTCTCCCCTGGGGTCACTGCTCCTTCCCCCTGGGTCCTGATGCACACACTGCTTTGTGTGTGCCCTCCAGGAGTGGAGTCTCTCTTGTCTCCCAGACCTGTCGAAGTCCTGCAATCAAATCCCGCTAGCCTTCAAAGTCTGATTTTCTGGGAATTCCTCCTCCCATTGCCAGACTCCCAGGTTGGGAAGCCTGACGTGGGGCTCAGAATCTTCACTCCAGTGGGTGGACTTCTGTGGTATAAGTGTTCTCCAGTTTGTGAGTCACTCACCCAGTGGTTATGGGATTTGATTTTATTGTGATTGCACCCCTCCTACCATCTCATTGTGGCTTCTCCTTTGGATGTGGGGCATCTTCTTTGGTGAGTTCCAGTGTCTTCCTGTCGAAGACTGTTCAGCAGTTAGTTGTGATTTGATGCTCTCGCAAGAGGGAGTGAGCGCACATCCTTCTACTCTGCCATCTTGAACCAATCTCGATATATTTTAAAGTTTCGTGTTAAGTATTCTTAACATGAATAAATTCTAACAGTGAAATAAAATTTTTAAATATACCATGTTCATATTAACAGTATTATAAATAATTTGCTTACTACAGAAAACCAATAAGAAGAAAATAAAAATCACTCATAATTACCCCCCCCCAACAACAACAACAAAAACTCCTTGTGAATTTTCCCTCTCAAGACACTTCTAATCTAGCCTCATATGTTAGGTTTTGAAGAAAGCAGTATCATTAAAAAAGAAAATAGAGTTGGGGGACGTTAAGGTTAGGCTTAAGGGTTCATGAAATTCAGACTCCACACATTTCAATTAAATGGTACATTGACCCATGTACCAAACTGTACTGAAATCTGCTCCAAGTCCCATTTGTCAAGTTTTATCTGCCAGCATTTGGATTCAAGATGACAGACAGAGTTATAAATCCAATTCAAGATGACACTTATACTGAGCAGTATACCTAGTTTCATCAAAATCAGTTAGCATCCTTAACAGCTGAACATATGATAGACCAAAAAGACAGTTAAAAAGGAAAATGGTATGTCAACTAGTTGAAGCAGGAATTGTTCTTCAATTGTGCTTAAATTAAAATTTATTTGTGTGTCTACTCATTCATTTAGCAAATATTTATTGAGCACCTACTTTATGTCATGTACTGCAGGAAAAGCCAGGGATATGCAAATCACAGGGCAAAGTCTTTGCTCTTGTAGACCTTATATTATGGTGGGGAGGTGAGGGAATAATTAAATAAAATCACTAAAAACTGAGATTAGAGCCATCATGGAACTAAAAAGCAAGGTATGATAGAGAAAAATAAGGAAAGCCTACTTTAGACAGGGTTGCAGGGAAGCCTCCTCCAAAGGGACATATTTAGGTTGACATGGAAGGATGGGATGGAAGCAGCCACGTTAAGAGCCCAGGAAGAGTGCTCCACACAAAAGAAAGAGCAAACCCCAAGGTCTTAAGTAGGACCTGTCGTGGTCACGGACAGACTAAGGATGGGAGGGTGAGGAGGAGAGGCAGAGCAAGCCCACCATGACTCACAGTGTTAAATGGTTACTGGTGGTATTAAGAGCAACACTGGGGCTTCCCTGGTGGCACAGTGGTTGGGAATCTGCCTGCTAATGCAGGGGACACGGGTTCGAGCCCTGGTCTCGGAAGATCCCACATGCCGTGGAGCAACTAGGCCCGTGAGCCACAACTACTGAGCCTGCGCGTCTGGAGCCTGTGCTCTGCAACAAGAGAGGCCACAATAGTGAGAGGCCCACACACCGTGATGAAGAGTGGCCCCCGCTTGCCGCAAATAGAGAAAGCCCTAGCACAGAAACGAAGGCCCAACACAGCAATCAATCAATCAATCAATAAATCTTTAAAAAAAAAAAAAAAAAAAAGAGTAACACTGTCTGGGAATTCCCTGGTGGCCCAGTGGTTAGGACTTGGCACTCTCACTGCCAGGAGCCCAGGTTTGAACCCTGGTTGGGGAACTAAGATCCCACAGGTCACGCGGCCAAAAAAGAAAAAAAAAGTTAACACTGTCAGAATCATTTGTGTGGATTATGCAAAATGGGAGACATTGTGCCTGAAAGGAAACTACGCATTTTGCCTTTCTTCTCTTTAAGGGTTTTCCACTCACACATTAAATAATACCTAACAGCTCATACATTTCACTTTCTTTGGAAAATTACCACTATTAAATATTATCATCAGCCTCACTAAGGAAATTTTAAGTGTGATACATAGTCCTTTAATGCATTTAGCACCTAAGCGTATACACTTCCCACCACAGAAGATGGAAGAGTCCTCCATCAAATCAGTTAACTCCAAAAGCAGTCAGGTATTTACTGCATGGCCTATGGAGCAAATGGCTCTTGGGTACTTCAGCCCTGTGGTGCTGCAGAAGCCATCGGATCTCCATGAAAGCTTGTCACATTCGAGATGTACCCAATCTGCTCCGTGGATACAGGTCAATCCTCAGAGAGACAAAAGGACGTGCCCGATTATACAAAGCATCCTTCCATTTCCCAATCACCAGAAAAGTTGTAAATTTTATGAAATTCCAACCTTATAGTTCTCTTGATTGCTTTTAAGCTATTTGGAAAATAAAATGGATTGCAGGAGAGTTTTCCTAACTAGCTCAGTGATCTTTCCTTGTCATGTCAGGTTGAAAGAATTCACCATTTGACTAAAGGTCAATGTTCTAGAAGTATTTATGGGTGACTAAAAGGGGAAGACTATTAGGGAAATACTTTTTCATTACCCTCACTATTGCACAGTTAGTTACATGAGGTACTAGACACACCTGTGCTACATCCTTACCCTCCCTTCCATGTTCACGAACCCATGGGTTACGTTCCTAGGTAGGGGGGTTCTTCTTATAACGAATTTAAGGATACCCCTTTCGAAGAAATGACTAAATGTTGGTTACATTTTAAATTGTGCATGATTTTAGTTCTCTCTGAGCAATGTTTGATGGATATGTCTTTTAAAAATAGTCAAACGGCCTAACCTTTTAGCAATAAAACTGTGTGCAATAAAAATGCCGGAGGGTACCCGTTACCAAACTGTCATAGGCTGGAGAATTATTAGACCCCATAATTCTGTAGTGCAAATCCAAATTTGTAGATTTTTTTTCAAGTAGAAAGAAATCCAGGAAATTAAATGGAAAGACCTGTAGTAATGAAATATTAAATGCAATTTCAAGTGCACAAAAAGGTCAGAAGCCAAAAAAAGAAAAAAAAAAGATCTCAGGAACAACATTACTTTTCTTATACCTCATGTATGCCTGAGTTTAAACAGCCCTAGAAACCAGCCAGACCCAGACGCGGGGAGTGGTGGGGATGCACGGGAAAGGTAGGAAGAAGCAGCCCAGAACAGGAAAAAGTAAGAACTAAGAGTAACGAAAAGAAGTCAGATAGAAAATATTTCATTTGTTTTCAATTTCCAAAGTTGAAGTCATACTGCATCAACATACATCAACACCAGCAGAAAGGCATAAAAGCAAAAGCAAAAGTACCGGACTTCAACCATGATGTGCCCATACTACCCAAAGTTCAGTCTGATTCTTGGTTCTTTGCACTGTTACAGACCTGGGCTCCTGTTCTTAACCTCAGCATAACTGTACTTCAATTCTGGCCAAAGAGAACATGTCTCATAGGATGGTTTGGTGGGCATTTGGACTCAGTCAGTTGAGATGTGTCTACATGAAGAGGACTACTATTGGACGCAGTCACTGGAAACCTACAGCTTCAGCTGCAGAACTGGCAGTAATAATTCATTTTAGTAATGTGTATTTAGGAAGGGATAGGGGAGATCCAGAGAAACGTTACAGGCAATATTTTAAAATAAAAATCATTGTGTGAATAAAAGTGTCAAATGTTAATATCAGGACACTGTGAGTTTAGGCAGGACACGTTGTTCATGTGGAATATTGTTTCAAGATGCACACAGGGTAAATCCTTATTTTCATACCTGGCTAACTCTCCAGGTCCAATTCTCACACAGTCTGTACACTCTATTTTTTTTAACTTTTTATTTTATGTTGGAGTACAGTTGATTAACAATGTTGTGTTAGTTTCAGGTGTACAACAAAGTGATTCATTTATACATATACATGTATCTGTTCTTTTTCAAATTCTTTTCCCAATTAGGTTGTTACAGAATATTGAGCAGAGTTCCCTGTGCTACACAGTAGATCCTTCTTGCTACATCCATTTTAAATATAGCAGTGTGTATACTCTTTCTTTAAATAAGCTACAGAAATCAGATGATCTGTAATTTATGATTGTTACACCTTTAAAACCATAACAACACGTGATGAAATCTATTTCTTTAGAATATCCATCTGTGTGGTTGCAATGCTGGATGGCAGAAAGAAAGATTTATATTTATGGCCAATTTTTATTTATTCTCACCTATTTATAAATTGAGCTACAACTTCAATAGCCATGGTTAAAAAGAATAATGTCATTCTTAACCACTGCCTTTGACTATAAAAACAATTTCACCATAACAGATAGCACTAAAACACTCCAAGAATAATCTATAAATGAATCCTGAATTACCAGTCTAAAGATGGTGGTTATAAATGATTACATGAAAGCGTTGATGTTACTTTGAAATTCTTAAAGTATGTCTGTGGATTTTCGTATTTTATATGTAACAATTTTATGAAGTGATTTTGCCGTTACATAATAGCTTTCATCTTCAAAGCACTTCACAAATATGAACTAGTTACATGAAAAGCTATATTACTGCAAAATCAGAAAATGGAAAAGCTAAGGTTCTCCTAGTAACAGTCACTCTCACACATTCTATATGTTTAATCTACAACAAAGGTTATGTATTTAAAACATGTTTCATTATAAATACTGTTAACAAAACCATCTAAAGGGTTAACAGAGCTTTCACTACACCAGGCAGCTATTACTATCCATAAAAATCTCCCTTTTATGGAATTTATAAATTTGAAGAAATTAGACTTGTATTATGGTAGACCTTCTTTGTCCCCTTCTTCTAGTTCATGAAATCTGTTAAATATCAGTAAAAAGTGATGTTCAACAAAGCTTTATCACAATAAAATTGAAAAAAAAATAAACACTTCATGAAGAATGGTTAACTAAATTATGGTATGTTTATGTGATATAATATTATCAAATATAATACAGCCATTAAAAATTATGTTTTTCAAGAATATTTAAATACGTGAGGAAATTTGCACAATATATTAGTTTTTTGAGGGCTACAAGATTATCTATATCCTATCATGCCAATTTTATAAAAGAAATAATTATATACAGGCACATAAGCAAATTGGATGAAATAAATATGGGTAATGGGGCATTGTGATTTTATTTCCTTCCTTAGACTTTATTATTTAAATTTTTGACAATATGATATATATTTTAATGGGACATATATGTTATTTAAAGGAAAACAAAACCACAATCCTTGGCTCCAAGAACTCACACTCTACTGGAGAGGTAGAAAATGTCCGTCAGTGTCATAATCTCTTTGAGAGTGAGAGCTCAGAGGACCATGGGAGTAGCCCAAGGTAGAGGTTCAGAATAGAAGGAGGAGAACTTTGAACTGGGTCTTGCAAGGTAAGCAGGTATTTAATAATAACAGAGAGAGCAGTCTAGACAGAACATATACAAAGGCCCATGTATGAGACACATGGAAACAACAAGAAAAATAAAGAGCTTTCCTGGGGCAAAGAATATGGACAGGAATCCTAGAAGATGATGCCGGTGATGGCACATGCTAGATCATAAAAGACCTTGCATATTATGGAAAAGGATCTGACTTCAATCTTTACACACAATGGGTAGACCCTGCTGGAAAAGGGGATGTGGAGAGGGGTTAAGTAGAGAGGAGTTCTTTAGGTCACTGGCTGCAGCAAGCAAATAATTGGAGGAAGGCAATATTAGAGCCAGGGATGCGGGGTAGGAGATTCTGATAGGCTTTTCCCTCAAAGAACAGTGGAGAAGAAAGGAGAGAAGGGGTTCCACAGATAGTTAGGAAATAGAATCAATATAATTTAGTAGCCAGATAGATGTGAATGAATGAAAAAAAAAGTGTCCAAGGTAATTCCCAGGATTCTAGATGGAATAAGTGAGTGGTACCATTACCTTAATAAAGTGGATCTGGGCACAAAGCCAGTGAGTTTGATTTGGGACATGTAGAATTAAAGGGGACTCCAGATATTCAGATACGAATACATGGAAGGCTCCATGGATTCGTACACAAGTCACAGGTGAAGGATAGAAGAACAGACTTGAGAACACTCAGCTTATAGGTCCGTGCTTAAAAAATTAGGAGTGGATGGAATCACCCTAGAAGACTGGGCAAAGTGAGAAGCCTGGAAATTGGGGAAACATCATATACTTGGGGACAGGCACAAAGAGCCAGCAAAAATAACCAAGATGGAATGGTCATGGAAGCTGAGAAGCAGAGATTTTCAAGAGGGAGTGAAAGGCTATGGAGGTCAAACAGAAAAAGGCCAAAATGCATCATTTAGGTTTGACAATAAGAATGCTCATTTGACAACTGCTGCAGCGGTTTCAGTGGGTGGTATGAACAGAAGCTTATAAGAGATCACAGAATGATTCAGATTTAAGGGGAACCTGAGCATAGGACTCCTTCCACAAACTTAGCTATGAACTGAAGAAGAAAGGGAGCACTAAAACTAGAGATGAACGTAGAACTAGAAAAGAAGGGCATTGATGATTTATGGATAGATGACTAGCAACAATCGCAGTAATGATTACCCAGGAAATAGTCACCTTTTTTCACCTAATAAAAATATAGTCATACATAGACAGATGGCCAAAAGACACATGAAAAGATACTCAACATCGCTAATTATTAGAGAAATGCAAATCAAAACCACAATGAGGTATCACCTCACACTGCTCAGAATGGCCAACATCAGAAAGTCTACAAATAATAAATGCTGGAGAGAGTGTGGAGAAAAAGGGACCCTCCTACACTGTTGGTGGGAATGTAAATTTGTGCAGCCACTATGGAGAACAGTATGGAGGTTCCTTAAAAAACTAAAAATAGAGCTGCCATATGATCCTGCATTCCCACTCCTGGGCATGTATCTGGAGAAAATCATACTTTGAAAAGATACATGAACCCCAGTGTTCATTGCAGCTCTACAAGACATGGAAGCAACCTAAACGTCCATGGACAGATGAATGGATAAAGAATATGCGGTACACTTTCACAATGGAATATTTCCCAGCCATAAAAAAGAATGAAATAATGCCATTTGTAGCAACATGGATAGACCTAGAGATCATCATACTAAGTGAAATAAATCAGAAAGAGAAAGACAAATATCATATGATATCATTTATATGTGGAATCTAAAAGGAAAAAAAAAGACACAAATGAACTTATTTCCCAAACAGAAAGAGACTCACAGATGCAGAAGACAAATTTATGGTTACTAAAGGGGAAAGCGGGGTGAGGGGATGGATAAATTAGGAGGCTAGGATTAACATATACACACGACTATGTATAAAACAGATAACCAACAAGGACCTACTGTATTGCACAGGGAACTATACTCAATATTATGTAATAACCTATATGGGAAAAGAATCTGAAAAAGAATATATATATATATATATATATAACTGAATCACTGTGCTGTACACCTGAAACTTACACGATACTGTAAATCAACTATACGTCAATAAAAATTTTTTTTAATAAATAAACAAATATATATATAGACATACAGCCACAAAACAAAGATATGACAACACATGTCCAAATGTTTGCTCTAAAACATCAACATTATTCAGCTAAAATTCACACTGGCAAGATCTTTTGTCAGTGTGAAAAAATCCTGAGATCCCATTTCCAAAGTCTCACCTTAAATTTTTCTGTTACTCAGGTCATTGAAAGAGTTTACTAATATGAGGAATACAATTGATAGCTATAAATAATTTGGGACCAGCAATGAATTCATTTGGGGCTAAATTATCTACTGAATGACAAAGATGTTTTGAATTAACTGAATAACTCTTTCAACATTAAGTAGACCTAAGGTTGATTAGATAAAAATCCATTTGTGCAGTATAAACTAGTTGAAGAAGTTTGCATAGAAATTTAAGAAACTTCATTTTTGTTGTGGTTCTTACTGGGTTAGTTAATTTAATGTTAGGAACTTTAACCCATATTGGGGTCAAAGTCTATACCATTCTTTCCTTCAATTCACCTAAAAATATCTAATTCACTCTATGTGTAAGATCCACAAAAAGATTCATGATTCATTATTTCTAACCCAATAATTCTGCTCTTAGGAATTTATCATATGATATAATAGGGGAAAAATGCTATTTGCACAGATGTATTCACTAGGATATTATCCAGAAGAACAAAAACATGGAAACAACCTAAAAATTCAACAATGGGGAGAAAACCACATCAATTACGGACATTTACTTAATGGAATCATATACAGTCATTAATTGCGTGAAACAAAGCTGAATAAGATTGTTCACTTTGGGGGGGGGGGGAAGATTGTTCACTTTGCATTATATGACTGCAATCATATAATTATAAATTATGTGTGCAAACCAAAAAATTCTTAAAGGTAATATAATACACACACATACACACACACACACACACACAGCTATGCTGTAGAAATAAGAAAGATTTTTGTTTCTTTTTTGAAATTTTTTTTTAATGTTCCTATAAGAACTTTCAGAAGTTAAGAGAAAGGAAGACAGGGGAGAGAGGGAGGGAGGAAAAAGGAAGGAAGGAAGAAGGAAGAGGAGAACATAACTGAAGATCAAAATTAGTGGAAAGGAAAGTCCTAAAACAGAAAAAAAGAATTCTAAAATGTATCTTGACATATTTGCAAACTATTGGTTGACTGTGACTCACTTGCAGATTCTCAAGTCCTGTCTAGAACTGATACAAGGTTAAATGGAGTTACCCACTTGCACATATGACTCATATAAATGATACAGATGGGTACCCTGTCATCACTAGAGTCAGAATCTATAAATGTTAAATATATATTTTTTTGACCAATTTTACTGAAAACAAAGAAAGAAAGATGGCAGACAGTTCCAGCATAAGTAAACTGTTGGTGTAGTGCTAAAGTTTTCAGGTTTCACTGCATTCTTAGTTGAATATTATTTACAACAAACTTAATTTTATTTTTTAAATATTTTCAGTAAAATTTTGAATATGCTCAAATAACGACACTAAGATAGAGTCGGGTTAGCCTGAAGTAGCTAACAGGCCTTGCTTCAGTTTTAAGCAATTTAGATTAACAAAGGCTACTTCTCAACATTTCCATGAGAACTGAACTTCTTAACGTCTATAATAATGCTTCAGAAAACAATTAGTTATTTTGCTTACAATTTCAAAGGCCTGTAATAGTCAGAAGGGGGACTCCGGAGTCAGAGGGGTTTGAATTCCAGTTCCAACATTATTAGCTTGGAGACCCTCAGTGAGTTACCAGAATGCTCTGTGCCACTGGTTCCTCATTTACAAAATGGGGATGAAAGTAGTATCTCTCTCATGAGGTCTTGTGAATATTAAGTGAGATTAATGTATGTAGAGTACTTAGAGATATGCCTGGAACATAATAAGCACACAGATAATGTTAGCTGTTATTATTATTAGATATTGCAATGATACACAGAAGCATCAATGCTCTGGCCGTGAGGGAGCCTGCATTTATTAACATTAATAATAATGACATAAATAAGGATAATGGTAACTACTAGTATACCTTTCACAGGCATGTCATCATTTCCATGTATTAACTCTTCTGATTTCACTCTGACTCTGTAAGACAGGTTTTAGACACATTATATAGCTCAAGCAACTGAGGTCCAGGAGAGCAATGCAATTGATGGATTGCCCACAAATTGGACGTTAGTAAGGGTTGAGGTAGGTTTTGCTCTAAAGCTGCAGATTAGAAGTGTCAACCCTCACAATAGGACCCAGGGAGGGGGTGGGGTATGGGGTGGGGGGGTGAAGGATTGGTTAAGAGTTTATGGCCTTCCTTTTTGCTGACAAAGCAATTTGGATAGGTTTGGAGTTTTAAATGGTATAGTAAAACTTGACTAATCATGACCCACAGTATGAATTACAAGTAACTTATTTTTTCAGAAAAATGAAAGAGCTGCCAAAAGTAGCACTACAAAAACTGTATTTTAGCAGCAATATCCTAAAAGTTCACAGAATATGATTATTCCTCAGACAAGTCCATGTTTCCAGCTTCAAAGTAAGATCAGAGTCACAAAACAGGAAGTAAGCGCTCTTTTTCCCCTCAAATTCAAATTAAGAGAAGACTGCTGTTTGAAAATACCCATGCTTGCAATAAGAAGGTAGGATTTTTAGCAATTTATATAATAAATTCTGGCTCCTTTTATTCATTACTTTACACAACCAGATGTATTTTTATTAGTTTTGGTCTCACATAAAAACATATGTTTACCGTGGAGAATTATGAAAAAGAAAGTGAAAAAATCATCCTAAATTCCACAAACTTCAAAATAAATAATCTTAATGTTGTAATGTTTTGTAGATGCGTGATATGCATATGTGTACAACCGCTTATTTACATGCCCCCAATATAAAATTTTATTTCCAACTTCTTGCAGCTCATAACTTCTTAATGTCACACAAAAACCACTTCTTCTGTTGTTGGGATACTATATATGCAGTTTTGTCTGGCTTGCTTTTCATTTAAAATTATATCAAGAGCATTTCCCATGTTATTAAATGTTGTTTGAAAAGGTATTTTTCCTGACTTTTTAGATTTGGATACCTCACCTTTTAAAAATAGCACATAGATTCAAGAATGTTCTGCAACTCAAAACTCTACGACATAATATAGAGATCTAAGTTTCATGACCCCCTGCTAACTCCAGTTAACACATGTTAAATTATCTAAAGCAACTTAGGAATTTAATAATTTTACCTTAAAATATCATGTTTGCATGATAAACTCCTCATGTTTGCATTTTAACAGACCTCTTTTGGGTACTTCAAATCTTTTGGCTAGAACAGCTTTCCTTAGCTTTATGATTTTCCCTGCCTAGAAAGTAAAGGTAAAGGTAAAAATTATTATGAAGTTCATATGCCCTTATCTATTGTGACTGGAAGCCTTGTTAAGGGCAGAGACCACTTCTCAATCCATCTCTATGTCTTCTTCAATGCCTTAAAAAATTCATTGCACCAGACTGTTACCACTTTTCTAAAATACGTGCCCAGGTGAATATTGTGCATAATATTGTACTGTGAAACCAGTGAACAGGTATATACACAAAACAATGATCTCTCTAAACTCTGAGTTTGACTTGGCCATACCTCATCACAAGAGGGGCATTACACAGGTATTCAGTTCATATATATCTCCGACTACCCATCCAAATAAAGTTGGGTCATCTTCACCAAGAAATCGTTTCCCTGGTGGGGGTAAACACACATCTAAACCCACAAAAATTCTATTAGCACCTGTTATGTTGTAACACAATGATGAACACTTTTCTTCCAATTTGCTAGCTCCCCAACTAAAGAAAGGCTTTGCCGGTTCTGGTTGGCATTCGAGCTGTGTGTAGTAGATATGCTGATTTTTAAAAAAGAAAGAAAAAGAACTACAATAATGATGTGATCTCCTGAGAATATATTTATTTCTGCAGTATAAAACAAAATTAAATTCTTCAATCTCAAAAACTATTAAAAGGTTGTATTTAAAATGCATGAAGCATTAAAAAGACATCAAAATTAAAATAATCTCATAAATCTCTTCATTTAAAAGACTTATTAGAATACAGATCAAGGCAGAAAACAGCTGCCCGGCACTCCGGAGTAGTAAATTATGACTGTTTTAACTTTTTTTCATTTTCATCATTGAAAATTCTTTTCCAGAATAATTGTATTGCTGTAGCAAGACCAACTGTCCCATATATTTAACGTGTGAATAGTAAATTGCTTTCAATGGACTCTGAAACAGATCTGCTGTAAATTCTTTCAAAGATCAGCAGGGGGCTTCCCTGGTGGCGCAGTGGTTGAGAATCTGCCTGCCAATGCAGGGGACATGGGTTCGAGCCCTGGTCTGGGAAGATCCCACATGCCGCGGAGCGATTAGGCCCGTGACCCACAATTGCTGAGCCTGCGCGTCTGGAGCCTGTGCTTCGCAGCAAGAGAGGCCGCGATAGTGAGAGGCCCGCGCACCGCAATGAAGAGTGGCCCCCGCCTGCCACAACTAGAGAAGGCCCTCGCACAGAAACGAGGACCAAACACAGCCATAAATAAATAAATAAATAATTTAAAAAAAAGATCAGCAGGCCACAGGGTCGTACCCTGGCAAAGGATACAGAAGATACAAGCAGAAATTAGCTTTTAATGTAAAATTGATCAAATTAATTACTATTCCAATTTGGTTTGCCAGAGCACTAGGGATACCCTAGGAAAACCTGATAGCATAAAGAGGTTTTTTTTTGGCCGTTCCCTTCTTCCCTAGATCTGCCAGCTAAAACCCAAGAAAAAGTCAGCACAGCAAGGACAGTCAGATGTGTCCAATTGCCATCAATTATTAAAACCGGACTCTCTTTTGTAAATGACTGACAGCTAGAGGAAGTTTTGTTTTTTAAGAAAGATTCTCACTCCACAGACCATTCTCACTCCACAGACCATCATGTGTCAGTCTTGATTGTACTAGAGCATTCCTTGGAGTACAATTAAACTATCATGTTGATTGCACCTCAATGCCGTTGAAGCCTAAGGGGAGGAAAAGAAAAGCCAGATGGCTAACCACGAGGCCTGTGATCCCCCTCGTGATACTCTTCAACAATATACTAGGAACTGAGCCGAGCTATTGTTGATGGAAACAGCCAGGTATGCTTTGAAAGTCTTAGAAGATAAAAGGTGTGTTGCCATAGAGCTGCCTCCCATTTTTATCCACCTCCCCTTCCTCAGATGCACTCTGACCTCATTCCTCCTCCACAGAGACAAGATTAGTAAACAGTGGGCTTTATTAGGAGCTGTTTAGAACACCATTAATCCAACTTAATTGATGGTGTAGTGGTACCAGGTCTTTTTCTGCTTTCTCTTTCCAGAAGACAACATTGGTAGCAGAATTGGACTTCTTTCCAGAAACAGCACCTATCTTTGTAATTCTGTACACTTTCCCATCGCCTTGGCTGATGCAGGCTGAGCAAAGCTTCTTATCTAAGACTCTGAAAAGGATAACAGGACTGCTCAAGTATAAAAACTGCAAGTACTTTATTTATCTCTCTTTCTTTCTGCTTAGATTACCATTATCTCTGGTCACTGAATTTTGTCTTTTGGGCTTCAAATGGAGAGCGAAGTCAACCAGAAGGTACAGCTCTAAACCCAATGGAATACTGCTCCATCAGCACCTGTACACACACAGACACATACACACAGAGGCTCACATACACAGACACACACACACAGAGGCACGCGCACACACACACACACACACAGGCACGCCTCCTTCCAGCCTTTCTTTGGCTTTACCCTAGGGTTAACTTCCTCATGAATAGTTTCAGATGATTCTATGATCTTCCTTGCAAAATATTTATGCTGAAAAACAATTCGGGTTATACAAGTGCCTCAGTAACTACTACTTACAGTGAAGCGGAAAGGTAAGCCGAACAAATGAGCTGTCTAACCAGGCAAGGTTTCTGCAGAATGGGGGGGAAATTGCATAAGATAATTGCTAACCTGAATTTCAAATCTATCCATTCGTTCTTTCCCATAACCACATGTAAGGCATTGAAGATACCATGGAGATGAATTGAGAAGTGGTCCCTGCCCATAAGTCTTTCAGTTATAACAGAGATGGTCATGTGAATATCTATGACAAGATTAGAATAACAAAAATACTAAATCATGTTTTAAGCAAAGTCTTATGGGCATGCACAATTAATTCTGACTACAGAAATCAGGGAAGGCTTCAAAGAGGAGAAAGCAAAGGAGATCCGTTATTAGTGAGTAGGGAAAAGAGCACTTACAATTAAGGAACAGCATGCACAGACTCACAGAGAAGTGAAGTCATCAGAAGAGATCGCTCCTGCCCACATTTTTGTCACGTGAGGACTGCATTCACAATTCTTGCTATAGCCACACACCATCTGTACTAGTATTTGCTTAACATTCTTTTTTTAATTGGATCCATTTTTACTGAAATAAATTTATTTTTTCAAAGGAAAATTTTCCGTCACTACTATAAATGGAAATCCAGTGTTGCTTGCCCCAAACACCACATAACTATAAAAGCAAATAAATGAAAACAAAACAATGAAATTCTAGCTAAATACTGTTGGAGCCTGCCCTCTCATTATCGCAAAGGGGAGCTAGTGGGGCAAGATGTTGAAGATATCCCAACATCAAACAAAGACTTTCTCCTCAAGGTTCTCTGAAGGGTTGAGAGAGAACTCTAAACTCTTCAAAATTCTAAATTCTGAAAAAATCACTCATGCGGTAACTCAGGGTTTTCAAGGCCATGTTAGGGTACCACCTAAAGTCATTCTGAATCCTTGTCCTGCACTCTGGGAAACACTGAAATAGATCAAAGACCTCACCCCACCCTAGTACGCACCATGGTATTATATATATATATATTTCTCCCTACCACCCTATCCTTTATAGAAACTAAGTCATTATTCCTGCATTTCATCAAATCTAAGTTAATATCAATTGTGAGATGCACCATTATTTTATGTGCCACTAAGAAAGAAAAATGCTGCCAATTAAATGATGATACACCATCACTTATAAGAAGCATCCAATTTCAGAGATGTTAAAATGTGGTGGGGAAATGCTTGTTTTGGGATCAATGAGACACATTATAAATCACTGTTGCTTAGAAGCAAATAATATAGAGCTTGGAAGTTAACTGGTTTTCAGAAAACAATGAAAAAGCGTATCTGGTGCAATGTCCTACTTGATGTAACTAGAATAGTAAATTGTCATCCTTTTCGGACAAGACAATATAGGACAGTGATTCAGAGCAGAGCCTGGAAGACCCTGGGTTCAAATGCTGCTTCTGTCACTTACTAGAAGTGGCACATTAAATGACTAACAAACTCCGCTGGTTCATCTGTAAATTACTCCATGTATTTTCAATATTTAAACATTTCCCCAGTGGAAAACTAAAAAAAGAACCCTGGGTATTTTCCTGCCCAGATCTGTCAGAACTGATTTTTAATGAAAGCTAAGTATCATTTGTAACTACTAGTATCAGTGCAATATAGTTGGTAAAATTTTTTTCCTCTTTTATTTTTTAGACCCAAAGAACCACAGTGCCAACTAGTTTTAGATCATCGCTGCATGCTTTACTAATGCTCACT
Source organism: Balaenoptera borealis (assembly GCF_965194805.1). Classification (NCBI taxonomy): domain Eukaryota; kingdom Metazoa; phylum Chordata; class Mammalia; order Artiodactyla; family Balaenopteridae; genus Balaenoptera; species Balaenoptera borealis. The sequence goes on along the minus strand of NC_138861.1, from coordinate 99,554,153 downwards.
TACATAGGATAGTACCTGAAGACTGGTCAGTCACAAATAGAGTTGGACCCCGTAGAGCTGGGTTCCTTTGAGTTGGTCAATTTACAACCTCAGATTCCAGTTCCTTGTGACTTTCTGTTCCAAGGCTCCTCCTGGACCCTAACAAGTCTATAAATGTGAATTGTCCTGAAGATAAAATGTGGAATGATCTACCCCAGTGTAACCCCTGGGAACAGCAAGCTGCTTCTCCTATCGTCAGAGGAGCATCTCCTTAGTTTGTGTGTTACTTGTACTAGGTACTTTCACACTACGATACAGTCTGAGCCTTGTACCAAGCCTGGGCTTTAAATAGGACAGGCGTTATTGCTGCAAATCATGGAAGTCAAAATTGAGACTCAGAGAGGTCACGACAGGATTTTCCCAAGGTCACACCATTGTGAGTAATGGAGATGGAAGGAAGCCCAAATCTGGCTCCAAATGTTCCACTCATTCCATGCTTCCACATCGTAAAAACATTTTTTTAAAGTAATTACACCATCTTGCTGTTCATCCGCGTTCTATCTTCTCGTTTCTGGCTCATGACTTGTTCTTCACCGGTCCTCCAAGCTCTCACACTAGCCCTAAATCTCTTGCTGACCTCTTGTCAGTGTCGTTGAGATGAAACAAGTTTCTGGGAGACTCAACCGTTCATCGTGCCCGCACTTTCTGGGGCTGAGTCGGGCAGACACTGGGATCTTGGTCACAAGCGTGCAGGAGACTGTTCTCAGGTAGAGCCACACGGGGCCAGGGTGACGCAGGATGCAGCCACGCCTGGAATTCCTGGGAGAGAACGAGGGTACAGTCCAAAGCCTTAGGGCAAGTGCAGGACGATGGTGAAGGCTCAGAGGCAGCTAGGCATGGAGAATGTGGTAGCTTACATGGGAGTTGCAGCCACGAATTCTAGATTTGCTTCCTCAGCCAACAAGCTGGGGAATGTTAGGCAACTTGCTTCCCCTGTTAGGTGATCTAGTAATCTCTAAGAGCAGACCCCTCTTTAAGAGTTGTTGACTCAGGACCTTTATAGTCTAGCGCCAAAGAGCCCTGATAGCGTTCTTACTAAGTGTTAAGTGCCTGTGCAGGTTTAAACGAGACAGTGTTTACAAAATGCTCTCAACTGATAGAGAGCCGAGATGGCTGTCTGTAGCGCGCCCTCTAATGGATAGGTGGTATCATCACAGCCTTCTCTATCTTGAAATAACAACAGAATACACATCTTAGTGTAAGTCTCATATTTTCCCCTCTGAGTCCTGACAAAGCAGGATTCAGGAAGCCCTGGCAATCGTTTTAGTGGTCAAAGAGCATTGCACTGCTCCCCACAGCTTGTGCTTCAAACACACTGCATGTGACTCTTCTCTGTGTCACCCCTTTCTCCATGCCCTTTCTGGTTCTTCTGATTCCTTCATAGAAAGATACTCTAATTTCTGCAATTAAAACACTGCAGAAGAATGATATTAACTCAAACATGGAACTTGTGCAAATCCTAGTCCCCATATAGTATGATGAAGAGAGCTCTTGACTACCCACCACATATACTCTCATATATCCCCTATTCCAGGACTACCAGAAACATTATTTCTGCTTTATAATTAACATGATACAGGGTCAATAACTTAATATAAATGATTAATAAACAGTTAAAAAAACAACCAAATCACTCCTTGGACTTGGAACATGAACAAAAAGTTCAGGAAAGATAAAATATAAACAGCTAATAAATAATAAAATAAAATGCCAATCCACACTAGTTATCAAAGAAGAATAAATTAAAACATGACAACTGACTGCCAATATTATAAACTTCACTATTCCCAATGCTGATGAGGGTGACATAAGATGGGCATTTCAGTACACTGTAATTGGTACAATCATCCTGAAAACAATATAGCAGAATATATCAAAAGTCTTGTTGGGACTCGTATGTACAAAACATGAGGAAATTCTTAAGGTACAATGGTCCTCTGATATCCTTTCTCCCCTTCCTCTTTAGGAATGGAATCTCCAGATTTTTTAGCTGGGCATATGTCCATTTGTAATAAAGACTATATTTCCTAGCATCCCTTGCAGCTAGGTGTGGTCCTGCAAATATATTCTAGCCTAAGAAATGGAAGTGGAGATGACTGATGCAAATTCCAAGTAAAGGCTTACTTTCTTCCTCTCTTTTCCTTCTTTCCTACAGTCTGGAATGCAGCTGGATGGCTGGAACTCCAGCAGTCATTTTAGATATTGTGGTGGTTTGAGAATGGAAGTCACATGTGATGGAGCAACAAAATAGAAACAGCTGGACCAATCACTACCAAACTTTTTAAATTCAGAAGACAAATAAAATTCTACTTTGTTTAAGCCACTGTAATTTGGAGTTTTACTTGCAGCCAATCCTAATCCCAAATAATATATGCATTAATACTGAATGTACAGCAAAATATTTGATCGAAAAAAGATGCAGAACAGTGTGTACTATGCTACCACTGTATAAAAAAGGAAAGCAAAAACATTATGTATGTGGAAGCTAGGTCCCTAATGAACCATGCCTCCCATTATCCATACCCTTACATAGACCCTTGCCACATTGAGTCTGAACTTGCCATATGACTCACTTAAACAAGCAGAAAGTGGAGAAAGTGACACTGTGCCAGCTCCTTGCCTAAGCATTAAGAAAGCCTGGCAGGGGCTTCCCTGGTGGCGCAGCGGTTGAGAATCTGCCTGCCAATGCAGGGGACACGGGTTCGAGCCCTGGTCTGGGAAGATCCCACAGGCCGCGGAGCAACTGGGCCCGTGAGCCACAATTACTGAGCCTGCGCATCTGGAGCCTGTGCTCCACAGCAAGAGAGGCCGCGATAGTGAGAGGCCCACGCACCGCGATGAAGAGTGGCCCCCACTTGCCGCAACTGGAGAAAGCCCTCGCACAGAAACGAAGACCCAACACAGCCAAAAATAAATAAATTAATTAATTAATTAAAAAAAAAAAAAACGAAAGCCTGGCAGCTTCTGCCAAGATGTTCTTTGCAAATAAATAAAAATAGGAAATAAATAAATCCCACTATAGAGGAACAGCTACATTATGGCATTTCTTTACTCTTTGTATATATTATACAGCACAATGATTGAGAAAATGCTTATTATATAGAAAGAAAATGATAGCATAAAATTATACTCATATGGAATATGTCTACTTTGTAAAAATGCATAGAATATAAGACTTGAATGAATTACATAAAGAGTACTAATATTACTTGCCCCTTACTGATTGCATAATGGTTAATTTATGAGGGCTCCTTTATTCTTTCCAAACTTCTTACAAAGAGCATGTTTTACTTTTAATTTCAATAATTCTATTTTTATTTCTAGAAGTTCTACTTGGGTGCAGCCTGTGGACCAAAAACCACAGTTACAGAAAGATAGAGAAGATGAAAAGGCAGAGGGCTATGTACCAGATGAAGGAACAAGAAAAAACCCCAGAAAAACAACTAAATGAAGTGGAGATAGGCAACCTTCCAGAAAAAGAATTCAGAATAATGATAGTGAAGATGATCCAGGACCTCGGAATAAGAATGGAGGCAAAGATTGAGAAGATGCAAGAAATGATTAACAAAGACCTAGAAGAATTAAAGAACAAACAAACAGACATGACCAATACAATAACTGAAATGAAAACTACACTAGAAGGAATCAATAGCAGAATAACTGAGGCAGAAGAACGGATAAGTGACCTGGAAGAAAGAATGGTGGAATTCACTGCTGCAGAACAGACTAAAGAAAAAAGAATGAAAAGAAATGAAGACAGCCTAAGAGACCTCTGGGACAACATTAAACGCAACAACATTCGCATTATAGGGGTCCCAGAAGGAGAAGAGAGAGAGAAAGGACCAGAGAAAATATTTGAAGAGATTATAGTCGAAAACTTCCCTAACATGGGAAAGGAAATAGCCACCCAAGTCCAGGAAGCGCAAAGAGTCCCATACAGAATAAACCCAAGGAGAAACACGCTGAGACACATAGTAATCAAAGTGGCAAAAATTAAAGACAAAGAAAAATTATTGAAAGCAGCAAGGGAAAAACGACAAATAACATACAAGGGAACTCCCATAAGGTTAACAGCTGATTTCGCAGCAGAAACTCTGCAAGCCAGAAGGGAGTGGCATGATATACTTAAAGTGATGAAAGGGAAGAACCTACAACCAAGATTACTCTACCCGGCAAGGATCTCATTTAGATTTGATGGAGAAACCAAAAGCTTTACAGACAAGCAAAAGCTAAGAGAATTCAGCACCACCAAACCAGCTCTACAACAAATGCTAAAGGAACTTCTCTAAGTGGGAAACACAAGAGAAGAAAAGGACCTACAAAAACAAACCCAAAACAATTAAGAAAATGGTCATAGGAACATACATATCGATAATTACCTTAAACGTGAATGGATTAAATGCCCCAACCAAAAGACATAGACTGGCTGAATGGATACAAAAACAAGACCCATCTATATGCTGTCTACAAGAGACCCACTTTAGACCTAGGGACACATACAGACTGAAAGTGAGGGGATGGAAAAAGATATTCCATGCAAATGGAAATCAAAAGAAAGCTGGAGTAGCTATACTCATATCAGATAAAATAGACTTTAAAATAAAGAATGTTAAAAGAGACAAGGAAGGACACTACATAATGATCCAGGGATCAATCCATGAAGAAGATATAACAATTATAAATATATATGCACCCAACATAGGAGCACCTCAATACATAAGGCAACTGCTAACAGCTATAAAAGAGGAAATCGACAGTAACACAATAATAGTGGGGGAATTTAACACTCCACTTACACCAATGGACAGATCATCCAAAATGAAAATAAATAAGGAAACAGAAGCTTTAAATGACACAATAGACCAGATAGATTTAATTGATATATATAGGACATTCCATCCAAAAACAGCAGATTACACGTTCTTCTCAAGTGCGCACGGAACATTCTCCAGGATAGATCACATCTTGGGTCACAAATCAAGCCTCAGTAAATTTAAGAAAATTGAAATCATATCAAGCATCTTTTCTGACCACAACGCTATGAGATTAGAAATGAATTACAGGGAAAAAACCGTAAAAAAGACAAACACATGGAGCCTAAACAATACGTTACTAAATAACCAAGAGATCACTGAAGAAATCAAAGAGGAAATCAAAAAATACCTAGAGACAAATGACAATGAAAACACAACGACCCAAAACCTATGGGATGCAGCAAAAGCGGTTCTAAGAGGGAAGTTTATAGCTATACAAGCCTACCTAAAGAAACAAGAAAAATCTCAAGTAAACAATCTAACCTTACACCTAAAGAAACTAGAGAAAGAAGAACAAACAAAACCCAAAGTTAGTAGAAGGAAAGAAATCATAAAGATCAGAGCAGAAATAAATGAAATAGAAACAAAGAAAACAATAGCAAAGATCAATAAAACTAAAAGTTGGTTCTTTGAGAAGATAAACAAAATTGATAAGCCATTAGCCAGACTCATCAAGAAAAAGAGGGAGAGGACTCAAATCAATAAAATCAGAAATGAAAAAGGAGAAGTTACAACAGACACCGCAGAAATACAAAGCATCCTAAGAGACTACTACAAGCAACTGTATGCCAATAAAATGGACAACCTGGAAGAAATGGACAAATTCTTAGAAAGGTATAACCTTCCAAGACTGAATCAGGAAGAAACAGAAAATATGAACAGACCAATCACAAGTAATGAAATTGAAACTATGATTAAAAATCTTCCAACAAACAAAAGTCCAGGACCAGATGGCTTCACAGGTGAATTCTATCAAACATTTAGAGAAGAGCTAACACCCATCCTTCTCAAACTCTTCCAAAAAATTGCAGAGGAAGGAACACTCCCAAACTCATTCTATGAGGCCACCATCACCCTGATACCAAAACCAGACAAAGACACTACAAAAAAAGAAAATTACAGACCAATATCACTGATGAATATAGATGCAAAAATCCTCAACAAAATACCGGCAAACAGAATCCAGCAACACATTAAAAGGATCATACACCATGATCAAGTGAGATTTATCCCAGGGATGCAAAGATTCTTCAATATAGTCAAATCAATCAATGTGATACACCATATTAACAAATTGAAGAATAAAAACCATGTGATCATCTCAATAGATGCAGAAAAAGCTTTTGACAAAATTCAACACCCATTTCTGATAAAAACTCTCCAGAAAGTGGGCATAGAGGGAACCTACCTCAGCATAATAAAGGCCATATATGACAAACCCACAGCAAACATCATTCTCAATGGTGAAAAACTGAAAGCATTTCCTCTAAGATCAGGAACGAGACAAGGATGTCCACTCTCACCACTATTATTCAACATAGTTCTGGAAGTCCTAGCCACGGCAATCAGAGAAGAAAAAGAAATAAAAGGAATACAAATTGGAAAGGAAGAAGTAAAACTGTCACTGTTTGCGGATCACATGATACTATACATAGAGAATCCTAAAACTGCCACCAGAAAACTGCTAGAGCTAATTAATGAATATGGTAAAGTTGCAGGATACAAAATTAATGCACAGAAATCTCTTGCATTCCTATACACTAATGATGAAAAATCTGAAAGAGAAATTATGGAAACACTCCCATTTACCATTGCAACAAAAAGAATAAAATACCTAGGAATAAACCTACCTAGGGAGACAAAAGACCTGTATGCAGAAAACTATAAGACACTGATGAAAGAAATTAAAGATGATACCAACAGATGGAGAGATATACCATGTTCTTGGATTGGAAGAATCAACATTGTGAAAATGAGTATACTACCCAAAGCAATCTACAGATTCAATGCAATCCCTATCAAATTACCAATGGCATTTTTTACGGAGCTAGAACAAATCATCTTAAAATTTGTATGGAGACACAAAAGACCCCGAATAGCCAAAGCAGTCTTGAGGCAAAAAAATGGAGCTGGAGGAATCAGACTCCCAGACTTCAGACTATACTACAAAGCTACAGTAATCAAGACAATATGGTACTGGCACAAAAACAGAAACATAGATCAATGGAACAAGATAGAAAGCCCAGAGATTAACCCACGCCCCTATGGTCAACTAATCTATGACAAAGGAGGCAAAGATATGCAATGGAGAAAAGACAGTCTCTTCAATAAGTGGTGCTGGGAAAACTGGACAGCTACATGTAAAAGAATGAAATTAGAATACTCCCTAACACCATACACAAAAATAAACTCAAAATGGATTAGAGACCTAAATATAAGACTGGACACTATAAAACTCTTAGAGGAAAACATAGGAAGAACACTCTTTGACATAAATCACAGCAAGATCTTTTTGGATCCACCTCCTAGAGTAATGGAAATAAAAACAAAAATAAACAAGTGGGACCTAATGAAACTTCAAAGCTTTTGCACAGCAAAGGAAACCATAAACAAGACGAAAAGACAACCCTCAGAATGGGAGAAACTATTTGCAAATGAATCAACGCACAAAGGATTAATCTCCAAAATATATAAACAGCTCATTCAGCTCAATATCAAAGAAACAAACACCCCAATCCAAAAATGGGCAGAAGACCTAAATAGACATTTCTCCAAAGAAGACATACAGACGGCCACGAAGCACATGAAAAGATGCTCAACATCACTAATTATTAGAGAAATGCAAGTCAAAACTACAATGAGGTATCACCTCACTCCTGTTAGAATGGGCATCATCAGAAAATCTACAAACAACAAATGCTGGAGAGGGTGTGGAGAAAAGGGAACCCTCTTGCACTGTTGGTGGGAATGTAAATTGATAAAGCCACTATGGAGAACAATATGGAGGTTCCTTAAAAAACTAAAAATAGAATTACCATATGACCCAGCAATCCCACTACTGGGCATATACCCAGAGAAAACCGTAATTCAAAAAGACACATGCACCCGAATGTTCATTGCAGCACTATTTACAATAGCCAGGTCATGGAAACAACCTAAATGCCCATCAACAGATGAATGGATAAAGAAGTTGTGGTACATATATACAATGGAATATTACTCAGCCATAAAAAGGAACGAAATTGAGTCATTTGTTGAGACGTGGATGGATCTAGAGACTGTCATACAGAGTGAAGTAAGTCAGAAAGAGAAAAACAAATATCGTATATTAATGCATGTATGTGGAATGTAGAAAAATGGTACAGATGAGCCAGTTTGCAGGGCAGAAGTTGAGACACAGATGTAGAGAACGGACATATGGACACCAAGGGGGGAAAACTGCGGTGAGGTGGGGATGGTGGTGTGCTGAATTGGGCGATTGGGATTGACATGTATACACTGATGTGTATAAAATTGATGCCTAATAAGAACCTGCAGTATAAAAAAACAAACAAAACAACTAAAACTAAACTTTCATTGGGTTATTTGTATGGAAATATGTTAATATAAATGTTTCAGACATTACATGAAATTTCTAAAAATCTTATATTTGTATTTGTATGGAAATATGTTAATATAAATGTTTCAGACATTACATGAAATTTCTAAAAATCTTATATTTGTATTTGTATGGAAATATGTATGGAAATATATTAATATAAATGTTTCAGACATTGCATGAAATTTCTAAAAATCTTATATGTTCTGGTATAATGTTATAAGTAATAATCCTAGTCATTACTTTAAAATGTATATCTCAGAAATAACTAATTTTCTTGTCAACTGCATTATTATGAACTTTCATCAAATCTTTAACCGTGGTCATTTTTAAGTCTTTTGTCATTTACAGACAGTTCTGGGTGTACTCTGATGATTTTGCAAATATGTTCCTATAAAAGGGTTTCATCTTCAAGAAATTCATGGAAAAGACTCTGACAAGTACAGGTTTCTGGTAACTTACTGTACTGCTGAACTGAATGAATAAGCATTTTCAGAACTCTAATGAAAAACTGATGAACTCATAAAAGTACTAACAAAAGATGAAGATGAAAAAAAAAATTAATTACATGGGACTGAGTGAACTGATGAGGATGAGTATAATTTGTGTGACTTTCTGTCTGAATTTAAAAAAAAAAAAATCCCACAAGGACTCAGAGGCAAAGAGTATACAAATCAATTTTCACTGCAAAGTAAAGGAGCTGTTACAGTGAAGGATTACTGGACTGAATGTCAATATTATGACATAGTATGAGTGTGTTTCATGTTTGGTAATTGCAATCAGTGTTGCTTTTGTTGTGGTCATCCATGTACAATGCTTGGTGTCAGTCTATTTATCTCTTGTAAAAATAAAATACAGTGTGTGTGTGTGGAAAAAAAAAAAAAAAGAAGTTCTACTTGGGCCTTTTTTGAATATTTCTAGGCTTTCCAATAAACTTTTGATACAGTAGTCCCTCCTTATCTGCAGTTTCACTTTCCATGGTTTTAGTTATCCACTGTCAAACATGCTCCAAAAATATTAAATGAAAAATTTCAGAAATAAACAATTGATAAGTTTTAAATCGCATGCCTTTCCAAGCAGCCTGATGAAATCTTGCACCATCCAGCTCCATCCTGCTCAGAACATGAATCATCCCTTTGTCCAGCATATTCACACTGTATAGGATTCCTGCTCATTAGTATAGGAAAAACATAGTATATATAGGGTTCGGTACTATTTACAGCTTCAGGCATTCACTGGGGGGGGTCTTAGAATGTATCCCCCCTAGATAAGTGGGGATAACGGTATATTATTTGGGATTAGTTGATTCTTTTGCTCATGTTTTCAGTTCTACTATTTCCTTGAACATTTTTAACTTATCTCTGTATCTTTTCTGTATCATCATAACTCCAATATTTGAAGCACCTGAGGGTCTCATTCTGCTATTTGTTGTTTCCCTTGACTCTTAAATACAACTACATTCTTCATGTGTTTGTAATTCTGGATTGTGAGATCACATGAGACTAACCTGAAACTGTGACGATGCCACAGGGTCTGGGATGAAGGTCCATTTCTCCAGAGAGCATTTGCCTCCACATCTTCCAGGCACTCTGAGCACCACCAGCCCAGGACCTCTAAAGTTAAGATCTCATCTAGATCACTCAGGGAGTCTAAATTCAACCCCCAAAGCCAAAGGAGGGCAGAACTGTTGTTAAAATTTGGGTAAGAAGACATTTTTGCCCCCAATGAGAGCTAAGTCTAAGATATCTCTCTTGGCCAAAAGGATGATTTTTTTTTTTTTTCCCTAACTCCCTTTTTCATGGAGAGTGTAGTCCTTTGAATGCCCTAGCTTTACAGTAGGGTCTCAGCTTCAACTTCCCACATTGCATGGGCCCAAAGACTGGTTTCTGGTCCCCAGCACAGTAGTCAGAGCTTAAGAATCTAAGTTTCTGCTCTCAGCAAACACCCTCAGGGCAGAGTCTCAGCTTCTCCTTCACACCCACCTTCCATTTCCCTCTTTATTTTTATGCCCTGGAAACTCCACTCCCTGTTTTGCAGATATCATTAAAAGATGTTAGTTATACCTTATCCAGCATTCTTAGGTTATTTGAGCAGGAAGGTTTATTAGAGTATCTGGTCTACCTGCCATGTAGCCAGAATTGGAAGTGTGGGCTGATATTATTTTTATAATCAAAAAAATAATTTAAGTACAAAATAACCTATCCCTATAAAATGGGGAGAGTCTTGCCTATTGACTATCCTGAAAACTTCCCTTACAGGGGAAGTTGCTAAAAATTATTCAGCACTGAGATGCAGCTCTAGGAAAATCTCTGCACCTTGATGAGACTGAAATTAACCGTTAATTCATTACCAAAATAAAAGGACATTATATACAAGTCAAGAACTTCCACAGGTGAGCAGAGAAAGCAGGGTACAAGAGAACATCAAGGTGCCAGAATATAGTAGGTATTCATTAAATAATTATATTAATAAAATAAAAATACCCATGTCCACTAGGCAATATTTTAGAAATGGGTACTAGCAAAGTTTTGTCAATAATTTTATATTTATCATATCCTATTTTTTTAAGCATATAGACATTTACATCAAAGGAATCTCTTCAAATATTCTATGGAGCAATTCTTAAATATTCAAAAAGCTGAGATACATTTCTCTTCCCTTCCTTCTATTGTAACCATCGCTAAGCAATGATATTTCCACAACATTTGCCTTAATTTGTAGGTACAGAAATCTTCATTTTATGTTCTAACGTGAGAATTAAATGAGATGATTCAGGCAAAGCTCACAGCACTTAGCACAAAGTAAGAGTTTGTTACAATGATGGTTGGGGGGATGATGATGGTGGTAATGATTTTAAAAAGCATCAGTGTAAAATGTGAGGGAGATACACCAACTGACTGAAAACTAAAATCAATGCAGAGCAAGTGGAACATTCTTTGTTTTGGTCTTAAAACTCCAATAGGGGCATGCTTCAGAGTTGTTTACCTGTATCCAGAGCATCTGAAAATGAATCAGATCTAAGTAGATACTTAATAAATATTCCATCTTTATGGTAAACGTTAGTGTTGCTGTAAGGGTATCACCGTCTCGTGAAGGCAACTCATGAGCATTAGGTTTCAAATTTCTAGCATGAGGCCAAGATGGACACATGTACCCATGAGTCTGAGATCTCTGAAGAATACCCCCCAACCAGTGTTCTAAGGCCCTGCTCTTTACTGCTCCAGAAAGAGAGATTCATACTCACCTTCAGAGCTGAGAATGATGGTTATTATCTACTCTTCATATACTGTTACCAGGGAGTGGGGTAGGAGGGAATGGGGAGTTGCTAATCAATGGGCATAAAGTTTCAGTCAAGCATGATGACTAAGCTCTAGAGATCTCCTCTACAGCATTGTACCTAGAGTCAACCATAACATATTGTACACTTAAAAGTTTGTTAAGTGGGTAGATCTTAGGTTAAGTGTTCTTACCACTATAAAGTAACACATAAATAATTAAAATTTTAATATACTTTTTGTGGCCAAAATAATTAAATATAAATATTCAAATGATTAAAATATTAGAAAAAAAATTTTAATATAGCTGAAATGCAAAAGGGTGATGGATTTATAAGCTTAAATGATAGGAAAAAACTGTAAAGAAAGAAGTGCATACCTGATAACACAAAATTTAAACTTTTCACTTAAAAAAAATACATTTACTAAGCACATACTATGTGCTGAGCTTGATGCTTCCCGTTAGGGAAGGAGATAGTAGAGTGGTTAAGAGCACAGATCTCTGGGATCTGTCTGCCTGGGTCTGAACCCCAGCTCTGTCATTTTTTACCTTGAGCAAAGCTAGTTAATTAATCTCTCTAAGCCTCAGCCTCCTGGTCTTCAAACAGGCAAACAGCCTCCTGGTCTTCAAACAGCTCTATACTCATAGAGCTGGTGTGGAGATGGATGAATTGCTATATGGGAAGTGCCTAGAACATAGTAAATGTTACGTAAGGCTTAGCTATTATTATCCCTACTTTCCAGATGAAGAAACTGGGGTTGACAGCAGTCAAATTACTTGGCTCGTAAGAGGAAGAGCTGGGACTTGAACCCAGGCAGCCTGACTTTAGACACTTGACAAAAAGCGGAAGCTTGATGTACGCACCCTTTCCATGGCAGCTCTGAAGCCTTGTCCTCAAACATAAGTGGTCTCACCCCACTGCAGCCAAGGGCAGGACTGTCAAATACAACTCTATTTGGCTGAGAGGGAACAGAATAGACCAAGGGAAGGCCTGTCCGCCGGCCTGCCCCACTCATGACCGGCCTCGGCCCAGCACAGTTTTAAAACGGACGATGTGGACAGACAGCTGAGAGGTGGAGAGAGAGCAGCCAGAAGCCTCTCAAACTCAGCATCTGCTGCTGTGTTCTGATTCCCCCGCCACAGAAAGCGCAGCCAAGAATGAGAAGCAGGAGTGGATATGTCTTCCCCACCAATGCATATGCTGTTTGAGAGCCCAACCAACGATAATATCCACTGTTTAACGAACACTTCCGGATGTGGCAGGTACCGAGCTGGGTACTTCCCAGGAACTTCATCTGATCCCCATGACAACCTCCTGAGGCAGGTGCTGTCACGTTGTCCTCTCTGCAGATGAGGAACTTGAGGATTCTTGAGATCAAGTAAATTGCCTGAGGGCACAGAGTTAAATAGCAGAGCCAGGCTCAGCCCAGAGCCGGGTCATAATCCATCTAACTACACTCTGCTGTAGACTGAATGTCTGTGACCCCACCCCTAAAATTCATATGTTGAAAACTGATGGTATTAGGAGGTGGGCCTTTGGGAGGTCATCAGGGTGGAGCCCTCATGAAGGAGATTATAAAAGACCTCAGAGAGCTCCCTCATCCCTTCTGCGATGTGAGGACTCAGCCAGAAAGGCTGTCTGTGGACTAGGAAGTGGGCTCTTACCAAACATCCAATCTGCCAGTGCCTTGATCTTGGACTTCCCGGCCTCCAGAACTGGGAGAAATAAATGTCTGCTGTTGAAGCCACCCACTCTAATGGCATTCTGTTAGAGCAGCCCAAACAGAGTAGGACACTCTGCTCCAACAGTGCACGCCAGAGAGATGACTGCAATAAAATGGCTCAGGTTGCAGCCACAACGAGCCTCCTTTCCCCAGAGGACTGGTGGATAGAGCCCACTAGTCAAAGACTTTGGAGCCAAAGACTCCAAAATCTGAGTTCGGCTCCTCCTCTGCTCTGCACTCACTAAGGAACTTTGGACTGACTGTTTGTAACCACCACCATTTATTGAGAAATTACTTTGCGCCCCACATTGTGCTCAGTGTTAGATTGTAAGCCCCGTGAGGGTAGGAATGGGGTCTGTCGCATTTACTAAAGTATCCCCAGAAACAGTACGATGCCTGGCTACCAGTAGTGGCCGGAAAAATATTTGTAGAATAAATAAATGATGGATGGATGGATGAAAATATTCTCTCTAATCCTTATAACCACTCTGTAAAGTAAAATTTTAATCCTCTGAATATAGGGAGAGAAATTAATTTCAGAGACATCATATTCCTGTTCAAGGCCACACAGTTTCTGAGTTATAGCTGAGACTCAAACCCAGCATCTCTAGCTCCCAAATCATAGTCTTTCCTCTGTATTTCTTTTTCCCCAAAGGAGACAATGCCACTCTCCTACCCGACAGGGCTATCGTGAAGGTCAAATGGATAAGGTGTATGAGTGTGTTTTGCAAACTCTGCACTTGAGAAGGTTGATAACTGATTTTAACACAGAATCAAAGCCTAAAGCTAGGCTTCCCTGGTGGCACAGTGGTTGAGAATCCTCCTGTCAATGCAGGGGACATGGGTTCGGGCCCTGGTCTGGGAAGATGCCACATGCCGCGGAGCAGCTAAGCCCGTGCGCCACAACTGCTGAGCCTGCGCTCTAGAGACCATGAGCCACAACTACTGAGCCCACGTGCCACAACTACTGAAGCCCATGGGCCTAGTAGTTGTAGTCCTCAACAAGAGAAGCCACCACAATGAGAAGCCTGCACACTGCAATGAAGAGTAGCCCCCGCTCGCCGCAATTAGAGAAAGCCCGTGCGCAGCAACAAAGACCCAACACAGCCAAAAATAAATAAATAAAATAAATAAATTAAAAAAAAAAAAAAAAAAAAGCCTAAAGTCAAAACAGCACAATTTAAGTGGAATTTTAAGCAGTGAGAAGAAATGGGAGTATTTGAGAGACAAGAGAGCTGTCGCTAGCTTCGAAATCAAACCACACTGCGTGCACACCGCCACCCTCTCAGGAGGTGGGTGGTGAGCAGAATCCCCAGATTTGGAATTGCAGAGTTGCAAAATTATGCAAAGCGCACCCAAACAGCCTTCTACCCAATGCAGGACCCTCAACAGATTGTCACCTCAACTCTGATAGAACAAAACAGTGACAGCATCACACCAGGAAGAGGTATATTGGGGGTGTGGCTCATGAACCCACTGCATTTATTCAGCCTGCTGCAAACAATCCCTTCCCAGAAGGTCTCATGCGCCAGAGATGTTTTTAGATTCCTGGGTGATCCATCTAACCTGTAACTTCCATGGTTAAATCAAATGATTTAATTACACTTCTGCAGTAAATTAGAATTTAGCAACACCTTATATCTAAGGAGTGTACAGCACCATGATCGTGTCTAGATTTATTTTTACAGTAGCCTTACCCTCATTTCCCTAATAAGAAGAAACTATATTCAGCATAGAAATTTGCCCAACAAAATCAGAAAATTGAAGCCCACATGCAAAAGTGAAGGCTAGATAGACTTCTATCTTCACACTCTTTATCCCCCAAAAGGTGGCTTAAAACAGATCTGATCAGAAAATAGAACACAACTGAATAAAATAACAGCCACAAAAGCCTTTTGAAGAACACAAGTAGAATATCAGCCTACATTGACTAGCAGAATAAAAATCTCTAGTGAGTCTCCAAATCCTAAATCATCAGGAATGGGGATCTACAGAAGACAATCTTTTTATAAAAGGCTGAAAAATTGCCAACTTCTCTTTAAAAGCTGAAAAATTGAGGCAATGCAAAAACAAAAAGATTATTTTAAAACCAGGTGCAAGAATGATGCTCCCAGGGCAAAGCAACCACATCCTTAGTCTCTCCCAGATTCAGCAGAGGGGGCAACTCAAAGCCTTCTGGGCCCAAAGCTGGCAACTTACATCAGTGACTTGGGCATAAGGATGTGGGCTGTACCCAGTCTGATGAAGCGGTCTTACCTTGATGGAATACAGGCTTGGTGTTGCCAGATTTTATTGATATTTTTAAAAAGAAGCTGGAAGTCCTTTCTTTTTGGGGGTGGGAGGAGCTGGAGCAAAACCTTCTGATTTTTCAATGACAAATTAAAAGTTTTGGCCAAGATTTGCAACTGTCACTGAAGACCAGTTCTTCACTTCCCAGTTATGCACCCTTTCAAAAGGTCACTGAAACTTCTCTGGGCCTCAGTTTCCTCACCTGCAAAATGGACCTAATGGACCTAAGGATGTCTGCCTTATTTATTTCACATAATTTTCCCATGAATCAAATAAAGTAAGCTTTTCAAAAGCAAGGGCCATTTCATTTTTATGTCCCTGGGGCCTGTGCCCAATCGACATAAAATATATATTAAAAGTTTGTTGAACTGAAAAGTGCACTGAAAACTGTGAAGCATTTATCAAATGTCAAGTTTCACACTAAATACTAGTCGTCAAAATCTTTTAAAATTGTATGGAAAGTTTCTATGTGGCATTTTCCAAAGGAACAATGTATTTCCCCCTCCCTCGAAAAAGCTCTCCCAACAAAAGTGACAGTACCTGTTTAGTAACTTGAGAGAGAGAGAGAGTGAGTGAGAGAGAGAGAGAGAGAGAGAGGGCTCTTTTATGCAAATTTGATTTCCCTATAATAATCTAGAGCTATTCTGCTAGAAGGAATTATCTCTGCAGCCTGGCAGCTGTGGTAGGCAGTGAATTAAAAATGGCTCTGTATATGGGAAAATCTGTTCTATAATCAGTGCTATTCTTGGAGGGGACATCAATCTAGTCCAGCTCCCATGATGCGCCACTTGTATGAATGACATACAAGTGTGAGGTAGAAACTCTCCTTACATCATGGCTGAGGATGCTGACCCACCAGAGACTGTGCACCATGACCCTGAGATGGATGGAGACAGAACTAATGGTGGCCGCCAACCAGCCAGTGTGGCCAATCCCCTTAGTTTGGGTAAAAAACATGAGCGGAAAAACAAATCTTTCAACAGTGATTTATTCAACTCAACTCTAATGAACTGCCCAGTCTCAAGGTTACTGTAAGGTTTCCACCTGTTTTCTTTTCTTTCCTTCCTTCCTTCCTTCCTTCCTTCCTTCCTTCCTCCCTTCCCTTCCCTTCCTTCCTTCCCTCCTTCCTTCTTCCTTCCCTTCCTCTCCTACCCCCTTTTCTTCCTTCCTTCCCTCTTTCCTTTCCTCCTTCATTCCTCTCTTCCTTTCTTCCTTTTCCTCCCTGCTGTTCTCATACAGAGTACAAGCCTCTATTCCTGAGTCATAAGACACCAGGCAAGGAAATGCTATTCAAGGGCTCTTTGTCCATGGGAAAGGCACATGGACAGAAAAGTGTTTTTAAAATAAGCAACCACCACAGTGCTTTACATAACATGTCATCGTGCTCTTAATGAGACAACTGCTTGGTCATTAAAAATACCCTGGCCCTGAGTGGCTAATTTAACTTGAAGTCACCACACGGCAGCCTCAGCCCTCACCCCACAAAAAGAAATTACACTGCGGACGAGTAAAGCCATTATATTCCTCAAAATGAATCCTAGCTCCTTCATCGGACCATAGAAACTTCTTGGAAATCTGCATCCCTGTGTTACATCTGAGGTGTCCTCCTTCTTTCTGTGAGTCAAACACACCATCATTGTGTCTGCTTGGGAAGGTGTCAGGATATCAAAAAATTAAACTGTGGGTTTGTCTGCATGTGTGCCTGTGTCTCTTTATAACTGGGTGTGAACTTACCCTGATTTAAGTCGCTCGGGATCCTTTAAAATAACCAAGCGCAATGCCAGGAATACCAAGAAATTGTATCTTCTGAATTGGAACCAGTTTCCCCCTTTCAAGCACTACTAAGAAATTGGCTTTGTCAGCGTGCATTGTCCATGAGCCTACAGACCCACACAGCTGGGTGCATACATGACCACAGGGGAGGGTCAGAGTCCCCGGAATGTTGGGTCCTCCAGGGAGGACAGACTGGGCTCCATCTAGCCCCCAATAGAGCAGGGGTACCTGCTTGACACGGTGGAGGACAACCTCTCCAAGTTGATGCAGCGTGGAATCTGCTTTAGACTACCTGAGACTGAGCATCCACACCAAGACAGCTCTAAACAGCTCCACAGAGATGCAAGAAATGCTGCTGTGTCCTTCAGGAATGTTCCCAAAGGGAAGCATTCCCGCTCCCCGACAGGGCGCCGTTGTCCGGCCCTTGCGGGTCATTCTCATGTAGCCATTTCTTTATGTTTTTCTTGGGTTCTGTACTTTTGAGGTCTTTCTCTTTTTTTCAGCTACAGCAGCCCTAGATACCAGGCATCACTAGGCATGCACCTATCTTTTAGCCCAACTCCACTCCCTCTGAAGCTCTGGAAGGCTCCAAAGTCCCAACAAAAGGCACAAAAGCTGCCTAAATTATCACTTCGGTTGGAAAGCAAATCGGGTGGCACTGCAGGGTTAATTTAAAAGACAGCTGCATCCATTTTGCTCATTACTCTTCATGTACAAACTGCAAATTGCATTTGAAAATATTTTCTTTAAAATAAAATTGTCATTTCTGAGCCTCCTGCAGGCATCCAGTGTCTGGGTAAAGCAAGTAGCACAAATGAAGCGGGGTGTCATTCGGCATGCTTCACGGAGGTAGCAGGCCACGCCCTGCTGACCCTATTGAACAGTGAATAATGCAAAAGGGGGAAATGTTATTG
Source organism: Balaenoptera borealis (assembly GCF_965194805.1). Taxonomy (NCBI): domain Eukaryota; kingdom Metazoa; phylum Chordata; class Mammalia; order Artiodactyla; family Balaenopteridae; genus Balaenoptera; species Balaenoptera borealis. The sequence continues at coordinate 99,535,726 of NC_138861.1, read as the reverse complement.
TTCAATAGATCATTCTCCTACACTGGGAAGCTGGGTCAGAATTTGCCTCACAAGCTTCAGAATTCAGTCTGGTGACTCTGGGTTTTAAGAGGAAGCAACTAAATGTGTGACTCCCTAATTTTGTCCTCTCATTGACCTCTTCCGCTTTTTCATGGATCTAAGTTGGTTTCCCCCAGGAATCCTGAAAATGAGAATGAAAGTAATCAGAAGGCATTCATTGTCTGGATGTCAGGCACTGGTGGTATGTGTCTCAGTTTCCATCTCTGGAAAACAGGGGTGCTTGTAATACCTCTTTTATAGGGTTGTTATGAAAAATAAATCAGTTGATTCATAGAAAGTATCTGATATGATGTCCAGCACATGGTTAGCACACGGTAAATGCAGACATAGATACAGAAACGTAGACATTATATTTCCTGAGCCTGCAAAACAAGACGCAACTATTTAAAAGCTTTTTCTAAAAAGGCTCAATTGGAGTAAGGTGCTCTGGACTCAACACCTGAACCCACAAGTTAATTTCAACACCACCAGAGAGAAACTGATTTTGCGTCTCCTGGTGTGATGCAATAAGAAGTACACATCACCACCTATGAAGTGTTTCTACCAAAATTGTAAACCTGAACTTGATCAAGCCTCTGGATCTAACAGTGTCCAAGAGAAAAATTAGAAAGACAGAGGAACATCAGGGTTGCAAGTAACAAAATCCAAACTGTAGTAAATTCAATAGGACAAATAAATTCAACAAATAAATTTCAAGCAAAGAATAAAAAGAGAAGGAGTATCTTAGATTAACAGAAACATAAAAGTCATATCCACCAAATGCAGTGTGTGGACCTCATTTTGATCCTGCTTTGAACAAGCCAAATGTAAAATACCAGTAGTTCAAATGGGGCAATCTGAACACTAACCGGATATTTGTGATATTCAGGAATTATTCTGAATATTTTAGCAGCTCCTCCCACTGAGAGGTAGAGTCTAATTCCCCTCCATTGACCCTGGCCCTAGTGACTCCCTTCTTCAATGGAATGTGATGGAAGCAATGGCAGTAAGCTCGGACACTAGATCGTAAGAAGCCTTACAGCTTCTACCCAAGTGTCTTGGAACTCTTGCTCTTGGGACATTCCTTCTTGGAACCCAGCAGCCATGCTAAGAGAAGCCCAAGCCATATGGAGAGACCATCTAAAGAAACTAAGGCATCAACAGCCCCACCTGAGTTCCCAGCTGACAGTCATATGAGTGAGCCACCTTGCATATCCAGCCCAGTCGGATCTTCAGACAACTGCAGCCAACTAAGATCTGATTATAATGGCATTAGAGACCACAAATGAAAACTGCCCGGCTGAACCCAATGAGCCCACAGAATTGTGAGAGATAACAATAAACTATCGTTTTAAGACATCTAGTTTAGAAGTGGTTTGTTATGCAGCAAAAAAATCAGAAAACTTTATCTCTTAGAGACGTACCCTTCAGTATTTACAGAAGAAATGATATGATACCTAGGATTTTTCCATTTAATCCAGTTGAGGTGGGGGGAATAGTTGAAATGAGCTTGCCCCATGTGCTGCTAATTATTAAAGCTGAAAAATTGGATCAGAGGGAGTAATTATACTCTTCTACTTTTGAATTTTTTTGAAATGTTTTCTAATGAAAGTTTTTTTCTTAAGAGCTCTGGATTTATCAAGACAGTTCCAAGACTACAGGGGGAAAGAATATTAACTATTAGGTGATTCTATGTGGTAGGCATCACAGATGTCATTTAAGTGTGTAGTGTTGATAAGTTCATTGTTACCTGTCCATCTACAGGACATCCATCTCTCAGAAGGCAGCAGATAGAGTTGAAATAACCTGGAGTCAAGAGTGGAGTTCAAATCCCAGCTCCACCTCCTTCTGGGAGTCCTTGGGCATGCTCTTCAATATCTCTGGGCTTCACTCTTTCATGTGCAAAACACTTCTAATGAAGTTGCCCGATTCGTAAACAGTTAAAGGGGCAATGTACCCTATAAAGTGCTATAAAAGTATAGATATTATTGTTGCCAGCTGTGATGGAAAAGAAATCATTTATTCTCGAGGTCTTGACAATATTACATCACTAGAGATCATCTGCACACCAGTGTAAATGGCATTAAATTTCTGTTCTCTTATCACACATTCAAGAGCTGAACAGACCTTTCTTCATGCTGGAGGATGCATTTGGTTAAAATAGAAGTCATGCAGGGTATGTAAGGTTCATTTTGGGAGTGGGGTACATCTTGAAGAGATATGCATTCATTGCCTAGGGCATCAGAAACGTGGTGCTATGCTTGGAGCAGAAAATCGGGTGTACAGCAAAAGAGAGGTCAACCAAATTGCTTCTTGCTATGGGCAACTCCACAGAGCATCCTGCAGAGTGAACGGTTCAGAAACGATTTCAGGACAGTTGGTTATTCTCCCAAACAACACGAAAGAGGCTAACGAGTCATTAACTTCACTAATAAATTAATCCATGAATATGTGTGCTGCTATCTTGAGATAGAATTCAATGTACATCTCTCTTTACGTAGTGAATATAGAGGAAACCAAATATTGTAACTGAAGCAGATTCCTCCATTAACTTGGCTTTCCATTTCAATGATCTGTTGCTATTGAAATAAATTGTGAAAAAAATTAATGAAATCTAACTTCAAAAGGCAGCTTAAATCCACACATTTGCCAATGGCTCATAACTTGCTAATAAAATATAAACAACATGTTAGGTACTATAAAATAGCAATAAAACAAATGTTACTGTAAGACAACTCCTTGCCTTTTTTCCTCTACTAGATTTGAAGCTTTGTGAAGGTAAATTTCTTGTGTATTTAGCTTTCCTATGGCGTCAACTGAAATGCCTTAGACTAGCATTTCCCAAAGAATGTCTGCAGATCCCCACACCACCTAATTTTATTGGTGTTGGATTGGTTAATGGTCTCTGGAGTTGTGTGTGTGTTTGGGAAATGCTGGGGTGAACAACCTTAATCAGGTTTTGTATTTGGTGGCGCTTTTTGAATGACGAGCCTTGGGACAGTCCCTCTTGGAACCCAGCAGCCATGCTGGGAGAAGCCCAAACAGCCTTCTTAAATGCTTGTACCATCTTGCATTCTCATGAGTGAGAGCTCCTGTTGCCGCACATCCTCTCTAGCAGGTGGTATCATTTAACCTGATTTTTTAAATGAAGAAACTGAGTCTAGACTCCAAATGAAGTGACTGGAACCAAGCACAAGTACAATCATTGTGCTTTTTACAACTCATTGGAGCAGGAGTCTAAAAGCTAACCCCCAGGGCCAAATCCCACCCGCCACCTGTTGCTCTACCACCTGTGAGCTAAGAATAGTTTTCACATTTTCAAATAATTAGGGGAAAAAAGTCAAAAGAAGAATATCATGACCTGTGAAAATTACATGGAATTCAAATTTCAGTTGTCTATTTAATAAAGTTTTATTGGCACGCAGCCACGCCTACTGTTTTCCCATATCTGTGGCTGCTTTTGTGCCTTGCCAACAGAGTCAAGTAGTTGCCAGAGAGAGAATATGGCCTGCAGAGCCTGAAATATTTACTAGCTGGCTCTTTACAGAAAGAGCTTGCCAAGCTCTGCCCGGAAGAATCAGACCCAATTAGAAGTATCATCTCTATGAAGACAATCAGGCTTTGTAAAGGTTTTCTATCAACAAACTCAAAAATGTATTCAAAAGTAGTTTCTTTTTTTTTTTTAACTTTTTACTTTATATTGGAGCATAGTTGATCAACAATGCTGTGTTAGCTTCAGGTGTACAACAAAGTGACTCAGTCATACATATACATGTATGTGTTCCTTTTCAAATTCTTTTCCCAATTAGGTTGTTACAGAATACTGAGCAGAGTTCCCTGTGCTATACAGTAGGTCCTTGTTGGTTATGCATTTTAAATATAGCAGTGTATACGTGTCAATCCCAAACTCCCTAACTATCCCTCCCCTCCCCACCCTTCCCCCCTGGTAACCATAAGTTAGTTCTCTAAGTCTGTGAGTCTGTTTCTGTTTTGTAAATAAGTTCATTTGTATCATTTTTTTTTTTCAAAAGTAGTTTCTATATGTAGCTCCCCTCCTTATAGAACTCTCCGTGCTACTTTTTCCAGACAGCTTAGCCTTGTATAGGTGGTAATGCTCCAAGTAGAAAGTATTGAATTTTGACTGCCAACAGTAAAGTGCACTGTCTCTAAGATTTAGACTCTTTCCCCTTCAAGAGAGCAACATCCTGGGGACTTCCCTGGTGGCGCAGTGGTTGAGAATCTGCCTGCCAATGCAGGGGACACGGTTCGAGCCCTGTTCCGGGAAGATCCCACATGCCGCGGAGTAACTAAGCCTGTGCGCCACAACTACTGAGCCTGCGAGCCACAACTACCAAAGCCTGCGTGCCTAGAGCCCGTGCTCCGCAACAAGAGAAGCCACCGCAATGAGAAGTCCGTGTATCGCGACAAAGAGTAGCCCCTGCTCACCGCAACTACAGAAAGCCCGCGTGCAGTAACGAAGACCTAATGCAGCCAAAAATTAAAAAATAAATAAATTTATTAAAAAAAAAGAGAGAGAGAGCAACATCCTGCCTGGCCTCCTTTTTTTTTTTGCCTTAAGGTTTGTTTACACTCAGCAGGAGGAAAGGTAAGGAGATAAAAGCAATGTAGAATGAATAAAGGAAGACAGGCTACAGCAAAACAGAGAGAAGGCAAGATTAGAGGAGTGAGCCCCAGGGAAGAAAGTTTACAAGTTAGCAATTGAGTGGATGGAAAGGGAGATTACACCTGGAACACAGTGGCCAGAAGGAAGAATCACTGGAGACAAAATCGCCACAGGCAAAGGTTATTTCAAATGCACAAATCTCCCGACGTGTGGATCAAGTCACTGAAATAATGAATTTAATTCTGGCGATTAGCTTCTTTAGATTAGCTGGGAGCCCTGCTGGCATTTCAACCCAGACCCTTGCTGGGGGGTCAGTTAGAACAGGGGAACACAGGGAGGGGAAAGACATTTTGCATCTGCAATTCCTTCTTTCTGTCACTCACTTCCCAGACAGAGGAAAGGGGAGAAAGGACTCAGGGCCAGTGTCAGCCTGAAAAAACCCCTGACACTTTAGGCTCTTGAAAGGCAGAAAACATGAGTTTCTTTTTTTCCCCTTGCATCCTCAAAGTAATCTTATGAATAATAAAGAATGGTCAATTATTGAACGTTTACTATAAACCAGGCCCCAAATTGAATCCTTTCCACGTATTAACTTCTTTAATCCCTGTAACAACCCTTTGACCTAAGTAATGTTCTGGAGACTTTGAAGAGGTTTAGAGAAGTCAAATGACGAGGCTGGGAAGAAGCTGGGCTTCGAACCCACAGTGACTTTATCAGCCTCCAAAGTCCACACTCTAAAACCTCCATGAGGCACCGGCTGGCTCCCAGTGAGCTAAGAAAATTACCTTAGGCACTAAATCAATCAAACATGTTCTGAGCGAATCCAAACTGTGTTCCTTCTGGCCATCAGGCATACTTATTTGTACTAAATTATGAAAATGTTATTTATAAACACCTCTTTGAAACACTGTAGCTTACCAAGTGATTTTATGTACCTTTATCTCATTTAATTCTGCCCACAAACTTGAGTAGGAACAGAAGGAAACCCTGAGTGCCTTTAACCAATATCTTTTCTCTCCTTCTATTATTTCCTTCCAGACCAGCAAAAACTACGTGCCTAGCCACCTGACAGAGAGGAGTAGAGAATAAACTATAATATGCATCACTGTACCTCTGGGTTTGCCCAAGGCAGGCCCAGTTTAGGTCCGTTGTCCCTCTTTCACTCTCAAGAGTGCCCATTTGAATTATCAATTATATAGTCACCCTAGCTCAGGGATCCTCAACCTCAGCTATGCAACTGGATCACCTGAGATTATTTTAAAATACTGAGTCCTGACCCCAACCATGTAGATTCTGGTTTGATTTATTTGCAGTGAGGCCCCAGCATAGGTATGTTTTAAAAGTCTTCATGTGTTTCAAATATGCAGCTGCAGCTAAAAAGTACTGTACCAGCTCTAAACCAAAGTTGTTGGGTGTAACTTCTGGAAAAATTCTTTTAAACTATGTAAAGGGAGCTTACTCAGCTGGGAGGAGGTGGCCTTGGGCCCTTCCTCCTTCTTGCTGGGAATGCTGACATGAGAGCTGGAGCTCAAGCAGCCATTTTGGTCTCTGAGGCTACCTTGAAGATGAAAACCACACACCAAGGGGGAAAATGAAGAGTAGAAGCTGGGGTCATCAACAGCTATAAAGCCATGGACTATCTATAGATTTTTATCAACAAGGAAGAAAAATCTTTCTTTTTTCAAGCCACCACACCAAATGTCTGTTACCAACAGCCAAATGCAATTCTTAAGTAATACAGTTGGCATCACTATGTTACAAATGAGAAAAGTTGCTCAGGGTCCCACAGTTTCTAAGTAACAGAAGTCAGATGTTCTGACTCCAATCCTATGACCTTTCTGCTAGAAGGAATGGGGCAGAGTATATTTTACGGACAGAGAAAAGGGTTCTCACTTACAAACGTGTATCTTCGCAGACAACTCTACTGACATTCTGACCACCTATTTTTGAATCCCTTTCATATGTATTGCCAGAACATTGAACAAGGAGAAGATATGATAAGTAGCAGCTCTTACGAATACATATAAAGTTTATTTTGCTTTAAGAACAGCATGCCCTTAAAATTTCCTTTATACTGTGGTTGTATTCCTGATAAACTTATGTAAAATTTCTTAAATCCCTAATTCTTTTAATTTATTTACTCAACAAATACTTTCTAAGAACCTAGTATGGAAGAGACACTAATTTTACAGGAAAAGGGTTTGAGAAAGAGTTTGCAGGGTTTACAGAAAGACACCTGTTCTTCCCCACGAGGAGTTGAAAATCTGAGTGGGATATAACATGTACACGAATAGCTATAGTGGATGCTCAGTGCTGCCCGCAAAGGGTTGTGGTCAACCAAAGAAGGACAAGATCACCTTTGGCTAAAGGAACCAGGGAAGGCTTCACGGAAGAGGTGGCATTCATGTTTTAAGATCTCAAAAGGCCAACGGGGACAGGCACTTCAGGTCCAGGAACTTGCCTGATCAAGGCTGAAAGGCAGTTATGAGGTGGGTGTGTTAACAAGGAGTCCAGTTGGACTGAAACACAATGTCTGTGCTAGAGAAAGAGGGTAGATGAGGCTGGGAAGGTAGTTTAGGGTCAAATTACAAAAAGTCTGGAAGGCCAGGCTAACAGTTTTGGATCTATTCAGTAGACAGTGTGGGTCAGAGCAGTGACCTCGGAAGATTAATTTGCCAAGCCCAAGCAAAAGGAATTAGCCAGGGAGAGGAGAGAGGAAGGGGGACCACGTAAGGCGTCACAGCCACAGTCCAGGCAAGAGGTAATGTGCGTCAGAATTAGGGCAGAGGTAGTGGGAATGCAGAGGGAGGCTAAGTGCCAGAAACAGAACTGACTAGACTTGGCAGGATGTGGGACATTAGACAAAGGCAAGGGAGGAATTGGATGGCTCAAGGTTCCAGGCTGAGGAAATGAGTGGCATTCATTAGAAGTGCAGGTTCCAGGAATGCAGAGTTCTAACAGTCGGTAGGAAGTATAGAACTGGCCTATGGGAGAGACGTCAAGAGTGCAGTTTCAGATTTCTGAGTGATTTGTCTGGAAGCCATTAAAATAGGGAAATAGTAGAGAGAAAAGAAATGTGAAGATAGAAACTTGAGTAATATTGACAATTGGCAGATGGGGGTAAAGGAAGGAAAGAAGAAAGGAAGGGAGGAAGGGAGGGAGGGAGGGAGGGAGGAAGGGGGACCAAAGATTAGAGAAGAAGGAAAGAAACTAAGGGAATACAACATTACAGAAGAAAAGGAAGACAGGATTTAAAGAAAGAATTGTACTAACAGTGTTAAAGCAATAAAATAACATTATCTGTTGGTTTTTAATTTGATGTTTTCTTTCTGGGGGTAGCTTAGCTCTGGTGCTGAATGACTCCCAGCACAAGACACAGATCCCTCCCTTTCCACAGGAGGGTGTGGCCACAGACACCAGACGAGGTCAGTGGCCTCCAGTGATGTAACGGGAAAACAGGTCCCCCTAGTCAGGGACCTAAAAGCCCTGAAATCTGGTCCAAATTCTGCCTCTCAAATAAATTTCATAACTTCTCTGGGTCTCTGTAGATTCCTCTATAAAATGATGAGTCAAGATCAATTGCACAAAGATATATAGTCAACGGTATTCCTCGTAGTATTGCTTTGTTACGATAAAAATTTGGAAACAACCCAAATGTCCAACAATAAGGAATTGGTTAAATAAATTATGGTCTGTTCATACAGCAGATCACTTTGTAGCCATTAAAAGCTATGATATAGAAATAATTTATTGACACATAAAGATGTGTACAATGTATTCCACTTCAAAAGCAAATTATGAGATTATGATGTCTTTTTTAAAAATATATGCATAGAAAAAAGTATAGATGACATAAATGTTTGTCTCTATCTCTAAAGTAGAGAAATGATGGATGATTTTCACCATATTTCATTTTGCTTATCTGTATTTTCTAAGTTTTCTAGACTAGACATTTATTATAGGTAAAAGTTTTAAAAAACATATTTTTTTTAAGTGAAATGGCCTCTATATGGCTAAAACACTACCCCTCTCCCTCAGACTACTTACTTCAGGTTTTCTGTAGGAATGCTTACCATATATACATAATAAAAAATAATAGAAATGTTATTCCTTATACTTAATTTTAAGTTATAATAACTTATGTGGCCATCCGTTGAGTGTGCAGTTGCAGTCAAGATCCTTCAGTCTACAAGCAGAAAACCTGAACTCAAGAAGTTTTCTTAACCCCAAGGATCCAGCTTCTCCATCTTGTAAAATTTGATGATACTTCCTACCCCAGTGAACTCAGAGTCTGAGATTAGCTGAGCGAAATAAAATATGTGCCAGGCTGTTGGAGGAGGTCATTGAGAGGATGTGTTGCTGGTTGACCCTGGAGCTGGACCCAGGCAATCAGAGATTCCTCTCCCCCTCCCCTGTCCTTGGAACATACGTTCCACCCACCACTCCTACACAAGGAGATGTTTCAAGGATGCAGCCTTGAGAAAGTAAGGTGCCATTGAGACCCTCTGGACTGTGTATGTGACAGAACCCCATTAAGGCCTGTTTGTAAACTTTTAAGATTCTGATGGGTGGGGGCAGAAATCTACTCATCTTGTACTGCCCAAGACAAGCTTCATTTGTAAGTTTCCTCGCTTATTAAACCCTCCACTGGTCAATCTGGGGTGGGCTCCTCTTTCTTCAATCACTCCTTGCCCTCTGCATATAGGGCCAGTTTCAGATTTCACCACGGGAATCTCCCAAGGTTGTGAACCAACCCAGCCCTAAACTGTAAAGGGCCACCCAAATAGGAAGCTATTATTACATTCTGGACTTCAAGGGACACATAGTTTTCTAATTAAACACCATGGACTACTTTCAGTCCTCTGGCATTTATCTATTCATTGAGCAAATGTATTCCAAAGTCCTACTATGTGCCAGGCACTGTGGCAGGTCCTGGGGATGCAATGGGAAGTGACATAGACATTCTGTCCAGCTTTATGTGCCATTATCGAGTCATTCCCTAAACACCAAGACACAGTGCTGGAGCCCAACAGACCTAATTCTAATTAGAGCTCTTAAAGGTGTTAGGACCCAAGTCAGGTACTTAACCTATCCACACCACCCTTTATGCAACAAATAAGGGTGATAATATCCATCTCAAAAACCTATTCTAATATCCATTTCAAAAACCTATGCTAAAGATTAAACGATTATACAAAAGTGTCTGGCACAGGACCCGGCACATAGTAGGACCTCAGTAAACATAGCTATTATTTCATTATGAATCCCATTGTTTGCTGATTTAACTGCCAATATACCACGAGCAAATTTTTCTTTAAGTCATTCAATAGCAAATTTTACTTCACCAGACACACTTCAATTCTGATCAATACCACATCTTTTACTACTTAGGAAATAGTTTTGCTAATTCTTTGCCAGAATTCTTATATTTAGAGAGCATTGGGTTGTATTATTCAATTTTCACTCTTTGACACTCATCCGGGATTTCTTTTCTTCTTTGAGGCAGCCGTAGGTTGTCTAGATTTCAAATACTTGGCTTCTGTTGGAAAAGGAAAAACAAAAAAATATTCCTTTGGACAATGATTTCTTTTCCCCAGTGGCTAAAAACAGAGGGAAAAGAGCCAAAAGAGGAGGCTGGTATAAAAAGAGATGCCATGAGACTTGCCATCATCCAGAAGTTGGGTTGTCTCTACTACGAGAACACTTCCCACTGCCCCCTTCAGCAGATAAACACCAAAGAAAAGGGCATTCCTTCGCACTCAGGGACCATCAGTCAGGACACCATCTGTTGCTCAGTTGGAACAGACCATACTGCTTAGATACCATGGAAGTGTGATATTTCCCTTCACTTCCTACTCCCCAACCAACACCAATCTCTAACAAATCTTCAACTGTGTATATGTGTGTGTGTGTGTGTGTGTGTGTGTGTTACAACACAAATGCAGGAAACATTGCATCCTAATCAAAAAAAAAAAAAATTCCTCTCCCCTTTCAGCAGCATCCTAGATACACAATGTATGCAGTAGAACCTAAAGTGCCCCAAAACCCAGAGAAGCCAGAGGTACCAAGGCTATTCTCTCCCACTTCCAGCCTCGGGGAACTTCCTTAATGCCACAGCCAAACTATGTAACTGTGACCACACTTCCTTATGGCTGCAGCGCCACCTAGTGGCCAGGTGAGCAAGGCGTACGCTCATTCTCATCAATGTGAAAAAGCAACTTCCATCCTTTCCAAAGAGAAACAAAAGTGGCTGCTACACACGACAGCTAGAATTAGGAATCACCACGTTTCTATCATATTCAAATTATTTCCTGATTATAATCACATCCAAATCACTGGGAAGAGACAAGAGAATAGAAAATTCCTGCTATCATTAGATTTTCATGTCCAAATGCATCCTCATACAAACTCACAAACTTGCACAAATATTTAGTCTAAATCCAGGCATCTTTGTGGCCTGTAAAGTCTTCAAGGCCTGCAATTATATACATAAAATCTTTTTAAAACAAAAAGGAAGATGAAAAATAGGTCTCTGAAGACCTGTAATGAGATTCCTCTTTTCTATTTTCCACAAATTGCTCTGTCGACTTGCTGGCATTTTTGATGTCATCAGAAACTGACAATTGAATTGCAACTTTATCCTGCAGAGAACAACCAAAAACAAGCCTGTACGTTGTAAAGATGGCAGTTTAACTAACATAATTTGTTTAGGACTTAACCTGGGGGTATACAACCTAATTCAGTTCATTTTAAACCCAAATTATTCCAGTTAATAGCCTGGTGGAGCTCAGAACAGAATGTGTGCACTGCCGCTAAGTATTCCATATTAAAATAGTTTGTGATGGGATATGCTTTTTTTAATTAAAAGTTTAATGTACATTAACATTTTTAGATGAAAAACTGACAATCCGAAAACAGTTCTAAATTCTCCTTTGATTATTTTTCCCGAGCACTGAAGGCATGATATAGCTACAGAAATAAGCTAACAATAAAGTTCTTTGAAAGATTATTTTCTGTCGTATCTCACGTGTTCTTTGTTATAACCCTCCAGTGGTTTTCTGGTACAGAGATGAATCGGGTAAAACTCTTAGCTGGGACTCCAACCCACAAGAACTTGACTTAATTTCTGATCCCTACCTCCTGGTCAGGCCTACTCACTGTCCCCTGCTGAGACCTACAACAGATCAAATTCTAAGTAAGATGAGTTGCTGATTTTCTGCACTCTTTCTGCATCCACCGGCACCATCCATCCCCCACCACTCACATGGCCTTGCACTGACCCCTTGCTTTGGACCAGAGTAGGGCTGTCAGATTCAGAAAAAAAAAAAAAAAGGAAAAGGAAAGAAGGGTAAGACATTCAGTTAAATTTGAATTTCAGATAAACAACAAATAAATTTTAGCATCAGTATGACCCAAATATTGCATAGGGGCGTACTTATACTAGAAACTTATGTGTTGTTTACCTGAAGTTCAAATGTAACGGGTGTTCTGTATTTGATCCAACAACTCCAGCTTAGGAGCCCTCTTGGGGTGTCACATGGTGATCTGGTCTTCAATGCAAGAGTCTGTTTCCCATCCGTTTCTGAGCCACTGACTCCATAATGAAGCCTACCTGTCTACATTCTTTTAAGATGTCCAAGTGACCAGTCATCAAATCAGAGAGACTAATGTTAAGCTCTCTTTCTTGGTACTGACAACAGCCTTAATCAATAGTTCCCAAAACATGGTGTGTGTGCGCAATTAGTAGTACATGACTGAATTCTTTTGTTAATTTTTGTTGTTTTGTTTTCATTGTATTTTTTTTTTTTTGGTGATCATTAATAACACTTACTACTCATTAATAACACTATTGCTTTCCCACTTATGGTAGTGATATAAATTTATTTTAAAATTTATTTTAAAATAAATTTAAGTGGTTTTTTTTTTTAAAAAAAAAGGTGAATCAATATAAGGGAGAAAAATAAGTAAATAATAGCACAGATGCTACTCAGATAAAGTGATATCATGACAGTGGCACCAAAAGGACTGACGTTTAGGAAACAATGACCTAAAGCCCACAGGCCAAATCTGGCCCCCCGCCCATTTTTGTAAATAAAGTTTTATTGGGACATGGCCACAACCATGCATTTACGTATTGCTTATGGCTGCTTTCATGCAACAACAGCAGAGCTGAGTAGTTGCAAAAGAGATCATATGACTCACAGGGCCTAAAATATTTACTCTCTGGCCCTTTACAAAAAAAAAGTTTCCTGACCCCTGACCTAAAGCATCACTCATCCAAGCTAGTCAAAGGAAAAGACAGAACTTTGAAAGTCCCCACGACAGAGATATTTTTGGACAACCCAGCCTACAGCCAAAATGGTCCTCCATTTCCCATTTCAGATTCTTTTTGTTAACCTCCTTCCCATGCCTGAATCTGCTGAGGCTTTCATCCTTCATTCTCATGCTTAAGATTCAGAATAATATCTGCTTCTTCCAGTAAGCCTTCCCTTATTAACTCAGACCCACCTACACCCTGAACTAGGTGATAGTAAGTGAAATACACCAACATGCCTTTTTTCGAGTTCTCTTTAAAAATACAAAAAAAAAAAAAAATCTGTTCTTATAGAGAACTATGGCCATATAAGGCAAAGTCTTTTTAATAACACAACAACTCAATACTTTAGTACAGAATATGTTAAAGTTAGCATAAATAGGTAACACAGTAACTTCCATAATCATGCACAAATTACTTCTGAAACAATGGTTAGGCTCTGGAAATAAAGCTTTAATCAGCCGCAAATGTCTGAGTAGGCATAATTGCACCCCGTTAGTTAAACATCCTTAAGCATGATAGCATTCTGATCCCACAGGTCAGCAATATTGCAGCATCTCAAGCCAATTCACTAAGATGAGAAGACACAGACACCTTAGGTTTAAAATAAAATTAAAATACAGCCCCTATTGTGCTGTTACAGTCATTGAATATATCTAGAAATTTTCCCAGCCTTGGAAAACACCAGATAGATAGATAGACAGATATGTGGATTCCAGCTCAATGTCATCTCCTTGATAAACCTTTCCAAGCTGTTGCCCTTCCCTCTGAATATCTATTGACTCTGGTTGCTCTTGAAAGTCCAGTAGTCACCAACATGCCATAACTGTGTACCTGGTGACAAGTCACTGACCTGGTTGCCTCTAAATCAAGGCCTATGTTTGACTTGCTTTCTCTAGCCTAACACATGATAGGGCTAGTTAAGTTTTGGCTAAAAGGAGGGATGAAACCCTCGAAGTTGTTCCAAATGAGACCCAAGGAGAATATGACAAGTTTCCAGTAAACTAGCAGAATAAAACAAAACTAAGTAAATGTTTCTGTACTAATCAAAGAAACATTCTGTTTGTAACCCAGTTTGGTTAACAAGTTATGCCTATCACAGCAAGATACACAATGAGTAGTGTTGGGGGAGGGGTGGATCAATGACCTCTAGCCTTTCCCATTTTCTATGCTTTCTCTTCCTGTCAAGTTCTTATCATCTGCCTATTGCTGCTCTTTTTCTCTTAGAAAATAAGCCAGTATCAGTCATTTGCACATTAGTATGAATAAGATAATTAGTTACCTCTCTCAGTTCCAACAAAGGCAGTAAAGTCATTATCCCAAATTAAAGGAACCAGAGGGGTGCGCAACAGGCCAAGGAAAACGTCAAACACAACCCAACTCTGCCTACAAGTCAAGCCTGTTGGGGTGGAAAGTTACCTTGGCTCAAATAGAGATGTACAAAATGGTGGCAGCAATGGTGGGGATTGAAATACGTACAATGATTATTTTTAGCATCCTTTCCAGATCTTAGAGTCACTTTGTTTATTTCAGAACATAATAATATATTATTTGCAACTATGTGGTACATGTTTAAAAGTAGAGACCTTGAGCCGAAGTGAAAAACTTCAAGGAAAATTTTACTGTATTCATGAGAAAGACAAAAACATCCTAAAAAATGTCTGTTCTCTATGTGATTTTTTTAGCCTTTACATGTCTATAGCTGGTTTTTTTATTTGGGTATTTTGGGAGAAGCCTCACTGATTATGCCAAATAGGAAAGGAAGGAGAAAAAAAACTATGAAAGAGCTGTGCTGGCTGAGCAAACTGTTTAAGTAAACACCTAGTAATAGGGGAGCGGAAGAAATGTTAAATCCAGAGGGAACTATATGCCATGTGTTCCAGTATCTATCCCAGTTAGAATGCCACAATCCCAAAGGAGAAGTGCTATAAAAAGCATAATTTGAGTATCAGCTCTCATCATTCAATATAGTTTTTCAACCCTTTCAAAATTACATTGAAAAATCTATATAATGCGCGTTTAGATTAATGAACTGTTTGAATCTGGATCAATAAGCACTCGAGGCTCTGTGCCGTTGACACCTGCTGGGAACATCTAGAAGAATGCTTCATGGAGGGCAGAGCCAGTCGGCACTTTGTAACTACAGGGGTTCCACTTAATAAACAAGCAATCTAATATATGACCTCTGCAGATTAATTTCCTGAGAGCAAGTAAATAATCTGGATTCAAAATTTCCCTGATTATGCATATAATTACAGTATCACTTACCAATTAACACACTGATTTAAACCTTCTTGGGATTATGTATTTAAAAGAGTATAAAAGAGATCATTCTGTCATCATCCAAACACTCAAAAATGCTCTAGTTTGGCAAAGAATCACAGAGAGCATAACTTTCCACCCATCTGATTTCTCTTATGGAAGAAAAAACTATGATGGTAAGATTATAAATGATACCTTAAAATATCATAGACCATAATTATTGTCTCAATAACTGGACCACAATGACACCCATTAGCAAAGGTTTGTACATGACATAATAACAAAGTCTTGGGGAAACTTTATCATCTCCTGAAATATTTCTGTAGAACCACAGATTTATAAAACTGCTTCTCTAGCTCGGATTATTACTATTTTTTAATTTACTGCAGCAACGAGGGTATAATTTATCCACCATTAGACAGTTACATAAATAGACAAAGATATATGGTAGAGATTCTTCCCCACTTTAGACAAGTATAATGATTAATGTTAGTTTGTTATTTCTTATTCCTACATAAAATTTCTCATTAAAAATGTTAATATATCCCTTCACAAGGCCACATAGTGATGGGGGAAAAAAATACAGATGAAATTGCTACACAGCATGCATACATATGTAAAAGAAGTTAAAAATAATAAATCAACATGGCAAATATAATGAAGCCTGCTGTCGAACAGTAAAAGCTGTCAAAATGAGGTTTTATTATTAAGAACTTTATATCCAACTGTTTGGCTGAATAAAATCTTTCATATCACTTGTGTACTTTCAGGGAGAGAATTCACATCTGGGATCAAATTGTCATGGTGCCGCATTCCTGATTCCTTCCCCTGGTACTACTTTCTGAATAATTATTTGAATCTCCACAGAAAATGAAAGTTGACTGAAGCTAACTGCAAAATAACAAGCTTTTACACGCAGAAAAGCCACTCTGTGGTGTTTTCTCTAACGGTAAATATTTCAAAAAGGAATGCTTAAGCATTGGAAAAATAAAGATGTCACTGGTTCAAACTCCAGAACTACAGTTTTCTCAGTAAGATCATAACACAAACAATCATAAATATGATTTAAAATTACAACTCTGGCGTAAATATTTAAAGCACAGTCAGCATTTTGGCAATTCTACTACACATGACCATTGTATGACGTTGCACAAATGATTTAACATCTTTGTACCCCATTTTCCTGTCTAAAATAAAATTCTACCTCATAGATTCATCAAAAAAATAAAATAAAATAAAATAAAATTACAACTCTGGGGAAACACAGTCAGTTAACTTTGGACTCCATTCTTACGTCTTCTAGAGAAGTAAAGCCCCTAATATAATGCTTTATGATTCCAGAATATATAATACTGACATTGTGATTATTTTGGAGACATAATAACTAATTATTCAGAAAGAGCAAGAAAATAAACCAATCCAACTCCTCCTCCAACCTTAATCCCTAATTTAAAGGAGCAGAAAATATTGGCTTCATAGAATGGGAAGTCCCAAGTGCCATTCCAAAATAAAAGGAACACTTCAAATAAACTTCAATCCCCCTGACAGCATACAAACAAAAACAGCAGCTATATACCAGCTTCTCCCCAAAACAAAACCCAGTGAAATGACTGAGAATTTCAGCTACCATAATCCAACTCTGTGAAACTCTGGGGGTGTCAGCAGCTACTCAATAAAAAGGAAAACTGAAAATAGCACAAAAATGGCTCCTAATAGCAATAATGTATACTTCTGCGGTCATTACCGGTCAGATAATAACCGGCAGTGACCTTCAAACCATACATTATGGTTTAAGTATGGTCTAGTGCTCATTGCAGATGTGTAGCTTAGAAATAAACAGTAAATGCTCAAACCGTTCCAAGGCTGCCTTGCTTGCATGCATGGATTTTCCCCTCCCCAGCATTATCACACCAGGAATCTTATAATGATCTGAAAAATATGTACCTAGGGTAATAGTGCTATACTGAAAAGATAAATACCCAGACCGATGTCATCGAAAACACACACAGAAAGCAGTTTTCCTGTAATGCAGGTGAATGTTTTATAACATGAAGACTCGGGGAGAACATTCTGACCTTTTTAAGCCTCAGCTGTCAGGAAAGCTGCAGGGATCTTGGTTAATTTATAAATCCCCTCTACAAAATGGTATAATATTAATATTCCCATTCTGCAGGTCAAAACAGGGAGGCCCAGGTAAACCAAATGGCCTGTTATGGGAGGAAGCAAGGTAATGGCTCTGAGAATTAACCTCTTTGTAGGGCAGGCCTGGGTTCCTGCATTAAGGTAAATTTTTTACAATTTTCAAAGTCCTTCATCACAAATCTATTTGTATTCCTTTCCCACCTCCTGTAAACTAGGGGATTGCGCACATTAAAAAACTTTTTTTTTCAAATGTACAGGAAATGTTGCATCTGTTTTCTTCTTTGTAATTTTTCTGCTCAACTATTTTTTTTAACATCAAATAATCTTTGCAAATGCATCTCTGGCCAACATGGAAGAAACTGTATAGTCTGGGAGCCATGCTTGGTCTAAAGCTTTCTTGGACATTCCATCCCAAGACTCGAGAAAAGAGTTCCACTGCTTTATCAAGAATTACCATTGGTGGGCTTCCCTTCCCTGGTGGTGCAGTGGTTGAGAATCCGCCTGCCAATGCAGGGGACACAGGTTCGAGCCCTGGCCTGGGAAGATCCCACATGCCACGGAGCAACTGGGCCCGTGAGTCACAACTACTGAGCCTGCGCGTCTGGAGCCTATGCTCCGCAACAAGAGAGGCCGCGATAGTGAGAGGCCCATGCACCGCGATGAAGAGTGCCCCCCGCTCGCCGCAACTAGAGAAAGCCCTCGCACAGAAACGAAGACCCAACACAGCCAAAAATAAATTAATTAATTAATTAATTTAAAAAAAAAAAAAAAGAATTACCATTGGTTATTTCTTGGCAAAGCAGTAGTGGGGAGAGTACAGAAAACTGGGCACTTCCTAGAATACAGATGAAATGAAACCAGTTACAGCTACTTTTTTTTCCCCAGTTATTTAAAACACAAAAGAAGGAAAACAGTGACCCCAGCTTCCCTCCTCTTCTTCATTTACTCCAATGAGCTAGTTCCTCCAGAGTGGACATCTGCCTGGGTTCCTCTGGGCCACAGTTCTCACCCTGTGATCACAAGTTCATGCCTAAAGCTGAGAACCAGCTCACTAATTAAACACAGGAACTCTTCTGTTCCAAGTTTTCTTACTACCAGCATTCTCATCCTCTCCTTGCCCACCTGGAAAACAATCTCACTCAACTGATTTTTGGTGGGGTCTTTACTGAAGAAGCTGCGAGTCAACCTTCTTTCGAAGATTTATTGGCTTCATCTTTCCAGGTGGAGAGCTCAGGATCTCCGCCGATGCCAGTGGTGATCAGCCCAACACCATCGGAGCTGCCTCACAGCTGAACAGGCCATAGCTAGGTGGGCAAATACCTGTCTAGGACAGAGGTTCTCAACAGGGGTAACTCTGTTCCCCAGGAACATTGATCAATGTCTAGAGACATTTTGAGTTGTCATAACTGGGGGGATGGGGGAGCTTGATTCTTGGCATCAGGTGAGTAGAGGCCAAGAAACACATGGAAAACACACACACACACACACACACACACACACACACACACACACACAAAACAAAGAATTATCCAGCCCCAGGGACTTCCCTGGCGGTCCAGTGGTTAAGACTTTGCCTTCCAATGCAGGGGGTACAGGTTCGATCCCTGGTCGGGGAGCTAAGATCCCACATGCCTCAGAGCCAAAAATAACTAAAACATAAAACAGAAGCAATATTGTAACAAATTCAACAAAGAGTTCAAAAAATGGTCCACATTAAAAAAAAAAAAATCTTAAAAAAAAAAAGAATTACCCAGCCCCAAATGTCAACAGTCCCGAGGTTGAGAGCCCCAGGTCTAGACGCCTTGCTGTTTAGAACAGGTGTCCCCCTGACTCAACCCTGCATCCCGGCACTTCCCCGGCATCGAGCACACAGAAGGCCCTCAATCCGTGCTGGTGGAAGTGCAGGCAGTCCATGGTAAGAGAGCAGAGGGGTGGGCCCGTCTTCCCCATCCCACCTGATGTCCTAGTGTCTTCCATTTTCTTCTTTCTGTCTCTTTCTCTTTTACTATTGTCCCATTCCCGCTCTCTTTTTCTACTCTCTGTTCTTTCTCTTTGCCTTCAAGAGGCTACATTTGGAGAGTGCTTCACAGTTTCCAAGGAGCTTAGCCTATGTGATCTCCAAAACAACACGACAAGGGAAATACTACATCCTTACTGAAAACAGGGTGAAACCGAAGCTCACACAATATAAGCAATTTGTCGAAAGTCACCCAAGTTACTACACTGTAAAGGAGAAACCGGATGTGTGTCCAGCTCTGGGGCCAAGAGTTCTCTCCTGGCAAAGGACGGGCTGGGATATTACCTGGTTGTGCTGCAAGGAGGTGGCTGACCCATGTTCTAAAATGAACTCCAAAATATTCCTAAGTAGTTGGCCAGTGAGAGTGATGTAACAGGAAAGAGACAAACTTCACTTTCAGACCAGCATCTCCCCACTCTGTCCTGTGATGGCTGTAAGCCAAAGGCATTCAGGTGCTGAAAAATGGAAGTGTATCCTCCTTATCATTAGCTATACAAATGTCTTATTTTAAGAGCCTCGGGCCATGGGTAATCCCAGGCTTTATGAGATCCAAGCATAATTGACATGGGACCCAGTGCCACAAGCCACTGACCTCATCAGTGAGGAGAGGCCCAACACAAGGGCAGAGACTCGTGTCATACTGCTGCTGGACATGACAAAATATACGTGGAATTTCACTGCAAATCCCCAACTGTTGAGCCTGGATAAGCGGCACAGTACACCTTTGGTTGGTGTCTGGCCTCAGGGGCACTAGGCTGATGTGGTAAATATAAAAAAAAAAAAAATAGTCAAAGAACTGGAAAGTCAGCTGTGGGCACGCACACACATGTATTCATAACTGCCGTAAAACTAATAAACACAGGTGTTTTCCTCCATCTCCTGAGTTCTTCTGTGTCCCAGACCCTGTGCTGGGTAGCAAAGAGACAAAGATGAATTGGCCTGACATTCATCCTCTACAGGGTCTAGTAAGGGAAACAAGACATATCAACAGGTGAATCACATTCCCAAGAGACCAGTGCCACACTGGAAGGTCAGGAAGCTTGGGGATCACCCCACAGAGGAAGCAGTAAGTGGCCCCACCTAGGGGAAGGTGACAGGGAAGCTGGGACAAAAAAACAAGGAGAGGTTTGCCTGTGGGAAAGGGGAGCAGCACAGAGACAGCGTGGGCAAAGGCATGGTATCGACAGAATCAGACCTGCTTAGCAATAGTGAGATGTATTTTTCCTTACATATGACTTGAGGAGGGTTTTCTTGTGACAGGCCCTGTGTGAGAACCTGTACAGGGAGACGGAAGTGGGACTGAGAAACGCTTTATATGCCAAGCGAAGGCATTCGGACGATACCCCAGAAGCCTGCACTTCTTTTTAACTTTTCAGGGGCTACCCAGATAAAATATACATCTTCCTTTATAACCGAGCGCTTCCTGACCAGATTTGCAGCTGAAACAAATGTTTTACAAGACAACACTCACCTTTTCTACGTGAAATTCATTCTGTTCCTCTTCATATTTTTGAATGTTTGTTGCAAACTGCGTAAAATGATTTCATGAGCCACATATCAGTTTTATCCTACAGTTTTTAAACCCTGCTACAAGCCACGGGGAAGCAAGAGAATTTTTTAAATTGGGAACTGACAAAATCAGGTATATTTAGGATGATAACTTGGGCAGCAAGGTGAGAGGTGGACTGGAGTTGGGCACCTTGGGATTAGGGGAGCCTGCTAGATGCCAGAGTCCATAACAGACATGATCTGAGTCTGCACTAAGGTAATGACCCTGAAGATGGAAAGTAGGGCAAAGCTCTGGAGCCTTTAAGTCACAGAATCAACCACCCTGGGTGACTTATTACAGCAGGAACGAGGGAAAAGCTTCTAGATTGAAAGGTTGATGGGATGACCCCCCCCAATGGAAATGTCCAGTAAAGATGCCTCCAAATTTCAGACGATATGTCTAAAGATGGAAACAAGGATGGAGATGTAATTAGCAGAGGTATGATCATTAAAGCCTTGGGGTGGATGCATTCTCCTAGAGGGTCATATAGAAACAGCAAAGAGGAGAATAGACATGGAAACACCAAACTGAAGAACCAGAGAGAAGAACCAGAGAGACTGTCAAACGCAATGGAAGAGAGATCAGTGGTCACCAATGGAAGGCTGGCCATCATCATGGCCTCATCATTATCCAACATGATACTTTATGTTCATTTCCATATTTATTTATTGCCTGCCTCTCCACTAGAATATGATACACTTCTGCATCTCCAGAACCTAGAAGAGTGCCCTCAGCACATAGTAGGACTGAAGAAATATTTTTTGAGTGAGTGAATGAATAAAGAAAGGAATGCAAGCCAAGGAAGGAAAGTATCTCA
Organism: Balaenoptera borealis; assembly: GCF_965194805.1. Taxonomy (NCBI): domain Eukaryota; kingdom Metazoa; phylum Chordata; class Mammalia; order Artiodactyla; family Balaenopteridae; genus Balaenoptera; species Balaenoptera borealis. The sequence continues at coordinate 99,513,962 of NC_138861.1, read as the reverse complement.
AAATATGGGAGTTGTCAACACAGGCAACTGCTTAAAAGAATAAAGAAAGAAGACTTGGGCTTCCTTGGTGGCGCAGTGGTTGAGAATCTGCCTGCTAATGCAGGGGACACGGGTTCGAGCCCTGGTCTGGGAAGATCCCACATGCCGTGGAGCAACTAGGCCCGTGACCCACAATTACTGAGCCTGCGCGTCTGGAGCCTGTGCTCCGCAACAAGAGAGGCCGCGATAGTGAGAGGCCCGCGCACCGCGATGAAGAGTGGCCCCCGCTTGCCGCAACTGGAGAAAGCCCTAGCACAGAAACGAAGACCCAAGATAGCAATCAATCAGCTAATCAATAAATAAATCTTTAAAAAAAAAAAAAAAAGAAAGAAGACTGAAAATAGGTCATTAGTTTTGAAAATTAGGTCATTGGTAACCTTAGCAAGAGTCCTTTTAATAAAGTGTTGGGACAAAAGCTACATTGGTATGACTTCAAAGAAAATGGGGGTGAGGGCACTAATTGCAATGGAATAGGAGGCAATGTCAAGAGAAGATTAATCTGGGAGAGGAGAGATGAACGCAATCTGAGATCACATATAGGCTTAGATGAATAAGCCTGAGGAAAGCAACTGAAGATAAAGAAGGGGAAAAGCAATGGAATAAGCCAGTGAAAAGGATAGAAAGGGTTAGGGAGGCCGGCATACAAGTGAAGAGGTGTCTTAGCTCATTCCAGCTGCTATAATAAAATGTCATAATCTGGGTGGCTTATAAACAACAGAAATTTATTTCACACAGTGCTGAAGTCTAGGAAGTTTCAGATTAAGGTACCAGCAGGTTCAGTGTGTGGTGAGAGCCCACTTTCTGGTTCACAGACAGCACCTTCTAGCTCTGACCTCACATGGTGGGAGGAGCGAGGGATCTCTCTGGGGTCTCAGGTACAAGGGCTCCAATCCCATTCATGGGGGCCCCACCCTCCTGACCAAATCACCTCCCAAAGGTCCCCCCTCCTAATACTACCATAGTGGTTTTAGGGTTTCAATATGTGAATTTTGAGGGGACACAAACATCCAGACCATAGCAAAAGTTGACTTTAATAAGCTTTGTGTTACAGAAAAGGAGAGAAGGAGTGGATTGTCATGGGTAAATGTTCTGATATATACAAGGAAAATGAAGGAATCCCCAGCTGATGGATTCATTTTTCCTTTGTGAAAGATGAGGAAAAATTACCTGCATAACCTGCATAAGGTGAGGAATAGCTTGTTTTGAATGGGCTGCCATGGGGAATCCAAAGGTGGCTAATTAGGGGAAAGCAAAGAGATTTCAAGAAGCACTGAGGATCTAACCAAAACTGGAAACCATAACGTTATGGTGGTGTCCATCAGCATGGTTATGGAGCTCCTTTTAGTGATGCTGAAAGCCCAGAGCAGAAGCAGAAAAATAAGTTGGGTTTACCATGCATCCACAGTGTGGTCTAACGACGATTGTTCTGGAAGAAAGCCTACCCTCCTTCTCCACCAATAAGAGCAGGTAGTCCCTGTCTTAGCCCCACTGTCCCATCAAGGTTGCTGGGTCCTGAGCGTGTCATCATAACTCTATGAGCTTCTTACCAATAACTGTGGATCATAATATTGTTCTAGTCTCGCCGACTTATGCAGGGGCCCAAATAGGACAATTTATTTGAACGACTTCTGCCAACTCCTAAGTACTACTGAGGTCACCCACCTTGCTGTTTTCCCAAACAAGTCTTGTACCATCTTTTTTTAATACAGTTGTGCCAGGATGTATTGAACACCTACTAGGCACCTGGCAGTCTCCTTCTCTCCAACTATTCCCCTTGCCCCATGAGAATCACATTTTTGACCTACAGAATAAGGACAATTTACATAGGAGACCCTTAATTCATTCAGTATCTATTTAAATTACCTCTTCATGAAAAGAACTTCTGCCAACTCTAATGCCTTAGAGATGGAACCAAGGAGAGAGAAATTTGCTTTTGCTAGTGGGCTCCATAATTACATGGAGACATGTCCACCTGGGTAATAGCTTGTGGGATTTTTTTTTTTAACTTTTTATATAAATGTTTCAGGTTCTTACCTTGCTAGGTTGACTTTTTTTCAATATTAATTGCCTCCATAGTCTTAATCTATAGCAACATTTCTAACCAGTGTCCCTGTACATTTTTATTTCTTCCTCAGGAGGCTGCTACTAGATAACTTAATTTAAATTTTTTAATACCATGAATAAATATTATCTGCCTTCTCTCTAGAGGGGACAAGCGATTCTCTGGAGGGTTAGTGTCAACTCTTTGACAGTTTACTTCATGAAATAGGTTTCTGGGTTTCAGTGTGGCCCATAAGTTTCATAAACTAGGAAAACCCACATCTCCTTTAACCAGTGTTAATTACCATCATCTGCAAAAGGGACCTATAAACCCTCACCTTAAATGCACCTGTCAACAGGCACTGAGTTTATGAATGAGGTCTCTTGCCTAAAGGATTATTGGATAGCCTTTTATATAACGAGTCTCCTCCTCTGTTGATTCACAGATCCCAAACAATGGGGTCACCTGGGATGCTAAGTTGCAGCCATAAATTATTCCTTTTTGCATTATTGGAGCAGTTGCTCTGGCCACACAGTCCAGCTCTCTCCTGTGCCAACGTAGAGGGTGATCTTAGACCCCCGTCACTTTTAAAATAAGCTCTAACTCCGCCCATTCCCGAGCACGTGTTCTGTTCCCTGGATAGCCCAATTTCTACTGCTGAAACTCAAGAAGCTATTAAAGTCTCCTCAACCTGGCAGAGCCCCGGGACCAGATGGTGTTCTCCTGGTTCTTATAAAGCCTTTATTGACAAAATGACACCAAGCCTCACTGGCCTCCATAATGACTGCTTTTCCCACCCACGGAAGACCCTAGATGGGGAGGATGACCTGTTGACTGCTATTCTTGTCATCAGTGTCAAAACATCTCTTGACCTCCGAATTGCTCTGACTCTTCACTTGGGTCCCTCCGATCCCTTGCAGGGCACTGATGAGAACTGCTCTCTCTCCCCAAAAAAGGAAAGAAAGCCAAAGCAAGCGCTAAAGCTAATGAGAAGCATAAACAACAGACTACAGAGGGGGTTTTGCTAGGAATTCACCACCCCTTTCAGGAATTTGAACAGTTTGGCAATGATGAAGCTTTCGGCAGCCCCTCTCAGGAAAGTCAGAGCTGTTAGTTGCTAAGCTGGCCTCGTGGGATCTGCATGGAGGACTCACTTTCAATCGGTGTAGTTTTTCATCGTGAGCCGATGCAGCATGCCACACGTAACTCTTAAGTGTCGAGGCTACATCAGGGTGCCCGGGATTGCTGAGTGACTCAGTAAAGGAATACAGAATTTCTCACCTCCAGGTCACTAGTTCAAATGCAAAAGGCCATGGAGAGCCATTATCTTCCCGTGGACTCTGGGAAGGTTTTCAGGCGCTATCAGCTGCCACAAATGATACTCGCGTGACAAACACTCACTGCAGAGCATCTCAGGAAGAGCTTGGAAACTCACGCTCTCCGAGGTCATGCTGGGCTTGGGAAAGCTGAGGCTATAGCAGCCCTTTTCCACCTGTTCTGTGATCTTTGCCAACGCCACCAAAATGATCATAAATGCAAATTCCCCCTCAATGCATTTTTGAAATTACTTTAAAGTTCAACAGTTTTACTCTCACCTAATTTTTGTCCACTTATAACAGGCTGGTGGAAACAGGTTAGCAGTTGAAACTTTTAAGATTCCCCCAAAAGTCAACTCTGACGTGGGGGAAACGGGCAGAGCCCGTGAGAACTGCCTGTACATTCTGCTCAGAAATGTTAACTCACCAGGGAATTTTCTCAGCACGGGTGCTTTACAGCTCAGGACCTTTTCTTGCTGAATACTGAAGTTATTTCTGGAAAAACAATTCTTATTTCCAAAGTAATATGGCTGGTGACACAGAAACGTCCCTTCTTGTTTATCCACTGTCCATCCTAAGACTGGCTCTTTTGGGTTTAACTCTTTGCCCTCTTTCTTCACCCTCACTGAGAAGTCGTCCTCCTCCTGCCCCTTACTGGAACCTTCTCTAGAAGTACAGCCTCAGACCCAGAACTCAATTCCTGCCTTTGTAGGTAGCACGGTCCTTTCTGCTGGTGGCATGAGTAGGCCAGTGAACCTTCTGGATCCCATACTCCCTGTATCACCCAGAGCCAGCAGAGTGGCTGATACTGGTAAAAATGACAACATAAATTACATAAAGGAATGTTCTGTACTGCGGCAACCCTAGCGTTTGTTCATTTCTGCATGCAGGCCAAGCCCTTCCCCACACTGGGCCTTTGGACGAGATGTTTCCTCTCCTTGGAAGCCCTTCCCACTTGCTATGCCTCTTGAACACCTGTGTTTTCCTCAGATCTCACCTACATCACCGCTTCTCCCCTACTCTCCCTGAGGAGGGCAACTAGCCCCGTCACGGCACGGGCACTGACACATGCGCCCCGGATTAATGTCCACCTCCCCCTCTGGACCACAGACTCCCACGGGGGCAAGACAGCATCCTTGTTCCTCTTCCTCACCTCCAAACCCAGCACTGAGCACAGAGCTGCCACATCGTGGGCACCTCAGAAGTTATGTGTCCAATGAATCAATGACCTCATTTAACATTCACAACAACCCGATGAGGAGGTGATCTTTTTTAAATCTCCATTTTACTAACGAGGACACTGAGGCTCTGAGGAGATAAATCACTTGACCCAAACCACACAGCTAATAAGTCGGCAAAAGCAAGGTTGGAACCCAAGGCCATGAGGCTCCCAAGCCCTGCTCTTTCCCATCATTTTATATGACCTTGCTCCCAGGCCTCAGTCAATGCTGGGCTGTGAAAGGGTCCACGTGATTTCCTAGCTCCTGACGCGTCAGGAGGGGCAGGGTGGGCACCTGGGGTGCATCCACCCAACCCCATGCACACCACAGCCCATGGTACAAATCAATCACTCTTCTACTGAGCAAAATAAGGCCTTCGATTCCTTACCTATGCCTGTATATTCATGATCAATACGACATTCCCAGGCAGGGCCAGGACTAGGGCAGGGCCAGTGAGGCACTTGCCTTGGGTGCCAAAGTTAAGGACACATTAAAATCTCATTAACCAAGATATTTTAATGCAATATGTTAAAAAACTGACACACAAAAAAATTGATGATGAGCAAAAAGTCAAAATCTTAAGTCAAGGCAGGATGGGTATTACTGCTTTTTCTCCCACCTCAGGCTCTAGCGTGGCTTGGCAAGGCAGTGCTCCCTGCAACTCTCACAGGTAAGCAGAGGTGGCAGACGAGTTGACACCTCTTTGCCACTCCAGTGTGTCTGCCCGGTGAGCAATGTCTGCCTGACTTGCTTTACGGAGAACTCAGCAGAGCAACGTGAACACATGGGTATTTTGTTTGCCAATAACTGATGGTGTCTGTCTTCCCCATCAGATGTGGAACTACACACCTGAAAGTTATAAGAGCTTCCTCTCTTAAAAGACTGGACTCCTTTTTAAAATTTATTTTATTGAAGTGTAGTTAATTTACAATGTTGTGTTAATTTCTACTATACAGCAAAGTGATGCAGTTATACATATATATATATTCTTTTTCATATTCTTCTCCATTACGGTTTATCCCAGGACAGTGAATATAGTTCCCTGTGCTATACAGTAGGACCTTGTTCTTTATCCATTCTGTAAATAATAGACGGCATCTGATAATCCCAAACTCCCAATCCTTCCCTCCCCCTCTCCCCCCTCCCCCTTGGCAACCACAAGTCTGTTCTCTCTGTCTGTGAGTCTGTTTCTATTTTGTAGATCTGTTCATTTGTGTCATATTTTAGATTCCACATATAAGTGATATCATATAGCATTTGTCTTTCTCTTTCTGACTTACTTCACTTAGTATGATAATCTCTAGGTCCATCCATGTTGCTGCAAATGGCATTATTTCATTCTTTTTTATGGCTGAGTAGTATTCCATAATATATATGTACCACATCTTTATCCATTCATCTGTTGATGGACATTTAGGTTGTTTCCATGTCTTGGCTATTGTAAATAGTGCTGCAATGAACACTGGGGTGCATGTAACTTTTTGAATTAGAGTTTTCTCCAGATATATGCCCAAGAGTGGGATTGCAGGATCATATGACAACTCTATTTTTAGTTTTCTAAGGAACCTCCATACCCTTCTTCATAGTGGCTGTACCAATTTACTTTCCCACCAACAGCACAGGAGGGTTCGCTTTTCTCCACACCCTCTCTAGGATTTGTTATTTGTAGACTTTTTAATGATGGCCATTCTGACTGATATGATGGTGGTACCTCATTGTAATTTTGATTTGCATTTCAAGACTGGGCTTTTGTTTAGCAAAGCAATAAACATGCGAGATGATGTCAGATTGCCTCAATATCTGTGAAGGAAAGAAAGGAGATGAGGAAGGACCTTTTCGCTACACAGCTTCCGAGACCACCTCTTGCCCCGTATTCTGTGTGAACAGTGCCCCCTGGAGGAGTGGAGGCCACAGCTCAGGTGTGCAGATGGACAGTAACGGAGGCCCAGAGTGGCCACTTTAGCTGGTGTGGTCAGGGAGGAGTTCTCCAAGGAAGGGACATATAGAACCTGAAGAGTGCACGTAGTCAGCTCAGAGCTGAGGGAACTAGGGCCCCAGGGCTGGCAAGCGCTTGGTGTCTGTCTTAGCTTGGACTGCCATAACAAAATACCACAGACTGGCTGACTTCAAAAACAGGCATGTACTTCTCAGTTCTGGAGGCTGAGAAGTCCAAAATCAAGGAGCTGGCTGACCGGTTCCTGATGAGGGCACTCTTCCTGGCTTTTAGCAGGCCATCTTCTTGCTGTGTCCTCACATGGCAGAGAGAGAAAGAAGCAGGCTCTCTGGTGTCTCTTTAAATAAGGACATTAATTCCATCATGAGGACCCCAGCCTCATGACTTCACCCAATCCTAATTACTTCCCAAAGGCCCCATCATATTTGGGGGTTTAGAGCTTCAACATATGAGTTTGGGCACAGGGCAGGGGGGCCCAATTCAGTCCAGAGCAGCATCCAACAATTAGAAGAAAGACATGAGTAGTTAGACATAGTGACCCAGGGAGAAGACTGCAGGGGATGAGGCTGGACATCCTGTAGGACTTTGAAGACCATGGTAAGGACTTTGGATTGAAATCTGTAAGTAAAGGAAAGCCACAAGAGGGAGTTAGCTGGAAGATGGTTGATCCAATGACCACATGGCAACGTTCACTCTGGTCCCAGGTAATGAGCTGGTTGGAAGGGAACAGCACAGAGGGTGGGTAGATTCAGTAGGAGGTCCAAGATTGGATCAGGGGGAGGCAAAGATGGAGACGAACAAACTGACTCAGCGGTAGAACTGACAGCACTTGGTGATGGGTTTGATATGGAGGAACAGGGGAAGAGAGGACAATTCTTGGGTTTTGGCTTAAGCAACAGGATAGAATGACTGAGGTAATAAAAGACTGAGTAAGAAACAGATATGAGTTGGAGTTGGAGTGAAGGGAACATTATCCCATTCTCTATGGAGCAGGGATTTTCCACCAGAGATGAGGGTATGATACTGGAGAAAAAAAACCTACGTTCCTACTGATAATACCCATACCACTGGCTGAAAACAATCACCCAAGATTTTAGTCTCCATCAATCCTCCCACTTGTGTCTTACTCATGGCAATAAAGTTTATTCCCAATAATACTGCTGCAATTTTTTTATTCATCACACTTGTGTTTTAGAATTATCATAGCAGTGAAATTTATATTCAACAGCATTATTACAAATTTTGACTGCTAATGAAATTATTGTTTCTGCTTGTGATGTGTTTTGGAGCTATGATGATAAAAATTTCCTCTCAAAAATACCACTGCAATGTTGATGTCCTCAAAACCTGCCATAAATGACAAATTGCAGAGTGCCTGTGAGCAGTTAATCTCTCCTCTTGGAAAAGCTGGGCATCATGTTTGTATCACGGTAGGATCTAGGCCCTTTAGTAGAAGATAATTAAAATACTAACGGTTGAAACTCACAGTCCAGAACTGAGGTTGCCAAACATTTTTGATCCTGTACTTCATTAGTAAAATAAAACTGAGCACAAATCCCCAGAATGTTCTTTTAATTTATAATAAAATGTGATATAATTTAATTATATATTATTTCTACTGCACTAATATATTATATACATTATAGCCTATGAACCAAAAAGAACTTAAGAGGATGAGATACAAAATAAAAAGACATTGAAATTCTAACATCTTCTTCCCTTTCCCCACTGCCCTCAACACCTGGGTAAAAGCTCAGCAGTTTGGAAAGAATGGGCCTGGAATACTGTCCTCCCCCAAGCCCCCGCCCCGTCTCTGATTCATATGCATCTTTCTCATTCTTTGAGAGAACTGATCTGACCTTGGATTTCCACCCCCTAGGGCTAAATGCAGCACCCTAAGGGAAGGCTTAGGTGCAGGGGATGTGGGAGGACCGTCTTCATCCATTTTAAATTGGGGGATTTTTGAGTGAGAAGTTTAACTGAACAAAGGGACTTGTTCATAAAATCAAGTTTGAGAACCACCACTCCGCAGAGCAGCTAGGACTCCTTGGGCACACCAGTTAGAAGTTATCTGTATGCTCCTTTCCATTCTCTGTACTTGCTGTAATTTCTTCCTGTTTTCTTCTTGACTTCTTCCAAGTTCCAGGCTAGAAGTCATTAAAGCAGCCTCCAATGACGATTCAACTGGTATCGGTAGACACTCAAACCTAGAGATGATATGGCCACAATCTGGGTTTTCCCACAAATGCTTTCACATGAAAAAAAAAGAAAGATTTCCAGAAGAAAATAGAAAACATTCCAAGACAGGGTTAAATAGCTTCTCATCAGCAGGCACAAGGACCCCGCGGTCACTCTGTAGAGACTCCTGTTGTAATTGCTCTGATCTTTCCCATCAAAGGTCCAAGATGATCCCAATAAAATGACCCATTTACTCAAACAGACCCTGGAGTTCTAACCCTGGATTTGCTGTGGATTTACCAACCAGTCATGGGCAAGTGACCCAACCCTCTGGGCCAAATCCCATACCTCCATGGAGACTTTTTACCCAGAAGGAATTCTTCCAAAAGAAGAGCTGCTTCAGTATCTCACTCTGACTTTCTCTCCTCCTTATCCAGCCTGTTTTGGAGCACTCTCCCAATCTTCTGATCCCTGTTCAAATTCCTCGCCCTATAGCAAACGCAAAGAGAGGTCTGTCTCCTCCTAGGAGTTCCTAGAACAACGATTATCTGTGAGATTCATTTGACAATTAATCCTGAGAGACCTTGTACTGTTGCCCTAAACGGTTACTGTGATGGTGGTAAACTTCATATGTCCTTCCAGTATCCCGAGGTAGACCAGAAGTATCTGTAGGGCAGGAACTCTTTTGCATCTTCCCACAGGAAACGACATGGCACTTGGCACACAGGAAGTGCCCAGGAGAGATTTGCTGAACTCCATGTGCTTCCAAGCTTACTGCCAGTTTCCTTTAACTCCTGTGAAAGGGAAGAGCAGTATGCACCTGGTGGGGCCGGGCCGAGGAGTGAGTCGGCCAGCTCAAGCACAGCACAGGCCACAAGTCAGAAGCTACCAGCCCCAGACACATTCACCTCATAGACACATTTATTTAAGAGTGTTAATTACCTTTAGATTTTAAAATTTTGTTGTCAACAGTCAAAAATCAGGAGATGTCACACAAACACACACACATACACACACACTAGCAATTAAACTTGGAACACCTACTTTTGTTGAAAAATCAGAGCTCATCACTCTACATGCATCCCTACCTGGCAACAATGGATGGGCCTCAGGGAGCAGCTGTCTCCTCTGGAGAAGCATAGCTTTTTCTGGTTCACAACGTCCTCACCATTCCCAAGCTATTTAACACAACATTAAGTGAAGATCTGAGACAACATAAAAATTCCTGTTTCTTAAAAACAGTCATCGCTTGTTTGTCAGAGCACTGTGGAATGGTAGGGACTGTGTGACAAGCTGACAAGGACACATCCAGTCACCACCCACCCACCCAGCGCACTTCATTCATGTGCTTCCCTCCCTGGCGCTGGCACGTGTGTGTCTCACCCCTAGCAGGTGCTTCGGAAACAGCAGTTTCCTGACCCACTTCCCCTGCCCTTATGCTCTTCTTCTAGCTCTGATTTATTCTGTCTTTCAACAACCTAATCGTTTCACTGTGCCCTTTTATTTCCCTTTCAGATTTGTATTCCCCTGCCCCTTTCTGCCTGTGGGATCCTGCTGCTAGGACACTGGAATCAGACCTTACCTCATTCTTGGAGTCTAAGCTACCGCAGCCTGACTGCTGGAGCACAAGCAAATGAGCAGTCCAGTCAGGGAAGAGCTACACCACCCAGAAGAAAATTAATTCCCAAGGCTTGATGGACCTGGCAGAACCAGAGCCTTACTCAATCACAGGCCCAGGAGGCCACGGAACGGGGAGGAGGGAGAGCCGCCCTGAATGTGGATTTTGCTGCCTCAGCCCAAGGCTGGCCTCACATCTGTCATGCCCACAGCCCTAGCTATTTGCCAAAGAAAAGAAGGAAGGAAAGAAGCGAAGAAGGAGGAAAGGAGGGAGGGAGGGAAGGAGGGAGGTGAGAGGTGAGGAAAGAGGAGGAGAGGGGAGGGAGAAACTCTGAGATGCCCAAAACATACCCATCATAGACACAGTTCTGAGCCCAGGAGTGTGGTGCTACCTGATTTTAGCAAAGCGACAAATGCAAAATTCAGCTGGTCCTTAAAATTCAGTAGCCCTAGAACAAAAAAGAACTGCTTGGCAAAGCTGTGACATTTAAGCAGTCGTGCATTTTTCAACGTATCAGTTATGCAAAGATGTTTATATTCACTCTCTCCTCAGTCATGTTTCATTTAAATGGAGTGGAAAAAAAGTCTTCCAAAAGTTTAATTAAATAAAATAGAATCACGGAAGTCAACATTAACAAAAACAGACTTTAGAGGTGAAAAAAAAGTACAAACAAATTACATAAATAATAAGGGAAAAATAAAAGCAGAAGAGTAAACTTAATACATATTCTTGTTATCTCTACCTCTTGTTGTTTCACTTCCAAGTGAATTTTTATCTTGCATTATGTTTCTAAAAATCCAGAAAGAAAAACGTCAGTAGATGACAACATGAAAACGTTCATGGGAGGCTGAGTTCCTCTAAAAACGTGAGCCGTAAAGAAAAAAAAAATTCATTTAAAGAGGCAGTTTCTCTTTTAAAAAAATGTGGGGCTGCACGGATAGTTTTCATTCATAATCTTACGAGCATGCAAAATAAAGTTCAAAAAGGTCTAATGGAAACCCCAGACCAATTCAAGATCATCCTTTTCGTTCCTATGTTCAGCCGTAACAGCTTTAATATGTAAGGTAATGACAGCAGTGATAATGACCTTAACTTAGGTAATCCGTTAGTTGACGGCAGGTGATAATTCCGGCCTTCCTGATAGTAATCTGTTTTTTGGCAAACAAGGGAGAGGGCTATTTGCCACATACATTTATTTTTATGGGGAGGACATGTTTTATAAAGCTGGATACGGGACAGTACAGGTGTGGAATTAATTGTCTAAGCTGCAAAATATGTTGGTGATGGTATGTTAAATCTATGGCACACAGTGGCCCTGACATGATTAAATGTTCACTTCTATTAAGTAACCACAAGCCTGTATTTCCAATTATGGTGGTGAACTGCTTTCTGCTGAGTGGATTAGCTTAGTACTTCATTCTGCTGGTAGTTTTATGATCTGAGATCTTTCATTTTCCCAATTCAACTTTTAGGGCTGCAAAGACAAGCTGCCTGACTTTTAAATAATATATTCCCCCTTTAAATTTCTGCCTCCTTCCATTTCCTAGGAGTGCCATTTCCTGTCACCATAATTATAATAATTTGTATGTAGTTCCTGGGATCACATTTCTAATTGAGTCCTAAATTGGTTAACCTCATGAAGTTATTAATATGCTTTTTTAACCTGCACAAATTATATATTTGTCTGGTTGGTCAAATAATGTTAATTAGTACATACATTCTTTGCCTCTCTTCCTCAGTTTTAATGTCACTATTTTAGTTTGCAAAGTGTACTTCATTTTTTTATAATATGCTAAAAATTACAGAACAGTAAGAGTTGGAAAGGAAGGTCTGGGTTAGGGACTAGTAAAAGCAAAGGCTCAGTGGAATAAGAGATCACATTGCACTGGAACAGTAAAAAACAGCTCTGGCACTGGGGAAGGGCCAGTGCAGAAGTGGTGAGAGGTGGGAAGGGAAAGCTCAGGCCACCCAACCAGGTCCTGGGGGGCTGCACCAAGGCATGCAGGAGAACAGTCAGCTCAGCAAGCCTCCACAAAGAATCCCTCCAGAAAACATCCCATGACCAAATGACCAGCTCTACACAAGACCCCCATACATGTTAAGACATTCACCCCGATTGTCTAGGCCCAAACCCTGTGCAGACAGTGGCAGTCACAGGTGTGAACATTAAATAAGATCTCAAGACTGAATGTCTCTCTGGCTTGAAGATTCATATAATCCTGTTTCTCTCACTAGCCTTTTATTTAAATGTTTCCTAAATCATGTGTCAGTAGGCCCATGCTGATATAAAATCAATATCTCCACAATTCCTTTTTGTCTCTGATAACACAACCAGACTGTCGGTACTGGATTACTGTGTTTTATGGGGACTCTGTTCAGAATACCAGCAGTGGGTTTTTATTATAAAATCATAACAATTTGCATCCACAGGATTCAATTCTTCCAAACCTCTCAAGACATGTGTTGGTATTTGTTAAGCCTTGAACTTAAAGCATTTCAGAGGTAAAAGCATATCTGTAGGTCTTCCAAAGTCCTCAAATCTGGGTGAGCAAAAGGGACATGAAACTATCAGAAAATCCGCCATTATGCATTTCTGAGTTTACTGGGCAGGAAAAGATTGCCTACCTTTGCCAAATATATTCTGATAATCTGGAGAATATTGCTGGTTAAAAGATATTAGTTCAATATCATTGAAATGACTCAGTCCATATCGTTATGATATGAATGTGTGTCTCCCCGAAATTCATAGATTGAAATCCTAACCCCCAACGTGATGTTGTTTGGAGCTCGGGTCTTTGGGAGGTGATTAGGTCATAAGGGTGGAGCCCTCATGAATGGGATTAATGCCCTTATAAAAGAGACCCCAGAGAGCTCGCTCACTTTTTTCACCACATGAGGACATGTCAAGGGCATGGCCATCTATGAATCAGGAAGCTGACCCTCACCAGACACTGACCTACCAGCACCTTGACCTTGGATTTTCAGCCTCCAAAATTGTAAGAAATAAATGTTTATTGTTTAAGCCCCCCTGTCTGTGATATTTTTGTTATTGCAGCCTGAATGGACTAAGGCACTGATGAAACAGTTTTTTCTTACACACTTTCTATCACCCAACAACACCTGGTTCTGGAACCTGGCATAAACCAAAGACAGGATAAGGAAGGGAACAGTTGAATTTCTCCACATCCTCACCAACACTTTTTTTTTTTTAATAACAGTCATCCTACAAAGTGTGTTATAACATCTAATTGTTGTTTTGATTTGCATTTCTCTGATGATTAGTGACACCGAGCCACTGATATACCTGCTAACCATTTGTATGTTTTCTTTGGGGAAATGTCAATTCAAGTCCTTAACCCATTTTTTAAAATCTGGTTATCAGTTTTTTGCTATTGAGTTGTAGGAGTTCCTTACATATTTTAATCCCCTCAAGAAGGCGGAAGAGGCAAAGACACTTTTAACATAATAATCACACAGAGGAGTGCTAAGGAGAGGGCGGTATTGCCAGAATCGAAGGTGAAACTCTCAGAATAGACAAGGTGGTGTTATGGACTGAATGTCTGTGTCCCCTCGAAATTCATCTGCTGAAATATAATCCCCAGTGTGACCGTATGAGGAGGTGGGGCCTTTGGGAGGTAATTAGGTCATGAGGGTGAAGCCCCCCGTGATGGGAATAGTGCCCTTATAACTAGAGGAAGAGACCAGAGGTCTCTGTCTTTCAGGCATGTGAGGATACACTGAGAAGTCAGCTGTCTGCGACCAGAAGAGGCTTCTCACCAGAACCCAACCATGTGGCACCTTGATCTGGGACTTCCAGCCTCCAGAACTGTAAGAAATGAATTTCTGTCGTTTATAAGTCATCCAGTGTATGGTACTTCATTATAGCAACCCAAACTCACTACAACAGGTGGGAGATGCTGAATTTACTAGAAAGCCGTCTCACATCTTTGTCTTACTTTACAAGTGAAAATCTGACCAGAGCATGTAAAACACCTCCTTCTAGGGCAGGTCCTTCAGCCACTGGCAGCGTCTCTTCTCTGCCTGCGGCTACTCCACCACAACCTTCCTCCAGCTCTCCCCTGGAGACAATCCCGAACCTCCACAGGCAGCCGCCCATCCCAGAACCAGGAATGCCTTCTCACCTGCTTCATCACATGACCAGAAACACTGTCCTCCCTCCACTGCCAAGTGGCCCAAGGCTGTGGAGAAACCAAAGATGGCTCTTCTTCACAAAAATGCTACACTGGACCCACCCGTCACTGTCCTGCCCAGCACCGCTGAGTGGATGGATGAGGGGCCATCTTAGCCAGCCCCTGGCCACCACCACAAACCAGGACCAAGCAGGTGACTCCAGGGCCTGAGCCAAACAGAACTGCCCACTGGGAAACCAAACAAAGAGACAGAGAAGGAACATCAGTTGGGATGGGGCACTGGGGCTGAGCAGTGATGACGTGGAATCAGGACTGGCAGCCATTTAGGCTGAACCTTAGGCCACATAAGTCAGGAGCAAAGGGGCTCCTAAGACAGTGAGGGCACGTAGCCCTTGTCCCAACTCTACAGCACCCATTCCTACTTCACGTGACACGTGGCTTCACTTCACTTTCTGACCTTGAATCCCATGACGTGTCTGGATCCTTGCCACACATCTGCTAACCACCAAAGCCGTGTGTGTGTGTGTGCGTGCGCGCGCGTGTGTGTGTGTGTCTTCTTAGTGAGCTTTCTTCCTTGCAAACAAAAGGAGGAAACATTGGCATGAAACAGCCCCAGAAGATATCCTTCCCCACAGAATATCCGAGGCAATGACCAGCAGCTTCTAAAGACTTCAGCACCAAGTCGTTCTTCAAACTGGGCGATTGTTCTTTACAGAAACCAACAAAACAGAGGGCTGCTCGTTTAAACATTTTAAACACTTGTTTCTAAAAACCCCAGAGGGTTCACAGGGGTACAGAGTGTGTCCACTGGAGTTGTACCCTTCTCATCTCCCACTGGAATCCAGACAATCACAGAGATCCACGGGCATCTGCCCTGAATGTGCTACTTAACTTTGTCCGCCATGTAATGTTTGAGGAGCCCACTTCAGGTTTGTCATTTGCACTATTACCAGACACTCGGACATCCTTACAACGTTGGGAAACAGAGGCAGCTGCCCAAACTCTTCTTTGTTTAAGGTAATGACTCTCCATCTTTAGTCCCTGCCTCCACCATCTCTCATATCTATTTTACACAAGAGTCCCCAACTGTTCATTCTTCCCCTGATTCACCCCTGCCTCTGCCAGAGTCCATCCTCCTCCTCGTCGAAGAAGCCACAGTGATCTTTTAAAAAACATAAATCATGCCATGTCCCTCCCCTGCTTACAAATGCCCAACGAATTCTCGTATCACTGAGGATGGATTCTAAACTCTAAACTCCTCACCTTTCACCTGCAGTCTGGTGGGATCTGGGCTCCGCTGCTTCCATCCTGATGTCCAGCCACATCCCCTCACTCACCCAGTTGCAGCCACACCGTTAGTGCTGCCTACTTCCGGCCAGCCCACAGAAGCCCCAACAAGACCTCTGCAGGGTCTTCCCTTGACTACCCCAGCATGTACACCCCCCTCCACACACCCCATCCTCATCACTGTCAATCCCATCACATCATCCTTTTTTATCATCTTCATAGCACTTATCGCTTTCAGAAATTATCTTGTGCCTGCATTTAATTTTATTGTTTTTATTTTGTCTCCGCCTGCAAGACAATAAATGCCACCAAAGCCCGGGCCTGTTTTTCTTGCTCACTGCTGTCTATTCAGGTTCTAAAACAGTGTCTGGAACATGATCGAGCCTCCAAAAATATTTGTGGAAAGAACAATCCTCTAACTTGAGACTGAAAGAGTTACAGTTGTTCACGTAGTTTGGCTCAAAAGACTTTTTTCCCATTTATAAGCCTAAAATACTAATTTCTACCTTAACATTACTTTTTCCACTGATAATGGAAATAATAGTCACCATCTGGTTTTGAAATACCACTCTATGTTAAATACCTATGCAATCTGCATTTATTATAGGTCAACCAAAAAAGAACTGGCTATTACCTGTCTCCTATAATTTGATTGCATTTTCTGAAGAATCACATTATTCTGGAGTTTTACCTTCTAATTTTCGTTGGTATTACGTTTTTATTCCCTGCAAATAAATGGACAATTTTTTCCATTTTGTTTGCAAACCAGAAAAAAAAATATTAAAATCTAAAGCAGACAACAGAACTTCTAGAAATGACGTGACTAGTATGTATTAGGGCATAAGGCTTCTCAACAAAAGACTAAACGTGTTTGTTCCTAGAAAATATTTTATTGAAACTTACCTCATTACCAACATGTCCTGTGGGAACAAATACAGAAGGGGGCAGAGAAAATGGGGTCAAATAGATATTATGGTTTCCCCAAAATTGTCTCTTGTAAACCTGGTTAGCACCTGTTCACATATGCTGCACCCGTCTCCCTCTTTTTCCTTTTATACTAACATCATCATTAAAGCTTCTGTTTGCTTTCCACACGCCAAGCACTGTTCTAAGCTTTTCCCTTGTATTATCTCATTTAACTCCTAGAATAACCTCAGAAAGTAGATGTTACAATGTCCATTTTACAGATCAGAAAACTGAAAGTTAGTAACTTGCAGAGCTGACTATAAAACACCAGACCTTCACCATCACACTATACGTGGATTTCCTTCTAGAACTTCTACATGGATAGATTTCAATTTGGAGAGGTCAAATCTTTGAAGCAACATAGAATTCTTACACAAATCTGCCTGAGAAGATGTAAATGTTGCAGAGATTCTTTCCTTCCCAGTAAAAATGGAGAAATCTGAAGGCTGAATTATACTCACTAGTAAAAATGATGACAGAATTAATAACTGCTGTGTGGAATTCATCATTACAAGTAACCTTTCTCACTTCCCTTGATTTCATAAACACTGCATATTAAGTCTGGGCCAGATGCCTACAGACATCTTTGAAGACAGTATTTTATCATCTGAATATTCAGCCATTTGAAGAAAAAAAATAGCTTGTTCCAAATTCCTCACCCTTGTAAATGTTTTTAAGACTTAATAGAAATATAGCTTCGTACCTGTTATTACCTCTCAAATGACCACCCACAAGGCCTCTTCTGTTGTGAAAGACTTTCTCAGAATCCAAAAACTGTCTAAGAAAACAATTATTTCTTTTCATCACGCTTCTGAGTCTGCTTAAAGACAAGAAACTACAGGGAATTTGATTACAATACAAATAGATCTAAGAGTAACAGTAAAGGACGATAACTAAGCTATAATAATCAGCACTTCAGCTTGGTTTCCTAATCAAATAATTCTTTGATTTTCATGACTTTGTTTAATCTATAACATCCCTTCCCAGCATATACCATAAACTTTGATTTCATGTTTGCATAAAAATGAATACAGTACTCGTATTTGTATTGTTTCTTACCGACTGAAATTAAGTTCACCATAAAATAAGGATTTTAAAGTTTTCTTAAACACTCAGGGCTCATCATATTTTCTACTCGAGCTACAGAAAATCATATGACTATTCCTTTTTAGACTACAGAACATCTTTTTAAAATGCTGGCTAACATCTAAATCAGGCAAGACCCTAATGGCATTTTCAACAAAGAGTCCCTCCTACATATGTACGTAGGTCAGTTACTTATTTATTTTCGTCCATTCCTTCTGCCTACATTCCAGTCATTATATTCTATACCATGAAGTGCCTCATGGGACCAGGAGGGTTGAACTGGGTGATGGTTAGTTTTATGTGTCAACTTGGCTGGGCCATGGTACCCAGATATTTGGTCAAACATTATTCTGGATGTTTCTGTGAAGGTGTTTTTTGGATGAGATTAACAGTTAAATTGGTGACTGTGAGTAAAGCATAATGTGGGTAGGTCTTATCCAATCAATTGAAGGCCTTAATAGACAAAAACTGACCTTCCTGAGTAAGAATTCTGCCATCAGATGGCTTTGGGGCTCCAATGGTGACTCTTCACTGGGTCTCCAGCCTGCTGACCTACTCTGCAATGTTTAGGCTTACCAGGCCTCTACACTTGCATGAACCATTTCTTAAAATACTTCTCTCTCTCTCTCTCAAAACACACACACACGCACACGCACACAGTATGTCTGTTCTGTTTCTCTGGAAAACCCTAAAACAGGCTGTTTCGGAAAAGTCTAACGTTGCTGTCATTTGTATCAGTCTCAGCTTCTTTCTTTAGTTAACAGAATGTATTATAATTGCACACGTGGGTCTAACAAGTTCTATTCTCTCAACCACATCCTTCAGTCATTCTGCACTAGTTATGACTTGGAATGGGTGAAGGCTAGAATTGTCTCACTTCCTTGCTCATGGTCAGCCAAAAGGCATTAAGGCCACATCATTCGCCACTCTTTTCTAAATCACAAATCCTAAGGTCACTGTTTCTGGAGGACCATTTCCCCAGGGCCTCAAGTAAAAAGATAATTTACTTATTTTTTTCATACACTGGAAGACATACATTGAAATTAACCACTGTTGATTGGGGGTCTACTGTTCCAAGTGCTGGACACATGAAGACAAATTGTGCTGCCCTCACGAAGCTTACAGTCTAGGAAGGGAGACATGAAAAAATGACAGAAAATATACTATCACTTGCACTAACAACACTAACAAAGGGCCTGAGATTTCAATCCTACCACTATCATAATGCTGTTTTAGGATGAGGTAGAGGATGCTGGGGCGAATCAACATGGGTTGAATTGTGTCCCCCCACCCCAAAAAAGTTCATGATGAAATCCTAACCCCCAGGACCTCAGAATGTGACCATAGTTGACGACAGGGTCTTTGCAGTGTGATTATGTTAAAATGAGGCCCTTAGGATGGGGCCTAATCCAATATGACTGCTGTCCTTATAAGAAGAGGAAAATCTGGACACAGACACAAACAGAGGGAAGACAACGTGAAGAGACACAGAGAGAAGACAGCCATCTAGAAGCCTAGGAGAAAGGCCTGGAATGGGTCCTTCCCTCCTGGCCCTCAGAAGGAACCAAACCTGCTTGCAGCTTGACCTTGGACTTCTAAAACTGTGAGAAAGTAAGCTTCCATTGCTTAAGCCACCCAGCCCATGGTACTTTGTTACAGCAGCCCTAGCAAACTCATACAGAGGTTAAGCTTACGAATTATGCAGACCAGTGGTTGAAGATAGGAACAAATAAGAGAGTTCACATGAAGGCATAACCAGCCTAACTTGATGGCTGACTTGAAGTGAAAGGAGAAGGAAAGCAAGAGATACTGGCTGACTTGGGTCATGTGTATAGTTAATTATGAAAGTGGCCCCTAATTCCCTCCCACCCACCCCACCTCCCATGCCCATCACACACATGCATGTCCTTGTGGTGTGGCCTTGCAGCTCCTCCCATCAAGAGGTAGAATATACTTCTCCACTCCCTGAATCTGGGCTGGCCTTCTGACGTGCTCTGACCAATAGAATAAGACAGAAGTAATGTTTTACAAGTTCTACGCCTAGGCCTCAGGAGACCTTGCAGCTTCCTCTCTCTTGCTTTTCTTGGGAAACCTGTGGTCACTACTATGTGAATGAGCCTGGGTTAGCCTGCTGGATGATGGATGCATGGATACATGGCTCAGTTAACCCCATATCACCAGCCAACAGCCAGCCATCTGCCAGATGTATGAGTGAGGCCATCCACGGCCAGCTGACTGCAGACATAAGTGAACCTAGTTGAACCGGCAGAAGAACCACCCAGCTGATCTTAGCCCACATTCCTGATCCATATAATTATGTACTTATAAACGGTTGTTGTTTGAAGCCACAAGGTTTTGGGTGCTTTGGTATATTGCAAATGTTAACTGATAAGCAGGATGAGTATTGTTGCCTTTCATCCAGATAAGGAATTCAAGAGCAACGCATGAGGAATTCTGTCTTTTGACACACTGTGCTTAAAATATCAATGGGACTGTCAAGTAGCCAGTTGGTTAAATAGTTTTAGAATTCAGGAAGGAGATCTTGCCTGGAAATACAAATCTGAAAGACTGATTTCCATGTGTGAAGAGATTGCCACAGGAGAGCAGGAATACAGTAAAAGGAAAGGAGATCAGAGTGGGGACCCCAGGAACAACATATTTAAGGTCAAGCAAGGCAAGAGTCAATGAGGGAGAAGAGATGTGATGAAAGATAGGAAGATGCCACAGAAGCCAAAGCAATTCCTCAATAGAGTCACAGAAATACCTAAAAAAAAAAAAAAAAAAAAAAATAGAACTAGTAAGAGTCCCAGCCTTTGGGTATTATGAAGCCATTGCCAGGAGAGTTTCAGCAAGGTGGTGATGGGTGAACCCTTCTTAGAGGTCATTAAAAAGTGAGTGGGAGGGGAGGATTTGTAAACAGTGAGTATCTACAAGTTTCCTGTTGAGGTTGGCACAGAGGTCACCTGCCTGGATCACTATCTGCCCCTTTGCTCCAGCAATCCTTGAGCCACTGAGAGAGACCAGCCTCACAGTCATGCAGATTCTTGACTCTGAAACGTACAGTCCCATCAGTTGGGCTTTTTCATGCCATCCAACTAAAGAAGGAGACAGGCACCCTCTAAAGGGAAGTAAAAGGTTGATGGAGGAATTTTTCAAGATGGGAGTGGAACACTTATTCCTAAGTGTATGGAGTCACGAAGCCATAATGATGGATCAAAGTCCTGCGGAGGATGAGAGGGGACGATATTCACAGGTGCAAGAAAAGCCGGAGGTGAAAAGATGGAGATTTCCAGATATGAGATGAAAGATTAAGGGAATTCACATTGGGTGACCATGAATCCTCACCTGGGAAGGGAGCCAGTGGTGGGCAGAGGAGTTGAGGACGGTGGGCAATGTCTGGAGTTGCAGATACGAACAGTGAGTGAGTTTGATGACCCATACAGAGCTTGGTGAATGGCACTGAGTTTGGGGACAATAAAATCACAGTGGCATTCTTTAGCATGACTGGGTTTTTCCAACAGCAGGCAACAGCTTGCATGTAGAAGCAAACAAGGCAGTTGCTTGGACTGACCCAAGACTGGGATTTTGTGGACAGATATTAAAGGGCAAAGGATTAATAAGGGCTTTGAAGTTTTGGCAAGAGAGTGGTTAAAGTGATGTATCGGGTTCTGTGCTGGCTAAAAAAGCAAGGAGGAAAGTATGACTTATGAGCTGAGAAAAAAGGGAGAGCAGTACAAGGACCAGGGATCTTGGAAATAAATAGGTGAGGCAGCAGAAAGGCTATGAGGCTGTAGTCATGTGTGATGACACTGGAGTTTAAGGTTCCAGGAGCAGAGCCATTCCAAACGATAAGGTCAGCTGGTGACTGGGCCACTGTGGGAGGTGAAGTGTTGCAACTCGGAGACTAAGCCACTGGGTCCATCCTCCATGCACAAATGCTGAAGATCACCCTGGTGATGACAGCTGGGGGAGAGGGGAGACATGAGCCAAGTGTCTGGGCCCTCAGGGGAAAAGGGGAAGTGACAGGGAGCTGATAAGATGACCAGGAGGAAGGGTAGGATACAGTCTCTGGGAATTTCACCGGGGGCTACAAGAATCACATGGTTTTGTGTGATAGTGGCCAAGTAATGTTCTGGAAGCAACAATGACCACAGCTCCTCTGGGCCTAAGGGGTATGGACAAATGAACAGCCACTGCCCCCACTGTATCTTCCTAAGGAGGAATCAAACTGTACTAAGGGCAAGATTTGGGGGAAGGGAGTTTATATTGTTAATAAACCAAGGGTCCAAAGGCATTATGGAAAAAGCTGTGAGGAGGTCAACAGAGAAAGGAAGTGGGGTGAGCCAGTGAGAAAAGAGAATGCCCTTCATTGTGGAATTGAATCATTATTACTTTTGTATAAGTTTTTATTTGCACAAATATCTCTAAGATTCGTCAGATCTGGGTCCAGACCAGACCAGCAATAATGATGCCTTATTATATAGTTAACATTCCTTTTCCCTTGGAAGTATCTCAGGAATGACCAGAGATACTGCTTAGAGTCCAGACTTACTCCTTGTTTTGAAGTTTAAGTAGTTCTGTGAGTGGAACAAGAAAGATTTTTCTCTCCATAGGTCTCAACAGAACATAAGCCAGGAGGTTTTGTAAAGATAATATGCCCTGGAAAGAGAGGAAAAAATGCTCATTTGATAACCAGAGTTAAACTCTTGACATAAACTATTTGCTTGGATCTAGCGTTTTATTCTAGCAGCCCAAAGAATTTGAAAAACTAAAGACGAAAGAAGGTCATAATTGATATAAGCATGACCTCTTGACTGACAAAGTCATTATAAAAGTTTATTTTGAAGTTTTCAAATGGACAAAGAAAAGACTGTAATACGAGGTTCGTCTCCTAATAGCCTCCATCTGACGGGTAGCTGCTGGGGGTATAAGTTGGTGCATCTCTTTTAAGAAACAATTAACACAAAAGTCGTAAAAACTTGTATGCCCTTTAACTCAGCAGTTCTACTTCTGGGTATGATCCTGAAGAAATAATCATAGATATGCCCCAGGTTTAGTCATAATTGGTGACAACCTAAACACCCAACATTTAGGAGGATGGTTAAATAAATGGTCCTATAATCATACAATGGAATACTGCAGAGACATTAAAAGTGATATAGAAGCATATGAAATATTACGTGGCAAGTTAGTTATGATTTATTGGGCCAAGATCAGGTTATAAAATTGCTTACACGTGATACCAATGTAAAAATGAAATACTATGTAGGCCTAAAACAAAGACCGGAAAGATATCCATTAGAATGGTATCTGTGCTTATCTTTAGATGTTTGCATTATGCATGGTTTTGATTTTCCTCTTTTTTCTGAACCTTTCTAAGAAAAATCTCCAAAATGAAAATGTATCATATCTATAATAAGAAAAATTAATAATATGCTTCTATCAGTTTCCTAGTATATGATATTCCAAAACAGTACCTTAGAAAATCAGACTTAAATATATTTTTTAAATTAAGTAGTAAAGTATAAAAGAAGAAAGTATTCCCTATTCTTAAAAATGCAGAACAAAAGAAGTATTTGTCCTAATTTTGAAGAGAAAACTCCCTTTTTAGCAAAAGTCCTTTTTGGGTTGGTGCTTAAAGGAATGTTCCTACCTCTATGTTCTGATCCTTTTTGAAACAGGGGCTGATACCTGTACATTCCCAGAAGGAGTCAAAGGTTATTTTTCTTTTCAAATGATCAATAAAGATTTTAGCACCTATTTTGTGCCCTGCACTGTATTTAATGTGTGAGTCATGCAAATGATGTTTAAAAAAAAACTCAAGGCATTTATAAATCAACTAAGAAAAAGCTGTAACTATTTAAATACAACAGATATAAAAGAACTAATAAGAACAACAGCATTCAAGGAGTGCTTCCTATTTATGAAGACTTCTTAAATACCATATATACCCAAATATAAGATTAGGCATTTTCCCAAAATTCTCCCGAAAAGAGGGATATTCAAGTATCTTCAAAGGCTCTCATATTACAGGACATTCTCTAATTACTTTATTTAAACAATTAAGTAATGCTTGGGGAAGACTCATTAGCCTAAAATGACCTCAGTCTATGCTTTTTTGAGATGCTCTCAGAGGTCACTTGACAGAATCAGTTACAGAGAAGGCAGAGATTTAATAAAGATTTCGTCATTGTTCCTGGAGTGAGACCCCACAATGCAAATGTTTAATATCACTGTAACGAGCATTTAAAAAAGAACTACCTAAATGAGTATAATGCATATTTATTTAACATTTACTTTATTTCCAGTGGGTATTCGATGCTACTGTAGTAAAAAAAAATGGTTTCAGAAGGCAAGCTCTCCTTCCACCATAATGATAGTGACTAAGAGAGCACTTTATAAACACTCCCCAAAATATCATCATACTCGATTTTACTACTACAGTAAAAGAATGAATATGGCCAAATTTGGGGGAAATGAACCAGTATTTATTTTAATGCACATAAACAGGAATCAACCTACTGGTTTTTGGAGGGGGTAGGGGTTGCTGTTTGGTTGTTTTTTTTTTTTTTTTTTTAGAAACTTGTTCTTTAAGGCCAGTTTAATTGGGGAAAATAATCTAAAACTATTTCTAATGCATCTGTTACTAGCAGGGTCACAAAATCAATTAGCCATGGAGTCCTACTTCCTAAAAAACGAGCATTCGACAAACATTGTAAAGATGATTCCATTCCCCTTTACAATTATTTTTTGGCTCTTTTCACAACGCTATGTAACCCTTTTAGTTTGACATCACGAAAAGAAAGAAGTAAACAATTTCATTAGCACTGCTGCAGGGGCCTCAGAGTGTGTCCCCAACTTCAGAGGCTACGTCACTTTCTAGCTTGGATGACTAATTTTAATCCAGAAAATGTTTAGCAATCCATTAAAGTGCAATAAGATCCAAAATAAAACTTTACGTTTGATTTACTAATTAAACTGTTCTCTTGACATTGTCAACAGAGCAGATTTTAAATGATGCAAAGATCTTAACTTTCAACTAAGTTGGAAAGCTTTCTTGCCTGCTTGTGACAGAACAGAATGGAAAGCAACTCCCCAATTTAGATTACTGACTCACATGATCCCACCCCTCTGCTAGCTCTGTCCCTATGCTAAGCAAGAGAGAGGGAGGAGGACTGCTGATGGGAGGACTGTAAACTCGTCCCTTGGAAGACCCTTTATAAACTTCCAAAGTTGAAACAATGAGTAGGGCAGACCCTGCCCCCTCACCTGTTCTCCTCTCTATATAACATTTTTTTTTTCTTTCTTGGTACTTCACACAATTTGAACGAGACGATGGATGGATCGATGGATGGATGGCTGGCTGGACGGATGGAAGGAAGGAAGGACAGACAAATAGATGATAGATTGACGATAGGTATATACATATGGAGACAGATACAAAAGAATTTATACAACATATATTATATATATGTCATGTGATCTATGTCTCTCCTACTAAATTAAAGCTCCTTGAGGGTGGGGATAAGCACAAGAAATTGTAGGTACTCAATAAATTTGGTTGAATGAAAAAATAATCGACAAAAAAAAAGAACAATCCTTGACAACTACTCCTTGACAAATTCCTTCTGCGCTTTCCTTCTGCCTGGAATGCCCCCTCTGCCTGATTCTCATCTACCCGAATTCTCCCCATTTTCCAAAGCCCAAAGCAAATGTCACTGCCTCTTTAAAATCTTCTGTGATTCTTCCAGCCCAAAGGAAACTCCCCATCATCCAAATGACCACTGCACTGTTATCCACTCCTTTCTTAAAGCACTACCCATTTTCTAACCTTCTCTGCACAGAGGTGAGGTTCCACTTGAAACCCACACCCATGTTGAAGGCAGCAGGTTTTATCCATCTTTGATTTCCCTGTCACCCATCGGTTCGTCCACCTGAAGGCAGCCTAGCATGGTGGTTAAAATTAAAACACGGGCTCGGAAGCCAGACATGATAGATACAGATCCTGACTGTACCACTTACTGACTGTGTGACCTTGGTTGTCACTTCACCTCTCTGTGCCTCGGCTCCCTCATTTGTAAAGGGTAATATGCAACACTGATAACAGTACCTACCTCTAGGGTTATTCTGATGACAAAATGAGTTGATCTACGTAAAGCACTTTAAAAGGTTTCTGGAATGTTATAGTAAGTGTTCAATGCAAGAACTCTATTATTATCGACTCAATCTAATGTATTGAGACTACTATGTGCCAGGCACACTGCTGGACTGCCACATCAGTAGGTACTCTATAAATATTTGAGGATTGATGGAGAAGACCTAACACTGACTCAGCTCTTTATTAGTCAGGAGCAAAGGTCTTCCCAAGGTCTCATTTAACCTTAACAACCATACTAGGGGATGGATGTCATCATTCCTACTTTTATGGAGAAGCAAATGGAGTCCCTTCTGCTCTGAACTGCACAAGCACATATTTGATGGGTGAAAAGTCTCTATAGTGTTCACCTCACAAGCCCTCCAACTTCTAGAGATTTTTTTCCATCCCCTCCTGCAGCTCCCTCAACTTCACCAGAAGCATCCTTTTTAGCATCTGTTCAGCCTGACTCCTGTCATTAGATACATTCTTGTGTGTTTATAATGCACCACTGATTTGTTTCAGACTAAATCGTGGGATCTAAAAATAAAGTGATGTTGAACATATTTCTTTGCATATTAACTTTAAAGAAATAGATTAATCTTTTAGAAATAATCAAAAATGAATGATCCACTCAGCATGTAGAAGTTACCAAAAAATAAAAAATTAAAATTAAAATTACAACCCCTCAGATTCCCACTTTTCCTCCTTTATCCTTTCTGAATTTATTAATTTAAGTATATACTTCATAACTTTTCATTTTAAAAATTAAGAGGTCTAGTGAGCCTACAGTAACCCAATCATCTTCTTCCCTGGGGACACTTGAATGAAGGCAGGATTCATTTACTCTCCAAGTCAAATTCCCATTTTCAAAACTGATACTGTAGAATTGTCCTCATCATCCTAAGAGATGGAGCAAATAAGAATAAATGAAGGGACACATATAATGGTATAAAAGTTTTCTGAAATTTCAGACACTTTCCAACACATCTGTCTGTCTACTACAGGCCAGGCATGATGAGGGATCTTGAACTGAAGAAGGCAGTGTTCCTTCCCACAAGGAGCTACCTAAGTGGTAGGGGAGGTGAAACTTACACATAAACGATGACAACTCAGGATGGAAAGGATTATGGGAAAGACAGTGATGGGAGTGGGACAGAGAAATGAATTCTTGCTGATGTAAAAACACAACTCATCTATTTGATAAATTATTGAAAATGCTTCCCCCTTCAACACACACTCACACACACCCATTTTGACAATATACTTCTTTTCTTTCTTTGCAACCTGAAAACTCTCTCACTCATGAGCCCTTGGGTGGTTATCTTAAGCCACCAACCAGCCTTGGTGGCATCATTTTTGTCAATTTGATGTTTTCTTATTACTCAGAAAGGTTACATCTGCAAATAAGTATACATTCTGGTTGCAACACTAAATAATGAGGCAACCTGCAGTTCATAAGACGCAGTCATTCCATGCCACATTTCATTTTGGAAGAGGGAGGGCTACAGTCGACTGTGAACAATTACCAAATCATCAATGGAATTCAATAAATGTTTAAAAAAACTAATTATTTGTTACAATAACCAGCTACTACTGCCACTTTGTATTTGGAGGTTTGTAAACTACTTCCATTTGAAATGTAATTGATTCCATTTTTATCATTTGTTCAAGTTTATGGGGTTGTTCTCATCCTAAGAGATGATAACATCTATTTTCAGCAAATTATACATTATAATTCCTCATTCAAAAGCTGTAACAGAAAACAAAATGCTAATTTATGCTGTAAACAAAACTACAGAATCATAATCATTCATTGTTAACTTTAGGGACTGAACTGCTACTGGAAATAATAAATTGGAGCAAAATGTGGTAGGGGGTGTTGGTTAGACTCTTTCTTTTTGTTTGTGCTTTTTTGGCTTGTTTGGTTTCGTTGTTACACAACTAACACACTTTCTAATAGGCTTTCAGGCAAGAGATTACATGGATTTTTTGTCTTCTCCCAGATATAAGCCAGACGTTCTTTGCCCCATAGCTATTACCTGCAGCTGGATATTTCAAACCTACAGGAAGATGTACTCACAAAGCAATCAGAAGCGCACCAAATCAGAAGCGCACCCTAAAAAGGGGCAGTGTATTAGAACCACATGCCTGCTTCTACATATGTCACTAAGCTTCCACACCCACATTGCCCTTTACCCCAGCGATCGCCCCCCTTCTCCGTGCCTCTCCCATATAAGCATCCCTCTGCAGCGCCTTCTTGTCAAGGTGAGCCTTGGCAAGCTTCCCCTCTGTGTCAGGGAATACATGGAATAAACAAACAAACAGAAGTCCGGTAACTTTAATAAATCAGGTCGATTCTTATTAACCAAAAAAAGAAGGGGAGGGTAGATGTGGTTCCATATCCCAGACACTCTGCTTTCCTTAAGTAACTATCTTCAAGTGAAAAGACAGTAACAGCACCTAACAGTATTTTCTCTTTTCCTTTTTTTTAAAAAAAAAAAAATATATAGGGACTTCCCTGGTGGCGCAGTGGTTAAGAATCCACCTGCCCATGCAGGGGACACGGGTTCGAGCCCTGGTCCGGGAAGATCCCACATGCCGCGGAGCAACTAAGCCCGTGCGCTACAACTACTGAGCCTGCACTCTAGAGCCCGCGAGCCACAACTACTGAGCCCGTGTGCCACAACTACTGAAGCCCGCACACCTAGAGCCCATGCTCCACAGCAAGAGAAGCCACCACAATGAGAAGCCTGCACACCGCAATGAAGAGTAGCCCCTGCTCGATGCAACTAGAGAAAGCCCGCACACAGCAACGAAGACCCAACACAACCAAAAATAAAAATAAATAAATAAAAATAAAATAAAATAAAATAAATATATATATATATATATATATATAATCCAAAAGAAAGAAAGATGTTAATATAATTACGTCAAAAATGTGAATTCTTTGAAGGGACCAAAAAGTCACACTGCCGTCTTGAGTAAATCACTTTTCTGCTGCCCTTTCATTTAATGCCGTCTGCTGTCCACATTTACATCTCCAGTGGCAAAGTGTGATCACTGATTTCCTATGGTCTCTCTCTCTGGAAGTTCTGCTTCCTTGATGATGACTACAAAGGGTAGGTGACCCCATTCTCATTCCAGTGCAAACCCAGCACTTTTACATTTCCACTAGGGCCGCGGGAACGTGAAACTAGAGAGAGACTCTTCGCCCTCTTCGCTGAGACTGTCTTGCTGTAACTACTGACATTTAATGTTTTCCCTCCCCTTCCCACAACTATATTTTAGAAGATCACGATACAAGGGATGAACCACTAAAAGGCATTAGTTCATCATGGACATAAATGTTAGGTGCGTGATTTGGTACAGAAGACACATGTTATAACGTCGCCATGACGAGAAAGGTAAATCTCAGTCTAAATCGCAAACACAGCTATACACAGAACGAACCCAAAATGATATGTTTGCTTATAAAAGGTGAGTTATGCCTCAAATATATATATATACACACATACACATACCTATACGTAATATATATATACATAAGCTAGAGTTTTGGTGCATCTGAATGATTATTTATAAAAATTATTCTATTCGTGTATCTTAAAATTACATTTCTTCTGTAGAGTGTTATCATCCTGATGCCCACATACATTTGGAATGAGCCCTCCACTAAATCATAATTATCTGATGTTGGGAGCTGGCAGTCTGAAGACCCTCTCTACTTCTCAACCTGGATGAACCATTCAAACCTAAAAGAATGGTAAACTCGAACATTCAGTCCATCACCAAGAAACAAAAAATAAGCATCAGGTAGTTATGGCTGATTTCGCCAAAACAAAAGACTTCAACTCATTCCTAAACAGAATTATACCTGGTTATATAAATAACCAGGAAAAAAAAAATGAGCAAACTTGGACAAGCAAAGGATTTCTTCATTATTTCATGAAGCTGGTAAATGAATGACAGCACAACAAACTTGCTAGAAACGTACCTATGGCCACACAGCATCTTTCCGTTGTACTGGAGAGCAAGTCAAGCGTGGAGAAAGAGTAAGTGGGACTCTGGGCTCTGAAACCAGACTTCCTGGAGGATGTCCCAGTTTGGCCCCTAATTAGCACTGAGGTCTGAGGCAAGTTACTTACCCCTCTGTGCCTTATTTTCTTCATCTATAAAATGGGAACAATAATAAAGGTATCTAACTCATATGTTGTGGAGATTAAAGGAGTCACATACTTTTAATTTGGAACAGCATTAATAAATGGTAGCTATTGTCACTGTACTTTGGTTCCCAAGTTTTAGGGTAACAGCACTTTATACAGAAAAGGGAACAAGATTTTCAAGCTTGTACCTTAAAGAAGCTACCCTTGCTGGAAGAGCCACAACAAACCCAAGTTATTACAAGTCTCTTTTACTTTTCTGTTTACCTAGGAGAAACCCAATGTTGGAAAAACTGGGATAAGGTGAGCTGGATTTAGAGGGAGATTCATTTAGAGGGAGATACATTTCTAAAATGTATTTGAAGTAAATATATAGAAATGCACCTAAAAACTAGTTTGCAGTTCATACACTCATCTTCAGGGAAATTAAAATGTTTTTAAACAAAGAAGCCCAGTTTATATTTTTCCAGCTTTAAGATATTGGCTTCCCAACAACCCTGTAAACGGAGGACAGTCCCAAGTCTTGGCTCATCTCCGTGGATCCAAGCAGTGCTACCACTTTAAGAATTATGGGGCTTCCCTGGTGGCGCAGTGGTTGAGAATCTGCCTGCCAATGCAGGGGACACGGGTTCGAGCCCTGGTCCGGGAAGATCCCACATGCCACGGAGCAAATGGGCCCGTGAGGCACAATTACTGAGCCTGCGCCTCTGGAGCCTGTGCTCCGCAACAAGAGAGGCCGCGATAGTGAGAGGCCCGCGCACCGCGATGAAGAGTGGCCCCCGCTTGCCACAACTAGAGAAAGCCCTCGCACAGAAACGAAGACCCAACACAGCCATAAATAAATCAATCAATAAATAAATAAAATTTAAAAAAAAAAAGAATTATGAAATACCCAGAAAAGAGGGGAAAAAATATTGAATTCTTTACGGTACTTGGACTGGATGGAAAAGAAGTGCTCCTCAGCGGACTGCTCCTGCTTTGGCTATCTATATTCACGGAAGGAGTGCCAAGCCCCACCCCTAACCCCCACAAAAAACAGGCAGTCAGCACAAGCGTTCAACAACTTACCCAAATCCATTAATGATTCTGCACTGAAACGTCTAGCCTGCTTGAAAAGATACAGTGAGTACAAAGAATTACAGGTCTTGGCTAACAAAAGTCCAGGGCTGAATTCAAAACAGTCACTGTCTACTCTGAGAAGAGAGTGTGTGTCCTTATAAGGATGCCATTTTCCATTTCTAGTCTGGCAAATTTGAGGGAGTGGCAGGGGGAGGGGGTTAGGAAAGAAAAAAAGTTAAAGGCAGAGTCGAGTCTGCTGGTGATGCCTTTATCACGAACTCAGGTTTAAGCTACCCAGTAACCAAAGAACTGGTCAATCGGGTGAATAAAGTCAGATAGCTGGCCTTGTGGACACCCAAGCAGTCAGCTAATTGGCTTCATTTTTCACTTTCAGTTGATTGCTTCAATATCATACAGACCTGGCCTGCTTCAATTTGGGCTTACAGAGGGACAGCTAAGAAGGTGACCCAGGTCCCAGCTGCAAGCAGGAATGACCAGTGCGCAGTCAGTTTCCTGATGGAGACGGAAAGCTTCAACAACTATAGGAGAGACTCGCAGGTTGAAAAAGCACAACATAAAAAGATAGAGTTGGGTTCTGGAAGCTTGCACTACTGCCATCCCTAGGCGTGAAACTGTAAATTAAAGAATGGTCTGTTGTCTGCTGCGCTGAGCCAAATCAGAGACATTTCATATACGCACTTTAATTGGGGTTTTCATTCTAATTGAAGAAATAAATTCCACCTAAGCACATGCTCCCCGCCCCAGTCTCACTATGGTATGTTTTGCACATTGGCAAGTGGGTGCAAAATTTCTGCAACGTGGTCCCTTCAGATATAAGATGGAATTTCCCAGTTTTTAAATGGTAACATATTCGGCTCTAATACACACTGGGCTCTCTCCAAAAAAATCACCCCAATCCACCCTCCCCCTGCTTTAATAATAAAATGTCACAGAATAGCTAAAAACCTTCCAGTCAGCCATGATTCGTGTTTGGGTTTTCTGGGTCTGTTTTTGTGTTTAGTAAGGAATAAAGGCACCAGTCGTTTCCAAATTTCCAGGTCTCTACATAAAGAACCCCCATTTTCATTAGTTTTTTCACTTGCTTGTTTATCACCAGAGGTGTCATAATCATGTTTCTTGTGAAAATGAAAGTAATCAAAATGCCTTGTGATTCCAGGAAAAGAGCTTCTTAGGGAGACATGCCTGCGTTCTATTGATGTTGTAAAAAGGCTTCTTTTACATGGTATTAGATGTTGAGAGCATATCATATTGATCTAGAAATAAAAAGGTTGATTTTTTTTTTTTTTTTTTTGGTACAGGGAACCCTTCCCTTCATAAGCACTTTCTAACACTAGGAATAGGATTTTATTTTTAATTGAGGTGGAGTAAACAAATTATATTTGAAGAGCATTGCTATTTTTAGGGAATGGAAGATTTGTAAGCTTTTTGGCAGCGATTCAGGTAAAAATCATGAATAAGTTTCACTCTTTCAAATTTGGCCCAGGCCTCCCCCTAGCAGCCCTGCCCAGAGTCCAAGATGAGAGTTAGGGTTGCCTTTGTTTAATTAATGCTTTTTCTCCGAAGGAACAGTTAGGAGCAGGTTTCTTAGTCATTTAACCACGCTCAAATGCTGAAAATGCAAACTGGCGATCAATAAGAACCTAGGTCCTTATACCTATATATTCTTCGTCCCTGAAAATGGTGATAGGGCCGCGATGGAAGCCGCAAGTCCTGGTAAGACTCATTGCCTGGCTGCATCTACCACCAGAGATTAAAGCCTCGGTAGCACTTTGAGGGCACCTTTCTCTAATGATGTACATCTCTCATTTGTTTCTGTACTTTATCTTAAAGTTCATACCGCACCAGTGGAAGAGGAAATCAATATTTCAAATAATCTTCCTTTCCCCACCATACAATTCCACTGCACTAAGAGTAGCACGCCGCCCAGTACCGGCCTGTGAGCTACTCATCTTCCACAGAGCAGCGCCAGCTGCTTTGTCAGAAATTCTTTCCGATTTTCTTAGCAACATGAGTCTCCCTTTCTAGAAGAAAGATCTTGCCTTTTGGGAAAACGCTTTTCCAAATCAAGTTAAACTAACTTTACCCGAAGAGACCGATAGTTTTCCTCTTTTTAAAACGCCACCCCCGCCCCTTCTCTGGTTCTCTCCTTACTTTACTCCAATCCTGCCCGCACCCCTCCCTCTCGCCCACCTCCTTCGGTTTCCAAGGAGTTTGCACGTGATTGCCTGTCTTGCAAAATCGGGCCGTAGCCCTTCGCTTTTAAAGGCTCTCAAACGACTTGCTTCCTATCTCGTTAAAAGGTGTTGCCAAACCTCCCATCGCTGTAAAGCTGTATCTCTGTGAGCTTCCTTACATTCAAATCTCCTTTCTCTCTCCCTTGGGAGGTAAACAAAGTGCTGGAGTTTCGCGGCCCAGAGGTGCAGGTCGGGGGTACGCGCCTGGAAACTTATCCTAAAGCAGCTGACTCCCGGACTCGGGGGCGCGGCGCTGCCAAGGAATCCCGAATCCCGCCCCGGCTTGTGCGGGGTGAGTGGCTCAAGCCTTTCCTACACCTCTCGGTCCTCAAAGACCAGCTGGGGTTGGTTTCTGACTCATCGACAATCTCACACACACACGCGCGCACACACACACACACACGCGCGCGCGCGCGCAGGCGCGCGGACGCCCGCTCCTGGAGAGCTGGAGTTTGCCGAGCCAGAGGGATTGTTGGCTCTCGGCAATCCGGAGCCGGCGCCGGGAGGCACGGAGAGCACCCGAGGCAGGGTGGTCTGGAGAAAGCCCCCAGCGCCTGCCTCGGGCAGCCGGGGTACCCCTCGAGTTCCCCAACCCCAGCGCCCGCCCGCCCCACCTCGGCAGTTCCTGCAAGTTTCTACTCCCAGCAGGGCCTCCCGTTTCTCGGCTGCCTCGCCTGAACCCCCAGTTCACGCCGTCACCCCGCCCCCCGTCGTCCCCCCTCCCCCCCACCGCGGCCCCCGCCTTCCAGAGCTCCGCACCCGGCGAGCTGCCGGCATGCTTCCGGGGAGCGGCCCAGACGCCCCCACCCGCGGCGGCAGCCGGCCGGTCTGGCCGGAGCTCGCCGCCGTCTCCCGCTGATGCAGTCTCGGCGGCAGGAGCCTCTCGGAGGCTCCCGGGCCGCCCTGCTGTATTATTCACTCGGATGGCCGCGGCGCTTTCTGGAGAGCCCACGCCGGAGACGCGAGGTCTTCGCCCGGCGATTACTAGTTCGGCAGTCTCAGTTTCTTGGAAACTGGGAGTGTTGCGGGGGCGGCGGAGCGCATTTTTCTGTCGTTTCGCTTTGGGGTATTGGCTCTTTTGCCGGGAGCTCGCAGGAGCGCGCTGCGCCCCGGGCCCGGGAAGGAGCGCGCCAAAGCCGGCGAGTGCGGCGGGCAGCTCGGCTAACGGCCGAGGCTGGCGGGCTAGCTGGGGAGGAGCGACGCCGCGGCGGCTGGGCGAGCCGGGCAGAACAGAGCTCTTTTCCTCGACGCCCCGCAAACCCCGCCGGCCCGCTCCCCCCGCGGCGCTGGCTCCTCCGGGCCCGGGAATCCCCCGCGCCCCGGACCGCCCACCGAGTTGCTGCTGCCTTTCACCATTGCTCCTTCGCCTCGCCTCCCGCCCCAACTTTCCCCAGCCTGGACTCGCGCGCGTACACACACACACACACACACACACACACACACACACACACACACACACACACTCTCTCTCTCTCTCTCTCTCTCTCTCTCTCTCTCTCTCTCTCTCTGTCTCTCTCTGTCTCTGTCTCTCTCTCTCTCTCTCTCTCTCTCTCTCTCTCTCTCTCTCTCTCTCTCTCCTCCCTCGACTCCAGCTCCACTTCCCCGTGTAGTTTGGAGATGACAGATGCCTGTAGACTTTCACCAAACAAGCGGTGGGGGCAGCAGACTACAACAGTTATTTAATTAAAAGGCATTTTTCCTCTCTCTTTCTCGCTCTGGCTCCCGGAATAGCTTCTGCACGCCTAGACCCTGAGCACATTCCTGTCTCTCCAGGTTACCAGTGGCCAACTAACACCCATCTCCTTCCACGCCCCCCCCTTCCGGCGTCTACCCCCAGCTTCTCCGCGCCCCCCGAGTCACACCGACAAGCACACCTCGATGCCGGCGGCGGGGAGCTTCGAGGGCACGATGCAGCCGGACTGCATTGCACAGTCATCAAAGTTAAGTGTGTGTGTTTGTGGGGTGCTTGTGCGCGCCGGGGGAGGCTCGGGGTCATGGGCAGCGGAGCATCCACTCTGCCCCCCTCCTCCTCGGGGTCAGGGGACGCCTCCACTTGAGACTGCAGCCATTTTAGGGAAAGAGGTGGCTCGGAGCCCGGGGGGGAGTGGAGGGGGAACAGCACGTCGCGGGGGTCTCAGAGCTCCGCAGCCCCTCGGCGCAACTGGAGGGCGGGCAGGCGCCGGGCGCACAGGGGCGCGGCGCCCGCGGCGACTTGGGGAAGGTTGCGCTCGAGTTCCCTGGTTTTGCCTGGAGTTGTTCGGGGTAACGTGCCGGCTCCTACCTCTCTCTCTCGGGTTCCCGCTGGGCTGGGAGGTTGGGGCGGGGGGTGGGGAGAGGTCTGGATGGTAGATTGGACAAGGGAGGGACGCAACAGACCCTGGAGACTGGAAAGCTAGTGCTGGGGGAAGGCGGACACCTCCTCTCGCCGGTTGGCACAGACCCAGACGGTGCGACCCACTTGGCCCCCCCAGCCTCCCCACCCCCTCCCGAGCCTCTGCTTCCCCGCCGAGTGCCAAGTGAGCGCACGGCTGGGGGCACGGGGCGCGACGCCGACCGGCACCGAGCCACCCCTTACCTGGTTGGAAGGGGTTTCCCAGGAGGAGCCGTAGTTGTAAAAGAAGGAAGAGAAGAAGGTGTCTTCCGACAGCCCGCAGCCCGCCATGCTCTGGATGCAAATAAAATGAGGAAAGAAAAAAAAAGCACACACACAAAAGCAACCAAAAATTTTCAAAATCAAATTAAACCAATAAGCGAAGAAGAAATTCTCTCGAAAAATAAAAGGAGGGGGAAGGGAACGGCAAAGGGAACGGAAACTCTCGGCGGTGCTCCCTCTCCGGCTGAGGAGGGATGCTCGGGCTGCCGCTGCCGCTGCTGCCGCCGCCGCCGCCGCCGCCTTCTCAAGACGGTACCTAGAGAGGTTCGTCCTGACTTGAGCAGCCGCCGCCGCCGCCGCCTGTGCCGGCTGCGTGTGTGCGCGCGTGTGTGTGCGTGTGCGTGTGTGTGGTGTGTGCGCGCAGAGCGAGAGACCGCAGGGGAAGCGAGAGGGCGAGAGAATGAGCGAGCCGGGATGGAGGGCGCAGAGGCAGAGCGGGCGGGCGTGTGCGCGCGGGGGTGCGTGCGTGTGTGTGTGCGCGCGTGTGGCTGGGTGTGCGTCTGTTTGGGGAGCTCACTGGAGAGCCGGGGCCGTCACGTGGGTGCGCTGACTCCGCCGGCTGCCGGGGACAGCCTGTACTACAGCCACGGCCACTAAATAAGCCCTCGCCGCCAGACCTTTGCAGTCCCCCCCCAGGCCGGCAGCCAACCCTCCCCGCGGGTCTGTGCGGACCCCGGGACTGCAGGGGGCGCGGGTGCGGCGGCGGGCAGGTGGGTGGGTGGGGAGGGGGTCGCCCCAAGCCTGGACTGGGAAAGAAAGATACCGGCGGGGAAGCACTTGTCCCCCGCTACGCCCCGCACCCTCCTGGCCAGCCTTCCTCCCACCCTTTTTGAAGATTTTTTTTTTTTTTTTTAATTCCTAAAATTGCTTTCCCGTGCAGGGACCCCTCTTACAGCCACGGGGAAATTATTTTCACACAGTTGCTACGTCTCAATTGGTTTTTTTTCCTTTCCCGGTGCCCCACGTCTCCCGCGCGCGCGCGCGCGCGCGCGCACACGCCGACACACACACACACCCGTGGCCGCCTCCTCCCATCCCAAATGCAAACCCACTTCCTTTTGCTGTAGTTAAGCTAAGTCAATGCTACATCAAACTAGGCTAGGCTGAGAGAACTGGAAAGTGGATTTAGGGGACAATACTGCCCCAGCAGGAAGAAAGGCTCTAGTTTGGCATTCTGTTGATTTAACAGTTTAAAACGTAGAAGGATTTTGTAGCTTCTGCAATGAAATTCAGGCCCCTTGAGTCACAATTCTTTAAATGGAGCTATTTTCTTAAGTCTATTACATGCTATAAAACTGTAAACGGATAACTCCCGCCCCCAAATGGTATTTTAGGACCAAAGCTTTCTCTCAATTTTAGTAATTGAATATCCAAGGGGTTTTTCTCTGCAAAAAGCCATTCCTTACGTGCTCCCCCCAACTTTTTTTTTTTAATTTTTTGATTTTATTTATTTATTTATTTTTGTCTGTGTTGGGTCTTCGTTTCTGTGCGAGGGCTTTCTCTAGTTGCGGCGAGCGGGGGCCACTCTTCATCGCAGTGCACGGGCCTTTCACTATCGCGGCCTCTCTTCTTGCGGAGCACAGGCTCCAGACGCGCAGGCTCAGTAATTGTGGCTCACGGGCCTAGTTGCTCCGCGGCATGTGGGATCTTCCCAGACCAGGGCTTGAACCCGTGTGCCCTGCATTGGCAGGCGGATTCTCAACCACTGCGCCACCAGGGAAGCCCCCTCCCCCCAACTTTTTATAGATACCATAGTAAGTAAAATTCAGAAAGAAGTCCGCGTATCAGTGTAGGGTGCTCCTACAAGTATTTGAATCCTTCCAGGACAACTTGAAACAACCTGTTATAGACAATTTATACTGTTTTCTTTCTGAATCCTTTTTCCAAATGCTGCCCATTTTTATTCAAACCAATTGTGTTTTTCCAAGACTCCACATTTGCTCTTTTAAATTACCCACTTGAGGTCGAAATCCTCTGTGAAATCAACATTTCCACAGCAACCCAGTGATGTCACAAACATCGGCTCATGATTTCAGAGGGGAAATAAAGCAAGAGAAAAGGATCTCTCTAGAAAGACAGCTTCTGTCTTCCTGCAAATGGCATTGCTCCTAGTAGCGATTCAGAAAACATATTAGATTTCTGGTTAAATACCTGTTTTCTTTTTTCTGAGATTAACTTATTTTTCAAAGATATGTCAAATGATCTTAAAAGAAATAGGTCACCATCCTCTTTCCTGGGTTCGTGAAGAATGGTGTTTTAAATCAGTGGTCCCTAATCACACTGGCCACTAGAGATTTTAATAAAGGGGAAAAAGATTTAATAAAGGGGAAAATGATGTCAGAAAGAACACTGAGAGATTAAATTTAATGTACTAACTTCAGATCCAAACAATGCTGACTGACCTGGCTTCAAAAATACAATAGTTTTTAAGGAGTACTAGACCCACGGAAATTCTATTCATTTATCAAAATTAGTGCTGATCTCACCAATATTGAAGAGAGGGGCTTTTCCTCCATCGTTCCTTCTATTGTTTCCTGGATCTCCAGGCTGGGAGAAAGAGGGAAACAGTTTTCATGCCGTCCCCCCTTTTAACCCTCTGCAGTCTCACGCTTATCAATATTAAACGTAAAGGGAATGGAAAATAGAAATGAGGCCCAATGCCTGGGATTTCTTACTTAGGCTTCCTGTCTAAATAAAGTCCTTTAGATAATACTTCTACAGAGCACTGTAGAGATTTAGTCTGTAAGGTGTTTTTCATATACATTTTATCTCAAGTTTACATTCTATTCCTACAGCCACTTACTGCTTCCCTGGTTTCCCCTCAGGTCCCACCTCCACCCCAAGGGAAGTTAATTCTGTCTCTGTGATTCCCTTTCCTATTTGCTGAATGAATAGGTTTATTCCTTACAACAATCCTGGAAGAATCGAGACTCTTTAAACCCATTTCAAAGATGTGGAAATAGGCTCAGATATGCCAAATAACTTGCCCAAGATCACCCAGTGGCAAAGTGTTAGGAAGCTCTTATTATTTTTGTTTTAGAGGTGAGCAAACAGAGGCTCAGGGAAAGACTCTCAGCTCCCCATCCTACCCAGCTAGTAAGTGGCAGAGCTAGGTCTTGAACCAAAGATTTCTGGTTCATGACTTCCCTTTCCTTAAAAAATAGTCTTTCCCATCTCCAGACACACAGGAAAATGGGTATATGGATGAACTGAGCGGGCTCAGGACCTACAGAGACATCCAGGGAGGGAGAGGCAGGAACAGGTGGAAAGAATCTCCTCTGAGCAACAAACAGGGGAACATTTGTATACAGAAGTCTGGCCTCCAGCCACAAACATTTGGCTGCCCTCAAATCTCCGGCTCTTTCTTTTTCCAAACAGGGAAGGCCCAAGGAGGGCCACCTGGATAGGCTTCTGATGAAACACCTTCCTCTCCGCCCAGCTTGTCCCTCTCCCAGGGCAGCCCTGCCATCCTGAAAGAACCCTTCCTTGGTAGGTTCGCTCACCAGGTATTAGCACAGTAATGTAGAGATTTGTTTGCTAGTTCCCAAAAACATAAAAACAAGCCACCCCTTCTACCCCCACTGGGGCCCAGAACAGATGGAGACAACGCCTTGGGAAGCCGAGGGAGCCACAAGCTCATTGAGAAAAGATCATCCCAGCTACCTTGCTAACTCTTTGCTCTGCAGTATTCAGAGATATGAAGATGGAAACCGCGTTTCATTTCCAAATCCACTGTGGTTGGTTCTCTGAAGACAAACCAAACTTCTGCACGCATTCCTCTGTCATACTGCCAAGTCACGATTTGTCACACTGCAAATGTGTGATTTGTTAAACTGATATATCTTTCCATTAACAAGAAAATCCATCTTTATTCGTAAACACTCTCCCCCCTAAGAAATGTTTTGCATTCATTTCATATTGGAAATTGGTTAATAGTGCAGATGATGCTGGGGTGTTTTCCTTGTTTATAAATGAGTTGCATTAACACTCTCATACCACTAGGGTGTCATTTAGTGAACGGTTGCTCCACTCTGCAGATGCAAGAGGCCAAAGTGTGGTGGATGAGGATAAAAAATGGTCGTTTTGGCAAAAACTGCAGATCGGAAGCAGATGTACAGAGGACGAAGATTTCATTCAGTCTTTTTCCTTTATTAAAATAAAGTCTGCTAATCGGTCTTATTTTAAAAAGCCCTCTGAATACAAACTCGTGTTAATTCCAGGCACAGTGGAAACCAAAATCATCCCTGCCTTCAAGAAGTTTACAGTCTTGGGACTTCCCTGGTGGCGCAGTGGTTAGGAATCCACCTGCCAATGCAGGGGACACGGGTTTGATCCCTGGTCCAGGAAGATCCCACATGCCGCGGAGCAACTAAGTCCATGCACTACAGCTACTGAGGCTGTGCTCTAGAGCCCGTGTGCCACAACTACTGAGCCTGTGCTCTAGAGCCCGTGCACCACAACTACTGAGCCTGCATGCCATAACTACTGAAGCCCACGTGCCTGGAGCCCGTGCTGCACAAGGAGAGGAGCCACTGCAGTGAGAGGCCTGTGCACCGCAATGAAGAGTGGCCCCCGCTCGCCGCAACTAGAGAAAGCCTGCGTGCAGCAGCAAAGATCCAACACAGCCAACAATAAATAAATAAAATAAATAAATTTATGTTAAAAAAAAAGAAGTTTACAGTCTCAGCACATGTTGTTTGGTCTACCAATTGGTTTAGTTGCCGATTTTCTTTGTAGTTGTTTAAAACTTTACATCCGCTCATCAAAATTATAATTACCCTGGGAAGAGATTAAAATTAAGAGGTAGTGAGACAAGGAAAAGTTGAGAGGGCAGAGGGATGGTATAGCAAGAAAGAGACAGGGAGATCCCGTGGAAAGTGCAGAAAGAAAAGGGCAGGAAGAAGGATGCAGAGGTTCATGCAAAACCCAACTACGGCAGAAAATGAACCTCAAAATAACTAAGAAAATAGTAATAACAAATGTGTATCGAATGCTGACAATGTGTCAGGCATGATGTTAAACGTAGGGCAGTCTTACTTGGGGCTGCCCTGACCAAAGGGAAGTGCATTAAAGTGCAAGCTGTTTATTTGGGAGGAGATCCTAGGAAGCATAGGTAGGGAAGTAGGAGAAGTGAGAAAAGAAGTGAAGAAATGATTAAAGCGGGCAACTATGGGCAACCAGAGCTTAACGCCACTTGGGAACCTCTGGAGTGCAGTGGAGGAGGCACCCTTCAGAGTTACCCCACTCGAGGGCTGAGGGCGCTGGGATACGGATCCGTCAACTCCTCAGCCGACGGCTGCTCCCAGGTGACGTTAACTCCCCAGCACGTCCAACCTGCGGCAAACGTGGGCAAAGTGGGCGCTGGCAGCCAGAGGAAGTCCTCAGGCAAAGGGATGCAGAGACCGCTGTTCGAACCTGGGGCCACATACTTGGAAATGGTAAGGGCTGTGGGGCTATGGGTGAGGCACCAAGAGCATCTGCACCCCAAACATTGGCTCATTTCATTTTACAAAAACCTTTTGAAGTGGGAACATTTCCACTTTTTCCTGAGAGAACATAGTCTAGGAGAGTAAGAAGGGGCATCTGTTGTTTTTACGCAGTTAACTAACATCAGTTCCCTCTTCTGGTAACAGCCCCCTGCTTTTCCTTTGAGGAACATTCCCTCCCCTGTCTCACTTATCTGACCTAAGCCCCTCACTCCAGGGATGCGCAGGTGACCCTGACCTGATAAGAGCACTACCTCAGATTTTCACTGGACCTATAGGGCTATAGCAGCTGTAGAGGTGTGTTCGTTCTGCCGGGAGAGCAAAGCTGGGAGGATATAAGCCTGGAGCTCTTCTAGGCCCTGTTACACCCACAAGAATGAACCCAACTGCTTGAGAATGAAGCCAGCTCAGAGGAAAGCCAGCACTGAAAGGAAGCACCACAGATTCGTGACTTACATCCTTTGAGCGACTGGATCCAGCCCAACCTGAAGCCAGCCACTGCCCTGGACTTTCCAAGTATGTAAGCCAATAAACTCTTCTTTAATTATACGCCAGTTGGGGCTAAATTCACAGAAGTTAAGCAACTTTGCCAAGATCACACCTCTAATGAATGTGGAGGTAATATTCAAACCCAAGTAACCCTAATTCATTTTGGTGCTATGGCCCATGTTCTTAGCTCATGTTCTACAGTGGCAAGTAGTATCTACCACAGGACAGAGCTCAGAGCCACAGCACCCTTCTCATTGTCTGGCCCTCACTTGGAACCTCTTTCCTTCCAGAAGCAGCTGCCAATTTGTTTAAGAGGATGATGGATCAAGATGTATCTTGGCTGTATTTGAATTGTTTGTTCCATCAAATCATTAAAAGCGCAACCATGTGTTAATGATGGTCACTTAAGAAAGGCTGGAGGGGAAGTGACAGAAAACTTAAAAGGAAAACAGAGTTAAGACCTTCCATTTTTTGATAAGCCAATCAGGAGCTACTTATGGACAATTCCAGTTTTAGTCAGGACTCTTGGTTGTAAGCGACAAAAACCCCACTTCACTGGCTGAAGCAAAAAACAAATGAAAACTTTATTGACTAACCTAACTGAAAAGACCAAGAGTAGGGCTGTCTTTGGGAAAGGCTGGATCTCTGCAAGTCTCAACCTACATCAACAACGCAGTTTCTTGGTTTTACTTGCCTTTGGGTTGACCTCATTCTCAAGCCTGCACAAGAGCCTCCAGCAGCGCCTGGCTCACCTCTTCCTTTTTATCAGTAGTCCTAACAGAAAGAGAGTAGACAGATGCCCCTCTCTTGCAACAGTCCCAGCAAAAAAACCCTGAGATTTCAAATCATTGGCTCTGATTGGGTCACGTGCCCATCTTTGCGCTAATTATGGTAGCCAGTGGGATACAATGTTCTGACTGACCGGACTTGAGTCACATGCCCATCCTTGGCTCTCTTGGTGGAGTCAGCCCATAAAAGCATGTGAACTGAGACTGGAGAAGATGGGGTCCCCCAGAGGAAAGCTGGGGCACAAACTAGTAATCTCCTCTTTCTAGAAGAATGATGATTGGCTGTGAAGCAGACAAAAATGGCAGTCATCCACAGCAGCCCTGTGGTTGACGTTAGAGAAGACTCATGACCTCGTCTTAGTCTTTAAGGAGCTCATACTATGCTCGGAAAAAAGGAACATTACATGTAGAACAACAAAGAAAATATGTAGTAATAAATGAAGTGAACTGCAGGTTCTTATTTGCAGGCAACAGAATACATGTCAATGATTTAAGCAGACAATCTGAGGAAATTCATATCATTCCTGGGAGGGCCAGAAAATGGGGTTCGGATGCTACAAATAGGAACAAAGCAGACAGAAAAAGAAGTGATATGACAGTAGGGACTGGACATCAGAAAACTCTACCACCCACTGTCCCAGAAGAACAAAAAGTCTTTGCCACCTCATTGGCCAGAACACCTGATCTCCTGCACTTAGCAGGCACCAAACATTGCTTACTTCTGCCTGTCAGTCCAGAGCAGGTGTGTGCACTTGGGGGCATCTTACGTGCAAAGGGGTCTGGGAACTGTAGTTTTCCACTGTGTGGCCTCCAAGTACCAAAAGGTTAATTAGGAGGTGTTGCAATGGATACTGAGTTAATTTACAACACCTGCCACAGAGCAGATGACAGGAGTTCAGACCGAGAGAAGACGATAAAGGCTGGACTCAGATCACCTGTCACACTGTTTTGTCTGACTTGGCTCTGACATTTGCTAAAAAATTAGAGGATCTCGATGCCAGGGGATAAGATGCCCATAGAAGCCTGTACTCTTCAGACCCCTCC
The DNA here is from genome assembly GCF_965194805.1 of Balaenoptera borealis. Classification (NCBI taxonomy): domain Eukaryota; kingdom Metazoa; phylum Chordata; class Mammalia; order Artiodactyla; family Balaenopteridae; genus Balaenoptera; species Balaenoptera borealis. The sequence goes on along the minus strand of NC_138861.1, from coordinate 99,470,032 downwards.
TGGACCATACCTGCAAGTCCTGGGTGCCATCTGAAGACAGATGATGGCACACTGTGTCTGTCTCTGGCAGGCAATTAGGAAGAAGTCTTGACCATGATGTATGAAGAACAACCTGGACATCTCCCTCCCCTTCGACACCTATATCTACTGTTTCCTCCCTTTAAACCTTCCACTTTTCTCCAATTCCTCCCCATCACTCTAGGCCAGGCCACTTTCCTCTTTCACCAGGACCTTACAGTAGACTCCTGTCCCTTCCTTTTGTCTCCATTCTTGTTCTCTACCTACCATTCAAACAGAATAAGCTTTCAAAGCACAAGCCTAATCACGGCCTCCCTTCAGTGGCTTCCACTGCTCTTTGGATCAAAGCCCAAATCCCTTAACATATACCCACTATTATATATAAAATAGCTAAGCAACAAGGGACCTGCTCTATAGCACAGGGGACTATACTCAATATCTTGCAATAACCTATAATGGGAAAGAATCTGAAAAAGAATAAAGTTTTAAAAATATATATATACATAAAATGGATAACTGAATCACTTTGCTGTATACCTGAAACTAACACAACACTGTAGATTGTTCAGTTGTAAACACTTCAATTAAAAAAGTAGCAATTACTATTGTTTAAAAAAGCCCCAATCCTTACACGGGCCCCTTCCAATTCCTTCAATCTAACTGCCCTCACCCTCTCCAAGTCTGGCGTGATTTTCTATGATCCCGGGTGGCTTAAGAAGCCACAGGAGCCCTGACGATCAGATTCCTACCACATACCTACCCGGTCTCATCTCAAGTCCCTTTCTCCTCTGCTCCTCCTCACGTCTCCCAGCCACACGCAACCTCAGTGCTGCCAACACTGATGTCCGGAGACATCAGATTCTCCACATGGGTGCAGCTTTGCCCCTATGGCTCCATCTGCCTGGAATGCCTTTCCCACCTTTCTGCCTGGCAAAGACCTCAACAGCGAACTTGGGAGTCACCTTTTGGGGGAAAGCCCTTTGTAAGGGTCCCAGAGGAAACGACGTGTGTCTCTCTTAGCCCTGCTCCCACCACTCCTATGGTCCACTGCCCACAGGCCAGTCTTTTTCACGTGGATTTTCCCACCTAGCCCAGGACCAACCGATAAAAGTTGACCGAACAAAACCAAATAAACTTTTCTTTTGGCTGCATCGGGTCTTCGTTGCCGCACACGGGCTTTCTCTAGTTGCGGTGGCTTCTTTTGTTGAGGAGCACGGGCTCTAGGTGCGTGGGCTTCAGTAGTTGCGGCGCATGGGCTTAGTTGCTCCACGGCATGTGGGATCTTCCTGGGCCAGGGCTCGAACCCGTGTCCCCTAGCATTAGCAGGTGGATTCTTAACCACTGCGCCACCAGGGAAGCCCCAAATCAACTTTAAAAAAAAAAAAAAAAAAAGTCATCCCTCTACACAGAAAGCAGTAATAAAGAAAATGTGTTCTACTACCACCTTGAGACTTCAATTAATGTGCTTTTCTCCTCGTGAATCCTTGCTTCCAAACAAACAGAACCTGACAGCCCGAATTAAATCATTTATCTTTCTAGGTCTCTGCCTTGGCTCTAACACTAGTGAAGAAGCCTGATATCTCATAAGAAACTGGCAGAAACAAAAGCTGCAGCCCGGTACCCTTGACTTCATCTGGTTTTATAACCCATACATACACACGTGCAGGAGAAATGTTCATCTCCAACTCTTCTTTTACCTAAGCGGAATTAAACGCCAAATTATCAGACTTGATCATTATCAGACTTGTTTCCTCCCATAAACCCTAAAGGGGGGGGGGGTTGCGCATGTGCGCGTGCGACCGCCTGCTCACGTGCACGACAGACCACTTTATCCGACTCCGTCCGTGAATTACACAGTGCGAACAGCCTTGGCAGTGAAGAACACAAGCAGAAATGGAGAAAACTTCTGCTAAATGTTATGTTCCAGTTCCTTCGTATACATTGTAATGGCTCTTGACTTCGAGTGACCTATGGGTTTCCAACGATGGGCGAGTGAGGAAAGATAAGACCATTTCCACCCTGCCCTGAATAATTAAATACCTAGATGAAGTTTTTTCCCGTTCTGCTTTTAGAGCCAAACAATACTTGTTTGCATTCCATCATCATATATAAACACCCACAGGCCAGGATAATTGACCTTTGCTGTTCTAGCGCTAGCCCCTTAAATCAGGGCACCCTGAACGGCATTTAAGCATATCAGAAGGGCCTCTGGTTATGAAGCCTGCAGTATTTATCTTTTTTTAAATAACAAAAATATCCTCTTTACAGTCTACTATTTGGGAAGAGATAACATGGATACAGGCACTCCGTAGACAATCCTCGAATCAGGTCTATGGATTCAGACATCTTTTTTTTTCTTCAAACCTTTGTCTTAGAGCTGCTAAGTAGTCACTAAAGAGAGTGGTTTGGAGGTCGCTTCTACCGGCTTCCCCTGCTGAGATCTGGAGAGTGAGATCCCGGCAAGGAGTAAGAAAGATCAGGAACAGTCAGGGGGGCAGGCAGGCTGTGGGGGAAGCCTGAGGGACGCGGCACAGCACGGCGGGTTGACCAAGGTTTCTCAGGCTTAACTATGTACATGAACCACCCAGGGACTTTGTCACAGTGTGGATTCTGGTAGGGCTAACTGGGGCCTGAGGTTCTGCATTTTTCTAGCAAGCTCCTGGGCGATGCTGATGGTGCTGGCCCGGGACCCACAAGTCAAATGATGAGGCTTTTAGACCTCAGGCTCCCAGTCAGATAGGCCTGGCTGGGAACCACCTCCTTGGTAGCTGGGCGCTCTGGGACAAATTACTGGACCTCTCTGGGCCCTGGATTCCTTATCTGTTTAACAGTGACGATAGCAACTTCACAGACAGGTCTGCCAGGAGGATTAAATTGTGGAATGCATGTGAGGGGCTTAGTGTAATGCCTGGCATGTCCATAGCGACAGAATGGAGACCAGGGCCCACCTTCCCCACTCCCCGGGAAGGGTGCCTTGCCCGTTTTAGTATTTCATTCTTTTTTGTATTCAATGACTTTTCTTGATTTTATTGTTTCATTACACAAAGTAATACATGTTCGATTAAAGAAAGTAGACAGGAAGGGAGGTAAAGAGGGAGGGAGGAAAGAACAGAAGAAAATAAGAAAAGACCTATCCCTATACCTCCAGTCATATGTATACACATATTTTAACTAATGGCATTACATTGTCCATCTCATTTTGCAAGCCTTCGTTCTCACTTGCTACATCAGGGAAACAATAGAAACAGTAACGGTCACAACAACAGCAAGAGCTCATCTTCATTAGGCTCTTACTATGTGCCAAACACCCATCTTGCACACTAAGTGCCTTAACTCATTAATTTTCACAACTCTTTGACATGGACTCTTATCAGCCTCATTTTACAGACAAGGCAACCAAGGCACAGAGAGTGTCACTGACCCAAAGTCACACACTGGTCAATGGGGAAGTCAGGTTGGAAACCAGGCAGCCTGGAAGCACAGCCTGGGCCTTTTAATTCCATATTCTGCACCCTTCGTGGGTTCACCCTAACATGCTCTTATTATTGCCTGATTTTTTTTCCCACTTGTCACATCATGAATATCTGTTCACGTTATTTCATATTTTTGCACAACATCATTTTAAGTGGCTGCTAAATGGTAGTATTCCATTGCCCATTTTACAGATGGGAAAAGCGAGGCCTGGCTGCTCACTAGAGGGCAAACAGTAAGAGGAACAACCGTGCCCCGCCTGGGGGCCTAGGCTTCATGCACCTGAGCATGCACTCTGGACACAGAGATGCTGACTGAGCACCTACCACGTGCAGGGAATGTGCTGGCCTCAGTGGAGAATGGAAGACCAACAGGATTCTTACTCTTGTGGCCCTCGCTGTCCAGTGAACTGAGCCATGCAATAAAGTCAGTAATTTTTTATTTGGACGAGATGATGTCAGATAACTACTAGAGAAACAATTCTACCCTGTGATATGGCGAATGGAAGGGCTGGTGATCATTTAGGAAAACTGAGGAGGTAAGATTTGAAGTGATATCCAAGTGACAACAGGAGGGAATCACACAGTCATCTAGAGTCAGATTTATTTAAATCTCTCAACGTAAAACAAAAGCTTAATGGTAACCCTAGGGAAGGGTACTCAGAAGTATCATGTACCTACAAAATTCTCCTAACATGTAAGAGAGTGCAGAGTGGGAACAGCAAGGCTAGGGGGCCATCCTGGATCAGTCCTCCATGCAGCCTTAGACAGTCTCAGTCACCCCATCTGCAAAATGGGCTTGGGACACTTACCCGAGGGCAGGGGCGGGGCTGCTGTGAACATGAAATGGAACAACGTGGGAGACATGGGACACTCTAGTTGCTGTTGACCTTGACACTGAGTGTTTGGTTGACCTGGCTGTTGAAGGGTCAAATCTGCGCTACTGAGACATCAGTATTCATCAGTAGTAGAATAAGGAGATTCCTGAGACCTCACAAGCTATACATATCCGGGAGCCTGTTGGGCATTGCCACGTTTCATGATTAAGATTCAGATAATCCTTTCCACGTTGTTTGCTAAGTCTCACCACCAGGGCAGCTTAGGACATTCTGAGTAATGACTTTGGCTTCTCGTGTAATCTGTTTACTCTGGTAAACTGAGGGAGAGGGCTAACCAGGGCCCCCTGAGCACCTTTGACCTCTCTCAACTCTCAGGTGGTGTCACTGCTGAGGTAGAGGCCTGGAGCGGGGGTGGGGTAGGGACTCTTCCTCACACATCTTTGCTCAGGACAACAAATAACACTAACAACAGCCACTACCGTGCGGGCTAAACACTCGACATCCAGCGTGTAACTTCATCCTCTGACCTCTTGTTCTCTCCATTTTACAGATGCGGGGACTGAGGTTCCAAGAGGCTAAGGAGCTTGGCCAAGGCCACACAGCCAGCCACGCAGCTAGCACTGAGCCGGGTCCCTTCCGCATCCCCAGGCTGGTCCTCACAGCAGGGGCTCAACCTTCCCTGCACAGGGACCGCTCCCCTCCGTTTTTCCCTGGTTAACTCCGACCTCGTTTGGATCCCAGCGTTGTCACTTCCTCAGTGAAATGCCCGTATCGTGGGCACGCCAAGCCACCTGTCACAGCTACAACTGCACGCCGTGCACACGATCATGGGCTTCCTGTACAAAGTCGGGGTTGAGCCCAGCTCAGATGTCAGGCATCAGAGCTGGAGCAAGTGCCACCTCTCACCAGCTGAGCGCTGGGCAAGTTCTCTAGCCGCCCTCCACCTCAGTTTCCTGGGCTGTAACACAAGGAACGTAGGAATCACGACCTCACAGGGTGGCGGCAACGATGAAATTAACTGTTGCTGCTACCGTGCTTGGGAAGTACCCCGCAGGTAGCACCCATAGGAAGGGGACAGAAGGCCGACACACCCCCCACCCCCCGCCCACCCAGGCTCCACCAGGGCAGGACTGTGCCCGGCTCAGCAGAGCAGGCCTGCCACCAGCATCTGGAGAACTCAGATACTATGATCATCATCCCATTTTACACACCAGCGGTGAGTTCCTGCCCAAGGTCACCCAGCTGGTGGAGGGGCCACGCTGAGCCTGGCCCTGAATCCTGTGTGCATCCCCTCTTGGCCACTCCCTGCTGCCCTTTGGGTCTTTCCTCCCGTCTGTGGGGTAAGAGGCCACAGTCTGGGTGGGAGAGGTGGCAGGGGCGTCGTGGAAGCTCAGAGGGAGGCCCATCCTCACACCCTCTCTCCCCAGCATTCCCACCGCCCCGCCCCCAAGCCCGCACAGGGACCATGAAGATTTCACCTGGACCCCGTGGTTCCGAGCAGCTGACAGCAGAGGAGCGGAAGGGCACTCCCGGGACCGGGACAGAGGGGCCCAAGGCGTCCAGACCTCCCTGCCCCGGGCAGTGGGGTCTCCCGCCAGGCCTGGGGCTCCTGGGCACAGGATGAGGACAGGGGACCTCCCAGCTGTCAACTGCCCTCGTATTTTTAACTTGTTCCTTCATTTCCCCAGGGCCTCGCCTGTGGCCTGGGCCTAATGATTTCCTGTGAAAGCTCCACCAGGGGTTTTTTCTGTGTCTTCAGAGGAAGGACTAACCCAGCCAGACCGTCTCCATTCCCCTCCCTTCACCCCCTCAGACCAGACCAGCCCGGCCTTTTTTTTTCTCTTGAATTTAAGAGTCTTGCAGACACAAAGATCCTTTTAGCTTTTAACATATTTAATAATTTATTATTTATCTGATATTTTGGTAAATGTATTCCTCAGATCGTGCCTCTGCATCTCCAGTTTCCAATTTGCACCTACCTGACATGGTTTATATTACAATCCATTGATGCTCTCAAGGCAGGGGTTCCTCTTTTAACACTCCTTTATAGCCCTAATGAACTTCTATGCTTCATTTACTCAAGAAGACAGTTCTTTCCCCCTTTTACATTTTCCTGCTCACAGGCATACAAATCATATGTGTCACTAATACAGTGTTGGTTTTCCCTGCGTTGGTTCTTTTTTTAAACATGTTTGCCCTTCAGCCTGCTATTAACCAGTTTCTTCCTACTTTGAAAAACTTGCTCTTTTAAATTTCATCATTCAGTTTTTTTCCTCGGGGATTTTACCCTTTATTAAGAAGTCAAAACCAATTTTGGAGCCATCATAGACATCAAATAGTCTCATGAATCTTTTGTATCCTCCACTGCTCCTGACACAGGGGTGGGCACACAGCAGGGACACTGTAAACACTTGTTGCAACCAGGATGGTCGACAAGAGATTTTTTGAAAGGCAGGGCGGTGCAATGGCTAAGTACACAGGAGTGAAATCTGACTGCGTGGATTGGTTTGAATGCTCATTTTTATCCCACATTAGCTGTGTGACCTCAAGCAAGTTACTCAAAGGCTCTGTGCTTTAGTTGCCTCAGCTCTAACATGGGAATGAGAGTCATTCTACCATCTTCTAAGGTTTGTTGTGAGGATTAAATAACGAAAGCACTTAAGATGGTTCCTCACCGAGCAAGCTCTGAATAAACAGTGACTTTTGTTATCACTGCCTGCCGACTATTTGCAAGACTTTCAGGTATTATCGATTACCTTGGATCACAGATAGAATCAGGCAAATCATACTTCTCCCCTCCCCTCAAAATTAAGAACCACACATGATGAAGGTAATAAGATCTTGTTCCTCATTGTCTACACAGGATTCAGGTGTGTGGAATGGCCCCTCTGTGTGACCTCAAGGCCAGCATGTATAAAATGGGAATGACGCGTCGTCTCTTGCTGGGGAAAACACCCACAATCCCCGTTCTCAGATCTATCACCTTCATTTAAATAATTTCTCGACTCATCCGTCTAAAATGAATTGCCCACATACTAGTTCAGAACAGTTGCTAACAAGCCAACGGAAGCCATCGGTCGTTAAGGATGGGTCGACTCAGGTGGCAGAGGCAGAAATGCCCACTAGGGGGCGAGCGCGTTCACTCCTTGTTCCCTGTGGTGGTTCAGTCCCAGAACCGGCTCCAGCCCCTTCTCTGTGTGCACTACCGCCTATAATTCCCCACTGCCCAGCTCAGGAAGTTGTATTAACTCCATATCAGACCTGAGAAATCTCAGGCTAACCTGCCCAGGATCACAGAGCTGAGAGGAGAAACTGCAATGGAACCCAGATTTCTCTTACTCTACCAGGCTGCCCCCAGATCCCAGAAGAAGGCAGCCCTCGGCATTGCCCGGAGGAAGGGAAGGTGTGCAGACACCTGAGATGTAGACACTGACAAAATGGTGGGTCACACGCATCTTCCCCCCAAAAACAAGCACAGGATTAGGCCTACGTTTCCCAAAGTGTGTCCCATGGAATATGAGTCCTGGGAGGTGCTCTGTAAAAAGGGTCTGGGGCCATACCAAGTCTGTGAAACATGGCATTCACTATTCTGTCTGAAATACAAAGTACACATTAGTTTGTTAAAGGTTCTGATAGGTCCTGCAGTAAAGAAAACTCTTTGCTTGACTTTGTTTAATCATTAGCATTTCCCTGGCCTACCTGACATCTGAGTTTTTGTATACATGTGACATCTTTTAATGTTCACTTTGACAAACGCTGGTTTTGGCAAATAAGGAACATAATGAAAGTGAAGAAAAGGAACTTTACACACGTGAATAATGAACTGATACAGATGTCTCAAGGACAGAGGAAAATATGTCCAAGCAAGATACTCATGGAAAGTCTGAATTATGAAATAAACTGAACCCAAACCATAAAGAAACCTAAAGTCTTTATGATATAAAAAACCACTTCAGCATTCAGGATGACTCCCAAATATAATCCAGAAGACAAAATAAAATGGCAACCAGGTTGCTTCACACCATGAGGTACAAAACCTCTATTTCTTTAGTTCATGCTCAGAGCTAAGATCTTCACATGGAACGATGAGATTGCTATGTTCACCAAAATGATCGGATGTTTGCTAAGCCTCTGCAACGAATGTCTTAGAAAAGTACAGTCCATGAAGCATTATTTACACTAACCAAGACATGGAAACAACCTAAGTTATAAATGGCTTGTACATGTTTCCTTCATGAGTCTATAAGCTTCTCTTGCATACACCAAGAGCCTAAGTGCTATGGTTGGGCAGGACAGATAAGCACCACTGCTGGGAAGGACGGATGGATGGATGGATGGATGGATAAAGAAAATGTGGTATATATAATACAACGGAATACCATTTAGCCATAAAAAAGGAAATCCTGCCATTTCCAGCAACATTGATGGACCTTGAGGACAATCTGCTAAGCGAAGTAAGTCAGACAGAGAAATTCAAATATTGCATGATTTCATTTATATGTGGAATCTAAAAAACAAAAAAAGCAAAAAAAAAAAAAAACCCTCGAAGAGAAAGAGATCAGATTGGCGGTTACCAAAGGGAGGGAGGGGCGGGCATGGGTGGGGAGGAATTGGATGGAGGTGGTCAAAGGGTACAAACTTCCAGTTATAGGATAAATACTGGGGATGTAATAGATAACATGATGACTATAGTTAACGCTGCTGTATGGTATATTTGAACACTGTAAAAGAGTAAATCCTAAAAGTTCTCACCACAAGGAAAAAAAATTTTATAACTATATTAAGTAATGGTTATTATGTAAACTTATTGTGGTAATCATTTCACAATACATGTAGATAAAGTCATTATATGGCGCACCTTAAACACATACAGCACTGTATGTTGATTACAGCTCGTTAAACTGAAAAACAAAAAGAACTTAAACCAGTATTTAAAGGATTACTCAGTTAAACAAATTCAAGAGAACTTGAAATAAATAACCAAATAAATAAATAAATGCATCAAAACACACACAAAAAGAGAAAAAAGAAGAGAAAGAGGAAGGAAAAAAAGGAAGAGGGAGAGAGGGGAAGGAAGGAAGGAGGGAAGGAAGGAAGGAAGGAAAGGAAAAGAGGGAGGGAGGGTGGGGGGGAGGGAGGGAGGGAAGGAGGAAGAACAGTCCACAGGGACAGATGGTGAGACCCACGGCTGGCTCTGAAACCTGCCTTCCCCAGTTCAGTGAGAGGCCAGCAGAGACAAGTAAGGAACCAGCTGCTGCTTCACGGCTGGAGCAGCTGAAGGACTGACCCTGAGTAGACCCGTGGTCGGCACTGGAGCCCAGCAGCTTGTGCTGACCTCATGCCTCAGCACATACAGCAAAAACAACACTTGCTGTTCCTGGAGGGTTAAAGATAGGTGCAAATCCTTTGATACTTCTCCTTTTAGTACGTGTGGTCTAATTTCCCTTCCCTTGGATCTGAACTGGCCCTAGTGACCTGCCTGACCAAGAAAATGCAGCAGCAAGAATGTTCTGGGACCTCTGAGGCTAGATCACTGCAGCTTCCGTCAGTCTCTTGGGACACATTCTTGGAACCTAGCCCCTCCTCTGTAAGGAAGACCAAGCAGCCACGTGGAACTCCAGCTGAGCCCCAGCCGTGTGAGCGAGCCACCTTGGAAGTGGATCTGCCGGCCCCAGTCATGCCATCTCAGCCTTGGACTAGCCGACGCCGCCCAGCCAAGTCCTTCCCAAATAACCTGACCCTCCATGCACGGAATATATGGTAAGATGGTTGTTTTAAGCCACTAAATTTGATGTCATTTGTTAAAAAGCAATAGATAACTGGAACACAATTTTATTGAGCTACTACTATATGACAGGTGCCAAAGTAGGTGCTTTGTATGTTATCTCCTGTCATTTTCACTAGAGCCTCCATGAGGTAGATATTTAATGATAAATATGGGAGAATAAGTTTTGTCCTTGGGTGAATTTAAAAATTCACCCAGGGCTTCCCTGGTGGCGCAGTGGTTGAGAATCTGCCTGCCAATGCAGGGGACACGGGTTCTAGCCCTGGTCTGGGAAGATCCCACATGCCGCGGAGCAACTAGGTCCGTGAGCCACAACTACTGAGCCTGCGCGTCTGGAGCCTGTGCTCCACAACAAGAGAGGCCTGCGCACCGCGATGAAGAGTGGCCCCCACTTGCTGCAACTAGAGAAAGCCCTCGCACAGAAACGAAGACCCAACACAGCCATAAATAAATAAATAAATAAATAAATAAATAAATAAATAAACCCAAAAAGTTAAAAAAAAAAAAAAGTCAGCCTTGTTACCCATGAAATCTGCTTCTATATTTAAAAAAAAAAAAAAAATTCACCCAAAGTCACATAGGAACACTGTTTCGTCTGTCTCCAAAATCTTTAATGACTAGGAAACTCTTTAGGGGAAGAATCCACGAAATATGCTAGGGATAAAATAGGTGGGAGAAAAGCAGAATGAATGGTGAGTTTGTGTGGGTGCAAGGAAATACACCTCAGATTCTGGCCTAAAATAAAAATAAAAGTTGTAGGCAATGGAGAATTTTCATGAAAACACGCACTCCCTCTGGCTTCAGCTTTATCACTGCTATGCAATGAAATAGGAAAATGGAGGGAGGGAATATTTTCACAGTGTTAAAGATTTTTTTTCTTTTAAATTACCAAAGCTAGCACACCAACTGTGCCCTGACGTTTGTCTTTAATAACAGCACCCATGGACGTAGCATCTACTACAGGTAGGCATTGCTTCAGGTGTGTCACCTGTCAGGTAACCACAGGCACATTTCCTTACATTTGTAAGTGCTTTCGAGTTTATAAACCACGTTTACCCACATGCTTATTTCATCATGAGAGCAGATGCTTTTCCTGGGGAGCAAACAGAGCAAACTTAATCAACAATTAATATTTATCAGGTACCACCTATGTGATTGAGAAATATGATGCTTCCTTGATTCTCCCTCCCCACTGGCTTATTTCCTTTGCTTTCTTACTTAACAGTTTGCATTGTAATGGCTTGTAGATGTTTCCTTCATGAGTCTATAAGCTTCTCTTGCATATACCAAGAGCCTAAGTGCTATGGTTGGGCAGGACAGGCAAGCACCACTGCTGGGAAGGATGGATGGATGGATGGATGGATGGAAGGAAGGATGGATGGAAGAACTGTATGCATAATTAAGCGGTTAAGAGTGGTTAAGACCTGTGAAATCACCCAGTCCTTACTACATTATTGACCATGTGACTGTGGGCTAGGTACTTAACCTTTCCGAATGGAAATTCTATTACTTACTTCCATAGAGTTACTGGGGATTAAATGAAATAATAGATATCTCTCATAGTGGCTGATACACTATTAACTCTCAAAAGCAGAAGCTGTGAAGAGGAGGAGGAAGAGGAGCATGCCGCAGAGGGGGAAGAGCTGGAAGAACAGGAGGAGGAAAAAGAAGTCAGCACAGGGAAATACCTGCTTACTGTAAGAAACAAGCAGATGTTTCTGGCCCCTTCCCCTATGTATTTACATATAATGTGGTATCTGCTTTCTTGTTTGACCATTTCTTTTCTTTTTTTTTTAAATTTATTTATTTATTTTTGGCTGCGTTGGGTCTTCGTTTCTGTGCGAGGGCTTTCTCTAGTTGCGGCAAGCCGGGGCCACTCTTCATCGCGGCGCGCGGGCCTCTCACTGTCGTGGCCTCTCTTGTTGCGGGGCACAGGCTCCAGACGCGCAGGCTCAGTAATTGTGGCTCACGGGCCTAGTTGCTCCGCGGCATGTGGGATCCTCCCAGACCAGGGCTCGAACCCGTGTCCCCTGCATTGGCAGGCAGATTCTCAACCACTGCGCCACCAGGGAAGCCCGACCATTTCTTCACTAACTTGCTGGATTGACCGAGGCCACCCAGTCCCTCTGTAAAGCATGTTGACGACGCCCGCAGCCCATGAAATGCTCAGAGCTGGTTTGCTCCACTTGAGTTCGCCCACATAGTCCCACAAACTGAATCAAGCTTTTGTTCCCCAAACCTGTGGCTGCCAGTTTCATTCATTCATACAACCGACACTTGAGCACCTGTGATGTGTGGGCACGGTTCTAAGCTCTGGTGAATAAGACAGAGAAGGCCTGCCCTCAGGGACCTTCTATTCCAGTTATACTTCTTTGATTTCATAGTTTAATCACATATTATGAAACCTGTGGGAAAAAGAAGTTCTTGTTCCTATGAAAACCAAGTGAAATGTTTTGCCATGACTGAGTGGATGCAAGTTGCTAAAAGAAAATTGCTGTTGAATCTGGTGTGGGCCAGATGACCAGACAGTGTTGGGAGCATTGAAGAAGAATCCAGGATTCTCCTTTGCAGGTGTATTAAAGAAGAAACCAAGAATCCAGGATTCTCCTTTGCAGGTGTATTAAAGAAGAAACCAAGAATCCAGGATTCTGCTTTGCAGGTGTATTAAAGTTCTTCCCAGCCTTTAAAGAAACCGAAACTAGAGGTTAGAGATGACATATTACTTCAGCGTATGGCTTGTGCAGACAACAAACAAGAAACTCCAATCAACAGACCTAGATAGCAAAGTGGGAAACTGGTGAGGCAAGCGAGGAAGCCAGGGTGCAGAATTTCGGGAGGACTTGCCCTCAGCACCATGCGCGTACAGCGTCAGCACCCGACAGTGAGTGCCTCCTTTTATTTCGTGCCCTAAGTGCCTTACTTGCCTTCCCCCTGGGGCCAGCCCGGCCAGGTGGTCTCAGATCTATGTACGTTTTAAGTTAAAACATTGAAGGGGTATAACGTTTTTAAATATCCATCATTTTATCAACCAACCAACTGGTTCCAATCTTACTGGAAAGGAGAGCTTCTGCAGTATCAAAAACATGTATTCAGCTGTACAATAATGGCAAACATTTATCGAGTGCTTTCCATGGATCAAGCAATGTTCTAAGTGCACTGTGTGTTAACTCTGTTAATCCTCTGCTTTGTTCTAGATACTACCGTTGTTATTCCCATTCTGTAGACAAGGAAACAGGCACTGCGAGCTCAGTTGCCTAGTCGCAGTGTCTGGCTGCAGGGTCTGATTTCTTTGAGGAACCCCTCACTCTCAAGAGGTCACATGAGTCATGTGGGGCTCGACTACCCCCGCCCCATGCTCTACCACCAGCCCTGTCCAGACAGTCGGCAGAGTTCCATCTCCCCCGCCAGAGTGATTGGCTCAGAAGTGGGTATGGATTCCCGCTGATGCATCCTGAGACCAGGGCTCCCAAGAAGAGCCACTGTCTTTTCAGTTGAGAGAGCTGTTAATGAAGTTGATGAGTTAGTTGGTGGTGTCCCCAAGAGGAGCCTGAAAAAGCCAACACAGAGAGGAAAGCAGAGGCAAGAGGAGGGAGGGGAGAGACCGAGTCCCAAAGCCATTGTCTGAGCATTGGATCGAGCGCTGCCTAAAGCCAACGTACCCCTCGACTTTTCCACTGTACAAACCAATACAGTCCCAGTTTTACTTAACCCTATTTGAGTTGGGTGTTCTGTCGTCTACAACCAAATTTTTTCTAATTGAAAAATTTCTCACCACATTCCTCTTTTCTGGATACTTTGATCATTGAATGAGTATTTGTTGAGAAATTATTAGGTATCTGGTCCAAAACTATATGCTCAAAGGGAGATGATCGAGTTTAAGACAGTGTCCCTGCCTACCAGGAACTTACAGTCTCACTGGGAGTGATATGCCCACCCTACCCACTCCAACTCCATCAAAAGTTGGATAATATTAGAACTGCCACAAGGCAGTACGTGCCAAGTGCAAGGAGGGATGCTCATTGCTGAGGAGGGAGTGCACTGGAGGGGCCTGAGAAGGTAAGGATGGGTCTTGGAGGACAGGGAAGATGCAGCTAAAAGATGAGGAGCACCTAGGCAGAAAGGAACAGAAGTGGTAGACCCCAGAAGCAGACGCTGAGACGACAATGCAGTGTGTGTATTTTATTTGGGAGATGAGCCCTGGAAATACGGGTAGGAAAGTGGGGTCAGAGAAGAGAAGGAAGCCAGTAAAAAGGGCGCCATCAAGCTCATTACTGCAAGGGCACTGGAGCTCTAGCCAGTGTGCAACATGCTTGCGAATCATCCCAGCTGAGGAGAGGAGAAGGTATTTATCCGTAAACTCTCCACCCCATCCTGGCTCCAGGCTGCTCCTGGGGCCATTACCTCACTGCTGGCAAATCCGGAACAGCCTGGGCAGCTAGGCACAAGTGCTAGTCCCGCAGGTCTGCGACAGTCACCATTCTGCCTGACTGCCTTTGCACTGAGCCAGGACAGCCAGAATTTTTGTCCCCAACGGTATCATAAAACCTGTCAAGTGTCTTACTGAAGCCTGGGCAGTTTGGGGCCATCTGGGAGTGGGAGAAGGGATGTTGGGGCATGGGGTACTATTTTTTTTAATGCTAGCGCCCAGGGAATGTTTCAGGAGTCACGTGGCAAAGGCAGGGAGTGAATCCAGACCGTCTCCCCAGTTCCCTCCCAACTCTGCTGATCTCTGATGGTGAATTAGGATGAAACAAATCTGCTCCTCCAGAGAAGCCCAGGTGAGCCATTTGATCAGAGACATTGGATTCACCTTTGTCCTCTGCCCAGCACAGTGGCCCAAATCCCCACAATTATGGTTTTAAAAAGCTGCTGGCCTTGGACAGGTACTTCTTTCTCATTTGCAAAGTAGAATTAATGCCAATTTCTTGTTGGCAACCCACAGTGTGTTTGAAGCATTCCTTGATTTAAGCAGAGTGCCTGCGTTTTAAAGAAAGATTCAAGGAAGAAATCCACAAACTACACTAAGAATACAGGTGAGGGGGGAATGTCATTTAGGAAGCCCTTGGGTGAGAGGATTCATATCACAAGCAAGATCTTTCCTTCTTTCCTTCATTCAACAAATATTTATGGAATCCCTACTTTGTGCCAGGTAAAGTGAACAAAACAAGCTTCTGCTTTCATATATAAATAAAAATATATACTTATATGTATATATTGTCAGGTAATTTGATGCTATGAAGAAAAATAAAGCAAGGTAAGGGGAGATATAGTGATAGGAGTGTGTGTTACTTGAAAAAGGCCTCTCTGAGCAGGTGGCATATGAATAGAGAGAGACCAAGGAAGGTGAAGAAGGTGGAGGAGGAACCCAGGCAGGTAACTGGGGGGAAGGGCATTTTAGAAAGAAGGAACAAGAAGACATTACCATACTGGTTTATAGCTTTTACATAAAGCATGGGATGCAGGTTGCATTAGCTTCCTATTGCTGCTATAACAAATTACTACAAAATTAGTCAAATAAAACACATTTATTATTTTACAATTCTAGAAGTCAGAAGTCCAAAATGGGTCTTACAGGCTAACATCAAGGTGTCAACAGATCTGTATTCCTTCTGTAGGCTCTAAAGGAGAACCTGTTTCTTTGACTCCTCTAGCTTCTAGAAGCCACCTGCATTCTTTGGCTTTTGGCTCTTTCCTCAAATCAGTCCAAACTCTCTCTGCCTCAGTCATCAAATCTCCTACTCTGTGAGCCTCCTGCCTCCTTCTTATAAGGACCCTTATGATTATAGTGGACCCACCAAATAATCCAGGATAACGTGCTCTTCTCAAAATCCTTAAATTAATCACATCTGCCAAGTCCCTATTGGAACGTAAGGTAATATATTCACAGGTTCCAGGGATTAGGACATGGATGACTTGCGGGGGTGGGTCATTATTCAGCCTCCTGGTGTACAGCCAACGGTCATAATGCTGGGACCCCAGAAAAGGATGGCAAAATGTTAACTGTTGATGCAGGGAAATGGATACATGAGAGTTCATTACAAAACATCTATACTTTTGTACAAGTTTGAAAAATCCCATTAAAAAGCCTGACATCTTTTGACAAGGACCAGCTGAGGTATAAGGGAAAACCTGGCTTTTGAATTAGAAAATTTAAGATCTATTTGCACATGAAGACATGTTCTAACTCATGAGTGATCAGAGAAACGCAACTTGAAGTAATGAGATATGAAGATGGCGAAGATGAGAAAGTGGAATGCCACCAGCTGGCAGAGGTGTGGGGGGAGCGGAGCCCGTGCAGCAAGCTGAGAGCAGCACGGCCCCGCTCTGACCTGGCGCCCAGCACAGAGGTCCTCACACAGGCGCACAGGGCGAGCGCAAGGAAGTGTTCCGCGCAGCTCCGTTTACGGCAGTGCAGAGCTGGGGACAACTTGCGTGTCTGTCACTGGGAGCATGGATGGGTAAACCATGGGGCTTGCAACCCACGGAGCACTATGGCATAATCAGAAGCAACAGGTTCGATGTACCCATGGCAATAATGGACCTTAAAGGCATCACGTTGAAGGAGAAACAAAGTATGAAACAAATTCTCTGTGAAAAGTCAATTCAAAATACTGTCCCACAAGACAAAAGTCCTCATTTGGAAAGACACATATAAACTAGGAAATGGGACTTCCCTGGTGGCACAGTGGTTAAGAATCCACCTGCCAATGCAGGGGACATGGGTTCGAGCCCTGGTCCGGGAAGATCCCACATGCCGCGGAGCAACTAAGCCCGTGTGCCACAACTACTGAGCCTGCGCTCTAGAGCCCGTGAGCCACAACTACTGAGCCCGCATGCCACAACTCTAGAAGCCCGCGTGCCTAGAGCCCATGCTCCGCAACAAGAGAAGCCACCGCAATGAGAAGCCCATGCACTGCAACAAACAGCAGCCCCCGCTCACCGCAACTAGAGAAAGCCTGCACGCAGCAACAAAGACCCAGCACAGACATAAATAAATCAGCAAACTATGGCTCTCAGGTCAAATCTGCCCTTTGTTTTTGTAAATAACGTTTTATTGGAACACAGTCACCCATTCGTTTAAGCATTGTCAGGGGAAGCTTATCTGTACAAATGATGGTAACATGCCATACACTAAGGGCCTGATTAACTCAACCCTCTGTGCCAGAGGTTAAAAAAACAAAGAAGGTGGTAAGAAGATCTAGGCTTGAGTCCTCACTAGCTATGAGAGCCCTGGGAAGTCACTTTTCCTGTTTGCTCCTCAGTTTTGACAACTGTAAAAATGGGGCAATATTCATCTTAGAGACAATATACCTGCAAGTGCCTTGTGAATTATAAATGGCTCTTCAAATGTGAAGGTTTCTTATTATCAGGGTAACAAGAAGGTGGGAATGGTATTGCAAACATGTGTCCTCCTATAATCCAATGTTGTCTTCTTCCCAGACTTCCTACTAACAATGTCTTATCCTTTCTCTTCCTTGCCCACTCTATGGAGACGCTAACGATAAGGAAGTAGCCAGAAGGCAAGGCAAAGAGAAGGGAAACTGCAGACCAACAGGATCCACAAATGGGAAGCAAGCTGGGAAAAAAGTTAGAAAAGCTGATCAAGGGGAGATGGGTTGGACCTGACCGTGGCCACTGTTCCTCAGGCCTCAGAAGAGAGCCGACTTATGAGGTAATATCATCTCATGACATCCGACGTAGAGGGATGAGGGAAATTGGCAATTTCTGGTAGCAAGGTCCAACAGCTACCATTGCTTAGATGCTGAGCACATAGCAGGCGTATGCTGAACACCTCACGTACATAACCTTATTTATCCCAAGCACCTCGTACCATCATCCTATATGACAGATGAGAATATTGAGGGTATCAAAGGTTCAGTAATTATTCCAAGGCCACACAACTGGGAAGTGGCAGAAGCAGTTCATTCAGCCCTCCCCACAACCCTACGAGGAATCGGCACCACCGCATAGATGTGAAGTCACACAGCTGCAAGTGTTTGCGGCAGGGCCTCAGAAGAGTGACGCCAAACGTCCCAACTTTCACCACCACTTCAAAACGCCTCCCTGAGACCCAGGGCCCAGACGACCATTTATTAGAAAAGCCCCTTCCCTTCCTCATGCCCTGAGCCATGCCATCCAAGAGAACATTCTAAGAAGTAAAAGCAGACTTGAGTGCTGCTGGAGACCTCCCTGCGAGGGGCTGAGAAGCCTGCTGTGCACGTTCCCTTCCTAAAGGCGTCCAGCTCCTTGCTGTCGGTAACTGAAGGGAAGGCTACCTGATGTAACTAAGAGGCTGAAATTTAAAGGGGAGGTGGCGTAAAGATAAGAAAATCAGCTTTGGAGGAGGGAACAGGACCCTAGGCCTAGTCGTGAGAACTTGGGCAAGTCGCTTCTCAAACTCTGTCAAGTTGGGTTTGCTTCTTTGCAAATGGAGACCTTCTTTCCTGCTTGAACCTGACCCACAGTTCCCAGTCATTTACAAATTAATCACAGTAATAATCTACTGGGTACTTGATCCTGGGAAGGGACTATGCCCTTTTACATATACTATATAATTTTATACTTAATACAAATGTATGAAGTAAATACTAAACTATCCTCATTTTATAGATGGCAAAGCTTAAAGTAACTTCCTCAGTCAACTCAGGATTTGAATCCAAGACTGCCTGACCAAGAAGAGCCCATGATTTTAACGCAAGGTATCTAAACCCTAAATTCACATTAGAACCAAATGGGGAGTTTTGGGAAAAAAAAAAAAACCAAAAAACCTGATGTGTGGGCCCCATCTTAGAGATTTTGATTTCACTGGTCTAAGGTGGGGCCGGGTTGAGAACCACTGGCTTAACCGTATTACAAGGCAGCCCCCTATTAAAAACTGACCAGCTGCTCATGTCCCACCCCACATCCATGCACAGAAATGCACCAAGGTGCCTTAATACAGCTACATAACAAACTAACATAAAAAAGCTTCATAATGTGTGGTAAGTGACAATATTCTCAAGCAATGAAACATGGCTCTTAGTTATTCATACTACTTTATATAAATACAAATGAATATATTTGGCTTTGCAATTTTTTAAAAATCTGAATTTGAAAGGTGTAGCATTCTGATAGCATCATTTTAGGTTGCTGGGTTTTGTTGTTGTTTTTCTTTTTTAAGGAAAGATATAGTAATATAAATGAGGAAAATGAATCAAGCAATAAGAGAGAGCTCTGGTAAAAGACAGTCCAGCCAACATTCCCACCCATACAGGAGTCCCAAATTGCAAGGGCGACCCTTAGGGTTTTGTTATGTAGAAGTTTACATCAGGGTGACTTTTTGCAAGGTCAAGGTCAGTGAGGAAGGTCAAGGTGCAGTGGAAAGACTTACATTTTCCATTTTAAATCCAGAATAAGAGTAATTAATCTTTAAACTGTGCAACTAGACTTCAGCAAGTAGGTACTCCTTGCCAATTTCTAGGTTTAAGCTGAGATTGTCACTGTACATCAAAGTTGCATTCTGCGCTCTCAAAAACAATTTTCTCACCTGCTTATTAGCTAGCTGTGTGACCCGGGCCATTTAGTATCTCTCAGCCTTACTTTCTATATTGAGCAGTAGGAATGATACCCAGGGTTCTGCCCAGTGTTGCTGTTAGGACTGAATGTGTTCATCTGTGCAAATCAGTCTAGCACAGCGGCAGGAAGAGAGAGGGGCCTCACCAAATATCAGTTCTCCACCTTTCCCATGAATGCTCATGCTTGGTTATTGGACATAAGGCATGACTCAAACATATCCTTGAAGGATCTTGGAGCTAGCTTTTTCTGTTAAGAGTTCAAAAGTTTGCTTTAAATACAATCACAACTGTACCTTCACCATAAGCCTTGTTGATTGGGTTAGGCTTATGCATCAAATAGCACAATCTCACGTAAGACCTGTAAGTGTTGTATGTTACCTGAGTCAGGATGAGCTAAATATATTGTAGCAACAAAGAGTCCCCATACCCCAGTGGCTTCTACAAACATGGGTTTATTGCTTGCTCATTTCCATCTGGGGTCAGCTGGGAACTTTGCTTTGTGTGGCCTCACTCTGGAACAGGGCCATGGCAGAGGGAGATCAGTCAATGGGAATCACACACTGACTAAGCTCTTACAGCTTACAGTCTCACTTCTACACTGGCCTCAAGTGAGCAAGTCACATGGCCATACCTAACTTCAAGGGGGATGAAAAAAACTACCACTTGCCTGGAACCAGAAATATTTGCAGAATCACATTGATGACTACCACAGGGATCTTACAGTTTACAAAGCATTTGTCACAATGATTACCCAATTCTCACAATATCCGAAGTAGCAATTAATTAATTATGTGATAATTCAATTATAAGGAGTCAGCAAACACCAACAGAGAAAACCCAATGTAAACAGTTAGGGCAACTCTGCCCACTATTCTGAGTGAAAGTGCCTCCAGCTTATGAAACGTTGAACTTGCTGTTTCCTCAAGACGTGTCTGCCTCTTGAAGTATGTCTTTGGTAATGAGTGGGATTCTCATTTTGATTGATATTCTCTAGTAAATGGCCTCTGAACGAAGGCCAACTATATCAATTCTCAGCTTAAAAACTGTGATCTTTCAGTACTGAAGGAAAAACTGGCCATTTTTTTTTTCTTGAAATAGCCCAGCATGCATCTCTAATACAGCACCTTCTTGGGGAGATTTAATTTGGACTATATAATGATTTTTGCCTTAAGGTCTGACTTCAGAGTCTGACCCCTGGGTGAAAGATGAGACTTCACTTAATCCCTCTCCAAAAGATGAGGGAATGAACAAAGGCTCAGCAGTCAAATAACAAGGACACTTAGGAAGGAAGCGGCTAAAATCCCCGTCTCCTCAAGGCAAGTCCCCTGTGAAGGGATAGCTTAAATGCATCTCAAGAATTGTGTGGCCCTCCGGGTCTGGCCCCTGGCTCAGTATTTCACCCACCTCTTCCACCCTCAAGATCAAAATGTGAGGCCGGAGGCTAAGAATGGTCTCCTCTTTTCTTAGTTAATCCTGGCAAGGAAGTGTTCTGGTTTCAAAGCCTGACCACTGGGTGTCAGGCTTCAGGGGGAAAGAAAATAGAGATGGTTTACCAACCCCACTTAATTATGCCAATAGAACCCAAGTGAGATTTGCTAAAGGACAGAAAATCGGCTGGCCCAAGTATGTCAGTATGTCAGGGAATGCTCACTAAACTTTCACTCATCTGATTAAATCAATAAATATTTATCTTTTCTACATCTGTGGGAATAATTCATTAGATAGCACAGTGCTGTGCCCCTAATCCTCTCTTGATTTAAAGATTAAAGGGGGGGGACTTCCCTGGTGGTCCGGTGGTAAAGAAATCTTCCTTACAATGCAGGCAAAGCAGGTTCGACCCCTGGTCAGGGAAGTAAAGTCCCACATGCCACAGGGCAACTAAGCCCGCCCGCCACGACTAAGAGAGAGAAAACCTGCACGCCACAACTAGAGAAGCCAGTGCGCCGCAACGAAAGATCCCACGTGCCGCAACTAAGACCTGACACAGCCAAAAATAAATTAAATAAATAATAAATCTTAAAAATAGATTAAAAGGGAGTGGCCAATTTCTATATCAAGCAATTCTAGAGACAGAGCAACTGAAAGCTTCCTGCAACAAAACACCTGAGACTGCAGAAGAAATATAACAAGATCTTTTAAAATGCATAACCGAGCACAGCAGGAAATAGGGGAAATCTCCACGATGGGGATGGGAGGAAGCAACCGACAATTCAAGGAAGGATTAGGTGAGTGGGTACGCATCGACGACATCTGCCAAACTCGGCAAGACAAGGACGGGACGGGAGGAATGGGACTAAGGGGTGGAGCACATCTGTGATTTCTACATAAAGCCTCGGCCTTCAAGAAAGCAAGTCTCCAGTGGCACAGGTATGACAAGGAAGTTCAGCTTTGCACTGGCTGGAGGGGTAGGGTAAGGTGTTGAGGGAAGTAACAATGCTGTAGAGATAACTGAGCTCTCCCGGCTCAGTTGTCTGCTCTCCCCACCCTTTACCTCCACCTTCAAGGTTTGAAACCCAGCTCTCACTTAGGCCTGAAATCTTGGGCAGGTTATATAACCTCACAGCACCTCATAAATTTAGTTTATGTTAAGTGCTTAATTAACACAGTACTTGGTACATAAAAGTACTGTTCAAAAATCGCAGGGCAAATCAAAATGTGTTTGATATGTGTTTTTCTTCCAGAGTTCAACGTATTTTTCCTTAAGAAAAAGTCAAAAAATGATTTATTTCCTTAAGTTAAAAAATAAAGAAGTCAAAATTTTCATTATTTGAAAACTGAATGAAAAAGAAGTACACTCCATCTTCAGTTGTAAAGGACCAAGATTTCACATGCTTCTAAGATGCTAATCAAATGATTAGAAAAAAACAGCCTGAAATCAGCAAAGGTTTGAAACTCCCTCCACAATGAAATTACTAAAATAACACACACACAAAATGTTTTAGTAACTATTATCCAAGTTCCCTTAATGCCACTGGCATAGTTTAAAAACAGTTTTTATTTGGGAAAAGAAAGAAATCAAAAGGGATTATAAATATAAAAGCCACCATGTAGGTAATTGCACAGGTGGGAAAGCCCTCACTTGGAATGAGGAAACAAAGTAACAAACTGAATGACCTCAAAGCAAACTTGGTTATTTCAGGGCCTTGATTTTCTCTGAAAATGAGGATTTGAAATCAATGACTTGAGGTCCCTTCCAGCATTTCCTTTGATTTTGACGGCTGCTGCAATGGCGACAGAAGTTATCCATTTGGCCCTCCCATTCCACAAAAACAAAACACACTATCATTTTAAGAGTCAAAGAGTCAAATTCTTGTTCTGAATTTTAAAGCGCTACATTACTGCTAAGGTTAAAACTCCTCTCTTTCAAAAATCGAAAAGGTTGAATCATCAGAGGATAAAACCCATCACCACTGAAAACCAAAGTGGATTTTCAACCTAGTAGAAAATCTGAATTGACAAAGCATGCAAAAATTAGCTCAAATAGCTGCAGCCTTCCTCCATGAGTATCCTGGTAAATGCTTAGTGGTTTAAGTGTTTATTGTTTATGCTGCAGAAAGCAGTGAGGCTGGAAGCATGAATGTAATATGCCCAGAAACTAGAATCTTCATTCAACAGGGAAAGAGTTTTCTTCAAATAAAAATAACACAACTAAAAAATTCCAAATTCTTAATCAAAAGGTTTAATTTTTTTCACAGGATTCTTTTTTTGGGGGGAGGGGTAACACATGGGAGTAAACCACCAACTGTCAATCATGTATTTGCAAAATTCCTGATATTTTACAGTCACTGGATTTACATACATTTGTAAGTGATGTTTCTCCACATACACATACAGTGAAAGACACTGTCCAAATAACTTTTGATGTAAAGTAGAACTTCGAAAGAGAAATCACTTAAGAAATCAAATCAAATATAATAGAAATACTTTAAGCACAGCATTCACATATTTGACGGTAGATCCCAAATGCTTATCTAAACAGAGGGAATGCAATTAAGCTGCCTTCACTCAAAATGGTGCCAGAGGGCAACTACCCCATTTACTAGCCACTGATAAGTCATGACAACACTATTTCACAGCCCGTCACCATACTTCTGAAGCCCCCCACCCCACCCCAGGATTCAGGATTTCCTCAACATTAGGGACTTATCTCAAAAGCCTTAGTTCAGAACAGTAAAATAAATAAAGATTGCAATGCCACATTCAGAAACTAGGTAATGGCTTGGAAGTAAAAAGGGGGCGGGGGAGAAATGAGGAACTGTCACTGATCTGTTTTTCTAAGTTTTCTATTTTTTAATAAATAGCAAAACTAAAAACACTAACTTAAAAAATAAATCTAGCAGACTTAGAAATTCTGTGGGAAACCCAATGGCCATGGAAAACTTTTAGACCACTACTAGTAGGTCTTTGTTCAGATATACTGTTCAGACATAATTTAATAATACATATGAACATGGTTATAGTATTTATATTTACTAACGAGAGGAACTTGGCAAAAGACACTAAAAGTTTTGAAAAGATTCTTTAGATATCATATGTATACAAAAGCTATTAGTATTCATTTTTAATACAAAATAAGCTAATTTCCTTACTTCTACCATTTAAATATTATTTTTCTCTCTTCCCTTATGGAACTGGGGGGAAAATGCTACAGAAGAAAAACAACTGATGTTTCTGCTAAATAGTTCAAAAAGTCTTCTGTAAGTCTAAACACCTGCTCCTGCTTGCCTAGCTGTGTCTAAACCCTGTCAGGAGGCTAAAAAAGGAAGGTCAAAACAAATAAGACCTTTCCCTGGAAACCTCTACTGGACCTTTTGAGCGTGCACGACATCCTGAGTTTCTCTTGTAGAAAAATACTTCAGGCATTTATTTGTAATCAGATACTGACTTCAGCAGATTACAGCACAGGATCTATAAACAATCACAGTCACTACACTATCAATTCATAAATATAATGTGGATTATCCATGAAAAACTTGTGATTCCTTTCAATACATTCAATACATCCTTTCGGGATACTTCCCTGCAAGCATCCCCTGGCATATAATAAGGAAAGGAAAGCATTCGGGTTACTTAAATCTTCTTGACATATTCACAGTAGTATCAATGTTTATACAGGGGAATCTCTTTCCAGGTGACTTTAGCTAAGAATCCTAAGAGTCAGGGACTAATAAGCAAGACAGACCTCTGGAAGGCGGTCACAATAAATATTTCAAAGTTCGTGTAAAGAATGGAGCTTAACTCAGGCCCCACGAAATACCCAATCGTATTTGTAGCAATGGAATAGGAGAAGTTGCTACTTACAGGCACCCACTGGACCAGGTGTTAGTTATATCCTACTTCATTTAGTCAACCCAACCCTTTGGCAAAGTATTATAACCAATTTCCCTTCACAAATGAGGACGCCATTAGGTAAGTCACATCCAGTATTTCAAACCCCATCAATCTGTTTCTAAAGCTCATTACACGATATTCCTACCCCATATTACTCGGATAATCTGGTTTCTAGCCTGGTGGTTAAAAAAGGAGTAGGCAGTCTAAGAAGTACCCCCATCACCAGTGAGGAAGCAACACTGCAATAAGAAAAGCAAACACAAGAAAGAAAGCCACAGTGGTTAGATTTTTTAAATATCTGCTGAAAAGTTACTGCATACCACACCTCATGTTAGGTACTAGGGACACAGTGACATGTGACACAGCCCCTGCCCTTAAGGAGCTCACAGCCTATCAGAGAAAAACAGCCTTAAATACTCAATACTGCAAGGACAGAAATGGGTAAGACAATCATAATGGCTCGAAATCACAGGGAAAAGCAGTTTAGCGTGAATTAAGGAGGGAATAGGATTCACTTCGGTTTGGAAATATTTCTCATCCCCAAACTAAACAAGTAACTTTTGGATTATGTTCACTTCACACTAGCATATCACTGATCTACTTTAAAAACAAGAAATAGTTGCAGTGAAAAGCCATACTATAATAAAGCAAGTTACTGGTTAAAAAAAAAAAAATCCCATGAGACCCTTGTAGTACCACTTGAGGAAGAGGAGCACCAGAATGCAGTAAAGTTCCTTTTCCTATTTCCTTGTGAACATTACACCAGAACGGAAAACTAGATCCACCTCGCTCACACATGTGCCCATATATAATGTGGATAATGTTCTAAACTTACGTGAGATCACAATCTGAGAACCATGCAATCAATCAGGGACTCCAACCAGGCTTTATATATCCAAGCTCCCTAGTACACAGCTCAGGGGAAATGCATCAAGCAGTGCAGGGAGCCCTTAGGCAGCGCGAGGAATGCCAGTTCCGCTGAGGAGTGGCCACGTGACCTTGGACCTCAGTTCTTCTGGGGAGGAAAAAAAGGGGAGGGGGGGAATAATGCAGTCTACCCTAGAGGTAGGAGATTGAGTTCTGATCAAGGACTCTTCAGAGTTCCTATGAATTATTTTACGAGTTGCTATTGATTGCTTTCTCTTTTCCTCCACCATGCCCCCATCATTTCTACTGCCTTCAGTCTACCTGCTTCTTAGTGAAAACAGGACAATTAACTGTCCAAGAGAGCTGTTCATGTAGAAGTCCTCTATACTAAAAGATATCCAATATTACCTTTCTCTATAGTAATTAAACAAACTGGGGGAAATTTGGGCTTCAAAGACTTTTCTAAACCCTGATAAACAAAATACCTTGTACCAAAATTGACACGAGCAGATCCCGATCATCCCATTACTTTAAGGAGACATCTCTAAAGCAATCAGTACTTTCTGTACAAACTCCTGTTTCTCTGAGGTAATTAAACGTCTCTAATAAGGGCAAGGAAAAAACAGAATCAGGCATTCAAAGCTTAAAAAACACCTTTAAGTCATCGGTCCAGCCTCTCTTAAATGTTAAAAAGGTAAACAATAAGAAAATAAAATGTAAACTATATTTAAATTACAAAAAATTTCATTAATATAATTAATCCTGGGAAGTCATGATAGCACAAAGCAGCCAAATATAAAGCTTTTAAGAATTTCTAAGTAAATACTTTACAAAATTGTCTTCAGTACATGTTTTTGTACTAAGGAGAACTGAGGCTGTACAATAAAAAGCAAATATACTAAAGTAATACCATACGCTCACTACTGCAATTCAGAAATGAAATTCTAATCATTTCTTCTACAATTTACTGCACAAATTTATCTATCATTCCTTAAACATTAAAATGTTTCCCTTGTAAAGAAGAATGTTAGCACTGGTAAATTCTCCCTGTGAGTCAAATACTAGGTTCTTTGACAAGGTACTATAATATATAATAGAACTAGTGCCAAAGAGCTGAAGTATTCCCCCAGCATCTGACCTTAACAATTCTACTTCTTTATGTGATCTAAAATATACAACACTCACCTCTGTAAGCATTAAAATAAATTTCCACTAGCATGCCTCTGATCGTGCCTCAGATTTGGCTAAGTCAAAATTTCTTTCAACTGCCAACAATTCTACATATGAATAACAAATTAAGCTGAAATTAAGACACCTCTCAGCAAAAACATGACATCTATTACCGAGTGTAGAATGTGTTCACCAATGCCATTAACCAAAAATCGCAAGAAAACAAGGCATAAGGAAAATTCACTGCTACTTGATGAGTTCACGGGTATAGTTGCCATCCAAATCTAAATACATGGAATGCATTAAACTTTAAGTATAAAGAACATCTGCTTTGCCTAAATTTTTTTTTTTTAATGGCAAGATCTTAAAAGACTTTACCACTTTTCTCCATGCCTACTATAACCATCCTCAACCTGGGGCAGCCTTCTCCCTGTTTTCAGTTCCCAGGCTACAGACCACAGAAGAGGAACCTGAGCAGAGTGAATTTACTATCAGATTCCTAAGATCTAAACCTGCCCATGACCGAAGGCATCCCTTTGATGATCCTTTGCTTACTCACAATCAAACCACTTACCAACTCTGTCACACATTACTCCCTTCCCTCAAGCCTAAACTTGATCTCCAGTGCACACTAAGATCAATACATTCCCCCACCCCCATCAAAACAGAGGCATTTGAGAGTTAGGGTCCCTTAACCCTCCCTTCTATTTTCACCTTAGTCTTTCTAAGGAAGTTTTCTCATTTCCTAGGCTAACACCACCAAGCTTGGCCTCAACCCCAGTCTCTCTTAAGACACAGGTTCAAGTTTTCCCTAAAAAGGTTAAGCTGGGTCCCCTTCTTTAAAAAAAATATCCCTCCCCTCTTGATCTCAATCCTAATCATGCAACTTCTTGTAAAAAGTAGCCTTGGCAAGCTTTTCCTAGTTCAAAACCCTCTCTCTCTCATTCAACAATGCCTAACAAGAGGGCAGGTTGGCCGTGCAAGGGACTCAGGCAAACTGAAGAAAATGTGCCTCCCCTACAGGGGCCAGCCACAAACCCCACTGCGGATTACTTACTGAGTGCCATGCTAAACATCAGGTAGGCCTGTCCTTGCCTGACCTATGAATATTTTGGAAAAACCTTATGTGATCATTTTTCCCTTTCTAAACAATGGCTCTACTTGGTTTGAAACACCCCATGGTCACATAAAACAGATGAGCAGGCTGAAATCTGGCTCTTTTGGCTACCCATTTGCAGCCTCTGCCTTCAACATAAACTGGCTAATCCAATGATTTTGCAGGTTCACAATTCTCTACATCTACCCGTAAAAGTGCACTATCTAAACTGTTTTATTTCTTGGTTTTTCACCTCTCCAATTCCCTTATTGTAGGTTCTATACTTGTAATCTCTGCCATTTCTCTCTCTACGTGGCAACTAGGATCACAATAAAATGATCTGAAGCCTAGATTCGCAGTTGGCACACCAAACCATTTCATTCACTTGTACCCTAAACCAGCTATCTTTAATGACTCCTTTGCTTTATGTCACTACTTTCTCTTGCCCTTTCACTCTTATTCTTCTGTTTGGGTTCAATCTTCTTACCTGGATTATAATGTTCTAAGTGGCTTCGGTGTCCCCCACTACTTCCAATCTATCCTCTATAGTGAACTCGGATCCACTTTTAATCTAGCCTTTAAAGCCCTCCACAACTCAATCCCTACCTAAATTCACAGCCTCATCTGACCTCACTCTATAGCATATACATCATGCTCCAGCCAAAATGGAATACTTGCTGCCCCCTTAACACACCATCAAAACAGGCCTCGAAAGCCAAGAGCACAAACCATTAAAGGGAAAAAAAAAAAAAAGAAAAAAGGATAAATGGGACTTCATCGGTATTTAAAAGTTCTGCTTTTTGAAAGACACCCTTAAGAAAATAAGTCAACAGGCTGGGGAAACATTTGCAAAACATGTATCTCATCAAGAACTTGGATCCAGAATACATGAAGAACTCAAACTCAACAACAAAACTAATTATAAAAAGGGCTAAAGATGTGACCAGTCACTTCACCAAAAGAGACGTGAATGACAAATAGGCATGTGAAAAGATGTTCAACACCGCTAAAGATCGGTCGTGCAAATTTCACCACAGTGAAATGCAAATGGAAACCAAAATGAGGGACTACACACCTACTTAAATAGCTAAAATTTTAAATAAAAATGGGGGACTTCCCTGGCGGTCCAGTGGTTAAGACTCCGAGCTTCCAGTACAAGGGGCAAGGGTTTGTTCCCTGGTTGGGGAACTAAGACCCCACATGCTGCTCAGTGTGGCAAAAAAAAAAAGGGGTGGGGGTGGTAATTACAAAACATTGGCAAGAATGAAGAGCAACGAAACACACACTGATGGTGGGACAGCAAAATAGTACAGCACTGTGAAAACTGTTGGGCAGTTTCTCATAAAACTAAACATGCGCTTAAATCTGTTTCCTAGGTATTTACACAAGAGAAATAAAAACCCATGTCCACGCAAACACCTGTATGCAAATAGCTTTACTCATAATAGCAAAGGCTGGAAATAACTCAACCTTCCAGCAACAGGTGAATGCATAAACAAATACGGTACATACATAATGGACTACTGAATATACCTATATATGCAACATGGATGATCCTTAAGAGCATTACGCCCAATGAAAGAAACCAGACACAAAAAACAACCAGTCTGATTCCATTTATGACCTTCTGGAAAGGGCTAAACTAAAAGGACAGCAAGTCTGTGCACTTGCAAAGCTCTTGGGAGTTGGGCAAGGGGATTAGTGAACAACGGGACAGGGGGAAACTTTTTTGGGGTGATCAAAATGTTGTGTATCGTTTGTGGTGATGATTACACAACTGTATAGATTTGTTAAACTTCACCCAACTGTAGACCTAAATCAACAAGGTAGTTTGCTGTATGTAAATTATACCTCAATTAAAGCAGAACAACTGTCTCTGGACCATGACTCTTGGCCTGACATGCTGTTAATTGTCTAAGAAATACTTAGTGCCTGTTGCAATCCTAATAATTGTTTGATGTGCAACTAAACCACAGAATTTCCTGATTACTTAACCCCGAAGTTGCAAATGGCTGCCTAGAATCCAGCTTTAAGAGTGAAGAAAAAAAAATCTAAAATTTATAATAGGGAGATTTAACATATAAATTTGAATTTCCAGGTTGGTTTAAAATACCATCAGGCATTGTCACATGACAGAGCCAGGGATGTGAGCTTACCCCAGTCCTTAACCACTTCCAGTGGACTCACACTTAACCATTTAACTTACTTGGCTGCTTATTTATCTCACTTTACTCAATACTTGACTAATTAATCCTTAACCCATCCTTCCTTTCTGATACCTATAGCTCTTTACCACATTCATCATACCTTGCTTTATATTATGGATCTCTGAACACATTTTAAAAATCCCAACCAGACCATAATTCCAGACAGTCTCTGAATTATCAATCTATTTTTAGAGACTCACACAATGCCTTCCAGAGTTGGTACTTAGTAAAATGAACAGTGATCGGTATTACTAAGCGATGTATACAAAAATTCTATGAAGGAATACCAATAACAATAAAACTTCTATCAGGGAGAAATGTTAAAAACAAGTTATAAATATAGTTTTCCCATGAGTTCTCAATCAGGTTCCATTTACTGCAGTCTATTATTAATTATAAATGAAGACTCTACAAAAAATAGCATCTTTTCAAACAGAGTAAAACAGGCCCACATATTAAAAGAATGCAAGAAACTTGCCAAATACAAGTAACTCCCAGGTCTGGGTTAAACTTAGCGTGAGACTGGTAACAGAGGCTGCTTTTGCTAGGCTAAGTTCAAACACTTTAGAAATGAGCAATTAACAGTCCAAGCTAGAGAATTCACAGTAAGCCAAATAGGAAAGTTCCCAAAATCTAGCCAGTGTATATCAACAGAAGTACTTAAAAGTCACTACAGCAGTAAGTTCTCAATAAACACATTTGCCTTGATGATGGCAAGATAACTACCTGACCACTTGTATGATGGTTACCTTTTACCTACGGATAGAACATCCACCTATTTTATCCATAAGTATGGTGCGAGGGCACCTCTAAAAATGCCTGGAACCAGACCACCATCCCCTCCTCTACTTTCACTAATATAGGGTAATGTAATCTCAAGTTGCATTAACAGAAGCAATGGCATGTCTGGTCCCCTGGGAAATACGAGTTCCACGGCACTTTGCCCAGCTCAGACCACAGGATTGACTGCCATCCTGAGAACACCCAGCAGAGGTTAAGCAGGAACACTCGTGGTATCTCGAAACCGTATCGAAGAGGAAGGCTGAGGAGGAAAACAGGCTATACAGCCTAAATAAGAATAAAGGAAGATGACAGTTAACTCAAATAACTAAACGGCATCATGCAGAAGAACAGCCAGACTTATTTAACTTTAGTCTAGAAGAATTAAAAACAATTAGTTACAGTGAAAGAGTATTCAGCTCAGCATTTCTAAGAGAACTATTAAGATGTCTTCTAAAGTAATAGTTTTTCTCTTAAGTATCTGAGCAAAGGGGATGGCCATTAAAATTATTCAGAAAAGAATCCCAACTATTTGCAGGTACCTTACAAACCTAAAATTCTAGAACTAAGTTATATACTATATTAAAAATTCAGCATAGAATCCTTTTATTTTTGCAATTCTAGCTAAGTGGATTGATTACAGGGTATGTATTTTATCCTGCCCTATACCCCTAAGCTGTGTTCATTTCCTCGGCCTTTACAGGCAGATGTTCTACTTGCTGATGGTCTTCCTTCCTTATGCTACATAGTCTGCACTCTGTATCTAGGGGTTCTGTATCCATGGTTGGTTGAATCCAGGGATGTGGGACCTGTGTTTACAGAGGGCCAACTGTACTATGCCATTTTATATAAGGGACTTGAGCATGCACGGATTTTGGTATCCACAAGCGGTCCTAGAACCAGTTCCCCACAGATACTGAGAATGACTATGTTCACAACAAAAAGCAGTTCTACTTATTTTAAACTGAGAGGATACGGAGACCTCTCCAGAAAATCTTCAAAACAGATCTTCTGCATTATTATGGCGGGAACGTTAATAGTCTGGTAGGCGTGATGATCGGGGATAAAAACTCGGTTTGCTGTTTCCAGGCAGCCACTCCCAGTGCACGCTCATCACTTATAAGACACAAACAACACCAGCCATTCCCAGAAACTCTGCCAAATAACTACCTAACATTGTTCTACGTATCGCTCTATAACTTGTTTCTCTGTAAGAAAACCTAATGGTCAAAACTCTAGATTTTAAAAAGCACAAGGTTAAAAAACACATACAACACACTGAGACCTATTTAAAATTGGACAGATGGTCAGATTATAAAGATATGCAACTGATTTACCACCTGTATACTGTGGTATAATTTTAACAGATAATACATTACTTTGGCAAGAGCTACCATTTTAGTGAAAACAGTCTGATCAAGGGCCTAGACTTTCTTAACCTAAAAAAAAATGCTAGCATATAATATTGCCAATAGTTAACGTAGGATAAATTTTTAAACAATTTAAATGAAACCTAAAATATTATTTCAGCATGTAAATTACTCCATGGGAACAAAATTAAGCACTTAATAGAAGCATATTAACTCTTTCAAACCACTAGGCATCATTTAACAATAACAGCTACCTACACTGAGAAGTATCCCAGTAACCTGAAATACTCTTAACTTGCCCAGTTAACTCCCTTACACCACATACTAGATATATGCCTCAAAGTATATTTAAATCCCAACTATGTACACCTATAAATTTAACATTTAAATATTTTTAAAGAGGGGGAAGGGAGAAGAGGCAAGTCCAGACATTAATGAGTACAGTATTTCCTCTTCAAGTAAAAGGAACTGATTTACTAAGAACCCTTTGATGGGTCACACCCTAAAGATGCGTCGCATCTAAAGACCCGTTGATGGGTCATTTGTGGTTAAAAAAAGGGTTTTTAACTTGTCTGTGGCCTGTTACAGGGAATGGAAAGTTCACATTTTAACACACTACACTAATTACTTTGTACATTGCATAAAACACCCAACACTGAGAATTTAGTAAAACTGACCAAGATCTACAATATAATATCATTTCCTATTGTCTATTTAATACAAACATTTGTTTCAGTGACTGGAGTGCTTAGAATGGTCTAAGTAAAACCAAAACATCTGCTAAAAATGTGGTAACAAAATAATAAATAATCAGTCTTATGGAACGAACTTTAAGATGAAGAGAAAACTATCCTTTCATTATTCTGTCTTTGGGGATCCAATTCTGAGTAAAAACTACATACTTTATCCCATTAGATCACATCCTGACCTAACAAAGTGCTAAGCTATGTTCTTTAAAACACTGCTGTAATGACTACTTTAAAGAGCAGCCCTGTGGAAAGATGCTGAATATGTAATCATAGTACACTTACAATTTAAGGAGAGAAAAAAAAAGTCCCACACTGGGGAAGAGAAGAAGCCATACTTAAAGAGACTAGAACAAAAATATCAAAGTGCTGTGGCCAAAATTAGTATAAATAGACTTTATTGAAGTCAGTGCCTCTGTACTGAGACAGAAGATTGTGTCTACATAAGCACAAGTTGTAACATTTCACAACTTCTAAAAGGAATGTCAACAATTACAACGATCATGCATACCATGGTCGATAATCACATTTTAGAAGCATTTTCAACCATTTCTAAAGAAATGCTTATAACATTGTTATATATAGAACTACTTTCAATAAACTGCAAAACATTGATCGACTTTTCCAGTATGAGCTACAGTGTCAACACAAAAGGGAGGCATAAATGTTTAATTTATGAAATCAGAATGGAATATTTACTGTAAAGAAAAATTAAAAAGCTTTCAAATAAAGGCCATTATTGAACCAACGTGAAGAGCACAACTTGAACTTTTGAGTTCATTCATCTTTTAAAGCTGTCCTCTGAATAACTTCAGTTCTAAGCATTGAATTCAGTACTGTGAATATTCCTTGGATTGCAGTTTGGCAATGATGCGGTCCAACTGTCTCTTTGCTTCACACTGTGGGAAATTGCTCATGTCATAATATTGAGGGGCAATTTTCACCAACCTGTCCAGAAGGGGGGGAAAAATTACCAAATTAACAATTAAAGTACTGGAGTTGCTAACGGGATAGGCATTACTCATTAATATACTGATAAAGAAAAGCAAACCTACAAATGCAAATCAATGTTAAAATTACAAATGCCTAATCCTTATAAACACCACTTTTGATATGCATGCTTCTAGTAAGCTGTAAATTTTCTGATGGTGGACTTTCCATAAACTTAAAAAAAAAAAGATAAATTCTTATTAAAAATCCTTTCTTTACATTAATACAAAGATATTAACATAAGGTCATTCATTTCTTCACTCTAGAACACTATTTTGACCAACCTCTCTAAGGTTATAGTACTGAAGGTTCTATACAAGAAACATCCTGGTATTCAAATGACTGGATCTTCTCATTTTCAAAGTTCCAATAACCATAAATATAACTCTGTACCCCAAACAATACACTTTACTGAATCTTTTTTAAAATTTGGCCATACAATTTTTTCTCAACAAAGCATTTAAGATAAAATGATAATGTCCTACACAATTTAAGTGTCAAAAGTCATAAATCAGTGTAGGAAAGAAGCCTCAAAGTATATAGCAAGTGACATCAACTAAAATAAGCGCTTCAGTCCCACCATTCTTGGCTGATGTTTCCTATCTTAAGTTATAGAATAGATTCTGGCAAAAAAGGAAAAAAAAAAAAAAAAAAAGGACACAAGAGGGAGTGAGGTAGTGAGCTAGTGAAGTGGGTGGGTAATTTTGCTTAAAGTAAGAGTCAGTTCTGATTACATTTTGTGAATCAAATATGCAATGATACAAAAAGAGGTATAGTTTTTAATGCTTGCTTAGCTCCTAAAGCACCAACATATAAATAAATAATAGTTGAGAGCTAATTATAGTGGGACAGATAAAATATAAAGACTGACTGACTTCTGGAACCAGGAGACTTGAGTTAATCACAACAGCAAGAGAATGGCACTAAAGACACTCTTGATATCAGTCAACTGTAACTTTATATTTGGCTCCAAATCCTGCCCATGTCCGTATCAACAATCCCACCGTCCTCTTATCAAAGCAAAGATTTTAAGAGGTAACCATACCATCAGGTCAAAGCCCCATAACTATACACTGGACTATATACCTTAGTGATGAAAACACCAAATTCCCCAGAGTGAAACGAAAAACAAGACTCCTTTCAGATTCCATTCTAAGCAAACGGTAACGAAAACTTTTAGAACGAAAGGCGCTGAGCTTACCATTCGGGCTTGATATCTGTACACGTCCGGATGTAATTCTTTGTTGTAAGAACAAACTCATTATAAAGCACCCATTCAGGCTTGTGGTCAAGAACAGTAGAGGGATGCAACTGAACCACCTGGTTATCTTTCACAGTTAAGTAATGCCCTGTTCGTTCTAAATGTGCCACCTGAAACCAAAACCCAGTAAATTAATACAATACTTCTGATGTGCTAGTTACAAAACAAAAGTGGTGTAAAGCTACCTATATAATTAGGGACAAGCAAGCCTCACCTTTTGCTTTTTATCTGATGGCTATATTTATTTACCACTGCCTAATAAAAGCAGGAATCAGCAAACTACAGCAGGCCAAATCCAACTCACTGCCTATGTTTGTAAGGCCTGTCAGCTAAGAATACTTTATACATCTTTAAATGATTAGGGGAAAAAAATCGAAAGAGAAACATTTGGTGACACTGGAGTGGAAATCACATGAAATTTACATTTCAGTGAAGTTTTATTGGAACACAAGCATTCCCATTTGTCCAAGGCTGCTTTTGTGCTATAAGGGCAGGCAGAGTTGAATAGTTTTAATAGGGACCTAATGGGCCCACAAAGCCTAATATATACTATTTGGCCTTCTTGCCTTAGACTATCTAGAGTAGGTTCTTAATGCCAGGTGACAACTTTGTGGTAGCTGAACAATTACTAAAAGATTCATTATCTATAATTAAACATATCAATTGGTGGCACTCATCCAAAGCAGATGAAGATAGCCCTTTCCAATTCTAGAACTCTAGTAACATAAAGAATATGTGTGAATAATAGAAATGAATAATACATAATAGAAAATAAACTCAATTTTATTCAATAAATATTTATTAAGCACCTACTAAGTGCCAGGTACTACACTGCATGCCCTATTTCTAATAAATTTTTATCCTGAGAGAATTAGAAATCCATAATGCTTGAGTAATAGAGCAAGGCATGAAAATCCTAACTCTAATAAGATCTTATAAGATGCCACAATAAACATTCTGTTGCTTTGATTTCAAATACAGACAATGAGCCAATCTACTTTCACTCTGACTCAGTGCATTTAAGTCCATTCTATTTATTGAGCTCATCTGGCCTTAAGGCAGGCCACATCTTGCTTAAAAGACAGAGCCAAAGGAGACAATGAAAAAAACAAGTGGGATATATAAGAGATAACTAAAACCAATCCCATCTCAAGTAATAAGGGATTGACTTTTCATTGTTTTCACCAGAAAAACTTTGCATTTTTAAAAACATAATTTGTTGTAAGTCCCTTAAAATAAATATTCACTAGATTTACCTGACAAGTTTTATTTCAGCCTCCAATATAAAACACAAAGCTAAATGAAACGTTTTAAATTATTTTTCATCTTTATTACTTAAATCAAAAGACACACCTGGCCTTCCCAGCACCAAGTGTCTTAAAGACTCCATTAATAAAAAAGTAATTCTAAAATTGATTTCTATATAACTGGATCACTACGCCATTTAGTGAATTAATTTAGACACGTAAAAACTCAGTATATCAGTTCATTCAAGAATCTGGACATAAAATTTAAGATCAATATTTATAGGCATTCTTTAACTGAATTTTTGTGTTTACGTGGATTCCAAGGGCTGCTATAGAAAACAAACATTACTATGTAAACATTTAATTATGCACTTCTGTATTATCCACATACCTGCATAAAATACCCAGTAACCAATGCTTTTCTTATATTAATATAATAGTCCCTGCTTGTAAAGTCAGTACTTCGACGAGGCAAATTAAATCTGTCCATAATTCTCGATAGCTGCTGGCGTACATTGTCTGCTGACATCAGGGACCTGTAGTTAATGAAGTTGTCATAACACCACTGAACCGATTCATGATCTACAAAGTTGGAGGGAGGGAAAATAAGAGGGGACATGAATCATCCAAACAGGTATATTATCTAATTAAAAAAGGAAATCACTATAAACAGTAAGCTAAATAATCCAAAAGGGAATAACCCACATCATTTTTATAAATTAATCACAATGTTATCAACTTTCCTAAAAATCTGGAGTAAAGTTCAAAATTAGAAATAGCACTAAGGTTTCTGGCTATTGAATGACAAAACAATGGTTTTTGGATAAACTATTTTAATTGTACTGAGTTATTTACCCATAAACATCCACCTGGTTGTTTTCGATAGTCTGACAGGGGTGGGTTGAGAGAATCTGGAAAAATGCCATGTCTTTCTCATTTTCAAAGAAAAAACAAGCTTAGATTAAGACTGTCAAATATAATTTAAAAGTTATAAAAATGAACTTCAAGTGACTATTGTGTGCTTTTCTTTATTCCTGAGCTAGAGCACCCCAAACTTAGCGTTTAAAAGTTTTACTGTGACCCATGTACCTCTTAGTGGTTTAAAATACAAGTGACATAGTTTACAAGGACGTCTGGAACACTCACTCTTATGTTTAATAAACAAAGCTTATATCAAAGCACTTCAAGTAATTTCACTACATGTATTTTCTTTATTATCAAAGGGATCTTTCTCCATTGATGAATCCTTCCAACTAACCTAGAGATGCTCATATAAGAGCTCAAACTGGAGCATCATGTAAAATATTACACAGTGCCATCTTTATGTCTCAAAGACAGTCACAATGGAAAACTGCATTATTTACTTCAGAGGCCCTTCG
This sequence comes from Balaenoptera borealis, assembly GCF_965194805.1. Lineage (NCBI taxonomy): Eukaryota > Metazoa > Chordata > Mammalia > Artiodactyla > Balaenopteridae > Balaenoptera > Balaenoptera borealis. Next base: position 99,431,922 of record NC_138861.1, on the reverse strand, counting down.
ATAAATAAATCTAAGAGGGTTATTGTGAAATGTGGGGGGGGGGGGGTTCCCTTAAAAAATTACAACTATGATGATCCTTTTCCAGCTATGTGATATACAGTAATCTTTGGCATATTCCTTTCTCCTTGGTTCTAGGATTCTACTAATTATAATATACGTATTCTTAATAGTTTGTCAGAGGAACAACAGGTATATTAATAAATGTTTATCCATTACAAAATGCAGCCACATTTCAGAAACAGGGTAGGTGGATAGGTGGGGTAGTAAGTGACCTTTAAATTGAAGAACTGACATGTTAAAATGTCCATCAATTAACCCATCTGGAATGAGAAATAAAAGGTATCCAACTGAACATACTGACATTTAAAGCAAAGCACTGAGTATCTTCAGAGATGAAACAAAGAAAGTATGTGCTTAATGAAAGGTAACGTCGAAACAGACAATAAAAAGGGGGACTTCTTAAAAGGGTTGTTCATTTGCACACTCTGATCTGGAGTGTACTGTTTCTGACATGCTAAACTTTTCACAGAATTCATACACTAAAGAGTAACAGAACAGGAATTTTAAGTTGTCAAGATAAACAAATAGTATCTGATGGTTTTACTATGTTTCTAAATTTTTGAGAAACAGTTTGATAAATGGGAGGAATAAAATCCAAACATGGGAACATTTTATTAAAATAATTCTAGCTATATATTTCTCACAGTGAAACTACTCTTAAGATCTAAAGCCAAACCATTAGCACAGACACACACAAACACACAGAGAAATTAAGGCACTGCAAAATAACTTAAATCTAGTTCTGTTTCCCAAGTGTTAAAACAAATAGTATAAAGACCAATTTATCTTTACTATGTAATCACTGTCTTTAATGAAATAGATCCTCTTGACTAATATCTGAAATATTTGCTAATATTTGCTAGTTTGCAAATACACAATGTTTCAAATACAACACAGCATCACTTAAAAATTAGTTAAAACACCCCAAATTCAATAAATGGATATGAAATGTCCAAATATTATGTGGAGATCAAAGTTTGATGTTATTTTTAGAATAGCTCTCCTTATTTGAAAAGGTGGCAGTGATTAAAGGCTAAATGTCCAGTCATTCTGTTTCCTTTGACCTTATTAAGAAAAGCGTATCGAGGAAAAGGTCTAAAACTAGCCAACAGCTTACCATCCCTATGGCAGTGAGAAGCATTTAGTAGAAGAGGATCATCTATCTATCTAGTGAGTAGATGTTCCCATTCTACTTCATGACACTCCCTCTGCTTAGAATGCATAGGATAAAGCTTTTATAGGTACCTACTGTTCAATATTTTCCTAGAAAGCTCCCAACTACCAAATACGTGTATAAAGCACAAGCATTCTTTAGCAATTTTATCATTTAAATCTTAAAACTCCAACATAAGATACTGTAATGTTACATTTATATGTAAAAATGAAAACACACAGTTCCACTATAAATCTTAAATTTCATTTTCAAAGCAAATTATGAAATCCAAATACAATGCTGTGCTAGTTACCATCAAAAGCTTAAATGACAAAATAACACAACCTAATTTTAAAAGAATTAAAATGTCCTGTGAGAGAAATAGGGTTAAAAAACCATGCTGCTCTTTCAGAAATCTTTTCATTTCCACTTAAAACAGTACCTTAGTAACGTCAAAGGATTCTGAGAACCAAGATGAATGTGAATCTGCTCCTTCTCAAGGCAGTTATCACAATCTGTTAATAAGTTATGTCTGGTGGTCACATAGTTATCAACCAGCATGTGATACAGTTCACACCACAACAGGAATATAGTGTATTTCTTGAATTGACCTATCCCATCAGGAATAAAGTCTTTAACATTATGTATTACCAATACTTTGGACACAAGAAGGATAAAATAAATTTTCTGAAGTAAACTATGTATTGGCCTTCATCTGTTTCTCAATTACTTTTCATTTACCTCCCTTATCTGCCCCAAATTTATTAGATCTAGGAAGAGAAGGACTCTACCTTTTCCTTATCTGGTATTCATCAATTCTATCAACTCATATCAGAGTTCGTGTGTAAGACACAGATGTGCAATTTGGCTGCTAAGGTCCTTGTTCCTCATACTGGCCCTCTAGCACTTCTGGACCCTGAATGAATAAATTCACCCCTATCCCCAGAGAGATGTGCCAAAGTCAACAGACTATTTTAAGAGTGTAAATAGGATTTGTTGAGAAATAAAAATGAGATTCAAATAAAACAAGGAGTGCAAAATTTGAATGTCTATATAATAAATTAGGAAACTAAATTCTTTCAGCAGAAACCACAAACTTTCAGAGTGATTGAAGACACCACATTCCTGGAAAAGGGTGATGTAGGGCTATCAGTCTCTGATAACGTTATCACCCAACAGGTTAACCTACTGATATGTAGAAATCAAATACTTTCAGAATCTATTGCAATTATTTCCACATTTTTTTTCCCTTTACATTTTCCTCTCATTTAATTTTTATAAATAGTGCATTCCAACAAAAGCATCTGGCAATAACTGTATTATCACCACTATGTTTCCTTGTTTTCAAATAACTGGAAAATGTTTTTCATGTTGCTAAATATTCTCTGAAAACATAATATAAAGCTAGAACAATATTTCACCATGTTGCTATAGCATAAATCACTGAACCATCTTTCTACTGGTGGGCATTTAGGTAGTTTCCATTTTCCTTTACTATGACAGAGAACTGTGGGATAAAAACCTTGAAACATATCTCTGTCCACAGAATACTAAAAGAAAATCTCACAGATTATCTCTGGGTCAAAGGGTTTGAGTTTGTTAAGGTTCTTGGTAACATAAAATCTACTGCTTTTCATAAAGATAACATAAATTTACATTCCCAGCTCTGGTGTAAGACTGCTCCACTAAACCCACTCCTACACAGCTAAAGACTATTTTTCTTTAACCTCTGCCAATTTTATAGGTGAGAAAATGGCACCTCTCAATAACAATGCATTTATTGAACTACAAGTAGAGTTGAATTTCCCCCTCATGTTTATGGACCACGTATAGCCTGAGAATGGTCATTCACATTTATAGCCTGTATTTCTATTTTAGTTTACTCTTTTGTAAGAGCTATTTATTAGTAAAAATATTAGACAGTAATAATTCTATAATACAAAACCATTCACAAAAAATGCAAAATTAAAACAAAAGTATATCAAAATCTGTACGTTCATGGTAAATTTTATACAAGTATTTTATCTTTATTTCTCTGTATTTTCCAGCTTTCCAGTGCTTTTTCCCTGATTATAAAAGTAAACAACTCTGGAAAAGATGGGCAATTTCTATTTTAAATGCTAGTCATGAGTTTTTTTCTAAAGGATCTCTGGGTTTCTAATGTAAAGTTGTCACAGATAATAAATGAAAGTGAGATGAAGAAACATCTTATATGCTGCAAGTGACATTTAGACAAAAGAATGCCTTCAATCTAATTTATACTTACTTTGTTTAAAAGCGTGGTAGACATTCAGCAGTGTCAGATGATCTCCATCTATGTGGGCAAATCTCATCTTGGCCTCATCTGCGGCTTTCTTGGCCTCCGTGGGGCGAACAAAACACTGTGGGACTAAACAAGGTTGGTATGGGCCCAACACAAACGCCCATATCGATGAGTCACGCATTCACAGATAGAGGAACAAGGCCTAGCTAGGTCAGTTCACAGAGCATAGGGCAGGGCAGGATGGCCTCCAACTGCATCTTGGACTGTTTACTACCTTGATTTGGTACATCAACACCTAACCACATCTGTAAGACAAGAGGGTTTCAAAGCTACAGAGTACCTGATTATTTTTAACTAGATCTAAAAGTAGGCATCAAAACAGCTATTCTGAAGGCCATCAAGATACTAGAAAGCTCAACTTATTTCAAAAACCAGTGCCGATAGCTCTACCAATAGCCAGAATTATGGTGTTAATAGCCTTTTAGCTAAATATAATTTTTTAAAAGGCCATCCATTGAATCTGCTGAATGGTTATGAAAGTGATAAAGCTATACTTGCCCACTGCAGGGCTAAAAACAACTTTCCAACCAGTGTACTGCCACATTTCTATTGTAATTCTTCCCTAGTGCTGTGGCTATTACCAACTGGTGGGTATCACTATTAGCACTGGTGAGCAGAAGCATATGTAAACATAAAAAATATCATGAAATCTTGGGTTTTGATGATAGCAGTAGTGGTGGAAGGTTAAACCGCCTCTGAATTAAGAAAATTCAAAAAGGCTGGGAATATGCGGCCTAGTTTTCCAGTATTTTAAGAAAAAGATTAGAAAATAAAGTCCCAAGTTTTTTTTAAACTGTATTTGAAGACTTCAATATAAAAGCAGAATCCAATATTTTAAAAGTTGACAATTAGCCTGAAACGGTCATTATTTCAAGGGTCATCAAAATATATAACTACAGTATTTGTTTAGAGCCTCAATATTAATTCACATAAAACTTTAAGTTGTTACATACAAAGCGTGCACTATATTTTTTGAAATACAACTTTCCTTAATTCACTTTAGCAATTCCATAGTCATAAAAGCATTATGAAAATAAAAAGACTTAACAACTTGGGACTTTGTGAACACATTTTTAAAGCTCTTAAAACTTTGTCAATAAAAAAAATTATAAATTATCAGTTCAGATAGAAGATAATGGGAATAATCGACAGTGAGATCAAACACAGTATCAATTACTCTTTGCCATACAGTTTCCCCTTTAAAATGATTCCAAAGAAGCCAAATAGAGACAATGACACATGATCACAGTAAATACTAAGTCTTGCTTAATGTAACTGAAGCAAGGTAATAAATAGAAGTACAGAAACCTCTCATAGCTCTGAAAGTTAATGTGAACTAGCTACCAGAGTTAAATATTGGGTATAAGAAGCACTCCATAAGGCCCCTGATTTGTACTATTTATATCAGGACCCGAAAACTTCAGAAACTCTTTAAATGGAAAACAAAGCATTACAAGCTCAGCAAACTGTTTCAGTTCCATGACTTCTTCCTCACGCTTTAACATTTTCCCCCACAAATGCCATGCTTAATAATCGCTGCACATAAATGTTCACTCTCTTGATGTGCTAAAGATGACCAGTAAACCCTACGTTTTGTAGAACTATTACAAATAAGAGATGTAGTTGGAAGATCTCAACTGCATCATAATGACCAATTTTTTTAAAGGGCTAATTTTCTAAACTCAAACAATGGTAATTGTATAGTATGCCTGATAAGAGAACCTAGAAAAATAAAAACTGGGCAGATAACAAATACACAGTCTGTTAAACTCTTGCCCCACACTTTCTCTAAAAACTAAAATGTTGGGTTAACTACAACTGGGAGAATCTAGCAAAAACAACATATAAGAAAAGGCAGACAACAACCTACCACCACCTCCGCAAGAGACTACAATTTCATTAAAATGATTCGATACTGCCCTGCCCATCTGCTCTGAGTCTGATCAATCATAACTCTGCAAAAAAAACATTTTAGCTAGTTCTTAAATTAAAAATTCACACCATTAAAATATACATCTAAACTAAGCCAAAATTTTTATATTTAGAAATTTAAAAAATTTCCTCCTTTAACTACATGTAAGATTTTGAATTATTTGAGGCATTTAATGATAAATAATACCAATAAACCACTCTATGACTGGAAGTCAACCTTCCCCAGTACTGAAACTAGTATTATAGAGTACTTTGATAGTAAAAACTTCATACGTTTTCTATTTGTCGCTGCAAGAACCAGTGTATATTTGTATGTTAACAATATTTCTTTTTTCGGAAAATCTAATTTCCAAGTTACTATTTATTTGTGAATTAAGTGTTACTGCTACTAAAAAAAATAGTATTTGTTCAGCTTAATGTTCCAATTTTTAAAATAAGCAATTTTATCTATTAGACATATTTATTTTATCAAGTGTTTTCCTGCCATTGTAAAAGAATTACCATCAGGTTAGATTTTAAACCTAGAATTATATATTACTACTTCTATTTATTTGATGCTAAGTTTGAAGTAAATGTTTGATTGCCACTGCAGTACAATTTATACATGTAGAAAAAGCTCACTCTTTAAATGACAGTTTGCTTTGTCTCAGGCTCACTTAACAGTGCCAGCTACTAGAATAAAGTTCTTCTGGTACTTTCAGCAATAAACTGCAAAACTGATGGACCTACCAAAGAACTCAGTTATAATGTCTTCAGACTTATTCTTCTCTTATTGAGATTTTTATTTGTACTCAAGAGAGCCCATGTTTTTACTATACTGTGTGCACAATGACTTAATTTACTTTTGTAAATACTATGTCATTATGAAGCTACTTTACAAGATATTTAGGAAACAAAATGAGTCCCTTAAAACCACCTATAAAATCTACTATCATACTAAATATTAAAAAACAAAACCAAAAGTGAAGTCCACCCAAACTTTGAAGAGCTGGGTTTTTTTTAGTTCCTTTCCCTCTATTACCTGACAACATAGCAGTAATAGATAGGACCTCATTAGAACAGTTGTAGTCACAACTTGCAATAACCATTTTAGCGAGCTGTGGATCTAGAGGAAACTCGGCCATCATGGATCCCAATTCAGTCAGATCTCCATCATCGTTTAAAGCAGCCAGATAATTCAAAAGTTCTAGGGCTCTCATCAGAGTTTCAGGAGCTAGGGGGAAAAGGCAATATAACAGACAAGCTGCCTTAATAAACAAAAACATGACAAAGTACAAAATATTATAAGCATTCTCATTTTTCATTCTACAGTGGAGCAAACTCGAAACTCAAACTGTCATCAAATTCAATTACAGAGATCTAGCAAACTATGAATCATATAAAATTGCAAAACTTCCCTGTATAGTAGTAAAACTGTCATCTTCCTAAGTACGTTAAATAACTGTTAACTCAACAATGTGTTTATCAAACTATTTTTCTTCCAAAAAAAAAAATCGGGGAATTTTTCACATTTTCATGCCCTGTCAATAACTCCCAGAATAATTTCGTTATTCTGAAGGGAAAAAAAAAGAATTTGCTCTTTTGTCACTCTTTTAGTTTTAATGCTAACACACAAAATTTATCTTGATGCATTGTAAGAAACAGGTAAAATGTATTTAATATATATACTGAATAGGATGAAGAGAAAGAGTCAATTTTGGTTAAAAGGTTTGATAAAATATGCTTTGAGAATTCATACCTGGTGGATCCATAAAATCAAAATGCACCAAATCATCAATACCAAGTTTCTTCAATTGTAACACAACTGATCCTAAATTAGAACGCAAAATCTCAGGATAGGTGTTATCCTAGAAAAATACAAAAACATTTGTTCTGTTAAATATTCCTTAATCCTCTTGCTCCAAAAAGCAAAACATATCTGTTCTCTGCCCCCCTTAGCTATTAACTTTTGGCATTTCTTCTAAACCACTGACTAAAGAGAGGAGAAAAATACTTGTGGACTAAAAAGACTAAAAGGGAATCAGACACTTTCTGTGAACTATCTTTATAGGGTTCGAAGTGTTACTGCTGCTGCCCACCTCGACTGAGAACTGTAACAAAGATTTGTATTGGTAGACTACACCATAAATCTCAGAAAAACTAAAGAGATTATAGTGCCAAAAGGCAAGATAAAGTAAATGAAGTAATTTTCTCCTGGTAACAAATTCAACTTAACCTTCCAAACACACTAGGAAGGACACAGTAAAACCCTTACCTGCATTTCTGTTTTGTAGGCTTTCTCTGTATAAAGTCTGAAGCACTTCCCAGGTCTGGTTCGTCCAGCTCGACCAGCCCTTTGCTGAGCTGAAGCTTTACTAATGGCTGTCACTAAAAGGGACTCGACTCTGATTCGAGGATTATATACCTATTGGAATGGAAATAACATTAAGAATGATTCTTCCTTCAGTTAAACACAAAACTGTGATCTAACAGAAGTATCCAAAGCCCACAGCTAACCCCAAAATAAACAAAGTAGTACTGATGACCACTATATACCATGCTGGGACAGAAACAAAATTCATCATCTTTACTCCTTAACTTTCTTTCAGGTATTCTGACTCCAGCATTCTGAGAGACCCAAGCTAACGTGAAAAGTCTCTTATCTAACACACAGATAGCTTATATCATCTTTATTCTTCCTAATTTAAAATAATTTCAGCCTTACCTTACTCTTATATAGTGGATTGTGCTGAAGGTTTTTGCCTGAAAATAACCTGTCAATTGGACATTAAGAAAACTATTTTGAACTTAGTCCAGAAGAAGTCAGTTATATGCTGCCAGTTTAAAGGACAGTTTTCCATCAAAAACATGAATACTATGTACAATGAATTCTCCCAATTATATTTATAAAATGTAATCAAATGCAATCAAAGATCTTTAAATTATAAAACATAGTTTTATTTATTTACTGAGTAGTCACTTCATTTGGTAAAAGTGCTTGGTATTCAGTACTGTTAAACTAGAGGTTAACATAGTACTTTTTTTTCAAGTACTGTGCCTGGCACATAGAAACTCTAATTTAGTTGGGGAGTGACTGATATGCAGGTTATGATAATCAATCCTGTATTTATTACTATCACCATACTCCTTACATGAACATACACTCACATACAAAACACTCACCATCACCACAAAGAAACAAAGAAACCAATGCAACCGAAAAGCCGCCTAGGGTTAAACATTAAACATGGGCTTAGTATGTGAAAGCCAGCTAGAACACAAAGGGTTCATATCTCAGAAGTCTGAAAATGAAACACAAACTGGAAAATAATTCTAAAAAGTAAATTTCAGCCATTAAATGAGTAAGCAATAAGTACTGTTAAACTAATAATAATTTATAAAGTACTAAAGTAGTACAAAATACATACCTTTTGTTTCGCAAACCCAGGATCAATCACAAATACCACACCATCTATTGTCAAAGATGTCTCTGCAATGTTAGTTGACACAACTACCTGTTAAGAAATAAACAGTATTTAACTTATACTACCAGCCAAGTACAACTCAAATAGTAAGATTAGCATTAACTTTCACTAAACAATCAGTTACAACCCACTAAATAAACCAGAAATAAGGTTTGATCTTTAATGACCAATGCTATATAAAGACGAATTAATATTTAAGAATTCAAAGTTTCATTAACTCATCATAATACCTTCCTTTTTCAACAAAAAATCTTCAGGTTTATTATTCAATCACATCATGTTTTGATTATTCAAATAGCAGAAGAGCATCAAAAGAAAATTATCGATAAAGCAATATAAGCTTACCTCACAGAAATGTCTCCCTGAGAGAACACTCCTTGGTTAATATCCAAACTCCACACAACATGTAACATCTTTCAGTATTTTCAGGCAACATTAACAAAGGAAAACTTTATATCACCAAAACTCAACTCAGTATTTTAAACAAAATGGCACATAGGGCTGAAAATCTCAAGTTAGAATCCAAGAATTTGCAGATCATCAGAACAGAATGTAGATGTTTTGGAAAGTGTATAGTCTCAAAGGGGGTGTCACTGCATATAAGGAAACTGTTAATCATTTGAACTTTTTATTGACAGGGAATGTTTAAAGCACTTACATACTAACATGATAGCTTGTTTTTTCATGTGGGTGTTTTACTGTATTTTAAACAGGTTTTAGAAGATTAGGGGCTTGAGAATGACATGTTACATAATTTTTCTTTTTAAACAATGGGAAAATGGGATCCTCATTATTATTTTCCCCAAAACATCTGATTTTGGGAACAGATTGCTGCCATTAAATAGGAGATACTTGTATATGCAAGCAGTTGACACAGAAGATAAATCAGAGTCTGTTCTTAAAGCTTTTAGTTTGTAATGAAACAGAGGTGGAGAGGAAGTGTAATGACATCAAAAATGCGCTGTAAGATTTTTAAAGTGTTTATTTCCAAAGTGAAGACAAGGAAAACTTACTGAGAAAATGGCATTTAGGAGAGTTGTTGAAGGTAAGGTGGGATCTACCCACAAGAGGGAAGGGAAGAGCACTAGAAATAGAAGGTTCGGCTTAAACGAGAGAGCATATGGACAAGAATGCCCATAGGCACATGTAAGAAAGGACTCACACTGCCAGGAAATCTTGGAGGTTTAAAAGATTACTAGAATGCTGCGGAGCAACTAAGCCTGTGTGCCACAGCTACTGAGCCTGTGCTCTAGAGCCTGCGAGCCAAAACTACTGAAGCCCATGCGCCTAGAGCTCGTGCTCTTCAACAAGAGAAGCCACCGCAATGAGAAGTCCGAGCACCATAACGAAGAGTAGCCCCCACTCACCGCAACCAGAGAAAAGCCCGCACACAGCAACGAAGACCCAACACAGCCAAAAATAAATAAATAAAATAAATAAATTTATACATACTAAAAAAAGATTGCTAGAGCATCACTAACAGGACAATATTTTAGAATCATTTGCATGTCTAAGACCAAAACGCTCCCTTTGTGCATTGGTCAGTTGAAAAGACTGCTAACTAGCAAATGGACAATAAACCATCAGTGGTTTGATGCTAATGAAATATATTTTCCAGAACATTTCGAAGACACGCACACTCAATAATCAGAGCTGAAGCAAGCATAAACAAGGTTAACAGGTGAACTTGAATAAATATAACCAGAGTTTAATATTCTTCTACAAAGTCAGTGTGTTGTAGTGGAAGGAGCAGGGGTAGGTGGCAAAGCCAGGAATCAAACCTGAATAGTTAAGTAAGACTGGAGAGGTTTTAACACCCCCAAGCTTTAATTTCCCTTTATAACTCTTGTATACTAGTCTAGCTGAGACAGAGTTTTAAGATATAAACTTAGATAATGAATGTGGAAAGCCCTTATAAACTATACAGAATCACAAACTACATGCCTGTGATTACATAAGAGGTCTTGTGGTTTTCTGTTATTCTAGGGTGAGAATGGTTGCCATTATGGATAGATGCTGTACTTCCAGATAGATGTTTAAAACATATTTTGGGGAAAAAATACATTTCACATATTTCTAATAGAACAAAATATACTCAATGTAATAAAAATGTATTGATGTGATCAACCCTTTGAGTTATTTAAAAACAAGTTTTGTCCACCAAATAATTTCACTTGGTGTTCATGTGTTTTCTCTGGGTGTGTGTGTGACAAATCATACAACGCCTTATAAGGTGGTGTGGATGTGTGATTTCACAAGTGTTTAAGAATCAGGTGATTACACCAACTTTGGCAAGCTCCATGTCATTACTGATGATAAAGTCAACTGCCATCCAAAAGTCACACTCTGAAATACAGGCATAAAAAGACCTAGAGAAGCATGGTCTTTAGACTTTTTCCAAAGATTAAAAAAGTAAATGGGTTAAAAAGCTTTAAGGTGATAAAAAACTTTTTTTGAGTAGGACCTACCTACCCTATGAGAGGTGGGTTTTGGGACAAAAAAGGGGAACACTCATAACAAATTGTACAACTCTGAGGGAGGTATTTCTACTGACTCTACCACTAGAGCTGGATAAACAATACTAACTAAGGCTAAATAAAACATACACACCCACAGATCACAAAAGAACAGAGAAATAAATGAGATGATAAAAGTTATCTAGCTGTCTTGGAACCTTAGCAGTGGGGTGAGTGAGGCAAGCCCTAAGTATATTCTAGATGTGTTAAGTGGCACATGATCTAATTAGGAAGTGGTCATAACACAGTGATACTGAATTTGTCAAGGGACTTACATATTACCGACAGGAATATATATGTTATAAGCTTTCTAGACTGTAGCTTGGCAATAAGTGTTCAAAGAGTCTTAAAGAGTGTTCAAACCTCACTTGCAAAGGAATTATTTCAGGTAAATAACCCCATATATAGAATAAACACTATGATAAAAAGTCCGGTGATGCCAATTCTAATCTTTTTATATTATATGTGTTAAGAATAAACTCTCAGCTAGATTTATCCCTTTCCTCCTCAATAATCTGCCTTCTAATGGAATCCACGTTGTTTTATTTCAATATTTCCATTTCAAAGTACTTGAGTTGCTCTACTTGAATTCTATTTGGACACAGTAATGCATTTAGGTTAAACAAATTTGGATTTTTAGTCCCTAGGGAACTCGGTGGGGTCTCCAATTCAGTGAGGACATTAGCTGGTTTGTAAATGTCCCAGCAGCACCACACTAAGTTATCTTCAGATAGCGGATTATTAAGCCTCTCTTTAAAACTATAGAGCCATCTCCACAAGGGCCATTTCTCTTTTTTATTGAGCAATGTATGCTCTGAGCCATGTTAATTAGTAAACTCTAAGATAAGCTACAGAAAAATCAGCTATTTTTATGGACAAAATTAATGAAAACTAAATAAAAACAAAAATAGTTGCTGGATTTTAATAACACCAAATCTATATAAAACAGCAGCTATAAGTCAGTCAAAAAATGCATACAAGTGACTTACTGATGAGTAAACTTTCATGCATGTACAAAACTACTGTAGCTTTAACTTAAAGTCAAATATTTGAACAAATGTCAAGCATGATCAAAACAGGTAAAAGCCTCCACCCTCACATAAATTTATGAATTGCAGTCTCAACCTTTCTTTAAAAAAAATATATTTATTTTTGGCTGTGTTGGGTCTTCGTTGCCGCGCACGGGCTTTCTCTAGTTGCGGCAAGTGGGGGCTACTCTCGTTGTGGTGCGCAGGCTTCTCATTGTGGTGGCTTCTCTTGTTGTGGAGCATGGGCTCTAGGCACGCGGGCTTCAGTAGTTGTGGCTCTCGGGCTCTAGAGCGCAGGCTCAGTAGTTGTGGCGCACGGGCTTAGTTGCTCCGCGGCACGTGGGATCTTCCCGGAACAGGGCTCGAACCTGTGTCCCCTACATTGGCAGGAGGATTCTTAACCACTGTGCCACCAGGGAAGCCGTCAACCTTTCCTGATTAAAAACTTGAAAGTTTACCATTGGTGCTATGTTACAAGTCCACATGAAAAGAACTCAGTAACTATTTGTAAAAGGAATACTAGTTAAGTACCCAGTGCCCATAAAAGATTACGTTTAATATAGCCTACATTTTAAAACTTTAGTACTAAAAAGCTGTTTTGTTAGTTTTACCACAATCCTATTAGGAACCCTATTTTGCATAAATTAATACAATGAGTAAGATAACAAATAAGGTACTACCTTAAAAAATGTGCTCGAATATAAAGTAATTTAACAAAAACATGAATCAAATAGTATTTTGTTTCACACTGGAAGCAGACTGTAAACCCCTAAATGTTCCTATGTAACTTTATTTATTTATTTACTTACTTATTTTTGTGCTTTGTCACAGTTACTTTTTTTTTTTAAATTGAAGTATGGTTAATTTACAACATTGTGTTACTTTCTGTTGTACAGTTTACATATACATATATCCACTCTTTTTAAGATTCTTTTCCCATATAGGTCATTACAGAGTATTGAGTTCCCTGTGCTATACAGTAGGTCCTTATTAGTTACCTATTTTATATATAATAGTGTGTATATGTCAATCCCAATGCCCAATTTATCCCTCCCTGTAATTTTAAATGAATTGTGAGTATCAGTCAGTGACAGCACTCTTGAATGAAAGTCCCATTCTAGTAACTGGCACAGTTACGTTTAATTAATGAATTCATGACAAAAGAATCAAGCCTTGGCCTCTAGTTCTTTATTTTATAATATAAATAGGATATTACCAAAGTTGTAGCATTTAAAAAAGAGAACAGGAAAATAGTAACTGAATACCAGTTCTTACTGTTCTGGTATCCACCCACATTCCCTCATGTAACCTGTGTGCATCTTAATTCTTACCCTTCTTCTTTTCAATCCCACCAATCCTTTCTTCTATTCTAACTGAACCTGCCAAGCCCTGGGTCTGATGGTCACTTGCTCATCTCACCTGCCAGTCACTGCTTGGCCTTAGTGCATTTCAACAGTCTCAGGTTTTCAGCTGGCACTCCCACCTTCCCTGACCAGCTTCAAAATACATGATTTGTTGAGTGAATCCTCCTCTATAAACTTCTATAAAAATTGTTCACTTTCCCTTAAACATGCTGGGCTTCAATGTGTCTTTCCTCATAAAGAATAATGCACCAATTGCCAAGGGAAGTCCTCCCTCCCCTGGGATCATCCAGGGAGGCCATGACAGCGCTCTTCTCAACCTCTAAGATGAAGCTGACTCACGCCAGGAGATAACATGATTTCCCAACAAGAGATCCTATAGCTTTAGCTGAATGAAAGATCATTAGTAGATGATGAAATAGCATTGTGGCCCTTAATTTTGATTCTGAATTAAAAGCCTGAGATGGGATCCCATGGTGAGCCCAAGCCCTGGGAACTCCAACGGCCTCCCCTCAACATCTGTGGCCATCACACATATATCCAACTGCTGCTGAATCACTCTTTTCAGAAAGACAAAATTCTCCTAAATATCCTAGGATTTACAAGAACATGAAAAGCAATAGTTTTAAAAAATCAAACAACTAATTCTATTCCATGGGCTTAGGTTGTAGAGTCTACAAAATGTACCATGTACTGGACTGACACCAGACTGAACCTAAATTTCCAATATACTAGTATTAACAGAGCAAAGAAGAGCTCAGATATGAAGTAAGTTTTAATAAGTGCGGGCCAGATAGTTCTCAAAGTAACTCAAAATGGAATGAAGATAACTACATGAAAAGACAAACATGGCAAATCTTGCTGTAAGCCAATTTTACTCAAACATAAATAAAAACACCATTTTAAAATTAAAACAAATGCAGATACACAAAGTGTACATGATTTCAAGAAAAAATTAAATCACCTGCCTGGAGGATGTACTAACTCCTCTTTACTATAGAAAATGTTTACGAAACAGCTACTTTTATATACATCCATTGACAAAGAGTGAAGTTAAAAACTCCACAGAGAATGAGTACTTTTCAGTCAACAAATCAACTTCAAAATTATATACTAAAGTTATCACTTAAAACTGTCCCCCAAAGTTCTGAATGCACATAAACAGAAAATATTTTAAAACATATTCTAGAGACAGCACTACGACAAAAATAATTGCAATGTTGAACATAATGAAGCTATGATCAGACTATTTTTTTAAAAGTCATATTCATTACTCTTGTTGATCTATGAAAAACTCAAAACCTAATTTTTTTCCCCTATCAATCTCCTGTTAATTTATATACGACTACGCTGGTGTTGCCTATCTTTTCAGTAAGTTCTTTCCATTTGAAAAATGTATCTGGTTCATTTAACTTTTACACAGCCATGTAAAGAGATAATTAACCATGATACACTTAAGTATCTTTATAATTTGTAATTTTCCAACAATCATCAAAAATGTTGGGAAAAAAGATCGAAAAAATACAGCAAAAAAAATTGTGAATCTGTTAGGCTAGAATACAGACATAAGAAAGCAATGAATTCCAAATCTGACTGATAAGCAAGTCATAAGTGAGTAATATTTCCAAGACTTTTCTACATGAATAAACTCAAGAAATGTATAACAGTTGCCACGAGGGCCTAGACTGTTCTAGATATGTTAGTACCCTGTATACAATAAGCTTAATCCCTGACAATCATCTCCCCAAGGTGATGATGGTAATCAACTATACCCACTTTAAAATATGCAAACTTTAAAACCAGATTAAGAATTGTACCAAAATTCACATGCAGCTTATTATATAGCCTAATAAATGGCTGGGCTTTTTAGAAGACAAGTTGACTCTAGTGGTTTTCCAACCTTTTCAAACAATGCAATCTTATTTTCAAAGGATCTACCAGAATCTCCATATCTTAAAAAATAAAAGCACAGCTGCCTGTATCAAACTCAGATCTCCTTCCTATACATGCCCCCCACACACAAAGCACCCAGGAACAAGGCTGGAATACCCCTGGCTCCCTTCCTGTGCCAGGCAGATATCCACACCAAAAGGATCCACTGTTCCTGCCCTCAAGAAATCCAAATATTTACGCAGTGTGATTAGTGTTGCTGTTATTAGAGATCTGTGCAGTCAACATTTCATACCTACAGACATGACATTTGGTTAGGTCTTGACAAAAATTCTAGGCAGAAGCCAGGGCACCGAAGAAAAAAGTACTTAGTTTTTGCCAAGTGATTTAATGGGGAGGAAGACATTTGGTTGTCTTCCTCACCCCAATCAACCTTCCATTTGCTAAGGAGGAACTTCTGGGGAGAGAGGGAAGCAGTATCTGCTCTTACTCTAAGGTCAAAAGATATGCAAAACTCTACTCAAATACATTTCTTTCTATTTACTTTGGAAATACAGGTAACTTTGTAGCATACAATTCAGATCACAATCACCCATAACTTACTCCTTTATAATTCAATATAGTTTGATATCTCACAGACAAATCTTTCGGCATTAATGCAATGTTTATAGAAAACATTTCAATGCTACCTTTCTTCCAATTGCTCCGTTCTGCTTTTTTGGAGGCGGAGGCTCAAAAATGCGTTGCTGCTGCTGAGGTGGGAGTGTAGAGTACAGTGGAATGATTTTAATGTCACCAACTTCAGGGCCCAAATCATCAACCTCACGCTTTATTCTCTTACAGGCTTCATCAATTTCCTACAAAAGTTTGAATTTGAAAATAAAATGAATACACACTGAAACATTTTAAGTATTTATCATAATCCTAGTTCTATGCAGCTTATTTTCATTTTAGTAATCAAAATTAATATAGAAAATTTCACTGGGATTTCCAAAAATAATCCAAGAAATGGATTTGAACACAAAATTGCCTTATTGGCATTCCACACCCTTTTTTCTTAGACTCGATATCCTAATTAATTCTCAACAAACTGTACTAAAATTGAAATTTCTCACCCAGGAATATTTAACTGCACTCATAACCTTTTCAATTTTCACAATCTAAAAGAAATTGATGTGCTAGATATTTTAAACAAGCCAATTAGGCTTTAATGTCACGTATCACTAATGCAATTATATGGAAGATTTGCTTCACTGTGCTTAATGAGAACACACACCTCTACAGTATCAACATAGATATTTAAGAACTAGGTTAACCCAAATATCTTAGAGCCTCTTCAAAAATTTCCCTACTACAGAAAACGATTCCAATACATTTGCATTCAAACCCAGTTTTAAAGAGAGGACACACAATGAATACTGAGAGTGTGTGAGCGACAGGTAGATGGGAGGCTCTAGGGGATGACAAAGGGACTTGAAAATGGGAAGGGAGCCAATTTTAAATTTTACAGAAGCTTTAATTTAGTTAAACTCAGAAGTATGCTAAATGATTTGGCAGTTTGTCCAATAATCTCAACCAGAAGTTACCCTTATTGACAAATTATCTTTTATTCAAAAGACAGAATGATTTTTAAAATTTATCAGATTAATTTATTGTATATTATAATCAAGCTAGAATAATTTTCCTTGAAATGATTGTAAATCAAAGTGCAACTCTGTTTCCATGTTAAAGAATACAAGGATTTTGGATACTTAAGAACAACAAAAAAAAGGTTTTTTTTCTCAATTTCAAACATACCAGTTTTCTTGAATAACAGATAAGGTCTTGAAAATTGTGACACAGAAAATTACTACTAAGTATTTGATGTAATAGTTTCCTTTGAGATCTAAAGTTTCCAAACGAAAATGAAAGTTTGCTATTCACTGAAAAAAATATAACAAATGAAACAAATATTTTTACCAAAAAAACTGCTTTCAAATGCTGTACCTAGATTAGAATGCCCCCTGCTGGTATACAAATACAAAATTAGACCTCTTCCCCCACCCCTGCAAAAAAAAGGGAATATAAATCCAAAACTAGATTTTATATATTGCATATCCTATAGGAAAATTGACACCAGTATTTTCAATTTTGTTAATTCTATAATATATTCGACTGGAAAATAAATGGTCAGAAGCCACCAAATCCCAGATTTTATATAGAAAATTAAAAGTGCCCCAAATCATGCATTTGCAGACTCCAGAAATTTTAACGGATTATTTTACTTGGAAGTACTGGAAGTATTTGCTAAGCATGTATGGAGCTAAAACAAAATCACTATTGCATGGGATATAAAGACTACTCTAAAGAGCAGAGGGGAAAAAAAATGTCACACCATTTATGTTTTTATACAAAGTTCTAAACACTATGCTTTTAAACTCGGCAACAAAATTTTCCCTAAATTTAACCAAACTTCCAGAGTCAACACTGTCAGTTCTGAAGACCACAAAGCTTATTAACATTCATCAGCACAATGCAACCTTCTGCTTAGTCACGAATTGAGAACTGAGACAAAAGTTTAAGAGTTTCTGAATTCAGGAAAGACTTTCAGCTCCAAAAGCATCAATATGTATGTTAGTAAATTAATTTAGACCCTCCTAATTTAAAGAATCTCAACTCCTGCATGTGGAAAAGACTCAGTGAAATTAAAAAGAATGTACTGCTTAAAGAATGAAGGTTTCAACATCTTTAAGTATCTACTTATAAACAATTGATATTTCAATTATAATCATTCTTATCTAATTCAGTAGCACAGCTCCTCTAAGGATTTCTTCTAGGAACACTTGATTTAATGGATTAACAAAAAAATAATACACATTCTAGAATTCACATGTTTTCCAACCTTTCACCAATTAAAACTGGTCTCTCCCCTCCCAAATTAACTCAAGGGACTATAGAAACACAACTGTTTACGTGGTCAAAATGGTTAACATGGTCATTTTTAAATGTCAAGATAGCTAAATTTTATGGATGCTATTCAAATTTATGGAGACAGGAGTACTGAATTCCCAGAATCTACCATTTAACTGACCAAGTAAAAATAACAGGTTCACAGACATGAGGAATAGTAGTTTTGCTACCTTCTCCTTAAAGGTCTTTACATTCTTCAAGACTTCATTAGTCTAAAGGAAACTTAAAAATCCAACAGGACACATGTAAACCTAGTTCAATTACAGTAATACTTTATTGAAAGATACACACATTTGAAAACCTTGGGGCTTATTCCCTTCCTTTCCCCAGCTGTGGGGTAGCTGCCAAAATATCAACCACAGAAATTTAACTCATAGAAAAGCATCTCAGGTCATCGCCATTAAGGCCATCGGATATTTCTGACAGAATTCTAATATGCTTGTCTAACTGAACATAATGACTATTTTGAATAGCCGTTAAAAAAACATGCTATGCACTTTGGAAGAAGTGAGAAACTATAGAGACCATACACAAAAGAACAAAATGAATACAACAGCCTCAACATTGCATTATAAGATAAACACTGTTTACATGCTATCTAAAAAGCATTTGGTACTCTTGCTTACAAAATATATATAAAAATTCTTCCATTCAAAATGCATACAAAGGAAGACTAATACGTACAGAGATCTATCTGTAAAACTGAATTTGCAACCCACCTTTTTTCCCAAAAGAACAAGTATGATTCTCTACTGCGAATGATTTTGCACCCCCAGGGGACATTTGGCAATGTCTACAGACTGGGGGAGTGTAACTGCATCTAATGCGTAAAGGCCAGAGACACTAAGAAACATCCTACAACGCAGGGGGTACCCACAGCAAAGAATTAATCAGCCTACAACATAAATAGTGCTATGGTCGAAAAACCCTGCTCTACAGAAAAGAAACTATGGCCAATGGGACAGAAATAATAAATCATATGGACAATAATGAAAAAATACAAGGATAAAAAAATTACTCAACATTTATAGCTCTTAATGCAACAGCATTTGATCAAATATTATATATCAAGCATCCCTGCAGACTGAACGCAAATAAGATAGTTCTCATTCTAGTGAAGGTGAATGAACAGCACAGACACAGAACATTTCCAGATATGAAGAAAGTTGTAATGGAATAGCACTGCTCTAGAACCTTGCTAGGAATAGAATCGCAGGCCCTACCTGACCTACTGAATCAGAATCTACAAGTTTTCTAAGTGATCAGCACATATATTAGTTTGAGAAGCAAGTTCTAGAAAATTCACAAAGCCTACTATATAGCAAATGACAAGCTTTAAGAAAACCTCTAGAAAAAGGCTTTCTAAAACTATTTTATCCAGATAGCTTTCATTGAGCTTATTTAACCATCAAGAATTTTTTAGCACACCTGTAAACATCCTGTTGGAAATGAGTTTAGAAAATGCTGCATCTGAGATTAAAATTCCTATCTAAAAAATGACGTAAATTCTAACTAAGGAACTTCAGTGATTCCTTCCAATCCTCAGTAAACACATGCAAGAAGACAAAAACAAAACACACACATTTGTTTTGATGGTAGATGGGCACTTGAGTTACCTGAGTTCACTTACAAACTAAATTACTGACTATAATAACCAGATTTCATATCACCTGTGATTCAAATTCATGCCTCAGCAAAACTGCAAATTAACACAACACTACTCACCACCCAGGTCTCTCCAAAGTTGAGACTACAATTGCTAAATCTTGAAATTCTAAAAGCATTTAATATTCTTAGGGTAATTAACTAGAACACATAGACTAATGGTATAAAAGGGTATTCCTAGAGTACACAGATAAAAGGAGTTAAATATTTCATATATATTATACAATCAGGTTGAAGAAAAACTTTAAATACTGGGGTAAGAAATATATGGTTAATATATGCCAAGTTCTTAAAGTTGTTGCCTAATAGAAACAATATAAATAATGAAGCAAATAATGACAATACCTCTTGACCAGTTAAGAAAAGTAGAAGATCTCCCTCCTCCTCTTCACACATATGAATCTGGATCACGGTTCGAATTGCTGCTTCAAGATAATCTCTCTCTGGTTCGGGAGTATAAAAGATCTCAACAGGATGTGTACGCCCAGGAATAGTTAAGAGAGGACAGTTATCAAAGTAAATCTGGAATTTTCCTGCATCTAGAGTAGCGCTCATAACTATAACCTGAAAAGAAAACAGTAAATTAAGTGAAGCTGTCTTCAAAGATCCTTACATGGTTTTAAAGTAAAAAACAGAAGAGTAATATTTACTGCTCCAAATATGTCAATATGCCTGAATAAACTGTGATTAAGAAAATCAAATACAGAAAAGCTGTGCTATAGTAAGCTATTTACATTTTTTAAAAGTAGGAATAAACCTGGCATCCAATAAATAACCTAGAATACTTGTTCACGAAGCAACACCTTAAAAACCAAAGTTTATAAAATTACGTGATATGTAAAAGGGATTGGTAAAAGACAACACAAATATGTAGTATGACTGCAGCTATGTTATTAAAACAAAACATGACAACCTTGCACATAGGGGAAAACGGGAACAAAGCGCAAAAACAAAACAAAATATTTCTCCATTCTTCCAAACCATCTTTATTAAGCATATGTTCTTCAGAAAATTTTCTAAAACAGAGGCTTTCTATACTGCTGTAAAGCCACAGTGAAGAAAGGTTGTTCAGGTGCAGGGTTGCATGATCGTGTAGTCACCCTCCTTTTATTTAAATTATGATGTTATATGATCCATTAAAAACGTACTTAAATAAAAGGCTCCCCCCTTAAACATTCGACTACAGAGTTCTTAATTTCTACTTTGAGTTCCTACCTAAAAATTTCAGTTGCTCATAAGGTTTAATCAGTAATGACAGTACTCATATAGTTATTCAAATATATTCTTTAAAAGCATAAATTTAATATTTATAAGCCAAATCATACTCAATATCAATTTTTCTTAAGACCCAGAATCTTTCTGCCTAGTATACAAACCCTCTGTAACACATACACTAACACACGATACTAAGTTCCAATGAATGGTACACACATACACACACACACACAATGCAAAAGGGGAACTTCATAAACTTTGGGAGACAAAAATGTCAGCATATTCAGTCAGTTTTAAGCCCTTATCAACACAGTAACACTGGCCAGGGTCTAAGTGGTATAATGGACAGAAAAACAAACACACACACACAAGACCCTAGGTTAAGGGAAGGCATTTCTAAGGAGTGGTTTATTCTGGGTATAGTTATTCCACTCTCCAGCATTACGAGTTAGAATGAGCGTGTCTGTGTTGGGACAAGGACAAAGATTTGATCCTTAATAAAGGCGTTCCCTGTACTTAATAAAGTCAGGGTGAGCAGAAGGCTTAAAAACACCACGCCATTAGATCATTTTAAACAAAACAAAACAAAACAAAACAAAAAACTGGGTGGATTAGAAACTGAAAAGATTTGGCTTAAAAATATATTACTAAAAATACATTACTAAAAAATACATTACTAAAAATACATTACCAAAAAGATTTGGCTTAAAAATGCATTACCAAAAATACATACTTAAAGTCTAAAAGACACAGCAAGGTAAATTAGAAAGAAAGGATAAACCACTACAGGTACTCTCATTGGTTGCTTCTTTTACAGGTGATTATTTTTTGTAGTCGATTAGAGTGATCATCATGTGCTCCCTGTTTTTTATATATACATACATATATAGGTATTTTTTAAGAACCAAACAAATAAATTAATTCACCTTTAAATCTGATCTCTGTCTAACAACCTCCTTCAGAACACCCATGAGAATATCTGTAGCCAATGTCCTTTCATGAGCCTCATCAAGAATTATTACACCATAACGCTCCAAGAGAGGATCATTCATAGCTTCACGAAGTAACATCCCATCAGTCATATACCTATATTGACAAAGAACATGTTAGTTAAGGTTCATTTAGGGTATTTTAAAACTAAACTTCATGACATAAATATGAAATGCAAAGACATCAGATAAGTCAAAATTAAACCCTTGTTCAAACCAAATGTGCTATTGTTTCACATTATTATAATTATTATTATAATCAATTGCAAAATTAAGCTTCCAGAAAAACTTCAGTGAATATATCAAAGTTATACATTTATCAAATCTGTCAAGTGAGCCTGTTATACTGCATTGAGAAAACAAGGTAAATCTGATGATGGACTATAACAAACACATGGTTTCACACAAATGCCAAAGCAAAATTAGTCACTTAAATAAATTTCTTAAAAACAAAATAAAATTTAAAACAAATATTCAACCTGCAAATAAAACTAAGAAACCATTTTAAGTTGCTTTATCACATTACAGCACTAAAATGTTGTATTTCTTTAAAATCTTAATAACTCCCCACTTAAGCTAACAGACTCCTGGTTCAAAAGGACTAAGAGAGCACGAGTCTACCATCTTTCTTTCCCCAGCCCCATCCAATTCAATAAAATGATGGTAAAGAATCATAAAAAGGAATATATTCATGGAATGAGTAGCAGCATTAGCACTATGGAAATGCTGATAAATACATATGGAAGAGAAAAGGCAAATGGCATTAGCTGTATCAATGAAGCAAAGAGAGGAAAACTAGGCTCAGGGATGGCTCAAGAGAAGACAGCTAATGTGTAATACAGGCACTCAGAAGAAGGGTGGTTTGCAGAATGGCTGTATGGGTCAGCCATCTCCTGTCCATTCCATTCTGGCTGCTACTGTCACTAACACGAAACGCTATCCTACATTTGGCACCTGGACAAATTGCAAATGCTGAAGTCACAGGTCATTCAGTTAAAATACAAATCCATGGTTTCATTTACAGAATTAAAAGCAGTATAAAAATCTGATGTCATCATTTATGACTTCACTATTCTGGCTCTATTTTTGACAAATTAGTCTAATCTAATCTTTCACGGACCAACTTGACATTTTTAGCTAAGGCCATCTGTTGGAGCACCAAGTTCAGCAAAATGACAGTATACAACCCACATGAAGCCTTCTCTTTATTTTACCTGAACTTAACTGTAAATTAAGACTTTTGGCAAAGAAATCCATCTTTACTCTTTATGTGTTATGTTTCTTTCTTCTTTGGTCCTATTTTAAAAAGGAAGCTACCACATTCCTGGCATCGACACAGCATTACCTGCAAGATTATTTTATATTAAGACCATGAAGCAAAAACAGAGCCAATTAAACTATGACTCAATGCCTTAACCACAGTGCACCACGGTGCATGAATCAGCTACACTATCCTCTAGATGCTCTGAAATATCTTTGATCTCTTTGAGGACATGTGGTGCTTTCTCCTGCCTTCAGATGTTATTACTGACATGAGCTGGGCAGTCCTTTTGCACATTATCTCAGTAGCAAAACATTAATACAGTTTCATCTACTTGTGGATAATTTCCTTAGATTCAACAAAGCTCTTGTCTGGTGCTTTGCAAGGCAAAAAACCCGAACTGGTCACTCTTTGAACAGCACACATCTGCTTAAATACTATCAAATTTACACTCTACTGCTCAGTTTGCAAGCCAACTCATTTCAACATGGAATCCTAGTGTAGTATTTTGAAGATACTTTAATTAACAAATGAACTCAACATATGTAGTTACGGCAATACATATTACTTATTTGAAGTGACAACTTGTACAGCTAGATCAAGTTCAAGCATTGACAACCACCTAACTTCCACCTGTTTATAAGATCCTCATAGACTGTAAAATGCATTCTAATTTCACATATTAAAATTGTGATTAAAAAGTCACTAAAGTATCAAACTTTCACTTGAAAACGCCTTAAAAAAAAAAAACAAACCACCCTTTTATTTTGATCTTTTCTCATATTCCTCAAACTTCAGACCACCAAAACACTATGGAGGCATCCAAAAGGAGAGCTAACCCAAATACTCATTCTTTCATATTTTTCTGAGAAGAGGGGAAAGGTTACAAATGGCAGTTTATAAATATTATAAATTAAATTAATGGAACTATTATTTGTCCTCTTTTATTAACAACTTGTATTACCTATTACCAAGTTTAATGGTCAACTAAACCTGAACCCTCTAACTTCCAGATTCTACCGACTCCTAATAGTTCAATATTGATTACATCATCACCCAGTGATCCAATTCTATGAGATGTTACAGTTAATTATCTTCTGCATCACGAGCTAATATGGGAAGCTTGCTGTTTGTACAACAGAGAGAGCTTCAGAAAAAAAGACGTTTTTGAAGTTGGAAAATCTCTAAAAGATACAATCAAATTTGCTGCTTTCCCAGTGAAGAAAACTGAGTACCAGCAGTTAACTTTTCCAGGGTCTCAAAACCAGTTAAATAGCTTACTAAGACTAGGTATCAGTGTACTGATTCCCAATCCCAGGCCCCTCCTACACTAACACACTCTCCTCAAAGTCCCAGATAAATAAATTAAAAAGCTACCTGGTGATTTGCTGTACTGCTAGATGTATGAAACCCTTTGCTAAAAAAAACAAAGTAACCTGAAACAGAGCACAAAAAAAGGAGAATCAGGTAGGTCCTATTAAAACCCTAACCATTTTCTTTTAGCTAGGTCAAGTTTTACTACCTTTCATAGTAGTGATAAAATACTTAGCCCAGACTAAGGGGTGAGCCATAAAAATAGGGGGGTCACAATAATAAATTGTAATTACATTATTTTGAAGTTTCAGTAATGGACTAGTAAACAGAAATTGCACAGGACAGCCAAACTCTACATTTTACTGGATACCCTATTCTCCACAGTGTTTTTTTAACTGTCTTGGGACAAAGATTAGCTTAAAAAGTCATCAGCATCACCTGGGAACTGGTTAGAAATACAGAACTGGCCTCACCCCAAACCTACTTAATCAAAAATTCTGAAGGTGAGGCATAGCAATCTGTGTTCTAACAAGCTTTCCTATGATTTTGATGCTTGCTAACTTGTGGAAAGCACCAGTCTAAACTAATCAAGTTAAACAAGAGGCAGGGTATTCCCTGGTGGTCCAGTGGTTAGGACTCCAAGCTTCCAATGCAGGGGGCCCAGGTTCAATCCCCGGTTGGGAACTAAGATACCGCAAGCCACGTGGCATGGCCAAAAAAAAAAAAAAAAAATAGTCTTTGGCGCTATTAAAATAAAACTTAAAAAAAAAAAAAAAGAGGCAGATTAAGCAAAGTAGATGGTTAAGGTGGCAAAAACATCCTTGGAGCAAGTCAGAAACAGTCCCTATTTCCAACCACGACTGTCTATATAATAAAACAAACCAAAAAACCCAGTGTACTAAGGACTATCAATTTAGCTTAAGTATTTTTTGCAATCAATGGGCACAGGCAGACAGCACGGTACAAGCCAACCGCTAACTCTGATCCCAACCAATGTCACAAATTCTGATATAAACAAAAGCACTTTAAAACATTATGTACTGCAAACGTGTTATTTGTTTATAGTTTTCTTTTCATATATTTATAATTTTTGAAACATCTCAAGTAGTCTGATTCAAAGAAAAGTCATAAAGGGGAAAAAAGATCCACAGAAAGGTGGCAAATGCTTTACAAAATGAACACCAGAAACTTAAAAAGTTTTTAATAATAAACTATGTATTATTCATAACTTTAATGAATGTCAACAAGTAATGCTCACGTTATGAGTGATGAAAAACTGACTAGGGCTTCCCTGGTGGCGCAGTGGTTCAGAGTGCCTGCCAATGAGGGGACACGGGTTCGAGCCCTGGTCCGGGAGGATCCCACATGCTGTGGAGCAACTAAGCCCATGCGCCACAACTACTGAAGCCCACGTGCCCTAGAGCCTGTGCTCCACAACAAGCCACTGCAATGAGAAGCCCGCGCGCCGCAACAAAGAGTAGCCCCAACTCACCGCAACCAGAGAAAGCCCGCGTGCAGGAATGAAGAAAAAAACCTGACTGTATGGGTAAGCAATCCTTGGTAACAGTGTTCTCTGGCGAGGGTGGTGGGGGAGGGGGGTGGGTAATAAAAGACTCCCTGCCTCAGCGCCAACCCCCCCAATTCCAGACTGATCAAAGATGTTTAAGACAAAAACATAACTAGAATACAGAATACACGGAGGATTATTTAAAACAACCTTGGCCAGGGTGTGATGTAAAATCCAACATTAAAAAGTGGTTAAACACTTGTATAAAATTCATGTTTCTGCATGGCATGAAATGTCATAAACAAGGCAAGGAAACAAATGGCAAACTAGGCAAAAACTGCAACTCATATCCAGAATGCCAACTGCTAAAAACTCATACAAATCAGTAAGAAAAAGGCCGACCAACCAGAGAACCACCATAGGACAAAGAATATAAAGTTACCAAATTTCATCAATCCTATAATACTGTATATTTTTCAAATTTACCTTCTCTGTGATTGGCATGCATTTTATTTTTTTTATTTTTATTTTTTCCACTCATGATTTTTTTAATTGAAGTATAGTTAACTTACAATGTTGTGTTAGTTTCTGCTGTACAGCAAGGTGATTCAGTTATACATATACATACTTTTAAAATATATATTCTTTTCCATTATGGTTTATCATAGGATACTGAATATAGTTCTCTGTGTTATACAGTAGGCCCTTGTTGTTTAAACCATACATTTTAAAATAGCACCTTACAAACGACTGTCAACCAGGTAGCAATACTCCTGGGAAGATGAAAAAAGCATCTCAGATTCCAAAAAGAAATACAAATGGCTCATAAATACATGTAAAGATGCTCAATTTCATACAAAAGAAATGCAAATTAAAACCATAATGAGATTCTATTTTTCACTTACAATACTGACAAAGATAAAAAACAAAAAGTTCCACAACAAAGTGTTGGCAAGGGCATAGAAACTGACGCTCATCTGCTCATCCCTTACTGGTCTGAGTAGATAAAATCTCTGTGAAGGGAAATCTGGCCACAGTTAATAAAATGAAACACACCCTTTGATCCAACCAGTTTCATTTTTAAGAAACTCATTTCACAGATATACTCACCTGTACACATGTGTGAAAAAATGTGTGTGCAAGATTGTAAGGGAGTACCTAGGGCAGCAACCGATTTTAATGACAAAAACTGTAAGTTTGAGTGTCCATCAGAAGAATTAAACTATGTAGCCATTAAAAAGAATAAGGCAACTTTGTTTATTGTTCTACAACAATCTCCAAGATAAATATAAATAAAATCAGCAGCCATACATCTTGAACCAGCCCTACTATAAACTCTGAATTAATCTGTTCTGAAAATCCTAGTTACACAGTGCTTTTCCAATACTGTTAGGGTTTTGGTTATCTTTCAAAGTATAGGCTTTATCCTGGCATGATTAAATATGCATGTAAATCAAAACTATGTTTTTAGAGGATCCAAAATTTGTCTCAGCATGACCCAAAGAAATTCCTGGTATCTGCTTCAAAGAGTATTTAGTATAAATGACAGGCCCTGTTAATTCTGAGTAATTAGATTTACTGCTTTACAAATACTTACACATAACTATATGGAGAGATGAAGAATGAGGATGGAGAGGAAGAACAACACATACAGTGGTTAAGAACACATCCTTGTTGCAAGACAAACCTTGATCAAGTCCCTGCTTTCTTATTGGTGTTCAACCTCGAACAAGTTCAACTTCTCTAACACTCCATTTGAAAAGTGAGAATATGGTAGCTACTGTTTAAATTAAATAAAACAATGTATATAAAACATCTAACTGCACCAACTGCCTGGTACTTGGTTAAGTATTCAATACAGCAGAACTCTACGCTACACTCTTAACTAACCTCCACCTAATGAATGAATCCTTGGGAAAACCACCCTTACTCTACAAACATACTGTAGTATAACTACACTTTTGTCCCTGCCAGTTGGGTCAACATAATCATATGTGACATGATGATCAACTTTTAGAACAGAAAAGAGAGTTGTATGTATGTATCCTAAGTTGTATGCTCCAGAAAAGCTTGAAAAAGATAAATCACACACACAAAAGCTAACAAATGTGTGAGATAACTACAGAAGAGTGAAAGGTGTCTGGAATTCCAGAATTCCAAAAGACTGAACTCTCTTCAATTCCAGAAAAGCAACACCTGTGTATGTTGCAAGTGTTTGAGGTTTAGATCCCACCTTTAGAACTAGACAATTTACTAAGTAATGGAACTCCAAAGGGCCCATATTCAAGGAAATGTGTTGGTCCTACATTAAGAGATTGACGAATGTATAGGTTTTAAGCTAAAATAAGATGTTTAACGTTTTCATAAATTTTCTATTTACCACTGTTTTTAGATTAACCCACTACAATCCAGTCAAGTGACATATGTGTCTCTATTAAAGAAAAGCTACCCATGTTAAAATGCCTACACAAACAGGTTTGTGTGTGGTAATTTCTTCAAAGTTATAATGGATCAAGACTTCTGAAAGAGACAGTGACTAAAAGAAGTACTTACACACTTTCCTACCACATAACCTATTTTTGTTTAAAGCCCCTATTGGTAGAATAATTTTTTAATGACAATAGTAAGGAACAGAAAAATAACAAAGCTAAAACAGTTTGCATTTATCAGGAATAATACTAGAAGACAGAACTACATATAGTACAGTGATTTTATAAAATATTGTTCTTTTCACCAGCAAATATGGTGAGTCTAAACACCCTACCCTTCCTTCACAATGCCAACACTATGAAATGGTTGATTACCAAAAAAAAAGCAAACAATTTTTAAACATGCTTACAGTGAATGCTATTATACTTATTAAAGAGCTACTGATAAAGTTATCAAATACCTTCATCCATCAAAACAATTTTTTTCCAATGTCAGTCAGTACTTCTGTACGCCATGTGCACAAAAAAAGTTGATCATACATTTTAAGTATATAGAAGTCAGTTTAAAAAATGAAGTTTTTTACCTCTTTCAAGTGACCTGGCTATTTCTGGACTCATCACTAACTTAAGAAAGTCTTCTGTGCATGTCCAAAATAGCTAGCACTGTATGTCTCAGTTCTATGAATTTATTTAGACAACTTCACAAACCTGATCCACAAGAACACAGCCATTTAAAAAAGCAAGACATCTGGTTGTTCAATATTAAGATTTCCTAAAGGACAGCTCACATACAATCCACTAAAGCACAATCTAAGTTTACTGTGTAGAAAAGTAAAGGTGGAAGCATCCAATCTGATTCCGCAGACATCACATTAGTAAATAATGGTGGTTAAGAATGAAATAATGACTGAGTTTTTTCTTTCAATGTCCAATATTTGTTTAATGGGCTATTAAGTTGTTAGAACATAAATACTTCTTAGAACTAAACTACTAAATAAACAAGAATTCTGAGTTATTTCTTTAGGCCTAGGGTGTCATGAAAAAACTCCTGACGTTAAGCATGCTGTGAACCAAAGCAGCATGGGAACTTCTACTCTACTTAAA
Source organism: Balaenoptera borealis (assembly GCF_965194805.1). Classification (NCBI taxonomy): domain Eukaryota; kingdom Metazoa; phylum Chordata; class Mammalia; order Artiodactyla; family Balaenopteridae; genus Balaenoptera; species Balaenoptera borealis. The sequence goes on along the minus strand of NC_138861.1, from coordinate 99,401,762 downwards.
ATCTAGCTTATCTACCTAGTTAATTTGCCCATTTAAGTCTCTCCATCCTTCTCAGCTCAGATGAAATACCACCTCTTCTGTGAAATCATCTACACAATTCATGTGACATTCAAACTACCTTCTTAATTGCTTCATAGCTTACCTCCCCAACCAAGTCAGAAAAGAGCCAACAACACTAGATCAGTTCCTTTATATACATAATGATCTTTTCACTGGTAAAGGGATAAAGATTTATACAGGCTCAAGTTCAGTTTGACATATTCTTAGCAAAAGCATTACCCATTATGAGCAACACTAATCTTACTATAACCACAACACTATATTCAGCATGATATCGGTTACAATGAGAACAAATCACTATTAGATGTAAACAGTCACATGGAAAGGTACTATACAGTACTCGGAATAATTTGCAATCTACAATGTTTTAATGCAATTCTAATATCAAAAAAATGGACAGGGACTCCCCTGGTGGTCCAGTGGTTAAGAATCCACCTTCCAATGCAGGGGACATGGGTTCGATCCCTGGTCGGGGAACTAAGATCCCACATGCCACTGCAGGGCATCTAAGCCCGCCCGCCACAACTTCTGAGCCCTCTCGCGCTAGAGCCCACACACAACTAGAGAGCCCACGTGCCAGAACTGAGCCCTCGCACGGCAATCAGAGAGAAGCTCGTGTGATGCAACAAAAGATCCCACGTGCCCCAACTAAGACCCGATGCAGCCAAATTAATTAATTTTTAAAAAATGGACCAAAAAAGCCAAACAGAAAACATCAAATCCCACTTATCAAGTATATAGCCTCATAGTTATTAACTGAAATGCTGAAGATCAGCAGCCAAAGAATACAGCTTTATTTTGGCAAACAGCCAAAATACATTTGGTATGTGTTTCAGAGTTAGAGATCTACTCAAGCAAAAGAAATTAACAATAGAAAAATAAGGAAACTAAATCATTTTTTTCAAAATATACTGCCTATTCTGCAAATTTTCATAACTTTTGAAGGAAATATTCTCCCATCTTCACAACAGAATTTACAAAGCTAGGATCAATGTGGAGGTTCTACTTAGTGTTTTTTTTTAAATTTATTTGGCTGCGCCAGGTCTTAGTTGCAGCATGCAAGATCTTTAGTTGCAGCATGCGGATCTAGTTCCCTGACCAGGGATCGAACCCGTGCCCCCTACACTGGGAGTACGGAGTCTTAACCATTGGACCACCAGGGAAGCCCCCTACTTGGTGTTTTTAAAGATGTTGGCATTGTAAACAAAAGAGACTTCTATAACTAATCCCTTGCGAGTGCCTAAGTATAAACACAAGGGTCAAATGTAATACTATATGCAGACCTTTAGGAAATCAAGTTAGCTTTCTATGAATTAACAAAAGTCAACAGAATTTTAATTCTAAGGTGACAACAGTGATTTTTTAGTCTCTATGACAGGAACTGCTTAAGTGGTAAATAGCCACATTTACTCTTTATTCCCACCCCTTTCTAAAGATCCACTAAAACTGCCTTTCCCTAACTTCAGTGCTACACTTGAATTAGAACAAAGCCTACCATATAACAGATGTTCAATAAAGTAGTTTATAATTGATGTTTGTATAATTAATGACCAGATATGTTTCCACATCTTACCTCCAGTCCTAAAATAATATTTGGATTCATTCATTAATTTCATATTGACAAGTAACGTCAATGTTTAATTCAAGCTAAAACTCCCAAATTGTAATTCAATTGTTGTATTAAAAGGAACTTTATTAAATTGGTTTTATAAGTCTGTTTTAAATTAACCGGGTTAACTGGTTAATAAGATCCAATAATTTCTCAAACTGGAAATCTACCACCACTGTCAGCAGCAGCAAGAGTAGAAATGTTGACTTAGCACTTGCTGGGTAACAGGAATTACTCCATGGGCTACACACAAATTACACATGTGATCTGAGAACAACCCTAAGATGTAGTTGTTATTATCAGTTCCATCTTCTGAAAAAGCACTAAGCTCAGGGGAGGTTAATTACGTGGCCAAAATCACAGATAATAAGTGGCAGAGCTAGGACACAACTCAGGCACTGCAATCCTAGAGTCTGTGCTCTACAATCTCTTTCCTTTTGCTTCTCTTCTCAAGTCAACTTTTTAGAACAAGACTGTCTTGCTGGAAACCCACTTTGGAATCTCTAAGTAGTCCTTATGCAGCTGGTGCTTCGAACTGTTGTTTCCAGGGGTCCCAAAGAATTTGCTATGGCAATATCTGGTAAATCCTCCCCAAGGGTCAACCTTAGATATTCTATTTTACTGAGTTCTTATATTTGTTAAATATTTTTGGATTCTCTTTCATCTTCTTACCTAGACTGTCTTTTGGAGATTAAAAAATTCCGCAAGTTTCCGATCCATGTTCTGTGGAAAAGCACTTCTTTGGCTGGTTTGCTCAAAACTTCTCTCCCTCAAGTTTTACAAAGGGCTTACCACACCTTAAAACCCAAGGCTTTATTTCTCCCCGTCACTTAATTAAATTTCAGCTATGTCCTGTCTTTTAACTTTCCTTGATCTTCTAGCATCTCGTCCTGAAGTTATATAAAAGATAAACATCTCAGGATAGTGCACAGTCATACAGAGCTAAAAGCATGTGTCCTCCAATAAAGAGCTGCAACACTTTCTGCTTCATCAACATTATCCTGGGTTGAATTCTTAGTCTTGTGACATCCCCAAATTGAAATGAATCTGATACCCAAAAGCAAAAGACTCAGAATAAAAGGCAAATTATGTACATCAAATCACTATACCTTCTCCACCAAGACAAGTTTAAACAAATCAGGGAAAATGTCTTTCCATGAAAATTCTACCCTTTCCATGATTATATTTAAGATTCACCCTTAGTCTACATTGTAGTGACAAATTTTCACACTCCTCTGCTGCCCCTTCCGTGTCCTCAGAATTTTTTTTTTTAAAGGATTCATGCACAAGACATGTCTACAGATACAGACACAAACTCTCTTCCCAAAGGGTTTATGTTCTAATTAGGCAAGGAAAAAACCAAAAAACAAAAAAAAACAATCTTTGATCATCCATACTGTCTACAAACCAGTCCTGAAATATCTCAAAAGCCATCTGCCATGGAAATGCTGATTCACACAAATGAGTTGGATACTTTAAATAATATGCAGACTACAGTGCCTTCAAGTAAAAAGTATGATTTTTTTTCCCCTTCAGAAAATAAGTTTTTAAAAATGATGTTCCATGTGCCTGGAAAGATCTGCTTCTCTGTACCCCAATTCCTACTCCTGGCAAACCATTACTTTTAGTTCAGTCCTTGCCTTAAAATTCTGCCTTCTCTTTTCTAGTCTCAGCTGAATTCTCAAAAGATGCTTTCATATACACTCCAAAATTCTCTTTCAGAGCCTAATCATAATTTAAAATTTTATATTTACTTTTTTATTTGCTTTATGTAGACAGGAACCAGATTTACTATACCTAGCACTGCCCAACACACAGAAGGTACTCAATTATTAACTGACTGAATGAATGAATAAGCATTACTTGTGTAAATTACCAGATTCCCTCAATATCACAATCTCTAATTAGGCAGTTTGAGGAAAAAAAAAAACAAAAAGGAAGCATACCACCTAAAATAACAGTGAAATTAGCTATTAAATTAATAACTTAAATATTATGATGTTTTCCCAAAAGTTCAAGACTACTAAACTGCTCTATTCCCTTAAAAGTTATCAGCTCCTTCAAAGAATGAAGAATGGATTTCTTACAAGTCCAAGTACAAAGTGCTTAAAATCCTGTGCAAAACTGTTATCAACCTCTTCCTAACATTAAAATGAATTAAGATATTTTTCACTGACTCATTACAAATTTGGCAACTTAATCTTTCTGACTATTCTGCTCTTATAGCTACCTCATGAGGTACCCCGCCCAATAATGTGCATTCCAAGATGGCCAAAGGAACATAAATATACTGCAAAAGAAATACTTCAGGGAGGGAAAAAAAAAAAAAAAAAAGATGGGAGCAGGCAAACACAACAAACAAAATATAAAAACCATTTAGCAGTGGTGGTTTTGAAAAGTAACCTGTCTACTAGGACTAGATAGCTATTTAAGGCTAGTCTAACATACTGTGCACTAATTTACACTAGATCCAACCCTCTAAAATAGCACAATATTAAACCTAGAACCTAGACATATATGTGTCCCAAACACTGAAGAAACTATCTTTGGACCATTAATCTGTATAAAGATGATTTAAAGATATAATTAGGCTAAAGTACTCTCAAACTTATTTAATTAGTAAACATGTATTTGTTCAGTATACACAATGAATCAGGAAGGACATGGTTAATTAAGTTCTCAGCTCCTGAGACAGAATCTTTATAAGTTAGTCCTCTTTACCATCCTTCTATGGTGAAAATTAAAGGCTTCTTCTGGCTACACAGTAGATACATAAGAATTTTATATCTATATATGAAAATAATTTATGGAGGGTACTGATAGTTGTCTGATGTATTCACTCTTCCTACCCAATTAACTATGTAACCGATCCTCATTAAGTTAAAGCTTTAAATGTTTTGAACACTGGGTTCTCAAGAAATGAGTTGATAGATGACTATACAAAATACATATAGGGATTCATAAGACACTGCACTTAATGGAGCACTCCCTTTAGTTAAAACTACCACTAACCCTGTACTAATAGGATTTGATATCACTTAAAGATAATACTAAGTTAGCTTCTAGCTCTTCAGAAGATTCTAGAAGAAATTCCAATAAGCTTACCCTGTCAAGAATTAAAGTTTTTTTAAATTTCATTATAGCCTCCAGAAACCATTCCATTAAGAAAACATCACAATGCCAAAGATACTTTCATTTTCAGCTATCAAATCTGTTACTTGTCACTCCCTATTAACTGAACCAAAATCTTTCACAAGCATACACCTTTTAAAAGCCTACCACTTCCTACTACAAACATACACACATTCTGCCCCAACACTGCATGTAACTTTCTCATCTCCGAATTTCCAAATTCTGTTCTCCCTGCTCAACTGTGGCTTTAAAAAAAAAATTCAATGTATACTGAATCAAATTTTAGAATATTATTCCTCCTAAAGATGAGTAAAATCTGCCTTTTATTATCCTCAACTGCTTGACATTCTCTAATCTTAAATAAAAAAAAATCGCAAGATTTTGCTTATGTAGTGTTTTTGTCAATTATACTGTAATTACAACCAACCAATAATGTGACTACCACTAAACTAAAAAGATTTATTCAATGAAGATTAAGGTTTAAGCCAAAAACATGTCTCATAAAGTCATAAAGACGAGCTGAAGTAAACACCTAAGGTTCAACTGCTATTAAAAATGAAACAATCTGAAGTTCTAATAAAATAATATACCAAAGAAACTAAGAAATTGAAATGAAACTTGAGGGTAACAATGTTCTGATTATGGAAAAATTTTAAGTTGTGATATCACAGTTACATTTCAAGAAATCTTATCTTCGCGAGAGATGCACTGAAATATTTACAGATGAAAGTATACGATGCCTAGGATTTACTTCAAATTATATGGGACATATAAAAGGTTGAGATATGGATGAAATAAGATTGGCCAAGTTTGAAGATGCAAGACAAATAAACACGAGTTCATTACAGTATTATTCTACTTTTACATACATTTGAAGTTTTCTGTAAAATATATAGTTTCCCCCATAACACAGTATGTACTCTGCCATCAAAGACTCATGTCACTGTCCATGTAACATTTTATTCCCAATTGTCTTTTAAAAACAGCCTGAGGGAGAAGATTGTATCATGACAAGGAAATTGTTTTTAAAAAATGATTGAAATGTTATATGTACACAGAATAAACAGAAGTTAAAAACAGGGGAAGATTTTCAAAAGAATTACCATCAGGCAACAAACATCACTACTTATGCAGAATGGAAGTGTTACGATGAAGATAAAAAATTAGGGAAGTTAAAGAAAATGTTAGAAAAAAGCTCAGCATGGTTGTCAATCATGTGCACCATGGTATAATGAAGAGGAACGAGGTCTTTGAGGAGACTCCAAGAGTATATCACAAGACAAAAGATTCCTCCTTTTAGCTCATAACATATGCATGGTAATAGCTGTACAGTTAACATTAAAAGCTCTCTCACCCAAATAAATCATACTCCTTCCCACACATCATTCATTCTAAAAGTAACTGTCTTTTACTAAATATATCACTTTACTTTTCTATCATATTTAAATGATACAACATTTCACCTAAGATATTGCACCAAGTAACTAAAAAATCTGACCTTTGAACTCCAATGACCACTGAATAGCTATACATATATTACTACCAAGAAAAAGAATCCATATTAAAAAGTCGTCTAGTAAGCATAAGAAGGTCTAATCTGGATTATTCTAAAGTTAGATGGCTTGAGACTCCACTAGCAAAGTCCCCTATCTGGTGGCAGAAAATAAAAACAGAGGGGAAAAAAGTGTTCATTTTTAAAGATAGTACTTACTTAAGAATGGTTTTTGCACTACTGCAGTCTTCAAATCGAATGGAGTAACCAACTTCCTGGCCCAACATCACATCCATTTCATCAGCAACTCTCTGGGCCACACTCATTGCAGCCACTCTCCTGGGTTGGGTACAGGCAACTCCTCTTTTGGGTCCTGGTAATGATCGCATGTACTCCACACACCACTGTGGAATCTATCAAATAATTTCACATTTAAATTAATTCTACTCTGCCTGCACATCAGGTATATTTAACATGAAGTGTTTTATCTCATTCTAATAATTTTAAACAAAATTCAATTTAGGCACACCACAAATTATTACTTATGACTTAAACTTGTAATAGCATGAGCTCTCCAAGACGAGGAAGGGTCATGTATAACACTGATATGTCATAACTGTACTCCTCAGTGAGCTAGGTCCACTGAGGCTCTGCTGAATATGCTCTATGGTGTCAATGTTCCACCACCAAGCATTTCTCTATGCACTGGAAAAATTCCAACTTACGAAAATTCTACTTCATAACAAATGTTAGTTCCCAAAAATATTCTAAGAAACTGTAACTTAAATTCCTATACAATTTAAGTTACAAATTTAGCTCATACTTGGTAAGCCAGCAGAATCTAACTCCTATCCTTCTCCCCTCAGAAGTATGCACAATGGCAACACCTTAGGTACATCTTAAAAGTTAATTTTAGTTAACTATCAATCTCAAATTCAATAGGACCTATAGAAGCAGCAACAGCACTTCCCTGAAGGAGGGCAATGAAGGGTAAACAAAGGAAAAAAAAAAAAAAAAAGACCAACAAGCATAAGTAGTTGGTTGTTGCCATGATGACACTGAATTTCCTGGCTGTTCCATTATAAACAGAAAACTAAGAGATCTGCTAATTTAATGGTTCTCTACTCACTTACCTGGGAAAGAACCATGGGAAAAATCTAAGTGCTTACTACATTAAATTGGAAACCACTCCTACAAGAAAGACATGATGCATCTCCATCAAAGCCTCCAAAAGCCTAACAGATTTTAATGCTACAGGAAACATGGCATTTTTTTGGTATAGGATTTGTACAGTGATATTTGAAGAATACTAGTTGTACTATTACTACATTTTAGTTAGGTTCCTTCTGCAATTGTGTTTGGAGAATTTCACTTTCTGATAGGCACAAAAAGATAACCAAAAAATGGCTAACTATTCTTAATGGTTTTGAGTCAAAGTTTAATAGGAGCATGCGGAAAAAGCATTTGTGTAAAATTCACTATTTACACTGTTGTTTCCCTTTGAATCCCCCAAATCCCTGCAATCCTAGGTATCCATGTATCTTAAGTATTTAAAAAAAAAAAATACTAATCCAAAAAATCACAAATCTTGTTTTGAGTTCACTTGCCCTTCTTCTCCACTAACTGCTACTAAATAAACTCATCTCTGAAATAAGGTTAATCATATAAGACCACAGAAGAGTAATATGAAATAAATATAACTTTGGCTATGAGACAAAGGGACAGAGTTTTAAATACTGAATCCACCTATATCTACTGTGTAACCTAGGGCAACCCACTAAACCTCTCATAAATCAAAGCCTCATTTTGCTCATCTGTAAAATGGTGATTAACAACTTCCTTGCATGGCTGTTGAAAAACTTAAATGAGATAATACAAAGTACACAGTGCCTGGCTTTACCCAATTGCTGACTAAATGGGTGCTATTAATACTACACAAACTAGATAAACCAGATGAAATAATTATTAAAAATATAATATTAATAAGCTTAGAGTTACATCTTTTCATGTATTTCTTTAAATTTCCATAAGGTGATAAAAATAAACCAACAGTTTTAGCTTCTAACATCAGCATTACATTTCCTCCATTTAAAAAGAAAAAACATACTAAGGCTCAGTCTTTTATATAACAAAAGCCTCCAATCTGGGTTGCTATTGTAGCCTTCAAAATGTCTCCATGAAATACTCAAAATGATAGATTTGTGGCATTGTGTAACTTAAATTATACACATACAGGATAACCTGTATATGCCGTATGCTCAAACCTAAACATGTTCATAGGTACATAAACATGGAAAATCAGGCCCATAGGAAACATAGCAATTATTTCTGCAGGATAAGTAATTATTAAATTCATTTCAACACTTTCCTGAATTTTCCAAATTTTCTACAATAGCCAGGGGCTGTTATTTTTGTAAAATCTACGAAATTTTCTGATGGGTCAGGCTCAAGCATCTGAAAATGAAAATATGGTTACCTCACTCATAGCAAGAAAATGCAAATTAAAAATTACACTGAAATACCGTTTTTCTCCTGTCAGATTTGCAAAAGTTCAAGTTCAGTAGTACACTCTAGTGGTTTCCCACATATGCTCTCACACATGCTCACGGAACAGTAAACTGATACGTTCCCTATAGAAGGCTATTTGGCTGTACGTTCCACAATTATAATCGATCTTCTGACCCAGTAATTTCTACTTCTGAGAATTTATCCTAAAGATATACTTGCCCATGCAAAACAACCATTAGAAGCAGCCTAAACGTCTATTACATGGGCCTAGTAAATAATGGCTCATCCATGTTTGAGAAGTATCCTAAATATATTTCTAATACAACACTAACGTGTGTTTAGTTCAGGGGTGGGGAGGACGGGGACACTATTGCATTGAGGTCACAAGTAAAAAGACTTTACTTAGCTCTTCTATTTTTTAAAAGAATAAATAATATTCACATAGTTCAAAACAATTATAAAAACAAAAACAAAGAAATGAAAATGACAAAAACAAAATCATTCCAATGGTTCAGCTCTCTCCACCCAAGCATTGGAAAACAAACCTTGTGCCCCCAAATATGTACCACCCCAGATTCAAAGTGGGTGGGAGAGTATCACTGCCATAATTTACATAATAAAACTGGAAAAAACAGCACTGCTGTTTTTCCAAAGAGACTCAGGAAAATAGGTACTCCCTACAGGATTCCGACCCCGTAAGTCACTAAAAATTGCTAAACATAAAAGCAGCTATGGGGCTTCCCTGGTGGCGCAGTGGTTGAGAATCTGCCTGCCAATGCAGGGGACACGGGTTCGAGCCCTGGTCTGGGAAGATCCCACATGCCGCGGAGCAACTAGGCCCGTGAGCCACAATTGCTGAGCCTGCGCGTCTGGAGCCTGTGCTCTGCAACAAGAGAGGCCGCGATAGTGAGAGGCCCGCGCTCCGCGAAGAAGAGTGGCCCCCGCTTGCCGCAACTAGAGAAAGCCCTCGCATAGAAACGAAGACCCAACACAGCCATAAATAAAATAAATAAATAAATAAAGTACTTAAAAAAAAAAAAAAAATCCATGCATTACTTGTTTTTAAAAAAAAAAGAAAAAAAAGCAGCTATGCTTCAAAAAGTTCTGACAGACAGCCAATGAGAATAACCACCAGAACCAAATACGCAACATTTAGTAAACGTAAACATTAATAAAGTATGGACTGTGGTATTCAATAACTCACCTGTGTTGTTTTACCAGACCCAGTCTCACCAACAAGTACAAAGGATTGATGTCTAACCAGAATATCTGTAAACCTATCCTTGTATTCCCAAACAGGGAGCTGAAGCCGTTTCTTCAGAATATCATAGTATCGAGGCGTATGGGGTAAGTTGGTAAATGGATTAATGCACTGTGGAAGTGATGTGTGTCCTGCATGTCCGGTGTGTGTAGAATGAGCAGAATGTGTTGAATGTGCTGAATGTGCCGAGTGGGTTGAGTGAGCTGAATGGGAAGCTTTTAAAGGTGGTAATCCAGCACTGATAAGCATAGCATTCGTGGAAGCTCGCAATTCTTTCTCCTTTTCTTTCTCCCTCTCCCGCTCTCTATCTCCTCTATCTCGTTCTCGTTCTCGATCTTTAGACCGATCTTCACGATCACGCTCACGATCTCGATCCTTCCTAAAAACAAAAAAATAATAATAATAAAAAAATTTTACAATTCAGATTCCAAATTTTACGCAAAATGTTCATAGTGGCATTAGTCACAAGAAAGTAAATGTCCAACAACCAAATAAACTGATATAAAACTCGAAGTATCAGAAACAATGAAAAATAACTTGTAATCAAGGATTCTCCATGCCTAATCCATAAACATCTTTCCCTTCCTTGATGATGCATCAAATTCTATTAAGGAACAGTCTCTTTCCACCTTTAGCCATCAGCTGAGATAACACAAGAACTCATTCTGCATGTAAAATCCTTTCCTTCTTAGAAATTAAAGACTGAGGGCAGTGTGGGAAAAAGGTAGGGACAAATTAGGCAAAAAGAGAATGGCATCAGTCTTTCCCAGATTCTCCTTCAGGTTACATGAAAAGGTATTTTCACACTGAAAGTATGTTCAAAATTTAGCAAGAACTAAGTCTTTTATTGCTTCTGGCCTCAAAGACAATTCCACCTCACATTACAGTAATACAAACAAAATTCAGAACAAAATTCTGAGTTAAAGAATTAGCAAGTTTGTTTTCCTAAGTTAACACTTTCCAAATTTTGTTCAAAATGCATCTATTGCTCTATAAGGAAAACGAAAACTTTTTATTCTTGTTTTCATTGTTTACTCTTGCATGTATCCTTAACAGCAATAGTAAAAGACACTGGGAAGTACTTTGTAAAACCTATGTATACTTTGATCACCCATAAAGTGAAAAGTAGCTCATTTAAAAACAAGCTTCACTGAACACTATTAAGTTGTTTAAAATGTTTAAATTATGCAGATGACCGCCATATTAATCTTAGGTCATTTAGCCAATTCTAGTATCTACTTCTAGATACTAGAGATGATCCCTAACCAGTAAGAATTTTAAAATTATCTATGCTTATTCATTTTACTAATCTAGTTTACTTCAGACTAAATCCTATAGCAGACAAATGTGCCACAAGGTGTTTGGACTCAGATTTGAAATAGTGAGGCAACATGGAACCATGACACAAGCTGCTAAACATGTCACTGTTCCTTATCCATAACACACAAAAGACATACAAATTTCCCATGCCCCAATTATCAGCAGCAGACTAGGGAAGACCATTCATTCTGATGTAATGGCACATAAGCTGGGCAACAGTTACTCCCCTTGGTAGAATACAGCTAAAATGCTGAGCCCAGCATGAGTTAGGATGGTTCCCCAATTACAAAAATGGTAAGCTGACCAATTATATTTGATATTGTCCCTTCTGAAATAAATAATTCTATTCCACAGGAACTTGTCTAAGTAGAGAAAAACCTTATTATATGTACACAAATATTCATACACACATATATTTTTTACATATATATAATCTTTTCACATATGTATATATAAAAAGCGATTCTCCCTTCCCCCAACCCAATGTTCCCTTCTACAGAATTACAGGACATACAAGCTAGGATCGAAGCTTCTCATCCCATCTGGCATAAAGAGAAAGAAATCAAAGGAACCTAAAGGATAACCTACTCAGCATACAAAATGAGGTCCCATAACTCAGAACGTAAGCTTCCTGGCCTATCTTCGCAATATACCATCAACCATCCTTTCTTTGCTTCTCTCATTCTGCTCCAGTTTAAGGTGCTTGTAATTAAATAAGTATTTGCACAGCCCGAGAATGTGAATGAGAATAAGTTTACAACAGGATAGATACATGTCCAGCAAAGTGAGAAGCACTGTAGTCAGGAATGGATTCAAAGACTAGACATTTTATAGTTCATAGAACATAAAGAATCCTTAAAGAACATCTGGTCTAAATAATGCATGTTTTTCAAGCGCCTACTTCACCAGAAACTTTATTACCAAAAATAACTGCAACAGAGGAAGCATAAAATACATTCTGAAGACACAAAGATTAACTGCTGACCATGAATTGGGGTTTAACTCTGATATAAGAGTAAAAGGAGCACGAGCACCTAGGTCACAGTCGCATAACCACTGGAAAGGTATAAGCCTCAATTTACTAATCTGCAAAGCGAGAAGTATTGATAAAATAGTCTCTTAGATTAAAATAAGAAAGCAAATTCAATCACCTAGAAATATTGCCTGTGATTCAAACTATCTACCTTCAACAGGAAAGGGAAGATAAAAATTAAGGGTCAGTGCGGGGGGGGGGGGCCCTCAAACCCACTGCTTCATAAATACATGCAGAATATTGTGTACATGCATGTTTTCTTTTTTAAACAGGCACCTTTATTATAGAGGAGTTTGTTACTTAGAAGATTTACTAATCGAGGTATAATGCTTAAAAAACTAATTATCAAAGCAGTGATCACTTAGCCACAATACTGGCAGGGAGAGACACAACAGGACACAGTTGTTTAGCACGTGGTTCAGTATATTATCTCAGCTTAATCCTGGCTCAGCACTTAAGCTAACTATATGACCACATTTATTTCTTTCCTCATCTATAAAAAGCTCTTGTGGGGTATTGCAAGGGTTAAATGAGTTAATATATATAATGTGCTTAAAGTAGTGCCTGGAACATAATAAATGCCCAATAAACATTGGTTATCATTTATTTTTTAAATTTAAAATACCATGTTAAAATTCTACATGGAGTAACAGAAACTAAAGAAATGCTAATGAAGATGTAAACTGGTTATCAAAATCAGAGTATTTTAAACAAGCATTGCTTTTAATCTGGTAATCTCACTTTCAGGGACTTCTAGGGATATAAGTACACATAAGGATGTTCATCACACTTTTCACTTGTAAGACTAGGAAACTACCAAAACATCAGTGAACAGGAAATTGGTTAAATAAGTTATGATACCCCTTTACAAGTGGAATACTATGCAGCCAATGAAAAGAATAATGTATATCCATTCCACAGTTTATGACATATTTCTGGGTGAATTTTAAAAAAATCAAAGCACAAATAATACATATTAAAAGATCCTATTGGTATCAAACAGGATACCTGTGAATAAATATGCAGAGATCTAAAAAAATTTTCATCAAGGGATTAAATAAAGATGAGGATGAAGATTTGATAATTTTTTCCCCTTTTCTTTATATCTTTATGAATGGACATTTCTTGTGTTCCCTGGGGCAAGTTACTTAACCTCATCACAGAACTGCAGTGAAAACCTGTTTATAAAGCACCTGAAATAGTTTTGGGAACACTGTACGTATGTTATCTTATCTATGTTTCACATTTTTAACCGAAAAAACTCTTACCAGGCAGTAATATCAGAAACTAACATCAAAGTGAAAAATGTTCCTGTTTTCAAAATTTTTTTCCATATTTCAACAGTAAGTTGTCTTTTGGTTAATAATTTTACACAGAAAATGTTGTGGGAAAAGTGGAAAAAGGAATAAGGTCAGTATGTAACAGAAACCTTCAACTTCTCTATCTGTTTCCAAACTTAAAATATAGCAAAAGTAAATAAAGCCACATATAGTTTGGGAGCATGAATTTGAGTAAAATCTCTCACTGAATTACCTTCCCTTCTGAGTAGCGGGGAAAATGGGACATCCATGTTTGGCAGTGGAGTTCACAAGACTGACAGGCCTACCCTCTCATGTAAAACCACCTGCTACTTAGCAGGGCTTAAAAAAAAAGAAAAATCTGCAAGACTGCATGACAGTCAACAAAAGTAACTTTTTAAATTATTAAATACGGAAAAAAAAAACCCTAAGCACTAATAAACACTCTAAGCCCACTGCTAAAGAAAGTTCTATCAGAAATGACATTCAGGTGACATAGAAATGAGTATACAAATGTCCCTCCAAAACATCTCAGAACTTGAGCTTTATTCCAAAGATGAACTCTCGTTCATTTACAGGTAGATGTCATATATAATATCCAAGAGAATCAAAAGGTCACCACCAGACTTAAAAAGTCCACATTTTTACTAAGGATGTCGGATTTGCAAGGAAAGGGGAACAAACCCATGTACATATCATGGGCCCACTAATCCCCAAAAAAGCATTTAAATGGTGCACATACACACAAATACCAGTAAGTGAATTCATTCCTTCCCCGTATTTTTTTTTCCAATCTGAATTCTGTGAGAGGCATTAGTTGCATCTTAGCCAGATGACAAGCAATTTATTTTTGCTTCACAGGAACAAAGAACCAAGTGTTCCCTACTTTACCAACCCATTGTAAATGTCATTAAAATAGGCCGTAATGACTCTTAACTACAGTCACAGTCTGTGTGCTGTATCGGAAAAAGCAACAGGCTAAGACTGAAAATTAAAAGATCAAGGTTCTAGATCCACCTGTAAACTGTAAGGCTGCACAAGCCACCTTAACAACTCTGGGTCTCCATTTCTCATCCCTCAAGTGGAGCCGAGTATACTTTCTTTAAAGTCACTTCCAGCTCTTAAGGAGCCTGTGACTTGTAGCTCAAATGTGCTAAAGTTCTGCTGTGTGTGTTGGGGTGAGGGAGAGAAAGCTGACATCGAACACTGTAAACTAAAAAATTTACACGATTAAAATGTTATATATTTATGCTTTCCATATTCAATATACGGAAAGCCACCAAAAAGTATACCCTATCCTGGCTTATACTCCCCAGACACACACACCTCAATCAACCGAAAGGAAGGACTGAGTGAACAAAAGTTATACAGACTTGACACAGTGATTCTGCACACGTACACACACAATAAAATGCAAAATTATGCTAAGTATTGAAGATATTCAGACTTTCATGGCTCTGCCTGAATTATCCAAATAAATCTCTGTACTTCAGGAACGAAAGCACACACTGGACAAGAAATGATTTTGATGCAATTGCTAAGATTAACTGTTAAATTCCTCTGCACCTTTAAGAAAAGGTAAGTAGAAAGGAATCTGAAACACCACGGGCGTGGTCTATTTCAACTCCCAAGCAACCTCCCGACGGGCGATATTTTGCCGTAAACCCTAAAAACTTTTGAAAAGGGCCTTCTTGTTTCAAAAGCTACCTAAGAACGAGGACGGGGGAGGGACACAGAAAACAAGAACTTATTGGAAAAAAAGAATGCCTTCTAATTGCTATCCCGGGGATGCCCAATAACTACTGTTTCGGCCAAAGCAGGAAATAAAGGAGATGGCGGGAGCGTGGGCAGAGAGCGGAAGTTTGCCTAGTATCTACTTTGAAGTGTTTGAATGGACCGAGGCACGCACTCTCCCGCCAAAGTATAAACTCCGCGGCTCCAAACCACCAGCCCTCCAGCCCATCAGGTATACTCCACGTTTTCCTTTCTCCCGGCTGGCCCTCTACTCTCCCCTCCCCCGAGAACTCCTCGTCTGCACGCCTCACTCTACTCCCAGCACCTCCACCCCAGCCTACACCAGAATCCACGCGCTTCGCTCACTTTCCGGCCTCCGCTTCTCCCCTTGCTGGGCGCCCAGCCGCCCCCCAAGGCCCTCTCCCCGACCCCAATGCCTGAGAAGTACCTGGTGCCCTTGGAAACGATTACTCCCGCCGCGCCCTCCCCCACCCTCTCCCCGGGCTCCAGGCCTTACCAGGAGCCCAGGCCACGAGGTCCGCGGTTCCCTCCCGTCCGCTCCCCTCGAAGTGACTCTTGCTCGACTCTGCCCGGGGAGGAGGCACCCTACTGGCCACGACAGGCCTCTCCGCTCTCCCGACTGGGCCGAGCGGCCACCGCGCCACTCAGCTCCCCGTGCCCTTGCCGGGCCGATCGCCTGAGGGTCCGCTCTCCCGCGCCCCGCCGCCAGTGACCCGAGCCCAGAGGGAAACAAAAGGGTCGGGGCCCGTGGCCCGCTCCCGGCCGGGACCCCAACAAAGCCTGAGCCCCTGCCTCGCGTCCCCGGCCTGGCTTACCCATCGGTCCCCGCACGCTTCTTGCCGGAGGGGTAATCCTCCCCCAGGTCCAACCGGTGTCGCTTAGACATCTTCGGACTCTTCGAGCGGGCGGTTACGAAGGAAGAAAAAAAGAGAACCTAGCGGCTCTATCGGTGCAGTCGAAGGCAGCTACAAAACTCTGGAGGACCCCCACCCCTCCCGCTACAACAGCCTACACCGTGCGGCCGGAACCAGGAGCTAAAATGGCGGCGGCGATGAGGGCTGGGCCTGCGCGCGCGCTTCCGCGGTATGCTGTGCGTGCGTGCGTGCGTGCGTCCGTGCGTCCGTGGTGCGCGCACACGCATAGGAGGCGGGAACTCCAGCCCCGCCCACCGCCTCGTTGACCCGCCCTTCTTCCGCCCTCCCTCTGGCAGGCATTTTCTGCCCTCTGGGTGGGTGCTAGGCGGGTTGGTACCTTGGGCCCTTCACGGCCCTCCGATTTAGGAAATTGAGAGAAGAGGAAGTCTAATCCTAGTTAGGAAATCCTATCCATCTGTATTACCCTGGCATTAGGGGAATCTGAGACCCACAGAGGTTGAAAAACTAATCGAGATTATACAGCTGATAAGGGACAGAGCCAGGATTGGTACCCAACTATAACTCCAGATCTAGCACTTGAAGCCACTGACCGGACATTCTCAATTGCAGTGGGGAAACTGAGGTGAGAAAATGTCAAGACTTACCATAATCCATTTTGCCTTTTTTTTTTAATTGTTTATTTTATACGATAGTTGATTTAACATTTTGCCTCTTTTTACCAAGCACGGACAGATTGCACTCAACCTATTGATGTTTTTACTGGAATAGGGAAAATTGGCAGTAAGGGCATAACTTTTTCCTGTGTGCATATTATGTGCTTCCACGGTGTTAACCCTACCTCTATTCTGATTCTTACAGTAACCCTGCAAAGTAGGTGTTATTTAATAGATGTGGACGCCAAGACAGAGAGGTTATGTCACACAGCCATTAGGGCTGTCCCTAAAGCCATAGCAAATTGGTGGGGTAGAATGACTTTATGACTTTTGTGACTCTCTCCCACCAGAACCTATCTGCTTGCTCAGTTGCATTCATTCCCAGAAGAAGCACACAAGAAAAAGATCTGTGAACCAACCCAAGCCGGGTGATTTATGTAGTTTGCGCAGTGGTCATTTGGATGCCCTGGAAGACCATATTAGGGTTCTTATCCAATCCTCAGAATTGCAATCTCTAAGGTTAAATACAACTCTACAATTGCAGCTTATAAAGAGAATTCTTTTTTTTTTTTTTGGTACAAAATCCACATTCCAAGATCAGCCCAAAGAAAAGTGAGTATCTTCACTTATAAAATACCCAGTACAACTTTCTACCCTAAAAGTACATTAACAGCATATTGACTTTTGTTGGAGATCATGATGCATAATCACTGAATTGTAAACCTGGAAGGGTTTCCAGCTGATCTTCTCTTTCTGCTTCATTTTCCAAATGAGGAAATCTAACCCCTGTGATGACCAGGTTCACCAGTTAGTGTCAACGTCAGAATTAAAATCCAGATTTCACTCTCACATTTCCAGGCTCAGGTCTCCAGGTTCCCAGTTTGAGGGATACTATAAAGTGCTCTAAAATTTTGGAGAAACAGTGAGGGAAAAGCTTAGAATTCTACCTGCAGAAATGTTCCACCCTAAGAGGCATCAGCCTGTCATAAATGTGCAAGGAAACTTGGTAAAGGAGGAACTGAAATGAAAGTGATAAGACTTCTTCCTTGGGTCTAGTGTATATTTAAAGAAAACTGTAACCTAATCAATTGTGTTGTGACCTGAATGACTGAAGAGAGGCTATATTTCCCTAAGGACAGTGGCCTTTCTGGAATCTACAACAGGGGAGCAAAGGGCCAGAATCTGCCAGGATGTTTACACTCTCTGTGAGGAGGGGTAGAGTTCTGGATCTGAATGACTCACCCTGGATTTTCAGGCAGAACGGTCCCTAGAATAGAGAAGAGCTATCCACCAGCTCCCCTACAGCTTTCCAGAAATGTTGCCAGAGGAGATTTACTTTACTCTTACTCCACCAGACAACTCTCCAGTCTATTATTTGGTCTATGGCATGACTTTACTCACCTAGAGGGAATGTCTTACGCAGCTAACCAGCTCCAGGTGTCAAGCCAGAGGTGTCTCCCAACCTAACTTAATAAATAATATTAGCTAACACATATAACACACACATATACTGGGTCCCATACACTGTTTCTTATATATATTAACCTATCAGATCCTTACAGAACTTTAAGCTGGGTGCTATGAGTTAGACTTGTTTACAGGTGAGGAAACTGATGCACCAAGAAGCTGAGTATTGTGGCCAAGATGACAGTTTTGGATTCATCCCAGAACAGTCTGTGTGCTTAAGGGGTACACGGTAGTGCTGCTGATAAATAGGTATTCTTATTCCACATTATTCTCCTAGGGTTTGGTTATTGAGGATAAGTTTCCCCAGTCAGACAGACTCAATGTGAACTGATAAGTTTCTACATTGTCAAAGGGGAGGACACGTTTACAGAGCTCTCAGTGAACGGGTCAGGATTTAAAAGACTTGAACCCACTCTGCCTCCAGAGCCACATGATTAACCACTGCACTTTGTCACTATTATCTATGCCTTAATTACTTCATTTACGTATTCACTCCACAAATATTTATTAAACTCCCATGTCAGGCACTGAATTAAGTGCTGGGAAAAAGAGAAGAACAAAATAGCCATAGTTCCTGCCTTCATGACACTTATCAGAGGGAGAGAGGCAGGCATTAAACAGATAAATACACAGGTAACTATATCTAGTAAGTGTTTTTAGGCCATGCAAAGGGAACAGGCACTGTGAGAGCATATAACAAGTGGCCCTTATCTAGAGTGAAGGTTAGGGAAGACCTCTCTGAGAAAGGGACATTTAAACAAAGACCAAAAACAGTACAGATTGGTCAGACAAAGAGGTAAGAAAGCATTTCCAAGCAGAGGAAGCAGCCTGTGCAAAGGCTCTGAAACTTTCAAAAGTCAGGTGCAATCCACAGACAGAGAGAACATGAGTGCAATGAGATGAGGAAGACATGATCCTGCAGACGCAAGAAGGGGCCGTTTCACGCAGAGCCTGAGTTGTCCTGCTAAGGATATTAAGACTATCCTTCCCAAGAGCAATAGGAAGACATCAAAAAGACTTAATTGGGAAAATATGATCACTTGTGAGGATTTGCCAGGATCAGCCGGCCAATCTCTCTTTTTGAATTCTCTTTAGTTGCAAAATGCTTACAAATTCAAAACAATCTTCAGTAGTGCTTTTAATCACCCTGTCCTCTCTCTACCATTTAATAGAAACTGTAACAAAGTGTAGTGGGCACTATGACTTGCCATGGAAATTCTGCTTCAAGAATGAAAGACATCCCTCAGTTTCTAGGAGTGCTACTTGCAGGCAGTACTCAACTGTCTGCTCCCTTCAGGAATTTCCTTGGTTAAAGAGAGCTGCCTGGGACTTCCCTGGTGGTCCAATGGTTAAGAATCTACCTTCCAGTGCAGGGGATGCAGGTTCAATCCCTGATCGTGGAACTAAGATCCCACTTGCCATGGGGCAACTAAGCCCATGCGCCACAACTACTGAGCCCGCACACTCTGGAGCCCACACGCCACAGCTAGAGAAGCCCACACGCCACAGCTAGAGAAGCCCACATGCCACAACTACTGAGCCTGCACCTTCTGGAGCCCACGCACTGCAACTAGAGAGAAGCCCGTGCGCCAAACAAAGAGCCCAAACACTGCAACAAAGGTCCTGCGTGCTGCAACTAAGAAGCAACACAGCTAAATAAATAAATAAATAAATAAATAAATAAAGATGCCCAAGGGCAGCCTGAAGATGCTGTGGAGGTATAAACACCTGATCCCTTTACGTAACTAGGAACAACCGTGAGCTTTGGCGCATCAGAGCTCCCTGTGGGATCAGCTGAGGCTGTTATTATTTATGATGGCGTCTCTTGTACCACCATGCATTTTGGCCACTAACCACCCGGAGTTAGCTCAGATGCCATGATTTAAGGGCAGAGTCTCCAGTAAGACTGCCCTTACTCCAGATGCCATCCACAAGCTCAGGGACCCACAGGCCACCTGTACTTCGGACCAATTGGCTACAAATTTGGGGTTTCCCACAACCTACTCAGGTTCAGTAATTTGCTGGAATAATGATTCACAGAACTCAAGAAAGTGCTATACTTATGATTACAATTTTTTTTAATTAATTAATTTATTTATTTATTTATGGCTGTGTTGGGTCTTCGTTTCTGTGCAAGGGCTTTCTCTAGTTGCGGTGAGCGGGGGCCACTCTTCATTGCGGTGCACGGGCCTCTCACTATCGCGGCCTCTCTTGTTGCGGAGCACAGGCTGCAGATGCGCAGGCTCAGTAGTTGTGGCTCACGGGCCCAGTTGCTCTGCGGCATGTGGGATCTTCCCAGACCAGGGCTCGAACCCGTGTCCCCCGCATTGGCAGGCAGATTCTCAACCACTGCGTCACCAGGGAAGCCCTATGATTACAATTTTATTATAAAGGATACAAATCAGAATCAGCCAAATGAAGAGATACATAGGGTAAA